>NW_026991719.1:28329552-29579552 GCF_029215605.1 Mirounga angustirostris | reverse complement strand
TTATTTTTGTCTGGGAAACTCTATCTCTCCTATGCTGAATGATAGCCTTGCTGGATAGAGTATTCTTGGCTGCATATTTTTCCCACTCAGCACTTTGAGTATATCATGCCACTCTCCTCTGGCTTGCCAAGTTTCTGTTGAAAAAAATCTTTTTTTTTTTTTTTTTTGCTAGCCTTATGGGTTTTCCCTTGTGTGTTACTGTCTTCTTTTGTCTTGCTTCTTTTAAGACTTTTTTTAATCACTATATTTTTGCAAGTTTAAGTACAGTATGTCTTGGTGTGGATCTGCTTTTGTTGATTTTGATGGGAGTTCTCTGTGTCTCCTAGATCTGGATGTATGTTTCCTCCCCAGATTAGGGAAGTTTTCAGCTATGATTTCCTAAAATAAGTTTTCTGTCCCCTTTTCTCTTCTTCTTTTGGGACTTCTATAATACAAATGTTAATACCTTTCATGGAGTGAGTGATATCCCTAGGTCTATTCTCAATTTGAATCATTATTTTTTCTCTCTTTTGTTCAGCTTGATTACTTTCCATTACTCTATGTTCTAGGATACTACTGATTTGTTCCTCTGCTTCTTCCATCATGCTATTCATTCCACCAAGCATGCTTTGTTTCTCATTTTCTTTACTGAGCCCTTTCACATTTTGTTTACTGAGCCCTCTGTTTACTGAACAACTATGTTGTTCCTTATCTCTGTGTTAAGGGTCTCACTTATGTCTTCCCATCTTTTCCCAAGCCCTGTGAGTATCCTTATGATCATTGCTTTAAATTCTCTATCAGTCATGTTATTAACATTTTTTTTGCTTAGATGTCTGCCTATATCCTTATACTCTCCATTTGTGATAAATTTCTCTGTCTCCTCATTTTATGTGCCTCTCTGTGTCTGTTTCTCTGTGTTAACAAAGTCAGCTATGTCTTCTGGTCTTGAATGTGGTGACTTTATGAAGAGGTCCTGGAGTGCCCTGCAGTGCAATGTCCCCTATTCATCAGAGCCTGGCACTTCAGGAGAGTACCCTGTCTCTTTTTTACGCTCTGCTGTTGTGTCTGAGTCACTTTTCCTTTCAGTAGAGTCATCTGCGGTGACTCTGCCTGGTGGTGAGGAGGTATGATTGCCCTCTGTGGTGTTAGTGGGACCCAGGCAGGCCAGCTCTGTGGGTAATGTGCCCACTAGGGAACTGGGAGCAGGTTGGCAGTGTTAGTAAAATTTGATTTGGGACACTAGTCCTATGCTGGATCCCCTGAATTTCTGCAGCAGCTGGGGGTGTGAAGCTTGGCACCATGCATGATGTTGTTTTGGTGCGGCTGGACTGTGCTGGGCTTGGTATGCAAAGGTGGCCCAGGTGCACATTTGGGCCCAGGGAAGTAGGTGGGCACTATGTGCTGCAGCAGCTGTGCACTCAGTGGCTGGGTGGGGGCACATGCACATCTTTAAGAAGATTTGCCCTAGGCCCTGGGCCAAAGCTACAAGTATCTGTGCAGCCCTGCCTCTGACAGGTGGCTCTGTGTTTATGCTTGGAGGTGGGGGAGGAAAATGCAGGCTGCCAGCTCCCTTGTTTTCACAGAAGTCCCTCAACACGCTCTGAAATCAGTATGAACAAATCTGTCTCCTCTTTGCCCACCATTGTACACACTGCCTTTTTAATGTTGCCTCTCTACATAGGTTGCTGTCTCTTTAAGGGTGGTGACCTAGCTGAGTCAGCTGACTTTTGAAGCTCCAGGCCCCAAATCCCACTGGTTTAAAAAACTCATGGAATTCAGCCCGTCTGGTTTTTAAAGCCAAACTTTATGGGGATTAGTCTTCCATATGTGTGCTCCGTGGTGTGAGGGCCTGTTTCTCTGCCCTCTGCATGCACACAGCTCCCTCCCTCCTGGGGAAGCCTCCCTCTGCCTTTCTGACCTTCCTAACCTTCCAGATGCAGCTTCTTCTCTATATTTAGTTGTGGAGTTTGTTCTGCCAGTCTTTGGATTGCTCTCTGGGTTACTGACTTGGATGTGGATGCTATCTAGTTTGAACATGAGATGGGATGAGCTGTTCAGGGTCCTCCTAGTCCACCATCTTCCTAAGTTCCTGGCAGTTTTCAATGTCTTTGGTGGCAAGTTTAAAATTTGCCCTGATCAGTATAGAATTCTATGTATAATCTGCATTGAAATATATTATTTTCTGGTCGCTTTTTATTAAATATGTATGTACAGAACTTATTGTAGTGTTCTGGAATACTTATTGGTTAACCATATCCATTTAAAATATTCTAGTACCGGCACTTCAGTTACATATTTCTTATGAGTTTTCAAGCCAATTTTATAAATTCAATCAATCAGTCAAGTTGACTAAATTGCTTCTCCAAGTGAAAATTAACTGACCTCTGACTGGTAATGTGTTGTTATTTGAGTTGGCATAAAGAGGAAATAGACTTTGGCAAGGCTTTCAATGATGAGTAAGATTTGTTAATGTAAAGAGGAAAAGGGTTATTTTAGGAGGAAGGTGAAAATGAGCAGTGGTATTTTTTGGGATCCCTTAGGCAGCAAGCATCTTGAAAGATAATAATGGAAGATGAGGCTGGAAATCTAGATTAAGTCCAGACTAAGGAGGGCTTTTGAATATCACGTGAAGAATTTTCAGCTATGTTTTTTATGTGTTTCAGGAAGATTACTTTTTAATCAGTGTGCAAGATGAAATGGCTGGGAGGAGGCTGGAGGCAGGAAAACCAATTGGGAGGTTGTATTAATTTAGGCTGATATGTTATGTACCCTAATTGGGTAGAGGCAGAGAAAATGGAACAATAAATTCAAGAGATATTAAAAAGAAAACTGATGAGGCCCTTGTCAGGGTGTATTATATCTATGTAAAAGATATTTATAGGCTTTCAAATTTACAAAACATGTCCACATATAAGAAAAGCCAAAGAAGGGGTGCCTGGGTGGCTCAGTCATTAAACATCTGCCTTTGGCTTAGGTCATGATCCCAGGATCCTGGGATCAAGCCCCGTGTTGGGCGCCCTGATCAATGAGAAGCCTTCTTCTCCCTCTCCCACTCCCTCTGCTTGTGTTCCCTCTCTCACTGTCTTTCTCTGTCAAATAAATAAATAAAATCTTTAGAAAATAATATTAAAAAAGAAAAGCCAAAGAGGAATTTTGAGTTTTAATTCTGAGTAAACAGAATAATGATGGAGTCCATAATAGAATCTGTCTCTCTCCCTGTCTCCCCTCTCTTTTTGTTTCCCCCCACCTCCCTCTCTCTCTGCCATGACAGAAGCATGTTTCTGTTAAGGACTAGATTTTAGATAATTCGAATTCAAGTGATAGGAAGACAATCATGTTGAGCAATTTAGTCTCTATAGGAGGTATATATGACTGCAGGTGTGAGTATCCAGAGCTGGAATTATAATTTTGTGAGTAACATGTAAAAATGTGGAAGTTGATTATATTCATTGCTGCTTCAACTAGATAGTATACAAGTAGTTTTGGTGGGGCCTTAGTTTCCATGATTTCCACATTTTTATAACTATCTGTATACTATAGCTCACTTGATTATTTTCATTTAAAAGAATATGGATGATAGAAAAATTACCTATGTTTACTGAGACTACATTTGTAGTTAACCACAAAGCACAGATTTCTTTTCTTTTTTTTTGTAGTTTTTAATTTTATTATATTATGTTAGTCACCATATAATACATCATTAGTTTTTGATGTAGTGATCCACGATCCATTGTTTTTGTATAACACCCAGTGCTCCATGCAGTACGTGCCCTCCTTAATACCCATCACTGGGCTAACCAATCCCCCCTCCCCCCTCCCCTCTAGAACACTGTTTGTTTCTCAGGTCCACAGTCTCTCATGGTTCATCTCTCCCTCCAATTCCCCCCGCCCATTTTTCCCTTCCTTCTCCTAATGTCCTCCATGCTATTCCTTATGTTCCACAAATAAGTGAAACCATATGATAATTGACTTTCTCTGCTTGACTTAGTTCACTTAGCATAATCTCCTCCAGTCCCATCCATGTTGATGTAAAAGTTGGGTATTCATCTTTTCTGATGGCTGAGTAATATTCCATTGTATATATGGACCACATCTTCTTTATCCATTCATCTGTTGAAGGGCATCTCGGTTCTTTCCATAGTTTGGCTATTGCGGACTTTGCTGCTATGAACATTGGGGTGCATAGGGCCCTTCTTTTCACTACATCTCTGTCTTGGGGTAAATACCCAGTAGTGCAGTTTCTGGGTCATAGGGTAGCTCTATTTTTAATTTTTTGAGGAACCTCCACACTGGTTTTCAAAGTGGCTGTACCAACTTGCATTCCCACCAACAGTGTAAGAGGGTTCCCCTTTCTCCACAACCTCTCCAACATTTGTTGTTTCTTTCCCTGTCCATTTTTGCCATTCTAACTGGTGTAAGGTGGTATCTCAGTGTGGTTTGGATTTGGATTTCCCTGATGGCTAATGATGATGAACATTTTTTCATGTGTCTGTTAGCCATTTGTATGTCTTCTTCAGAGAAGTGTCTGTTCATGTCTTCTGCCCACTTTTTGACTTGATTATTTGTTTTTTGGGTGTGGAGTTTGAGAAGTTCTTTATAGATTTTGGATACCAGCCCTTTATCTGTAGTGTCATTTGCAAATATCTTCTCCCATTCTGTGGGTTCCCTCTTTGTTTTGTTGACCATTTCCTTTGCTGTGCAGAAGCTTTTTATCTTGATGAAGTCCCAAAAGTTCATTTTTGCTTTTGTTTCACTAGCTTTTGGAGTTGTATCTTGAAAGAACTTGCTGTGGCCGATGTCAAAGAGGTTACTGCCTATGTTCTCCTCTAGGATTTTGATGGATTCCTGTCTCACATTGAGGTCTTTCATCCACTTTGAGTTTATCTTTGTGAATGGTGTTAGAGAATGGTCGAGTTTCATTCTTCTGCATGTGGCTGTCCAATTTTCCCAGCACCATTTATTGAAGAGAGTGTCTTTCTCCCATTGCATGTTTTTTCCTGCTTTGTCAAAGATTATTTGACCATAGAGTTGAGGGTCCATATCTGGGTTCTCTATTCTGTTCCATTGGTCTGTATGTCTGTTTTTGACAAAGCACAGATTTCTAAGCTCACAAAATAAAAAGTACTCCTGCCTAAAGCTTAAACTAAAACGAATCTATATTTATTTAAAGAAGTGCGTTCGTTATGAAAAGTTCATGAAATTTTGAGAAGGCTTACTATGACTTTTATTAAAATATTAAAAGTTTATCATTGCCTGAGTCACCTTTTGATTTTTCAAAATACAATGGTAACCTTAAATAAAGACCCAGCAAGCTTTCTGGTTCAGTTTTGTTAGTATTTTGATTATTTCATGCCTGCCTGTTACCAACTCTCAGGATTTTTAGTGCAGTAAAAGCATTGCTGTGATGAGAATCCACCAGTTTGCCATTTCTCTTTCTAGTATTACGTCTAGTTTAAATTACAAATGATTCTTTAGTATTTACATAATATAGCACATTTCAGTCATGTTGATGTGTATCTCAAAATTATTTCTCTAGTTATGACATTTGTATTATTCCTATTGCTCTGGTTAATACAAAGATATGGAATATGTGTGTATGTTTTTATCAATGCAAATATACTAAGACAATCGAAAAATTGCATTGAAATACAAAGTTCCCTTCATTTAATTTGTGAATTACAACCGTCTCCAAAATGCTGTCTAATGTCAATTCTTTGAATAGAATTGTTTATACTATCTAAAATAAGATTAACAAATAATTTCCTTTTTCATATGCTAAGGCAAAGAAGTTGTTTTATAGAAAGACATGCTACAGTACCAAACTGGAGTCTTCTCTTTTATTTGTTCCGATTTATGTCTAATACTTAATGCATCAGTGCTGTCCTTCCCCTTTCAGAAGCCTCTTTAATTTCATTCACCATTACAGTGATTCATTATCCTTGTCCTCTTGTCTCCTCTGAACTGATGCTTTCTTTATTGTATATTCCTATAATAGTTTTCTTCAAGTACCACTTCTAATTCCTGGCCATTAATGAGTCTGTCTGAATTTCAGATTTCTAAATCTGCCTTTCCTCATCAATTCTATGAGTTTCTAGTTACCTTTCTTTGCTAATTTGAAATTGATGACTTTGTATATTTCCCTTTATGTTTGCCTTCTCATCGTAGCTCAATAGTCATAAACATTTGATAAGGGAGACCCACTGGGTACTGAGCATAATTCATACAAAGAGAAGTTTAGACTCTAGAGTTAATATTTAGCTGAATTTTTAAACCTCAGAACTATTGATATTTTGGATTGGCTAATTGTTTGTTGTTGGGGACTGCCCTGTACACTGTAGAACATTTAGCAGCATTCCTGCCTTCTCTCCACTTAATGCCATTAACAGTCCTCCCCCCCAATTTGTGACAACCAAAAATGTCTCCAAACAATGCCAATATACCAAAGGGGCCAAATCACTCACATTTGGGAACTGTGGATCTATAGGATCACTTGGGAGATCCATTTGTATTGAATTGAGAACATTTTTTGAACTCACAACTACATTTTTAAGTCTTTAAATATTTAGTGTTGCTGTTGGCACATTCTCCTTCTACGAGATGTAGCTCATGATGGCTTTTCAATAACCTTTCATCCCTGGTTCCTTAAATAACTGTTGTCCTATTCAATCCTTTCTATTGAGATCCAATGTAAACAAGGTTTAATCTATATATGAAGTTTAGGAATCTCTAGGATATGAAAGACACATGAAACTTGATATGATTAGATATGCTGCTGTATTATGGGAACAATATTGGAAGAGGAATTTGGGACTTTGTATAGTGACTAGAAAGCTCAATTTGAACATTGACAAAAGGGACTGTTGTTGAGCAACAGTCCCAAGATGGCTGATTTTAAGGCCCAGGACTGTTTACCCTGAACCAAAGTAAAATCAAGATATTTGCATCTAGAATTCTGTTGTTATTCTGGTGAGGGTACAAATTTATATCACATTTCTAGAAAGAAACTAAGTTAATATACATTGAGTGACTCTAAGAATATTGATATATTCTTAACAAGTAATTACATTTTAATCATCTATATATAACTAGTCACTTATATCTCCTGATTAGACCTTTCTTTTGAGCTCTAGTCACATACATCTAACTGCCATACTTCATATCTCCTTTTAAGTACTTCAGTGCATCTGAATTTAACAATCACATAATGGAATTTTAAATTTGCAGTACTATCCCCATCACTTGCCTTTCTGCCTACCTCTCTAAGCTTATCTTAAACCACTCTCTCCCTTGGTCACTGTCATGGTTTTAAAAAAATTGCCAACAATTCTTTGACATTCTGTGTCCATTCCCCCTTGAATTTGGGTGTGCTTGTGATTTCTTCAGTCAATAAGGTAATGCTATGTGACCTTTGATGCTGGAATAGAAAAGGCTATGAAACTTGGGATGTTTGCTCTTTGGGGGCTTTCTCAGGACTTTCCATTTCAGAAGTTATTTGTGTGCTTTTTAGAAAACTCAATCTACAACGAGAGATTAGCTCTTGGTGGTTTGGTTGCTAGTTACAGCTGAATACAGCTTTCAGACTATTCAGTCCAGTCATCAGATGTGTGAGTAAAAAGGGTCCAGATATTTCCAGTTCCCAGTCAATTGAATCACTCCAAATTCACTGCTTCTTTTCAGCTAAGGCCTCAGATAAATTATTTCTACTGTGCTCAGTCTGAATCTCTTACCTATAGAATCCATGAGAATAATATGGTTGTTGTTTTATGCTACTAAATTTGGCCTGGTTTGTTGTGCAACAATAGGAGCTACAACACTTAATAGCATTATTTTAGTTTCAAAAGATATTTGAGCTCTCTTTTACCTTAGAGCCCATGGTAGATGTTGTTGTCTGGACATCCATTCCTCAGCTGCTGTGAAGGCTGGGTCACAGCTGCCTTTTTTCTTTGTAAAATAAACCTGGCTGACAGAAGCTGTCTTGCCTGGGAAACTACATCTCTCCTACCCCTGCAATGCAACACTAAGCCAGTGAATGACTGATACACTGTTATACAGGTACAAATGGTCAGCCCCTATTGTTAGGGAGCAGAGAACTTTACAGTATGGTTTGTACTCTAGAGCCCTTCCCCTATGGATCAGGCCAACGCTAGACTTTACCTGAGAGTACATCCTCACTTAGCTTTTGCTCCTTCGCTATTCTGCTTCCTCTCTCTCCTCCATCTCCTAAAGGTTTTTCCCTAAAGAACAGTTGCTCAATAAACTGTGTTCCTCCAAATATCCATTCTCTAGAACCTGAAGTAAAATGGAGCCTCTGCACATGAGCTCTTTCAGATGAAATGTCCTGTCTCAGGTTTTTGTGTGGCTGGCTCTTTACTATGCTTCATGTCTCAGCTTAATTGCCATTTCCTAAAACAGGAAGAATCCTTTCAATGGATGCAGAAAAAGCACTTGACAAAGTACAACATCCATTTATGATAAAAACCCGCAACAAAGCAGGGTTAGCGGTAACATACCTCAACATAATAAAGGCCTTGTATGAAAAACCTACAGCTAACAGTATCCTCAATGGGAAATAACTGAGAGATTTTACTCTATGGTCAGGAACAAGACAGGGATATCCACTCTTTTTTTAAAAGATGCATTTATTTATTTTTTTAATTTATTATGTTAGTCACCATACAATACATCATTAGTTTTTGATGTAGTGATCCACGATCCATTGTTTTTGTATAACACCCAGTGCTCCATGCACTACGTGCCCTCCTTGATACCCATCACCGGGCTAACCAATCCCCCATCCCCCCTCCCCTCTAAAACCCTGTTTGTTTCTCAGAGTCCATAGTCTCTCATGGTTCATCTCTCCCTCCAATTCCCCCCGCCCATTTTTCCCTTCCTTCTCCTAATGTCCTCCATGCTATTCCTTATGTTCCACAAATAAGTGAAACCATATGATAATTGACTTTCTCTGCTTGACTTATTTCGCTTAGCATAATCTCCTCCAGTCCCATCCATGTTGATGTAAAAGTTGGGTATTCACCTTTTCTGATGGCTGAGTAATATTCCATTGTATATATGGACCACATCTTCTTTATCCATTCATCTGTTGAAGGGCATTTTGGCTCTTTCCATAGTTTGGCTATTGCGGACTTTGCTGCTATGAACATTGGGGTGCATAGGGCCCTTCTTTTCACTACATCTCTGTCTTGGGGTAAATACCCAGGAGTGCAATTGCTGGGTCATAGGGTAGCTCTATTTTTAATTTTTTGAGGAACCTCCACACTGGTTTTCAAAGTGGCTGTACCAACTTGCATTCCCACCAACAGTGTAAGAGGGTTCCCCTTTCTCCACAACCTCTCCAACATTTGTTGTTTCTTTCCCTGTCCATTTTTGCCATTCTAACTGGTGTAAGGTGGTATCTCAGTGTGGTTTGGATTTGGATTTCCCTGATGGCTAATGATGATGAACATTTTTCATGTGTCTGTTAGCCATTTGTATGTCTTCTTCAGAAGTGTCTGTTCATCTCTTCTGCCCACTTTTTGACTTGATTATTTGTTTTTTAGGTGTTGGGTTTGAGAAGTTCTTTATAGATTTTGGATACCAGCCCTTTATCTGTAGTGTCATTTGCAAATATCTTCTCCCATTCTGTGGGTTGCCTCTTTGTTTTGTTGACCGTTTCCTTTGCTGTGCAGAAGCTTTTTATCTTGATGAAGTCCCAAAAGTTCATTTTTGCTTTTGTTTCACTAGCTTTTGGAGTTGTATCTTGAAAGAACTTGCTGTGGCCGATGTCAAAGAGGTTACTGCCTATGTTCTCCTCTAGGATTTTGATGGATTCCTGTCTCACATTGAGGTCTTTCATCCACTTTGAGTTTATCTTTGTGAATGGTATTAGAGAATGGTCGAGTTTCCTTCTTCTGCATGTGGCTGTCCAATTTTCCCAGCACCATTTATTGAAGAGACTGTCTTTTTTCCATTGCATGTTTTTTTCTGCTTTGTCAAAGATTATTTGACCATAGAGTTGAGGATCCATGTCTGGGTTCTCTATTCTGTTCCATTGGTCTATATCTCTGTTTTTGTGCCAGTACCATACTGTCTTGGTGATCACAGCTTTGCAATATAGCTTGAAATCGGGCAACGTGATGCCGCCGGCTTTGTCTTTCTTTTTCAACATCTCCTTGGCGATTTGGGGTCTTTTCTGATTCCATACAAGTTTTAGGATTGTTTGTTCCAGCACTTTGAAAAATGTCATTGGAATTTTGGTCGGGGTGGTAATGAAAGATTAGATTGCTCTGGGTAGCATAGACATTTTCACTCTTGGGGTCTTTCTCCTTTTATAGAACCCCCCTTAATATTTCTTGCGGGCCGGCTTAGCGGTCACATATTCTTTCAACTTCTGCCTGTCGTGGAAGCTCTGCATCTCTCCATCCATTCTATTTTTTTTTAATTTTTTTTAAAGATTTTATTTATTTATTTGAGAGAGAGAGAATGAGAGAGAGCGAGTACATGAGAGGGGGGAGGGTCAGAGGGAGAAGCAGACTCCCCGCTGAGCAGGGAGCCCAATGCGGGACTCGATCCAGGGACTCCAGGATCATGACCTGAGCCAAAGGCAGTTGCTTAACCAACTGAGCCACCCAGGTGCCCTCTCCATCCATTCTAAATGAAAGCCTTGCC
Organism: Mirounga angustirostris; assembly: GCF_029215605.1. Taxonomy (NCBI): domain Eukaryota; kingdom Metazoa; phylum Chordata; class Mammalia; order Carnivora; family Phocidae; genus Mirounga; species Mirounga angustirostris. The sequence goes on along the minus strand of NW_026991719.1, from coordinate 29,568,908 downwards.
GGATAAAGTATTCTTCGCTGCATGTTCTTCTCATTTAGTACCCTGAATATGTCTTGCCAGGCCTTTCTGGCTTCCCAGGTGTCTGTGGATAGGTCTGACGTTATTCTGATGTTCCTCCCTCTGTACGTAAGGAATCTCTTCCCCCTAACTGCCCTTAAGATGGTTTCCTTGGTTCTAAGATTTGCAAGTTTTACTATTACATGCCGGGGTGTTGGCCTGTTTTCCTGGATCTTGGGAGGGGTCCTCTCTGCCTCTAGGACTCGAATGTTTGCTTCATTCCCCAGATTAGGGAAGTTCTCAGCTATGATTTGCTCAAATACATCTTCTAGTCCTCTCTCTTTCTCCACTCCCTCCAGGATTTCAATTATTCTGACATTGGAATGCCTCATGGTGTCACTTATTTCTCTGATTCTATTTTCATGGATTCTGAGTTATTTTTCCGTGGCCTCCTCTTTTCCCTTTTTATCTATTATATTGTCTTCCAGGTCGCTTATTCATTCTTCTGTCTCACTTACCCTAGCTGTTAGATTATCTAGAGTGGATTGGATCTCATTGATAGCATTTTTAAATTCTGCCAATTCAGCTTTCATTTCTGCCCTTAGAGACTCTATGTTGCCATTAATTGATTTCTCCTTTCTAGCCATTGTCTTCACAATTGCTAGCCTGAATTCCATTTCTGACATCTTGGTTATATCTGCATCCATTTGTAGATCTGCAGCATAAGTCATGATCTCTGAGTCTTTTCTGTTTGGGGGGCTCTTCCTCCTAGTCATTCTGTGGATGGGTGTTTGAGGTAATGTATAGAGTCCAAATTATTGATCAGAACCCAAGCAAGATGCACCTGTTTTCTTGGAACCTTAGTGTTGCTGGCCTCTTGTTTTCCCAGCCTGTCTTCTGGGGGAGGGGCCTGCCGCACTGTTACTCAGGCAACCCTGTTTGGGCGGAGTTGCCCTGCCCCCCGTGGTGGGGGATGGGCTCAGTGGGAATCAGTTTTTGGGGCTTTTGTTCTCTGGCAGCTTTCCCTGGCGGCTTTCTGTGTCTCTTCCACGAGTTGGAGCAGAAGAGACCATTTCCAACCCTCTGCCTCGGAGCAGAGAGACCGCAGTCTGTTCTTCAGTGAGCTCTCCAGGCCACACTGTCTCCGTTTCTGTCCATGCTGCTATAAACTACAGTGGCCTGGGTTGTGCGCCCCTTCGCAGTGCTCCCAGTCCTGCCTCCAGGTCTGGGCGCGTCTCTGCCCTTTGTGCTTCTAAAACCGCCAGCTGCTCCCAGTTGGCGCGCGCGCGCGACTCCGCCCCTCGGGTTTTCCACTTCTGGGGGTTGCAGTTCACCGGCCTGACCCTGGCGCACCAGGTTTCCATCTCGGAGGCTGCAGTTCACATGTGCGTGACTGTCGCTCCGGTTTCTGTCCGGGGGCTGCGGTTCGCCTGCGTGCGACCCCGCCAGTCTGGTTTTCCACCCCGGGGGCTGCCCTAAAGTCCTTTCCCGACGCTACCGGTCTGCAAGTCTGTGCCCCGTCTGCAGCACGTGAGGCTGTCACTCACCGGCGGTGTAGGATCCCCATGTCCAGGCAGCCTCCCGCTGCTGTTTATCCTCCGATATCTGCCCGCAGAATTACGGCTGTCTGCTTCGTACCTCAAAACCAACTGCCTGCGATATTCTGTTTGTAGAGATCCAGATCTTCTTACATCTCAGGCTGGTTTCGTGGGTGGTCAGAGTGGTCTGGTAGATATCCAGCTCAGTTCCGGGGACCAGTTGAAATAGGGTCCTCTACTCCTCCGCCATCTTTCCCCCCTCCTACTAAAAGATGTATTTATTGATTAGAGAGAGAGATAATGTGTGTGCGCAAGTGGGAGGAGGGGCAGAGGGACAGAATCTTCAAACAGACTCTGGGTTGAACATGGAGCCCGACTCAGGGCTCCATCTCATGACCCATGAGATCATGACCTGAGCCGAAGCCAAGAGTTGGACACTTAATTGACTGGCCACCCAGGTGCCCCAGGGATATCCACTCTTACCACTGTATCTAACATAGTACTGGAAGCCCTAGCCTCCATAATCGGCAACAAAAAGAAATAAAAGGCACCCAAATGGGCAAGGAAGAAGACAAACTTTCACTATTAGCAGATGACATGATACTCTATATAGAAAACCTGAAGGGTTCCTCCAAAAAAATTGCTAGAACTGATACATAAATTCAGTAAAGTCACAGGAATGACAATCAACATACAGAAATCTTGTGCATTTCGGGGTACCTGGGTGGCCCATTCAGTTAAGGGTCTGACTCTTGATTTCAGCTCAGGTCATGATCTCAGGGTCATGAGATTGAGCCCCACCTCAGGCTCCACACTCAGTGGGGTGTCTGCTTGAGATTCTCTCCCTCTCCCTCTTCCCCTGCCTCCCTGCACTCTCTCTGTGTCTTTAAAACAAATAAATAAATCTTTGAAAAAAAGGAGAAATCTGTTGCATTTCTGTACACCAATAATGAAGCAGCAGAAAGAGAAATCAAGGAATCAATCCCATTTATAATTGCACTAAAACCAATAAGATACCTAGGAATAAACCTAAGCAAGTAGATAAAAGATCTATAGTCTGAAAACTATAGAACACTTATGAAAGAAATTGAAGATGACACAAAGAAATGGAGACATTGCATGCTCATGGATTGGAAGAACAAATATTGTTAAAATGTCTATACTACCCAAAGCAATCTACATATTTAATGCAATCCCTATCAAAATACCAACAGCAGTTTTCACAGAACCAGAACAAACAATCCTACAATTTGTGTGGAAGCACAAAAACAACCTGGATAGCCAAAGCAACCTTGAAAAAGAAAAGCAAAGCTGGAGGCATCACAGTTCTGTACTTCAAGGTATTTTACAAAGCTATAGTGATCAAAAGAGTATGGTACTGGCACAGAAATAGACACATAGATCAATAGAACAGAATAGAAAACCCAGAAATAAACCCACAACTATATGGTCAATTAATCTTCGACAGATCTAGAAAGAATATCCAATGGAAAAAAAAGTCTCTTGAACAAAAGTGTTGGGAAACTACCGCAACATGCAAAACAATAAAACTGGACCACTTTCTTATGCCATACACAAAAATAAATTCAAAATGGATCAAAGACCTAAATGGGAGATAAGAATCCATAAAATCCTAGAGGAGAATAGAAGCAGTAACCTCTTTTTTTTTTTTTTTTAAGATTTTATTTATTTATTTGACAGAGAGAGACACAGTGAGAGGGGGAACACAAGCAGGGGGAGTGGGAGAGGGAGAAGCAGGCTTCCCGCAGAGCAGGGAGCCCAATACGGGGCTCGATCCCAGGACCCTGGGATCATACCTGAGCTGAAGGCAGACGCTTAACGACTGAGCCACCCAGGCACCCCCAGGCAGTAACCTCTTTGACACTGTCCATAGCAAATACTTACTAGATATTTCTCCAGAGGCAAGGGAGACAAAAGCAAAAATAAACTATTGGGACTTTATCAAAATAAAAAACTTCTGCACAGGAAGGAAACAATCAACAAAACTAAAAGGCATCCTACAGATTCAGAGAAGGTATTTGTAAATGACATATGTGAAAAAGGGTTAGTATCCAAAGTATATCAAGAACTTACAAAACTCTGTACCCCAAAATGCATAATCCCATTAAAAAATGGGCAGAAGACATGAATCGATATTTTTCCAAAGAAAACCACAGATGACCAACAGGCCATGTGAGAAGGTACTCAACATCAGTTATCATCAGAAATATGTAAATCAAAACTACAATGAAATATCACCTCATACCCGTCAGAATGACTAAAATCAACAACACAAGCAACAACTGGTGTTGGTGAAGACGTAGAGAAAGGGGAACAGTCTTGCACTGTTGGTGGAGATGCAAACTGGTACAGCCACTCTGGAAAAATAGTATGGAGGTTCCTCAAAGAGTTAAAAAAGAACAACCCTACAATCCAGCAATTGCACTACGAGGTATTTACCCAAAGAATACCAAAATACAGATTCAAAGGGATACATGCACCCCTATATTTAGAGCAGCATTATTTACAATAGCCAAGATATGGAAGTTGCCCGTGTCCATTGCCTGATGAATGGGTAAAGAAGTAGTATGTATATATATACAATGGAATATTAGCCATCAAAAAGAATGAGGGCGCCTGGGTGGCTCAGTTGGTTGAGCGACTGCCTTCGGCTCAGGTCATGATCCTGGAGTCCCTGGATCGAGTCCCGCATCGGGCTCCCTGCTCGGCAGGGAGTCTGCTTCTCCCTCTGACCCCCCCCCCCATGTGCTCTCTCTCATTCTCTCTGTCTCAAATAAATAAATAAAATCTTAAAAAAAAAAAAAGAATGAAATCTTTCCATTTACAATGACATGAATGGAGCTAGGGAGTATGATGCTAAGCAAAATAAGTCAGAGAAAGACAAATACCATATGATTTCACTCACGTGGGATTTAAGAAACAAAAGAAATAAGCAAAGGGTTAAAAAGAGAAGAGAAAGAGACGAATCAAGAAACAGACTCTTAATTAGAAGAAACTGATGATTACCAGAGGGAAGGTAGGTGGGGAGATGGGTTAAATAGGTGATGGGGATTAAGGCGTGCACTTGTCATGATGAGCTCCAGGTGATGTATGGAAGTGTTGAATCAGTAAATTGTACATCTGAAACTAATATAACATTGTATGTTAACTAACTGGAATTTCAACAAAAACTTAAAAAATAACCCACAATGTGATATCACCTCACACCTGTCAGAATGGCCACAATCAAAATGACAAACAACAAATTTTGGTGAAGATGTGGAGAAAAGGAACCCTTGTGTACTGTTTGTGGTAATGCAAACTGGTGCAGTCACTGTGGAAAACAGGGTGGCGTTTCTTCAAAAAATTAAAAATAGAAATGCCATAAGATCCAATAATTCCACTATTTGGCATTTACCCAGGGAAAACAAAAACACCAACTCAAAAAGATATATGAATCTCTATGTTTATTTCATTATTTACAGTAGCCAAGACATGGGAGAAATCTAAGTGTTCATTAATAGATGAATGGATAAGGAAAATGTGTGTGTGTATATATAAACACACACACACATACACACACAATAGAATATTACACAGCCATAAAAAAGGATGAGCTCATGCCATTTGAGACAACATTGATGAATGTAGAGGGGATTATGCTAAGTGAAATAAGTCAGTCTAAGAAAGACATACCATATGATTTCACTCATAAATGGAATCTAAAAAAATTAATAAGCAAAAAGAATCAGAACTATAAATACAGAGAACAAACTGATGGTTGCCAGAGGGGAGGGGGGTGGGGGATGGGCAAAGCGGGTGAAGGGGAGAGGGAGATACAGGCCTCTAGTTATGAAATGAATAAGTCACAGGAACAAAAAGAGCATAAGGAATACAGTCAATGATAATGTAATAACAGTGTAATGGGACAGATTGTAGTTACACTTGTGAACATAGCACAGTGTATAAACTTGTCAAATCACTAAGTTGTACATCTGAAACTAATGCAACATGGTGTGTCAACTATACTCAAACATAATTAATTAATTAATTTCAAAAAGAAAACCTATACCTGCAAGCTAAGGAATATGGTCTTTATTCTGTAATTTGGGGGAAGCCACTGCAAGTTTGTTGGAAGGGGATTAACCATTGAATTTAAATTTGTCAGCTGTATGTGGGATACTCTAGAATGGGGAAACATCGAAGGAACAGAACCCTGATAAAAGACTTTTGAATCAACCACGAAGGGAAGATGAGATATGACTCTAGAAGTAGGAGTGGAGAGAAGGGAATGGATTAAAAAGACTTTATGAAAACAGAAATGACAGGAATCAGTGATTATTTAAATGAAGGGGTGTTGTCCTTTTTCCCAGAGGAAGGACCTTTAAAAAACTGTACCAGATTTAAGTCTGTAAAAATGTACCATGGGCATTGCTGGCTCCTGATATTCATGCATACTGTTTTCCTCCCTTGCTTGTCTGAATAATTGCTTACTATCATATTCTTGGATTTCTTTCTTTTTTTTTTTTTTTAAGATTTTATTTATCCATTTGACAGAGACACAGTGAGAGAGGGAACACAAGCAGGGGGAGTGGGAGAGGGAGAAGCAGGCCTCCCACCGAGCAGAGAGCCTGATGTGGGTCTCGATCCCAGGACCCTGGGATCATGACCTGAGCTGAAGGCAGACACTTAACGACTGAGCCACCCAGGCGCCCCATATTCCTGGATTTCTAATCCCTAATAAACTTATTTCCAATTTTCCATAGCCATGTTGGACATTATATTTTACTTACCTATCAGACTTAATTTACTGGCTTACTGATATTGGCCTCCAACTTGTTTCTCTGGTAGTGCTTTATGTTTCATTTCTACTAGGCATATGGTAAAGGCATGGATCAATATTTTTTAAATGTAGCAGAGGAATACATGTTTACAGTAAAATAATGAGTTCATTTTTAGAAATTTTGAGATGTCAATATGACAAGCATAGGGTGGAAAATATTTGTGGAATTTTTAAAAAGAGTTATTCAAACCAAAGAATGATATCTTTTGATTTATAATTTAAATCTAGATTTTCATAAACTGCAAATTATCTGTTGAATCAAACATATAATCTGTAAAAATGATGACAAGCAGCAAGCTCTAATGCGTTCTGTTGATTATTATTTTGGGCAACTATGTATGATCAGTATAATTTTTCTTTGCTGTACAGAAATTTATCATATTCTCAGTGTATTGTAATCTTGTATATTCATTCATATTTTATCATCAGTGATCTGTTTTCACTTAAAGCAGACTTAGTGGTAGAGTTTAAACATAATTTCTCTCATTAATTTTTATATGCACAAATACTTAGAGTTTGACTTTCACATGGCTATTTATAATATTGAGAACACTTCAGTATAATTAAAGGGGAGAAAATTAAGATGAAGAATTCATTTTGGGGGGCACCTGGGTGGCTCAGTTGGTTAAGCGACTGCCTTTGGCTCAGTACATGATCCTGGAGCCCTGGAATCAAGTCCTGCATTGGGCTCCCTGCTTGGCGGGGAGTGTGCTTCTCCCTTTGACCCTCCCCCCTCTCATGTCCTCTCTCTCATTCTCTCTCTCTCAAATAAATAAATAAAGTCTTAAAAAAAAGAATTCATTTTTAGCTGTTTTAATATTTAATTTTTTTTTGCTACCTTACAATTTCCCCATTATTTGGCTCCATGACTTCATTATTATTAATTGATTTATGGTCTATACTTATATAAAGAAAAGTAGTGACAATGAATATACGATAGAAGAGGTTGTTACCTTCTTAACTCTAATTCCTTGAGTACTGCTTAAAATAAAACCTGTAAATATCTATGCCCCCAACATGGGAGCAGCCATCTACATAAGCCAACTGTTAAGCAAAATGAAGAGTCATCTTGATGATAATATGTTAATTGTAGGAGACCTCAATACTCCACTCTCAGCAATGGACAGATCATCTAAGCAGAAAATCAACAAGGAAACAAGAGCTTTGAATGATACATTGGACCAGATGGACCTCATAGATATTTACAGAACATTCCACCCTAAAACAACAGAATACTCATTCTTCTCAAGCGCACATGGAACTTTCTCCAGAATAGACCATATACTGGGTCACAAATCAGGTCTCAACCAATACCAAAAGACTGAGATTATTCCCTGCATATTCTCAGACCACAATGCTCTAAAACTGGAACTCAATCACGAGAAAAAATTTGGCAGAAATTCAAACACTTGGAAGCTAAAGACCACTCTGCTCAAGAATGTTTGGGTCAACCAGGAAATCAAAGAAGAACTTAAACAATTTATGGAAATCAATGAGAACAAAAACACATTGGTCCAAAACCTATGGGATACTGCAAAGGTAGTCCTAAGGGGGAAATACATAGCCATCCCAGCCTCACTCAAAAAAATAGAAAAATCCTGAATTCACCAACTAACTCTACACCTTAAAGAACTAGAGAAAAAGCAACAAACGATGTCTAAGCCATGCACTAGAAGAGAAATAATTAAAATTAGAGCAGAGATCAATGAATTAGAAACCAGAAACACAGTAGATCAGATCAATGAAACTAGAAGTTGGTTCTTTGAAAGAATTAATAAGATCGATAAACCACTGGCCAGACTTAATCCAAAAGAAAAGAGAAAGGACCCAAATTAATAAAATTATGAATGAAAGGGGAGAGATCACGACTAACACTGAGGAAATAGAAACAATTATTAGAAATTATTATCAACAACTATATGCCATTCAACTGAGCAATCTGGATGAAATGGAGGCCTTCCTGGAAACCTATAAGCTGCCAAGACTGAAACAGGAAGAAATTGACAACCTGAATAGGCCAATAACCAGTAAGAGATTGAAGCAGTGATCAAAAACCTCCCAAAAAACAAGAGTTCAGGGCCTGATGGATTCCCTGGGCAATTCTACCAAACTTTCAAAGAAGAAATAATACCTATTCTCCTGAAGCTGTTTCAAAATATAGAAACAGAAGGAAAGCTTCCAGACTCATTCTCTGAGACCAGCATTACCTTAATCCCCAAATCAGGCAAAGACCCCAACAAAAAGGAGAATTTCAGACTGATATCCCTGATGAATATGGATTCCAAAATCCTCAACAAAATCCTAGCTAATAGGATCCAACAATACATTAAAAGGATCATCCACCACGACCAAGTGGGATTTATCCCCGGGATGCAAGGGTGGTTCAACATTCGCCAATCAATCAACGTGATAGAACACATTAATAAGAGGAGGGAGAAGAACCATATGGTCCTCTTAATTGATGCAGAAAAAGCATTTGACAAAATACAACATCCTTTCCTGATTAAAACTCTTCAGAGTATAGGGATAGAGGGAACATTCCTTAAGTACATAAAATCCATCTATGAAAAACCCACAGCAAATATCATCCTCAATGGGGAAAAGCTAAGAGCCTTTCCCTTAAGATCAGGAACACGTCAAGGATGCCCACTCTCGCCACTATTGTTCAACATAGTACTAGAAGTCCTAGCAACAGCAATCAGACAACACAAAGAAATAAAAGGTATTCAAATTGGCAAAGAAGAAGTCAAACTCTCTCATTTCGCAGATGACATGATAATTTATGTGGAAAACCCAAAAGACTCCACCCCCAAATTACTAGACTCATACAGAAATTCAGTAATGTGGCAGGATACAAAATCAATGCACAGAAATCAGTTGCTTTCTTATACACTAACAACACAACTGTAGAAAGAGAAATTAGAGAAACGATTCCATTTACAATAGCACCCAAAACCATAAGATACCTCGGAATAAACCTAACCAAAGAGGTAAAGGATCTATACTCTAGGAAATATGGAATACTCATGAAAGAAATTGAAGAAGACACAAAAAGATGGAAAAATACTCCATGCTCATGGATCGGAAGAATAAACATTGTTAAAATGTCTATGCTACCCAGAGCAATCTATCCCTTCATTGCCATCCCGATCAAAATTCTAATGACATTTTTCAAAGTGCTGGAACAAACAATCCTAAAATTTGTATGGAATCAGAAAAGACCCCGAATTACCAAGAATATGTTGAAAAAGAAAAACAAAGCTGGGGGCATCACATTGCATGATTTCCAGCTCTATTACAAAGCAGTGATCACCAAGACAGCATGGTACTGGCACAAAAACAGACATATAGACCAATGGAACAGAATAGAGAACCCAGATATGGACGCTCACCTCTGTGGTCAAATAATCTTCAACAAACCCTGAAAAAACATGCAATGGAAAAAAGACAGTCTCTTCAATAAATGGTGCTGGGAAAATTGGACAGCCACATGCAGAAGAATGAAACTTGACCATTCTCTAACACCATTCACAAAGATAAACTCAAAGTGGATGAAAGACCTCAATGTGAGACAGGAATCCATCAAAATCCTAGAGGAGAACATAGGCAGTAACCTCTTTGACATCACCCACAGCAACTTCTTTCAAGATACAACTCCAAAAGCTAGTGAAACAAAAGCAAAAATGAATTTTGGGGACTTCATCAAGATAAAAAGCTTCTGCACAGCAAAGGAAACAGTCAACAAAACAAAGAGGCAACCCACAGAATGAGAGAAGATATTTGCAAATGACACTACAGATAAAGGGCTGGTATCCAAAATCTATAAAGAACTTCTCAAACCCAACACCTAAAAAACAAATAATCAAGTCAAAAAGTGGGCAGAAGACATGAACAGACACTTCTCCAAAGGAGACATACAAATGGCTAACAGACACATGAAAAATGTTCATCATCATTAGCCATCAGGGAAATTCAAATCAAAACCACATTGAGATACCAGCTTACACCAGTTAGAATGGCAAAAATGGGCAGGGAAAGAAACAACAAATGTTGGAGAGGTTGTGGAGAAAGGGGAACCCTCTTACACTGTTGGTGGGAATGCAAGTTGGTACAGCCACTTTGGAAACCAGTGTGGAGGTTCCTCAAAAAATTAAAAATAGAGCTACCCTATGACCCAGCAATTGCACTCCTGGGTATTTACCCCAAGACAGAGATGTAGTGAAAAGAAGGGCCCTATGCACCCCAATGTTCATAGCAGCAAAGTCCGCAATAGCCAAACTTTGGAAAGAGCCGAGATGCCCTTCAACAGATGTATGGATAAAGATGTGGTCCATATATACAATGGAATATCACTCAGCCATCAGCAAGGATGAATACCTAATTTTTACATCAACATGGATGGGACTGGAGGAGATTATGCTAAGTGAACTAAGTCAAGCAGAGAAAGTCAATTATCATTTGGTTTCACTTATATGTGGAACATAAGAAATAGCATGGAGGACATTAGGAGAAGGAAGGGAAAAATGAAGGGAGGGAAATTGAAGGGAGAGATGAACCATGAGAGACTATGGACTCTGAGAAACAAACGGTTTTAGAGGGGATGGGAGTGGGGGAATGGGTTAGCACGGTGATGGGTATTAAGGAGGGCATGTATTGCATGGAGCACTGGGTGTTATACAAAAACAGTGGATCATGGATCACTACATCATAAACTAATGATGTATTGTATGGTGACTAACATAACATAATAAAACAAAACAAAAAAAAAGAAGTATTCTTATTTTTATTATCTCTCCACAAAGAAGTTAGAAAAACACCTGTAAAAACTTTGAAAAGGCAGTTTAAAATTCCGGGATGAAAAATTCTAAAGTATAAATCATGATATGTCATCTATGATTTACAAATTTCTGAATGAATTTGACAGGAATTTACTCAAAAGAACCAGAACATCAGGACTTAAAGATTTTCTATTTTAACCCCAATTGAGTTTTTTAAAAAGCTACACAGTTGTTGGCAGGCATGGTCCATTCCTCACTTGCTGCCACAGGTCAGGGTGAGCTTAACCGAAGGACGGATGTGTGCGCAGACGTTACAGGCTCTTCTGCGCAACTGACCGAAGTGGTCGCCTTTTATTTTTTTTCCTTATGTTTCAAAGAAAAGTAAATATACATATGGCAAAAAATGTAAGCGGTAAAGGAAGATCTAAAATAATAAGCAAATATCCATTTTTTCCATAGCCCAGTGGAGTAGAGTGTGAGTGGATAAAAACCTTGCCCTTCTGTTTCAACTGAAAGCAGTTGAAGAGATTTCCAGAGAAATAGAAAGGGCCACTGGAAGACTTTTAGAATTTGCATGTGGTGGAAATGATTAGTGAGGTGGACCTCTGACAATGATATGTCAGATGACCAAGTTCCGAGCAAACTGAAGGGAAGGACCAATTTCTGTTGTTGAATAAATTTTAACCCTTTTGAAAACCTCTTCCTGTTCAACATCAAGTCCTATTTATAAAGACATTCGAATAAAGATGGACAAAAAAAAAGAAAAGAAAAGTGCTAAGGAGAAAAGTATGGGAAGAAAGGCAGGTAGGAAGTGTTTGTGGTGGAAGACTGAAAATAAAACTCCAGAGAAAGAGTAAATGCTAATCAGACTGAAAAGAAAAAGAATCGACATGTAATTATACATTTAGTTATTAACAAGTATTCTAAATTTGTAAACATACTCCTATACAATTTATACATGAAGTAAATTATAAAAATTACTCTCAAAAAATCTTAAAACATGGAAAAGACTACAAATCATCATCTTTCACTGATGCCACCAAATTACCCAAACATCTTTCTTTTTAAGGTCCTGAAATGATTTGTTAGGGAATGTAGAAAATCAAGCAAGGATATACTTAATAAGAGTTTTGTTTTGTCTTTGAAGGAGAAAATGGTTTTGTAGTATCCCTCCTAATGAACAAAACATATCATATAACTTTTTTAGATGCTTGACAAGAGGCAGTGTAAGACTATGATCCCTGAGAGAAGAGCAACAATAAAATGATCCCTGCCATTCCTCTACCTTCCAGATAGGAGATGCTTTATGGACTGTTACCCAAGGAAGTGGAGCCCAAACAAAGATGTACTATTTGAGCAGAGTAGAAAGAGATCATTATTCAGTGCTATTGGCATAGCTCTAACTTGAGGGCCTGGATACCAATAAAAAAGGAAACCATTGAGAGAAGGAGCTCTAGAGAGCTGCATGGTGGTCTCTATGAATAATAGGTAGCTGAATACTAACTAATAAATGTACAGAGTGAAAATACAGAAAGCCCGCCAAAGAACACTATTAGGAAAAGAACCATTACCAAGAACCTGTGAACTAAAAACTACCAAAGATTCCAGAGGACTGGGAAATTATTGAGTTTTGGATAGCCCCAATGGAGAGACCTTGCTGAAAACATATGGCATCCAGCAAAGATACCAAAAAGTCCAAAAAAGTTGCACTCATGTAGCCCTGAAGTAAAGGCTACCTTGGATTTCCCTGATAAAAATTAATAACAAGCTTCAAGATGATCAGTTTGATCTACAAACAACTTAACTATCTGCTAAATAATATTCAATACTTTAAGAAAGAAAACAAAATCAAGATACTCAAACATATGAATCAATATTTTCCATATATAATCATGAATTATTACACATATTCAGAAATAGGAAAATATGATGCCTAACTGGAGAAAAATTAGACATTAATAATAATTGCAAGATATAGCTATAGCAGTGCTTGAAGGAAGTAACACACACGTATATTAGAATAGAAGACAGGTTTAACATCACTAGCATAAGTTTTGACCTTAAGCTAAAAAAAGAAGAGAAAATTAAACTGGATGCAAAAGATAGATCATGCATGTCCACTCTCACCACTCTTATCTAACAGTACTGGAAGTCCTAGCCACAGCAATCAGACAACAAAAAGAAATAAAAGATATCCAAATCAGCAAGGAAGCAGTCAAACTTTCACGATTTGCAGATGACATGATACACTATATAGAAAACCTGGAACTCTCCACCAAAAAACTACTATAACTGATAAATTAATTCAGTAAGGTCACAGGATACATCAGTGTACCGAAATCTGTTGCATTTCTGTATACCAATAATGAGGCAGCAGAAAGAAAAATTAAGGAATCAATCCTATTTATAATTGCACCAAAACCAATAAGATACCTAGGAATAAACCTAAGCAAAGAGATAAAAGACCTGTATTCTGAACATTATAAAACACTGATATAAGAAACTGAAGATGACACAAAGAAATGGAAAGACATTCCATGCTCATGGATTGGAAGAACAAATACTGTTAAAGTGTTTATACTACCCAAAGCAATCTACAGATTTAATGCAATCCCTATCAAAATACCAACAGCATTTTTTACAGAGCTAGAACAAACAATCCTAAAATTTGTATGAAACCACAAAAGACCCAACTAGCCAAAGCAACCTTAAAAAAGAAAAGCAAAGCTGGAGGCATCACAATTCTGGACTCCAAGTATATTACGAAGCTGTAGTGATTAAAAGAGTATGGTACTGGCACAAAAAAAAAAAAGAACCCACAACTGTATGGTCAATTGATCTTTGACAAGGCAGGAAAAAACATCCAATTGGAAAAAAGACCGTCTCTTCAACAAATGGTGTTGGGAAAACTGGACAGCAGCATCTAGAAGAATGAAACTGGACCACTTTCTTACACCATACACAAAAATAAATTCAAAATTGATGAAAGACCTAAATGTGAGATCTGAAACAATCAAAATCCTAGAGGAGAACACAAACAGTAACTTCTTTGAATCGGCTGTAGTAACTTCTTTCTAGATATGTCTCCTGAGGCAAGGGAAACAAAAGCAAAACTAAACTATTGGGACTTTATCAAAATAAAAATCTTCTGCATGGTGAAGGAAACAGTCAACAAAACTAAAAGGCAACCTATGGAATGGGAGAAGATATTTACAAATGACATATCTGATAAAGGGTTACTATCTACAGTGTATCAAGAATTTATCAAACTCAACACCCAAAAAATGAATAATGCAATTTTAAAAAGGGCACAGGATATGAACATTTTTCCAAAGACGTACAGATTGGCCACAGACACATGAGAAGATGCTCATCCCTCACCATAAGGGAAATGCAAATCAAAACTACAATGAGATATCATCTCACACCTGTCAGAATTGCTAAAATCAACAACACAAGAAACCAAGAGGAACCCTCTTGCACTGTTGGTGGGAATGCAAACTGGGGCAGCCACTCTGGAAAACAATAAGGAGGTTCTTCAGGAAGTAAAAAATAGAACTATCCTATGATCCAGCAATTGCACTACTAGGTATTTACTCAAAGAATACAAAAATACTAATTTAAAGGGATACATGCACCCTGATCTTTATAGCAGTATTATCTACAATAGCCAAATTATGGAAACAGCCCAAGTGTCCATGGATAGACGAATGGATAAAGAAGAAGCAGTATATATTTATACAATGGGATATTACTCAGTCATAAAAGGAATGAAATCTGACCATTTGCAACGACATGGATGGAACTAGAGAGTATAATGCTAAGCAAAATAAATCAGTCAGAGAATGACAAATACCATATGATTTCACTCATATGTGGAATTTAAGAAAGAAAACAAATGAACAAAGGGGTAAAAAGAAAGAGAGAGAGAGAAAGAAGAAATAGACTCTTAACTCTAGAGAACAAACTAATGGTTACCAGAGGGGTAGTTAGTGGGAGGATGGGTTAAATAGGTGATGTGGATTAAGAAGTCCACTTGTGATGGGCACTGGGTGTAGTATGGAAGTGTTTAATCACTATATTGTACACTTGAAACTAGTATTGCACTGTATGTTAACTAACTGGAATTTAAGTAGAAGTTTACAAAAAGATCATGCAAACGCTAATATAGTAAAATATATCCATAAAATGTGTACCAAAATAAAGTCAATTAAAAATTTGGGCACCTGGGTGGCTCAGTTGGTTGGACGACTGCCTTTGGCTGAGGTCATGATCCTGGAGTCCCGGGATCGAGTCCCGCATCGGGCTCCCTGTTCAGCAGGGAGTCTGCTTCTCCCTCTGACCCTCCTCCCTCTCATGCTCTCTGTCTCATTCTCATTCTCACTCTCAAATAAATAAATCTTAAAAAAAAAAACAAAACAAAAATTTTATTTAACAAATTAATACCTAAATAAACCCCTATCCAAAATCATAAAGAAATAAAAATAAGAATTACTAATATTAGTGTGGTGCCTGGGGGGCTCAGTCGGTTGAGTGTCAGACTCTTGGTTTCAGCTCAGGTCATGATCTCAGGGTCCTGAGATTGAGCCCCACATAGGGCTCTGTGCTCGGTGGGGCATCTGCTTGTGAATTCTCTTACCCTCTCCCTCTACCCCTCCCCCTGCTCATGCTCTCTCTCTCTCAGATAAATAATATTTTTAAAAGAATCTGGGGCACCTGGGTGGTTCAGTTAATTAAGCATTAGCGTTCGGCTCAGGTCATGATCTCAGGGTCCTGGGATGGAGCCCTGCATCAGACTCCCTGCTCAGTGGGGAGCCTGCTTTTCCCTCTCCCTCTACTGCTCCCCCTACTTGTACTCACTCTCTCCCTCTCTCTGTCAAATAAGTAAATAAATAAATAAAATCTTTAAGAAATTAAAAAAAGAATTACTACTATTAGAGATATTGCACATCAAACAGGAATTAAAGTTATAATAAAGTCATATTATTAACAGTTCTATTCTAATACGTTCAATAACCTAGATGAATTGGACAGTTTTGAAAGACATGAATTATCAAATTGACATAAGAAGAAATATGAAATTTGCATAGCCTCATATCTCTTGAAGAAATTGAATATGTATTTAAAAATCTATCTCAAAGTAAACTTCAAACCCATGTGAATTTCCTAGTAAATTGTATCATATCAAGTAGAAATAATACATCTTACTCAAAATATTTATTTATTCATTTTTATTTATTTCTTTTTATTATGTTCAGTTATTTTATTTTTTTAAAGATTTTATTTATTTGAGAGAGAGAGTGCATGAGCAGGGGGCAGGGGCAGATGGAGAGGGAGAAGTAGACTCCCTGCTGAGTAGGGAGCCCAATGTGGGGCTTGATCCCAGGACCCCAAAATTATGACCTGAGCTGAAGGCAGACACTAACCAACTGAGCCACCCAGGCACCCCTCAAAATATATTTTTTAAGTAGAGAAAATATATCAGAAATAACTTTATGAAACCATTATGACTCTGATCCCCAAATCAGCAAAGTATGACATGAAGAGGACACTAACCAGTATTCCTCATGAAGATAGATACAAAATTCCCTAACAAAATATTAGCAAGTTAAATTTAGTAATATTGAAACATATACTACATTTAAACAAGGTAAGTTTACCCTTGGAATTCAAGGTTGCCTTAACATTCAAAATTCAATTAATAAAATTTACTATATTCATAGATATGAGAAAAGCTACAACAGATCTTCAGGAAGTGAGGGGAAAACATTTGACAAAATTCAACACTCACTCATAATTTAAATAGAAACTCATAAAACTAATAGAAGGGATTTTTTTCGATCTGTTTTGAGGCAACTATGAAAAAACTACAGGTAACATTTTACTTAATGGTAAAATATTAAATGTTTTATCAATAAGATTAGAAATAAGAAATGGATATCCATTATCACAATGTCTATTTAACAATGTAAAAGAAGTTACAGTCAGTGCAATAAGGTAAGAAAAAGATATAGGAAGTAAGTAGATGGAAAATGAAAAAAAAGGAAAGGAAAAAATAATAAAACATTGTTTCTTGCAGATAACATGATTATATACATAGAAAATTCTAAATAATGTATAAAATAACTACTAAATCTAATAAGTAAATTTAACAAGTTTGCATAATCCATATTCAATATACAAAGCATCAGGAACATTTAATATATTGTATTGATGAAAAACTGGAAAAATAAAATAGTTTTAAAATAATATCAACAATTATAAAATACTTGAGTATTCATAGATTGGAAGACTAAACATTATTAAATTACAAATTCTAATCCCCAAGAATTTCTATTGATGCTATTGACTCTCTATTGATTCAAGGCAAATCCAATAAAAAATTTCAGCAAGCTTTTTTTTTCCCTCTTCAGATATGGTTGTAGATGCCCCACATAAAAAAAGGACACTCCTGTGGAATTTGGAAAATTCCAAAGTTTGAGATTTACTTTCCAGGAGGTAAGTACAAAGGCCAAGCATGTCTTTTGGTGAGGCCAAATTCCTTGCAACATAGGCAGTAAGACAAGAGTACTTAAGAAAATATCCATCTCAAACCAAAAACAACCACCACAACCACAAAACAATTAGAAGCATAAGCCTAGCATAAGCCTGCTAGTGATAATAGTCATTCTTCAGTACATATATACACACAAAATAATTATCATACTAAGTTCTAAGCATTATGACCTCACATTATAATTATGCTTTAAGAATAAAATGATAATAGCAATTATACACAGCAATAGAAAAGTCATTTCCTAATTTTTTTTTTTTATAAAAAGAAAGAGATTTTATTTTTGTGGGGAGCTGTTTTAGGTTCACAGTAAAATTGAGCAGAAAGTGGAAAGAGATCTTGTATACCCCTACTCCAATACAAACACAACATTCCCTACTATCAACATTTCCTACCAGAGTGGTACATTTATTTCGACCAGTGAACCTACATTGGCATATCATTACCACCCAATGTCCACTGTTTACATTGGGGTTCACTCTTGGTGTCATATATTCCATGGGTTTTGACAAACACAAATGATGTGTATTCACCACTATAGTATCATACAGAATAGTTTCACTGTCCTTTAAAAAAGGTCAGCTTAAGCTAAAATTTATATCAAATTCCAAAGGTCTTCAAGTAGCAAAGACAATCATGAAAAAGAAGAAGAAAATTGGAGGACTTAGATTACTTTATTTCAATACTTTCTATAGAACTACCAAAATTTACAAATTGTGGTATTTGCATAAAGATACACAATAGAACAAGACAGAGTTCAGAAAAAGACTCACAATTATAAGATCGATTGATTAAAATTAGGCAATGATACATTTGAATGGAAAAAATATTTTCAGCAAATAGTGATGGAACAGCTGTTTTGTACATGGGTAAAATAAACCTCAAACCATACACAAAAATTATTTGATACAAATCATAGATCTAACAATATGAAACTTTTAGGAGAAAAAAATAGGAGAATATCCCCACAATCTTGAAGGAGGCAAAGTACCTCTAGAAAGCATTAACCAAAAACAATTTATAAATGGACTTCATAAAAAATCAAAACTTTTACTTAATAAAAACAGAAAAAAAAATACATGCTACAGACTGTAAGAAAATATTTGCAAAATATATTTTTTTAATTTAATTTAATTTTATTATGTTAGTCACCATACAATACATCATTAGTTTTTGATGTAGTGTTCCATGATTCATTGTTTTCGTATAGCACCCAGTGCTCCATGCAATATGTGCCCTCTTTAATACCCATCACCGGGCTAACCCATCCCTCTACCACCCTCCCCTCTAAAACCCTCAGTTTGTTTCTCAGAGTCCAGTCTCTCATGGTTCGTCTCCTCCTCTGATTCCCCCCCCTTCATTTTTCCCTTCCTTCTCCTAATTTCCTCCATGCTATTCCTTATGTTCCACAAATAAGTGAAACCATATGATAATTGACTTTCTCTGCTTGACTTATTTCACTTAGCATAATCTCCTCCAGTCCCATCCATGTTGATGTAAAAGTTGGGTATTCATCCTTTCTGATGGCTGAGTAATATTCCATTGTATATATGGACCACATCTTCTTTATCCATTCATCTGTTGAAGGGTATCTCGGCTCTTTCCACAGTTTGGCTATTGCAGACATTGCTGCTATGAACATTGGGGTGCATATGACCCTTCTTTTCACTACATCTGTGTCTTTGGGGCAAATACCCAGTAGTGCAGTTGCTGGGCCATAGGGTAGCTCTATTTTTAATTTTTTGAGGAACCTCCACACTGTTTTCCAAAGTGGCTGTACCAACTTGGATTCCCACCAATAGTGTAAGAGGGTTCCCCTTTCTCCACAACCTCTCCAACATTCATTGTTTCTGCAAAATATATATTTGACATAATATATAAATGACTTCCAGAACTCACTAATATCAAAATAATAAACCCATTTATTAAAGGTCAAAAGGTTGAAAGACTTGGTAATGTACATCAAAAAAAGGATTTATGAATAACCAGTAGGGATAAGAAAATGTGCTTGACATCATTAGTCTTCATGCAAATACAAACATACTATTATATACACCATAGAATGATAAGAAAACTGACCACTGTAAATGTTGGTGAGGATATAAGCAACCAAATTTATCATATGGTGATAACATATGATATGTTATGATATATGGTAAATTCCTATCAAGGGAGTAGAATAAAATGGTAAAACCTCTTTGGGAAGTGGTCTGGCAATTCCTCATAAAGTTAAGCATGACCTACTACTCAGTATTTATACAGAAAAAGTAAAAACATATGCACAAAAAATGTGCATGTTTTGAAGTATGATCATAGCAGCTTTGTTCAAAATAGCCAAAATCTGTAAATGAACCAAATGTCCACCAAAAAGGGAATAGATTTTTCTAAGATTTATTTATTTTAGAGAGAGAAAGAGAGGGGAGGGGCAGAAGGAGAGAGAGAGAGAAAAGCAGAATCCCCACTGAGCCTGATGCAGGGCTTGATCTCAAGACCCTACATCAAAAACTAATGGTATATTGTATGGTGACTAATATAACATTAAAATAAAATAAATAAATAAAATAATAAAATAAAATAAAATAAAATAAAATAAAATAAAATAAAATAAAATAAAATAAAATAAAGTAAAAAAAGACCCTGAGATCATGACCTGAGTTGAAATCAAGAGTCTGACGCTTAACCAACTGAGCCACCCAGGTGTACCAAGAATAGATTTTTAAAAATATGGCTTACCCATCAAATGGAACGCTATTCAGTATTAAAAAGGAACTAATCATGTACATACAACATAATGGGCAAACTTCAAACCATAGTAGTTGTCAAGTTGAGACAATTTGGCTCCCCTCCCCCAGTATATTGGCAATACTTGGAGATATTTTTGGTTATCACAATGGGCAGCAGTTGGACATGCTATTGGCATTTAGTAGGTAGAGGTCAAGGATGTTGTTAAGCATCTTACACATAGGATACCCTCACAACAAATAATTATCTGTCTCAAAATATCAATATGCTGCTTGTTAAGAAAGCCTGAGTTTTGCTGAGAAAATGAAGGCAGACAAAAAAGTGCCTATTTAATTATTCCATTTAAAAATGTTCTAAAACTGGTGAAACATCTATGTTGGAATAAATCATTAAAAAACTTGCTTCTTTAAAGTATAGGGCAGGGATTGATTGGGAAGGGAATGAAGGATGTTCTGGGGTAAAGGAAATGTTCTATATTATCAAATAAGAACAAATCTGGACTTAAGTAAGCAGTAATTTTGTTTGAAAGGATTATTGCAATAAAGGAAGGGGGGCTGTTAAAAAAGGGAGAACACTAGGACCATACAGTCTGAGTATCTCAATGGGTATTCAGAAAAGGGCTTTTCTTTTATAGAGAATGAAAAAAATAAGTGGAATGATCTGTTGAACATTTTGTTAGACTGACATTTGTTGGATGGCCTTAGAAATCCAGCACTTGATGACGAATGGCTAATAATATAAACAAAATAATTACTGAAGGCTGAATAAGGGAGTAAAACTGAATCTTAAGGCCTCAGGTTTACTAATTAAGAGGATGCCAGTAACGAACTATAGAAAAGAGGATGCCAGGATATTGGCCCTGATGTCTCTCTAGATGGCAGAGTGAAGGTATCATCATTACCCAACACATTTCTTTATTTGTATCTATTTTGCAAATATTTTTTAGTGATGACATAGATATCGGCGTTGTTTCAGAGACCACATGCCCAGCAGCCACTTTTGACCACTGTACAAGTGTCCCCTCTCAAAGTCAGACTCTCATGCCATGCCTAATGGTTGTGAAAGAATGTTCCTTGGAATTCTTGCAGTTTTAGGGTGATGATATTGGTAGCTTCAGTGAGATTGTCCATAATTCTTGTTACTTTCTAGAACAAATATTGAAAAATGTTGGAGTTTTAATATACTTTCTAAGTGGCTCACCCAAAGGAGGCTCCAGGCAAGAATGTTGCCTATGCATGATCCTCAATAGCAGGTAAATCCTCTAGTTTTACTCACAGTTCCTTGGCTTTGCATTTCAAGGACTCTTCACAGCCAATGAAAAGGGAGAGTCACAGTTTCCTTTAGAAGCTGGAATCTTCTGTAACTAAGTGGAGAGGTTTTAGATTGGTTAGTTCTGTTGAAACTAAAAATAGGTCTAAGTCAGAGGTATCAGAAAGGTTAAGATGAAAGAAAGGACATTGTGGTTAAAGATCTTGTAAGGGCTAATGAGATTATCTAGATAGGAGGATTAGGTCCAATAGGAAGGTAGATACCAATAAAATTGGTTTCCACAGGCAAAATAAATATTACTGGGGGTTGTCTAAAGAGAGTAAAAATAATTATTAAGTAACTTTCCAGTTCAAGCTCTGCAGAATCAGGTTGAGATTTTGTTTCTTCTAAGAATGGATCTGGAGATGTGAGTTTTAAGGAAAAGGGCATCAAATTGTAAACAAGTCTAGGAACACAGGGAAGGGGGTTGATGTTCTGAAGAACAGTGTTAGAAACCAGGTGAGTATGTAAAATTGAAAAAGGCAGTGGATACTAGGACTTAAGAGCTGATCAAGTAGTAATTCCCTCCTAAAGAAGGACTCAGTGAAATTGCTATAAAAACACAAGTTTCTATAAACTTAAGAGACAAGGATATTTAAAATATCAGGGCCCTCTTCAGAAATAAATTCATGGATAATCAACTGATATTCAACAGTCTACTAAGGACACACAATGGGGAAAGGATAGTTTCTTCATTAAATAGTATTGGGAAAACTGGATATCCACATGCAGAATAATGAAATTGAACCCTTATCTACACCATATAGAAAAATCAACTCAAATTGGATTAAATACTTCATTTTTAAAGATTTTATTTATTTATTTGAGGGAGAGAGGTGAGCGAGAGAGAACATGAGCCAGGGGAGGGGCAGAGAAGCAGACTCCCCACTGAGCAGGGAGCCTGGTGTGGGACTTGATCCTAGGACTCCAGGATTATGACCTGAGCTTAACTGACTGAGCCACCCAGGCATCCTGAAATACATATATCTGATAAAGAGTTAATATCTAAAATTTATAAGGAACTCATACAACTCAATAGCAAAATAAATTAAAAAAAAAACCTAAAAAAAACCTAAAGATGGGCAAAGGACTTAAATAGACATTTCTCTGAAGAGTACATACAATTGGCAAACAGGTATATGAAAAGTCTTCATTATCACTAATAATCAGTGAAATGTAAATCATAACCTTGGTGAGATATCACTTCACACCTGTTAACAGTGTCTGGCTATAATCAAAAGGACACAAGATGAGAAATTCTGGCAAGGATTTAGAGAAAAGGGCACCTTAGTACACTGTTGGTGAGATATAAATTGGTACAGCTATTATGGAATACAGTATGGAGATTCCTCAAGAAATTAAGACTAGAACTACCACACCTTCCAGCAATTTTATTTCTGGGTATATATCCAAAGGAAATCAAATCTGGATCTCAAAAAGTTTTCTGTACACCCATGTTCATTGCAGCATTATTTACAGTAGCCAAGGTATGAAAACAATCTAAATGTTAGTCAACAGATGAATGGATAAATAAAATGTGGTCTATATATACACAATGAAATATTATTCAGCTTTAAAAAATAAAGGAAATCCCATCATTTACAATAGCCTGGATGAACCTGGAGGACATTATGCTAAGTAAAATAAGCCAGACACAGAAAGACAAATATTGCATGATCTCACTTATATGTGGAATGTAAATTAGTCAAACTCATAGAAGCAAAGAATAGAATGGTGGTTTCCAGGGGTGGGGAGAAGAGGATATGGAGAGATGTTGATCAAACATTATAAAGTTTCAGTTATGCAAGATGAATAAGTTCTGGAGATCTATTAAACAGCATGGTGACTACAGTTAACAATAGTGTATTATATACTTGAAATTTTCTAAGAGGGTAGATCTTTAGTGTTCTCACCACAAAGAAAGAAAGAAAAGAAAATGGTAACTATGTGAGGTGATGGATATATTAATTAGCTTGATTGTGGCAGTCATTTCACAGTATATACATATATCAAATGGTCGTGTTGTACATCTTAAATATATACAATTTCTTTTTCTGAGTTTACCTCAGTAAAGCTGAAAAAAGTATTATGGCCTTCTGTAGCTTATAATTGTGATTGTAAGCAGAGTATATTCCAAGAACAGTGTAAAGCTGGAAGATCATGTCTATAGTATTGTTTCCAGGTAGGGGAAGGAGTACTTGTGGAAAGCTGGAAAACTCTAGGAGTACATAACCAACAATCAGAGCTAAGGTTATAGGTTAGAGGTATAAGCTGGGTAAAAGAATGCCATAATTTGGGGCGTCTTGGAAAGGATGGAGGAATGATCAGAAGAGGAACAGCTTGGGTAAAGGGGAGAGTAGGAAAATAATACAAGTGGAGAATCATCATGGAAAGCTGTGGAGAATTAAGTGGATGTCAAGGATGATGGTGGTAACAGAGAAGAAAGATGCAGCAAAGAAGGAAAATGGAATGGTATAGAAAGGAAGCAGACACTGAGAGGTCTTATTCTGACATTTTCAGTAGAATCTGACTGTGTGGAGATGTCATCTGCTTGATCTGCAGTTCTTAGGAAAGCTGTTTACTTCATGAAGCCTTCTATTTCTTCGGCTCTTGGGAGGGCTTCAGTTTAAGATCTCCAGGTGGAGTAGATTTCCATTCTATGTATATCTTGTGCCTTCTTAATTGTGCGATGTGGAAACAGGGTTAGATCCCCTGAAGTTTGGTTGGAGTGATAGTGGTAAGAAAGATGGTGGGGTGCCTGGGTGGCTCAGTTGTTAAGTGTCTGCCTTCGGCTCAGGTCATGATCCCAGGGTCCTGGGATCGAGCCCCGCATCGGGCTCCTTGCTCAGTGGGAAGCCTGCTTCTCCCTCTCCCATTCCCCCTGCCTTTGTTCCCTCTCTCGCTGTGTCTCTGTCAAATAAATAAATAAAATCTTAAAAAAAAAAAAAGATGGTATAGATGCCCTACCAGAGTATTTCAAGGTTAGTTTTTTGGTGATGTCATCTCCAGAGGAATAAGTGTCCAGTTTCTAGATTGTGAAGTAGTTTTGGTGACTGCAGGAAAAGCAACCCTAACTTACTTACTTACCTATTATTTATTTATCTATTTATTTATTTATTTATCATTACATTCAGTTAGCAAGTATTTAGTATATAGTTTTTTATGTATTTATTTATTATTTATTTTTTTATTATGTTTAGTTAGCCAGTATTTAGTACATCGTTTTTGATGTAGTGTTCGATGATTCATTAGTTGCATAAAACACCCAGTGCTCATCATAACACGTGCCCTCCTTAATGCCCATCACCCAGCAACCCTAGCTTATTAATAATAAATATAGGTATAGTTAATAAGTCCCTTACAATTTTAAGAATATTTGAGTTAATTAGATTGAATTCTTTCATCGCCCATATGGAGTATGGATTTCTTACAGGCCTGCCAGTAATTATTTCCTAGGTGAATAAAGGTGAGGTTCAGTAAAAGAGGACCTGAGACCAATCAGGGCCAAAGTCAGGATGTTGGGCCATGAAAGATTGAGTTCTTCCAAGAGTTTTGCAAATTTTAGTTTTAATTGTCTGGGCACGGAATCATTTCAGATAACTAGGTGTGGTAAGTACAGTGTTATTTGTAGGACAAAGGAAGAACTCAGATTTCTATGGTAGCTTTACCAGTGAAATAAATTCCCTGTTCACTTGAGAGGGCAAGTGGAATGCCCTAGGTGGGGAAAATTCCTGCTACAGAAGTGTGACAGTAGTAATAATGGCCCTTTTACATGGGGAAGCTTCTAGCCACTGAGAGGACATGCAAATAATGGTAAGGAGAGCCATCAGATTTAGGGAGTTAAAGAAAATCTAATTTTCAATGGAGAAAGGGTACCACTGAAGGTGTGGCTCTCTTCCTTAATCTACCCTTACAGCTTTGCCAAGATTTTGGTTTTTGGCAGATGTGGCAAGAGAGTACCACTTGTTCCAGGTAAGGAGTGAAGTTTACATACGAAAATTTGTGGAAAAATTGATTTTTTCCCATGATTGGTAATCTTGTGAAGGTCATAGGGCAAATTTCGAGTAAGGGAACTGAGTAGAGATGAAGTGGTCTTCTGGGTGTCTCAGAATCTCATCCGAGTGGATACAATATCCATTTTGTTTCTAATTGACCTTTTAATTTTTAGGAGCCTTAAAACAAGAGATTTTGATTTCCTTGATTAGAGGATCAGATGGTAAGTGGAATGAATAATATCTTGTCTGATTATAATGGGATTAGGACAGATTTATAAACTGCTAACTCACATATTATAAGCTAATGAGTTTCCCCTTGCCTCAAGTGTTTTATTGCCAATATGGGCATTGATTTTGAGTATAATCACCTCTTAAGGTAATAATAAAGCTTTAGAAGGTCAGCCAACTATTTCCCATTTTTGATTGGTGTTCTAGCTGCACTCATAAATCCCTTGGCTTTCCATAACATACTGAGTCATGGAATACTCCAGGCAATTCGTGTAGACATTAACTCTCCTATCTTTAGCTAAAGTAGAAGCTCTGGCAAAAGCCATGAATTTTGCTATCTTAGTTGATTTTGCATTAGAGGTTCATATTCTACAGGGTTTTGGAAATTTGTGATGGCATATTTTACCTGGAAACACTGTTTTGATCTGTGGAGGTATGAACCATCAGCAAAGAGAATGGGATCTGGCTCTACAAGAGGAATTTCAGCAAGACCAGGGTGGGGATGGGTTGAAGTTTGGGTGGCTGCAATGCATTTCATGTGATCACTCTGCAGTCAGAAGAGAAAGGTTATGGGATTAAGATTTTAAAAACACTTTAAGAATGTGAGAAAGAGTAGAAAATAATGTTAAAAATAGAAGCAGTGTGGATCTCACTAGAGAAGGGAAGAGTTTGAAAAATGTTGCATACTTTCAGTCAGGAGAAAATTTTGGACAACATGGGGTGTATGAATATTCAAAGTATGACCTAGCACATAAACTGTGGTTTGAGCACAGATCTAGAATGAGGGTAAGTATCCAATGTGCCTCTGGTTCCCATTATGATTCTGAGATGCTTAAAGTATGTCCTTTCTTACAAACAAATAGAAAAAAGGGCAAAGGAATTTGGGAGCTCCAAACTGAAGGCAGAGGAAAGGGAGATTTTTTTTTTTTTAAAGATTTATTTATTTATTTATTTGCCAGAGAGAGACACAGTGAGAGAGGGAACACAAGCAGAGGAAGTGAGAGAGGGAGAAGCAGGCTTCCCGCGGAGCAGGAAGCCCGATGCGGGGCTCGATCCCAGGACCCTGGGATCATGACCTGAGTGGAAGGCAGACGCTTAACAACTGAGCCACCCAGGCGCCCCGGAAAGGGAGATTTTTAAGGATTCAAATGCTCTTCACATATTGAGACCCATTGTATGGATTCAGACACTGTTTCCATAATCATATAAAGGAAGTCTTATAGTAGAGAAATTAGGAATCAACATCTTACAATAGCTAATCAATCCCAGAAAGCTCAGAATTTATCTGTTCATTTCAAATACAGGCTAATTCGGAATGACCTTGGTACACTCTGGGGACAAAGTTTTTCCCTTAAGGAAGATATCATGTCCTAAATAATGAGCCTAAGGACTGCAGTATTGTATTTTTTTTCTCAAAATTTTATACCCCTTTCAAGCCAGAGCTTCTAATAGGTATTTGCCTATCTGTCAGTGAATTATCAATTTTACTGGAGAAAAGAATGAGGTGATCTACATATTGAAGGAGTGTTGAATTATGTGGGAAAATAAAACCCTTTAAATTAATTTAATACCTGAGGAAAAATAGGTGGGGGCTTCCATAAACTCCTGAGACATAACACTCCAAACACGTTGTTTTTCCAAAGTGAAGGCAAATAGGTCTTGGAAATCATAGTGGAGGAATATACTGAAGAAGCTGGAACATAAGTCCACAAAAGTGAAGTAATGGTAACAGGGAGTGTAGAAGTGAGAAGGCTATTAAATTTGGGACTAGAAGGAATCTAAAGTAGTTTATTTTTGGCCCCCAGGTTTGGAACCAATGGATATTCTTTTTTGTTAGGCTTTTTCACAGGAACAGTTGGGGTATTACAGAAGCTTGAGTAGGGACCAGGAATTCTTTGCTAAAAAGTCCTTAAATAATAGGTCTAAAACCTTCAATTGCTTTAAGTTTTAAAGAATACTGGGGTAGCTTAAGGAGGGACATAGTGATACCTATTTCCACTTTCAAGGACTCTGATTGTCAAAATATATTCTGTGTCTGTTGATCCTATATCCCAAAGAGACTCAAGAATATGAGCAAACATATTCTGAATGCAAGAACTGTCAAGGGATCGGGGAAGTACAATGAGAGCAAGGAAATTTAGGGTGACAAAGCTGTTAGAGAAAAGGTGAGTAGGGGAGGATTCCAGGTCTTCAAGAGTTAGTCCTTCAGGGGGTGCCTGGGTGGCTCAGTTGGTTAAGCATCTTCCTTTGGCTTGGGTCATGATCCCAGGGTCCTGGGATCGAGCCCCACATCGGGCTCCCTGCTAAGCATGGAGCCTGCTTCTCCCTCTCCGTCTGCTCCTCCCCCTGCACATTCTTTCTCCTGTTCTCTCTCTCTCAAGTAAATAAAATCTTTTAAAAAAAAAAGTCCTTCAGTAGAATATACACATTAATATTCCAATTAGGAAGTAAATATCTGCCTAACAGATTAACAGTTTGTAGAATTATCTATGTTGGGTGTCATGATCATGGAGTCCAAGAAATAGAGGAAGTAGTTTAGAAAGAGACAAATCATGTTTATCTAACACCACCACCAGGATGGTTTGTGTACTCTGAGCCATCATGGTGGGGAATTGTAAAGTATTAAGGGTGGAATAGGTGGCTCCAGTGTCTACGAGGAAGTTGGTTGGGAGCCCACTGGCTGGGAATTATTTTATCCAGTGTGTTTAAGAGTATTTGGGGGCAGACAGAAGCAGATCCCTTTGAAAGAGTCATTGAGACTTCGATTTATTTTTCTTTTTGGTTAATCTTTAGTCCAATAAACTTTTTTCCTTACAGTATCTACAGGTCTTCTGATCTATGGGAGATTGAAGGGAAGCTGAGGATGGCTTGAAGTCCTTTGTATGATTACCCTCAATTGGTTTCAGTTGGAGAGCTGTGAGTAAATACTTTTAGATTAAGTTTTAGTAGCCTGTACGTCTTCATGGTATTTTGCTAAAGCATGGATCTCAGAGAGGGATGCAATTAATGCAGTATTTTTAATATGTTCTCTCAGTTCAGCATGGAACCCATTAACAACACTGGTGACTAAAGTGAATGTCATGTGATCATTTAGGATTCTATCTGAATGATTCTTCCAAATGTTTTCTAAGCAGTGCCTACAGTTAGAAACTGATCCATCTCTTTGCTGTCTGCACTCCTGAATCTTTGACTATTTACTTTTAGATGGGAATGGAATCTAACATTTTTCCTTTTATTTCCTTACCCCTGTTGTAGGTTATGGATATATTTTAGTTTAATTGTAAGTCATCATTAATTTTGACACATTCGGCCTTAAGGCCATAGGACCACAAGGCCATAGGGACATCTTCAAGTCCTTGAAGAAGTTGGACTAATTGGCACAAATCAGGAAGCTCAGGAAAATATACCACTAGCAGTAACTTAAATTTTATAGAAAATTCATCCCTATTCTTTTTTGGATAAGGGAAATCCTTTATGATGGCATATAAGTTAACTCAAGACCAAGGCTTAAATATGACTTGTTGTGGGGGCTGGCAATTGAGGTTCTGTAGCTTCTTGTCCATGGGAACCCAGCACTGGGGGAACAGAATCAAGGACTTGAATAACTGTAGGAAGTGAGAGGGCTGGAAAAGCAGTGTTAAATTCAGGAAGGGCAGGTAAATACAAGGAGAGTGGAACCTGGAAGTGAAGGAGACAGAAACAGATTTGGAGGAGCTGAGGATGAAGGAGAGGGAATTGAGGAACATGTAAGTGCCTTTGTGTTTGGAGTGGGTGATAGAGCAACAGTTGAGGTTGGCAGATGAGCCTTCAGAGACCGAATGGACTCAGATAAGATAGACTAATATTACTCAATGGGCTGATTAAGCTTGGACCGAGAAAGAAAGTACTTATTCACCTTCCTAATACCATGAGAAATATGCAAATTGTTCAGAGGGCGTTTTGGATTACCAGGATTCAAGGGACCCCCAGAGATGAACACATTTAGGGAGATCACAAGAATCCTAGAGAGTCATTGCAGTTCCAAATTAACCTTAGTGAAATAATGTTACATTTAGAGATATTTAACTGAATTAGTGCCATAATGTTGAAGCATAAGTCAGTGGGAGGAGCAGAGGGAGGGCAATTGATAGTTAGAGGTCCCCATGGGATTAGAAAATGGAATCAGAGCTAAGATCTTAAATGAAACAGTAAACAGTCCTGCTTGATTAATTTTCCGGCACAATGTTCTGGTCAGAGAAAATCCCCACCCCAAGCTTCCCATCCCTGCCAAGGAAATTTGTTTAAATGATCTCCAAATTTAAGAGCAAAGGAAAAACCAGAAGAGTTCACACAGAAGGGCCAAAGAAAAGTTTCTTAAGGAATCAAAGTAACTCCTTACAACAGATAGGACATGGCAGAACACTGGTTTGAGAGTGGAATTCATCAAATATAGTTGAATTGCTGAACAGAAGACCAGTCTGAAGGACCTACAAAGTGCCATTACTGCCACAGAGATGGTGGGAGTCCGTAAATGAGGCCCATTCTCCATTGGAGTCAGGGCACCAATAACTGTCAAGTGAAAATAAATCCAGATTTTGGTAAGGAGAGTACTTGAAAGACTTAATTGCAATAAGGGGGAGGAGGACTATTGCAATAGGGAGAATTTTCAGACCATAAAATCTGCAATCATCTCAAAGGTTAGGCAGAAACGGCTTTTCCTTTTAGGGAGGAGTGAACAAGGCTTAGGGCTAGAAAGGACCAGGTAGAGGAAAGTGGGAGGAGAGAGAGGTGTGATTGAAAAAAAGATCAGAGGGCGCCTGGTTGGCTCAGTTGGTTAAGCGACTGCCTTCAGCTCAGGTCATGATCCTGGAGTCCCTGGATCGAGTCCCGCATCGGGCTCCCTGCTCGGCAGGGAGCCTGCTTCTCCCTCTGACCCTACCCCCTCTCATGTGCTCTCTCCCTCTCTCTCATTCTCTCTGGCTCAAATAAATAAATAAAATCTTTAAAAAAAAGATTTAAAAAAAAAAAAAGAAAAGAAAAAAAGATCAGAGATGATTTTACCCTGAAGTCAGCCTATTTTCAGAAGGGGCCATTAAGCAGGGGCTACATGCTGATTCAGGGTAAGAGTGGGTCACAGTTAAGGAACCTAGGGAAGGAGAGAAACTTAACCAAAGTTTATGTAACAAATATTTGGTTCCGTTTGATCAGTGGGGACAAAACAGTTTAGCTAATCATTTA
Organism: Mirounga angustirostris; assembly: GCF_029215605.1. NCBI lineage: Eukaryota > Metazoa > Chordata > Mammalia > Carnivora > Phocidae > Mirounga > Mirounga angustirostris. Next base: position 29,537,709 of record NW_026991719.1, on the reverse strand, counting down.
TGAGGCAAAGAATGGACATTTGGAGGGTCTGTGTTTTTCCTTGTCATATAGGGGCAAGGGGACATTTATGAGTCTTAGGTCATATAAGGAAGGTTGTTTCTTTGTGGTAAGCTGTTTCCTATAACACAAATGGGTGGGAATATTTCTATCTTTCTTTCTTATTATTGAAGTATAATTGACCTACAATGTTATATTGGTTTTAGGCGTACAATATAGTGATTTAACAATTCTATACATTACTCACTGTTCACCACAATAGCTGCAGTCACCATCTGTCACCATATGTTATTACAGTATTTGACTATATTCCTTATGCTGTGCCTTTCATCTCCGTGACTTATTTTATAACTGGAAGGTTGTACCTCTTAATCCCTTTTATCTATTTTGCTCATGTGCCCACCTACCTCCCTCTGGCAATCACCAGTTTGTTTTCTGTATTTAAGAGTCTGTTTGTTTTTTATTTGTTTGTTTTGTTTTTTAGATTCCACATATAAGTGAAACTATATGGCATTTGTCTTTCTCTGACTCATTTCACTTAGCATAATACTCTCTAGGTCCATCCATGTTGTCGCAAATAGCAAGATCTCATTCTTTTTTATGGAGTATTTTTCCATTGTATATACATACCACTTCTTTATCTATTCATCTATCAGTACACATTTCATTCCCTCTCTTATCTTGGCTATTGTAAATCATCTGCAATGAACATAGGGGTGCATATACCTTTTCAAATTAGTGTTTTCATTTTCCTTGGATAAATACCCAGTAGTAGAATTACTTGATCATATGGTATTTTATTTTTAACTTTTTGAGGAACCTCCATACTGTTTTTCATAGTGGCTGCACCAATTTACATTCCTACCAACAGTGCACAAGAGTTCCTTTTTCTCCACATCCTCATCAACACTTATTTCTTTTTGTTACTAGGCATTCTAACTGGTTTGAGGTAATATCTCATTGTGGTTTTGATTTGTATTTCCCTGATGATGAGTGATGAGCATCTTTTCATGGGTCTGTTGACCATCTGTATGTCTTCTTTGGAAAATGTCTCTTCAGGTCCTCTGCCCATTTTTTAACTGGATTGTTTGTGGGTTTTTGTTTGTTTGTTTGTTTGTTTGTTTGTTTTTGGTATTGCGTTCCTTATATGCCATTGGAAAATATCTTCATCCATTTACTAGGTTGCCTTTTTGTTTTGTTAATGGCTTCCTTTGCTGTGTAATTTTTTTTTTTTATTTTGGTGTAATCTCAATAGTTTATTTTTGATTTTGTTTTGCCTGAGGAGACATATCCATAAATATGTTGCTAAGGGCAATGTCCAAGAGATTGCTGCCTATGTTTTCTTTTTTTTTTTTTTTTTAAAGATTTTATTTATTTATTTGAGACAGAGAGAATGAGAGACAGAGAGCATGAGAGGGAGGAGGGTCAGAGGGAGAAGCAGACTCCCTGCCGAGCAGGGAGCCCGATGCGGGACTCGATCCCGGGACTCCAGGATCATGACCTGAGCCGAAGGCAGTCGCTTAACCAGCTGAGCCACCCAGGCGCCCCTGCTGCCTATGTTTTCTTTAAGGAGTTTCAGGTCTCACATTTAGGTCTTTAACTCATTTTGAGTTTATTTTTGTGTATGGTGTAAGAAAAGTGATCCAGTTTCATTCTTTTGCATATAGCTGTCCAGTGTTCCCAACACCATTTATTGAAAAGACTGTTTTTTTTTTCCCCCATTGTACATTCTTGCCTCCTTTGTTATACATTAATTGACCATATAGGCTTGGGTTTATTTCTGGGGTGTCCTATTCCATTGATAAATGTGTCTATTTTTTTGTGCCATTACCATACTGTTTTGATGACTACAGCTTTGTAGTATATATTGAAATCTGGGATTGTGATACCTACAGCTTTGTTCTTTCTTAAGATTGCTTTGACTATCCAAGGATTTTTTGTGGTTCCATACAAATTTTAGTATTATTTGTTCTAGTTCTGTGAAAAATGCTATCGGTATTTTGACAGGGATTGCACTGATTCTATAGATTGCTTTGGGTAGTATGTACATTTTAAGGATATTAATTCTTCCAGTCCATTAGCATGAAGTATCTTTCCATTTGTGTGTATCATCTTCAGTTTTTTTCATCATTCTCTTATAGTTTTCAGAGTATAGGTCTTTCACCTTTTTGGTTAAATTCATTCCTAGATATTTTATTCTTTTTTGGTGCAATTGTAAATGGAATTGTTTTCTCAGTTTCTCTTTTTGCTACTTCTTTATTAGTACATAGAAACACAACAGATTTCTTTATACATTAATTTTGTATCCTGTGACTTTACTGAATTCATTTATCAGTTTTAATAGTTTTTTGGTGGAGTGTTTAGGATTTTCTATATATAGTATAATGTCATCTGCAAATAGTGGATTTTACTTCTTCGTTACCAATTTGGATGCCTTTTATTTCTTTTTGTTGTCTGATTGCTCAGGCTAGGACTTCCAGTACTATGTTGAATAAAAGTGGTACAAGTGGACATCCTGAACTTAAAGGAAAATAGTTCAGTTTTTCATCATTGAGTATGATGTTAGCTGTGGGTTTTTCATGTATGGCCTTTATTATGTTGAGATATGTTCCCTCTAAACTCATTTTGTTAAGTTTTTATCATTAACAGATGCATTTTGTCAAATGCTTTTTCTGTATCTATTGGGATGATCATGATTTTTATCCTTCATCTTGTTCATGTGATATGTCACATTGACTTGCAAATATTGTACTACCCTTGTATCCCTGGAATAAATCACATTTGATTATAGTGAATGATTTTTTAATGTATTGTTAAATTTGATTTGCTAATATTTTGTTGAAGATTTTTCCATCTATGTTCATCAGAGATATTGGCTTATGGTTTTCTTTTTTATAGTGACTTTATTTGGTTTTGGTATCAGGGCAATGCTGGCCTTGTTAATAAATTTGGAAGTTTTCCTTCCTCTTCTATTTTTTTGGAATAGTTTGAGAAGAATAGGTATAAACTCTTCTTTAAATGTTTGGTAGAATTCACATGTGAAGTTATAGCATCCTGGACTCTTGGTTGTTGGGAATTTTTAAATTACTGATTCAATTTCATTGTTAGTAATTAGTCTGTTCAAATTTTCTACTTTTTCCTGATTTACTTTGGAAAATTGTATATTTCTAGGAATTTATTCATTTCTCCTAGGTTGTCAAATTTGTTGGCATACATATAATTTTTCATAATATTCTCTTATAATATTTTTGGTGTTTCTGTGGTGTAAATTTTTATTTCACCTCCTTCAGTTCTGATTTTATTTATTTGAGTCTTCTCTCTTTTTCTTGATGAGTCTGGCTAAAGGTTTAAAAGTTGGTTTCATTGATCTTTGCTATTGTTTTTTAATCTTTATTTCACTTGTTTGTGCTCTAAGCTTTATTATTTCCTTCCTTTTACTGGCTTTGAGCTTTGTTTTTCTACCTCCTGTAGGTGCAAGGTTTGGTTGTTTGAGATTTTTCTTATTTTCTTGAGTTAGTCCTGTCATTGCTATAAACTTCCTTCTTAGAACTGTTTTTGCTGGGTCATAAAGATTTCAGACTGTTGTGTTTTCACTTTCATTTCTGTCTATTTTTTTCATCTTTGAGTTTTCCGTTGACCCATTGGTTGTTAAGTAGCATGTTGTTAACTTCCATGTGTTTGTATTTTTTCCAGTATTTATTCTTGTAATTGATTTCTAGTTTCATACCATTTTGGTTAGAAAAGACACATGAATTGATTTCAGTCTTTTTGAATTTGAGACTTGTTTTATGGTATAACATGTGATCTGTCCTGGAGAATGTTCCATGTGCACTTGAAAAGAATGTGTACTCAGCTGTTTAGGGATAGAATGTTCTATATATATGTATGATAGGTCCATCTGGTCTAATGTGTCATTCAAAGGCTCTGTTTGTTGATTTTCCATCTGGATGATCTATCCATTGATGTAACTAGGGTATTAAAGTCCCCTGCCATTACTGTATTACTGTCAATTTCCTGGGGAAATTTCTTTAATTGTATCTGTTTATAGGATCACAGGGCCTGAGTAAAAACAACATTGTCAATATCTTGATAGCTGTATACATTACACCCATGTATTGTAAGCTATTGTCAAAGCTCATCAATCTGTTCATTTAAGATCTATATATTTTATTGTACGCAAATTTTCTTCTCTAAGAGGGTACTAAAGAGTAGGAATATTATGGATATATGTGTGTGTGTATGTGTGTGTGTGTTTATGTGTAGCACTGAGGAAAGGAAAACAGAATACTTTCCATTCTAATGATTTAAAAGAAAAAGAAAATGATCAATGCTGATCTCAGAGATGTTGTATTTTTTGACAGTCAGTTTTTCTGGAAACTTCCAAGGTGTCCCTGTGAAATAAAATCCTTTTGAAAGATCAATATACATTGACAAACCAGGGTTAGCTGAAACTTTTGTAAAAAATCATAATCTATATTCTGCGTCTGTATTCAGGCCTGATTTATCCATGCTGATTATCTGCTTTGATCTACATTACTGGGTAATTTCTTTCATTGTGGCTAACTTCTTTTCATTCAGATCATATTCACATATGCAAACTGAATGGGCCACCCTCCTGACCCATATGATTATTTTGGCTGTCCTTATGATCTGTGCAGGTTATTGCATGATTAGTCCAGCTGTGACCAACAGTGCAGATTTTAAAGATGGAATTATTGAGTCTGCACATATACTGACCCAGTCATGTGCTGTTCACTTTTTCTCCTTAGATTCCATATTATTTGTTTTTTCTATTTATACTGATGAAAGAAATGGACAGTTAATTCCCAGTTCACTGTATGCTGTGAGGATACAGTAAGTATTTTAAGCTAAATGTTTCATTTGGTGTTGTATTTTATAAATAATAATGACCCAATTACATATTTTTGCATTAATAGAATTTTGAATCATTATACTTTATATGCAGTTCATTTTTTACTGTAATAACATAACATTTCAATCCCAATTTCTCATTTTCATTAACACTAGGACAATTTTCTTTGTGAGAGTTAAAAAGATAAATATAATTATAGGTTTTATAACTTGAATAATGGACTTTTTCCTTAGATTTTCTAAGCAACAGTTCAACTTTTTAAAGAGCACTTCTTATGCTAATCCAAGATTTAAGGCATCTCTCCATGTTGTTTGAGGACTGGATAAATAAATTTTTTGTGGTTTCTTTTGAGCCAGCATAATTTATATTTTCCCTTTTACTATATTTGGTGGATCCAGGAAGACACACACCTCTTTGTCTTAAGTGACTATTATACTTAACATTGTCTTCATGTTCACATCTTTATATTCTTTTAAGTTTTAATAGTAAATTACTTAAAGAAAGGGGATATCTGTAAAAGTTAAATATGTGTTAGCTTTTTCCATTGTATTTTTCTATTACTGTTATATAGCTACTGTGTTTATGGCCAAAGTGAAGATTGAAGTAGGTTCAGGTACACTGATGATTACAATTGCACAAAACAAGGAGTTTTCAATTCACATGGAATTTCAGCCATCCTGTTAGTTGTTCCTTCCTATGAGTATGCACATTCTTTAACTTTGAAGTGTGAGCTTCTGACCATAGATGAATAATGTTCCAAACTGTAAAGTTATGATTAATCCATAACTTTTTATGACTTTGCAGAATGATGCAGTGCCCAATTTCATAGTCAGATTTCTTAATGCCTGAAATCAGATTGGTCATGAGTCATCCTAGAGAGGGCTTCCATAAAAGAAAAGAAAAAAAGGTGGGGAAGGATGTGTTATTTTATTTTGATTGTTGTTCTGTATTTGTGGGCCCCCCTGGTTAAAGGACATCTGCTTAAGAACAACAGAGATTCTTTTAAGTTTAGAAATCATGAAAGTTATTTAAAAAAAAAAGCAATTTGCTAAGAAGTACTTATTTCACTTTATGGAATTAATCATATGTAAATACCTAACAGCCTCAACTTCAATATACACTACAGGTATACAGCAGGGTAAAAAAAAAAAAATCATACTGCATGGTTGCTAATTCTGATTTCTAACAGTCATGGCATAATCCATATCCATAGGAAGCAAAAATCTATACTGCTCTTTTCAAATTACAAAGACCAATGGGGGAGAGAGAAAAATACATGCAATTTTGCAGTTGCTTCCAATTGTTTTCTGATGCTAAAAGTGGAAACCCAGTTATTATGGCCCTTTGTCAAAGGATGCACAATGAGTCCTTACAGAAAGTGTACTAAGAATAATTGAGCCTCTGATAGTAAGTGCAAAGACTTCCTGAAAATGGAGGAGTAAAGAGAAATGAGTTATCTTGAAGGGAAAGAAAGAATTTAGCAAATTGTTCTGGAGCCTGTTAAAGGTTAAGTTTCAAAAAAGTTTATAATAATGACTTTCACACAAATATAAAATGAACACATGTTAAAGATATTCTTTAACTCATTAATTAATAAGGAAATCAGTAAGATGTTACGACTAGTTTAAAAGAGATTTCAGGGAACCACCCATATACAAGCAATAAGTAATGCTTAAAAACATTTACAATGAAATGTAGAAGTGATTTATAGTGGGAGAGATCAATTGCATTTCTACTGGACAAAATTTACTTATATGTCTGTGGATAAGAGTCATTTGTATTGATATCTATGTGTGCTTATACAATGTCTAGCTTTCCTTTGAAGACATTCAGCAATTTTTTAGAACCTATATCCTGAGAAAAGTGGCCAGTAGAAAAACACCCATCAAGTACTAAAAAAACTTTTGCAAACTGCAATTAATATCTAAATATAATATATTGATTGATATAAATCTTCTTCATGACTCCAAACTTTTTGTAAAATATGCTGCATACAGAGATGATGTAAGCGAGTGATTTTTTTTTTTTTTCTAGTAACATAGGCTGAGTTGCACATCTGCATATTAGGTAACAAAAAGAAGACAAGAGCAGTGAAATGTAAGATCTGGAGTTTGCTAGTGGAAGGTACTAGGAACAAGAATTTACCATGAGAAAAAAAAATCTAGGATATTTACATAAGTCTGGAGGAGGCAAGTGAATTTCCCAAAGAATTAGAGATCTTAGACTTGAATCAATTATATTTAAATGTGAAATAACAAGAGTGGTTTTAATTGCCATCTGTATTTCAGTGCTTTTGTTGTTAATTAGTAAAACTTTTTACGAGTGTATTGGCAAAATCCTTAGTATTGAATGATTAAGATGATCTCTTTTCTACCCCAGTTTTTATTCCATCAGTCTAGTTGAGCACACCAACAGTGTCTTCCTGTTTATGTGCTTCCCTGGCTTGTGCAAGTTGTATTATTTCAGGCCGAGAGCTTCTCTAGGTCACCCCATCAAATTTCTTTACTTCTAGAGTTATTTCTTGTCTCATTTCAAACAGCCAGGAAGTTATTTGCCTGTGGGATTGAACTTCGACTCACCAGTTGAAGTAACACTTTGCTGTTTTGTGGTTTTATGCCAGCTACATTTGTGTGTATGTGTGTTTGCATGTTATAAAGTATCTTGCAGAGTTGCTAGATTGCAATAACATTTAATTCCCTGACCATACCTGCCTTGTTTACTGCTGTATCCCCAGTGTATAATGTAGAGCCTGGCACATGGTATGTTAAAAAAATACTAGTTTTGTAAATGCATGCAGTAAAAGGTCACAACCAGAAGTTGTTTACAAAGCTAACTCTAGGGAAACAGATGGCGGATAGTGTCAGATTTTTTTTTTCTCTTTCTATTCAGAGAATGGACATAGTGTACTTGAGGAAAACGAATCAGTTAATAAACTTGAAGCAATCCTTTATGACTTTCTTTCTTTTTTAAAAAGATCTATTTATTTTTGAGAGAGAGAGAGAGTGAGCAGAGGGGAGGGGCAGAGGGCGAGAGAAACTTAAGCAGAATCCACGCCGAGCACAGAGCCCGACACAGGACTCAATCCCATGACCCTGAGATCACGACCTGAGTCAAAACCAAAAGTTGTATGTCCAACTGACTGTACCACCCAGGCTCTCCTCTTTTTTTTTTTTTTTTTTTTTTTTTTAGAGAGAGAGCGTGTGAGAGCTCGAGAGCATGGGGGGCACTGAAGGAGTGGGAGAGAGAGAATCTTAAGCAGGTTCCACACTCAGCATGAAGCCTGACCCAGTTCTTGATCTCACAACCCTGAAATCATGACCTGAGCTAAAATCAAGAGTTGGACACTTAACTGACTGAGCCACCCAGGCACCCCTATGACTTTCTAATATATATATATATTTTTATATTTCAAGATGGTGTTGCAGATGGTTTGAATAAAATGTCCATGTTCAGCAATTTTTTTCAGCACATGTGATTAATATTAGTCCCATGACTGTATTTTGACAAATAGAGCCTGTTTATAAAGTGGCTGCCAGTGTGAGAAGTACACTTACAGAGCGTGGATAAACATAAGGCTAATAGGCTGGGCTTTCTGGTGCTGTAGATCATGGACTCAGTATAACTTAAAACATGCATACTTACACATACATATATATAACGTCCTGACTTTTAATACATTAAGAATGATGAGAAACAACAAAATGGTTTGATTCCTCTTAGCACATGGATGGCCTTTCAGAGTAATACTCCCTCTCACTCTCTGATATTAGCACATGTCACATTCTTTACTTCTAAGAGGCAGAGTATTAAACAGTTGAGACAGAAACATTTATGATGACGATCAGCAACACAATGAGCAGGATAAATTTTGTGTCTTTTTTTTTTTTTAAAGATTTTATTTATTTATTTGACAGAGAGAGACACAGCGAGAGAGGGAACACAAGCAGGGGGAGTGGGAGAGGGAGAAGCAGGCCTCCCGCCAAGCAGGGAGCCTGATGCAGGGCTCGATCCCAGGACCCTGGGATCATGACCTGAGCCGAAGGCAGACGCTTAACGACTGAGCCACCCAGGCGCCCCAATACAGACCATTAATTTATATAGTTATCCTGTTTTTGTAAGATTTGGATAGCTGGAATGACATGCAACAGTGTGTGAAAATTATGGATATAAAATTAAAATATGTGTTCAGATTATACATAGAATCATTAGCATCATGACTTGGTGATTGATGGCCAGAAAATATAAGATATTTAAAATTAGTCTGGTATGCTATATAATATTAACAGAGATGTTTAGAAAAAGGTCAAAATTTATCTTAATTCTTTGAAAAGTGAAAAAATCAGGAATTATTAGAAAAGCATATTTTATATAATCCTCAATTTTTTTTTCCAACAGAGTTTTCTTGTCTAAATATTTACCCAAAAAGAGCAAAAAACAATGGAAATCTGGTAAAATGAAATATTATTCTTTCTTTCTCTCCTCATTTAATTTAATTATCCATAAGAGATCAATAAAACATCCAAATGGTAGGAATGTACCTGTAGACAGGAGGGCACAAGGAATTCTGGGAGCAAGGACCCATGTAGAAGTTATAAAGAGAAGTACAAAGCTACAGACTTTGGTAATAGTGATTTACTAAATAATCTCCAGTTACCTGAAAGAAAATACAGACAAAAAGGAATATTAAATACATCTTTGAAAGGTAACATGGAAAACATCTCATGATAATGGTCTCAATTTAATGATGTTTCCATACAGTCAAAGCTTACTTTTTAAATGAAAAAATAGATTAATATTAGCCATTTTGCATAGGAAAAATTAAAAGTGTTATATACATGCCAGCCTGTTATTGTTTATTTATTTAACATATTTTAACCTGAAAATTTGATTCATTTTATTGTCAAATTCAATAATTTGAGGGTAATAATAATTATAACAGTTATATTTACATAGCTCTTTCCATTTCATCTAATTTAAGGTTCAAAACAATCCTTTGAAGTAGATACTTTATTATCTGAGCAAACACTAAGGCACAGAGATGTTAAGTAACAGAGCTACTAATGACTCAAATTAGGGAGCGAGGTTCTAGATTCTGTGTCTAACACCAACACCCTAAAGCAGATACATGGAGCAGTGTGGAGAGGATGATACTGTGTTCTCATTTAAGTCAAAGTGTTAAATGTTGCCATAACGGACTAGCTATGTCTTTCATGGATGAAGAAGGATAGAGTGGCAATACTTGTGTTTTATATTTACTATTCCTCTGTATAAAGTAGTATAATATTTATGCATATCTATTCAACTTGTGTGAATATGTGAGTCATAGCAGTTTTCATTTGCTTTTGAGATTTTTGTTCCTTTTTTTTTTTTAACCTTTTTCCCCCTCTGTTTTTCAAGTTATCAGCAGGATCTGCTCTGTGCTGTCTGTAAACCAGATTTTAACATCTTCTTCTATTTTACTGATCATAGTCTACCCTTCATTATGATTTATGCATATCATTAATAAAAATTGAGAAAACACAAACATATTTTGAAATTATTTGGTGAAATGTTTATTATAATTAAGCATATTAATTGAGTTAAATAAAATAGCTGATCCTGTGTGCCTACTATACTGAGCTAAGATAATTACATATATTTCTATGTAAATACTTCACCATAGTTCACCAAGAGGATGCAGGGGGAGATGGGGGTACATGGTAACTAGAGTTAAAATGGTTGAGGATCTTAAAATTTGCGGAAGACAATTTGAATTTGGCATTATAGAAAACTAATTGAGCTGCTTTTCCTTAGGATTTGAAATTGGAAAAGCCTAGGTTTGAAGCCAGGGAGCCCAGTTCTTATCAGTGCATTATGTTGCCATTCAAGGAGAACACAAGTTTCCTCTTGGAATATTGTATCAGTATTTTGTGTGCTTAAAATTATTTGGCTCTTCACTCTTGTTTTGGGGCATTGCATGTCAGAATTTGTAGATACAAAAATCTGATTTCTGAACCAATTAGTTGTCACTTTAATAACAAAAGGGCAACATAATGGATATGGAAACAATCTTGTTCAATTTTATATTACCTTACTATAGAGGGAAAAAATGGTTTTAAAATGCAAATATTTGGAATCTTTTTCAAGTATTCATCATCACAAAGAAGGAAATATAGTTTTTTACTACCATGGCCCTAAAGAATATGCCTTACACAGAGTAGGTGTTTAATGTTGTGTTCACAGAACACATACAAATAGTTACGCACATGTGCACACATATACACACATAAGTATCTTCTTTAAATATTTAAGTCTATGATACAAACCATGTTTCCTTTTTTGCAAATCGAGATACTCAAAATGATGATTTATGAGTAAAGAGAAAATGTTATAGCATTGAAGTGATTAAGAAATGCTTTGATTTCTGTGAAAAGAGCTATCACATACAGATTTACAGATAAGGTGCATAACATAATTCAACAGACTGCCTAATGTTCATGGGAGAGAAAAAATGGAATGAATTTTTAAAGTTTGATTTAATCAAAGAGATTATAACTGGATGTGAAGGAGTGCCATGATTGAAAACAATCTTGTTTCTTAAAAATGAACAATCTGTAGTAAAAAGAATATACTCAAATTAGATGAATGGTAGATTTTGTACTCTAATAAGCAGTCTTTATAGTGGAATCAACTGGAATCAGCAAAACAATTATTGGAAATCTATGTATGAGATAATGGTCCAAGGCCAGGTATAATTCTTTATCCTTTGTTTTATTTAAAATGGTAAAATTTTACTCTTCATGGATAGAAATACAAATGGAAACTTCCTGTAACATTAACAGTTTGATTTGATTCATTCTCTAAGAAGTGAGAATGTTCGTGGATTCACTTATCTATTTTATATCTGAAAGCACATATAATTTCAGTCCCTGCAAAAATCTGTGTGTTTTGTCTGAATGAACATCTAGTAGTGACTTATTCACACATCCACTTAATCCTTTTGGCATTTATAGCATTAGAATTGTATTAAAATGAGGATAATAATTTTCATGTTTAATCTAGTGTAGTATCTAATGAGTGTCATCTCTAATATTTGTAAAATACTAGAATCCAATAATATCTTAGAATTATGACACAGCTCTCCGATAACATCAGTGCTTTTATTGTACATATGCTAATGGAATGTCATATGTTAATGAATCCTTCTTTTTATGTTGGATATATTGACCTGAAACCTAACCAGCTAAAGGATGCTGATTGGGAAAAGCCCTTTTATTTCCCTCACATAATGTTGTTTATTTATGTACTTCTGTAGGCTTTAGAAATGTTAGATATGGATCTACTAAGTACAAAAGGAAATTGGAGTTTTATTGATTGCAGTTTCTTTTTTTTTTAAATTTAATTTTATTATGTTATGTTAGTCACCATACAATACATCATTAGTTTTTGAGGTGGTGATCCACGAATCATTGTTTTCATATAACACCCAGTGCTCCATGCACTACGTGCCCTCCTTAATACCCATGACCGGGCTAACCCATCCCCCATCCCCTCCCCTCTAAAACCCTCAGTTTGTTTCTCAGAGTCCATAGTCTCTCATGGTTCATCTGTCCCTCTGATTTCCCCCCCTTCATTTTTCCCTTCCTTCTCCTAATGTCCTCCATGCCATTCCTTATGTTCCACAAATAAGTGAAACCATATGATAACTGACTTTCTCTGCTTGGCTTATTTCACTTAGCACAATCTCCTCCAGTTTCTTAAAGTCAATAGACAAAATCTAAAGAACAGTGGCTGAATTATTTTTCTAGGTAGACAATTTAAAGTTCTCCTTTGTGAGCTTTTATTTTCTTAGTTATTTTGATTCTATTTGCCAGGCATCCATACCTTTACCTGAATCCTAGTACTGGGTCTTCATTTAGTCATGCCTCGACTAACCCAACTATTTCTTCACACTGAGCAAACATATGAGAACCCCATGACCATCCAGTGGAACACACATGTCCTAAGTCTAAATCCATTGAACTCCCTATTCCCTTCACTACATAATATGTTCACATTAAAAATATGTAGTAAATTGACCTCCAGGGAAGATGGTAGAGTAAGAGGACCCTAAGTTCAACTCGTCCCACAGATAACAACTAGATAACACTTACATCAGTGTAAATAACCCAGAAAATGATCTGAAGACTGGCAGAAGACCCTCCGCAGCTAAGTGTAGAGAAGAGGCCACATTAAAGAATGTAGGAAGAGAAGAAACATGGTCCGGACCTAAACAGACACATGGGATTATCTGTGGGAAGGTCACCATAGGTGCAGAAAGGGGAGAGGACCAGACCAGACCCTCATAGCAAGCACATCAGGCACAGGGAACCCGCATGAAGACCAGAGGGGTGTGATTTCATGGGTTTTTACAGTCAGTTGGTCTCAACACTGAGAACTTTAAAAATCAGTGGGCTTGGCTCTGGAAGAGCCAGGAGGGCAAGAGGAAACTGAGTCCCTGCCCTTAAGGAGACAGCACAACAAGCAGCCCCACTGAGATGCAGCATAGAAACAGTAGTTTGAGGGCGTCTGGGTGGCTCAGTTGTTAAGCTCTGCCTTCGGCTTAGGTCATGATCCCAGGGTCCTGGGATCGAGTCCCACGATGGGCTCCCTGCTCAGCAGGGAAGCCTGCTTCTCCCTCTTCCACTCCCCCTGCTTGTGTTCCCTCTCTTGCTGTCTCTCTCTCTGTTAAATAAATAAATAAAATCTTTAATAATAATAAAAAAAAGAAACAGTAGTTTGAAAATGAAAAGGAGGGAGATTTATTTACTAATCTCAAAGCATATGCTGGATGGACACAGATCATTGGGAGACCTCCCCAGGAATGAAGGAGCTGGTGGGCACCATTTCCCTCCTCCACCCCCCAACCTAGACATAGGGACACCTGCCGGAACCAACACAGCACCCAAACTCTCCACCTAACTCACTAACAACAGGCCCACTGCTGAATTCTCCTGCAAAATGCCCCCTCTAGCCAGGCCCCAGCTCCAAGTCCCCTCCCACAGGAGACCATGCAAAGCTTGCTAACACTGTGCACCCCAACCCCATGTTTTCCTGTTGATCCGCCCCGTCCAGTATGCCCTTGGTCAGACCCCATCTAAAGCAGTACCACAAGCCTGTCAGTGTGCAAGCAGCCCTGACGGGCCAACACGACTCCAAAATGACTTGGGCCCTGGGGAGAGGGGACAATAACCACACACATATACCAGTCTGACTACAACCCCAGCAGTGGGCTGGGGGCAGACATCTGGTATGTCTTCAGGTTCCACTCACCAACTCCAAGCTTCTCAGTGATAACACAGGGACAGTGCCCCGCAGTACAGTGCTACTGTATCTCTGGAAAATGCCTGGTCTGACTCAACTTAAGCCCAAGGTGGCCCCAGACTGGCCCACTAACAACACAGGGACTAAAATCTTCCCACAACAGGCAGAGAGCCATTGTAGATGACTGGACTGAAGGTAAAAGTGGCTAAGCCACAACACTGGGGTGCATGCAACACACATAGGAGATATCCCTGAAGTGCCAGGTTCTGTCAACAGGGCACACTGCACTGCAGGGCAAATATTGGGAAAAACCTTAATAATGCCCATACAAAGAAAGCTGTTGAATAGACTATGGCACATACGCAGAAATGAGTACTAAAAAGGTATAAAAAAGAATTTTGGAGATTTTTATGACTTGACATGGATTAATTTCCAGTATATATATTGGTAAGTGAAAAAAATCAAAGTACAAAAAGTACCTGTAGTAGGCTGTCATTCATGTAACAATGAGGATGCACACAAGCACGCTCAACATAATTATGGAAAGGACAAAATAGAATCTGATGAGATTGATTACCTATAAGAGGTGGGTGGTTGTAAGAATGGAGGATGAGAATTGGGTAGTAAGGATAGAAGGGTGACACTTCTCTGATGATACCTATTAGTATAGCTTTGACTCTAAGCTGTGTTAATGTTGCACATACTCCCAAAATAAATAAAATTAAGAAAGAGTTAAAAGCAACCCAAAATATGGGAACCAAAAAAATAGAATGCAAACAGTAATAAATGAATCTAACCTTATTATAATTGAAACTTATAGCATACTGAAGAGAAAGAAGAAAAGAACTAACCCAACTAATTTTGAAAAACAGTGAATGTACCCTGTAAGGCAAAACAGAAACTGAAACACAAATACTCTAGTTAATAAATTTGTACTCAAAAGAGTATGAGTTAGAAATACTAAACTACAATATGTATATACTAGAAATAAGTAAATATTTTGTGGATAATGAGAATTGGGTTTCTCAATGTCAGAGAAAGTTGTTACAAATAAGGAAAGAGAGAAGACTAAAATGAACCCTAGATGTTCTATTGGAATTGGATGTGTCAGTATGAAATAATGGGTATTACTATATATACTGATCAATAGATTTAGAAATAAATAAAGATGATTGTGTGTGAAGATGGATGGATGGATGGATAGATAGATAGGTAGATAGATAGAGAGAGAGATTTCTTAGCTCTGTTTGATGAATGATCTAGAAGCAATGACAACCCAGTAGCAATAAATGGTCAAACTTAGTGCTACTGTCTTAGTTTTTAAGTACTATTCTCTAATTAAAGGAACCAAGGATTCTTGGAGAAATAGTTGATACCTGGGAGAGAGTAAGGAAAAGGGAAGATGATTTTCTTGGTACTTCTGGTACTGCCAGAAAATAAGAAATCACTAAAAAATGATGGGTTTGCAGTAGGATGAATGTTTGTATTCCCTCAAAATTCATGTGTTGAAATCCTAACCCCCAATGTGATGGTATTAGGAAGTGGGGTCTTAGGGAGGTGATTAGGTCCTGAGGGTGGAGACTTCATGAATGAGATTAGTGCCCTCATAAAAGAGACCCCAGAGAATGCTCTAAATCTGCCATGTGAGCATACAATGAGAAGTTAGCAGTTTACAACCTAGAAGAGGACTCTCACCAGAATTAGGCCATGCTGGCACCCTGGTCTGGGACTTTCAGTCTCCAGAATTGTGAGAAATAAGTATCTGTTATTTATAAGGCACTCAGTCTATGTTTTTTTGGTATAGCAGCCCAAACAGGATGTATGACTAAAAGGTACACAGAAGCCAACTTCTTGGAGTTCCTAATGACCCATATGGGAATAAACATCCATGAGTCCATAATGACATAAATAATCATGTAAATAAATAAATAATGGGGGGGGAGGGGCAGCTCTTCCTTACAGTAGAATTCCAGTTAATAAGTACAGGAAAAAATGATAGAAAATCATAATTAGGTAAATACTACAATAATAATTGTTATAAGCAGGAATCATTAATGGTTACTAAAATTTGTGGGCAAAAGCAGGAGGGACATGATATTTATAGTCTTAGCTTATCATCATAAAGTATACTTATTAATGACAAAGGTGGAAAAATTGGCCAACACAACCTAAATTAAGGGACTAAATTAACATAACCAATAATAATACATGTTGATATCACATAGCCCCAGAAATGATGCACTGGCAAAGGGACATTGTCACTTCTGTTGTATTTGTGCCAAAAATGCATAATATCTATCTAATCATTTTACAAAATAATTGGCCAGTAATCTTCAAAAGTGTCAAGGTGTTGAAAGACAAAGTAAGGCTGAGGAACTATCATATAATAGAGGACTTAGGGAGACACAAAAATTTATGTGATCCTGAATTAGAATCTAGACTACAGAAGAGGCATAAAGTAGAAAACTGGGCAAAAACAACTCTAGATTAGTTAATAGCATTGAATCAGTGTTAATTTCCTGATGCTATAATAAAGTTATGTAAAATAAAACCATTTTGGTTTAGCTCAATTAAGGACATTTAGGTATCTACTATTTTTGCAACTTTTCAGTAAAATTTAAAATACTTAAAATTTTAAAAAGTAAAAAATCATTCTGTTAAATAATAAACCAGATGAGCCTCAAAAACAAGACATAAGTCATGAGTTTTTGGATAAACTAGAAATATGCTATCCCTATATGATGAGCCTTTAAAATTTTATATTACAAACATAAGAAGTATTTCTGAAAATAAAAGTCATTATAATTAAAAATTATATATATGATAAATAATATTTACAACAACATATTCATATTCAGCAAACATGAATTAGAAAAATATAATTCTTCAATATGTTATTCTCCATATAACAAAATATGAACATAGCTATAATTTATTCTGTAATAGCAAGTTCATAAAAATGTAGATTTAACAAAAATAAGATAACTATTATATTTAGAGATAACATTTGAATCTGTAATTTTCAGTTGAGGAATATTTCAAATTTCACATTATGTACATTGTCCTATGAATTAGGAGAAATATTGATATTATTGCAACTTTCATATTTTCAATTCAAAATTTTAGAGTAAGTCCTTAAAAACTTATTTTGGAGTTTTGGATTTTATTTTCCCTGAGTAGCTGACTCATTCAAAGTTTGATATGAAATGCTAATGTCACCTCCATATCCTATTAAAAAAATCTCTGTCCTGCCAGAGGTATTTTTTCATGTAACATTCTGCCTCATAGCAAGAAGTAAAATAAGTCAAGTCACACTTACATAACACTTTTCCTCTAGAGAGCCTAAAAAGTTTCCACAATTATTTCACATTTCAGATATTTTACCTATATAAATAACGTCTGTCTGAATGTTTTATTATATATATTTTCTGACTTACCATCGCCTTCTCATTTAACTTACTTATCATCATTTTGACTAATGTGTTCCTCCTCTCCTAGCTTTCTTCTCTGTCATCTTTTACCATGTCAGACTTATTTCTCCTTCCTTTAATTTCTTTCCTTAGCCATATTCTGATCCATTGTCCTGTGTAGCACTGCTTGCCTGAAATAACTTATTATTTTCTAAATCGGAAATCTACTTCCTTCTCTTCAGATGTGACCCACTAATTCTGGAACTGCTATCAAAAATTGGAAAAGGACAATAATAACTATAGTTCTTAGACACTTTCAGGATTATGTATTTATTGTATTTATAGTTTTGTTTTTTCATATAACACATTTAATGTAAATTTATGAATTCAAGCAATTTTGGAAATTGATGTTTGTGTTAGATCAAACCATTGGCTATTTTTTTTTCAATGTAGCATACCATAGCAACTAGACTACCAGAGGTCAAATCCTGCCTCTAATGCTTGATATCTGTGTAGACTTGGGAAAGTTAGAAAAACATGTTAGTAGTTATAAAGCAAAAGAAATGATTTCTTGAAACTAAAGCAAAAAAATCTACAAATAATAAATGGTATATGAATTTTTTAAAAAAATGAATAAGGTCCACTTCCAGTAAAAGTGGAGTAACTTGCATAATAATCCTCTCACAGATAATACCTATAAATTCTGGATAAAATAGGAAAACAAACAAAACCAAAATGAAACAAACAAAAACACTTGTTAAAATAATGGAGAATAATCAAAAGCAGGCAGAAACTCAGAAAGTGGAAGGAATCCACACTTGGAAGAAGGGATTTACACTGGGTAACATTAGAGTTTAAACAGCTTTTTATAAGAGCGGCCACCCCAGATTATGGACAACATGAAATCACTAGGACTCAGAAATAAAGCTGTTATCTTGTTGGCAAAAGCAGTCAGAGAATGGAGGTTAGGGCTGCAAGAGCATCTAAAATGTGATGTAGGAAATCAGAAAACAAAGTGAACCACAGAAGAGAAAGCATCAAAATATGCATAAGATCATAGAAGAAAACAAGAAAAGAAGGCTTAAGGAACTGAGCAGACATTTCAACTACTTCCCACAACAAAGAAGACAGATTTGAGAGCCTTTTAAAACAAAAAATAAAATCAACACTCATCAGAGGAAGATAAAATCAGAGTATTTACAATGTAACATTCACAAGTCAAGCAAAGAAATGGGAAAATGTGACCTGTAGTGAAGAGTCAAAGAGTAAAAGCAGTTAATGGACACAGACTCTGAGGTAACTCAGATGTATTATTTTTTTAAGATTATTTATTTATTTATTTGGAGGGGGAGGGGCAGAGGGACATGCAGATTCCCTGCTGAGAAGGGAGCCTGATATGGGGCTCCATCCCTGTACTCTGGGATCATGACCTGTGTCGAAGGCAGACACTTAACTAAGCCACGCAGGCGCCCCAACTCAGATGTTTTAATAAACAAACTAGGACTTATAACTATTGTAAATGTGCTTCAGTATTTTAAGGAAAAAAAATGGTCTAAATGAGTGAATAGATATAGAAAAATAAGTGGACACAGAAAAATAACAGAAATTCTAGATTTAAATGTACAAAATACAAAATTAAAAATCTCTTTAAAGGATTAACAGGAAAAAGAAGATGACAGAAGAAAAAGTCAATAAATTTAAAGATAGATCAACAGAAAGAATAAAACCTGAAGAAAATGGAGGATAAAGAGTAAAAAGAAATGAACACTACTTCAGTGATATGTAGGACAATATCAAACAGTTTAACATACATGTTTGCACTCCCCAAAGGAGAGAAGAAAGAGAATGGGATAGAAAAATATATGAAGGCATAATAGCTGAAAACTTACCAATTTTATGAAAAACAGACTGAAAAACCCAAGTGTCCCATCAAGCCCAAAGAGGAATAAATAAGAAAATCAGATCTAAGTACAGCATATCTGATTTCTCATCAGAAACAACAGAGGCCAGATATCAAAGGAATTACATATTTAAAGTGCAGGAAGCAAGAAAAAAAGTCAACCTATAATTTTATACCCAATGAAAATATCTTTCAAAATACCTATCTTAAGATGGGTGGCTCACTTGGTTAAGCGTTTGCCTTCAGCTCAGGTCATGTTCCCAGAGTCCTGGGATCAAGTCCCTAATCAGGCTCCTTGCTCAGTGGGGAGCCTGCTTCTCCCTCTGCCTGCTCCTCTCTCTCTCTCTGACAAATAAATAAAAGATCTTAAAAAAAAGATAAATGAAAACTGACAGAATTTATTGCCAGCAGAAATAGAATACAAAACTTTCAAAAGAAAGTTCTTTGGTCTAAAGGGAAATTGTATTAGATGCAACTCAAATACACAGAAGGATAAATAACACAGACATGGTGAATATATGGAGAAATTTAGTGTTTTCTTTTTCTAAAATTAATTAAAAGTATTTAAACCTTTCCAGGAGAAAAATACAATATTGTGAGATTTATAATTTATATAGATGTAATACATACCATAATGATAGCTTATAGGGGCACCTGGGTGGTTCAGTCAGTTAAGCATCTGCCTTCAGCCCAGGTTATGAACCCAGGGTCCTGAGATCCAGCCCTGCCAAATAATAAATAAATAAATAGATGATAGAGAAAATCTTTAAAAAATAATAGCATATAAAATGGTTACTGAATTTTCTGTGAAGTGGTAAACTATTAACTTTGAGTGAACTTTATAACTTAAGTATGAACATTTTAATCCATAGAGAAAATACAGTAAAAAAAGAATAATGCAAAAGGGGTATTGCTAAAAGACCACTAAATGAATTGCAATGGGTTTTAAAAAATACTCAAACAATCATAAAGAAGGCAGTTAAGAAAGAAAAGAAAAACAAAGAACAGATGGGCTAAATATAAATAGTAAAATAATAGATACAACTCAAAACATATCGAGAAAAAGAGTAATATCACAAATGCAAGTTATTTCATAATGATCAGACTTAATACATCAGAAAAATATAAAAGTGACAAAGTGTATTTGCTTATTAAAAGAGTTAAAAAATGCATTGTAAATGGGTTGAATTGTGCCTCCCCCAAAAGAAGATATGTTGAAGTCCAAACCCCAAGTGTCTTAGAATGTGACCTTTTTGGAAATACTATCACTGTGGATATAATTACTTTTGTTAGCATGAGGTCATACTCAGGTAGGATGTACCCTTAATCTAATATGACTGGTGTCTTTATAAGAAGATGGTCATGTGAAGACCCAGAGGCATAGAATGCCATGTAAAGATGGAGGCAGAGATTAGAGTTATGCTCTACAAAGCAAAAAATGCCAAGGATTGTTGGCCATCCCTAGGATTCAAAGAGAGGCCTGGAACAATTTCTCCCTTAGATCCCTCAGAAAAAAATCAACACTGCGACAGTCTGATTTCAAATTTCTGACCTCCATAATGTTTAACAGTAAATTTCTGTTGTAAGCCATTAAGTTTGTGATACTTTGTTATGGTAGTTTAGGAAGCTAATACATACATGAAACAAAAAGTGACACAATCAAAAAAGCTGACGAATCCACAAAGTTAGAGTTTTATTATACCTTTACAAGTGATTGATTAGCAAAAAAAAAAGTAAGAATTTAGAAGAGATAAAAACATTCTTTTTTTTCATCTTAATCAACCCAACTATATTGGCTTTAATCATCCACTACAATCAATAATTTTAGAATACACATACTTTTTAGGTTCACATAGAATGTTCAATAAATATAAAAATATTTAAATACTACAGATTATCATTACTAGCCACAAGGGAATGTAATTCAAAATAATAAGAAAAAACATACAATCTTCAAATATTTAGAAGTTGATCAAGACACTTTAAAATTCCCACATGTTAAAGAATAAATCATAGAAGAAATAAAATATTTCAAGCTAGATGACAATAAAAATAAAACATCTGCTTTTGTTATGGAACAACTCAAGCAGAAATTACAGGGTAAGTTGTAGCTTTATTTTTTATTTATTTTTATTTTTTAAAGTTTTTATTTTAATTCCAGTTAGCTAACATACAGTGTTACATTAGGTTCACATGTACAATATAATGATTCAACAATTCCATACATCACCCAGTGCTCATCGTGGCAAGTGCACCTCTTAATCTCCATCACCTATTTAACCCATCCTCTTATCTCCCTCCCCTCTGGTAACCATCTGTTTGTTCTCTATAATTAGGAGTCTGTTCCTTGATTTGTCTTTCTCTCTCTCTTAGATTTTGCCCTTTGCTTGGTTGTTTTGTTTCTTAAATTCCACCTGTGAGGAGGCGCCTGGGTGGCTCAGTTGGTTAAGCGACTGCCTTCGGCTCAGGTCATGATCCTGGAGTCCCTGGATCGAGTCCCGCATCGGGCTTCCAGCTCGGCAGGGAGTCTGCTTCTCCCTCTGACCCTCCCCACTCTCATGTGCTCTCTCTCATTCTCTCTCTCTCAAATAAATAAATAAAATCTTTAAAAAAAAAAATTCCACCTGTGAGTACTGTATTTGTCATACAGTATTTGTCTTTCTCTGACTTATTTTGCTCAGTATTATACTCTCCAACTCCATACATGTCATTGCAAATGGCAAGATTTTGTTCTTTTTTATAGCTGAGTAGTATTCCATTGTATATATATACTACATCTTCTTTATCCATTCATCAAGCGATTGACACTTGGGCTGCTTCTATATCTTGGCTATTGGAAATAAAGCTGTAATAAACATAGGGGTGCATGTATCCCTTTGAATTAGTGTTCTTGTAATCTTTGGGTAAATACCCTGTAGTGTGATTGCTGGATCATGGCGTAGTTTTATTTTTAACTTTTTGAGGAAATTTCATACTGTTTTCCCGGGCGGCTGCACCAGTTTGCATTCCCACCAACAGTGCATGAGTGCTCCATTTTCTCTATATCATTGCTAACACATGAGTTTCTTGTGTTGTTGATTTTAGCCATTCTGACAGGTATGTAATTATATCTCATTTTAATTTTTTAAGTATGTATAATTAATTTTTTATTATTAACACATAATGTATTATTTGTTTCAGGGGTATAGGTCTGTATTTAATCAGTCTTACACAATACACAGTGCCTACCACATACCCTCCCCAATGTCCATCACCCAGCCACCCCATCCCCTTACCCCCTCCCCTCCAGCAACCCTCAGTTTGTTTCCTGAGATTAAGAGTCTCTTATGATTTGTCTCCCTCTCTGGTTTCACCTTGTTTCATTTTTTTTCCTCCTTCCCCTGTGATCCTCTGCCTTGTTTCTTAAATTCCACATATCAGTGAGATCGTATGATAAGAAAGTTGTAGCTTTAAATGCTTATATTGAATTATAAACAGTAGTGGTTTGATTTCCGTTTCAAGAAGTCAGAAAAGGGGAGAGCAAATTAAATCTAAAATAAGAAAAAAAGAGGAAATAATAAAAAAATAAATGATATAGAACACAGATGAAAAGAGAAAATTCGATAAAACCAAAAGTTTATTTTTCTGAAAGAGTAATAAAATTATTAAATTGCTATCAAGAATAATCAGAGAAAAAGCATAATTTACCAATAACAGAAGTAAAAGAAATTATATCACTACATAGCCTACAGACACTGAAAGATAAAAAGAGAATTTTTTAAAAGCATTATGATAATAAATTTGATTACTTGGGTGAAAAGGACAAATTTGCCAAAACCACAGTTTTCGAAAGGTGACATAAGAATTAAGAGAAAATATGCATAATCCTAAATTTATTAAATAGGTTGAATTTTGAAAAAAAAAAAAAGATCTAGGCCCAGATGATCTCAGTGCAGAATTCTATAAATCACTTAAAAAGAAAATAATATCATGGATGCCTGGGTGGCTCAGTTGGTTAAGCATCTGCCTTTGGCTCAGGTCATGATCCCAGGGAGCTGGGATCGAGTCCCACATTGGGCACCTTGCTCGGCAGGGAGCCTGCTTCTCCCCCTGCCTCTGCTACTCCCCCTGTTGTGCTCTCTCTCTCTCTGACAAATAAATAAAATCTTTAAAAAAAAAGAAGATAATACCAATCTTACAAAACTATTTTTTTATTATGCTATGTTAGTCACCATACATTATGTCATTAGTTTTTGATGTAGTGTTCCATGATTCATTGTTTGCGTATAACACCCAGTGCTCCATTCAGTACGTGCCCTCTTTAATACCCATCACCAGGCTAACCCATCCCCCCACCCCCCTCCCCTCTAGAACCCTCAGTTTGTTTCTCAGAGTCCATAGTCCCTCATGGTTCGTCTCCTCCTCCGATTCCCCCCCCTTCATTCTTCCCTTCCTGCTATCTTCTTCTTCTTCTTCTTCTTCTTCTTCTTCTTTTTTGTTTTTAACATATAATGTATTATTTGTTTCAGAGGTACAGGTTGGTGATTCATCAGTCTTACACAATTCACAGCACTCACCATAGCACATACCCTCCCCAATGTCTATCACCCAGCTACCCCATCCCTCCCACCCCCCACGACTCTAGCAAAACTATTTTTAAAAATCGAGAAAGTAGGAAAATTTAGCAACTTGTAATAGGACACCAGCATACCCTTGTAACAAAACCTGAGAAGATCCTAAAACAGAAAAATTGCACAGCAATATTTGTCATGAACCTAGAAGGAAACCTTTTTATTTTTAAAGATTTTATTTATTTATGAAAGAGAAAGAGAGAGCGAGCACAAGTGGGGGAGAGGGGCAGAGGGAGAGGGAGAAAGAGGTGGCTCTATCCCAGGATCCTGGGACCATGACCTGAGCCGAAGGTAGATACTTAACCGACTGAGTCACTCAGGTGTCCCTAGAAGCAAACCTCCTTAAAAATAAGAAAATCGAATCTAATATTATATGCTTCATGACCAAGTGAGATTCATCCCAGGAATGTATGGTTTGTTTAACATTCAAAAATCAGGTAATATTTTTCTCCACATTAGCAAAATAAGGCAGAAAACACTTGGTTGTTAAATAGAGAAAAAAGCTATTAAAAATGCAATACTCATAATAAAAACTTGCAAAAACTAGGAATAGAATATTTCTCACTTTGATATAAGTTATGTATGAAATTCCTTCATCTAAAATTATGTTGCATAATGAAATATTGAAAACATACCTCCTAATTTCCAAAATAAAGGAAGGGTGTTTAGCCTAAACACTTTTTTTTTTTAATTCAACATTCTCTGGAAGCTTAAGCTAGAACAATAAAGCAAGGACAAAAAAATAAAAATCTGAAGGTTGAAGAGGAAGATGTAAAACTGACTATATTAACAATGTGATTATATGTAAAGTCCTATATAAAAAGTCCTAAGAAATCAACAAAGCAATGAGTATAATTGAACTTAGCATAGTCATGGTTTATTAGGTCAATATATAAAAATCAGTTGTATTTCTCTATACTAGCAGTGGTAGCGCCAAAAGGACGGCTATACTAAAAATTACAAAGCATTAATGAAAAATATTAAAGATGACCTAATTATATGAAAAGATATATGACTTTCAAACGTTAGAAGACATTATTTTTAATATGTCACCTCTTCACAAATTGATATGTAGAATCCATTTCAATGACAATAATAACCCCATGAATCAACCAGAACTCATATATTGCTGGTGGGAGAGTAAAATAGTATTACTACTTTGGTGTACTATTTAATAGTTTATTATAAAATTGAACATACACCCAATCTAGGTGCCAGCAATTTCAATTTAGGTATTTATCCTATAGTAAAGAAAATACATGTTTACAAAAGACTTGTACAGGAGATTGCATCACAGCTTTTTTCCTAATTATGAAAAACTTTACAAACAATCCAATTTTCCATTAACATGAAAATGGATAAACCAATTGTAGTATATTAATATGAGAAATAAGATTCAGTAATTAAAAGGAACAAATTATGCATTCCTTCCACCATAGGAATGAATCTCACAGACATCATGCTGCACAAAAGAAACTGATTATAATAGCACATTCTACATTATTCCATTTCCATGAAGTTCTAGTACAGATAAATCTAATCCATGTTGAAAGCAATCATCAAATAAGTTGTTTTTTTGGAAAAGGGAATTGATTGGAAAAGGGCATGAGGGGATATTCTGGGGTGATGAAAATGTTCTATATCCTAATTTATTTGTGGGTTATACAGTTACATATATTTGTCAAACTCATTAAATTGTACAATGAGGATTTGTATATTTCACTATATTTAAAAATAAAATATTGAACTATAATTAGTAGGGTGATTTTCAGCAGTAGCATGGGCTTGTCAATTCTGAAATTATTTTCTGTGTATTCTAGACAAGTAAATATATTGCAGTTAATTGGGATACAAGTTTCTCACTATTGGACAATGGGGTTGCTGATAGGAAAAAAGGAAGATATACCTTGTACTCTTGGACTGGAATCGGAAGTTTTTATATAAACTTAAACTTCTTGCTAAGAGACTTAAGAAGGAATGACCTGTGAATAGCAAAGAGCATACCCAGGACATTGACCTTGGTTTCTAAACACCATTTATTCAGGGCTAAGATAGGAAAAATGCAAGATGAGCCTAGAACATCCTTTTACACCAGAGAATAGTAAAGACTCAAAGAAATACGGATATATCAAAAGAACACAAGAGACTAACCTGAAAATATATGAACTCAAAATAAATAATAGTATTTATGGGTTATAATTGATTAAAGGAAATAAAAATCCATTAGTCCATGCTGTTGAATAAATAATCAAATGGATTAGGATTTACAACTTTCAATTAATGCACAAATTTTATAGGGTAGGAATCATAGGCATTTATTTGATCTTATAATTATGTTGCAAGTTAGGAATAATTATTTGTGTTATACATATGAAAAATAGAGACTGAAATATTTTGAGTAAATTTGTAAATAATACATACTTAATGCTAGGCAATCCAGGATTTATATGCTACTCTGTTTTACTCTGAAACTTAATTTTCTCTATTCTGTACCATCCTTTCTCTTAAATAAACAGCTAACCTATTGGTTCACTGAATTGACTTCTTTTGAAACAACTTTAGTTAATATCTGAAAATAAACTTTTAAAAAATAAACTAGAAAAAAATATGAAAAACTCTACCATTCCATCTAACAAAAACAGTATTAAGTATATAAAAGTACTCTCTATCTTGGAATTCTAATAGCAAGAAAATCTGAACACTTTGGAAGATTTAAATTTTTTTGAATGATTTCCTGGTTATGAAGATATCCATAGTAATACCCCCCCATACACACATATACACATACGTAGTTCACATATATGCTTTAACCTCTTTTTTTAAAATGAAATAATTGTAGAAATCACTCATTTTGAAACACTGATAGGATGGATTGAGTCTTTTTCTTTCAGAGAATCTTCTCTCCATGTTTTCAGGTAGTTTCTTCATTGGGTTTTAAGTGCAAACTGGCTACCCCAAGTTTGCCTGTCTAGAACCCATTTTAAAAGGGGTTCCAACCAATATGACTCATAAGTGACCCTAATGTATCTATTTGGAATTGCTAAAAAATATATGATTTGTATTGAATTCAGATTCTAAGAGAGATGACAACCTAGACTGTAAAACTCCCAATATATTTAGAGGTTCAATAAAAACATTTTAATATATATAATAAATGGTTTTGTTGTATGACCGAACTTCAAGCTTTGAGTCACTTTTAAATGACTAACTGCAAACCAGTTGTAGGGTACATCATTTTGCTAGTAAGTCTATTTTTACATTAAATACACATGATAAAATATTTGTAATTTCTATTTTCTTATTGGCATAACATGCAAAATTGATTTTGCATTCTAGATTTGTCATTTACCTATTTTAATAACCAGTCATATTTGTGATTTCCCAGATCTCACAGACACCTTAAGGTATTTGTTTTTTACAGACATCTTTACTTTTAAGCACTGCCGACATTCAACAAAAAAAAGGAAATTAAAAGGTAAAAAAAACACCTGAATATATATACACATAAACTATAGATAACTACCACTAAATATTTTGCATATATAATTAGAAAAATGTGAGAATACACACATTTCACCTATAAAATTGGCCCTTGCTATTTCATACATCTTGTGGAAACTCAACACAGCTCTAATCTACTAGCTTCTAAAAGTTCTTAATTTGGACAATTCACTTCCAATTTAGCAAAATGTATTACATCCAGAAAAAAAGTCTATTTACTAACAAACACTTTTCTCAACTATATACAACTAATCTTTCCAGTCAGAAACATTGAGGTTTTTCACCAACAGAAACTCAACAACAACAATAAAAAATACTTGAATTTCTACTGTTTTCAACATCAGAAATATATTTTATGAATTTAATTTAGTAAATATTAGCAAGGTTTACCTCTTTATTGCTAAGTTTTGAGGTATTCATAAGTTCCTTAATTTCTAGGTTTAAAAAATTCTTTTCATGACTTTTTACAGCAAGGTGTTGTGTTTTCTTGATCACTTAATCTTACCGAGTTCAAGGATAAAATCTTGTGTGTATGGGTGGTGCGTGTGTGTGTGTGTGTGATGTGTATATGTACCCGAGTGTTCTCTAATTAGATCATAGCAATACAGAAGAAAGTCTAGAGTGAACCTCTTTCTTTTCTAAAACTGTTAGTCTCTAAATTTTAAGTGGAAGTCAAGTCTAAAGTGGCTTGGTACATAAACCATGCCTGAAACACTCTACAATTTCAATATTCCCAAAATTTAAAAATGAAACATTTCTACACTGATGTATCAAGCTCCTGATAAAGTCTTTCTAAGTGCAGATTAGGCAGTGATTTCAAAAATGAAGGAAATGATCAGAATCAAAGTACTGTCAAATAATTCTATTCAGAAAGTAGAGCCATCTGGTTGTATATATGTAATTTAGGGCCTTTCTCTAGATGTGTTCCCTTATTCTACCAGGCAAAATGTTATTTCCTCATCAGCTTAGACCCACTAAAATAATTAATAAAGGAGAAAAACAGATTTGTTTTTCCCCTAAAATATGCACTCTTTATTACTTAATTTCATTGGCATAAAGCAGTATAGTATTTATATTTCTGAATATGATTTTGAAAAAAATCACAAAACAAATATGTATAGGATACTATTGATGTCCCTTTCAATACTTTGTTGGTTACCTGAGTAACATTACAGCTGAGAAAAATTCCTAGCATGCTGAAAGCTTTCATTCAGAACACCTGTGTCTATATTTTTTCTTCTCTGTCTGAAGGATTTGTCCAAGAATATGGAGCTTGCTCAGTTGCAAGCTGTTCATGTTGGGTATTTAAGCCCATGCATCTCTTCCCGTACAACTCTCAGTCAGTAAGGGATGGGAATCAGTAAGAAGTGCCTACAGCTGCTTCAGCTGTACCAGCTGCCCTGGCTACCAGTGAGGTAATTCCAAGGCATGTTCTATGTGGTACCTCAGAGGACCCCTTTTGGACTAAGTCCCAGTTTCTCTCAACAACAACAACAACAACAAAATGTACTTGTTTCCACATCCTTTTTTGACTTTTCCTTATTTTTTGCTATATCTTCCTCATTCGTTTCCTTCGATCACCTCCAAATAAATGATCTTTGTTTCACCCTTTGCTTTTGAAAGAACCCAAACTAACAAAGTGTTTACCCAATTTAGTTAGAGAAGTTAATATCTATGGATGCTTTCATGGTAAAAAAGAAGGATGCAAGTTCTTATTTGTAGTGAAATTTCAATCACCGTTACCAACTCCCTGAGCCGGGTCCATGCCCTTTTCTGTTTCACTTCCTGTGTAAGAGGGATGCATTACATATCTGGGAAGTTCGATCCAATGCTTCAAAATCCTATGATATACTCTCCTGTAGTAATGCTGGACTCATGCTGAAAGCATTAAACATTTCCATCTCATAAAGGGAAGTCTTTGTAGCAAGTTTTCCTAAAGGTTAATAGTTTGCAGCCCTGAGAGATTTGTGTAAGATATACTAAAAGAGCTTGCATTGACAAATAAAGAGAACAGTAAAGACCTAATAGGAGATGCACACTACAAGGCTCTAAATGGCACTTATAATCACAAAATTGTGCCTGGATTTACATGTGTCATCAAATTTCTTCATGACTTGACATTTAGCTACTTCTAAAAGCCAGTCATCTTACCAGGGAAATATATTTTGATAAAGGAGAATTTGAATTTATCTAAATCTTTTCAGTCTTCTCACTACACAGAAGGCCTTTCAAAATGTATGAAATCATTGGTCAGTGGTTACTTCCTGTGGAATACAGATCTCTGACTCCTGACAACAAAGTGTCGGGATCATCTCATTTAATGATATAGTTTATAACGTACCTTTTATTGCTGCTTGGTTTTTGATAGATGCTGATTTCATAACCCACTGAAATGAAGCAAGAGAGTTTCTCGTTACTGCCATATTTTTTGTGTGTTCTTTCTGTTCATTTCCACTTTTTTGTCATTTTATGTCTATACAACTTGCATAAGAACGTCCTTCTGAGCATCACTAATACTCTGCTCTTCATAGCAAGATCTTTAAGATCTAACTCAGCAGACAACTGATTTCATTTTCTATGTTACTCTTATCTAGTCTATTGCACTGAAGGAAATATACATCTTTAAGATTTTGACTGTCAGATGTTGCAACACCTTGAATGTTTTGCTGTTGTACCAGGCACTTAAGACTGTCATATTAAGACTGAAGTGTTGGGCGCCTGGGTGGCTCAGTTGGTTAAGCGACTGCTTTCAGCTCAGGCCATGATCCTGGAGTCCCGGGATTGAGTCCCGCATTCTCCTCTTCTCCCTCTGACCCTCACCCCTCTCATGTGCTCTCTCTCTCTCATTCTCTTTGTCTCAAATAAATAAAATCTTTAAAAAAAAAAAAAAAAGACTGAAGTGTTGTTGTAGAAACACTGTTAGTGTCAAATCTCTTTTGTATTGAATATTATCCTCTGCATGTCCTACATTGCAGTCAATTATTTTCAGCCCATTGACAGTTTTAAACTCCCTTGGATTAAGCACCTTGCTAATTAGTCACACCATGAAAGTTCTACTGAAATGTGAGGGTCTGTACAACAGGATGCCTCTAACGTGTTTGACACTAACCTGTCTGTTCCACTTCTCTGAAGGAAATATGGGCATATATTGCAAAATATCTCCTTCCAATAACATTTTGCTGGCAAACTATCCCTTTGATTTTAGTGTTTCAAATTGATAGAATATGTTTTTACATCGTACAATATTTCTGGCCAGTGTTTATATGTGACTTTTCCCTTGTAACTAAATGCATTTGAAAAAAAAATGATCATAAAGTCTTGAATTACAGTCCTAATTCCATTGGTACAACATCAGAACCATGAGGAAATATTTTGAAATCCATATCAAGTATCAACAAGGGCAAGAGCCTATCTATTTTGTTTGACATTCCTAGATCACTAATACCTAAAGTATGTGTTCAGAAATGTTTTCTAAGTAATTAATTTAAAATGGATTACTGGGCCCCCAAACCTTTCATGTTCTATTCACAGTGAAAAAGTCAATTTTCCAATATTGCTTATAAATTAGGTTGATAATTTTCACATTTCAACTTAAATCCTCCCTTCATTCTTAGATGACATGGCCCATATTACTATTGCACTGTAGGTCTCAAATCAATCTGTGAGTTAGCTTGCTGGTATGTGCGTGATGCAATGGCCATTAACGGCATTATAATATTCAAAAGAAATAACTGAGAGAAGAGTCCAGAAAAGGCACTGAAATTTTTATGAATGCGGTTTTCTGTAGTCAATTACTTTGTTCAGTACCATCATGTAGGTGCTAAAAGCCATGTCTTTTTGGTCTCTGGGGCTCTCTTCGAATTTTCCCAGATCTTTGGGAATCTCAGGATTGTGTTTTATGAACATTTCTCTTTATATCTGACATACTAGAACACAGACTAAAATAATAAAGACACAGATTATTAAAATAAATACTATACAACTTGAAAATGTATTTTGAATTTTACTATCTATATCCATGTATGATAAAGTATATTGTAACATAAATGTGCTGTAATTATTTACCTGCAGAATGCCCTAGAACACAACATAAAATCAGCATTATGTTCCATGGTTCATTTTATAGAAAATTACTGGACCATCTCACTTTATCCCAGTCTTGCCTTTTACCCCATTTCAATTTCTAAATCTCCCCCACTTTAACTATCATAGTTTGATTTCTGCTATTTGTTTGTTGTTAGCCCCTTTGTTCAGCTTTTCTTGTTTTCATTCTCAATGCTTTCTTGCATTTACTGCCTGGATCTTCCTCCTTCCAGCCACTGATCCCGGTAATTGCTACACTTAGACAAGCCCAACTCCGTGAAGGTAAGGGAAAATTTTCTCTCTCTCTCTCCTCCTGTCTCTCTCTCTCTTTCTCTCTCAGTATCTCTCTCACAATGTAGTTATCTTATTTTTATTTAAAAGATTATTTTTCAAACAAAATATGCATAATTCTGATTCCTAAAAAATTAATAGTAAATTCAAGACAATAATCTTTGTCAGTTTAGGTGCACCCAGAAACAAACACAAAGATAGAAATAAAAGTGTAAGAGATTTACTGGGGGAAATGCCTGTGAAGGAAGAAGTGGCAAGGAAACAGGAGTAGGAAGGGAGAGACATAGACCATGAATCAGATCTGACACCAATGAAAAGAGTTGAAAAGAAGGAAGATTAGATAAGAAGAGCCCCAGACTATATTTCAGATCTTCATATTACCCACTATAGGAGTCACACTGAGCAGGAATGGGCATGCTCTAGTTAGTACCTTTGTTGTGTTCAGTCATTGGCTAGAAGCCGTCCTAGGGAGAGCTTGCCTTCAGTGTAAACATTGCGGTGAATTTCACAGGTGCTGCAGCTGGAGGCTATCAGCTAACTTCATACCTTGCAGCTGCCACATATTCTAATATTGAACCATTTCTTTATCAAATATTTTGGAAGGGTCTAAAACATGGTTTTAGGCACTAGGGAAATAGCAGTGAACAGAACATGATATATGATATCCTTTCTCTCCTGGAGATTACACATAGTGAGGGGAATAGAAATTAAACAAATGAAGAAGTAAATTTATTATATGACAGATGAAGACAAGTGATACGAAAAAGCATGAAACAGGTTAATGGTAGTAGGGATATAGCTTACTACTTTACATAGGGTATTGAAGAAAACCCTTTCTGAACATGCAACATTGTAGCAGAGACA
The DNA here is from genome assembly GCF_029215605.1 of Mirounga angustirostris. NCBI lineage: Eukaryota > Metazoa > Chordata > Mammalia > Carnivora > Phocidae > Mirounga > Mirounga angustirostris. The sequence continues at coordinate 29,504,898 of NW_026991719.1, read as the reverse complement.
CAAAAGAACCTATGGAGCCTCGCAAATATCTGAAGGAAGACGATTCCTGACAGAGGGAAAAACAATTGCAAAGGCCCTGAGGCAAGAATATGCAGAGTTAATTGGAAGAACAATAAGGAGACTTCTGTGTCTAGGGCCTGGTGACTGACTGAAGAAAAAATTATGTCACAAGGATAAGATGGAATAAGCTGGATAAGATAACTTCAGTTAGGGTGGTAGCATTGGGAAGAATAATAATTGGTTGGATTTTTTATTTTAAATTTTTTGAAAGAAACTGACAAAGTTTACTGATGCATTTGATTATGAATTATCAGGGAAGAATAGTTGAGAACACCTCCAGTATTTTGGTTTGAGCAGCCAGTAGCATAGAAATACACATTCTCTGTATGAGGAAGACAGTGGGAGAAATAGGTTTTACTGTCACTATCACTTTGTTTTTGAGGGACTCTTGGGTGGCTCAGTCAGTTAATCCTCTGCCTTTGGCTCAGGTCATGGTTCGACGGTCCTGGGATCGAGTCCCAAATTGGGCTCCTTGCTCAGCGGGGAGCCTGCTTCTCCCTCTGCCTGCCACTCCCCCTGCTTGTGCTTTCTCTCTCTGACAAATAAATAAATACAATCTTTAAAAAAACGAGTGATGTTTTTGACATGTTAAGTTGAAATGTTTACTTACTGTATCACTTCAGTGAATAATATTGTTTTGATATATAGCCAAAAATGAAAGCAGTAAGGCCATTCTCATAAAGACACATTTTAATTACGTGTTTAATATTTTTTTTTTAAGATTTTTTATTTATTTATCTAAGAGAGAGAATGGGAGACAGAGAGCATGAGAGGGGGAGGATCAGAGGGAGAAGCAGACTCCCCGCCGAGCAGGGAGCCCGACGCGGGACTCGATCCCAGGACTCCAGGATCATGACCTGAGCTGAAGGCAGTCGCTTAACCAACTGAGCCACCCAGGCGCCCACGTGTTTAATATTTAAATATAATATCAGTGTTATCCTCAAATTTATTTTTGTGCTTTTTCTAGTTATATGTAATTAAGACTGTCCTGAATCTCACAAATACGTAGTTTTGTTTCCACTTCTACTAGTTTGAAAATGGAACATTATAAAGGCCTAAAATTAAAAATAAGGAAATGGTAGATGAAATTTTCTTCATCAGAAGATCTTTTTTTTAATTTGCAGCAAATATCCAATGTGTATTGTTTATACATATTACTCTTTTTTTTAAGTTAACATAGTGTTCTATTAGTTTCAGGCGTACAATACAGTGATGCAACACTTCCATACGTCACCAGATGCTCGTCATGAAAAGTGCTCAACTTAATCCCCATCACCTATTTAACCATCCCCCCACCTCCCCTCTAGTAACTATCAGTCTCATTTTTCTAATTACAAGTCTGTTTCTTGATTTGTCCCTCTTTCTTCACTTTTTTCCCTTTGTTCATTTGTTTTGTTTCTTAAATTTCACATATGAGTAAAGTCATATGGTATTTGACTTTCTCTGACTTATTTTGCTTAGTATTATAGTCTCTAGCTCCACCTATGTCATTCCAAATAACAAGTTTTCTTTTCCTTCTTTATGGCTGAGTTATATTCCATTGTATTTTTTTTTTTTAATTTTTTACTTTAAATTTTAGGTAGTTAACATACAATGCAATAATGGTTTCTGGAGTAGAATTCAGTGATTCATCACTTATATACAACACCCAGTGCTCGTCATAACAAGTGCCCCCTTAATCTCCATCACCCATCTAGCCCATCCCCCACCCACTTCCCTCCATCAACCCTCAGTTTGTTCTCTATTTTAAGTCTCTTATGGTTTGTTTCCCTCTCTCCCTGTTTTCTTTGCCCCCTTCCCATAGGTTCATCTGTTTTCTTTCTTAAATTCCACATGTGAGTGAGATCATGTGGTATTTGTCTTTCTCTGATGGACTTATTTCATTTAGCATAATACTCTCTAGCTCCATCCATGTCATTGCAAATGGAAAAATTTCATTTTTTTTCATTAGCTGAGTAATATTCCATTCTGTATATATACTGCCTCTTCTTTATCCATTCATCAGTTGATGGACATTTGGGCTCTCTCCATAGTTTGGCTATTGTTGATAAAGCTGCTATAAACATCAGGATGCATGTATCCCTTCGAATCTGTATTTTAGTATCCTTTGGGTAAATACCTAGTAGTGCCATTGCTGGATCATAGGGTAGTTCTATTTTTAACTTTTTGAGGAACTTCCATACTGTTGTCCAGAGTGGTTATACCAGTTTGCATTCCCACCAACAGTGCAAGAGGGTTCCCCTTTGTCTGCATCCTGACCAACACCTGTTGTTTCTTGTGTTGTTAATTTTAGCCATGCTGACAGCTGTGAGGTGATATCTCATCGTGGTTTTGATTTCTATTTCTCTGATGAGTGATGTTGAGCATCTGTTCATGTGTCTGTTAGCCATCTGGATGTCTTTTTTGGAAAAGTGTCTATTCATGTCTTCTGCCCATTTCTTAATTGAGTTATTTGGTTTTGGGGTGTTGAGTTTGATAAGTTCTTGGTAGATTTTGGATATGAACCTTTATCATATATGTCATTTACAAATATCCCATTCCACAGGCTGCCTTTTAGTTTTGTTGATTGTTTCCTTTGCTGTGCAGAAGCTTTTATCTTGATCAAGTCCCAATAGTTCATTTTTGCTTTTGTTTCTCTTGCCTGTGGTGATAGGTCTAGTAAGAAGTTGCTTTGGCTGAGTTCAAAGAGATTGCTGCCAGTGTTCACCTCCAGGATTTTGATGGTTTCCTGTCTCACATTAAGGTCTTTCATACACTTTGAATTTATTTTGTGTTTGGTCTAAGAAAGTGGTCCAGTTTCATTCTTCTGCATGTTGCTGTGCAGTTTTCCCAACATCATTTGTTGAGTAGACTTTTTCCCATTGGGTATTCTTTCCTGCTTTGTCAAAGATTAATTGTATAGTTGTGGGTTCATATCTGGGTTTTCTGTTCTGTTGATCTGTGTGTCTAATTTTGTGCCAGTACCATACTGTCTTGATCACTACAGCTTTGTAATATACTTTGAAGTCTGGAATTGTGATCCCCTCCAGCTATGCTTTGTTTTTTCAAGGTTGCTTTCCTATTCAAGGTCTTTTGTGGTTGCATACAAATTTTAGGATTGTTTGTTCTAGCTCTGTGAATAATGCTGTTGGTATTTTGATAGGAATTTCATTAAATGTATTGATTGCTTTGGGTAGTATAGACACTTAAGCAATATTTGTTCTTCCAATCCATGGACATGGAATGTCTCTCCATCTCTTTGCATCATCTTCAATTTCTTTCATCATTGTGTTATAGTTTTCAGAGTATAGGTATTTCACCTCTTTAGTTAGGTTTATTCCTAGGTATTTTATTGGTTTTTGTGCAATTGTAAATGGGATTGTTTTTTTAATTTCTCTTTCTGCTGCTTCATTATTGTTGTATAAAAATGCAATAGACTCATGCTTTTTTTATTATATTATGTTAATCATCATACATTACATCATTAGTTTTTGATGTAGTGTTCCATGATTCATTGTTTGCATATAACACCCAGTGGTCCATTCAGTATGTGCCCTCTTTAATACCCATCACCAGGTTAACCCATCCCCCCCACCCTCCTCCCCTCTAGAACCCTCAGTTTGTTTCTCAGAGTCCATAGTCTCTCATGGTTCATCTCCCCCTCCGATTTCCCTCCCTTCATTTTTCCCTTCCTGCTATCTTCTTCTTCTTCTTCTTCTTTTTTTTTTTTTAACATATAATGTATTATTTGTTTCAGAGGTGCAGGTCTGTGATTCAACAGTCTTACACACAAAAAAAGATATGGTAATAACAATAAAAAAAAGAAATGCAATAGATTTCTATATGTTGATTTTTGTATACCACAACTTTATAGAATTAGTTTATCAGTTCTAGCAATTTTTTGGTGAAGTCTTTCTGGTTTTCTATATAGAGTATCATGTCATCTACAAATAGTGAAAAGTTTACTTCTTCCTTGCAAATTTGGATGCCTTTTTTCTTTTGTTGTCTGATTGCTGTGGCTAGGACTTCCAATACTGTGTTGAATAAAAGTGGTGGGAGTGGACATTCTTGTCTTGTTCCTGACCTTAGAGGAAAAGCTCTCAGTTTTTCCCCATTTATGATTATATTAGCTGTGGGTTTTTCATACATGGCCTTTATTATGTTGAGGCATGTTCTCTCTAAACCTATGTTGTTGAGAGTTTTTATCATTAATGAATGTTCTTTGTCAAATGCTTTTTCCTCATCTATTGCAATGATCATATGGTTCTTATACTTTCTCTTATTTATGTGATGTATTACATTGATTGATTTGTGAATATTGAACCACATTGCAACCTGGGACTAAATCCCACTTGATTGTGGTGAATGATTTTTTTAAATGTTTTGTTGGATTTGGTTTGCTAGTATTTCATTGAGGATTTTTGCATCTATGTTCCTCAGGGATATTGGCCTGTACTTTTTTTTTTTTTTTTTTTTTTTTGTGGTTTTGGTATCCAGGTAATGCTGGCCTCATAGAATGTATTTGGAAGTTTTCCTTCCTGTTCTATTTTTTTGGAATCGTTTGAGAACAGGTATTAGCTCTTCTTTAAATGCTTGATGGAATTTTCCTATGAAGCCATCTGCTTCTGGGCTTTTGTTTGTTGGGAGTTTTTTTGATGACTGATTCAGTTTCTTTGTTGGTTATTCATCTGTTTAAATTTTTTATTTCTTCCGATTTCAGTTTTTTTTTTTTTTTAAAGATTTTTTTAGTTTATTTATTTGACAGAGAGAGACACAGTGAGAGCAGGATCACAAGCAGGGGGAGAGGGAGAGGGAGAAACAGGCTTCCCGCGGAGCAGGGAGCCCGATGTGGGGCTCGATCCCAGGACCCTGGGATCATGACCTGAGCTGAAGGCAGACGCTTAACGACTGAGCCACCCAGGCGCCCGCCGATTTCAGTTTTGGTAGGTCATATGTCCTAGGAATTTATCCATTTCTTCTAGGTTGTCCAATTTGTTGTCATATAGTTTTTCATAATTTTCTCTTATTATTGTTTGTATTTCTGTGGTGTTGGTTGTTATTTGTACCCTCTCAGTTGCAGCTTTATTTATTTGATCCCTTTCACTTTTTTTCTTGATAAGTCTAGTGAGAGGATTATCCATTTTATTGATTTTTTTTTCAAGAAACCAGCTCCTCATTTCATTGATCTGTTTTATTGTTTTTTTTTTTTTTTTTTTTTTTTTAGTTTCTATTTCATTTGTTTCTGCTCTGATCTTTAATATTTCCTTTCTTCTGCTGACCTTAGGTATTGTTTTTGTTCTTTTCCTAGCTTCCTTAGGTGTAAGGTTAATTTGTTTATTTTGACACTTTTCTTGCTTCTTGAAGTAGGCCTGTATTGCCCTATACTTCCCCCTTAGGACCACTTTTGCTGCATCCCAAAGGTTTTGGACCATTGTGTTTTCATTTCCATTTGTTTCCATGTAATTTTTTTTTATTATGTCCATGTAATTTTTTATTTCTTCTTTTATTTCATGGTTGACCCATTCATTGTTTAGTAACACATAACTTAACCCCCATGTATTTGTAGTCTTTCCAGATTTTTTCTTGAGGTTGACTTCTAATTTCAAGCCTTGTGGCTTGAAAAGATGCATGATATAACTTTGATCTTGAATTTATTGAGCCTTGTTTTGTTGACTAATATGTGATCTATTCTGGAGAATGTTCTGCATGCACTTGAAAAGAATGTGTATTCTGCTGTTTTAGGATGGAATGTTCTGAAATTTCTGTTAATTCCATCTGTTCCAGTGTGTCATTCAAAGCTAGTGTTTCTTTGTTGATTTTCTGTTTAGATGATCTGTCCATTGATGTAAGTGTGGTGTTAAGTCCCCTAGTATTATTGTATTATTATCAATTAGTTCCCTTATGTTTGTTATTTACTGTTTTATGTATTTGGGTGCTCCCAAATATTTGGTGCATAAATATTTGTAACTGTTATATCTTCTGTGTTGGATTGTCCCCTTTATTATATCTTTGTCTCTTGTTACAGTTTTTGTTTTAAAGTCTAGTTTGTCCAAAATAAGTATTGGTACTCTTTCTTTTGACATCCATTTATGTGATAAATGTTTCTCTTCCCCATCACTTTCTATCTACAGGCATGTTTGGGTCTGATATGAGTGCCACATATAGGCCACATATAGATGGGTCTTGTTTGTTTATCCATTCTGTCACCCTTTGTCTTTTGATTGGAGCATTTAGAAGGAATTATTAGAAGGAATTATTGATAGATTTGTATTATCATTTTATTATATTTTTTTGTATTTTTTTCTGAGGGTTTTCTCTCATCCTTTTTGTTTTTCTCACCTTCATGGTTTGCTTATTTCCTTTAGTGATATTTTTGGGCTTCTGTCTTTATTCTTTGCAAGTTCATTGGTGGTTTTTGATATATGGTTACCATTAGGCTTGTATATAACCTTTTCTGCATATAACAGTCTATATTAAGTTGATGGTTGTTTAAGTTTGAACACATTCTTTTCAAGTCTCCCCTCCATGTTTTAGGTATATGTTAGTATATATGTCCTTTGTCTTGTGAGTTCCTTGACTGATTTTTTTACAGAAATATTTTTACTGCTTTTCTGTTTCCTGCTTTATACTCTCACTTTTGGTCTTTCTCTTCCGCTCAAAGTGTTGCCTTTAATATTTCTTGCAGGCCTAGTTTAGTGGTCACAAACTCCTTTAGTTTTTGTCTAGGAAACTATTTCTCCTATTCTGAATGATAGCCTTGCTGGATATAGTATTCTTGACTGCAGATTTTTCCCATTTAGTACTTTGACTATATCGTGTCACTCCCTTCTGGCTTGCCAAATTTCTTTCTGTGAAAAATCCCCAGCTTGCCTTTTGTGTTTTCCCTTGTGTATTACTGTCTTCTTTTGTCTTGCTGTTTTAAATTTTTTTTCTGTATCACTATATTTTGCCAACTTAATTACAATATGTCTTGATGTGGATCTGTTTTTATTCATTTTGATGGGAATGTTCTGTGCTTCCTGGATATATGTTTTTTTCTCCTACTAGGGAAGTATTTTGCTATTGTTTCTTCAAATATATTTTCTGCCCCCTTTTCTCTCTCTTATTCTTCTTTTCAGACTCGTGTAATAAGAATATTATGTTTGATGGAGTCACTGATTTCCCTAAGTGTATTCTCATTTTGCATAATTATTTTTCTCTTTTTTCAGCTTGATTACTTTCTGTTACTCTGTCTTCTAGGTCATTAATTCATTCCTCTGCTTCTTCCAGCCTGCTGTTCATTCTGTCAAGCCTGTTTGTCATTTTGTTTATTGAACCCATTATCTCTACTATGCTGCTCCTTATCTCTGTGTTAAGGGTCTCACTCATGTCTTCCCCTCTTTTCTCAAATCCATTGAGTATCCTTATGATCATTACTTCAAATTCTCTATCAGGCATGTTATTTATATCTGTTTTGCTTAGGTCTCTGGCTGTGGCCTTGTCCTGTTCTTTCATTTGGGATAAATTTCTCTGTCTCCTCATTTGGTCTGCCTTTCTTTCTCTGTTTCTGTGTGTTCAGAAAGTCAGCTGTATCTTCTGTTCTTGAAAGTAGTGACTTTATGAAGAGGACCTGGAGTGCTCTGCAGTGCAATGTCCCCCATTCACCACAGCCTGGCACTTCAGGAAAGTATCCTCTGTGTGTTGCTTATGCCCTACTGTTGTGTGTGACTCATTTTTCCTTTCAGTGCAGTCATCTATACTGCCTTTCTGCCTGTTGTGGGCTGTGCTTGCTCTCTGTGGTGTTAGTGGGACCCAGGCAGGCCAGCTCGGAGGAGGCTTACCCACTGCGGAACTTGGGAGTGGGGCAGTGTTGTTAGCAAAATTTGTGCTGGGCCACTAGTCCTATGCTGGATTCGGTAGCACTGGGGCAGCCGTGGGTATAAGGCTAGTCACAGTGCATCATGATGGCTGCATGCGGCTGGGCTCAGCATGCAGTGGTGGCTGGGGGCATGCAGCTGGGTGTAGCAGCTGGGTGCTGTGTTAGGTGGCAACAGTGCACCAGGAGCCTGGGCATGGTGTGCACACATAGCTTTAACAAAATTTGCCCTGAGCCCTGGGCCAAGGCTACAAATGGCTATGCAGCCTTGCCCCTAGCAGGTGGCTCTGTGTTTATGCTGGGAGTTGGGAGGGAAAATGGTGCCTGCCACCTCCCTTGTTTTCAAAGAGGTCCCTCAACACATGCCAAAATCAGTATGAACAGATCTGTCTCCTCTTTGCCCCCTACATTGTGCAAACTGCTATTTTTATGTTGCCTCTCTGTGCAGGCTGCTGTCTTTTTTTTTTTTTTTTTTTTTTTTTTTTAGGATTTTATTTATTTATTTGTCAGAGAGAGCACAAGCATGGGGGATGGCAGGCAGAGGCAGAGGGAGAAGCAGGCTTCCTGCTGAGAAAGGAGCCCTATGCGGGACCCAATCCTAGGACATCAGGTTTATGACCTGAACCCAAGGCAGATGCTTAACCAACTGAGCCAACCAGGCATCCCAGACTGCTGTCTTTTTAAGGGTGGCAACACAGCTATCACTTGCCCTCAGGCTTGCCCAGTGCTGAGTCAGCTGACTTACAAAGCTCCAAGCTCCAAGACCCACTGGTCATACAAACTCATGGAATTCACCCCATCTAGTTTAAAAAACCAAATGTTATGGGGATTAGTCTTCCCTGTGTGAGCTCCCTGCTGTGAGGGCCTGTTTTTGTGCCCTCTCTGTGCACACACCTCCCTCCCTCCTGGAGGAGACTCCCTCTGCTTTTCTGACCTTCCCAACCTTTCAGATGCAACTTCTTCTCTTTATTTAGTTGTAAAGTTTGTTCTGCCAGTCTTTGAATTGCTCTCCTGTTTATTTATTTTCATGTGGATAATATCTAGCTGTAAACATGGGATGAGGTAAGCTCAGGGTCCTCCTACTCTGCCATCTTCCCAAGGTCCTGTCTCATCAAAGATCTTTTTTATTTCATCATCAGGAAATATGGTAGGGAAACTTTTTGTTAAAAGGTATTTTATTTGTTCAGTGGCATTAATGGATTACTGGGAGTTTGTTGCCAGATTTATAATATTTAAAATTTCTTGAGATATTACAATTATGGGGCATTGAGTCAGGAAGTATCTATTAATATTTATCCTTTATGGTGTTTGTTTCTACTCCTGAACACAATGAAACATGTATAGATTGAAACCAAAATGGCCCAATTAAAGTGGTCAGTCTTTGGTGAATAATGTAGATCTTGGCTAATAATATCAGAAGAGGAAGAGTGGACTTTGAGTCATATCTGTGCATCTGGCAATAGTGCATTGGAATTTTAGTTTTAAGGGATCTATAACCCACTGGTCTCTAGATATATGTTCTTCAAGATAAGACCTGTATTCTGTTCTCCTTATTCTAGTACCTACTACAGAACATTGCCCCCTAAGTTTAATGAATGAATAAATTCTTTAAAAATTACTTAATTTTCTTATCTATGAAGCTGCACTCATTTTTTATTAGCCATCATTTCATTTCCTGCCAATTTGATAACCTCTCTTTATTTGTTTCTGTCCTCAGCAGTTTGCCACACAGTTTTTCCATTTCCTGTCATTTAGAAGTCTAATTAAATGCTGTTATTCTCCACAAATGTAGAAACGAGAGAAAAAAAGAATATAGGAAATGTTATGGAGGTTTTTTAATCAATAATACTTACCTGTGTGTTTTGTTGTCTATGTGTCAGTAATAGATGCTTGCATATTTATGGACCAGAATAGAAAAGAATTTAAGTTAGGGCATTGGTGTGATAGTCTTTGCTCAAAAAATGTAATGAAATGAAAGGAGGATATCCTATGAGTTTTTTATATTTTAATTAGATCATAGTAAATAAATATGATTAATGTTACAACTTAGAACAATATATAGCGATTAATAACTCTCAAAAATAAATATGTAGTAGTATAAACAAGAATTATCTTTTTTAAGAAAGAAAAGAGGGAATTCAGAAGCCAACTTAAACACAGGTTTAATGGTCTTGGTAGCTCTTAAAGAAGATCATTATGAAAATAGAAGGAGTATAAAAAACAAAACCAAAGGAAAACATTGCATGAAGCATTTCAGATATAGTACAGAAACAAACCAATCAACTAACCAACCAACCAACCTACCAATAAACCAAAATTCTAAAATACCAAATAAATGGAGGTTTGTGATAAAATATTATGATAACAGAATAGAGTTATTTCAATTATGCTTAGAAAATAGAAAAAAAATCACTATGGGGGGGTTAATGTTACTAGAGAACTAAGAGCATAAAAAAGAGAAAGTTAAACTGCATAGCTTATAATTCTTTCCATCTTCCCTGTCATAGGAAATAGAGGATGCCAGTAAGAAGACATTGAGTTCCAAAATAATCAAGGTGATTTTATAGAGATTGCTGAAAACTTTCTAGATTTTTTAAAATGGAAGATACTATAGCCTGCTAAGAATGATATTAACCTAAGATATAAATCTATAGTAGATTGTGAAACAGATCATCGATATTTTACAATATAGGGAGTCATGCCTAGGATGTAAGATACATTTAATAAGAATAACCAAAATGAGGTGCACCTATGTGGCTCAGTTGGTTAAGCATCTGACTCTTGGTTTTGGCTTAGGTCATGATCTAATGGGTCCTGCGAGCCATGCCCCTGCATCAGGCTCTGTGCTTAGCAGGAAGTCTGCCCACCCCTTCTCAAATAAATAAATAAGTCTTAAAAAAAAGAATAACCAAAATGAGGGTAAACATATTTGTTTTTAAATATTTTCTGTATCAAGGAATAATCACTGGACATGTATTATAGATTTAAAATATATTTTAATACATTTTTAAAAATTAAGTTATATTAGTTATAGGAAAGTAAACTAGGCACATTAATACTTAATTGAAATATATTGTTGGTACATAAGCATAAAATTATGACACTTCAATATTTGGGAACAATGTTTCTTACTTAACATAAAAATGTGGAAGAAATAAAGGCAGCATGTAATAGTTAAGATTTTCCATTTGTAGAAGCATTCCAAATTTAGCTAATAATCCTTAAATTAATTATTTCACAGTATTGGTGTATAAGTGATCTATTGTTTTATAGCATATTATATAGCATATTATCTCAAATTTCCATGAATCAGGAATCTGGTCATGACTTAGCTCGATGCCTCTCCTCAAGACATCTCATGAAAAACCTTAACATTGGCCAGGGCTGTGGTCTTATATGAATATGTGACTAGAGGAAGAACTGCTTGCAAGCTCACTTACATAGCTTTGACAGGCCTCAGTTTTGCCAGAGACATCAGTTCATTTTCATATGCATTATCTCCGTAGGGTGACCCATAACAGGACATCTTTTTTCTCCCAGAATGAAGGGAAGAACAGGAATGGAAACTACAGTCCTTTTGTAACCTAAACTTATGAGTGATATCTTACCATCTTTGTGAGATTCTTTTTGTTTGAAGGAAGTCACATAATCCAGCCCACATTCAAGAAGTAGGGGATTCATAAGGGTGCAAGGACAATAATACCAGGAGGTGAGGATCATTAGGGGACATCTTGGACATTGCCTACTGCTCTCAAATTATTCACATCCCCCACATGCAAAATATACTAATCCCCTCTTCATTCTCACAAAAGTATTATCCCATTACAATATGATCTCAGAGTCCAAAATCTCATCATAAAAAATAGGTTCAGGAATAGACAAACCTTTTGGATGTAGTTCAGCTATTCCTGCACAATTCTCAATTTGTAGACCTGTGAAACTAAAGAGACAAGTTGTCTGCTCCTCACATACCATATATACATTGGTGAGACAGGTGTGAGATAGGTGCTTATAGACACTCCTGTTAAAAAAGGAGCAAAATGGGAGTCATAAAACTTCATTGCTCCATGGAAATTCTGAAATTGACCTGGATAAGTATTGGAAGTTCCTTAATAATTGTCCACGGCTCTCACCTCCACCCTCTGAACTCTACCTTATGCATTGGTGGGAGCTGGTTAAGCAGTATCTGAGAACCTGTTGTTTTTACATCTGATGGTGGTGGAGCTGGAAATACAGGGTAGGCTTCAGGTAAAAAAAAATGGGTGTAAATGCTGAGAACAAGAATTAATTGGAATCCAAAAGCACAAGGTAAAGACAATGAGGACAAAACCAAGCCAATGTCCGTTCTTGCTTCCCCTGAGCTTGGTAGTTTGAATATCCTGCTGAAGCTAGGATTCTTTGTCATGGAGATTAACCTTCACACCTAGCCCAGGAGTGGGAGAAGCTGAAGAATTGCAAGGGAATAAATTTCTGTTGATTTTAGCCACCAAGTGTGTGGTAATTTTTTATACCAGCCTCTGTAAACTAGTACAAAGGCCAGTGGTTCCAAATGGCCCCTTATCAAATTGTACCAGTATCTCTGTTGGTCTTATTCAGTCTTATTTTATTCTATATACTTTTCAGTGGTTCTAACAGGGGTAAGAATTACATTTTTGAATGACGAAAGCTGAGAGTTTCTCAGTAATTTTAGATAGTAGAAGGGATTTCAACCTTATCTACCAGCACTTCAATTTTTCGTGTGTACTACAACTACCAGTTCCAGAAAAACTTGTCACAAATTGATAGTAATATTCTGTCTTTATGTCCAAGATTCTACTGAAAAATACAATACTAAAAAGACATGACCTAATAAAAGGGGTAAAATTATTCAGTTTTTTAATGGACTCAAACTAAATATGAGTCATTGTGGTGACTGAATTAAATAAAAATGGTGGCGGTAAGGGGATGAGACTTAGATTTCAGTGACTGGATGATTATGTTTTCTACCCAGGGCATATCCCTTCCAGTAATAAGGCCTTTGAGAAATCAAATGAATAATCAGAAAGTCTCTTGGTGACGAGGAAAAAAAAGGATAACTTGAGAGATATTTCATCTAGGACATTCCTGTACCATTCCTGCAACGCAAATCCAATGTCTGATAAAACTGGAAAATTCTTTACATTCTTTTCAAAATTCCATACTAACTACTCCCTTAAATTAATACAATTTTTACTCACTTAGGGTACAATGTAATTGATTTTTTTTTCATTTTTCTTAGCTAAAATGATATTCTTGCCCTGTCTCCCTGAGATTTCATTGATAAAATGTTAAGGAGAGATTAGGAGGCTAATGGCATTGTATTCTTCTGCCTCAAAATTCTTGATAATTACATAGGTGAGATCCTAATTTTTTTATTATATTTGATCCTTTCTAATTTCATCCATTCTTAAGAACTGGGGTTTGGGAGGAAAAGGTGACCAATTTCCCATTATCAGGTTTTGATTCCACACAGTAAGTAAGGAAAACCAACTTTTATTTTATCAAATCACATGAACACTTCTCTTTAGTTACTACAATTTAAGGAGAACATTTTCAAATTGGAATACCCAGAGGAGAGCAATCAGAACTTTTAACGACTTGCAAAATCAAGATTTATGAGGATTCATTGAAGGTTTGGGGGATATTTGGCCTGAACAAAAAGAAACCTAAGAAGTCTATTGTAACTATATGTTATGTTTTAAGGCTATCACATGAAAAGGGATGAATAAGTATCAGTGAATAAAATTACAGAAGAATCAGATTTCAGTTAAGTAGAAGGAAGAACCTTTTTTTAAAACAATTACATATATCCAAAAAATGAAAATATTGCTGACACTAGAGGTATTCAAGAATGATCAGATCATCATTTATGTAGGTGATGAAGCTGATTATAAAATATAAAATATATGGACTGGCTAAATCTAAGGCAGGGGTTTTTAACCTGGAATATATGATCCTTTAGAGATCTTCAGAATTTCTTTAAACTACCTATAGTAAAGCAAGATTTTAAGTACGCTTCAGGTGTACATTTTTCTAAAGAGAGAGCTCATAGCATTAATCAGATGCATGAAAGAATCTTGTCTCTTGAAAAAGTTAGAAATCCTTGCTCTAAGTTTTCTTGTAACGCTAAAGTTCCAAGATTGCACTCAAAGTAATAATGTGCCTTTAGGTATATAGCTCTGGGGTAATTATTTTTTCTTTGATCTTTTACGATTTTAGAAAAATTCTAGCTTTTTTTACCCACATTGTTGTTAGTTCCTTTTGGCCTCTGCCCAGTAAGTGTTTATTTTTTTATTTTATTTATTTTTTTAAAAGATATTATTTATTTGAGAGAGAGTGAGTGAGTGAGAGAAAGAGAGAGAGAGAACAAGCAGGGGGAAGGGCAGAGGGAGAGGAGAACACTCCCTGCTGAACAGGGAGCCTGACATGGAGCTAGATCCTGGGACAAGATCTTAGGACTCGATCCTGGGACTCTGGGATCACGACCTGAGCCAAAGGCAGATGCTTAACCAACTGAGCCACCCAGGCACCCCTCTGCCCAGTAAGTGTTTAATTTCGTGTTTATTACTTTATTTGCCATAGAAAAGTAAATGGCTTCTACTTGGAATTACTTTAAGAATATCGGTTGTTTATTTTCAAAGTTATGAGGCATCTGTTGCATCAGAAAGATATATTGAATGAGTCCACATAATATACTCAGTATCTCTGGAGCTTTGAAACTGTTAAATAAAAATGATTAATAATTGTCACAATGGGCAAACTCAGGGGAGATAGATTTCTAAACTGTTAAATATAGCTGAGAGACTATTAAAAATGGCAGTTGGAATGAGCTCAAATGAATTGAAAGATCTTTTTATGAATTTATATATGGAATAAAATGTGCCTCTAAGGGCAAAATTGTTCCCCATAGTACCCAATATCAAGAACTTTAGTGCACTTTGTACTTCTTTATAATTATTGCTGGGAGTTGAAGGGCTCTGTTTTCTGTTAGCCACTGGGGAAATCAGATGAAAATGACCTTTAAATAAATAATTATAAACTAGGTTTCATTGCAATCTTCAATCACTTCTCTCCTTTTAAATGCACTTTTAATATGTTTTTCTGATTATTCTGAAGAGTAGATTTTGAATAAATTTGGGCTTTGAAGTACTTTAGAAAGATTTCTATCCAGATTCCTCAAATATGTAAAAGAGAGAGGAATATAAACTGATGCAATAGCTTAAGTGCATCCAGAATAAGCAAAAAAGAAACATATTAAATTTAATTAGGATAAAAAAGTGGCTTTTATCTCATACTTATATGGATGAAGAAATGATTCTAAATTATAACTTTTCTTTCACTAAATTAGCCAAATGCATATCCAGGGAGATAGAGTTTTTCAGCTTGAGATTTCTAGACCACTTGGCTAGTTATCTTACCTCCATCAAGATAAGTGGGGACTTATAGCTCACTGTGGGTTGTTGCTTCTTTCCCCTTTCATCAAAAATGAGAACATCTGTAATTATCACAGCAGGTTGCTGACCTGTGCCTCTTGGATGGTGTCCAACAAAGACCTCCATTGGGCAAAGCTTGGATAGCCCCACATGAGGAGAATAGACAATTACTGAGAATGGCTGAGAGAAAGAAAATTCCGAGTTTGTAAAACAAAAATAGCTCACACTGTAAAACAAACTAGAATGTGCAATATGAATGCAAAGAAATGAGATATATTCAAGGATACACTTAAAGATGTATTTTCTAAGAAATGCATTTTAAAAGTTCAGAAAGAGATTATCATGATAATTTCCATTATTATTACATAAAAATGTACAAAGTAGGAATACATTCATGTGTAAGCTGTAGCTTAGTGTCTACACACAGGGAAATGATTTTTGAGAGGAGAGGGAGTGATATGGGGGTGGGCTTAGTTCATATTTTACAATGAGATAAAGTGATCAGAATTTAGTGACTGCATTCATGTTTAAGAACAGACAGTATTGTTATGTGACAGGGAATGGAATGACAGACAAACCCAGGGAGAGAGATATGAAGAAAGAGGAAGCAAATTATGGAAGAGAATGATAACTGAAAGGTATTTTAAAAAACAGAAAAGGGAGAGAGGAAAGAAATGAAAGAGATAACAGAGGTATGAACAGAAAGAATGAAAAAAAGTATTTATTTTTATGCCTGGTTTGTATCTGTACTGACATGTTTCTCATATTGCACCTGCAATCCTAATTTCCTTATTAGATTACCTGCAGTCGTGTCAACTATTCCTTTGGGGGAAAGAACAGGCAACAAAGACTTTTTTAAGGATAGTTTCAGCTAGGCTTCCACAGTGCTCTCAAATTATAAACATAAGCTGTAATTTACATGGGATAAAATATATATTTATTTTAAAGTTCCAACAGAGAAAACCTGCAAAAAGAAAAATATGTATTGTTCAACCATTGCTATGTTCCATCTTATCCTAGAGATTTGGCCGCAGTGTTTTCCTGTAGGCAGCATTAAAATGCACAAGTAGATGATCCCTGAATTACTGCCCAGATCCTTTACTCTAAGTGGTTTTACCCTAAGTCTTCTGTATATCTACCTGGACTCACAAAATATACAGTTAAGACATAGTCCTTCATCTTTTGTCCCATACTCTAGATTCTGAACTGTCACTAAGCTTTACTTCACTCCTGATGTGTACCATAGAGGTAATGACGTAAAGCTTAGAAAAAGATCTGAATATGAATTCCAGTTCTGCCTCTGTTAGCTCTGTGACCTTAGAAATTTACTCAATCTCCCTATAAAATGCCAAGAATATGAGCTACCTTGAGGTATTGTTTTGAATATTAAACACTTAAAGAACATACCATAGCACAATGCATGACACATAAGTGTTCAATATATATGGGCCATTGTTTTTATTATTTTTTTGAATTTTAAAAAATTTTTATTAACATATAATGTATTATTTGTTTCAGGGGTACAGGTCTGTGATTCATCAGTCTTTTTTTTTTTTTAAGATTTTATTTATTTATTTGACAGAGAGAGAGATAGCGAGAGCAGGAACACAAGCAGGGGGAGTGGGAGAGGGAGAAGCAGGCTTCCTGCAGAGCAGAGAGCCCGATGCGGGGCTCGATCCCAGGACCCTGAGGTTATGACCTGAGCTGAAGGCAGATGCTTAACGACTGAGCCACCCAGGTGCCGCTTTGATTCATCAGTATTGCACAATTCACAGCACTCACCATAGTACATAC
This sequence comes from Mirounga angustirostris, assembly GCF_029215605.1. NCBI lineage: Eukaryota > Metazoa > Chordata > Mammalia > Carnivora > Phocidae > Mirounga > Mirounga angustirostris. The sequence continues at coordinate 29,487,759 of NW_026991719.1, read as the reverse complement.
CCTCCACAATGTCCATCACCCAGCCACCCCATCCCTCCCACCCCCTCCTCCACTCCAGCAACCCTGTTTGTTTCCTGAGATTAAGGGTCTCTTATGGTTTGTCTCCCTCTTCTTAATGGTACTCTCTATTCTCCAGCTAACCTTAATAGATTGTTCCTTAAGTTCTGCATTCTGGCCAGAATCATCACATTTTCTCAAAGACACTTTTAACTGTTTGTAGAATTGGTGGTGGAAGACAGGTGTGTCTGTCTATTGTGTTCAGTATCTGGAAGAAATAAGCAAAATATAGGGAAGCCTTCTACATAATACTTTAATACTTCCAACAACATCTGTTTCAGTTTACCCCTAAATTATTGTAGCAGGCAATAATATGAAATCAAATGGAACTTAATCCTTAAAAATGCCCAGTTATATTATTTTTCAAACTTGAAGTGACATGTTTTATGGAGATAATTACAAATTCACATGAGGTTCTAAGAAATAATAAAAGGAGATTCCATGCACCCTTTATCCAGTTTCCCCTCATGGTAACACTTTGAAAAACTATGGTACAATATTAAAACCAGGATGTTAGCATTGATACAATCCATCTATCTTATTTAGATTTCCTCAATTTTATTTGGTCTCATATGTATGTGTGTTTTTTTGTGTTTATTTGCTCATGTTTGCATGTTTATTTAGTCTTATACAGTTTTACATATGTGTACATTTTTCTATCCGGCACTAGAGTCAAGAAACTAAATAGTTATATATCACTATGAGAATTCTTTGTATTGACTTTTGACAACCACAACCCACCTTCCCATTGACTATACTTTTTTTTTTTTTTTGCCAGAAAGCACTAATCTCTTCTCCATTTCAAAAAGTTTGTCATTATTTCCTCTTTATACATTAGTGAGAATTTTTACAGCAAAGGAGAGACTGGAGATATATATAGATAAAGTAAGACTCTTCCCCGTTAGAAGAAAAGTCTTGGCTAGAAGAAGGAAGGATTATGACACTCATGCATTATTAATATTTGGTCAGGTTACCATAAATAATATTTGACTCTACTATATATATAAAATAATTACATGGCCCCTGACACATGGTTATCATTTGCTAAGTGCTCTTTACTTGGGTCATCATCATATTATTATTATTACTATAAATAATAAATATTATATATAATTTATTCTTCTATTTCCTTAAATACATTACTACTTTTCATGCCACTGTGACTTTGCTTTCTTGAGTATCTGTTTGTCATTATCCAATGGCATAATTTTTATCTTCAAGACCTAGATTTTAAAAGCTCTCTCTGAACTGTATCCTTTCTCCTTGTAGTGGATATAGTGGGTTATAGTGGATGACATCAGGTAGAGTCCAGATCATTCCTCAGGGTGGACTCACTCATTCTCCTAGCTGCTCATAGTCTTCAGCTATGGTGGATATTTCACTCATTATAAACAAGTATGGTATTTAGTAGCACACCATTTCAGGTGAAAAGGCAGCATGACTTGTGTAAAAAAATCTACCCTTAAATATTAAATGAATTTTTAAAAAACCATTAAATACATTAATTTTATAAAATGCTTGAAATTGCTTATCTACTTAAAACTGAACACTTAGTTGGCATTGAAATTTGAATATTTTTGGTCTTATTTCTCCCCTTTTTGTTAAACATCCATGTGGTGAAAAACTGACTTGTACACATTGAAAAATTGTTCTATATTATTTTATGTAGACTTTTATCTCCAAAGAGTATACTTGTAATAAGAAAGTTTAATGATGATTTATGAAATACAACATTTTAAAAAGTTTGTGGTTATTATGATTAAAACTTTTTTAAAAGTTTATGATTATTATGATTAAAAATTTAGGGGGCACCTGGGTGGCTCAGTTGGTTAAGCATCTGCCTTCAGCTCAGATCACGATACCAGGGTCCTGGGATTGAGCCCAGTTTAAGGCTTCCTGCTCAGTGGGGCTTTTCCATCTCCCTCTGCCCCTCCCCCCACTTGCGTGCTGTCTCTCGAACTCTGCTCTCTCTCTCAAATAAATAAAAATAAAATCTTTAAAAAAAATTTCAAATCTACTAAACCTTCAGCTTGTGGGCGAGGAACTATGTCCCAACACAAAATTTAATCTTTTGTAATCATTAATAACAGATGGTGTAGTGTTTGTCTATAGATAGTCTCTTTGGACTTATGAGATATAGGATCTCTGAATAGCCTTTGGAGTACATCCTCTCTGTATTCTGCTGCTCATTATGATGGATCTGCCCCCTCATTCACCATTTGGTATTGTATTGACAAAGTGGCTAAATTCAAGAGAAGAACACAAAGTCATATAAATAAAATAATTTTAGATGGAGAATAAGGTACAAGTTAATTTTAAACTCTTCTCTGTATAACTGACTAGATTTTGAAAAGACACATGAATATTCTCTAAATTTTCTTAGTGTCCTGAGTGACTTGATAAGAAACTGTTTTAGAAACTGATACAAAACTGGAAGAACTTTAGAGATCACTATGATAAGATGACTTGTAAGCAACTGCTTTTCCTTTTTAAATATCCTAACATATTTTTCAAACTATAATCAAATCAAAGAAAGTTTTAGAGTTAAAGTCTTTTTCAACATCAGAATCATAAGGAAACACATCCAATATATCTTACGGTTTTTTTTTTTTTTAAGATTTTTATTTATTTATTTGACAGAGAGAGAGACAACGAGAGAGGGAATACAAGCAGGGGGAGTGGGAAAGGGAGAAGCAGGCTTCCCGCCAAGCAGGGAGCCCGATGCAGGGCTCGATCCCAGAACTCTGAGATCATGACCTGAGCCGAAGGCAGTCGCTTAACCAACTGAGCCACCCAGGCGCCCCTATCTTACGTTTTTTTATACTAGAGCATTTTCCCCCAGATGCCTAAAAGTACATTCTATTAATTTGTTTCTTCTTACTAAATCCTTGAGTGATGCTAAATGAAACAGGGAGAAAAAATATGACCAATTTCACAATGATTCACCACTCCAGTAATGATGGGATTATATAGAAGAACTTCAATGTGAAAATCTATAAAATGGTGATATATGGCCTACATATAAATACACAATTTTAATTATGAATCTGACAGGATATAGCATGTGTTACATCTTTTAGATAGGGTGGCCCTCTCATCATGTTCACCTTAGCTTTTCCCTTTCATAGTCATTTTCTGCCTTCCATTCTCAATGAAGCATTTCCTTGATAATTACCAGAAATAACACATTGTCAAGTTTCTATGCTACATCTACTTGACATCACATTTTCCAGTCACTCTATAAATGCTCTTATCACTTTGTTCTTAGCTAATATAAATGTTTTCCTTTAGTGTCTACATACCCAATATTTTCTAAATTATTCTAATAATGCAGTAGAAATATTTCTGGAATTGGAGTGAGGATATCCATGCCAAATTCTACCTCAACTAGGGTTTGAGAGAACATGGACAATTCACTTACACCTTGTGTTTTAGTATCCTCATTTATAAAATGGAGATGACATCTACCTTACAGAATTATTATATTAAAATATTAACTCATATAAGGATGTAATTTGTACAATAACACTAAAATGATATACACAAAACACATGCAATACAAGTGTGTCTTATATTCAATGTAAAAAAAATCACTATATTGTATACCTGAAAAAATAAAAATAAAAATAATTCTGATATTGGGCCTTTGCTCTTGTGCCCAATTATAGCTATCATTAATTCTGTGATGCTTTCTACCATCAAAGGTGTCATAGAATCAAGGAATTATAATATATATGTATCTGAGATAAAATGCTATTTAAAGTCACAGCTGACACAGACATGTTTGCTTCCTAAGATCTCAGCATAATCTCACTCTCAGGTGTGTGGCCTTTTGTTAATGAAAATACCTTGATAGACTATTATGAACACAATAGAGAAAATCTTTAGGGCACTCTCTGGAAGCCCTTAAAGAGAACTAAATTACTTTGTGTAATGAAGTATCAATTTTGAGCTACCCAAATTGTCCAGGAAGAAGACAGTTTGGACTTCAGTGGGTGAGAGGATGGCTTATACAAAAGGTGAGACACAAAGGAGAGAGTCAGGATCAAGGGGGCAAGAAAATGAAGCCAGAGATAAGGAGGAAAAATGTAAGATATCCAGGGATCCTCAAGGATAATATGTACACTGGATTTTATACCGGGAGAGGTATGATCAGTTTTATTGCAATTTTACAGTTCAAAGTGACTCCAGCAGGCTAGAGGACACAGAATTTTGGCAGTAGGTACCTATGTCACATTGGACTCTATCAGTCAGGAGATTTATAATTTTATTCCATTTTTATAGCAAATGGATACTAAGAATGGATACTAAAAAATGGATTCAAATGGATATTCAAATGGATACGAAGAAGTATGTTTTGAAAATATACTACCATGTAAAGATAAAATACTTAACTTATCAAGAAAGTGGTCATCCATATGTAGAAAAACGCATAACCATTCAGATAGGTAAATGAGTAATGTCTAATACCAAAACTGGCAAAGAAACAATTGAAGAATTGGAAGGGATCTACCATTTTGACTAAAAGCCTTACTTTTATATATATGAATTAACATATAATCTATTTTATGCTTTAGAAAAAATTAAAAATTAAATATAATTGACATGTAATAATAAAAATGACTGACCTAAAAATTTAAGAGGTAAGATTTATTTGGTATTTATGTGTCCTAAAGTGAAAAGTGAAAATTTTTAGATATAAAGGCCTTATTTTCATGAAATTATTATTCCTTAATTTGATGGCTCTTTGTAATATTTTTCCATTTATGATAGCAGTATATTTTATAAAATCTTATTTAAGGAAATATAACTTAATACTGATATTTAATGTCAGTATTTAAAAATTTAGTTTTTGAGTGAAAACACTGGAAAAAGGTTTTTCTAAGATATCACATAAAATATACAAAATACTGCAAATATTAAATTAATTTTAGTGCCACTGTTCTCCTTTGTGTTAATATATTTAATTCTGAAAACAATGGTTCTTGAGATTGACAAATGCAAAATTTATTATATTTTTCCCATGCACGTTATTTTATTTTTATTTATTTATTTATTTATTTTTTATAAAGATTTTATTTATTTATTTGAGACAGAGAGAATGAGAGAGAGAGAGCACATGAGAGGGGGTAGGGTCAGAGGGAGAAGCAGGCTCCCTGCCGAGCAGGGAGCCCGATGCGGGACTCGATCCGGGAACTCCAGGATCATGATCTGAGCCGAAGGCAGTCGCTTAACCAACTGAGCCACCCAGGCGCCCCCCATGCACGTTATTTTAAATAGGAATTTTCATTTTTTATATCTCAAAATTCTTTTCTTTTTTTTTTATTATGTTCAGTTAGCCAACATATAGTACATCATTAGTTTTTGATGTAGTGTTCAATGATTCATTAGTTGCGTATAACACCCAGTGCTTATCACATCATGTACCCTCCTTAATACCCATCTCCTGGTTCATATATACAATGGAATATTACTCAGCCATCAGAAAGGATGAATACCTACTATTTGCATCGGCATGGATGGAACTGGAGGGTATCATGCTAAGTGAAATAAGTCAAGCAGAGAAAGACAATTATCATGTGCTTTCACTCATATGTGGAGTATAAGGAATAGCACAGAGGACCATAGGGGAAGGGAGGGAAAACTGAATGGGAAGAAATCAGAGAGGGAGATAAACCATGAAAGTCTCTGGACTTCAGGAATCAAAATCCTTTCAATTAGTGTCTCACAGCATACTTAGGATAAAAGTAAATGTAGGCAATACTTTCCTCATTTTAGAGATGAAAAGTTGGAGATTAGAGAGATTAAGTGATTTTTAAAATGTGTGCTTTTCAAATTTCACTGGATTTGCCACACAGAAATTCCTACCATTGTTTTTTCATTAGGTTGCAGTGACTAGTAATTCTTACTCTAATGACCTACACCCCCTGTTTTCTCACTCTCAACTCCATAAGATTCCAAGAAGCTCCTATTTCTCACCAACAGATTCTAAGAAATATGAAGAAAATAGTAATGAGATAGATCTTCTACCTAAATACGGGTTTGGCATTCAGTGCTGTTTTTTTTTAAGATTTATTTTTTTATTTTAGAGAGAGAGTGCATGTACGGGGGCAGGGCAAGGGGAGTGAGAGAGGGGAAGGTGACTCCCCACTGAGCATGGAGCCTGTTGCAAGGCTCAAGGAGGGGACTCAACCCCAAGCCCTGAGATCATGTCCTGAGCAGAAACCAAGAGTCCGACACCCAAATGACTGAGCCACCCAGGCACCCTGCAATGCTATTTCTATTTTGAATTGACAATGGTAGAAACAGAGGATATTTCCTCCTAAATACCAGGATTGCAGTTAGTCTGAGCTACCCTGGGGTGAGCCTATATGCATATTAAATTAAGGCAAATGTGAAGGTAAGCTATTGCCACAAACTGTGTAACAAAAGAGAACACTTAAGTAAAATAGTGACTTCTAACACCTATTAGAATTATTTTAATCCTGAAAGCAGAAGGTAGTGTTTGATAGAACTAACCTCATTTTAGTTGCTGACTTTATTTAGCATGTGTAAGAAATTTAGTTTTGACAGATCCAATTTATTCATTTTAATTATCGTATCAGCCCTATTCAGAGTATCTCCTTAGTTTAAGTAGCATTTTATTCCATTTATATGCTGTTATTTCAGCAATGTACTATGCCAAAAACTTAAAATCATCATCATTCTCATTTGACAGATTTTTAAAACTGAGGTTTAGGGATACTGAGTGACTTGACTTCTTAAAGCACACACCACAAATATGTAGCATATTTAAGGTAAAAGCTCAGTTCCCAAATATAAAAATACATGTTTTTCTTTTCTACCATAATATCCAATCAAAGAAAGACTTGATGAATTTTCAGACAACAATTCAAAACTTTTACAAGCATTTATTCTATGTCAAATGCTGTTTAAGGTTCTAAGTGTAAAAAAAATAAGTAAGAGCCTATACCTATTTTCAAGGAGCTTATAATCTAGTGAGAAATACCAAATATTCAACAGATCACACTGTATTAAATAAAAACTACAGCAGAAAGAAGAAACAGACTGACAGTAGTTACATACAGTTGACCCTTGAACAATATGGGTTTGAATTGTGCAGGTTCACTTATATGCAGATTTTGCATAGTATAGTACTATAAATGTATTTTCTTTGTCTTACGATTTTCTTAATAACATTTTCTTTCTTTTTTTTAAAAGATTTTATTTATTTATTTGATGGAGAGAGAGTGAGAGAGAGCATGAGAGTGAGGTGAGGGGAAGGGGGAGAAGCAGACTCCCTGATGAGCAGGGAGCCCGATGTGGGACTCAGTCCCATGACTCTGGGATCATGACCTGAGTTGAAGGCAGTCGCTTAACTGACTGAGCCACCCAGGCACCCCTTAATAACATTTTCTTTTCTCTTTTCACTTAACAACATTTTCTTTTCTCTTTTCTTTCTTTTCGCTTACTTTATTGTAAAAATACAGTATATAATATATATAACATACAAAATATGTGTTAGTTTACTATTTACATTATCAGTGAGGCTTCTGGTCAACAGTAGGCTATTAGTAGTTAAGTTTTTGAGGAATGAAAGGTTATATATAGATTTTTGACTGCACAGGGGGTTGCCCCTCTCTAACCCCCATGTGGTTCAGGGTCAACTGTAATGTACTTGTTGATAGTATTGTTTTTGGAATCCTTACTCTGCCATTGTGTGATTTTGGACAAGTGACTTAAACTCTAAGTCTCCATTCCCCAAGTTTCATATCCAGTAAATGAAGAAAGCTCTGCATGATAGTATTGAAAATTAAGCATTAACAAGGTGATTGATATGTGGTACATATTCAATAAAAGTTTAACAAAAGTTGGGATATGGGGAAAAGGGGAACATTTGATCATTTGAGATATATGGAGAGAGAGAGTGAGTTTAGCAAATAGAGTGGGGGAACATGTGTAGTCCAGATTACAGGGAGATCTTATGCTAAGGTATAGAAAGAACAAAAATCCATATACTTTGGCTACAACAAAGGGTATAAGGAATTGAGGGACAAGGAGAACATGGGCTGTGGGAGGAAGATAAATCTGGAAAGATAGCATGGAATCAGCTGACTAATTAAAATAAATAAGATGGAGGAGTTGAGGATATTCCCAAGATTTCCATTTTGTTCATCAGGATAGATAGTGATGGCATTACCATATTTTGTCAAGTTTAGGTATTATGTATTACAGGGTATAGCAGTAATTTAGTCACACTGTTTCAGGGTGGGGGAATTACATATTACAATTTGCTATTCACCAAAAATCACTGATGTTTACAAATATAATTATATATATTCTGTTTTTAAAGTATCTTAAAATGTGAGGACAAAGGCACTATTCTTCAGTTTAATACATTTCTTGAGCAAAAAAAATTATAATAACAGATATCCATTCAGTGTTTACAATATGTAAGACATTGCCTAGGTGTGTCATTTCTTTATTTCCTAAAATTTTAATACAGTTCTACAAGTAGTATTAGCTCATTTACATATGACAAAATTCAGAAAGCACTACCACGATTATTTTATAATCTTCTAACCTTGATTTTGTTATGCATTAGACTTAGAGAATCTTTGGAGTGATTCAATAGGACTAACAAGTCAAGGAATTATAATTATTCTGCATAAGAGTCAAACAAGGAAATGGGGTGGTCCAAGATGGTTAGCAAGTGCAAATGGATATGGCATTCTCCTGCTCCCTTGCTAAAGCTGGCAAGGACAGGCAGTTGCAGCACTCTCCCCATTTCCTGGGCTGGGACTAATGAGCTTGAGTTGTCACAGCATTTTCCTTCTCCCTTGCTAAAGTCAGCAGGCATGCACAGACAAAGCCCTCTCCCACTGCATTGCTGAAGCTGACAGCCATATGCAGTCAAGGCATTTTCCTGCTGCCTTTCTCAAGCCAGTGAGTACACCCCACACCCCACACTTTCCAGCTGGCTTACTAAAGCTGATGAGTATGTGCATTTTACACAGAGTACATCCCTTGATTGCATGGCCCATGTGGCCAAGAGAGCTGGTGTTCCACAGCTCCACAGGACTGAAACAATTGAATAGACAGTTCTTGGCAGGCCACCACCCCCAGGGCACTGCAGACAGCAGACTGAAACAGTCTCAGTCTTCCTGAGAAGAAGGCCTATTATCTTGTCCCAGAGCTTCAGCCTAAGTGACAAGCTTCAGATTTGTCAAACATCTAGAGGCTAAAGAGGTAGTCCCAGGGAATGTAAGCCTTAAAACCTTGCTCACTTCCTTGATGTCACCACAGCTCAACAATACCTACCAGAAAGGAGCTTGCAACTGTTGCCCAGGGGCAAATCCAGATCTCTTGGTTTGGAGGCCAGCAGGAATTATAACTGTGGTCCCACAAGACTGTATATATTTGCATATTTTAAAATTTGTTGCTTGAGGCTCTGGCTTCCATCAGCCTGAAACTAAGTGCTAAATGATATTCTTCCCCTTGGATCACTGATAGGTCTTGGAATCCTCAACAATGGGAGCATATCAAGAATAAATTTGAATGCCTAGACAATCACAATGGTTTGAGAGACAACCAAGAGCTAGCATAAGGATGAACAATAAAGTTCATCACCTACAGAAGGCTACTTCTTGAGGACTGGTAGAGGTAGCTGCTTCACATAATAAATAAAAACAAATACACAGAGTCAAGCAAAACGAGGAAACAGAGGAGTATGTTTTAGATAAAAGAACAAGATAAAACCTCAGAAAAAGATCATAATGAAAAGGAGATAAGTATTTTACCTGAGATTGTCACTGAACATGGAAGAAGAATGGATAAACACAGTGAGAATTTCACAAAGAAATAGAAAATATAAATAAAAACCAAACAGAAGTCACAGAGCTGAAGAATACAATAACCGAACTGAAAAAATAACACTACAGGGGTTCAAGAGCAGACTAGATAAAGTAGAAGAAATCTCACTGGTAAAGGGAAATATATAGTACAGGTAGTGGATTAATTACTTATAAAACCAGTATGAAGGTTAAAAGACAAAAGTGATAAAATTAGCTAAAACTAAAATAATCAGTTAAGGGATACATAAAATGAAAGGATGTAAAGTGTGACATCAAAATATAAGATGATAAGATGTGTGGTGAGGAGCAAATATGTAAAGTTTTGGAATGTGTTCAAATTTAACTTCCTATCGACTTAAAACTGACCATATGACATAGGATGTTATATGTGAATCTCATGGAAATTACACAGCAAAATCAAAATAAATAAAACATAAAACAAACAAACAAAAAACCCACCGTCACAACAACAAAACCTGAAAAACATACAACAACCCTAATACATGTTATTATATTTTACTATCTGCAATTATATCTTCTCAAAACTGGTCATGCCTTAATATGTAACTTAAAATCTCCTATAGCCTCATATTTTTCAGTGTAGTTTCCTTCAATCTCTTTTTGTACTAAAATCTAGTTTTTCCCTTTTGAGACTACTTCTGTTTCAGTTTTTACAAGTAATGACTGGTTTTCCCATATCCTCCTGGAACTAAACCTGGAAGAAGCCTAAGTGTTCTGTTTCCTGTTGTGACTTCCAAAGCATTCTCTCACCCCTCCATAAAAGTTTTCAACTATGAAGTTTTCAATCTCCTTATTAGAATATAAAACCTAAGTTCAGTATTGTTTTTCTCCTTGTGGTATTTGCCAATTCAGAAGGAGCAGTTAGTTGGCATAGAATTGAGAAGAACGTGACAGCTAGTAAACTAAGAATCTATGAAAATCTTTCAAAAGTTTTGTGGGGTTGAGGAAAAGTGGAAGTTCAGAGTCTTCCTAGTAAAGGAACCTAACTAGAACCCTAAACTTTCTGTTGATATTCCAAAAGGCTATCCTCAATAAGGACTAAAGCCCCACTTCCAATTATAAGGTCATTCCCATTTGATAGAAGCAATATTCCATCAGCATAATTGCCTAAGAGAAGCAAAAGTAAATCTCTTAGGTGAATAATATCAAATAGAGCTTCAAAGTTTCAGTACACTTTTTATACATACTATCCTATACTCAATAGAAAGTAGTAAGACATAGGAAAAGATACAACTTAAGGAAAAATTAAGAGGGAAAAATGGCAATCGTAGATAATGTACAATATAGTCTAATAATGGAGATATTTGACAAAGACTAAAATTACTAACATTAATGACATGTTGGAAAATTTTAGCATAAAACTGAAACTCATTTTAAAAAATTGATAGCCTAGAAGGGCAACTGGGTGGCTCAGTTGGTTAAGCACCAGATTCTTGGTTTCAGCTCAGGTCATGATCTCATGGGTCATAAGATGGAGCCCTCTGTTGGACTCTGCACTCAGCGAAGAGTCTGCTTGAGAGTCTCTCCCTCTGCCTGTCCCCCAACTCTCTCTCATTCTCTCAAAATAAATAAAATCTTTAAAAAATTCATCCTCTAGAACTAAAATATATAATAAATAATCAGAAGTACTCAGTGAATGGGTTTAATACCAGGTTCAGTAGCTTAAGAGAAAAATCCATGGTCTGGAATGTAAACCAGAAGGGAATGTCCAAAATCAATTGTTTATTGAAAAATGGGATATATACAGGGAAATCAATGTAGGGGACATTTGAGACATGGTGAAAAGGTATAACAAATGTATATTTAGAGTTCCAGGAGAATAGAGGGAAAGATTGTATAGCAACATTTGAGAAAAAGGCAGAAATTTCCAAAGCTGGAGAACACTGCTGACACAGATTCAAGAAATGTTACACAGTACAAGAAGGATAAGTAGAAAGAAAGCCACACCTAAGCACATCGTATTAAAACTGCTGAAACCAAACATAAATATGAATATCTTAATATTTTTATCTTAATATCAGCAGAGAACAAAACATTGATGAAAGAAAAACTAAACAAATGGAGAGACATTGTATACATTAACTAGAAGATTCAAAATAATAAAAATGTCAGTTATCCACAAATTACTGATAGGTTTAAAGTGATTCCTATAAAAATACCACTCATATTTTTGGAGATATAGATAAGATTATTCTTAAATTTTTATGGAAAGTTAAATATACAATTTTGAAAAAGAAGAAAAATGTTGGATGTTTACTATTCCTTTTTGGAAGATACATATATGTCTACTCTATAGTTACAGTAAATAAGATTATGGTATTAGCAGAGGGATATATACATAGAACAATGGATAAGATTAGAGAAGCTTGGCATGTATATGTACAAGGATGGACAACTGATTAATAACCTCAAATGACACGGTTATGTTGCCTCAGAATGCCTTCATTCCTCCCAATTTTCTGGATAACCATTTTATAACTCTTCTCTTCAAACCTCCATCACTTCCCCTAACTTGACCTAGAGGTGATGATGTTGCTTTCCATATGACAAAATAGATGGAATCTACTGATAATTGCTGCGGTCTCCCATTACTCCATCTACCAACTAAACTGCTCTTGTGCATATAAACTCTGTCTTGCCTCTTGTTATGTTGAATGAACTTTCCATGAACCTAAGTTCAAAAAATCTTTTTATGCAGGATATATATCCACTTTCTCATACTCAAGAATTTCACTGCACAATGTCTCCTTCATCATTTTTACCTATTGGATCATTTTCAGTATTATATGTATTCTAATTTTCCCCATTACAAAAATGACCTCACTTTCCATTTAACTACCTTGAAATTCCTCTGCTCAACTTGGCAGAAAAATTACTTAAGGATTTGTAGTCATTGCATCCTACCTCTCCAAATTTCTATTGAACCTACTTCAATCAGGCATCTGGCCCCACTATTCCACCAAGTTTTTTATGAAGGTTATCTGTGCATTTTTAAGGCTAATTACTAAGTCTCTGTCTTCATCTTATTTTGATACAGATGGTCAGTCCTTCCCAAATTAAATGCTTTTTCACTTTGTTTCTATGACAATATACTCTCTTGATTTTTCTCCTAAATTATTGGCTGCTTTCAATTTCCTTTCCTGATTCTTCCCTATTCTATGTCTTGACTTCAGAATGTCTCAGATTTTTTTGTATCTCCTCTTTACTCTGTGTGTACTGACTGGTAAATTCACTATTCATATGGTTTTAATATCTATATGCTGATAATTCCAAAGTGTCCAGAAAGACCTTTTCCTTGAACTTCAGATTTGAATTACTAGTGATTTAGATATATAGAAAGCATTTCAAATTCAACATATCTGCACTGGATTATTCTATTTTCAAGTTGGTTAAGCTTGGAACTATAATGCATGAAATCTGTTTCTCTATGACTTCAAGTTAGAGTTGTCCAAAAGATGAACTTGTACAAAATTAAGGAGGGTATTAGTCTCTGAAGATCATCATGGTTAAATATGGTGATAGATGGATAAAGAATTCCCCCATAATTTGCATCTTGTCCTTGTTCTTCTCTCCTCCATGTCTATCTCTTCTTTTTCATTGCTTGACCTTGAACTATGGTCTGGTAGATCATCTTTGTTGTTACAGATCTAATCTCCTTTTACTCACTTTACCCTTATAAGAAACATCAGTGGGCCTCCTTTGCCCTTGGGTTCCAGTCAGTTTCAATCAGTTAATTGCCCTGGCAGAAAATTGGAGAACAGTAAGAAAATTAATTTATGATATTTATTCATCTGGCTCCCACTCTTTTGGGCTGTCAATGGCTATGTTCCTCTGAAGAAGGTAACAGCTGATTTTGTTTGAAATCCTGTATGTGTAGCTACAATGTCAACCACAGCTCTTTCTGGCAAGCACTGTTTTCTTTTCCCCTTCATTGAATCTAGGGTGGATATGTTTTTTCCCAGTGTTTTTACTACCATGATTCTTCAGTTTGCAGTGACCCGTTAACTGCCCTTGTCCAAGTCTGTTCCTTAAACTCTCCGTTTCCCAATTTGAATGTGACAGTGGTTTATCAATCTTATTAATTCTTTCAAAGAACCAGCTTCTAGTTTCATTGATTTGCTCTACTATGTTTCTGGTTTCGAATTCATTGATCTCTGCTCTAATCTTAATTATTTCTCTTCTAATGCATGGCTTAGGCAGCATTTGTTGTTTTTTCTCCAGTTCCTTAAGGTGCAAAGATAGTTGGTGAATTCGGGATTTTTCTATTTTTTTGAGTGAGGCTGGGATGGCTATGTATTTCCCCTTTAGGACTGCCTTTGCAGTATCCCATAGGTTTTGGACCAATGTGTTTTCATTCTCATTGGTTTCCATGAATTGTTTAAGTTCTTCTTTGATTTCCTGGTTGACCCAAACATTCTTGAGCAGAGTGGTCTTTAGCTTCCAAGTGTTTGAATTTCTGCCAAATTTTCTCTTGTGATTAAGTTCCAGTTTTAAAGCATTATGGTCTGAGAATATGCAGGGAATAATCTCAGTCTTTTGGTATCAGTTAAGATATGATTTATGATCCAGTATGTGGTCTATTCTGGAGAAATTTCCATGTGTGCTCGAGAAGAATGAGTATTCTATTGTTTTAGGGTGGAATGTTCTGTATATATCTATGAGGTCCATCTGGTCCAGTGTGTCATTCAAAGCTCTTGTTTCTTTGTTGATTTTCTGCTTAGATGATCTGTCCATTGCTGAGAGTGGAGTGTTGAGGTCTCCTACAATTAACGTATTGTTATCAATATGACTCTTTATTTTGGTTAACAGTTGGCTTATGTAGATGGCTGCTCCCATGTTGGGGGCATAGATATTTACAATTGTTAGATCTTCCTGTTGGATAGACCTTTTAAGAATGATATAGAGTCCTTCTGTGTCTCTAACTACAGTCTTTAGCTTAAAATCTAATTTGTCTGATATGAGAATTGGTACCCCAGCTTTGTTTTGAGGTCCGCTGGCATGGAAGATGGATCTCCATCCCTTCACTTTCAGTCTGGATGTATCTTTAGGTTCAAAATGAGTCTCTTGTAGACAGCATATGGATGGGTCCTGTCTTTTTATCCAATCTGCAACCCTGTGCCATTTTGTGGAGCATTTAGGCCATTCACATTGAGAGTGATTATTGAAAGATATGAATTAATTGTCATCATGTTGCCTGTGAAGACGTTGTTTTTATAGATTGTCCCTGTAAATTTCTGTTGTAGATCACTCTTGAGGTCTTTCTCCTTTTATAGAACCCCCCTTAATATTTCTTGCAGGGCTGGCTTAGTGATCACATATTCTTTCAGTTTCTGCCAGTCTTGGAAGCTCTGCATCCCTCCATCCATTCTAAATGACAGCCTTACTGGATAAAGTATTCTTGGCTGCATGTCCTTCTCATTTAGTACCCTGAATATGTCTTGCCAGCCCTTTCTGGCCTGCCAGGTGTCTGTGGATAGGTCTGACATTATTCTGATGTTCCTCCCTCTGTACGTAAGGAATCTCTTTCCCCTAACTGCCCTTAAGATGGTTTCCTTGGTTCTAAGATTTGCGAGTTTTACTATTACATGCCATGGCATTGATCTCTTCTCCTTGATCTTGGGAGCGGTCCTCTCTGCCTCTAGGACACAAATGGTTGTTTCATTCCCCTGATTAGGGAAGTTCTCAGCTATTTGCTGAAATATATCTTCTAGTCCTCTCTCTCTCTCCACCCCTTCAGCGATCTCAATAATTCTTACACTGGAATGTTTCGTGGCGTCCCTTATTTCTCTAATTCTGTTTTCATGGATTTTAAGCTGTTTCTCCCAGGCCTCCTCATTTTCCTTCTTTTCTGTCAATTTGTCTTCTAGATCACTAATTCATTCTTCTGCCTCGTTTACCCTAGCTGTTAGAGTATCTGGGTTAGATTGGATCTCATTGATAGCATTTTTAAGTTCTGCCAGTTCAGCTCTCATTTCTGCCCTTAGAGACTCTATGTTGCCATTAATCGATTTCTCCATTCTAGCTATTGTCTTCATAACTGCTACCCTGAAGTCTATTTCCGACATCTTTCTTATATTGATATCCCTTAGGTCTGCGAGAGAGGCCATTGTCTCTGGGTCTTCTCTTTGTTGGGAGTTCCTCCTCCTAGTCATTCTGTTGAGTTGTGGTTGAGGGGATGTATAGTTGAAAATATCAACCACAATTCAGGCAAGGTGCACCCTGGGAAAATTTGGAGCAATTGGAAGGCAGCACCAAAAATCCAGGCAAAATGAAACCCAAGAATAAGATTTATAAAGTACAAAAATAAAAACAAACAAACAAACAAAACCCACAAAAAAACCACCCAAACCCATCAAAAAAACAAACAAACAAACAAAAAAGGGGGAGGTGCAGGGAAAGTGGCTATAATTCCTCTGTGTGGGCAAGGTGGAGTGTTTGAGCTCTTCCTGGGTGTATTTTGTTCTCTTTGTTAGAGAACAGTACTTCCCAGAGATATTAAAACTGGTATATATATAAAGGTAGTATTGAGTAGGGAAAAAAGGACTACATTGAAGCTTATATCTATATATAAAAAAAAAAGAGAAAAAAAGTATATGTATGAAAAAGTTCAAGTTAAAAAGTTACTATGGAATATGTTGTATTAAACATCTGGTTGAAATGATAAGTAGGAAATAAAACAGAAGAAGCATGAGAAAGCATTAAAAACAAGAGAGAGAAAAATTGTATCTAAGAAAAACACTGGCCGTGAGGCAAAACCAGGAGCTTAATATACTAATTTTCCCCTGGTGTTGGGGTTTTACAGTTTTATGGGGACCCGGCAGTTGTTGTCCTCTTGTTCTTCCAGCTTGTCTTCTGGAGGAGGGGCTTGCCACCCCGGCCACAGCAGTAGCAGTGGCCGGCCTGGGGTCTGTGGGCACAGTTCCAAGCTGGGTCCTCTCTGGCACGGGTGCAGGTGCAGGCAGCGGTTGGTGGCTCTCCAGACCCCTGGTCCCAGCATTTCCAGCATTTGCCCCTTAAGCCCCTGTGTTCTGTTTGATCACTGTTATCATTCCTTTCCGTCCCTTCACCACTGCTCTCCAAGCTATCGCTAGTCCCCAGGTGCAGGATGCCTTTGCACTGGGGTACTACTTTCCAAGGTCTGGCTTCTGGCAGTCCCCTCCCCCTTCTGTTTATCCTCTGACATCTGTCTAAGCAATCCCAACTCCATCTTCTGTACCTCTGGACTGATGATCCTCTGCCCCTGTAGAGATCCAGACGTATAATCTTATATCTCAGGCTGATTTTGTTGGTGTTCAGAGTGGCGTGGTAGATATCTAGCTAAATTCAGGGGACTGGTTGAAACGGAGTCCCACACTCCTCTGCCATCTTGCTTCCTATCCGATAAGAGTTTTCTACCATCTTCTCTATCAAAGAACACTAATTAATTAATTAATTTTTTAAAGATTTTATTTATTTATTTGAGAGAGAGAGAGAGCACAAGCTGGCAGAGAAGCAGGAGAGAGAGAAGCAGTCTTCCCACTGAGCAGGAAGCCTGATGTGGAGCTCGATCCCAGGACCCCGGGAGCATGACCTGACCTGAGGCAGACACTTAACTGACTGAGCCACCCAGGCACCCCAAAGAACACTAATTTAGATAGCCACCCATGGACAAGAGTACTTTTGTGGAAGCTGAGAGTCCAGAGAAGAACTTTCAGCACAGCATTGGAGCAAAAAATATGAGATTAGATGCACTGAAGAGGATAAGGGGAGTAGTTTTATTTTATCCATGTTACTGCTCCCCCAAGAAGGCACAATTCAATACCACAGGAGGCCCTACTGGCCTGGTAATTTCTCCCATAGGGGAAAGTGAAAGTGTGAGAGTGAATGCCTGGCTTCCCCAGCTATGTAGGATGCTTCCAGTGAGGCCCGCTCTTTCTCAACCTACCCATAATACTGAGGCAAACTGAATGACTGATGTGCAGAGAGGAGCCAGGAAAATAGGCAGGGCTTAGAAATTATCAAAGTGACATAGATCCTATAAACAGCTTTTGCAGACTCCATTGGAAAGACCACCCATGGGCCACTGGGGATGCCTCACCTATGAACCACCCCAACTGGCCCATGAACACACCCATCACTTTGTAGGTATCTCCCATACCTGTCCCATACTGTGGCTGGCTTCCTGTGCATGCCCCTGAGGACAGCGAATATAAGCCCTTGCAGATGGCTGGTGAATATATGCTGAAAACCAACCCAACTCTGTGGGACTGAAAGAAATGACATAAATTTGAACATTCAGCACCACCCTAGAGAAAACAAACAGGAAGTTGTTGAAACTTGGCCTGGCTTTGCAGGATCACCTTGTCTCCCCTCCGCAAAAAAAAGAGAATTCAAAATAGCTGTTTTAAGGAAGCTCAGTAAGCTACAAGAAAACACAGAAAGACAATATATTGAAATCAGGAAAACAACACATGAAAGAAAACGAGAGAGATAGATGATAAAAAAAGGACAAACCAGAAAATCTGGAACTGAAGAATTCAGTGAATGAAATGAAAGATGCAATAGAGAGCATTGACAACAGACTTGATCAAACAGAAGTAAGAATCTGTAGGATTGAAATAGGTCATTTGAAATTATCCAGTCAGAGGAGAACAAAGGATAAAAAAGAGTGAATAAAACATACCCAAAATATGAGAATCAATCAAATGAAATAACTTACACATTGTTAGAATTCTAGAAGGAGAGAGGGAGAAAGGGATGGAAAGCTTATTTAAAGAAATAAATGCTAAGAACTTCCCAAATCTAGGGAGAGGTTTAGATATCCAAGTTTATGAAGCTATAATCTCTCACCAGATTTTTAACTCCAAACAATCTTGTTCAAGACACATTATAATAAAACTGTATAAAATAGAAGAGAGAATTTTATTTTTTAAAATATTTTATTTATTTATTTGAGAAAGAGAGAGAGAATGAGTAGGTGGGAGGGGCAGAGGGAGAGAGAGAAGCAGTCACCCCACTGAGCAGGAAGCCTGATGTACAGATGTAGGGCTCTTTCCCAGGACACTGAGATCATGACCTGAGCTGAAGGCAGATGCTTAACTGATGGAGCCACCCAGGTGCCTGAAGAGAAAGAATTTTAAAAGCAACAAGAGAACAAAAAAATTCCTCACATCTGAGGAAACTCCCATAAGGCTGTGAGCAGATTTCTCAGCAGAAACCTTGCAGACCAAGAGAGAATGGGAAGATATATTCAAAGTGCCGAAAGAAAAAAAAACCTGCCAGCCAAGAAATCTTTCCCTAGTAAAGAGATTTTTCAGAAATGAAGAGGAGAAAGACCTTCGCACAAAAGAAACATTGAGGGAGTTCATTACCAGTAGATATGTCTTACAAGAAATGTTGAAAGGAGTTCTACAAGTCAAAATGAAAAAATGGTAATCAGTAACATGAAAACATATGAAAATATGAAATACTTGGATAAAGATAAGCCTATAGTCAAATTTAGAATACTCTAATACTATAATATGTTGATATGTTAGTCACTTTAGTATAAAGGTTAAAGGACAAAAGTATTTAAAGGCAACTATAGCTACATTAACTTGTTAATGGATGAACAATATAAAAATATATGAATTGTAACATCAAAAGTATAATGGGGTGAGGAATAAAAGGGAAGTTTCTATATGTAATTGAAACTAAGTTCTAGCAGCTTAAAATATACTCTTATAAGATGTTTTATATAATCCTCATAATAGCAAGAAAACAAAAACATACAGCTGATCCACAAAAGATAAAGACAAGGGAATCAATTTTTTTTATTGTATCTGTATGAGGTGATGGATGCTAACTAAACTTATTGCAGTAATCGTTTCATAATATTTTTAAGTGAAACATTTATGCTATACACCTTATACAGTGATGTATGTCAAATTTATCTCAATAAAACCAGAAAAAAAAGACATGGGAGCCACAGCATACCACTATAAAAAATCATTAATTCACAAAGGAAGCCAACAAGAGAGGAAGAAAGGAGAAAAGGAAATACAGTCCAGCTATAAAAAAATTAATTAGATGGAATTAGTAAGTCCTTTTCAATCAATAATTACTTTAAATGTAAATAGATTAAATTCTCCAATCAAAAGACATAGTGTGGCTGAATGGATACCCATGCAAAAGGATGAAACTGAATAACTATATCCCATCATTATCAAAAACTAACTCTAAATAGATGAAGGACTTAAATGTAGGACCTGGAAAGATAAAACTCATAGAAGAAAATAAGGAAAAACTTAACATCAGTCTTGGCATTGATTTTTTTTTGAATGTGACACCAAAAGCCCAGGCAATAGAAGCAAACATAAATAAGTGGGTCTACATCAAACTAAAAAGCTTCTGCACAGGAAATGAAGCAATCAACAAAGTGGGAAGGTAATTTATGTAATGGCAAAAAATATTTGAAAACTATATATCTTATAAGGGGTTAATATTGAAAACATATAAGGATTTTATACAACTCAATAGCAAACATAAATAAATAATCCAATTAAAAATGAATAAAATGCCCAAATAGACATTTTTCCTAAGAAGACATAGAAATGGCCAATGGGTGCATGAAAAGATGCTGAACATCAGTAATTATCAAGGAAATTTTTATGATTTCTTTTATTAAAAAGAGAAGAGATAACAAGTGTTAGCAAAGTTGTGGAGAAAAGGGAACACTTATACAATTTTGGTGGGATGTAATTGCTGTAGACATTATGGAAAACTGTGGAATTTCCTCAAAAAATTAAAAATAGAACTACTATATGATCCAGCAATTCCACTTCTGGGTATATATTCAGTGGAAATGAAATCTGGAATTTGAAAAGATAGTCTGCATTCCCATGGTCATTGCAACATTATTCACAATAGCAGTGATATGGAAACAACCTAAATGTCCATCTTTGGCTAAATGGATAAAGAAATAAAGAAAATGTGACCATACACACACACACACACACACACACACTACAATATTATTCAACCTTAAAACAGAAGGAAATCCTGTTAACTGTGAAAGTATGGGTGGACTTGGAGGACATTATGCTAAGTGAAAAAACCAGACAGAGAAAAATAAGTCAAAGACTGGAGAAAGATACATCATGCTAATAGTAATCAAAAAGAACCTGAAGAAGCTATATTAATCTTAGACAAAGCAGACTTCTGAGGATGAAAAGTTATCAGGGATAAAAAGGAGCATTGCATAATGATAAAATCATCACTTCCCCAAGAAGATGTAATAATCTTTCATGTGCATACAACTAACAAAAGAACATCAAAATACATGTTGCAAAAACTATAGAACTGTAGGGAAAAAGATGAATCCACTATTATAGTTGGAGACTTTAACACACTTCTATCAGTAATTGACAAATTCAGTTGGCACAAAATCAGTAACATAAACTGAACAGTATCATTGACCACTTGGATCTAATCTACATGTATAGAATACTTCATAAAACACTAACAGAATACACATTCTTCTGAAGCTCTCCTACAACATTCACCAAGATAGACAATATTCTGGATCATAAAACAACCACAATTTAACTAATTTAAAATAATACATATCATACAAAATATGCTATCATACCACAATGAGGTTAAACTAGAAATCAATAACAGAAGGATAGCCAGAAACTCCAACATACTTGAAGATTAAACAACACATTTTTAATTAAGTTTTTTATTTTAATTCCAGTATGGTTAACATACAGTGTAGTTTCGGGTGTACGATATAGTGATTCATCAATTCTGTACATTACTCATTGCTTATCATGATTAGTACTCTTAATCCCCATCACTTATTTCACACATCCCCCCACCAAACTCCCCTCTGGTAACCCTCTGTTTATTCTCTATAGTTAAGAGTCTGGTTTTTGGTTTGTTTCTTTTTCCCCCTTAAACAACACACTTTTAAATTACACAAGGATCAAAAAAGAATCCTCAAGAAAAATTAAAAATATTTTGAACTAAAGGAAAATAAAAACACAATTTATCAAGTTTTGTGGGGTACAATGAACAGTGCTAGGGGAATTTTACAGAATTGAATGCATACATTAGAATTGAAGAAAGATCTAAAATGAATAATCTAAGCTTCTACTTTAGAAGTAACAATAAATTTCACCACAAGTAAGAAGAAAAATTTTAAAAATAAGATTTAGAGCAGAACTCAATGAAATTGAAAATAGGAAATCAGTACTTTAATTCTGCTAGTAGTATAGATCTTAAAAACTCTCCCCACACACACCCAAAATATGTGAAGTAATGGATACGTTAATTATCTTGATTGTGGTAATCATTTCATAAGGTATACATATATCAAAACATCAGGTTGTACACAGTGAGTCAATCAAACCATAAGCTTATTCTTTGAAGAGATCGATAAAATTGATAAAACTCTACCCAGGTTAAGTAAGAAAAAAAGCAGTTAGACATAGATTACTAGCATCAGAAATCAAAGAGGGGACCATCACTACTAATCTAATGGACATTGGTGAATAAAAAATATTATGAACCATTCTATGACCATAAATTTGATAACCTAGATTTTGTTAAATCATAAAAAAATCAATCATAAAATTGATAACCAATTTCTTAAAAAATACAATTTACCAAAAGTCACAAAGGAGAAATAGTCTGAAGAGGACTGTTTTTTCAAAGGCATTCGATCAATAATTAATAACCTTCCCTACACTAGAAATAGAAAGCACTACAGAGCAGTTCATAAAACAATGGAATATACATTCCTAGTCTGATAATCCTCAAATCCCTGCCATATCTGAGCCTGGTTTGATGATTGCTTCATCTTTTCCAACCGTGTTTTTGTCTTTTACTATGATTTTTAATTTTTCTTGAATGCCAGATATGATGTATTGAATAAAAAAGAATTGAAGAAAATAGTCTTTTAGTGTTAGGTTTTAGATTTATCTGGCTAGGCATTAGGCTGTACCTGTAGATGTCAGAAGCTAATATTTCCTCTGGTGGTAGTGTTTTTGCCGTCCCTGTTGTCTTCGGGTTTCCGTAGAAACTTATTCTTTTTTTTCTTAAATAAGTCTGAGATATGCTATTCTTTCGATTGTATTCTCCTATTGTTATTGTTATACAGGACCCCTACTGATGTGGTAAAATGTGGGAGGAGAAGTGTTCTATAGTCCCATGATTGGGTCTTAGACTATTGGTGAACCTTTGCTCTGGTTTGGGACCTTCACAAGTGCTTCTCAGGGACTACCACCCCTTTAGATGAGACAGGAAGGTCAGAGGGGGCTGAAGTTGGTGTTATCCTCCCCCCACAGAGAAGGCTAAATGGGGTTGGAGTTAAGTAGTTTGACTCTAGTAAAACTGATACTCTTGAAGGCAAACCTTGTTAAGAACAAAGAAGCTCTGGGTGAATTTCAAAAGAGCAATTTTTTCTTCTCTACTTGCTAGAAGCTTAAGGGGATTTTCTTCTGATCTTCACTGTGAAAACTCAGGAGGCTCCTTGAGGTAAAACTCACCAAATATGGGGCCCTCTACTGAAGTTTTTAACCTTCAACTATGTCCGCACTGGGCCTCCAGAAATTCATCATAATAGCATATGTTTGTCTACTTTGTACTAGTTCCCATATTTGTTTTTGCTCTTGAACTTCTGCTCCCTTAAGTTATGATTCTTTGTATGTACCTTCCTGTCTCTTCAATTATGGATCCTGTAGTTTGCTCTGTGGCCTTGATTCTCTGATGGGGCTAAGAGGAGGTGTTCATTTTTAATTTGTTCAGCTTTTTTCTTGTGAGGATTAGAGTAAGGACTTCTAAGCTCCTTACATGCCAGAACAGAAACTAGAAGTCTCTATTATTTTTTAAATTTAATCATTTCTTAAAGTCAGAGTTATATTGAGATCACTGAATTCTCACTTTTAATAGCCTCTGTTGTTATTTCATAGATGCTTTAAGGTCTCTTATTTTTGAGGAAATTTGTATTTGTTATTGCTTTATTTTCTTCTATTTCAGAGTTTCTTAATCTTGGTCCTACAGACACTTTGAGCAATATCATTATTTGTCCTGGGGGGATATTTTGTGAATTTTAAGATGTTTAGCACCATCTCTGGCCTCCACATACTAGATTCCAGCAGCACCTCAGTAATTGTGATAATCAAACTATCTGCATAAATTGCAGAATGTCCGTTGGGAGAAAAATTGTACCCAGTTGAGAGCCACTGTTCAACCTATACTGTCTCTTCATTTTTTAATTTTCTTTTTCAGATTTTTTGTCTTGGTCTCATATGTTAAGGCTTTCCTAAAAATTTTGGAAGCTTTAAAAGAATGAAGAATTAAAAAGCCAATTGTAAGCCTTAAACATGTGAGTGGGGCTTATTGAGCCCAGGGCTTTATGGTAATGACAGTGGTTAACTATTGATAGGTCCTTTCCTGGATCCATTCAGTTTTCCAAAGGTCAATTTTCTCATATCCATTCTGGCACATTATATACCTGGCTATAGTAACTTCTTTTCATTTCACCCTTAAAACTTTCTGTTGCACTAAATTTTCTAAATCACAGCTCTAATCAAGTTATTCTCTGTTTAAAACTTCAATGGTTCTTCACTACCTAGAGAAGTAACAGTGTTGCTCTTGACTTTTAAGGCAATGTACAGTATGACAATTCATTCCATTTTCTACATTTATTTACTGCTATTTACTTTATGTCAAATAGAACCTGTGCTCTTCCTCCCTCCAGAGCTTTTGTTCCTATTGTTTCTTCCTGGTAGAACTACTTTTCTCTTTCAGAAAACTAAAATCCTAACCTTTCCTTTGAATACCATTTGAAATGCCATGTTTTAAATGCCATGTCATTTTTCTGAATTTTTTTATTTACTTGTGATAACTCCCTTCTCTGAACTTTGTATACTTTTATTCTATATTTTGTTTCATTTGCAACATATGATATTTTGCTTTATATCCCAGTTATTTGTGAACTCATTATTCTCCTGGATTATAAAATATTTGAGGACATAGTTCAATCATTTTTATATGTTTTGCACCATATAGCACAGAATCTCACACATAGATGGTGCTAAAATATGTTGTTTGGATATAAATTTTAAAAAATTGATATCAGCGACAGCAAAAATGCCATTCTCTTTCAAGAAGACTTCCTGATCATTCAAATTTTCTTCTATTTCTCTCTAGTCTGAAATTCTAGAGTACCCAATCTTTGTACCAGTTATTTCAGCAGTTAGTTACTTATTTAATGGTGCCATGTGTCATCCTCAGTAGTTTAAAAGTTGCTTGAGGGCTGGGGCAGTTTTCATTATCTCTTTTGTATTCTTTATAGTGCCTTGAATACATAAGTGGATTCATGAATACTTGTTGAATCAGATTCAACATAGTAGTCTTTCATACTTCTTTCAAAATGCCACACATTTGGCATGCAAATTAAGCATCAATAAATTAGTGGACTATTGTGAAAATATCCTGAAAGTTGCACATAAAATTCAGCTTCTTGAGAGGAATATTTTTCTCATCGAGATAGTCGGCTAACTCCATTCCAGCTTTATTTACTCTAAAATGATTTATTACAAAGCTAGAGTTTGGTGTACAACTATTATTCTGTATAACCAGCCATTTGTTCATCCTTTAAGTCTTTGTTTCAAAAGGATTTTTCCCCATTCCTCATTTCTTTGTACTTTACAAAATATAAATATTGTACCTGCTATCTTGTCTTTGCCTTCTTTTTTGGCAGGATTCCAGTCACAGTAAATTATCCTCAAAATAATAAGTACATTTGTCAATCAAGAGAAAAACTGTATGTAAATAAGTCTTCCTTAAAGTTTCTCATAACTCCCAATGTGAGAAATACATTCTCAAGAAGTAATGTACAATCTGGTTACAGAGAGGAATATGATTCCCTCTTTAAGCATTCATCTGCCATTTATAGGTTTTATAGGTTTATATAATATGTGACTTCAGAGTTGATCAGGGCAATACTAATACTGTTCCTCCCTCTTGAAGTTGATAGTTATTGAAAGTATTATAATTAACAAAACCCTCTATAATTTTTTACAGACAATTAATATTTTTTTATTTTTTTATTTTTCACAGAAAATTAATAATTAAAAAATCTTCATAGAATTTGATTATATTGTTTAATGAAACCAGTGAACTTGTATAAATCTAGAAGCTAATTATGATGCTTTATTATCATTAACAATTATTAAATCATCACATTGTGATAATCAGAATTTTTAAATTACTAATTACTTCTTAATTTGATATGTCCTGAGTGTTAACATCTGGGTCTAGACAATAAAAAATGCTAAACAATATATATGACAGAAAATCACTGACCACACTAACCATAGTTTTTTGACATATATGCCACTTTTGTAAATCAGGTCAGTATATTTTACAAAGGGCCAGAGTTGCTCAAAATCATTACTCCTCAATTCACATTAATCAATATGCTAGATGCTTTTTCTGATATATTTATTACACACACACACACACACACACAGAAAAAATCCTTCAAGATTTTTATTTCAAAGATTTCAAGAGGAAGCTGCAGGGAAATTTGCCAAAAGTACCATAAAAATACCACTGTGGAATCTTCAAATTTAAAAGAGAAGAATGGAAAAAGTGTAAAATTAATTGTATTGTTTTCTAGTGATGACCAGGATGTTTAAGTATAAACACTTCATAAAAAATGGGCTTCATTTCCATTATCATTTTAATATGCTTTCAGACATATGCAATATTATTGCTATATCACTAATGGTGTTCTTTCAAGCCTGCCTTCACACCCAGTGCTTTTAAACTGCTATTATAATGCTTTTTTTTATAACAATTTCTATTTAAATGCAAAGTCCTATGGAGCTAAGCATTGCTGGCTTTTTCTTTTATGTGCATTCTTAGAATACAATTCAACTTAACATTTCCTCCATTTATTGATTTTATGATGAAAATAAAATGCCTTAAAATATTTTGTAAATAACATTATTTTTATATTTATTGCAAAATATCAGACTGGAAAATTAACATATAACAAAATTTTTACAATTATTGGAACTTTTTATTATTTTATTTTATTTTATTTTATTTTCTTAAATATTTTTTTATTTATTTGCGAGAGAGAGAATGAGAGACAGAGAGCATGAGAGGGAGGAGGGTCAGAGGGAGAAGCAGACTCCCCGCTGAGCAGGGAGCCCGATGTAGGACTGGATCCCGGGACTCCAGGATCATGACCTGAGCTGAAGGCAGTCGCTTAACCAACTAAGCCACCCAGGCGCCCCACAATTATTGGAACTTTTTTTTTTAAAGATTTTATTTATTTATTTATTTGAGAGAGAGAGAGAGAGTGAGAGAGAGAGCGCAAGAGGGGGTAGGGTTAGAGGGAGAAGCAGACTCCCTGCCGAGCAGGGAGCCCGATGTGGGACTCGATCCCGGGACTCCGGGATCATGACCTGAGCCGAAGGCAGTCGCTTAACCAACTGAGCCACCCAGGCGCCCAATTATTGGAACTTTTTAAAGATTATTACTCACCTACTGTCTCTTACTGTTCTAAGCAAAACCTTTATTTCATCATAATGTCTGAAATGTGTCTCTTCAGAGAGTATATACTTTTGTGTTGCTTTAAAATACTATTATCTTTATAGCTGTGAGCATCCGTAAGATTGTACTATGGCTTGTTATATGAGCTAAAATTTTCACTGTGTGAATTCTTACTTGCTGGTAACTTTTAATTAGCTATGCAGGTAGACCAAAATACTAATAAAAATTTCAATTAGAATAAAAGTTCTGCCTTAATCCGGTGTTTTGAATATTTTACTCTGTCCCTTCCCTTTCTGTTTGGGGTTCTATAAGGCACTACATCATTACAGTTTGTTTCCCATTCCTTATTATCTCATATTGAAAGTCTCCATCCTTTCCTAAATTTGCAATCCCTGTCCAATTTCATTGCTAGTCTATTTTAGCTCCCATTCTTTCAAAGACTGGAGAAATAGTAAAATAAAATTCATGAAGAAGAAAGTGGAACGAAAAGAAGATGGCAAAAATAGAGGGAGATTCATAGAATGCTTGAACTTTCAGCTCAGAACTTTCAATGTTGGGTTAAGATAGAGTAAACTCATTCCACTGCATTTCTCTCACTGTATACAGTTATAAAACCTGGATAGAATACATAAGGCAGCTATTTGAGATTTCTAAAAGGTAAATATTAACAGTCAGGTTAAGGAAAATGACTGGAATTTGAAATGCCCCCAAATTGATGGCAAATTTACCATTTTCTCTTTACCAGCATCTCCCAGCCTGAAGTTAATGAATCAAAGTGTCACCAGAAAGCAGAAAGAGACCAGAGAAGCCCTCTAATTCTAGCTAAAGGAGAATGAAAGGGAACTCCTAAAGTTCAGAGAGTGTGAAAATCCCTCATAAGTGTGTGTGTGTGTGTGTGTGTGTGTGTATAATTTTCTCTGTTCTTTCACTCTCCAATCCCCAAGTAATTCTATAATTCTATGGTGGTTGTGGCAGCAGGAGCCAAAACTCTGATTAAGAAGAACCTTCATTTCTTTTCAGTGGATTTGTGGTTCCAAGAGTACGAGGACAAAATTTGTTTCTCTTTTTCTCTTTCTTCCTACAGCTTGGCCCCTCTCATACAGGTAAAACTGCGTAAGTGTATAGTAGAATCAGGAAATCAAAGCCCAACTTTCTGGACAGAGAACTAAGAGGAGCCTCAGGGGAAAAGAGGAGATGTCATTGAGAGGGAGGAGCTGGGACAGTGACCTCATAACATTGTTTTGTGAAATTCTAGGCTCATCCTTAAATGGCTCATACAGTGGATCTTTTCCTATTCAGCACAGCAAAAACTTTGAATAAACTAATAAACTAAACTGATGACTAAACCAAGGCTTAGATTCCAGATTGTTGGCACACAGTAGACAAATTAGAAAAGGACCACAAATGCTTTGAAAACTGAACTGTCATTGGGACCATAGCCCACAGAATGCGAGATGGAAATGTGAGATGGAAATTTGAGATGCAAAAAAATAGGTTGATTAGCTTCTAAAACAAAAACATCAATGTTATCTTGGAATTTAAACAAGACTCAGTGTTTCATAATATATTCAAAACATCTAGGATATGTAAGTGAAGCCAATATCAATGCATAGGGAAAAGAAGCAAATGCCAAGATGACACAGATGTTGGAATAATCTGACAAATATTTAAAATAGCTATTACAAAAATGACCTAGGAGGCAATCACAAACACTCTTAAAACTAAGGATATCTCGGGAAAAAAATTCAATTATAAAAAGGAATCAAATGGAAAGTTTAGAACTGGTAGTGCTTTAACCAAAAAAAGAAAAAAAAAAGGAAATACACACAGAAACAAAGATGAAAACAAAACAAAACAAAATTCACTTGATAGAACAAAACAGCAGGATTGAAATAATGGAGGAAACAGTGAATGCAAATAAATCTGTAATTACATCAAAATTTTAAAAGTCTGACTCCTCTAATTTGAAGACAAAGATTATCAGACTGGATCAAATTCCAGCTGTATGCTGCCCAGAAGAAAGTAAGATAAAAATTTTAAATAAAATAATAAAGGTATGTGATGAAAACATTCAACAATAAATTTGTAGAGCTATACACATTTCAAATAAAATTGTCTTAAAATTAAGAATTGTTATTAATTATAAAGAAAGATATCATAATGATAAAATGGTCAATCAACTAGGAACATATGACTATTCTTAATTTTTATGATCTTAATTAC
Organism: Mirounga angustirostris; assembly: GCF_029215605.1. Taxonomy (NCBI): domain Eukaryota; kingdom Metazoa; phylum Chordata; class Mammalia; order Carnivora; family Phocidae; genus Mirounga; species Mirounga angustirostris. Next base: position 29,458,069 of record NW_026991719.1, on the reverse strand, counting down.
ATATTTTAAAAATATATAGAGAAAGGAAATGACAAAATTAAAAAGATAAATAAACTTCACATTCGGAGTGGGGGATTTTAACAGATGTCTCTCAATACATGTTAGGCAAAAAATCAGTAAGCATACAGAAAACTCAGGACACAGTTATCAGACTTTATCTAATTTGCACAGAGCACCTATAGGCAACACATCCTAACAAAGTCTGTATTTCTGAGATTATAGCATTTATAAATTTTCTAAAATTAATTATATGCTCAGTTATGAAGCAGGTTCCAATAAACTTTATAGGACTAAAATCATACTGAGTATATTATTTATGCTCAATGGAATTAATAAAAAAAACTTCAAAATAATAACAAACCTCCAGTAATTTAAAAATCAGGCACTACATCTCTATATTACCCAAAATTCATAGAAGAGGACAAAATATGAAGTAGATCATAATATGAGCTAATGATATTGGAAATATGTTTCAGTGAAACTTGTTGAATACAGCTATAGCAGTGTGTAGAAGAAAATTAATAGCTTTAAAATGCGTACAGTTGGGGCACCTGGGTGGCTCAGCCAGTTAAGCGGTTAAGCATCTGCCTTTGGCTCAGGTCATGATCTCAGGATCTTGGGATCAAGCCCCACATCAGCCTCCCTGCTCCTTGGGGAGCCTGCTTCTCCCTCTCACTCTGCTTGTGCTCTTGCTCTCTCTCTCAGATAAGTAAATAAATCTTTAAAAAGAATAAAAAATAAAATGCATACAGTAGAAAACTACAAAAAGTAAAAAATGAATTATCTATATAGTAAATAATTTGTAAAGCAGAGAAAGTAAGAAATAAGTTAGACATGAGCAAAAATTAATAAAACAGAAAACAATATAAAATACAGGAAATCAAAGGTAAAAGTTGGTTTTTGGAAATTTCTAATGCAATTTATAACTGCTTGTCGTAACTGACCAAGAAACAACAAAGGAAGGCACAGACTTCCAATGTCAGGAATAAGAGTGGGAGTAATACTATATGTCATACAGAAGTTACCGACACAAAAAGATGTAAATGGATTTATTCCATTTATTTTAAAAATGTGATACAATGGAACAGAAAAATAGAAAATATGATTGCTTGATAAATATAATTAATCTTCTGACATAGAAATTCCAGGATCAGATGACTTGCTTTGAGAATTTTACCAATAAATTAGGCAAGAAACTTGACTCTTAAAGGAATTATTTGAAAAAGAGAGAAAGCAGGAATAGTTCTTAACTCACTTTATGATGCTAGCAAAACTTTGATTCCTAAATCTGTCAAATACATTTTAATAAATGGAACAAATCCAGATCAATCTCTTTCACAAACATAGATAAAAAAATCCTAAATAAACTTTTTCCTACACTAATCAATAATATATGAAAAGGAAAAAAGTCACTATCTGTTTGTATTTATTGCTAGAACACATAGCTTAACATTTAAATATCTGAAAACAGAATTTACTATATTAATATTTGGTTCTACCTCTCAATATTGGGACATGCTCATTCAGCCAATATTTGTTCATGAATTTCACAATCAAAATTCTTTGATATGCTTATCTTGTTAAAAAAAAATCTCAGAATCACGTGACTGTTTTGATCACTCCTTCCTGGACAACTGTTTCAGTTGCAACAATGTAGAAAAAAAACTGTTACTTTTTCTTCTCATTTATATCTTTTGAGCAATATAAAACAAACAATTCACTCAGAGTTTTGGTGGGCATGAACTCCTAACTATAGGTTACATTTTCCAGAAGATTTTGAAACTGTATGTGGCAATTTGACTAACTTTTGGCTATTGTAGAGTGAATAGAAGTGATGTGTGCAACATTCTGCTTACATTATTTTAAAAATAAAATTTCTTTCCCTCCACTTTTTCTTTTACTCCCCTTACGGGTTAGAACAGTGATTGATATGGCCATCGTGTCAATGCTGTCCCTGTTGATGAGGGCACCACCAATGGAGCGGGGAGGGATTGACAAAGAAATGAAATAGGATACACCTACTTTCTTTCCCAGCATTGTAGAATCAAGCAGCCTACTCACCCTGGACAGCCTGTGCATCACTGTCCTGTTACATACAGGAAAATAAAACCTCATCTGGTTTGAGCTATTATATTTGTGGTTGTCTTTGTTACAGCAGAGTAATTTATATACTAGTTAATAACTAAAGAAAATAAAACTCTACAATAAAGATGTTTAATTATTATATAACAAGAAATTTGGAGGTTCCCAGATTTGGCAAAATGACTAAGAAATGGTGGCAGGTAGCTAGGCTTTTTTTTTCCCCCTATATATCCCCTATGCCACTCTCAGCACATTATTCTTAGTTTTATACTCTCATGGTCCCAAAATGACTGAAGCATCTCCAAATATCTTTTTCTCATAAAATAAATTTCATTTAAAGTTAAAAGGAGTATAATTTTCCCCAAATTTCCAGTATCCTTTACCTTATGGCTCTGCACAGAAGTGTGTTTACCTTCTTACCCCTAAAAGGAATCACTCACAAAATGGTAATGGGATTATTTTGCTTGGTTTAGGTTAATCATAGTTTCCCTAAGGCTTGGAGAATGACATACATATTGCCAGTGACATGTCCACTTATTTCCTGTTTAAATATACAGGTGCTTTCCCCCAATATATTCATATTAATTTTTTTCTTTTCTTTTTCAATGCATTTATAGCCTTTCAAAGTGAGAAATGCTGAGAGGCTCATCTAGTTAACAAATCTAGCTTGAAACAAATGATGTTTGGTTTTTGTACTTATTTGTTAAGTTCGGATGTGGCTCCTCTATCTAAAAAAGATAAATTTTCCACCCCCAATGTATTCATTATACAATAATGGAGAAGGAATAAGATAACTTCATTTTAAGTGGAAGGGGAAGGGATTCACAGTTGTTAGTCCACAGTATGTATCATAACTTACTGGAAAGGATTAGTATTGATTTTCTGCCTTCAGTGGGATAAGCTATTTGCTGATGTGATGGATTAATTATATTAATTGATTTTTGAATATTGAATGAGCATATTATATCTGGAATAAATCCAACTTGGTCATTCTGTATTATTCATTTTATACATTGTTGAAGTCAGTTTGCTAATATTGTGTTGAGGATTTTTCCATCTATGTTCATTACAGATACTGGTCTGCACTTTTCCCTTCTTGTAATGTTTTTATGAGGTTTTGGTATTAGAGAAATGCTGGCCTCATCGAATGAGTTAGAAAGTAGTCCCTCTGATTCTATCAACTGGGAGAGATTGTAAAGAATTGGTATGATTTCTTAAGTTATGGTAGAATTTACCAGTACAACCATCTGGGCCTGGTGCTTTGTTTTGGAAGGTAATTATTAATTCAATTCCTTTCATAGAGACAGGCTTATTCCAATTATATATTTCTACTTGTGTGAATTGTGGTAGCTGTCTTTTTCAAGTAATTTGTCCATTTTATCTAGATTGTCAAATTTGTGGGCATAGAGTTCTTCAGAATATTCTATTATCCCTTTAATGATTTGGGATCAGTAATAATATCCTCCCTTTTTTCTGATATTAGGAATTTATGTCTTTTTTTCCCCTCTGGGTTAGCCTGGCTAGAGTTTTATCAATGTCTCGAATCTTTTCCAAGTACCAACTTTTGGGTTTACTAGTTTTCTATTGATTTAGTGTTTTCCATTTCATTCATTTCTGCTCTGTTTTTTTCTTCTCTTTGCTTTAGGTTTATATTTCTCTTCTTCCTGTAGTTTCCTAAGGTGAAAGCTTGTACTATTAAATTTAGATATTTTTTTCTTTACTAATATATGCATTCAATGTTATAAATGTCCCCTTAAGCATGCTGTTTACCAAATCACACACAGTTTGATGAGTAGTGTTTTCTCTTTCATTTAGGTCAAAATAATTTTAAATTTCTCTTGGGATTTCTTTGACCCATTTGCTACTTAGAAGTTTGCTGTTTACTCTCCAATTATTTTCCAGCTACCTTTCTGTTATTTTGTAGCTTAATTTCATTGTGGTCTGAAAGTATGATTTATCTTTTTAAAAAGTTTCTTAAAGTGTGTTTTGTAATCCAGAAGGTGGTCTATTTTGTTGAATGTTCTATGTGAGCTTGAGAAGAATGTGTATTTTCCTGTTGTTGGATGAAGTGTTTTATAAATGTCAATTAGATTCGGTTGATTGATGGCACTGCTCTGTTCAACTGTAACCTCACTGATTTTCTGCCTGCTCGTCTGTCAATTACTGATAGAGGGGTTTTGAAGCCTCCAACTATAATAGCGGATTCATCTATTTTTCCTTGCAGTTCTATCAGTTTTACCTCACTCATTTTGACATTCTCCCATTAAGCACATGCACATTAAGATTATGTTATATCATTTTGGGAAAAGGATCAGTTTATCATGATAAAATGTCCCTTTTTATTCCTGATAATTTTCCTTGTTCTAAAGTGTGGTTTACTTGACATTAATATGGCTATGCAAGCTTTTTTGATTAGTGTTAGCATTATATATCTTTCTCCATCCCTTCACTTTTAATATAGCTGTATCTTATATTTAAAGTGGGTTTCTTGGGGCACCTGGGTGGCTCAGTCAGTTAAGCGTCTGCCTGGGGTCATGATCCTGGGGTCCTGGGATCGAGTCCCGCATCAGGCTCTCTGCTTAGCAGGGAGTCTCCTTCTCCCTCTGCCCCTCCCCACTGTTCATGCTTGTGCTCTCTGTGTCTCTCTCTCTGAAATAAATAAATAAAATATTTGAAAAAAAATAAAAGTGAGTTTCTTGTAGACAACATGTAGTTGGGTCTTGTCTTTTTATCCATTCTTTAAGTCTCTGTTTTTTATTTGGCATATGTAGAACATCACAGTTTAAAGTGATCATTGATACAGTTGAATTAATATGTACCATATGTGTAATTATTTTCTATTTTCCTTATTTTTTTGTCTACTCTTTTTTGCTTCTTTGGTTTTAATTATTTTATATAATTCCATTTTTCTCTTCTCTTAGCATGTCAATTATACTTCTTTTGAAAATTTTTTGTGGTTGCTCTAGAATTTATAATACATGAACATTTATGAGTAATTTAAGTTCATTTTCATACAACACTCCACAACTTCATGGGTAGTGCAGGTACTTTATGACAGAGTATTTCCAATTTGTCCCCCTCATCCCTTAAATCATTGCTGTCATTAATTAACTTATCCATAAGCTCTAATTACTCATACATTGTTGCAATAATTATTATGAACAGGTAATTCTGTTAAATCAAATAAGGATGAGAAAAATGAAAATTTTATTTTACCCTCATGTATTCCTTCTCTGATGTGTTTCCTTTTTCACATAGATTTTAGTTTTTGACCTATGTCTTATTCCTTCTCTTTGAAGAATATATTTTAACCTTTGTTGCAAGGCAGGTCAATTGGTGACAAAATCCCTGTTTTTATTCATGTGAGAAAGCCTTTATTTTTCCTTCACTTTTTAATTTTTTTTTAAATCTAGGTGAAATTCACATAACACAAAACTATTTTAAACTATACAATTCATTGCATCACCCTAAAGGGAATTTCCATACCCATTAAACAATCACTCTTTATCCACCCCTGCCCCCAATCCCTGGACCCTGACAATCACTAATCTGCTTTTTTTGTCTGTGGAGTTACCTATTCTGGAAATTTTCTATAAATGAAAGCAAATTATATGCCACATTTTTGGTCTTGATTCTTGCATTTAGCATAATGTTTTTAAGGTTCATCCATTGTATTGTGTTGAATTGGTATCCTGCTGCTTTGCTGAATTCATTTGTTAGTTCTAACAATTTTTTTTTAGACTTTTTGGGTTTTCTACATATAAGGTTATATCATCTGCAAACAGAGACAATTTTACTTCTCTTCCAATTTGGATGCTTTTCCTTTCCTTTTCTTGCCTAACTACTCTGGCTAGAACTTCCAGTACTATGTTTAATAGAAGTGGTAAAGCAGGCATCCTTGCCTTGTTCTGGATTTTAGTCGAAAATCTGTCTTTCACCTTTGAATATGATGTTCACTATGGGAGTTTTATATAGGGCTTTTATTATGTTGAGTAGTTTCTTTCTATTCCGAGTTTCATGTTTTTATCATGAAAGATTACTGAATTGGGTCAAATGCTTTTTATGTACCAGTTGAGATGATTTTTTCCTCTTCATTATGTTGATGGCATATTCCATTAATTAATTTTTGTATGTTGAACCATCCTTGCATTTTAGGAATAAGTCCCACTTGGTCATGGTGTATAATCCTTTTAATATGCTGCTGAGTTCTGTTCACTAGTTAGTACTTTTGGGGGAGTTTTTCGTCAATGTTCATAAAACATATTGGTTTGTACTTAACTTTTCTTCTAGTATTTTTGTCGGCTTTGGTATCATGGTAATGTTGGCCATTTGGAATGAGTTAGCAAGTATTCTCTACTCTTGAATTTTTTGGAAGAGTTTGAGAAGGAGTATTATTAATTCTTCTTTAAATGTTTGGTAGAATTTGCCACTGAAGCTATCAGATTCAGGGCTTTTTGTTACTGGGAAATTTCTGATTATTGATTTAACCTCCTTACAAGTTATAAGCCTATTCAGATTTCCATTTCTTCATAATTTATTAATGGTAGGTTTGTGTTTCTAGGAATTTGTCTATTTCATCCAAGTTCTCCAATTTGAGTTTTAGTGATTTTGTCTATTGTTTCTCTCTTCTCTATTTCATTTATCTATGCTCTAATCTTTATTATTTATTTCCTTCTTCTAGCTTTGGGTTTCATTTGTTCTTAATTTTTAATTCTATGTGACTATCCACATTTAACCTAAGCACCCCTCTCTCTTCTGGAAGCTTCAAGAAAGAGACAACACATGATAATACCCTGAAATTTCCTCTTACTTCTTATGATATGTCATCATTTGGCATGTAGGTTGAATCACAGGATATAACAAGAAAAAAATTGACCACACATTTTGCTCCATATAAAAAGAGTAACAAGTTTCTCATCCTGATATGATTGGGTCACCACTTGCCCTCATTTGCCCTCCTTTACTTATCTATTTTGCACAGTTTAGGGACTGTTGTTTATACCACCCATTTTTTTAGTAATCGAGGTATTTATCAAGTATGGGATGTTTGGATAAAATTAATAGCAAATATTACTATTAGTGGCTTAAATAATAAAGATCTCTAATTACATACAATCGCAGAACTGTAATCCTTTTTTAGAACCCTCCAGAAGATTTCCCCTGACTTCTCATTGACTAGCATTTTGTCACAAACAAATCTATAAAATAATCACCAGCAAAAGAGTATGAGATTAGCACAATGTATTAAGACCAATCATGATTCATCCTTTGTGGCTATAGATATTTCCCCCCTTCCCTGGGCATATTGCTGACTCAACACAATTTAGAGTTTGTAAAATTATGTTGAAGGAGGGAATGGCTATTAGGTAAGCAACCAACTCTATATCAAGCATATATTTCCTTTGATTTGATTATATCACAGTCTCCTGAGTTTTCTCCCATTTCTCTAACTGCTCATACTTATTTTATGAGGCTTGCTTCTGTTTAACTCTTAAATACTGGTGTTATTTAGAACTCTGGCTTTTGCTCCCCCCTCCCCCATTTTCCTACTCTACAGATTATTCTACAATATACTCATCTAGTTTCTTGGTTTCAGTTGCCTCAAAAGTGCTGACAATTGCTATATATATATATACACACACATACACACACACCTGCACTGAATATATTTTACTATTTAGGGCTGTATACCCAGCTAGTTACTGAATATTTCTGACTTTCAATAACAGGCATCTCAAACTCACGATGATCAAAACTAACAATTATTTTCTTACAAAACCTGCTTCTTCTGTTGTCATTATAATAGCAATTCATTAAACTGCCCAATCAAGGACCATAGGTATCATCTTACATTCCTATCTTTCCTCAATCTCTACATCCAGATAATCACCAAGTCAGGATAAATCTAGTTTTGAAAAGGTGGGAGAAGATAAGATTAACCAAAAAAAATGTATAGAGTAAGAAATAGACCTAGTAATAAGTCTAAGAAATGCCAATATCTAAAGAATAGCCATGGAGAGGAACTACAAAAGAATGCATAGTAATTATAAATAATAATGTATTGTATAATTGAAATTTGTTAGGAGAATAGATCTTAAGTGCTCTCTTCACACACACAGAATCGAACTATGTGAGGTGATGGATATATTAGTTGAGTATGGTAATCGTTACATAAGGTATATTTACTTCAAAACACCATATTGTATACTTTAAGTATATACACTTTTAATTTGTCAAATGTATCTAATAAAGCTAGAAAAAATTAAAAAATAAAGAATATACCTAAGTGACAAAAAAAAAACAGGTATATATAAAGAGAAAAATATGACTTTCTGAGAGGAAAGTGAAAAAAGACTTTCAGGAGGGTAGAAATAATTCTTTCACAGCCAGTGCTGATAGGGGTGGGCATCTCTCGGGACTAGTGCCACAAACGCTGCAAGACTGGGGGCAAGAGAAAGACCTTCCACAAGAAGCGAAAGTATGAGCTGGGGTGCCCTGCTGCCAACACTAAGATTGGCCCCCACTGCCCACACACGGTCTGTATTCTGGGAGTCAATAAGAAGTACCATGCCAGGGACCTGGGTGGTTCAGTTAGTTAAGCATCTGCCTTTGGCTCAGGTCATGATCTCAGGGTTCTAGGATGGAGCCCCGCATTGGGCTCCCTGTTCAGCAGGGAGTCTGCTTCTCCCTCTCCCTCAGCTCATACTCTTTCTCACTCTCTCTCAAATAAATAAATTTTATTTATTTATTTGACAGAGAGGGACACAGCAAGAGAGGGAACCCGAGCAGGGGGAGTGGGAGAGGGAAAAGCAGGCTTCCTGCGGAGCAGGGAGCCCGATGCGGGGCTCGATCCCAGGACCCTGGGATCATGACCTGAGCCGAAGGCAGACGCTTAACGACTGAGCCACCCAGGCACCCCTAAATAAATAAAATCTTTAAAAAAAAAAAAGTATCATGCCTTGGGGCTGGACATGGGGAATGGCGAACTTCTCCTGGGGCTCCAAGTGTTGTATGTGCAAAACAAGGATTATTGATGTTGTCTGCAGTGCATCCAACAATGAACTGGTCAGCACCAAGACCTGGTGAAGAACTGTATTGTGATGTCAATCACACCCTACTGACAGTGGCACAGGTCCCACTATGCACTGCTCCTGGGCCTCAAGAAGGACTCCCTAGGAACAAAAGATTTTAAACAAAAAAATGGTCAAAGGAAATTCAGAAGAAATATAATGAAGGAAAATGAATGCCAAAACCAGCAGTCTTCTGGAGGAGCAGTTTCATCAGGGCAAGCTTCTTGCATGCATCACTTTAAGACCAGTCCACTGTGGCAGAGCAGAAGGCTATGTGCTGGAGGGTAAAGAGCTAGGGTTCTAGCTGAAGAAAATCAAAGCCTGAAAAGACAAACAAATCTTCCTCCCTCCTATCTTCAGTCAGGTAATAAAAGTGTTTATTGTTCTGAAAAAAAAGGTAGAAATAGTTATTTTAAAATAAGGCAAAGTAATTTAATGTAAGTGCAGCAAAATGTCCATTGTACTTAGCAAAAAAAAAAGATGTTGGGACAGAAACCTGATTTTGGTTGGCCAAAAAGTGAATATAGAAAGGAAATTTGGGGATATGATGATCTGAATACATGTTATTTTTCTCATTTTTTAATTAAAAATATTTTTTGAATATGTATTCTTCTTCATCTGTTCCTACACTCAGCTTCTTGGATGGAAAGTTTTAACTAAAATGTGCTTCATGAGTCTGCTTCTCCCTCTGACCCTCCTCCCTCTCATGCTTTCTGTCTCTCATTCTCTCTCTCTCAAATAAATAAATAAAATCTTTTAAAAAAATTCACCAGACAAATATGAACAAAAATCAATCAAAAGAGGCGATATTTATATCATATAAGGCAGCATTCAATACCAGAACCAAGATCATTAATTATGACAAAAGAGAGAATATTCCCCATCCCTACATGTGGATGCTCCAGCCCCTGTAATTTGTGAATATGTTAAACTAAAAAGAGAGATTTTGGAAATGTGACTCAGGTTAAGGATCTGGAGAAGGAGATTATTTTGGATTATCTGGGATGACCCAACCTAATCATTCAGTCCTTAAAAGCAGAGAACCTTTTCTGGATGTGGTCAGAAGGAGATGTGATTACAAGAAGGATCAGAGTTATAACATTACTAGCTTTGAAGATGAAGGAAGAGGGCCATGAATCAAGGAGTGTGGGTGGCCACTGGAAGCTGAAACTGTCAGAGACACTGATTTTCCCTTAAAGCCTTCAGATAGGAATGCAGTTGATTTAAAGCCAATGAAACCCATGTCAAACTTTTAATCTACAAAACTGTAAGATAGTTACTGTGCATCATTTTAAGCCACTGAGTTGTAGTAATTTGTTACAACAGAAATATAAAACTCATACAGGTTTTTACAATAACACAATTAATAATCAACAGAGAATATAAAACAGCCACAATTTTTATGCTCCAAACAAAAAAGCAATAAAATACATAAAGCAAAAACTCCTAGACAATACCTAATTCCAGAAACATCATAGTAAAATGTTTTAATATATTTGTTTAAGCCAAAGGAATGTAGTTGCTTGGGATTTAAGCAATACAATAATTTTTTTTTTTTTATGAGTAGAGACAGTGAGGGGAAGGGATTAGCCTCTGTAAGAAGGTAAGTTTTTACCCTATATAAGAGAGTATATATTAATCTATTTTATTTGTGTAAAGCTTACAAATATAAATTTTGAGCTTGGCTGCAAACAAAAATTGAATATATTCTCCCAAACAAATTTTTATAGGCCATATTCCCAGACCTTAAAAAATCAGATGACAAAAGCAAAGAATCCAAAAAAAGGTATGATCCTCTGAAAATAATTTTTCTTTACTGGGAGATAATGAATAGTCATCTAAATACCTTATGGATTAAAGAGAGAATATATAAATTTTGAAACCAAATAGCATAATGTAAAAATCCATTGTGTTTAAATGGAATTCCACTTGGGTTTTTTAAGGCTGTATATTTCAACTATGTAAGTGTATAGCTCATGTGTAGTTACTCCTGTCCTTTCTGGGTGATTGCTGTTCTCATTTTATTGAATAGTCCTTGCTTCTTTAAGATGGGTATTAATAAATTTTTTCACATGGCACAGGAAATTTCCACCTGATCTATTTCTGACCTATTTCTGATAACCTGATCTATTTCTGATAACCTTATCGATTTCTGATAACCTTATTTCTGATAACCTATTTCTGATAAGGTAGGGATTACATAAACAGTGTTTAGTAGTTACAGCTTAAAAATGATCACCTCAAGAGAGAAATTTTCACTTTTTGAAAAATCCAAATCTATAAAAAGTTTAAATAAAAAGCAGAAATGTTTAGATAAATTTGGAATTTCTTATAATTTGTAAAGACGGGTTTTTTGTTATAAACTAATTATTAATTTCCAAGTAACCAACCATATTTTTAACTTTAAACTTCAAAGAGACTGAAATAGTAATAAAACAGCTTCCTCTCCCATTTCCCAAGTATCCAATAACTTTTGGAATGTATGTGATGATCTACACAATGAGACATTTTTACACAACAGTTTTAAAAATGGTTCTGTAGAATTCCCTCAATTCGCTCACAAATCACTCATCTTATGGAATAAAATGAAAGTGTCAAAGCAGAATTGTTTCTTCTGTGGGATTTTAGAGGCATTCATTCACTGCAGAAAACATTCTTGTCCAAACAGGAAAAGTCATCAACTAGAAGTCTGAAATTACTCACCGTGATGCTATTTTCAGTAAAGAAACTAGGAACAATGGCCTTGACACAGAAAATCTGAATGTCTTAAAACCTCCTCGCCTGGCATTTTGGGACTTCCAGATGTGGTTGTCTTATTCTAATAACAAAGAATGAAATAGCTGGCAAGGTACATCTAACCATCTAGAGAAAGCTGAAAGCAGTATAAATGAGTAGGGATTCACTGACTTTTAATACAGGTTTGAACTTTATTTTAAATATAAAATGAATTAAATGTATAACCTATAGGCTACATATCAAATTAATGCCTATTAATCCTTTACATTTAAGAGATAAGTTTCTGAAGAAAATTGCAAATATAAATACTGGTATATTTTTGCTCAAGAGTGTCACTTTTTTTTCAGGCAATCAAGGCTGGATATCTTGATGTCATTTTTTGATGTGTTTAATGTGTTCCCTACATACAAGCTGTTAAAAGTTGAAAAATTCTTTCCTTGAATTTCCTCTTAATTATGTCTCCTTCTTTCTTTTTTTCTTGTTATTGTCTTTGTTCTGAATTATGTTAGCCTATGTCTGGATTACTATAACAGATTATTAGCTGGATATTTTTGATTGGTCTTCATTACTTCAAGGTCATCCCAAATAGCCCTTGTTTAACTGTCCTTACAAACTAATATCAACTTTACTACAAATGCTTTTCATGGAAAACAGTCCCAGAAGCTCTCAAAAATCTCATTTATCAGGCATCTTCACTTTATCCACAAGGCTAAAGGAGTCAGCATCACTTCTGATGTTCCAAGGGTAGGCATCATCTTCAATCTACTGGAATGCACAGGACTGCTATCATCAAAGGCTTATGCTGAATGGTATAATTGACTTCCTAGACTAATCTGTCAACTTCTACTTTTTTGTCAACTTCCTTGAGGCCTCTCCTTCAAATATATCTTTTCATATAAATGTGTTACTTGAGCAATAGTTACTTTTTAAATTATATATACGTAAATGTGTGTATTTATAGATACACACACGCATATATCCATATAAGCTTTTCATATACATGTGTTGCTAGAGCTATGATTACTTAATTATATTTGCATATGAAACAAATACACTCACAGGTTATAAATATGGAAATCTCTCAAGAAATAGTTGATGGCCTTTTGTCTGGCATTACACATGATGGCTGGGAATCTATTTTTTTTTCCCTAGCAAATTTTTATTTATTTATTTATTTATTTATTTATTTATTTATTTATTTATTTATTTAATTAACATATATTATTTGTTTCAGGGGTATAGGACTGTGATTCATCAGTCTTACACAATTCACAGCACTCACCATAGCAGATAACCTCCCCAATGTCCATCACCCAGCCACCCCATCCCTCCTACCCCCCTCCACTCCAGCAACCATCAGTTTGTTTTCTGAGATTAAGAGTCTCTTATGGTTTGTCTCCCTCTCTGGTTTCATCCTGTTTCATTTTTACCTCCCTTCCCCTATGATCCTCTGTCTTGTTTCTCAAATTCCTCATATAAGTGAGATCATATGATACTTACCTTTCTCTGATTGACTTATTTCGCTTAGCATAATACCCTCTAGTTCCATCCACGTCATTGCAAATGGCAAGATTTCTTTTTTTTTTTTTGATGGCTGTGTAATATTCCATTGTATATATGTACCACACCTTCTTTATCCATTCATCTGTTGATGGACATCTAGGCTCTTTCCATAGTTTGGCTATTGTGGACATTGCTGCTATAAACATTGGGGTGCATGTGCCCCTTCGGATCCCTACATTTGTATCTTTGGGGTAAATACCCAGTAGTGCAATTCCTGGATCATATGGTAGCTCTATTTTCAACTTTTTGAGGAACCTCCCTACTGTTTTCCAGAGTGGCTGCATCAGCTTGCCTTCCCACTAACAGTGTAAGAGGGTTCCCCTTTCTCCACATCTTCGCCAACATCTGTCCTTTCCTGACTTGTTAATTTTAGCCATTCTGACTGGTGTGAGGTGGTATCTCATTGAGGTTTTGATTTGGATTTCCCTAATGCTGAGCGATGTTGAGCACTTTTTCATGTGTCTGTTGGCCATTTGGATGTCTTCTTTGGAAAAATGTCTGTTCATGTCTTCTGCCCATTTCTTGATTGGATCATTTGTTCTTTGGGTGTTGAGTTTGAGAAGTTCTTTATAGATTTTGGATACTAGCCCTTTATCTGATATGTCATTTGCAAATATCTTCTCCCATTCTGTCGGTTGTCTTTTGGTTTTGTTGACTGTTTCTTGTGCTGTGCAAAAGCTTTTTATCTTGATGAAGTCCCAATAGTTCATTTTTGCCCTTGCTTCCCTTGCCTTTGGTGATGTTTCTAGGAAGAAGTTGCTGCGGCTGAGGTCGAAGAGGTTGCTGCCTGTGTTCTCCTCAAGGATTTGATGGATTCCTGCCTCACATTTAGGTCTTTCATCCATTTTGAGTTTATTTTTGTGTGTGGTGTAAGGAAATGGTCCAGTTTCATTCTTCTGCATGTGGCTGTCCAATTTTCCCAACACCATTTGTTGAAGAGACTGTCTTTTTTCCATTGGACATTCTTTCCTGCTTTGTCGAAGATTAGTTGACCATAGAGTTGAGGGTCCATTTCTGAGTTCTCTATTCTGTTCCATTGATCTATGTGTCTGTTTTTGTGCCAGTGCCATACTGTCTTGATGATGACAGCTTTGTAATAGAGCTTGAAGTCCAGGATTGTGATGCCACCGGCTTTACTTTTCTTTTTCGACATTCCTCTGGCTATTCGGGGTCTTTTCTGGTTCCATACAAATTTTAGGATGATTTGTTCCATTTCTTTGAAAAAAGTGGATGGTATTTTGATAAGGATTGCATTAAATGTGTAGATTGCTCTAGGTAGCATAGATTTCACAATATTTGTTCTTCCAATCCATGAGCATGGAACATTTTTCCATTTCTTTGTGTCTTCCTCAATTTCTTTCATGAGTATTCTATAGTTTTCTGAGTACAGATCCTTTGCCTCTTTGGTTAGATTTATTCCTAAGTATCTTACAGTTTGGGTGCAATTGTAAATGGGATCAACTCCTTAATTTCTCTTTCTTCTGCCTTGTTGTTGGTGTATAGGAATGCAACTGATTTCTGTGCATTGATTTTATATCTTGCCACTTTACTGAATTCTTGTATGAGTTCTAGCAGTTTTGGGGTGGAGTCTTTTGGGTTTTCCACATAAAGTATCGTATCATCTGCAAAAAGTGAGAGTTTCACTTCTTCTTTGGATGGCTGGGATTCTTGCAGCCATCTTATGATCTTGAGTATGGGAGCCATGTGAAAAAGGATAAAAGGCAGGAATATAGAAAAAGCCTAAATCATTAATGTATCCTTAGAAAACAAGATTAGCACTGGACTGAGCTCCTCAGGTTTTTTGTTTGTTTGTTTCTAATAAATTGTATTTAGGTTTCTTTTTTTTTTTTTTGTATTTAGGTTTCTGATAAGAGTAGCCATAAGCTATTCTTACCTATGATACAGCATGATCTAAATTGCATTAAATTGGAAACAGCCATTAATAGGTATTTGGTTTTGCATGTTATGTTCAATGAACATATAGATTTTGGTCAAAAGATCCAGGAAAAGGATTTTGCATGGGATAACTCTTTCCCCTTTCTTGAGTGTGACCTATACTCTGAATTCCTGCTTAATCTTTTTTCTATGCAGCCTTTAATATAATAATTTTGGAGTATGTCGATGCATAAAATATATTTATTTTTATATTATGTAATATACACACATATATATGTGTTACATAACATATACATCACATATAACATGAGAAGTTATGCAGAATATCTATGTACATAAAAAAACTTAAAGCTTATATGCAAAAATGAAAATTGTTGTGTTTAGCTTGTGGGATCATAACTGATTTTATTTTTGATTTTTCAAAAATTTTTTTTGCTATTTTTGTAGCCTTCAAATTAAACATTTAAAGATTTTTATAAAGCAATTGATTGGGATTATGTCTGGGATTTGGGAATGTTGGGGATGAGGAATGATTTTCTATGTGTATATTTTATATTATTTAATACTTAAATTTTAGCTAAGTGTATCAGGAGAGAGAAGTGTGGTTAGAGTTTGGAGTTTATAAAGCAATTACATGGAAAGGAAAAATACAATATAACTCTATAAACACAGTAAATTGAATGGTAATATTTTTTCTTCTTCAATTCTGACACTACTGATAATTTCTTCAACATTTCATTTTAAGATATATACTGTCTTCTGAGATGTCAGTCTAAAAATGTTGTTATATCCATGTCTATATTATGCTTGCTGCAAAAGCAGTAAAGTTAGCAGAGTTGAGAGCTTTCACAATGTAAGAGCTCTATCCATGAATTTCAAGTAATAAGCATCCTTTATCTAAAAATGTTCCTTTCCTTTTACCTTTTGAAACAAGAATAACATGAAAGAGGAATGATTTGTTTAAGAGGAAATACAGTCCTCCACAAAGTTCAAGCCTTGTGAGCATTTTCATTGCCCTTGAATGTTAGGTTAATAGCCAGGAGCCAGTAAAAAATTCTATACAGCACACTAGATTAATACGTGCCTAACAGAGTAATATAAAAAACATTCAGGACTAGTGTGTTAGTTAGGGTTCTCCACAGAAACAGAACCAGTGTGTGTATGTGTGTGTGTGTGTTTGTGTAGAGAGAGACAGATAAATGTCAAGACATTGAAATATATAATTGTGGAGACTAGCAACTCTGAAATCTGTAGGGCAGACTGGCAGACAAAACTCTCAGGCATGAGTTAATGCTGGAGTTTTGAGGCAGAATTTTTTCTTCTCTAAAGAAAACATAGTTTTGCTTTTAAGGACTTCCAACTAATAGGCTGAGTCCATCCCACATAATAAGAATGATCTCTTTTGCTTAAAGTCAATTGATTATAGATGTTAACCACAACTACAAAATACCTTCACACCAACACAGTTGATTAGTACTTGAATAACTAGGTACTACAGCCTAGCCAAATTGATACATAAAACTAACCATCAGTCTATCCCTTGTCAACTTGGCACCCATATACATCTTCTTAACAATATTTAATCTATAAATAAACACAATAACAATGCCATAATTCCATCTAACATGAGACAACTGTTTGTGTACAAACAAGAATATATAACTCTTTTCTCAGAAGGAGATTTGAAATCTTTAGGAGATACTCATTTTTCTCCATGTTATTCTATAACTTATATTCTGTCATGTGAACTTAACTATTATGAATACATCTTATGATGTATAAGTAGTTAAGAAGAGGAAGATAATGAAATATTTTTTGTGTATATTATATATGCATACAGATATATTTACAACAAAATAAGGAAAAATACTCTTAACAGTTACAGTCTTCATTTCCTCAAGTAGTCACATGATCATAGCTGGTATTTATAACTACTTTCTTTCACTACCCATTCTATATTTCCTTTGTCTTCAGCAAGTCCTGCAGCTGGTAATGGTTCTTTGCCTAATGGGGTGCCCCAAACCTTCATTCATAATGTGTCTGGGTCATTAGTAGTTTTTCCTGATTTTGGGTTGTTGAAGTTTTCTATTGATTATAATCACAGGGCATGGTAGTACTGAGATACCCTAAGGGATCTCCTATATTACAGACATAGTCTTCTTTACTTCTATCATGTGGAAGCAAATCAATTTCCCCTTACTAAATAAGAATAAATTAACCCAGCAGGTATAGTAATTATTTTCTTAGCCCATCAATTCAGAGACATGAGGAGTCAAATTGGTTACAATTTTTAAATCAGGTTCCTTCCAAGTCCCTGACCATCCAAACCACTGGCCACAGCCCACGAAGAAGTATACAAATCACACATGTGGCCATTTTTCTTTCCAAAAAAAAAAAAATTAACTACCAGATATACTGCTTGAAGTTCTGCCCACTGGAAGGATTTCTGTATACCACTGTCCTTTAGCAAGTTTCCAGAAAAGGGCTTTAGTGCTGTAGCTGTCCTCTTTGTGGTGGTGCTTGTATATTGCACAGAACCATCTATAAACCGGAGCTGAGTTTCTCTTCATCAGCCAACTGCTAGTAATGAACTCCCCATGAGCACAAACATGCAGACTGGGAGAGAGAAGAAAATGCACCAGAAATGGGAACCATGGGCATTTGGGCCACTTCTTCATGTAATTGTTGTGCCTTCAGGACCCGCTCAGGCCCAGTGTTTTCTATACCACTTCCATTTGATCATGGAATACTGTTGTGCATCCCCAACTTTGTGGCTTAGTGGGTTAGCTAACACCCAGTTCATGATGGGCAGCTCAGGTTCCATGGGAATTTGGTGACCCATGTTTAAGTGGGTCTCTACGAGCCCTAGTAGTGAGCCAAAAGCTGCTTCTTAAAAGAAGAGTAGTTACCTGCAGAGGATGGCAGAGCTTTAGTCCAAATTCATAAGGATCTGCACTGTGATCCATCTATAGGGACCTACCAAAGTTTCCAAATAGTATCTCCACCTTCCATTGAAACTTTAAGTATCATTGGATCTGCTGGATAATATGGTCCACATGGTAGACAGATGGCATGGTGGCCTGGAGCTGTTGCAGACCCCTTTCTTCTTCTCAAAACTAGCCCCATTCAAACCTAGCAGCCTTTTGGGTCACTCAGTAAATGGGGTGGCTTAGCACAACCAAATGAAGAATCCGTTACCTCCAAAATCCAGAGGCCTATTTGGCATTGGGCTCCTTTTTTTTTTTTTTTTTTAATCATAGGAGGAATCAGATGCAATACCTTAGAAAGGTATCTCAATATGCCCCACACCACTAGACACCTAGAAATCTCGCTGGAGTGGAAGGTACCTAAATTTTTATTAGATTTATTCCTCACCATTTGGCAGAGTTTGGCCAGAGTTGTTGCTATTACTTATTCACTAGGTCCAATCAGCAGAATGTCATCAACTTAATAGTATAGTGTGATGATGTCTTGTGGAAGGGAAAGGTGAGCAAGGTCTCTGTGGACTAAATTATGACAGAGGTCTGGGGAGTCAATATACCTTTGAGTTAAGAGAGTGAAGATTTATTGTTGGCTTGCCAGATGAAAACAACCTGTTTCTGGTGGTCTTTACCAAAAACAGGTTTAGAGAAAAAAGCATTTGTCAGATCAGTTCTATATACCACGTACTAGGGATATGTTAATTTGCTCAGGTAACAAAACCACATCTGGAATAGTAGCTGTGATTGCAGTCATCACCTGGTTATGTTTATGATAATCCACTGCTCTTTTTCAAGATCAATCTGTTTTCTACATAGGCCAAATAGGCAGATTTAATGGGGATGAGGTGAAAATCATGACCCTCGTTTTCTTCTAGTCCTTGATGGTGGCACTAATTTTTCCAT
Organism: Mirounga angustirostris; assembly: GCF_029215605.1. Lineage (NCBI taxonomy): Eukaryota > Metazoa > Chordata > Mammalia > Carnivora > Phocidae > Mirounga > Mirounga angustirostris. The sequence continues at coordinate 29,438,838 of NW_026991719.1, read as the reverse complement.
CTATCCAGGAATGAGGTATTCCTTTGGGTTTACTATTTTCCTTAGTGGAAACAATTCTAGTGGTTCCACTTGGCCTTTCCTGCTATTACATCCCTCACTCCATAGGTGAGGGAACTAGTATTTGAATTCTGTCAGTTGTTGAGCATGTCTCTTCCAATTATGTATTCCTGAAGGGTACAAATAACCAGAGGGTATGTTTAGGGACTCATTAGACCCACTGTGAGATGGTCATGACCTAAAACTCACTTAGCTCCGTAGCCCCTGCTCTGACTGGTAGACCATGAAGATGTTTCAGCTCTCTCGGAATTAGCATCAATTCAGTGCCAGTGTCCAGTAATCACTAAAAAAATATATCTCCTTTTCCTCAAAGCAGAGTTACTCTGGTAAAAGTCTGTATGTCCCTTGGGGAAGGCTGGGAAAAAGACTAAAGGTATAAACAGTATAGCAGAATTCTTCTACAAGGGTACCCAGCCTCTTCATTCAAAGAGCTCTGGGTCTGTAAACTAGCTCAACTCTGGGAATTGATTGAAGAGTCATGATTCTGTTTTGGTGATTCAAGTTAGACTTCTGTTCATTCCACCTAGAACTCTTCCATATATACAGGTCAAATAAGAATTTTGTAGACTGCCCATCTATTTCTCTTCTGGGGATGCCGTAATTAACTAGCCATTGCCATAGGTCTCTCTGAGTTAGACTATTCTGATTACTGCTTTAACTCTGCTTTCCATTATGGTAACCATACCCACCTATCTTTGGTGAATATATGCTACCACCTGGTGCCTGCTACTTTGGGATACAATTACCACCATTGTATGTAAGAATCTCAGTTAACTGGCATCAGTTTCTGCTGTAATTTCCGACCTACAGAGAAGAGTGACTATAGAGCTCTACAAGAATGCTGTGGCTCCCCTCACAAATTTATTTCTCATAGTTGTGGTGAAATGTGTGTCCTCTGGACCCTACCCAGATGGGTGAGCATTTCTTACATAAAACCAGGCCAATATCCCAATCTCTCTAAGCCTTTAATCTACAGTATACCAGTGCAATTATGGCACTGAAATTCATGTTTAGTAGGCACCTTTTGGTCCATATTTCAGCCAACCAACTAAATAAACTGTTAGATCCCTTTCTAACCCTTCAAGCTACAACACTGAATTCAAAGTCTCTCTTTAGTGGACCCATATCAGTAAATTGGCCTAAACCAATTTTGTTTTTTTCCACCCTTAGCCCACAGCCTTAATCTCCATTCTCACATATATTCCCCATGTCTCTATCTATATAAGTTGGAAAAAATCATTCCGTTCTTTTGGGCCAAACTTTATTTCACCTTCACCTTTTAAGTCTTGCTGGAAATTGAGCCTTTAGGTCTAGAAGCAAAGGCAGTAGAGTGGGTCCAGAAGAGAATCAATAATATCTTGCAAGGCAGGTACCTCATTGTGCGTGTACTTTATGATTCCTCAGGTAAAGCAGTGTTAACCTCCTCAGATGGGGGGTAGAAAGACTGCCTCTACTGACAAAGTAGGTTTAACGGAACTTAGGGATTTGATGTACCCAGTTTTATTTGGGATCTACTCATATGTGCCCATTCCAATATTTACTATCTGGTTCTTTCCTAACATATGACCTCACTTTAATAGAAGATACCTACAAGATTAGTTATTCAATTTGTGATGAATTTAACTACTCACAAGATGAGGTTCTGTGTTTGGTTTTCAACAATGTCAGCCCCGTGGCTATAGGAGATAAAGGTTTCTTTCAGGTCAGACATAATAACTCATATGGACTGAATTGTGCCCTTCTCCAAACTCATATATTGAAGCCCTACTATTCGGAAATAGGGCTTTTAGGGAGCAGTTAAGATTAAACAAGTTCATAAGGGTCAGGTCCTATACTAAAAGGATTGGTGACCTTTTAGAAGAGGAGGAGAGAGACATGCATCAAGGAAAGACCATGTGAGGACAAAGCAAGAAGGTGACTGTCTACAAGTCAAGAAGAGAGCCCTTATCGGAAGTCAAACCCTGCTGGACCTCAATCTTGGACTTTCCAGCCTCAAGAACTCTGAGAATAAATGTCTATTGTTTAAGCCAATCTATGGTATTCTTTAAATAGCAGCCTGAATGGGTTAAGATGCAGTTTAGCTGACTAATACAGACATTTTCCTTCATTTATAAGGTGCTTGAGCAGGGAATTTGAAGCCCTGCATTCATCTGTGTCTTTCTCTACTTTCTTCAGTACAGTTAGGACTAAGCAGCCAGTCTCATTATACTTGAGAGTTTGACAAAAATGTTCTAAGGTATCAAGTTTATGATAACCTAGAAACTTGCCTTTTTATAAATATTTTATTTTAAGTATTCAATAGTGATATTTTACATATATCTATTGCCATTACAGCATAGACTTTTAGGGCCATCTTTACACTGGAAATAGAGTCATTAGTGCTTTAAATCTAATCAGATTACAGAACCAACTTCAGAAACCCCAAAATCAATTCCCTCAACTCATTCTGAAGTTTATGTTCCTTTAGAGCTACTCTTGGTACCAAAATCTGTATCAGTCATGGTTCTCCAGAGAAAAAGAAACAAACAGACCAGTAGGAGGTAGATGTAGATAAACATGTTATATATATCTTGATAGTGATACAGATGTAGGTAGATCAATCTATTTCAGGAAATTGGCTGGCCGTTTGTGCAGGCTGGCAAGTCTGAAAAGCTTTGGGTGAGCCTATAGGCTGGAAACTGAAGCAACAGTTGATGCTGCTGTTTGAGGCAGAATTTCTCTTTCTTCAGGCAAACTTTGGTTTTGCTTTCACAGTATTTCCAGTGATTGGATGAGGCCCACTTACAATATTGACAATAATCTCCTTTACTTAAAATCTACTGATTGTAGATCATACATCATCCACCACAACATCACCACGTCTACAAAATATCTTCACAGCAATATCTAGAATAGTGTTTGAACTGTGTACTATAGTTTAGGCAAGTTGACACATGAAACTAACTTTCATAAGTAATATATGATAACTTACTGGATTTGTACTATCTGATGGCCTGATTCGCACTGGTCTTCCTATACTTTATGCATGCTTATTTGTGAAAATTTACCTAACAATTTTGTATTTAACTGTTTTTGCTCTAGTCAGAACTATATATGCACTGTGTATATTGCTTAATGAAGGCATAGTAGAATTTTCATTTTCTGAGGACTAATTATAAAATTCCTCTGCTTAATAAGGTTGTGTTTGGGAAAACATTTTTAAAAAATACAAAGATATTGATGAACAAAAATAGTCATAGTAATTTATAAAATTATTCACTATCCTGGTAATCTTCCTCTCTTAAAACAAATATCTCTTCTCCTGCACTGTGTGAGCATTATTCTTAGTCATCTCTCATAAAATATTGTCAGTTTATAAAGTACATTTGCATTGCCTGTTGATATTCCAATGTAAGAATATTCCATTATATATTTATCCATTCTATCATTGAAAGATGTTTAGGAAGGTATCACTTTGGGGCTATTATAAATAATGGTGCTATGACTATTACTGTGCATACCTTTTGGTCAATACATACATGCATTTCTTTTGTGTGTTTGTGTAGGAATGAAACTGCTAGAACAAATGGCATGTTCATATTAAACTTCAATAAAGGCAGATTCCCAAAGTGATTCTATGTATTTACCTATTTAAACTTCCAACAGTGTGTGAGAATTTCATTTGCACTGCATCTTTGCCAGAGTTTGGTATTGCTAGCTTTCTTTTCCTTTCTTTTGAACCATTCTGGTGGGTGTGTAGGAGTATCTCATTGAGATTTAATTTTCATTTCTCTGATGAATAATGAGGTTGATTGCCAGTTCTTAAGTTTATTAACCATTGGGAGAACAAATATATATATGTATTTGTTAGCCATTGGGAGAACAAATATATATATTTATTATGTTAATATCTGTATTTAATCTATATAGGTACATAAAGATATATATATCTTTATATAATATATATGTATATAGTGATGTATCTCTTCATTATTTTGCTCGGTTTTGAAATTCAAAATTTACATCTTTATATGCCAAATCTTCCAATCTAAGGACCTGCTATATTTATTAGGATATATGAACTTCAGTTTCTCAGAATGTTTCATAGTTTCCTGTGTAGAATTTTCACTTCCTCTACTGTATAATCAGGTATTTGATTCACTTCTTCATTCTAAGAGTTCATCAGTAGAAACTTTTCAACTTTGTAAACAGACAGCAGTGTTTTAACTCTTTATGTCCACTCTTCCTTATCCCTTGCCTTATTGCATCATCTAGGATTTCGTATGGTAATTAATTCAGGCAGTTGGTAGATAATAATCAGATTACAGAAGTTCCATTCTATTCCTAACAGATTTTCCTTCTAGTTGCTATTTTTTGTTTGCTATTTCTATATATATTGAAATGATAATATTCTTTTTTAATTTTCTTCTTTTAATAGGGGGGATTACATTGATTCCTGTAATATAACCAACTTGACCATTATGTGTTAGTTTTCATCTAACACTGTATTTGGTTTATCAATATTTTGTTTATGATTTGGCACCTATTCATGAGAAAAAATAGCATGAGTTGGGATTTTTCCTTCTTATAATGTCCTATGTCAGGTTTTGAGATAATTATACTATACCTATACAGTAAAATAAATATTCTTTCATTTTCCTGTCTTAAAGAATTTATTTAAAAATATGTAATAATGGGGCGCCTGGGTGGCTCAGTTGGTTAAGCGACTGCCTTCGGCTCAGGTCATGATCCTGGAGTCCGGGTATCGAGTCCCGCATCCGGCTCCCTGCTCAGCAGGGAGTCTGCTTCTCCTCTGTCCCTCCCCCCTCTCATGTGCTCTCTCTCTCTCATTCTCTCTGTCTCAAATAAATAAATAAAATCTTAAAAAAAAATACGTAATATTAAGGAGGGCGCATTATGTGATGAGCACTGGGTGTTATATGCAGTTGATGAATTATTGAATTCTACATCGGACACTAATGATGTACTATATGTTGGCTAATTGAATTTAAATTAAAACAATTGGTGATATTTATGTTAAAATATATATAAGAATTTACTTGTGAAGTCATCTGAGTATGGGGTGTACTTTGTGAGAAGTTCTTTAAAAGGATTGATTTTAATGGAATTTGGATTATGACATCTTGTATTATTTGTGTTTCTTTAGGATATGGCCTATTTTATGTTAATTGTTAAATGTATTGGCATCAAGTTATGCATAAAATATTCTAATTTTCTTATAAGGACAATCTTTTTGCTTTCACTTTATTAATAATGTATGCCTTATCTATCATTTATTCATCAGTCTAACCCTAAGTTTATTAATTTTGTTACTCTCTTCAAAGAATCAATATTTACCTCTATTAATTTTTCCATTTTTTAAAAAACTGTAAAATACACATAACATAGAATTTACTATTTAGCCATTTTTAGGTATACAGTTTAATGGTATTAAATATGCTCATGTTGTACAGTGTACATCACTACCATCTATCTCCAGAAATCTTCTCATCTTGTAAAACCAAAACTCTGTACATATTAAATAATAATTATTTATTCTTCTCTCTACCCAGTCCCAAGCAACCATCACTCTACTTTCTGTCTCTATAATATTGACTACTCTAAGTACCTCATGTGAGTTGAAACACATAGTATTAGCCTCTATGTGACTGGCTTATTTCACTTAGCATAATGTTCTCAAGGTTTATCCATATTGTGAAATATTGCAGAATTTCCTTCTTTTTAAGGCTGAATAATATACCATTGTATGTATATACCACATTTTGCTTTTCCATCCATCTCTTGATAGACACTTGGGTTGCTTTTGTGAATAGCTATTGTGAATAATGCTGCCATAAACATGGGTGTACAAATATCTAAAGACCCTGCTTTCAATTCTTTTGAGTATATACCCAGAAACAGAATTACTAGATCATATAGTAATTCTATTTTTTAAGTTTTTGAGGAAGCACCATACTATTTTCCACAGGAACTATATCATTTTACATTCCCACTGACAGTGCACAAGAATTCAGATTATTCCACATCCTTACCAACAGTTGTTTTCTTTCTTCCTTTTTTGTTTATTATTATTATTTTTTGATAGTAGCAATCCTGATTGGTGTGAGATGTTATCTCCTGGTAACTTTGATTTGTATTTTCCTAACGATTAGTGATGTTGACCATCTTTTCATCTGCTTATTGCACATTTGTTTATCTTCTTTGAAGACATGTCTATTTAAGCCTTTGCCAATTTTTTAATCAGATTATTTGGGGGTTTTTGTTGTTGTTGAGTTGTATGAGTTCTTTTTATATTCTGAGTATTCATCCTTTATTAGATATATGATTTTCAGATTTTTTAGATTCTATAGGTTGCCTTTCTACTCTGTTGATTGTTTCCTTTTATGCACAGAATTCTAATTTTGATTTAATACAGTGGTACGATTAACTTCTACTTTTGTTACCTGTGTTTTTGGTGTCATATCAAATAAATCATTGCTGGATCCAGTGTCATAAAGCTTTTCCCCTGTTTTCTTCTAAGGATTTTATAATTTTAGGTCTTACATTTAGATTCTTGATCCATGTTGAGTTAATTTTTACATATGGAATAAATGTTTAACTTTGTTTCTATGTGGAAAGCCAGTAGTACTAATACCATTTGTTGCAAAGACGGTCTTTTCCCCCATTTTAAATTCTTGGCATCCTGGTAGAAAATTACTTGACCATATATGTGAGGGCTCTTTATCCTGTTCTATTGGCTTATATGTCTGTCTTTAAGCCTATACTACACTGTTTTGATTACTGAAGTGTTGTAATAAATATTGAAATCAGGAAGCATGCAACCTCTAGCTTTGCTCTTTTTTTCAAAATTATTTTGGCTATTCGGGGTCCTTTGAGGTTCCATATGAATTTTAGAAAGGATTTTTCTTTTTATGTAAAAAACATTATTGCAATTTTGATAGGGATTGCATTGAATCTATAGGTGGCTTGATTGAATGTGGGGAATGCTGGGAGTCGGTTGCATATGAGTGTATGAGTTTTCCATGACTGCTATACAAATTAACACAAATTTAATAGCCCCAAGCAACACACACTTATTATCTCACAGTTTCTATAGTTCAGAAATCTGGTATGTGATAAGGAGAACAAAGCCAAGGGAAATGTAGATAAAATTAAATTTTCTCACAACTTTCAGCCCACTAATGAATAATGAGGTTGATTGCAAGGTTGATTGCCTGAGATATGCAGAGCTTAACATTCCTCCAGGAACTCATGGCTCTTTTCTTTTTTTTCTTTCTTTCTTTTCTTTTTTTTTTTAATTTAAATTCAATTAGCCAACACATAGTACATCATTAGCTTCTTCATCAGTTGCATATAACACCCAGTGATCATTCCATCACATGCCCTCCTATTTAATGCATGGCTGCTTTAATGTTAATGTTTTGCTAGAGTCTAAAAGCAAACTTATCTTGACAATAGCCAGACCTCCAGGATCCTATAACTCTTCTTTAACATACAGAAATCCCTTTAGAAACTTATATTATCTCTACCCTCCCCCCGAAACTTAAAAGTATATAATCAGTCTCCTTACAATCACAAGTGCAGCGCTTTCTGCCCATGGTCCTGTCGCCATGCTATAATAAAAGCACCTTTTTGCACCATAAAACATCTCAAGAATTCTTTCTTGACCGTTGCACTCGGCCACCCCACATCATAGTAAGCTTGACTGATTTTTCTTGCTTAAGTTTCCAGAAGGCTAAGATCAAGGTGTTGACTGGCTTAAGCTATTTTCTGAAGCCTCTAGGGAAAAATCTTTCCAAATTCATGTAAGTTGTTGGCAGAATTAAATTCCTCTTGGTTCTAGCACCAAGTTCCTATTTTCTTGCTGGCTCTCAGCTGGGGTCACTTAACTTAATGGTTACCTCATCATGTTGCCTCTCCATCTTCAAATCAGAAACTATAGTCAAGTCCTTCTCTTGCTTCAAATATTTCTGACTTATCCTTCTGCTTCATTTCTTCTGCCCCAGCTGGAGAAGGTTATTTTGCTTTTTTTTTTTTTTTAAGATTTTATTTATTTATTTTACACAGAGAGAGAGAGCACAAGCAGGGGGAGCGGGAGTGGGAGAGGGAGAAGCAGGCTCCCCGCTAAGCAGGGATCCAGATACGAGGCTCGATCCCAGAACCCTGGGATCATGACCTGAGCCAAAGGCAGATGCTTAACCGACTGAGCCACCCAAGTGCCCCAGTTATTTTGCTTTTAAGGACTCAAATAGTTAGATTTGGCCTACTTGGATAATCTCGGATACTCTCTCTTAATGTCACTGATTTTTAACCTTATTTACATTTTTAAAGTTCCTTTCGCTGTGTACCATAACATATTCACAGGTTCTGGGGATTAGGGCATGGACATTGTTGGAGAGTCATTTTTTTCCTACCACAATGAGGAATATTACTTTCTGTAGAGCCATGGGAGAGGAAACAAATGAAAGGAAATCATTGCACAGAAGCCTCAACTTCTTGCCAAGATGTTTAAAAGTGCTGGTTACATCACCAAAAAATTACACGGAAATTATAGAAGGGGGAAGAAAATAAACATTTCAAGAACTAAAGTATAATTTCATAAGAAACCACTAAGGAGACTAAAGATCCTTTTGCCCTAGGTAAGTGTGCAGGGGTGAAGTTTGAGGGGGTGTGTGCTTGCAGCCTGAGCTAGGAAGGAGCTGACTTGTGCTTCTGACTCTGATAAAATAGCTTGTGAAAAACCAATGTTCCTGCTACAAAACAACTAAAAGAGCCAGATTTTTTTTTAAAAGATTTTATTTATTTATTTGAGAGAGAGAGAGAGAGACAGCGAGAGAGGGAACACAAGCAGGGGGGAGAGGGAGAAGCAGGCTTCCCGCGGAGTAGGGAGCCCGATGCGGGGCTCCATCCCAGGACCCTGAGATCATGACCTGAGCCCAAGGCAGACGCTTAACGACTGAGCCACCCAGGCGCCCAAGAACCAAATTTTTTTAAAGATATATTCAAACATGTACCTTCAATGGCATCTCATCAGATTACCACTGAATCTTATAGAAGCTGAGGAACCAAATCCCCAGAAATAAGTCAACTGCAGATAAGTGAGCAGATACTCTGTGAACTGAATTTTTTAGGGAACATTTGCTAATTCTTAGCATGGAGCAAGATGCTGCAAATCTACTCAACCACCACTTTTTTTTAAGGCAGTAGAGCCAGAAGAGCTTTTAGCAGCCTCAAAAAGAGAGACAAAAATTGAAGTGTGGGCCTACCAACCCTGCCAGGACCTGAGAGACCAACAGCCCTAATAAGAAAGAAGAGGCAGAATGTGAAGTCAAGTTTCACTTGAAACATTGCTTAGTTATTAAGCTGTTGAGGGCAAAAGGCAGAGAAACTAAGCTAAAAGCTGCTAAAATTCAAGTAGAGTTTTCAACAATCTCTTGATGTTAAGGAGGCACAAATGGTAATCAGAACACACCAAGGAAGAAGGGGCCCTAGTATGTGCCCTAGGGTATTAGTTGGAACTGTAGGAGTACTAATCTTGAGGGACAGATGAGAAATGAAAATAGAATAAGCCTATCAGAAACCGTAATGCAGTCTTAGTCTTCTGAGTCCCTGTTCAAATTAAGATCATCCTATACTTAGTTTATCAGGGTATGGTGGAGTAAAGCCACTCTAGAGGAAAAGAGCATTATGTAGAGACTTAGACTTAACAGCAATTGCACTACTGGGTACCCCAAAGACACAGATGTAGTGAAAAGAAGGGCCATATGCACCCCAATGTTCATAGCAGCAAAGTCCGCAATAGCCAAACTGTGGAAAGAGCCGAGATGCCCTTCAACAGATGAATGGATAAAGAAGATGTGGTTCATACATACAATGGACTATTATTCAGCCATCAGAAAGGATGAATACCCACCATTTGCATTGACATGGATGGAACTGGAGGGGATTATACTGAGTGAAATAAGTCAAGCAGAGAAAGACAATTATCATATGGTTTCACTCATATGTGGAACATAAGCAATAGCATGGCGGACCATAGGGGAAGGGAGGGAAATCTGAAGGGAGAGAAACCAGAGAGGGAGATGAACTATGAGAGACTCTGGACCCCAGGAAACAAACTGAGGGTTTCAGAGGGGAGAGGGGTGGGGGAATGGGTGATGGGTATTAAGGAGGGCACATGTTGTGATGAGCACTAGGTTTTTTTTATTTTGTTTTGTTTATATAATTTTTTTATTATATTAATCACCATACATTACATCATTAGTTTTTGATGTAGTGTTCCATGATTCATTGTTTGCGTATAACACCCAGTGCTCCATTCAATATGTGCCCTCTTTAAGATTCATCACCAGGCTAACCCATCCCCCCACCCGCCCTCCCCTCTAGAGCCCTCAGTTTGTTTCTCAGAGTCCATAGTCTCTCATGAGGTTCGTCTCCCCCTTCGATTTCCCCCCCTTCATTTTTCCCTTCCTACTATCTTCTTCTTTTTTTTAGCATATAATGTATTATTTTTCTGTGATTCATCAGTGTTACACAATTCACAGTGCTCACCATAGCACATACCCTCCCCAATGTCTATCACCCAGCCACCCCATCCCTCCACTCCACTCCAGCAACCCTCATTTTGTTTCCTGAGATTAAGAATTCCTCATATCAGTGAGATCATATGATACATGTCTTTCTCTGATTGACTTATTTCACTCAGCATAATACCCTCCAGTTCCATCCATGTCATTACAAATGATAAGATTTCATTCCTTTTGATGGCTGCATAATATTCCATTGATATATATATATATATATATATATATATATATATATATATATATATATATATATATCTCACATCTTCTTTATCCATTCATCTGTCGATGGACATCTTGGCTCTTTCCATAGTTTGGCTATAGTGGACATTTCTGCTATAAACATACGGGTGCACGTACCTCTTCAGATCACTACATTTGTATCTTTGGGGTAAATACCCAGTAGTGAGCACTGGGTTTTATATGCAACTAATGAATCATTGAACACTACATCAAAAACTAATGATGTACTATACAGTGGTAACTGAACATAATAGAAAAAAATGAAATAACATCTGTCCTGTTGTTCTTTTAAAAGCTATTTTTGGGACACCTGGGGGGCTCAGTTGGTTAAGCAGCCGCCTTCAGGTCAGAGTCCTGGGATCAAGCCCTTCACTGGGGCTCCCTGCTCAGCGGGTAGCCTGCTTCTCCCTCTCCCTCTGCCTCTTCCCCCCTGCCCCACTTATGCTCTCTCTCTCACTCTCTCTCTATCTCAAATAAATAATTTTTAATTTTTTTGACAAAAAGTAAAAAAATAAAAGCTTTTTGTTTTGGGGTGCCTGGGTGGCTCATTTGGTTAAGTGTCTGCCTTTGGTTCAGGTCATGATCCCAGAGCCCTGGGATGGAGCCCTATGAGCTCTCTGCTCAGCCCCCTCTCCCTCTGCCTGCTGCTCCCCCTGCTTGTGCTCTCTCTCTCTCTCTGTAAATTAAATAAATAAAATCTTTTTTTAAAAAGCTATTTTTGTTTTATAGAAGTCAGGTGAATAGTCTGAATGTTAACGTATAATGTGTACATTTAAAACAATGAAACATCAAAATGAATATGTAAATACAGAATTATGGAAAATAACTACAAATACGTAGGGGAGTAGGATTGTCTGTGCAACAGCAATTTTTAAGTATGAACAAATGTAAATTTCCAGTCAATGGCTTGATGCCATAATGATGTTATGGAGTAATATGCTTAACATTTCTCTAATACTGAAACCTGGAGAGTTTCATATTGTTGTATAGAAGGCAAACAATTTTGTCTTGCCCACTGCTCTCCTCTTGTCTTTATATCAAGAACTAAAATGTACAAAATACTCTGTTCGAAGGGCAAAAAAGAAATTCAGAGGTAAATGACAAGATTTGAGTATATTAACTTATCAGATTTAGCCAACCATCTTCTATGCATCATAGAAAGGACTCTGTCTGGAGTATTATAAATGAGTGCCTCTGAATAATGAAGACACTAATGAAACATCTACAGGTTGTAACTCCATCTGCTCTTCTGTTCAATTTGCCTTGTGAGTTAAACAGTGGAACAAGAGTCAAGGAGTGATGAGGGAAAACTGCTTCAAACCAGACCAGACGGCTCTATAAAATTCTTAATAGCTTCAATTTGTACAATTTTATGTAATAAGATAAAGAAACTTCTAAACAGGAAAGAAAATTGATAATACATCTTCATAAGGTTTACTTTCCAAAAGAAATCGGCAGCAGGAATTTGGTTTCCAGTTAATAAAGAATCAATCACATACACATCCTAGATTCTCACCCAATAGCAAATATAAAAGAGACAAAACATGACTTGGTAATATCCTATTTTCAATTCTATTGGACTCTTTCTTAAGACTTTTACAGTAATTATGACAGTGCTATACAGAAAAATATTGCTCAAGGTTGAATTAATTCATTGAATTTATCAAGAAATACTTATTGAGCAACACATATATGTCAGGAAAAATTAAGTTATAGAGTTTCAGCAATAAATAAAAGAAATCCATCAGGAATTTGCATTACAGTGAAGACAGGATAGATGGTAAAAATATATAAATAAAATACATAATGTGTTATTTTAATAAGTGTTACAGTGAAAAAGAAAACAGGAATAGAGGAGGCATTGAATTTAGAATAGAGTGATCAGAGAAACCTCCCTGAGAAGGTGGCATTTCAGCAAAACTTAATGGAAATAAAGAAGCAAACCATTTTATAACTAATGGAAGAGAGTTCTTGTCAGAGGAAATTAAAATTACAAAAGCCCAGAGGCGAGAACATCCCTAGTTGACTGAGTTCAGCAAAAAAGACCACTGTGGTTGAAGAAAGGAAAGTAAGGTGAGAGCCACTGGAAATGAGATCAAGGACATATACGATCTAAATGCTGATTATCTTATAAAACCCTTGCAAAGATTTATTCATAATCTGAGTGAGATGACAAGCTACAGGTAGGTTTTTACTAGTGAGGTAATTTGTGCTTAAAGTTTTAGTAGTATAACTATGTATTGAGAGTCAGAGTAGATGCTTAGAAGAAAAAGTGGAAGCAAAAATAATATTTAAATCCTTATTCTTGAATTTTATGTGGTATTATACAATTACAATATTGTATGTAATACAGTCTAAAAATTACATAAAATTTACATAAAATTTAAATATCTGTATTAGATGAAATAGAACAGATCATCTTAGGGAAATACAAAAAATTTGAATATTGCATGAAAGAGTAGACAACTAGTTGGTAGTTTAAATTGTTTTACAATATGGAAAATATGTATTATCATTGGTATTGGTTGAATGATTTGAAAACATACATATGTATATGCACATTGGGAAGCAATTGGAATAATACAGAACGATGGTGGTGGCTCAGTTCAGGAATGGTGACAAGGTTATCTGACAGATTTGAAACAATAGTATAAAAAAAGAAGGGTCAAGGATGACTCCCAAGATTTTAGAGCTGAATAACTAGCATGAAATTGCCATTAACTGATATGGGAGGGTTATGAGAAGAGCAGTTTCAAAGGGGGAGGATCAAGAATTACACTTTGGACTTGTAGACTGCAAGATGCCTGTTAGATATCCAAGTGCAAATGTTGAAGAGTCTGTTCATTTAAATATTTTTAAATTTTAATTCTAGTATAGTTAATAATATAGTGTTATATTAGTTTCAGGTATACAATATAGTGACTCAACAGTTCCATATATTACACAATGCTCATCAAGATAAATTTACTCTTATTCTTAATCCCCCATCCCCTACCTGCCTCCCCTCTGATAACTGTTCTCTATAGTTAAGAGTATTTTGGGGGGTCACCTGGGTGGCTCAGTTGGTTAAACGTCTGCCTTCGGCTCAGGTCATGATCCTGGGGTCCTGGGATCGAGCCCTGCATCTGGCACCCTGCTCAAGGGGGAGTCTGCTTCTCCCTCGGCCCCTTCCTGAATTTGTGCGCTCTCTCTCTCTCAAATAAATAAATAAAATCTTTAAAGAGAAGAATCTGTTTTTTGTTTTGTTTCTTTTTTCCCCTTTTGTTTGCTGTATTGTTCCTTAAAAAAAAAAAAGATTTTATTTATTTATTTGAAAGAAAGCACGAGAGTGGGGTGAGGGGCAGAGGGAGAAGCAGACTCCCCAACAAGCAAGAAGCCCCACGTGGGGCTCAATCCCAGGACCCCGGGATCATGACTTGAGCCAAAGGCAGACAGCCAACTGACAGCCACCCAGGCACCCTACTGTATTGTTTCTTATTCCACTTGTGAGTGAAATCATATACTTGTCTTCCTCTTACTGGTTGTTTCTCTTAGCATTATACTCTCATCCATCTGTGTTGTTGCAAATGACAAGATTTCATTCTTTTTATGGCTGAATAATATTCTGTTGTATATATACACCACATCTTCTCTATCCGTTCATCTATCAATGGACACTTGGGCTACTTCCTTAGTTTGACTACTGTAAACCAGGCTGCAATAAACATAGGGGTGCATATATCCCTTCGAATTTGTGTTTTTCTGTTCTTCGGGTAAATACCCAATAGTGCAATAACTGCATCATAGGATAGTTCTATTTTTAATTTTTTGAGGAACCTTCATACTATCTTCCACAGGGGGTACACCAGTTTGTATTGCCACCAACAGTGCATGAGGGTAACTTTTTCTCCATATCCTTACCAACACTTGTTTCTTCAGTTTTTCATTTTAGCCATTCTGACAAGTGTGAAGTGATATCTCATTGTATTTTTGATTTGCATTTCTCTGATGTTGAGTGATGTTGAGCATCTTTTCATGTGTCTATTGGCCATCTGGATGTCTTCTTTGGAAAAATGTCTGTTCATGTCCTCTGTACGTTGTTAAATTGAATTATTTATTTTTATGGTGTTGAGTTGTATAATTTCTTTATATATTTTGGATACTAACCCTTTATAAGATATGTCATTTGCAAATATCTCCTCCCATTCAGTACATTGTCTTTTAGTTCTGTTGGTTGTTTCCTTTGCTGTGCAGAAGCTTTTTATTTTGATGTAGTCCTAATAGTTTATCTTTGCTTTTCTTTCCCTTGCCTCAAGAGACATATCTAGAAAGATGTTGCTTCCTAGGAAATTATCAGAAAATTACTGCCTGTCCTCTCTTCTAGGATTTTTTACAGTTTCAGTTATCACATTTAGTTCTTTAATCCATTTTGGATTTCTTTTTATGTATGGTGTAAGGAAAGTGGTCCAGTTTCATTCTTTCACATGTAGCTAGAGACTTTTTCCCATTAGATATTCTTGCCTCCTTTATCAAAAATTAATTAACCATGTAATTGTGGGTTTATTTCTGGGCTTTCTATTCTGTTCCATTGATCTATGTGTCTATTTTTGTGCCAGTACCATACTCTTTTTGATCACTACAGCTTTGTAATATAATTTGAAGTCCAGAATTGTGATGCCTCTACCTTTGCTTTTCTTTTTCAAGATTGCTTTGGCTATTCAGGGTCTTTTCTGGTTCCATACAAATTTCAGGATTGTTTGTTCTAGTTCTCTGAAAAATGTTATTGGATTTTGATAGAGATTGCATTAAATCTGTAGATTGCTTTGGATAGTATAGACATTTTAATAATATTCATTCTTCCAATCCATGAGCATGGAATGCTTTTCCATTTCTTTGTGCCATTTTCAATTTCTTTTATCAGTGTTTTACAGTTTTCAGAGTATAAGCCTTTCACCTCTTTAAGTTTATTTCTAGGTATTTTATTATTTTTGGTGCAGTTGTAAATTGGATTGTTTTCTTAATTTCTCTTTCTGCTGCTTCATTCTTACTATACAGTGTATATGCAACAGATTTCTGTACATTGAAATTTTACCCTACAATTTTACTGAACTCATTTATCAGTACTAGTTGTTTTTTTGGTGGAGTCTTCAGGATTTTCTGTATAAAGTGTCATCTGTAATACTGAAAGTTTTACTTCTTCTTTTTTTTAAATTTTATTTTATTATGTTATGTTAATCACCATACATTACATCATTAATTTTACTTCTTCTTTACCAATTTGGATGTTTTTTTTTTTTTAATTTCTTTCTGTTGTCTGATTGCTGTGGCTAGGACTTCCAGTATTATGTTGAATGAAAGTCGTGAGAATGGACATCTTGTTCCTGACCTTAGGGGAAAAGCTCTCAGTTTTTCCCCATTGAGGATGATATTAGCTGTGGATATTTTATATAATGCCTTTATTATGTTGAGGTATGTTCCCTCTAAACCTACTTTGTTCAGGGTTTTTATCATGAACGGATGTTGTACTTTGTCAAATGCTTTTTCTGCACCTATTGAAATGATCATACAGCCTTTTTAAAAAAATATTTTAATTTCATTTAGTTAGTATACAGAGTTATATTAGTTTCAGGTGTACAATATAGTTAGTGATTCAACAATTACAGAATCAAGTGCATTCAGGGTGGTATGGCTGTAGATGTTTGTGGCTGATTCAACAATTCCATATATCATCTGGTGCACAGCCTAGTTTCAATGACTAAAGCATACAGCTATTTTCATATGCTTCTATCCTTTCTCTTATTAATGTGATGGATCATGTTGATTGATTTGTGAATAGTGAACTACCCTTGCATGCCTGAAATAAATCCCACTCAATCAAGGTGAATGATTTTTTAATGTATTGTTGGATTTGGTTTGTCAATATTTTATTGAGGATTTTTGCATCTATCTTCATTAGAGATATTGGCCTGTAGTTCTCTTTTTTAGTGGTGTCTTTATATGGTTTTGGTATCAGTGTAATGCTGACCTTATAGAATGAATTTGGAAGTTTTCCTTTCTCTTCTATTTTTTGGAATAGTTTGAGAATAATAGGTATTAACTCTTCTTTAAATGCTTGGTAGAATTTGCCTGTGAAGCCATCTGGTCCTGGACTTCTTTTTGTCTTTTTGTTGGGATTTTTTTGATAATGGATTCAATTTCATTGCTGGTAATCAGTCTGTTCAAATTTTCTATTTCTTCCTGATTCAGTTTGGGAGATTATATGTTTCTAAGAATTTATCCATTTCTTCTAGATTGTCCAATTTTTTGGCATATAATTTTTCATAATGTTCTCTTACAATCCTTTGTATTTTTGTGGTGTTGTTATTTCTCCTGTTTCATTTCTGATTTTGTTTGAGTCCTCTCTCTCTCTCTCTCTCTTTTTCTCTCTCCTCTTTTTTTGATGAGTCTGGCTAGAAGTTTATCAATTTTGTTGATCTTTTCAAAGAATCAGCTTTTGGTTTCATTAATCTGTTTTTATTGTTTTCTAGTTTCTATATTCTTTATTTCTGCTCTAATCTTTATTATTTTCTTCTTTCTGCTGGTTTGGGTTTCATTTGTTCTTCTTTTTCTAGGTTAAGTTGTTTATTTGAGATTTTTCTTGTTTCTTGAGATAGGCCTGTTTTGCTCTAAACTTCCCTCTCAGAACCACTTCTGTTGCATCCCAGATTTTGTACCATTGTGTTTTCATTTTTATTTCTCTCCATGTAATTTTTGATTTCTTGTTTGATTTCTTGGTTGACCCATTCATTGTTTAGTAGCATGTTGTTTAAGCTCCATGTATTTGTGCTCTTTCCAGATTTTTTCTTGTTGTTGATTTCTACTTTCATAGTGTTATGTCAGTAAAGATGCATGGTATGACTGCAATCATTTTGAATTTATGGAGACTTGTTTTGTGGCTTAATTTATGATCTATTCTGGAGAATGTTCTGTATGCACTTGAAAAGAATGTGTATTCTGCTGTTTTAAGATGGAATGTTCCAAATATATCTGTTATATCTATCTGGTCCGGTCTAGTGTGTCATTAAACATCACTGTTTCCTTGTTGATTTTCTATTTAGATGATCTGTTCATTGATATAAGTGGAGTGTAGTTCCCTACCATTATTGCATTACTATCGATTAGCTCCTTTGGTTTATTATTATTAGTTTTATGTATTTGGGTGCTCCCATGTTGGGTGCATAAATATTTACAGTTGTTATATCTTCTTGTTAGATTGCCTTCTTTATTATTATTGAGTCCTTTGTCTCTTGGTACAGTCTTTGTTTTAAAGTCTACTTGGCTGATATAAGTATTGCTACCTCAGCTTTCTTTGGACATCCATTTACATGATTAATGTTTCTCCATCCCTTCACTTTCAGTCTGCAGGTGTCTTTAGGTCTGAAATGTGTCCCCTGTAGGGAGCATAGACATGGGTCTTTTTTTTTTTTTTTAATCCATTCTGTAACCCTATGTCTTTTGAGTGGAGCATTTAGTTCCATTTACATTCAAAGTAATTATTCATAACTATCTATTTATTGCCATTTTCTTACTTGTTTTGTGGTTGTTTTTGTATTTTTTCTCTGATCCTTTCTTCTCTTGCTCTTCTCTCTCAGTGTGCTGGCTTTCTTTAGTGATATACTTGGATTCCTTTCTCTTTACTTTGCCTATCTATTACTGGTTTTTGATTTGTGGTACCTTTAAGTTTGTATATAACATCTGCTGCATATAGCAGTCTATATTAAGTTGATGGTTGCTTACATTTGAGCCCATTCTTTATTCCTTTTCCCACCATGTTTTTGGCATATGGTGTCATAATTTACATACTTTTATTTTGTGAATCCCTTGACTTATTTTTATAGATAGACTTATTTTTAGGCTTTTGTGCTTCCTACTTTTCTTACTCTTATTTATGGTCTTTCCTTTCCCCTCAAAGAGTCCTCTTTAACATTTCCTGTAGGGTTGGTTTAGTGGTCATGAACTCCTTTAGCTTCTTTTTGTCTAGGAAACTCTATCTCTCCTATTCTGAATGATATCCTTGCTGGATAGAGTATTCTTGGCTGTAGATATTTTTTTTCCTTTCAGCTCTTTGAATGTATCATGCCATTCCCTTCTGGCCTGCAAAGTTTCCACTAAAAAAAAATCTGCTGATAGCCTTACGGGGATTTTGTTATATGTAACTGTCTTCTTTCTTCTTGCTGATTTTAAAATTTTCTCTTTATCACTACTTTTTGCCATTTTAATTAATGTGCATTGGTGTGGACCTCCTTGGGTTGATTTTGTTGGGGGCCGTCTGTGCCCCCTGGATCTGGATATCTGTTTCCTTCCCCCAGATTAAGGAAGTTTTCAGCTATTATTTTTTAAAATAGAAAATTTTTCTGCCCCCTTTTCTCTCTCTTCTACTTCTGGGATTCCTATAATATGAATACTACTACACTTGATGGAATTACTGAGTTCCCTAAGTCTTTTCTCATTTTGCATAATTTTTTTTCTCTCATCTGCTCAGCTTGATTACTTTCCATTATGCTGTCCTTCAGGTCACTAATTCATTTCTCTGCTTCCTCTAGCCTTCTATTTATACCATCTAGTGTATTTTTAATTACATTTATTGTGTTATTCATCTGTGACTGGTTCCTTTTTATGTTTTCTCTCTCTTTGAAGGAGTCTCACTGATGTTCTCCACTCTTTTCTCAAGCCCAGTATCTTTGTGACCATTACTTTGAATTGTTATCAGGCATATTACATATATCTGTTTCACTTTGGTCTCCTGCTATGGTTTTGTCTTGTTTTTTCATTTGGGACATATTCCTTTGTCTCCTCATTTTGTCTAAATCTTTGTGTCTGTTTCTGTGTGTTAGGAAAGTCAGCTATGTCCCCTGCTCTTGAAAGTAGTGGTTTATAAAGAAGAGGTCCTGTAGTGCCCTGCAGTGCAATGCCCCCTGTTCACCAGAGCCTATCACTTCAGGGGTGTCTCCTATGTGTGTTGTGTGCACCCTGCTGTTGTGTCCTGGCTGCTTTTTCCTTCAGTCCTATAATCTTCAGAGGCTCTCTTTCCCTGTTGTGGGCAGGGTTTGATCCCTCACTGTGTAGTTTTAACAAGATGCACTGGTCTGATTGCAAAATGAGACCTTCTGACACCACTGCTGGGACCTTGGCTGTGTGGGCAGGGCATGCAATTTTAACAAGGTGCACCTCAGATAATGTGTGGGTTGGCAGGTGTGGTGTTGGCAAGATTTGTGGCAGTTTTCTGGGGGAGAGAACCCAGAGTACAGGGACTGAGGCAAAGGTGACTAAGAAGGGCAGGTCCACCAAAGCCCAGAGAGGTTGGGCTTGGTATAATTAAGTTAGGTAGAGTGAATGTGGGCACTATGCTATTTCCCACAGGTGGCCATGTGTTTATGTTGGGGGGTGGGAGAGGAAGATGGTGCCTGCTGGCTCCTTTGTTCCTGGAGAAGTCCCTCAGTGAACACTGCCCCTATGGGACATGCTGTAAGATGTGTAGATAACTCTCCCTCCCATGTGCCCTAGATGTTTTTAGAACTCTTGCTCCTATGCTGTATCTCTGTAAGCTGGTTGTAGTGCTGTCTCTTTAAGGGTTGGAACTCAGCTTCCTATTGTTCTCTGGGCTCTCCCAAAGCTAAGTCCTTTGATTTTTAAGATTCCAGGGTTTAAGTCTTGCTGTTTATAAGTACTCATGAAACTCAGCCCCTCTAGTTTTCAACATCAAGTGTTTTGGGGATTCATCGTCCTTGTGTGGGCTCCTCCATGCGATAATCTGTTTTTCTCCCTTCTTTCTGTTTGTGGCTCCCTCCTGCCCATTGATGGCTGTGGTCCATTTAGTTCCCCACCTCATCTCTGCCCTCCCTACCCTCTTTAGTGTGGCCTTTTCTCTACCTTTAGTTGTGAAGTTTGTTCCGCCAGACTGTGGGTCGTCTTCTGCATTATTTACCCTGCTGTGAGTGTTATCTAGTTGTATCTGTGGGACAGGGTGAGCTTAGGGTCCTCTTACTCTGCCATCTTCGTCCCCTTCCTCCTGTTAATTTAAATATTAATTTGGCTTGATCTGGCTGGCTAAATATTTTTCTCTTCTCTATTCACAATTTTTTTTTGTGTCCTTCCTGAAGCTATTTATTCAAGGAGGACCTCTCTGAAAGGAAAAATATTTTCTTTCAATGACCTATGGGAAAGGCCCATGTCAACATTTCAATAGAGGGAGAGAATGTATACTTCTGGTTTGGAAAAAGAATTAACAGTAGAAATTAAACTACATATTGCCATACTCTTGCACCTATCATTGATCTGGATTGTCACCACTCAAACTTTGAAGCTGTTGTTGTTATGTCACCAATGGCTAGGTTGAGGGAATGTACGGTCATATCTATATAGTGATCCCAAAACCCAAATGCATTTTTTAAAAGTTCAAATTCTGCTTTTTTGGGGGGGATTGATGATATCCTAAACTGAAGTTGTGACACTTTTATTATACTTCTTAACACAATTTATTTTCCACTGAGCTGATTAACATTACCTCAAATCAATACAAATGTCATGAATCATTTTCTGACTTCTCCAGCCTTCTAGAAACACAGATCCATAGAATGCCCAAATGTTAATGTGAGCCCTCATGCTACTTGACTTTGGAATTTCAGACATTTACCAGATTCTTTTTGCAGTGTTATTCTAGGAGTTCTAAAGTTATTCTTGCATGTTCCACAAAGAAGTCCTGATTTTGGATTGTTACTTTTTGGATTTCTACTTCTCTACATTGCAGAATCACTTCTTGCCTTGATACTGATTTTCCCTTGTCTATTATTGCTCCTCTCCTATGGACACATGCTTTTCTCCATCCATGGGCAGGTGTCCAGACCTTTGTTTCCCAAAGCAGAGCTGTAAAATTTAGCAGTCTGTGAAACCTTACTGAAACCTTGAAGATACCAACACTGTCTCCATCAACAACAACAGAGCCAACTTAAGACTATGTAAGGCATGACTGCTTCCCAAGTGCATTGGCCAAGGAACCCCACACATTTCCTAAATAAATCTCTCTATCCTTAGCTTTAGATGTGACACAATACTGTAGAAGCCATCTTGTTTCTTCCACATGAAGAATCAGACTTCAGTCCTAATTTTAGAGGGAACCAAAGGCAGAAAAAAGTCATTTAGTTTTCAAAAGGGAAAGATGCCTTCAAGGGCCTCAGAAAAGTTTACTTTGCAAATAAGATAAAATTTTATTTGGAATTTTTTCTTAAATTTTGACATCAATTTGAATCATCAGAATAGTTTTTCTTTTTTTAGATCAGTTAACTGGTCTCAGCCCCTATGTAATGAATCAGAATTCTAGGTTGTCGGTATTTCTGACAAATTATCCATGTTATTCTTATGCACAATACATTTGAGAGCCGCTACAGATTACTGTGCAGAATAGCAGACTCTTCGTTGCCTGGATCTTCACTAGAGACTATTTGTCTAATATTTGTATAAATGAAATATTTTACCCAACATAGGAGCCTCTATATCTTAATCTCCAAATAAATGCACAGTGCTGGTAGGTTTTAACTGGATGATTTCCACCTGGAACTGATAACCGTAGGTACAAGTATCTCTATCTTCATAATATATGTTACATCTCTTATAGGGTGTGAGTGACCAGGAGAAGGGTGTTTTTGACCAGATGGGAGGACTGATTCACTTGTCTCTATTATTAAATATATCCCCTTCTTTTTTACAGACTGCACTAAACTTAGATTTATTTCCATGAGTGGAATTAAAGAAACTTCTGTTCTTCTCAAGGGACACTCCTTTTTGAACCTTGCTCCTTTCTGAAAGATATGGTATATAATCATTTTCATCCTTATGACTCTCTTTTAGAGAACAATATCCAAGGATTCTTAGATTCTTGCCAGCTTCTGATTCTGGGGTCTTCCTAGATTTTTCTATCTTCTCCATCCAGAATCTTACAAATCTTTGAGAGAGAAGTTAACTGTGTTAACTCAGTCTATTGGCTTGGGCAGTTAGGGTGATTTATTTCACCAGTTACTACTTTTGGTTCTTGGTTCAGCCTCCAGCATTTCACTGAGCATACAAAAATGGTCACAAAGCAGAGTCTTCAACATAATTAATAAGGTTTACCTGACAACTCATTGTTATTACATACAAAACATCATCTCTGATTTACCTATGTATAATCAAAACATTTATTAAAGCATTTGTTTTATGTATCCTTTAACAGAATTAAGGAGTAGTTGAACATCTAGAAAAATAAAATAGCAGCATTTAAATCAACATGCTGTTGGCATTTCCCACCACCCCTGCCTTGTTATAAACATAACAATTAAATATATTTTTATTTGTCAAAACTAGGGTAATTTATGGTGTTGTTTTTTAATTTTTCTATGTGTATAATTCCCTATACCCTTATTTTTCTAACAGTTTAAATCATTCTAATCCAATAAGGTCAAAATCTATCTCCAGTGTGATCTTCTTCATTCCTGGACTTGTAAATGCTCTTTCCATAACTTATGGTTTACAATACTATTGAGAATATTAAATGAGGTAAAATTCAGTAGCTTTATTCTCTTTTATTATTTGAAATCTGTAATGAATACAAGAATTGTATAGACCTCAAAGACCAGAGTGTGGGAGTGAATATACAATATACAATATACAATGTAGTGAAAGGTAGAAAAATGGCTAAATCTTTCATAATAATTCCATTGGGCATGTATATTAATTTTCATTGATCTTACCAACTCTGTATTTGTCTTAAGTGAATGTCCATTTATCTTCATGGTTTAACTTCTATTTCTAAATGTTCTGAAATTTGGTGTCTAATGTCAATTTTGTTATTCTAACCAAGACTGTAGTGATTTTTTTTTAAAGATTTTTTTATTTATTTGCGAGAGAGAGAATGAGAGACAGAGAGCATGAGAGGGAAGAGGGTCAGAGGGAGAAGCAGACTCCCTGCTGAGCAGGGAGCCCGATGTGGGACTCGATCCCGGGACTCCAGGATCATGACCTGAGCCGAAGGCAGTCGCTTAACCAACTGAGCCACCCAGGTGCCCTGTAGTGATTTTCTAGATCAAATCATTCTCAGATGTCAGCTTTCTAGAGCTGATTTTTGCCTTTTCTCTTCAGGAAAACACCTTCATTCCATTTATAATTTTAGTTGCCATTTCTAAAACATGCCAAACTGCGTCTTGACTTACAAGGCCACCACATGTAATTATGCAAGTTGGGTTTTATGAAAATCCAGAAGATGTCATTCACAAGGACTCTTAAGTGAACAGCAATACATAGAATTGTGGAACAAACAAGTTACTCAACCATAATGACTGCCTTCAAGTTTTTTCAACTAGAACTATTTGCCACCCTACTGTATAGTTTGTGAGTAAAACCACAACTGGTTCAACTCCAGAAGCTGCAAGGGACTATGACTTTTTGAAAGGGCCATTGTTCTCAGCCTCCTGATAATCCATCTTGGATTTCTTTTGATTGTGTGTATTTACCAATAATCTTGTTGGCTGTCTATGTATCTTCACACTAAGAATGTCATAATCTATTAAATATTTCCTTAGGTTTTTTGGCAGCCAGTTTGACTTTGTTATTCATTGCTGTAATTGTGCCTAACTGTGACAGATAAGAACCTCAACCTGGCCTCTGATATCTTGGAATCCTACCTTCACCATTATTATCAGGGGCCTAGTTTTGTAACAGAATCTTCTGCTGTCATCCCTGCCTTACAGAGGATAGCCAATACTGAAATTCTCAGCAATGGTTTTGCCCCTCATACTGGTACATTCTTTATCTCTTTGGTAAATGGATTATACTCCAGGCTTTCCCTTAGAACCTAGTCATCTGGTGGCTTTTTCCAGCATTAGGATATTCATCTAGCATGCCCACTTCCCTGAACCTTTTGCTCTCTTGCCCCACTGTCTGTCACAGCATTTCAGGAATTTCTACTTTGTTTATTGTGTTCCTTCACTTCCAGGATTCCAAAAACCATTTGCAGCATGTTAATACCTTCACAGGGAGTCCTTGTTAGGCTGTTGAAATCCTGTATCATGAGAGAGAGTTTACATATCTACAAATTGTGCCTTAACAAATCTTATGCTCTGCCCCCTTAATCTAAAACCCTCAGCATGTAGTCCATACACATTCTTCTTGCTCTTTCCAGTATATATCAGCCAGCTCCTTCAACATATACTTACTTTCTTTCCTCTTCACAAACCAAGCACATTTCTAGATAAGTTATGTTGGAATTTGACTCTTGTTATATCATGGTTTCCAGGAAAGGACATGGCGAGGGGAATGCCTTTGGAAGGCAAGCATTTGAGGTCTTCACATACTCTTAAATTAAGAGACAGGGTACACTCATTTCTTTTTGTAGGTTCACTTGGTACTCCCATCTTTCCTTTCAGGGACATGACCTTGGTATCGCAAACCTGCTGATGCTGAGAACTCAACCTTTGAAGCTCCATGACTTATAGAATTAAGTCCAGAGCCTGGTCCTCTGTTCTATCTGTTCTTTGTCTACAATCAGTTAAGATATCCTTAAATACTGTCAGATATATCCTCTGATTTTCATATTTTTCCTTGAATTGGTGATTAGTCTCTCTAAGCCTATTATTATCTCTTTTCCAGGGCATAACAGCAGCCACTCAATTCCATAATATTCATAGAAATTTTTCTTCACATCTCTTAAGCAGCAGGGATAGTCTATCTGTCAGGTAGAATACCAGTACACCATTTATGTCCATCATCGGTGAAGATTTTAACAATTGTACTTTTATAGCATGTCAAGGGATAACCATAATAACCATATTCTACCTACTAGTAGTGTTTGTATCCATTTGCCTGCAGAATAGCGAGTAACATATCCCTACAATCCCTGTTTAGAGTTTGCTGCCTACGACCATATTGGTACTAATTGTCTTAGAGATATTTCCCAGGAGGCAGACTATAATGATAATTATGGGCACAAGATTTGTTAGGGCATGCATTGCGAGAGATATCCCTGTTAGGAAGATAATTCAACAAGGAAGTAGAGAGGGAAAGCCCAGGTAGAGGGACAAAGTGACCCACAATGCCATTGCAGCCAAAATTTCAGGTGATAATGTAAAGAGTTGTGGAGCTGGATGGACCTTCAGCATTGTCATAAATTGAGGTAGGGAGGCTAGGCCATTTTTATCACCACGTTAACCAGTCATTGGCCAAGTGATGCTTCCTGAGAAGTGTCTAATCTTGGACAAGGCATTTGCCTGCTGCTAAGTGTAATTTCCAGTGATTTACACAGCTGTATGAATTGGCAACTCATATTCTGGGCAGCTGGGGGAAGGATGCCTTGATTCTGAAGACAGCGCCTGGGTGAAGCACCACACTATTCACTACATATACTATAATTTCTATCAAATATAATACAACAATAATAATAGTAAAATAATTATTACTTTTGCTAACCATTTGTGATGGTTAATTTTATTTGTCAATTTGACTAGGCCAAGGAGTGCCCAGATTAAACATTATTTCCCGGTGTATCTGTGAAGATATTTCCAGGTGAGATTAGCTGTTGAATTGGTGGACTCAGTAGATTGCTCTCCCAAATGTGGGTGGCCACCATACAATCTGTTGAGGGTTTGAATAGAACAAAACAGCAGAAGAAGGAGGAATTCATCCTTTTTTGCTTCCTGCCTGCCTACTTGAACTGGGACATTGATTATTCTCCTGCCCTTGGACTAGAATTTACATTACTGGCTCCTCTGGTTTACAGACCTTCAGACTCAGGCTAAAATAACACTACCAGGTTTCTTGGGTCTCCAACTTGCAGACAGCAGATTATGGGACTTCTCAGCCTCCATAATGGTGTGATGGTGTGAGCCAGTTCTGTATAATAAATTTCTTCCTTTGTGTGTGTGTGTGTGTGTGTTAAAACATTCAGTTTCTCTGGAGCTCTCTAACACATTATTTGAGAGTAAGTTGCAAATATCATGATACTTTATTCCTAAATAGTTCACTGTACATCTTCTAAGTTCTAGGAGGTTCTACTGTATAACCATACCACAATGATCAATGTCAGGAAATTTCAAAATGATATAATATTATCAAATTTACAGTCCATATACAAGCTATGCAAATTGTCCCTATCACATAATTTATAGCAATTATTTTACAATCCAGGACTGAATCCAGGATCATCTGTTGCATTCAATCATCATGTCTCTGTTCATGTTAGTTGGCTAATTACGTGCTTCTCAGCTTCCTTGAAATTAAAAACCAGAATTTTCTGGATGAGGTATCATGATTCTCTTTGCAATTTTGGTGTGGGATCTAAAATGGAAACATATCACATGATCTGGCACAAAACATCTGATTTTGAAACCAAACAAATAATTCAAGATTTTTATAAACCCCCTGCAGTACTTTAAAACTTATATAAGAACATGCATGTTTCACAGTTATCAGTAAATAATTTAGAACATGATAGATTTGTGTGTGTGTATGTATGTATGTGTTTGTACTTCTTGTGTATTAAGAGAAGCTTCATTATTTGAACTAAATTACCTGTCTCACAGTATTTGTTTAATTATTGAGATATAATTAACATACAATATTATATGAGTTCAAGTATACAACATAATAATTTGACATTTGTATCTGTTGTGAAATGGTCACCACAATAACTCTAGTTTCCATCTGCCACCTTACAAAGTTAATGCAATGTTATTGACTATATTTTCTATACTGTACATTACATCCCCATGACATATTTATTTTATAACTGGAAGTTTATACTTCTTAATCCCTTTAACCCATCCCACAGCCCCCACCAATTTCTTTCCCCTCTGGCAACCACCAATTTATTCTCTGTATCCATGAGTCTGGGTTTTGTTTTGTTTGTTTTGTTTTTTAGGTCCCACATATGAGTGAAATTCTGCAGTATTTGTCTTTCTGTATCTGACTTATTTCACTTAACATAATTCCTTCAAGGTCCATCTATGTTGTTGCAACATGATGCACACTTGAGAAGAATGTGTATTCTGCTGCTTTTGGATAGAATTTTCTCTGTATATGTTAAGTCCATCTAGTCTAATGTGTTGTTTAAGGCCAATGTTTCCTTATTGGCTTTCTGTCTGAATAATCTATCCATTGATGTAAGTTGAGTGTTAAAGTCTTCTAATATTACTGTATCGCTGTCATTTTCTCCCTTTAGGTCTGTTAATATTTGCTTTATATATTTTGGTGCTCTTATATTGGGTACATCTATATTTATAAATGTTATGTCTTCTTGCTGTATTGACCCCATTTATCATTTTGTAGTGCCACTCTTTCTTTTATTACAGTCTTTGTTTCAAAGTCTACTTTGTTTGATATGAGTATAGCTACCCCAGCTTTCTTTTGGTTTCCATTTACATGGAATATTGTTTTCCATCCCTTCACTTTCAGTCTGTGTGTGTCCTTACATCTAAAAATGAGTCTCTTGTAGGAAGCATATATGTGGATCTTGTTTTTAATCCACTCAGACACACTATGTATTTTGTTTGGAGAGTTTAGTCCATTTATATTTAATTATTGATAGGTATGTACCTAATGCCATTTAGTTAACTATTCTGGCTGTTTTGTAGTTTTTCTCTGTTTGTTTCCTTTTCTCTTTCTTTTCTTGTGGTTTGATGACTTTCTTTAGTATTATATTTAGATTCCTTTCTCATTTGCTTTTGTGTATTTACTGTAAGTTTTTGCTTTGTTGTTACTGTGAGGTCCACATATATCAATCTATGTATATAACAGTCTAGTTTAGGTTGAAAGGAACTTAAATTTGAACACACTCCAAAACTATATTTTCACACCACAACCCCATGTCTTTTGTTCTTGATGTCACTTTTTACATCTTTTTATTTTATATCCCTTAACTAAATATTGTAGTTTTTGTTAATTTTACTGCTTTTGCCTTTAACCTTCTTAGTAGTTTCATATTTGATTACTTCACTAGCTTTACTATATATTTACCTTTACCAGTGAGATTTTTACTTTCATATGTGTTCTTATTGTTAAATAGTGCCATTTCTTCTCAGCTTAAAGAAATCCCTTTAATATTTTTTGTAAGGCTGATTTAGTAGTGATGAACTCCTTTAGCTTTTGCTTGTCTGGAACTTTCAAATCTGAGTGATAATCTTGCCAGGTATAGTATTGTTGGTTAGAAGTTTTTCCTTTTTAGCACTTGGGGTATATTGTGCCACTCTCTTCTGGCCTGCAAAATTTCTGCTGAGAAATCTGCTGATAGCCTTATGGGGTTTCCCTTGCACATAACAATTTGTTTTTCTCTTGCTGCTTTTAAGAGTCTCTCTGTATCTTTAACTTTTGACATTTTAATATGTTTAGGTTCACCTTATCTGACACTCTCTGGGGTTCCTGGACCTGGGTGTCTGTTTCCTTCCCCAGATTAGGGAAGTTTCAGCCACTGTTTCTTAAATAAGTTATCTGCCTCTTTTTCTCTCTCTTCTCTATAATGTTTTATTGTGTTTGATGTCCCAAAAGTCCTATATCTTCATTTTTTTCTCATTATTTTTTCTTTTTTCTACTCTGGATGAGTTCTATTGCTTTAACTTCCAGTTCACTAATCTGCACTTATACTTCATCCAGTGTACTGTTGAACCCCTCTAGTGTATTTTTCAGTTCAATTATTGTATTCTTCAGCTCTGTGACTTCTATTTGGTACTTTCTTTTGTTTTCTATCTCTCTATTGAAGTTCTCACTATGTTCATCTATTCTTCTCCTAAGTTCAGTAAACATCTTTATGGCCATTACTTTGAATTCTTTATCAGGTAAATTACTTATCTCCATATTAAGGTCTTTTTCTGAGGTTTATCTTGCTCATTTTCTTGGAACATATTTCTCTATTTCCTCATTTTGCTCGACTCTCTGTGTTTCCATGTATTAGGTGAAACAGCTCTTTTCAGTCGTGAAGGAGTGGCTTTATGTAGGTGATGATCTTTCTCATGCTACCTTTGCCCTACCTCTTGGTTGTCTCTCAAGCCTTTGTGATTGTCTAAACCATCTGATTTATTCTTGATATGCCTCCACTGTTGAGGGTGTGCCAAGACATGTCAGTGATCCAAGAGGAAGAATCTTATTTAGTACCTGGTTGCAGGCTGATGGAAGCCACACCTTCAGGCACCTGCTTTAAAAGTATGAAAATATATACAGTCATATGGGGCTTTAATTGTAGTCCCTGCTGGCCTCCTGACCGGGAGATGTAGAGGTATCCCTTGGGTGACAGTTGCAAAAATTGGGGCTCCAGATGAGTGTATAAGCTCCTGAGAAGTTTTATCAAACTGTAACAAGGTCAAAGGGGTGCTCAAGGATGGTGTATCTCTGTTTACATTCCTTGGGTACACTTTTTTATCCTCTAGGTGTGTGGGAAACCTGAAACCTGTCCCTCAGGCTAAAGCCCCAGACTAAGTAAATAGGCCTTTTTCATAGGAGACTGGGATTGTATTTCAGTTTGCTATCTTTTAACGCCCTGGGGTTGGTAGTCTGCAAAGAGTTGTCTTTCTAATTATAGTCCAATGGAGGTCTGGCATATCAGCCCTTTTGGCCACCAAGGCCAGGTGATTAAAGGTGTCCCTGTGTGTATTGTGTGTACTTGCTGGCTTTAGCAAAGCAGCTGGGAAGTGTAGTGGGTGGAACATGTCACTTGCTTCAGAAAGTCAGTGGGAAAATATCATGACTATGTACACTGTAGGGCTTCAGTGAAGAACTGTGTGTGTGTGTGTGTGTGTATCTATGTGTGTGCCAGCTTTAGTATGGGAGCAGGATGATGCTGTGACTGTTTATACTCACCAGCCCCAGCGAGGAGATGGTAGAGTGTCACAACTGCCTCACTCACAGACTTTGCCTGGGAGCAGAACTCTGTGACCACTTGTACTCTCCCACCCCAGCCAGGGGAGTAGGGTAGTGTTGCCAACTACCTGCTGTCTCTAGTCTCAGCAAGTGCCAGAACTGCTCATCCCCACCTGTCTCAACAAGGTAGGGGGAGGGTGCTGTGTCCAAGTTTGCCAACCTGTGATAGCAAGCTGTGTGAAGAGTGCAGTAATGGCATCTGCCAGTGCCTCCATATTCAGGTAGGATCTCAACTATCCCCTGTCCTTCCAACCCATGCTCCAATAATAGAAAAAACATATCCCTCTAGGTGCTTCTGAAACTGCTCTGTCCTCACTGGGTCTAAGGGCAAGTGAGACTGCTCATGAGCCCTCCAAGAGGGGAATCTCAGTTTCCTATAGCACTTTGGGACCCCCTGGACATTAGCCCCATTGGTTTTCCAAGCCAGATGTGTTGAGGGCTCATATTTCTGGTGTGGATCTCAGGAGCTGGGGTACCTGATGTGGGGCATCAACCCCTCACTCCTCCAGAAGAAACACTGTCTGGTGATAAACCTCCATATCTTCTACCCATCTTGATGTGGTCCTTTTCTCCTTTGTTGTGAAAAGCAATTCATTTAGTTTTGAGATCTTTTTCAGAGGAAAGTGATCCATATATAGTGGTAGATTTGGTGTGTCCATAAGAGGAGGTGAATTCGGGATCGTCCTCTGCTGCTATCTTGGATCCCCCATCCCTGTCTCTCAGTACTGAAAAACACCATACTATGGTCCAGTAGATGTCAGCATAAATGCTTACTGCATGCTATTACAGCCATATGAAATCATTGATGATTCAAAATGAATTTAGTGTGCAACTCAGGAATTGACTATTATAACATGTACATTTGCAATTAGCATATACAATTAGCAGAGAATGCTTATTATATGTCTAAGTAAGCTAAAGTGAAAGAAGTTCTAGGATGGTAATTTTCTTATAAGAAAGTCTAAGCAATTTTCCAATTTATACTTTGCTGTTCTCTTATTTAATTTTAACTTGACCAAGTTTGTTTTTACAGTTGAATGGTATATGAATATTTTTGTAACCGCAGAAGAATGGCTGCTTTTATTTTTCTCTCTTTATATCTCTACTCTTTGAGAGGCTTGTGTGATGCTGGGCTTCTCACTAGAAATCAACCTATAGGTAGAATTTAGTCTTCTTTGGTACCAATAAGGAGACTTTAGCCTGCATATTAAAAATGAAGGCAAATGCTTTGTCTTATATATTTTAGATAACTCCTCATCACTTAAATTTGATCAATAGAGGATAATGAATCCTTCTTTCACCTTGTAGCATTGTTATCACCAATATAAAACTTGGAATTTTACATTATTTTCAAATCCTTCTATGTGTACTTGTTCAAGAAATTTAAACAATTTCCTTTCTGCAATACCTTCTGTGTCTTTATGTTTTTATTTTCATCACTTCCCTATCCTTATCTTTTTCTCACCTGACTTATACTTTCTTGTTTACTAACTCCCTTATAGCCTTAGCACTACTTATAAATACTTTGTAATGGTTTCTTATCTCTCCCTTAACGTAAAAAAACAAAAACAAAGACACAGAAAGAACTAAAAGCTATACAACTCTGCAACATCTCTTCATTCAGCTTCTTTAGGGCTATTTACTCAAATAGCAAAAAAAAAAAAAAAAAAAATTCCAATAAATTATGAATAAACTCCTGTCAAATTTAGTTCAATCCTGTGTTAAGGGAAAAGGTCTCAAAGTGGACCATTGCAAAAATTATCTTTTTGGGTCACCATATGACAGAAAAAGAACGGTTTGTTGAACCATGAGAGACTATGGACTCTGAGAAACAAACTGAGGGTTTTAGAGGGGAGGGGGATGGGGGGTGGGTTGGCCTGGTGATGGGTACTAAGTTGGGCATGTATTGAATGGAGCACTGGGTGTTATGCACAAACAATGAATCATGGAACACTTCATCTAAAACTAATGATGTAATGTATGGGGATTAACATAAGAATTAAAAAATAAATAAATAGGAAAGAAAAAAAATCGGGAAGATAAAAAAAAAAAGAAAAAGAATGGTTAGAGTAGAACTTTCTAACCTTGCTACTATTGACATTTTGGGCCAGATAATTCTTTGCTGTGGGGAGCCATCCTGTGCATTGTAGAATGTTAGCAGCAACCCTGGCCTCTTTGCACAAGAGGCTAGTTGCACCCTCCTGTTGTGACAACCAAAAATTTTTCCAGTTATTGTCAAATTTCTCTTGGGGGAACCAACACCCCCTAATGAGAACCACTGGGTGAGATACAAAAAAACCAATTAGGGTACTGAAACAATTAGATGGGTTATTTATGTCCCCAAAGTTCTTTTTTTTTTTTTTTTTTAAAGATTTTATTTATTTATTTGAGAGAGAGAATGAGAGAGAGCACAGGAGAGAGGGGAGGGTCAGAGGGAGAAGCAGACTCCCCGCCGAGCAGGGAGCCCGATGCGGGACTCGATCCCGGGACTCCAGGATCATGACCTGAGCCGAAGGCAGTCGCCTAACCAACTGAGCCACCCAGGCGCCCTGTCCCCAAAGTTCTTAATCTCATTTAGAGAAGAAGAAAAGTGTTCAAGCATTTTATCAGAAATTAAAATCCCTCCCTAGAAGGATGTTGTGAAATTGTCTTGAAAAAAATTCTGACCCAGACTTGTTTGGGACAGTTATTTCTCCATGTTTTTCAGCTTTATCAAGTCAGTACAAACTTTTCTGGGAAAACATCTTATAATGTTTACTTTCATATCTTAAATTCAAAATTATAATTTAAAAAAGCTTTAACTATAACAGTAATGATAAATAAGAGGAAGATAACTTATAATACAAATGATATAAATTTCAATATGTTGATACTCAGGCCCAATTACACCAGAAGACATAATGAAATGATTACTTGCTTTCCCCTATAAAGGGAATCACCATAAATGACAACTATAAATGCAGACTGAGAGAGGTATGTCATATTGGCAACTCACATACATGAGCAGCATCATTAGAGTGATGCAATTTTCAGAAATAGCGAACAACTTGATAAAAATTCTAAATGAAACTATGTACAACCTTCTTTCAATTTGTATATATAGTAGTGATTATAAGGAAATTCAGTTCATTAAAACCATGTAAAACTTTTTGTTTAAATGAAAAAGAGAATTAGGTTCTGTGATCAGATGTGTATTAATATATGTTTTGCTTTCATTAATGCCATCTACCATACTCAAAATTTGTACAACATATAGGCCAATTATACATAGTGAAGGACTGTCTGGCACATTGCAGGGCATCTAGCATCTCTGATCCTAGCTGCTCAATGCCAGTAGTGCATTCCAATCATTGTGACAATCAAAACTTTACTGAAATTTTCCAAAACTCTTTCCAGAAGGCAGAACCCTACTCTAAATAAAAGTAAAAACTTTTATGGAGAAATTAGTTGCCTGTGTTATGCATTTGGCAAACAGTAGTGGCCTGCATTTCTCCCCTATTTACCTAACAATCATGTCTTTAAGTTGTCCATCAAATTTCTCAAAAGTGTCTCCTAATAAGGGTATTTTTCTTTTTATTCAATTGAAAAAATGAAATAAGATGTTACTACAAGATCTACTTATTTCTGTATTTTAAAACTAGTATCTATTGTGAGACTTTTTTTCAGTGAAGTTTGTTATTACATTGAAAACTGCGAAGTATTCATCTGAGTTTTTACACCTGGTTCAGGATATGTTGATATTAAAATAGATGGCAAGACTTGTCAAAATTATATATATATATAAATAATATATAACATATATATATAATATATATAATTATAATATTATATAATAAATAATAGATAATATTGTTTTTGTTTATTTATTATATTTATATTATATAATAATAAATAATAAATAGATAAATAAATAATAGATAAATAGATAAATAGATGGCTGGACTGCTATTTAGACAATGTTGGATGCAGGATATTATAATTAAAATCATAGATGTGTGCAAAATTTCCCAACTAATTGAAATGTTGTTATCAATAAATTGTGGTCTGCTCAAGGAAATTAACAAAGATTAGGTAAACTTATAACCGTATGTGGAAAATAATTTGTTTCAAATTAAGGTATGTAAATATCAACATCATTCCTAGAGTAATATCATGTTGTTAAGTTTATGCTGGGACTTGAAGTGAATTTGTACAGTTTTTTGTCTAAATAATAATATCTTACATTTTTATAGTGTCTTACATTTTTAATATCATTTACTCTTTACATTAGTTTTATAAATTATGTCCTCCAGTTAGGTAGGCAACATGGTTTCCAATTTTGGTCGCTTCAATTTTTAATTTGATCTCTGGCAAGTTATATTACTCATATGTGTATAACTTCTGTTTTTGTGAGGATTAAATAAGTTACTCTATAAAAAGGGCTTAACACAGTAGGCACATGCATATTATTTGCTGTTATTTTTATTTCCATTTTATAGATAAGAAATGTGAAGCTCTGAGAGAAAAGTTTGAATCAGTGTTTTCACACTTTTGCAACTTGACTGTGATGCAGTGTAAAATAGATTTTATTTTACAATCTAATATGCATATGCATTCATATACCTATACATGTATATGAAACATATATATGACCCAGAAGTTTCACAAAGCAAATTTACTTTTGCTGTATGTAGTATACTTTGATTTTTTTCTGTCTTATTCTGCTTATGCCCTTTTATTTTTTAAGTTGATTGTGACACACTAACTTGATTTCTGCAAGTATAATTGAGTCAAAGCCAACAGTTTAAAAAATATAACTGTGGTCACACAGCTAGGAAATTACATTACGGACACTTGAACCCATAGCTTCTGTAGACTGAATACCTTGATGACAACATCCATGTTTTTCTCAGCCCTGATTCTTTACAACACCTAGTGCCCTGAGCAGAGTAGATGTTTATCCTGTTCGCTAAGAAAATTATGATTCTAAAATTTTGTGACACCTTGGAGCTTTTCAATGGGTGAAAACAGTCTTTTTTGTGCATAAAATGATAATTTCATATTATTCACAGAGGACAAACATTTCATGAAAAGAAGTAAAAAGACTATTAGTTGAATATGGTTACCATACTATTAATACCATTAATTAAGTTAGGAGCCATTAATAAAACTTGTAAAAGTTCTGACTGGTAAAAGAAAATCTAGAAAACAATAATTCTGCAAGAAAATGGGGAATGATGAATCACAAACTAGACATGAATTGTAACATGGCAAGAGATCAATATTTTTCTGTGTGTTCCAAACATAAATCAAGGATACTCCATTTGCTCTTTGATGCTCAAGAGCTTATCTGTAAAGGGTTGAAGATCATGACTGATGGTAAGGACCATCGTAAT
Source organism: Mirounga angustirostris (assembly GCF_029215605.1). NCBI lineage: Eukaryota > Metazoa > Chordata > Mammalia > Carnivora > Phocidae > Mirounga > Mirounga angustirostris. The sequence goes on along the minus strand of NW_026991719.1, from coordinate 29,402,693 downwards.
GAAGAATATATTAGTGATTATCTGCATTTAGTTGAGTTAATTAGGATGAACATATGGATTTATAAATCACTCAAAGTCTAAAAGAGCATTTCTATGCATTATTTCCCATACCAAACTTTAATTGAAGTTGTTTTTAAGAATTATATTGGCCCACTGTAAAGTTGACTCTTCTTTTCTTTTCTGAACTCTCAATGACTAGGTTTGTTGTTCTTAATAAGGCAAAGGAATAAATGAAACAAGAGGTCTGGTTAATAAAGAAATTATGCAGAAAGAGGGGTGCCTGGGTAGCTCAGTCAGGTAAGCATCTGACTCTTGATTTCAGCTCAGGTCATGATCTTAGGGTCATGAAATTGAGACCCTCATTGGGCTCCACAGTCAGCGAGGAGTCTGCTTGAGATTCTCTCTCTCCCTCTTCCTCTGCATGCCCCCTCTAAAATAAATAAATAGATCTTTAAAAAATGACTCCACCAGATAATTGCTAGAACTGATACACAAATTCAGCAAAGTGGCAGGATGTAAAATCAATGCAGTTGATTTTAAACTCAAAATGGATGAAAGACCTCAGTGTGAGACAGGAATACATCAAAACCCCAGAGGAGAACACAGGCAGCAACTTCTTTGACCTCAGCCGCAGCAACTTCTTGTTGTTTCCAGAGGTAAAGAAAACAAAAGCAAAAATGAATTATTGGGACTTCATCAGGATAAAAAGCTTTTGCACAGCAAAGGAAGCAGCTAACAAAACCAAAAGAAGTCAGTTACATTTCTATACACTAACAATGAAGCAGAAGAAAGAGAAATCAAGGAATCTATCCCTTTTACAATTGCACCAAAACCATAAGATACCTAGGAATAAATCTAACCAAAGAGGGAAAGGATCTGTACTCTGAAAATTATACAGCACTTATGAAAGAGATTGAAGAAGACACAGAGAAGTGGAAAAACATTCCATGCTCATGGATTGGAAAAATATTGTTAAAATGTCCAAGCTACCCAAAACAATCTACACATTCAATGCAATCCCTATCAAAACACCATCAGCATTTTTCCACAGAGCTGGAACAAACAATCCTAAAATTTGTATGGAACCGAAAAAGACCCCCAATAGCCAAAATAATATTGAAAAAGAAAATCAAGCTGGAGACATGATAATTCTGGAATTCAAATTTTATTACAAAGCTGTAATCATCAAGACAGTATGGTACTGGCACAAAAACAGACACATTGATCGATGGAACAGAATAAAGAACCCAGAAATGGATCCACAACTGTATGGTCCACTAATCTTCGACAAAGCAGGAAAGAATATACAATGGGGGGAAAAAACAGTCTCTTCAACAAATGGTGTTGGGAACATTGGACAGCCACATGCAGAAGAATAAAACTGAAACACTTTCTTACACCATACACAAAAATAAACTCAAAATGGAGAAAAACCTCAATGTGAGACAGGAATACATCAAAATCCCAGAGGAGAACACAGGCAGCAACCTCTTTGACCTCAGTCACAGGAACTTTTGTCGTTTCCAGAGGTAAAGGAAACAAAAGCAGAAATGAATTGTTGGGACTTCATCAGGATAAAAAGCTTTTGCACAGCAAAGGCAAGAGCTGACAAAACCAAAAGACAACCTACAGAATGGGAGAAGATATTTGCAAATGACTTATCAGATAAAGGGCTAGTATCCAAAATCTATAAAGAATTTATCCATCTCAACACCCAAAAACAAATAATCCAGTTAAGAAATGGACAGAAGACATTAACAGACATTTTTGCAAAGAAAACAGACAAATCTCCAACAGACATATGAAAAAATACTCCACATCACTAGGCATCAGGGAAATACAAATCAAAACCACAATGAGATACCACCTCACACCAGTCAGAATGGCTAAAATTAACAAATCAGGAAACAACAAATGTTGGTGAGGATGCAGAGAAAGGGGAACACTATTATGCTGTTGGTGGGATTGCAAGCTGGTACAGCCACTCTGGAACACAGAATGGAGGTTCCTCAAAAAGTTAAAAATAGAACTGCCCTACAATCTGGCAATGGCACTACTAGGTATTTGCCCAAAGGATACAAACTTAGTGATCCAAAGGGGCACCTGCACCCCAATGTTTATAGCAGCAATGTCCACAATAACCAAACTATGGAAAGAGCCCAGATGTCCCCTGACAGATGCATGGATAACAAAGAGGTGATATATATGTATATATATGTATATATATATATATATATATATATATATATATATATATATATATCCATGAATGCATGGATAAAGAAGAGGTGAGATATATATATATATATATATATATATATATATATATATATATCCATGAATGCATGGATAAAGAAGAGGTGAGATATATATATATATATATATATATATATATATATATATATATATATATATGGAATATTACTCAGCCATCAAAAAGAATGAAATCTTACATTTTACATTGATGTGGATGGAACTGGGAGTATTATGCTAAGTGAAATAAGTCAGTCAGAGAAAGACAAATACCTTATCATTTCACTCATATGTGGAATTTAAGAAACAAAACACATGAACAATGTGGCAGGGAAGGAAAACTAAAATAAGATGAATCCAGAGAAGGAGGCAAACCATAAGAGACACTGAACTCTGGGAAACAAACTGAAGGATGGTGTAATTGGGTGATGGGCATTAAGGAGGGCACTTGGTGTAATGAATACTGGGTCTTACATGCAACTGATGAATCACTAAATTCGACCCTTGAAACTAATAATACAGTATATGTTAACTAAATTGAATTTAAATTTAAAAATTGTGCAGAAAGATTTTCAAATAAAATTTGTTTAAAATTTCTAACAATGAGAATTTTTTCAAATGTGTTTTGCAAAGATTGGTATTTTCTACTGTAGATGAAAAAATAGTTTAATAGATCATAGATAACAAATAATGCAGTAATCCACAAGAGCTGCACATACAGTGGAAATAAAAACTCTTCAACAATTACATTCCATGTATGACCTCTTCTAAAATATTGAGTATAGAAGCCTTCCTGCAATCCTTTGACCCAGCCACTAACTCACAGTGAGTTATTCCTAGACACAGAGTCCCATAATCTCATCAATAGAAAAAATTCAAACCCTCATCAAAGCAAATTGTTCAAGTGAAATCTTTATCATTAACATTAGTCAGCATAAGCACAGTCCTAACAGAAATAACCTCAGTATCTACTTGTTTTACTTTAAAACCACTGAGAAATTGATTCCATTTCAATTAAAATATATTTGACCATATTTCACTATAGTATGCAAAAAGAAGTCAATGGCATTGGTCTATCAATAAAGAGGGTGGAATTTTACCAATGACTTCATTAATGAGAATATGTAGAATTTCTTCTATCAAAGGCAAAGAAAGTATTTGTCCAATTCATTCCCTCATTCCTTTTGTTGATCTGGCCTGTTTTCAAAAATATTTATTAAGGGAGCTTTTCAGCTTTAGGACCCAATAATGTATCCCATAATGAAATCTAATGGGTTGTAGTAAGCATATTTAAAAATAAGATGGAATAGAAAATGATGAAATAGAGTAAAATAGAAGACAGTATCAAAATTATATGGCCATAGTAAGGGTATCATTTTATAAAACATTTTTCATTTTACAGAAATAAATTGCATGTGTAAAAAGTTTTTCTTACTGTATGTCATATTCAAAATGCATAGGATAAACATTCTTATGGATATAATAAAGAATGGCTGACAGTGATGTATTGAAATTTGAAACATTTTTATTTTAAAAATATAACAGGATTACATTTTAGAATATACATGCCTTGGATTTAATGTCTTGGGAAAAGAATCCAGTGTACAAATCAACTATATAGGTTGTATTTATTTTTAAGTTTGTTTTTCATCAAATTCTAAATGGATGTCCTAGTTTACACCAATGTTTTATTAAATAGAATAAGAAGAAAGTTTAAGGCTTCAAGTTACATTTCATACTCGTTCACATTTAAAGCTCTGAGCTATTAAACAGGCAAAAGAGGGAAGACTTGTTAGCACCTGAATTAATGTGATACACAAATGGGATGTAATGAGTGATCAATAATATTCAACAGATAAACTATAAAGAAAAATGCAATTGGTGCATAAAAATACAGAACTGTGGAGAAATTTCAACCATCCAATATTTTTCACTAGCTCTAAAATATATACTTCAACAACTTTCAATGTAGTTGAGATAGCTTCTGCTATCAATATATTACTGTAATTGAGATATCAGTGCCTTATATAGTTGAGAAAATTTCAGTTAATCTCATAACATCCTATTTTCATTCAACCTCTGTCTCGGATACCAATTCCTATACCATATAAGCTTGGAACTGTATATTTAATTTCTTGGCAGAGATTAAAGTTTCTATCATATCCTGCCTATAGTTCTCATTTAAAAGCAATTAAAGCCATTTTGTAATGTTTTATATTTCACAAGTGTTCACGGTGACTGTAGCACAACTAGTGTATGATATTTCCTATGCTGAAAACTCTGACTAAACTGAAAGGCTATGTATTTCTCTATAGTAATTCTCTAGTTTTAGCAAAAAATAAAAGCTTTTATGATCAAACACACAGACAATATATGAATGATTTCTGAAAACCAATCATTTGTCCCATCTTAAAGCTGTCAAAGTTGAGTTAGAAAACAGAATCCATAAATGGTACCAGTCTTTCCAAAATGACAATTAAGTATAAATATTTAAGCATATTTCTAGTGCCTGTGTCTTATTAATTTTGAATCTAAACTGGAGTCTTAGTAGAGACGGTAGGCCAAAGAAACCAACAAAAAAAGCACAGAAATACATTAGTGGGCACAGGCAAAAGTGATATTCTAACTTAACTCACAAGTTTCTATTTTGGGGGGTGGGTTCAAAGAATTGTTTTATCTTTGAGGAAATGTTTTGTATAGTGGTGTAAAGTGCAAGTGGAGAGTATACTATAAATAATGCTTTTTTGCATTTCTTGTTCTGCCATTCCAGTGTCAGTAAAATTCAGCATATACTAGGCAAAACGGAAGATTAGGAGAAGTGTGTGAATACACTTGTGAAGAGCAGTACTAACTGTCCCCTGGTATCAATCAAATCATTCTGTTACTAGAGAGTGATCCTTGAAAAAAGGCGAAAGCTCTCTGAGTTGGATCACATGTAATTCTACTGTTTTAATGGATGAGTTAGGTTATTGCCTTTCCTCTCTATAGAGTGGTGACTGAATCTGGCCTTTGGGGGGAGCTGGGTTTTTTGTTTGGGTTTTTTTGTTTGTTTTTGCATTATGTGGTTAGTCATAGACAATGAGAATCTGTTTTTTGGAGTTCTCCATTAAGCTAGGGAGGAAAAAGAACAAACTGTAATTTCTATTGATTGCCTGGTTAGACAAGTGACAACCTGGAGACTGAAGATCACTGTTAATTAGAAAGAAAAATTTGGCAGTAGGGGAGATAGGATGGCTCTGAAGTTAAAGTTAATTCCAATATACTGGAAAGAAAACAGGTTGATATTCATATCATATGGATTTAGGTGGACTTTGCCACTTACTATCTTTAGCTATCAGAGTCTACATTAATGTGCTAATGTGCACTTAACACACAGCAGGAAAATCTTATAATAGTATGTATCCATATCTCCCCTATTAACCTTTGTACTATTAGTACCATACATGTTACTCATATATTATAAACCTCATGATACATTGTTGTTAATTTTGTTTAAAAAGTAAAGTATCTTAGATATATAAATTTAAAAATCATATATTTGGGGCATCTGGGTGGCTCAGTCGGTTAAGTGTCTGGTTTCGGTTCAGGTCATGATCCCAAGGTCCTGGGATCGAGCCCCACATCTGGCTCCCTGCCCAGGAGGGGACCTTCTTCTCCCACTCCTCCCCACTCGTGCTCTCTCTCACTATCTCTGTCTCCCCCTCTCTCAAATAAATAAATAAAATCTTTAAAAAAATAAAAAATAAAGATCATATATTTACCCAAGTAATTACCATTTCTGATGCTCTTCATTCCTTTATTTATATCCATATTTCCATCTGGAATCATTTTTGCTCTGCCAGAGGACTCCCTTTAAAATTTCTTGTGGTATGGGTATGATAATGATGAATTCTTTAGCTTTTCTATGTCTCAAAAAGTTGTTATTCGCCTTTATTTTAGAAGGATTGTTTATGCAAATAGGATTTCAGGTTGATAGTGTCTTTTCTTTCAATACTTTAAATATGATGCTCCACTGTCTTCTCACTTGCATTGTTTCTTTTTTTTAGTTATTTTATTTAAATTCAATTAGTTAACATATAGTGTATCATTAGTTTTAGATGTAGAGTTCAGTAATTCATCGGTTTCATATAACACCCAGTGCTAATTGCTAATGCCCATCACCCTGTTACCCCCCCACCTCCCCTCCAGCAACCCTCCGGTTGTTTCCTATGGTTAAGAATCTCTTATAATTTGTCTCCCTCTCTGATTTTGTCCTATTTTATTTTTCCCCCCTTTCCAAGGAGGGAGCTTTCCAATAAAAGCTTTTTATCTTGATGAAGTCCCAATAGTGCCTTTGTTTTCCCTTGCTTTGGAGATGTGTCTAGCTTCTTGCCCCTTTTCTTTCTTATCTCCTTCTGGTACTCCCACTATCCACTGTTTTGCTCTTCAGACTGGATGTTTGTTGTTTTTTTTTTTTTAAGATTTTATTTATTTGAAAGAGAGAGAATGAGAGAGAGAGAGAGAGCACATGAGAGGGGGGAGGGTCAGAGGGAGAAGCAGACTCCCCGCCGATCAGGGAGCCCGATGCGGGACTCGATCTCGGGACTCCAGGATCATGACCTGAGCCGAAGGCAGTCGCTTAACCAACTGAGCCACCCAGGCGCCCCCAGACTGGATGTTTTTAATTGATTTATATTTAACTTCACTGAGTCTTCTGTCTGCTCAGTTCTTCTGCTGAAAACCTCTAGTGAAGATTTCATTTTTTTTTCATTTTAATTACTGTGCTTGCATCCTCAGTATTTCCATTTGGTTCTCTTTATAGTTTCTCATTATCAATAATCTGTATTTGTTAGGACATTTATATCCTCGTTTCCTCTATTTCTTTCCCCATTGTTTTCTTTGTCTTTTTATACAAATATAAGACTGTTGATTCAAAGTCTTTATGTCATAAGTCAAATATGTTGGCTTTCTCAGGGACAGTTCCTATTAATTTATTTTTTCCTCTGTGTTTAGTCCAGACTTTCTAGTTTGTTCACATGCTTCATATTTTTTTGTGTTAGAAACTGGAAAGTTTGAATATTATAACATGTTATCTCTGGAGATCAGGTTCTTTCCCTCCCGGTGTTTGTTACTGCTGCTTTTTTTTTTTTTTTTTGCTGGTTTTAGCTGTTATTATTTTTTTTTTTTTTACTGACTTATCCAAATTCTTTTTGTTAGAAATTCATTCTCTGTTGTGTGTGGCCTCTGAAATCTCTCTCTCTCTCTCTCTCTCTCTTTTTAGCTTAACGGTCATCTAGTGGTTTGATAGATTTCCATAAACAACTGGAGCAAAAAAATGAAATAAAGTATGTCTTTGTTTTTTGCTGATTGGTTCTGTTTGGGGCATTCCTTCAATGTTTAATTAGGCCATTTACAACACTGTCTTAGCCTTCACTTCCTGTTTCTAGTGAGCCTAATGATCAGGCAGACGTGAAAATTTAATGTCTTCTCAGGTGTTTTCTGAGCATGCATCCTGTTCTGGGCATGTGTGTCACTTTCTGGAATCTGTCTTATATATGGTAGTTTTTTAAGTTCTCTTTTCCCAAATCATCTCACTCCCTAGCTTTTCCTCCCATCCTTTCAGTGTGTCTGTTGTTTGACACAAATATAATCTTTTGCTCCAGAGGGTAGTGGCTTGTTCATTTGCCATTCAACATTTTTGAGGGATATCTTCTTTGTAGCCAATTTTCCACTCTGAAAAATTTCCAAGTTAGTTGAAACAAATGCAAGCCTTTTGCATCAATACTTCAGGGAGCCTCCAAGGCAGATCATAACAAAGAAATACAATTCCTTGAAAATAAGGTCCACTCTGCTCCCTCCAGAACCAGGCACCCATACCAGGAATGTGGACTGTCATCATTAAGACTGCCACCATGACAGGGAGGTGCATGGAACAAGAGTAGACTGAAACACCACAAAGCTCTTCTATCATATTTCAATCACCTATTTCTTACCCAAGAATTTGCTTAGTTGCTTGTAAACCTTTGGCTGTTTTCAGATTTCCAACTAAGTTGATTCTAACCATTTTTACTCCTTTCTTTGTGTTTCTTTCTTTTTTTTTTAGGATTTTATTTATTTATTTGTTTGACAGAGAGAGAGAGAGACAGTGAGAGAAGGAACACAAGCAGGGGGAGTCGGAGATGGAGAAGCAGGCTTCCCACGGAGCAGGGAGCCCAATGCGGGCTCGATCCCAGGACCCTGGGATCATGACCCGAGCCAAAGGCAGACACTTAATTGACTGAGCCACCCAGGCGCCCCTTTCCTTGTGTTTCTGTGGAGGGATGGACCTTTCAAGTTCTCTTCTCCACTATTTTCACTGATGTCACTTAGTAATAGATTGGTTTGTGTTGATTAATTTACCTCTTCATTGTGAGTTGTGTTTTCCTGCTTCTCTGTATGCCTGCTGATTTTTTATTGGATACCAGACATTGTGAATTTCATCTTACTGGATCCCATATTTTTTGTATCCCTAGGAATATTATTGAGTTTTGTTTTGGAGCTCAGTTAAGTTACTTGGGAGCAGCTTGGTCCTTTCAGTTTTTGCTTTCAAGATGTCTAGTCAGGTCCAGAGCATTGCTCATTTTACAGTTAAAATTCCTTACTCTTATGAACTGAATTGTGTCTTCCCACATATTTGTATGCTGAAGTTATAGCCCCCAATGTGAGTGTATTTGAAGAAAGGGAGATAACTGAGGTTAAATAAGGTCATATGAGTGGGGTCCTAATGTAATAGGATTAGCGTCCCTATAAGAAGAGAAAAAGTTGCCTGATCTCTCTCTCTCTCTCTCTCTCACACACACACACACACACACACACACACACAGGAAAAGTCATTGTGGGATGCAGTGAAAAGGTGGCAATCTACAAGCCAGGAAGAGAGCTCTCCCCAGGGACTGAATTTGCCATCACCTTGAACATGGAATTCTGGCCTCCAGAACTGTGAGAAAGTAAATGTCTGTTGTTTAAGCTATTCAGTCTGTGATATTTTAGGGAGACCTAGCAGACTAATGTACCCATACAGAGACAAGACCTTTCTGTGTACTCTACCCAGTATCCCATGAATACTGAGGTTTTCCTATGTCACATGTAGGATGAAGCACCATTCCAAGTCCTGTGTGTGAACACCAGGTACTTTTATGACCAATAATAGTTTTGGGTGCTACTTTTCTTAATGTCTAATACTTTCCTCATACACATGTGCTAATCAGTACTCAGGTGAATACTTGCATATTTATTTGATAATACTTGACCCAAATTCATTGATGAAAATCTCTGGAATTCTCTGAGAAACTCTTGCTTTTCTTGTACTCTGTCCTATAAACTATAGCTTCCTTGTTCTCCCCAGACTTTGATCTCTATCTGCTCACCTTGAAGAGTCTGCTGAGCTCTGTCTGTGTTCTGCCTTTCTGCACAGGAAAGTCTCAAGGCATTAATCTGGGGCAATCATAGGGCTCACTGTGTTGTTGTTTTTTTAAAGATTTTGTTTATTTATTTGACAGAGAGAGACACAGTGAGAGCAGGAACACAAGCAGGGGGAGTGGGAGAGGGAGAAACAGGCTTCCCGCGGAGCAGGGAGCCCAATGCGGGGCTCGATCCCAGGACCCCGGGATCATGACCTGAGCCGAAGGCAGACGTTTAACAACTGAGCCACCCAGACGCCCTGGGCTCACTGTGTTTGATTCCCATCTCAGTGGGGTCAATGTCCTTCCTTGCCTGATGAACAGTGCCTTGAAAAATGTTGATTTGTGTATTTTGCCTATTTTGCATATGGTTGAGGCAAGAAGGTTAAGTTGATCTCTGTTAATCCTTCATCAGAATTGGAAGTTCCTACCATTTATTATCAACTTGATCTTAAGCAGTCATTCTCTTCCTGTTTCCACATATACAAAATAAGAGTAATGATATCACAATAGGGTTATTGTGAACATTAAAAATATATCATGGAAGTCAAAAATATATCATGGAAGTCAAAAATATATCATGTATCCTCAGTAGAGGACCATAGTGTAAAAACAATAAAATTTAATTCTGGAGAACATAGATCAAAGCACTAGGAATTCTAGAAATTTAGATATCCAGGGGACTAGTGATTTGTTTGGTTATGGAAAATAATTTAAAGTATAAGAGAACATTCTCAAAATGCTAGTTGACTACCAGTGATTTTGTAGAGAAAAAAGATATTGGGAATACTGATGTTTGCCAAATATGGGACATATGTCTTTATTTCATTATGATTTTAAAAAGGAGTCTCATTTTATTTGTGCTGTGAGTGTTCTTCCTCAAGACTCTTCGTGATGTTATGAACAAATTTGTTGCTAGGTCTCTTCAGACAGGAAGCATTTGAGTGTTAGACTGATTATCTAAGTGACATTGGTTGTTGTGAGTTGATTTCCACACAGCTATTTTTCAGGTCTATCTACACCTGCGATTTAGGAGTGACAGCTTAGATAATGTTCACTACAAGCAGTGGTGAGGTTCCTTCTTGTTCATGTCCCAAGGTGAAGTCCTTTCTGACAAATGAGGACCTGGAGCAAGCATCTTACAATTTCTAGTGTTCAAGATTACTTCAAACTTTAGTTCCCTGTTAGAATTAATTTTCTGGATGAGGGAGAAAGCACTCTTCAGCCAGGCCCAACAAAGTAATCTTTACATAGGGGAAAATTCCCTACTGGTGTCACTGCCATTGTTCCAGTATTGCTTTAAACTTCATTTCTCAGCATGGCCTTGGATATCTTGCTGCTGACAAAGAGTGTAAAAATAATGTTAGTCTGTGAGGCAAGTTATCTCATTTTTGTCACCTTTATGACAGTTGCATTTCTATACTTGTCATACAACTCTATTTCTCTTCCTACATTCCCCATATTTTAAGCTCAGTCCAGAACTAACTTGATGAAGCTTTCAGTATAAGCATCATTGCTTTGGAACTCACATTCCTATTTCCAGATTTGACACATGGGTCTGCAAAACCCATGTGTTGACTTGGTAGACCTCACAACGATATGAGACTATAAGAAGTTTGTCTCTTGCCATTGTTTTATCCTTGTAGGAATCCCTTCTACAAATCCATTCATTCACTTTTAGTCCCTCATTCAGTCAGTCTCCTATTTTTTGATTTAAAAATATTTTTGGACCCGTTCTAGGTGATAGGCAATCTACAAAGTGATAGAGATAGAATAGTGAGTGAAAATAGGGTATGGTTCAACTTCTGTTTTAAAATGCCCAGTGATGGGTATTCACCATGTTAAACAGCACTACATTTTATTTTTTAATTCATATTGCTAAACAAGCTGTACATATATAGAGATATAATCTCTCTCACTCTAATTTCTACCATTATCTTCTACCAACGTCTCTAGTTCTAACCTCTGGAGAGTAATTCTCCTTATTTTCCCAGCAAGCAGTTTTATTTAACTATAATTATATCTCTCTGTATAAGTATGGCAACTGGACTCTAAAAATAACCCTAGGGGCAAAGCTAGAATCATGCAGCTATACAGTCAGAACTGGTAGAAGACAGAAATAGATCTCTACTAGCATCATTTCCCAATGTATGGGAAAACTGTCACTGTGAGTTAAACCACATAAGAACAAAAAGGAAAATGTGAATCCAGCCATTGACTGTTTCATGTAATCCAGAGTAGCTTTTCTAAAATGCCAGGTGGAGTGCATAACACTATTTTAAGGATACTTACAATTTCTACTCCTTGAAATGAAATGGCTATTTTACACTTAATTCTCCCATGTAAATGTTTGTGACTAGGTTACTTTAGAATGATGCAACATTGAAATGACTATAGGAAGTGGCATTAGAAATCTTTATAGTGATTCATAAGCTCTGGAAACAATTCACATAGTTAGTGGCAGACTAACTTTTTAACTTTTATTGCTTAAAAATTAAAATGCCAATATATGTCCATTTTTGTAGGCAGTAAACACTCTGTTGATTGACAGAATGTACAAGCCAGATGCTCCAGAGAATTAATGAAGTTACAAAATATCCGAAAGAAAGTCTTTCATCATTCATTGCTATTTTCTGAGCATATGGGGATTGGGATAAATGTAGACCAATTAACACATCAGGGCATTCCTCCCACCAGAAATGTGGTATTACTTTACATATGTGTGATGGAAATTTACCTTTCCACACCCAGTGATAGTTTTTGTTTCATATATCTATTGTTTCAATATCTATTTTTAAAAAAACTTCTATTATATGCAGTCTCATCTTTGAAGACTTCCTAATTATTTTTTCAAAAAAAATGAGGATGAGAGTGTGGTATATTTTAGGAGTCAATGAATTTCATGGTTGTAGAGTTGATCAAGAACTTAAAGGCATAATGTTTCATCTAATATCTTTAAAAATAAGAAGCACATTGGTGAAAAAACAACCACTTAAAATTTAATATAGAAATGTTGCATGCCCTGCATTCAGGTTCAGAAACCCAAAGTTTGCATGCACAAATAATATAAGAATTAATTTATCAGCTATTTATTTGATGGTTTTTCTTGTCTGAAATGAAACAATGTGATATGTTTGCCAAAAGATGCAAAATAAACTGCATAAATATTGATAACATCCAAAATGAGGTAAATAACACTATATAGTCTGCCAAACCATACCTTCTATATGATAATCAGGGTTTCCTGAGCTCTCTATATAAATCTCCCTTTTGCTGTGACTAATGTCCATGTAGAAATTTATTTGGACCTTAAAAATTTGCCAGATAATCATAGAATATGATATACCATCTCTTTTCTCTCTGCAATTCTATTGCATTGACACCATATTCATGTATACATATAACTCAAAAATTATCATTATTAATTCTTTCTTTCTCCTAGCAGGCCCTAACTTTTCGCCCATATTTTTTCAGTGATCAAACATGTTGATTTAACTTTTATAGTGTCTATGATATCACCAATTTCCATCCATACATCTCATGGTACAGTGGAAAGAGCACTAAATTAGAAATCAGAAAACTTGAATGTATTTTGATTCTTTGTTTAAGTGTATCTCCAAACATACTTACTATTTTTAGAATAGTTTGAAAAAGTGCATTGTATCTCATGGTACTTAGTACAATGTTTTGTACACAGGTGCTTAGTAAGTGTTTACAGCATTACATTGAACTTCAACTTGAAAGGGTCATTAGAAAATTGGAGCTTACGCTATTATAATACCTTGTGCTAACTTGTCTTTCTGCTCACTGTTTCTCTACTTTTTAGAAGAGTCTCTTAACCTCAAAATCAACTAGCTCAAGCACAGCACATTATTTTCCCTAAAAAAAGACTATTTTTCCTATTTATTTTCTTGGCTTGGAAAACTGCATTACCATAAACTCAGTTTTTCAAGGTCAGGATCATTTTATGTCCATAAGGTAAGGACTGACATAAAACCTCATATCTTGGGCACCTGGGTGGCTCAGTTGGTTAAGCGACTGCCTTCGGCTCAGGTCAAGATCCTCGAGTCCCTGGATCGCGTCCCGCATCGGGCTCCCTGCTCGGCAGGGAGTCTGCTTCTCCCTCTGACCCTCCCCCCTCTCGTGTGCTCTCTCTCATTCTCTCTCAAATAAATAAATAAAAAATCTTAAAAAAAAAAAACAACCCTCATATCTTATCCAGTCACTAGTTGGTTCTATTTTTAAAACATATAAAAACAAGTCCCTATCATTTTTTTTAAAGATTTTATTTATTTATTTGAGAGAGAGAGAGAATGAGAGACAGATAGCAAGAGAGGGAAGAGGGTCAGAGGGAGAAGCAGACCCCCCGCTGAGCAGGGAGCCCGATGCGGGACTCTATCCCGGGACTCCAGGATCATGACCCGAGCCGAAGGCAGTCGCTCAACCAGCTGAGCCACCCAGGCGCCCAAGTCCCTATCATTTTATCTCCACTTCAACTGCTCTAATTCACACTTATCATCTTTTGTGCAATAATTTACTCACTGGAATCCTGACTCCAACTTATCTCCAATGTAATCTATTTTCCACATAGTCATCAAGATGGGCCATTTAAACCACATATTTTATCATATTTTTCTCATTGCTTCCAAGCACCATGGTCTATAGTTGTGGTAGGACTATATGATTTATTCACACTACAGTCATATTGCCAAATAAAGGTAGCTAGAGTATTTTGTCAAAACTTTATCTGAGGACAATGGTGAAATAGCTTGATTCATACCAACCATCCAGCTGAGAACTACTAGAAAAACTAGACAAAGCAATTTTAAAATTTTGAAGATACTGGTAAGCTACCAATGTATAAGCATTTTCAGGGCTATATTCAGATGATAAGAGAAACCAAGACAAGTGATCTATCTGGTGTCACTTTTCTTCTCAAGGCAATGGTTGATTCCTAAATCAGCAGCTAAGGAGTTGAGATGCTCAACGGAGAATTTTTTTTGGCTCATGGGGCCAGGAAGATAGAAATTAAAATATAGAACCCACTAAAACTATATATATATATATATATATATATATATATATATATATATATATATATATGAAATATAGAACCCACAGAGATGAACAAACCTTAGTAAACTTTGCTTTAGGTTGGTACCCTAAAGGACTAAACTGTATAAATAAGGATGAAATAGAAATAGACCAACTCACACAGTGATTAAAATTCATCTTTGAATTATATAAGTATCTTTCTGGGTTAAATTGATTTGGCATCAATAGTGACTTTAAAGTAGCCACATGCCAGAAGCAAAAGTAAATCATTCAGAGAATGCTTTGATAATAGATATTCTGACTTAAACAGTAAAGACCAGTTTTTTGCTCTCCAATTTAGATGCATTCCTTAATAGCTCTGATACTAATACAGTGAACATTTTTATATCCAGTTAACTCATTTCTTTGACCATCTCTCTATCAGTTCCAAACCCAGGTGGCTTAAATGATTGTTGTTTCCTGGTCTACCTCAGACCCAAAAGTGTCATCAAATCTAATGAGGCAATATCTGATATTTTAGTGGTATTTTGGAATATAAATGCAAATGATCAGCCTTATACAATTATGATTTCTGTCCAGGACAGCAAGAATAGTTTATTCAATCCAAGTGTCACAATAAGAGTCAGGTAAAACTTGGGCAATGAATGAATATTCATCACACTTTAATTAAACCACTGATAATGGGAGTGACTGGGTGGCTCAGTCAGTTAAGCATCTGCCCTTGGCTCAGGTCATGATCCCAGGGTCCTGGGATTAAGTCCCACATAGGGCTCCCTGCTCTGTGATACTAGAGAGTATTATGCTAAGGGAAATAAGTCAGAAAAAGACAAATAATATATGATTTCACTCATACGTGAAATTTAAGAAACAAAACAAATGAGCATAGGGGGGAAAAAAGAGAGAGAAGCAAACCAAAATACAGACTCTTAACTATACAGAACAAACTGATGGTTACCAGAGGGGAGGTGGTAGGGGGATGGGCTAAAGAGGTGATGGGGATTAAGCACTGCAGTTGTTTTGATGAGCACCGGGTGTTGCATGTAAGTGTTGTATCACTACATTATACAACTGAAATTAATATTACACTATATGTTAACTGGAATTTAAATAAAATCTTTAAAAAAACAATAAAAAGCAACAATAAAATATATAATTCTATATTGAAAACTAAATGGTATTACCAAAAAGACCTGTAAAAATTTACTTCACTTCTAAAGAATGTCTCTCTTTTTTTTAATTTCTTTTTTGTTTGATTGTTTCAAGTTATTTGAGTTCTAGTTAGTTAACATATACTGCAATGTTGGATTCAGGAGTAAGATTTAGTGATTCATCACTTACATAGAACACCCAGTACTCATAACAAGTGCCCTCCTTAATACCCATCACCCATTTAGTCAATTCCCTGCCCACCACCCTCCATCAACCCTGAGTTTATTCTCTATAGTAAAGAGTCCCTTAAGGTTTGCTTCCCTCTCTTCTTTTTTCTTCCCCCTTCCACTACGTTTATGAATTTTGTTTCTTAAATTTCACATATGAGTGAACAAATAACAGTATTTGTCTTTCTCGGACTGACTTATTTCACTTAGCATAATATTCTTGAGCTCCATCCATGTCATTGTAAAGAGAACGATTTCATTCTTTTTTTATGGCTGAGTAATATTCCATTATATATATACCAAATCTTCTTTATTTAGTTGATATATCAACTAAAGTTAGTGTATATATTGCTATTGCTAGGTCAAGCGGTAGTTATGCTTTTAACTTTTTGAGGAAACTCCATACTGTTTTCTAGAGTGGCTACACCAGCTTGCATTCCCACCAACAGTGGAAGAGGGTTCCCCTTTTTCTGCATCCTCACCAACATCTGCTGTTTCCTGTGTTGTTAATTTTAGCCATTCTGACAGGTGTGAAGTGGTATCTCATTGTGGCTTTGATTTGTATTTCTCTGATGATGAGTGATGTTGATCATCTTTTCATGTGTCTGTTGGCCATTTGTATGTCCTCTTGGGAAAAGTATCTATTCATGTATTTTGCCCATTTCTTAACCGGCTTTTTCACTTTTTGGTATTGAGTTTTATAAGTACTTTGTAGATTTTGGATACTAATCCTTTATCAGATATGTCATTTGCAAATGGTTTCTCCAGCTTGTAGGTTGCCTTTTAGTTTTGTTGATTGTTTCCTCTGCTGCGCAGAAGCTTTTTATTTTGATCAAGTCCCAATAGTTCATTTTTGCTTTTGCTTCCCTTGCCTCTGGCGATGTGTCTAGTAAGAAGTTGCTGTGGTTGAGGTCAAAGAGGTTGCTGCCTGTGTTCTCTAGGATTTTGATGGTTTCCTGTCTCACATTGAGGTCTTTCATCCATTTTGAATTTATTTTTGTGTATGATGTAAGAAAGTGGTCCAGTTTTATTCTTCTGCATGTGGCTGTTCAATGTTCCCAACACCATTTGTTGAAGAGACTGTCTTTTTTCCATTGGATATTCTTTCCTGCTTTGTCGAAGATTAGTTGACCATACAGTTGTGCGTTCATTTCTGGGTTTTCTATTCTATTCCATTGATTGATGTGTCTGTTTTTGTGCCAGTACCCTACTATCTTGATGGCTACAGCTTTGTAATACAGCTTGAAATCCAGAATTGTAATGCCTCCAGCTTCTCTTTGCTTTTTAAAGTTGCTTTAGCTATTTGGGTTCTTTTCTGATTCCATACAAATTTTAGGATGGTTTGTTCTAGATCTGTGAAAATGCTGGTGGTATTTTGATAGGGATTGTATTAAATGTGCAGATTGCTTTGGGTATTATAGACATTTTAATAGCATTTTTTCTCCCAATCCATGAGCATGGACTGTTTTTCCATTTCTTTGTGTCATCTTCAATTTCTTTCGTCAGTGTATTATAGTTTTCAGAATACAGATCTTTTACCTCTTTGGTTAGGTTTATTCCTAGGTATCTTGTAGTTTTTGGTGCAGTTGTAAATGGGATCAATTCACTGATTTCTCTTTCTACTGCTTCATTATCAATATATAGAAATGCAACAGATTTCTGTACACTGATTTTGTATCCTGTGACTGCTGAATTCATGTATCAGTTCTAGCAATTTTTTGGTGGAGTCTTTTGGGTTTTCTACATAGATTATCATGTGACCTGCAAATAGTGAAAGTTTGACTTCTTCTTTGCCAACTTGGATGCCTTTTATTTCTTTTTGTTGTCTGACTGCTCAGGCTAGGACTTTCAGTACTGTTTTAAATAAAAGCAGTGAGATAGGACATTCCTGTCTTGTTACAGACCATTGAGGAAAAGCTCTCAGTTTTTCCCCAGTGAGGATGATATTAGCTGTGGGTCTTTCATATATGTCCTTTATGATGTTGCAGTATGCCCCCCATCACTACTTTGTTGAGGGTTTTTATCAAAAATGGATGCTGTACTTTGTCAAATGCTTTTTCTGCATCTATTGAGGGGATCATATGGTTCTTACCTTTTATTAATGTGGTAAGCACGTTGATTGATTTGTGAATACCGAATCACCCTTGCAGCCCAGCAATAAATCCCACTTGATCTTGGTGAATAATTCTTTTAATGTACTGTTGGATTCAATTTGCTAGTATCTTGTTGAGAATTTTTCCATCCATGTTCATCAGGGATATGGACCTGTAATTTGCCTTTTTAGTAGAGTCTTTGTCTGGTTTTAGAATCAAGATAATGCTGGCTTCTTAATGAGTTTGGAAGTTTTCCTTCCATTTTTATTTTTTTGGAAATGTTTGAAAAAAATAGGTGTTAACTGTTCTTTAAACATTTGGTAGTATTCCCTGGGAAGATATCTGGCTGTGGACATTTGTTTGTTGGGAGATTTTTGTTTACTGATTCAATTTGTTTGCTGGTTATGGGTCTGTTCAAATTTTGTTTCTGTTTTGGTAGTTTATATGTTTTTAGGAATTTATCCATTTCTCCAGATTGCCCAATTAGTTGTCATATAATTTTTCATAATACTCTTTTAGAATTGTTTGCATTTCTGTGTTGTTGGTTGTTCTCTCTCCTCTTTCATTTGTGATTTTATTTATTTGGGATCTTTCTCTTTTCTTTTTGGGAAGTCTGGCTAGGGATTTATCAATTTTATTAATTCTTTCAAAGAAGCAGCTCCTAGTTTCATTGATTTGTTCTGTTGTTTCATTCTGTTTTTATATCATTTATTTCTGCTGTAATCTTTATTATTTCCCTTCTTCTGCCTGCTTTAGGCTTTATTTTGCTGTTCCTTTTCTAGCTCCCTTAGGTGTAAGGTTATGTTTTGTATTTGAGACTTTTCTTGCTTCCTGAGATAGGCCTTTAATATATACACTTCCTTCTTAGGACCACTTTTGTTACATCCCAAAGGTTCTGGGCTATCATGTTTTCATTTTCACTTGCTTCCATGTATTTCTTTATTTCTTCTTTAATTTTCTGGTTAGCCCATTCATTCCTTAGCGTTGTGGTCTGGAAATATGCGTAGTATGATCTCAATCTTTTTGTACTTGTTGAGGGTTGATTTGTGACCCTGTATGTGATCCATTCTGGAGAATGTCATATGTGCACTTGGAAAGAATGTGTATTCTGCTGCTTTAGGAGGGAATGTTCTATATATATCTGTTAAGTCCATTTAGGACAGTGTGTCGTTCAAAGTCACTGTTTCCTTATTGATTGTCTGCTTATATGATCTGTCCATTGCTGTAAGTGGGGTGTTAAATTATCAGTGAGCTTCTTTATGTTTATTATGAAGTGTTTTATATATTTGGGTGCTCCCAAGTTGGGGGCATAAATATTTACAATTCTTAGATCTTCTTGTTGGGTAGACCCCTTTATTATGATATAGTGCCCTCCTTATCTCTCATTACAGTCTTTGGTTTAAAGTCTAGTTTGTCTGATATAAGTATGGCTACTCCAGCTTTCTTTTGACACCCATTAAGATGATAAAAGGTTCTCCATCCCTTCACTTGCAATCTGCAGATATCTTTATGTCTAAAATGAGTTTCTTGTATGCAGCACATAGAAGGGACTTTTTTTTTTTTTAATGCATTCTGATACCCTATGTCTTTTGATTGGAGCATTTAGTCCATTTTCATTCAGAGTGATTACTGATCTATAGGAATTTAGTGCCATTGTATACCCTGTAAAGTCAGTGTTTCTGGAGATTTTCTCTGTTCCTTTATTTAGTTGCTTTTGGTCTTTCCCACTCAAAGAGTCCCCTTTAATATTTCTTGCAGGGCTGGTTTAGTGGTCATGAACTCCTTTAGTTTTTGCCTTGGAAACTCTTTCTTTCTCTTTCTATTCTGAATGACAGCCTTGCTGGATAGTTTTCTTGGCTGCATACTTTTCCTATTCAGCATGTTGAATATATCCCTGCCAGTTTCTTCTGGCCTGACAAGTTTCTGTGGAAAGATCTGCTGCTAATCTTATCTGTCTTCCCTAATAGGTTAGGGATTTCTTTTCCCTCATTACTTTCAGTATTCTTTTCTTATCTCTGTCTTTTGCAAATCCTACTGTGATATGTTTTGTTGTTGGCCTGCTTTTGCTGATTTTGATGTGAGCTCTCTGTGCCTCCTGGATTTAGATGTCTGTTTCCATCCCCAGATTAGGGAAGTTTTCAGCTATAATTTGCTCAAATAAACATTCTTCTGCTCCTTTTTCCCTCTCTTCTTCTGGGACTCCTATGACACAAATGTTATTATGCTTTATGGAGTCACCGAGTTTCCTAAGTCAACATTTGTGATCCAATATTTTTCTTTCCCTCTTCTTTTTTGCTTCATTATTTTCCATAATTCTATCATCTATAGCACTTATTTGTTCCTCTATTTCTTCCATCCTTGTTGTCAATACATCCAGTTCATTTTGCATCTCAGTTATAGCATTTTTTATTTTGGCCTGACTAGTTTTCAGGTCTTTTTTTCTCTGTGATAAGGGATTCACTGGGTCTTCTGTGCTTTTTTTCTGGCCCAGCTGGTATCCTTAGGATTGTTGTTTTAAATTCTGGTTTAGACATATTGCTCATATCTGTTTTTATTAGATCTCTGGCAGTGACTTCTTCTTTTTCTTTCTTTTCAGATGAATTCCCCTATCTTAGCATTTTTGTCTAGGTCTCTGTGTTCTTCTCTGTGTTAGGAAAGTCTGTTATGTTTTCTGCTCCTGAGAGTAATGACTTTATGAAGAAGAGGTCATATCCTGTCCAGGACCTGGTGCTTCAGGAAGTGTTTCTGGTGTGTGCTGTGTGCACTCTGCTGTTGTGTTTTGGCTCCTCTTTTCCTCAGGTCACTCCTCTGTAGTTTCTCTTTTCTTGCAATGGGGAATGTTTGGACCTTGGCCAGCGTATGGCCTGTCTTAACTAGGTGTGTTTTGGTCTTGTTAAAAGAGGCTACATCCTATTTCTCCAGAGCTGAAACTTTGCAGCAGTCTGTGGTCAGTATGCATGGTGTGTGTCAGGGGTTTGTACTGGTCTTCTGGGGGAGCAGCCTGCTGCTGTTCTGAGTCTCAGGCACACTTGTCCTAGTTAAAAAAAAAAAAAAAGCACCTGTAGAGTGTAGGGGAGTGTGTCTTGGTGTAAGTGGCTCAAGCCTCCAGTGTGGGTGCTGTGCTGCTCACCAGAGTCTGTCTGTGCTGATTGGTGGTGGTAAAAATGGCATCAGCTGGCTCTCTTATGCCCCAAGAGGAGATTTTTTGCCTGCCGCTGTTCAGAAAGCCTTCAGAGACCAGCTAACAAGCTCCCGTTCTTTGTTCCAGGCATCTCTCAGATCCCTGCCTTCACCCTGTCTGTGTCTGAACTGTCTCTCCACCTGGCAGTGTAGTACTCCTGTGTTTTACCTCAGGCATGCTGGCTGGGTTTCAAAACTCCATATTATAGGGACCCAGTGCAGCATGGACCTGCATTGATCCTCTGGGGGAGAATCTCACCATGCTGTGGGTGGTGCCAGTTTGTCCCAGAAGGGCAGTCACAGGAATGTGCAAGGGCTTGGACTTTATGATAAAGCACAGCAAAAACCGGTGTCCAGGTTAGGTGCCTTCAGTAGGTGCTTCTGTTCCTATGCTAATGAATGGGGCAGCTCAATGGTGCCCCCCAGCTCTTTTGTCCCCAGAGGGGCAGTGCTGCCTTGTCCAAATGCGCTCCAAGAAGGGGGACTGTCTCTCCCAGTGCAACTCAGGGGATCCTCAGACCACATTGTCTGCTTCTGGGTCTCTGCCCTCCTTCACCACAGAAGCATCTCTATGCCCACCAGGCTCCAACCTGGCAATGGTGCAGACATCTAAAACTTCAGAATTTGAGCTCCACTACTTGTAAAAACTTGCAGTTATTAGCCTCTCTCCTTTTCCCTGTCAATGATTTTGGGGAAGTGTTTTTCTTGTGCAATGCCTTGTGCCCTGCTCTCTCTCTCTCTCTCTCTTTCTCTCTTCTCTCCCTGATCAGGGCTCCCTCCTGTCCCCAGCACCAGTGATTCTTTTCCCCCCAAATCACATCTTCACACCTCCTACTTTCCATGATGTGGCCTCTTCTCTCCCTGTAGTTGTACAGGTTTTTCGTTTAGTCCTCAGATTGATTTCCTGGGTGTTCAGAATGATTTGATATTTATCTAGCTGTATGCAAGGAATGAGGCAAGCATAGATTCCACATACTACTCTGCCATCTTAACTCTTCTTCCTAAAGAATTAGTTTTTATTGATAAATAAGGGCATGAAATTATACTAACTTACATGATTTCTTTTTTACTTAGTAAATGTTTTAATTACAATTGTGAATGATGGAAAGCAGGTTGGGAGGTTGGATTACAGACAGATATATCAGGGTTTGAACCCACTTTCTTCTATTTTCTAGCTCTGATGAATTTGAATTAGTCACAAAATCTGAGTTTCAGTTTCATTCCTATAAAATGTGGATAATCATTCCTGTCCTCTCTCACTGGGTTGTTGTGAGGGCCATATGTAGAAAATACTCTTTCATTTTTAAAGTTATATAGAGGGCAAAGATTTATATTTGCTAGAGATCAGATCTTTTTCCTCTCATTTCCAAAACACTGTCCTGGCACTGCACAAAATACAGAAATTTGACAAAGAGCAAATACAAAAACAAACATACAAAAAGAAAAAAAACAGAAACAAACAAAAATCATACATATTGAGCAAACCTTGTGATGAAATGATTTCACACGGCAACATACCATAGGACATTCCCAGTCCTATACAGCTGGGATTCCAAAGCCCAGCTAGCTACATGTTATTTTAAAACATTTATTCAGAAATCTTCAACACTTAGCTTTTTCATAACTTACCCATTGTTTCTTACAATTGCTGATATTTCTGTGGTGTTGGTTGTTATTTCTCCTCTCTCATTTGTGATTTTATTTATCTGGGTCCTTTCTCTCTTCTTTTTGATAAGTCCGGCTAGAGGTTTATCAATTTTATTCATTTTGTCAAAGAACCAGCTCCTGGTTTATTTGATCTGTTCCACTGTCCTTTTAGTTTCTGTATCACTTATTTCTGCTCTAATCTTTATTATTTTTTTCCTCTGGCAGGCTTTAGACTTCATTTGTTGTTCTTTTTGTAGCTCCTTAAGGTGTAAGGTTAGGTTGTGTATTTGAGATTTTTCTTGCTTCTTGAGGTAGGCCTGTATTGCTATATACTTCCCTTTTAGGACTGCTTTTGCTGCATCCCAAAGTTTTGGACCATTGTGTTTTCATTTTCATTTGTTTCCAGGTATGTTTTTTTTTTTTCCTTCTTTCATTTCCTATTTGACCCATTCATTGTTTAGTAGCATGTTGTTTAATGTCCATGTATTTCTGGTCTGTCCCGATTTTTTTCTTGTGGTTGACTTCTAGTTCCATATTGTTGTGGTCAGAAAAGGTGCATGGTAGGACTTCAATCATTTTGTATTTACTGAGGCCTCTTTTACAGTGACCTAATATGTGATCTATTCTGGAGAATGTTCCAGGTGAGCTTGAGAAGAATGTGTATTCTGCTGTTTCAGGATGGAATGTCCTAAATATATCTGCTAAGTCCATCTGGTCCAGTGTGTCATTCAAAGCCATTGTTTCCTTGTTGATATTCTGTTAAGATGATCTGTCCATTGATGTAAGTGGGGTGTTAAAGTCCCCTCGTATTATTGTGCTGTTATCAGTTAGTTCCTTTATGTTTGTTATTAATTGTTTTAAATAATAGGCTACCCACATTGGGCGCATAAATATTTACAATTGCTATATCTTCTTGTTGGATTGTCCCCTTTATGATTACATAATGCCTTTCTTTGTCTCTTTTTACAGTATCTGTTTTAAAGTCTCGATTATCTGGGGCACCTGGGTGGCTCAGTTGGTTGATCATCGAACTCTTGATCTCAGCACAGGTCTTGATCTCAGGGTTGTGAGTTCAAGCCCTATGCTGGGCTCCACACCCAGAGTGGAGCCACTTAAAAAAAAAGTCTAGTTTGTCCAATATTAGTATTGCTACTCTGGCTTCATTTTACATCCATTTGTGTGACAGATGTTTCTCCATTGCCTCATTTTCAATCATCAGGTGACTTTAGGTCTTAAATGAGTCTCTTGTAGACAGCATATAGATGGGTCTTGTTTTTTATCCATTTTGACACCTTATGTCTTGTTCAGAGCATTTGGTCCATTTATATTCAAAGTAATTATTTTTTAAAAGATTATTTATTTGAGAGAGAGACAGAGAGCATGAGCAGGAAGAGAGGCAGAGGGAGAGGGAGAGAATCTCAAGCAGACTCCCCACTGAACATAGAGCCTGATGTAGGGCTCAATCTCACAACCCTGAGATCATGACCTGAGTTGAAATCATGAGTTGTACACTTAACCGACTGAGCCACCCAGGTACCCCCAAAGTAATTTTTGATGGATAAATATTTATTGCCATTTATTACTTGTTTTGTCATTGCTTCTGGAGACTTACCCTGATCCTTTCTTGTCTTTGTCACTTTTGATCTCTCCTTTGCCCTCAAAGAGATGATTTTAATATTTCTTGCAAGGCTGGTTTAGTGTCATGAACTCCTTTTGTTTTTGTGTAGGAAATGTTTATCTCTCTTTCTATTCTGAATGATAGCCTTGCTAAATACAGTATTCTTGCCTGCAGATTTTTCCCATTCAGCACTTTGAATATATCATGCCACAACCTTCTGACTTCCCAGGTTTCTGTTGAGAAATCTCCAGCTAGCCTTAGGTGTTTTCCCTTGTAAGTTAGGGACTACTTTGTCCTGCTGCTTTTAAGACTGTTTTCTTTATTACTATATTTTGCAAATTTAAATACAACGTGTCTTGATGTTGGACTGCTTTGGTTGATTTTGAAGGGAGTTCTCTGTTCCTCCTGGATCTGGATGTCTGTTTCCTTCCCCCAATTAGTTGTCTGCTCTCATTTCTTGAAATAAACTCTCTGCCCCCTTTTCTCTCTTCTTTTCTGCTGGGACTCCTATAATACAAATGTTGTGTTTGATGCAGTCACTGAGTTCCCTGAGTTTATTCTTGTGTTGCATAATTCTTCTCTCTTTTGTTCAGCTTCATTATTTCCCATTATTTTGTCTTCTAGGTCACTAATTCATTCCTCTGCTTCTCCCAGCCTGCTGTTCATTGCATCAAGCCTGTTTCCAAACTCGTTTATTGCATTATTCATCTCTGATGGATTGTTTTTTAACTCTTTTATCTCTCTGGTGTCTCTCTGATGTCTTCTATTCTTTTCACAAGCCCAGTGAGTAGCCTTATGATTATTGCTTTAAATTCTCCCTCAGGCATGTTACTTATATCTGTTTTGCTTAGCTCTCTGACTGTGTCTTTATCTTGTTCTTTCATTTGGGATAAACTCCTCCATCCTGGCATTTTGTCTAAGTCTCTGCCTTCTTCTCTGTGTTAGAAAAGGCAGTTATGTCTCCTATTTCTGAAAGTAATTGCCTTTGGAGAAGAGCTTATGTAGTGCCCAGGGCCTGGCACTTCAGGGAGTGTCTCTGGTGTGTGCTGTATGCTCTGCTGTTGGGTTGTGGCTGCTCTATCCTTCAGGCCAGTCATCTGCAAAGGCGTTCCTTGTCTGCTGTGGGCAGTGTTTGGTCTTTGACCTGAATGTGGTGAGTTTTAACTAGGTGTGCTCTGGTATGCTTGTGAAATGAGATCTGAAACCAACTCTACCAGAACTGAGGCCCTGCAGAACTCTCTGGTTGGGAGACATGGTGTGGGCAGGAGTTTGTGCTGGTCTTCTGGGGGACGGGCCCACCGTGCTGGGACTGAGGCAAGCTTGAATGATAGAGGGCAGTCCTGCCAGAGCACAGGGGGTGGGGTTTGGTGTAAGCAAGTTAGGCAGCCAGTGTCTGTCCTGAGCTGCTTCCTTCAAGTGGCTCTGTGTTTATGATGAGGAGTGGGGGAGGGAAATGGTGCCAGCCAGATCCTTCGTGTCAGGAGAGGCTCTCCAGAAATGCTGCCTCTCAGGGAAGGCTCCTAAAATAACAAATGATCTCCCCGCTGTGTGCCCCTGGCATTTTTCAGATGCTGTTTCCATGCTGTCTGCCCCCAAAGTCTTTTTTCTTGACTCTCTTCAGGAGCAGTGCAGTGCCATCTGGGCTCTAACCCAGCCAAGCCCTTGACCTTTAAAACTCTATACTCTAAGCCCTGCTGGTTGCAAGAACTCAGGAAATTCAGCCCCCCTCATATTCCAAGCTAACGGCTTTGAGGAAATGTTATCCTTGTGCATTCCCCTGTGGGCTCCTCTTTCTCTCTGGCCCTTCTCTGGGACTAGAGCTCCTTTCCTCCACAGCACCCATGATCTTTTTCTCCCCTAAACCACATCTCCACAATTCCTACCTTCTTTGATGTGGTCTCTTTTCTCCCTTTAGTTGTGGAGGTTTTTTTTAATCAATTTTCAGGTTGATTTCTGGGGTATTGAGCATAATTTGATAGTTATCTAGTTTTATTTGTGGGACAAAAGGAGCCCAGGGTCCTCCTACTCCATTTGGAGCCCCATGAATCTTAAAACTTTATTAATTTGCTTATGTTTCCTATTTATTTATTTATTTATTTATTTATTTAACTCCTGGGTTTCTCCTTTGCAAAATTTTGCTACTGATAATGAATTTAGGCATCAGTACAGCTACAGCTTTCTAGTGAGATAGTCATCATGTAACAAGACAGAAATCAATGTTGGTTAGTCATACACAAATTTGTTATTTCTTTGCATAATTAGTGTGAAGGATCCTTGATTTCATTAGATATACTATCATGAGAAAAAGAGAAAATTATGATCTCATGAGCAATAAAACAATAAAGATGTAAACTTTGATTAGTTCTCTTAGTAAACTGATAAGCAATCGGTTTTTGAGGAAGCAATCATGTCTGTGTTTAAAAAAAGGTAATATAGCTCTTGAAAATAAAGTAGCTGTGAAGATTCCTAAACATGTCTTTTTTTGTGGACACATGTTTTCTTTTGGGTAAATATCTAGGAAGGGAATTGCTCTATCATAATATAGGTGATATTTAACTTTATGACAAATTGCCAGACTGATTTTTAAATTGATATATCATTTTATCCTTCCACCAAAAATATATGAAGGTAGTCAGTTTGCTCTAAATCCTTGCCAGCATTTGGAGGTGACAGTCTTTTTACTTTAGCTATTCTAGTATATGTGTAATAGAAAATTCTATTAGACAGTGCTAACCTAGATGCTAGTTTCTTATACCAGGTTAATAGGTTGAAAATTAGCTATATGTTTGGAATTTTAAAGTAACATAGATATATTTGTTTTTATAGTTAAAGATGAAGGAAACATTTAACAAAAAATTTAAAGTAGATACACCTTTAAAATAATCTGATACATACGTTAAATTGTAATTGCCTAGACATATGTGTTATTAGATTTTTCTCAAGCTTCAAATATGTATGTTATTTTACTTTTTGAGAGGTCATTTCATTTTCATTTATGTATTGATAGCATATTGTTTTAGAAAGAGTTCATTAAAAAAGAAAGAATGGCTATGTATTTCCCCTTTAGGATCGCCTTTGCAGTATCCCATAGGTTTTGGACCAATGTGTTTTCATTCTCACTGGTTTCCATAAATTGTTTAAGTTCTTCTTTGATTTCCTGGTTGACCCAAACATTCTTGAGCAGAGTGGTCTTTAACTTCCAAGTGTTTGAATTTCTCCCAAATTTTTTCTTGTGATTAAGTTCCAGTTTTAAAGCATTATGGTCTGAGAATATGCAGGAAATACTCTCAATCTTTTGGTATTGGTTGAGACCTGATTTGTGACCCAGTATGTACTCTACTCTGGAGAAAGTTTCATGTGTGCTCGAGAAGAATGAATATTCTGTTGTTTTAGGGTGGAATGTTCTGTATAGATCTATGAGGTCCATCTGGTCCAGTGTATCATTCAAAGCTCTTGTTTCCTTGTTGATTTTCTGCTTAGATGATCTGTCTATTGCTGAGAGTGGAGTATTGAGGTCTCCTACAGTTAACGCATTGTTATCAATATGACTCTTTATTTTGGTTAACAGTTGGCTTATGTAGTTGGCTGCTCCCATGTTGGGGGAATAGATATTTATAATTGTTAGATCTTCCTGTTGGATAGACCTTTTAAGAATGATGTAGTGTCCTTCTGTATCTCTAACTACAGACTTTAGTTTAAAATCTAATTTGTCTGAAATAAGAATTGCTACCTCAGCTTTGTTTTGAGGTCCGTTGACATGGAAGATGGATCTCCATCCCTTCACTTTCAGTCTGGATGTATCATTAGGTTCAAAATGAGTCTCTTATAGACAGCATATGGATGGGTCCTGTCTTTTTATCCAATCTGCAACCCTGTGCCGTTTTATGGGAGCATTTAGGCCGTTCACATTGAGAGTGATTATTGAAAGACATGAATTAATTGTCATCATGTTGCCTGTGAAGTCCTTGTTTCTATAGATTGTCTCTGTAAATTTCTGTTGTAGATCACTCTTGGGGCCTTTCTTCTTTTATAGAACCCCCCTTAATATTTCTTGTAGGGCCGGCTTAGCGGTCACATATTCTTTCAGTTTCTGCCAGTCTTGGAAGCTCTGCATCTCTCCATCCATTCTAAATGACAGCCTTGCCAGATAAAGTGTTCTTGGCTGCATGTCCTTCTCATTTAGTACCCTGAATATGTCTTGCCCGCCCTTTCTGGCTTGCCAGGTTTCTGTGGATAGGTCTGATGTTATTCTGATGTTCCTTCCTCTGTACGTAAGGAATCTCTTTCCCCTAACTGCCCTTAAGATGGTTTCCTTGGTTCTAAGACTTGTGAGTTTTACTATTACATGCTGGGGTGTTGCCTATTTTCCTTGATCTTGGGAGGGGTCCTCTCTGCTGTCCTAAGGGAGAAATACATATCTATCCAAGCCTCACTCAAAAAAAAAAAAAAAAAAAAGAAAGGAAGAAAGAAAGAAAAATCCCAAACTTGCCAACTAACTTTACACCTTAAAGAACTAGATAAAAAGCAACAAACAATGCCTAAGCCATGCATTAGAAGTGAAATAATTAAGATTAGAGCAGAGATCAATGAATTAGAAACCAGAACACACTAGATCAGATCAACAAAACTAGAAGCTGGTTCTCTGAAAGTATGGATAAGATCGATACATCACTGGCCAGACTTATCCAGAAGAAAAGAGAAAGGACCCAAATTAATAAAATTATGAATGAAAGGGGAGAGATCACAACTAACGCCAAGGAAACAGAAACAATTATTAGAAATTATTATCAACAACTTTATGCCAATAAACTGGGCAACCTAGAAGAAATGGATGCCTTCCTGGAAACCTATAAACTACCAAGACTGAAACAGAAAGAAATGGACAACCTGAATAGGCCAATAACCAGTAACGAGATTGAAGCAGTGATCAAAAACCTCCCAAAAAACAAGAGTCCAGAGCCCGATATATTCCTTGGGAAATTCTACCAAACATTCAAAGAAGAAATAATACCTATTCTACTGAAGCTGTTTCAAAAAATAGAAACAGAAGGAAAGCTTCCACACTCATTCTATGAGGCCAGGATTACCTTGATCCCCAAACCAGGCAAAGACCCTATCAAAAAGGAGAATTTAAGACTGATATCCCTGGTGAATATGGATTCCAAAATTCTCAACAAAATCCTAGCTAATAGGATCCAACAGTACACTAAAAGGATCATCCACCACGACCAAGTGGGATTTATCCCCGGGACGCAAGTGTGGTTCAACATTCGTAAATCAATCAATGTGATAGAACATATTAATAAGAGGAAAGAGAAGAACCATATGGTCCTCTCAACTGATGCAGAAAAAGCGTTTGACAAAATACAGCATCCTTTCCTGATTAAAACTCTTCAGAGTATAGGGATAGAGGGAACATTCCTCAAGTTCATAAAATCCATGTATGAAAAACTCACAGCGAATATCATCCTCAGTGGGGAAAAGCTGAGAGCCTTTCCCTTAAGATCAGGAGCACATCAAGGATGCCCACTCTTGCCATTATTGTTCAACATAGTACTAGAAGTCCTAGCAACAGCAATCAGACAACACAAAGAAATAAAAGGTATTCAAATTGGCAAAGAAAAAGTCAAACTCTCTCTCTTCGCAGATGACATGATACTTTATGTGGAAAATCCAAAAGACTCAACCCCAAATTACTAGAACTCATACAGCAATTCAGTAATGTGGCAGGATACAAAATCAATGTACAGAAATCAGTTGCTTTCTTATATGCTAACAATGCAACTGTAGAAAGAGAAATTAGAGAAATGATTCCATTTACGATAGCACCAAAAACCATAAGATACCTTGGAATAAACCTAACCAAAGAGGTAAAGGATTTATACTCTAGGAACTATGGAATACTCATGAAAGAAATTGAAGAAGACACAAAAAGTTGGAAAAACATTCCATGCTCATGGATTGGAAGAATAAACATTGTTAAATGTCTATGCTACCCAGAGCAATCTATACTTTCAATGCCATCCCAATCAAAATTCCAATGACATTTTTCAAAGTGCTAGAAGAAACAATCCTAAAATTTGTATGGAATCAGAAAAGACCCTGAATCGCTAAGGAAATGTTGTAAAAGAAAAACAAACCTGGGGGCATCACATTGCCTGATTTCAAGCTATATTATAAATCAGTGATCACCAAGACAGCATGGTACTGGCACAAAAACAGACACATAGACCAATGGAACAGAATAGAGAGTCAGATATGGACCCTCAACTCTATGGTCAAATAATCTTTGACAAAGCAGGAAAAAAAATGTAATGGAAAAAAGACAGTCTCTTCAATAAATGGTGCTAGGAAAATTGGACAGCCACATGCAGAAGAATGAAACTCGACCATTCTCTAACACCATTCACAAAGATAAACTCAAAGTGGATGAAAGATCTCCATGTGAGACAGGAACCTGTCAAAATCCTAGAGGACAACATAGGCAGTAACCTCTTTGACATTGCCCACAGCAACTTCTTTCAAGATACATCTCCAAAGGCAACTGAAACAAAAGCAAAAGTGAACTTTTGGGATTTCAACAAGATAAAAAGCTTCTGCACAGCAAAGGAAAACAGTCAACAAAACAAAGAGGCAACCCACAGGATTGGAGAAGATATTTTCAAATGACACTATAGACAAAGAGCTGATATCCAAGATCTATAAAGAACTTCTCAAACTCCACACCCAAAAAACAAATAATCAAGTCAAAAAATGGGCAGAAGACATGAACAGACACTTCTGCAAAGAAGACATACAAATGGCTAACAGACACATGAAAAAATGTTCATCATCATTAGCCATCAGGGAAATTCAAATCAAAACCACACTGAGATACCACCTTACACCAGTTAGAATGGCAAAAATTGACAAGGCAAGAAACAACAAATGTTGGAGAGGTTGTGGAGAAAGGGGAACCCTCTTACACTGTTGGTGGGAATGCAAGTTGGTACAGCCACTTTGGAAACCAGTGTGGAGGTGCCTCAAAAACTTAAAAATAGAACTACTGTATGTCCCAGCAATTGCACTCCTGGGTATTTACCCCTAAGACACAGATGTAGTGAAAAGAAGGGCCATATGCACCCCAATGTTCATAGCAGCAAAGTCCACAGTAACCAAACTGTGGAAAGAGCCGAGATACCCTTCAACAGATGAATGAATAAAGAAGATGTGGTCCATATATACAATGGAATATTACTCAGCCATCAGAAAGGATGAATACCCAACTTTTACATCAACATGGATGGGACTGGAGCAGATTATGCTAAGTGAAATATGTCAAGCAGAGAAAGTCAATTATCATATGGTTTCACTTATTTGTGGAACATAAGGAATAGTATGGAGGACATTAGGAGAAGGAAGGGAAAAATGAAGGTGGGGAAATTGGAGGGTGAGATGAACCATGAGAGACTATGGATTCTGAGAAACAAACTAAGGGTTTTAGAGGGGAGGGGGTTCAGGGGATGGGTTAGCCTGGTGATGGGTATTAAGGAGGGCACGTACTGCATGGAGCACTGGGTGTTATATGCAAACAATGAATCATGGAACACTACATCAAAAACTAATGATTTTATTGTATGGTGACTAACATATCATAATAAAATAAAATAAAATAAAATTTTTTAAAAAAGAAAGAAAACAACACTAATGAAAATAACAGAAAAATAGTAATGAGTAGGATCAAAGAAAGTTAATAAAAACTCAATGGAAAAAAACATAAATGATGTCCATAAAGGGTTTACACAGTTTTGTAATGATCAAGTTTAAATTTGACCCATTTAACTGTCAGTCACAATGAGAAGGGAGACAAGTTCAGTTACATAATTTTCATTAGAAAGGCACATTTAGGTTCCCCCAGGCAAATTATGTTCTAAAAGGGATTTCTCCAAAGGAGCCACCAAGTGATACAGGAAACAAACTTAGTAAGTGGATATAGATTAGTAATGTAAACTTCTCTCCTGGACCATTTCCCACACACTCCGTCCCCCCTTTCACCTTGCTTTCTAATATTATATACTTGTGTAAGCTGCCTTACATTCCTCCTGAGGAAGGCAGAGAATGAACAACTTTTTAAGTAATTATTGAATTTATTTATTATACACAATTTCTTCAATATCATTGTGCTTAAAGATATTTGACCCTTTTCCAGTAAGCCCCAGACTGCTCTGTTTTTGCTTCATTCTACCTGCTTGTTATAGCTGATTTCGCTAATGGTCTCTGCCTCTTTGCTGTTTCTAAGCTACTAGAAAGTTAGGAATCAGATAATCAAGTTTGTCAGATTATATACAAGAGAGCAAACAGGCTCTGATTAAAAACAAACCAAACATGGGATAGTTTAAAGAGAAAATGCATAAAATGCATTCATTGTTGGATAGCATCTACTTTTGTCCACTCAGGGTCTGTTTTTTTGCTTACTTCCTGGTATTCAGCTTTAATTGCTACTTTCCAGATTGGTGAGGTAGTTCTGAAATATTAAACATTATTTGTACTGTTAATTTACAAATGTAGAAACAATATTTATGCAACTAAATTTTAAAGACATGCTTGTAATCTATGAGAAATTTTAAAAAGTGTAAAGAGAACTGTAACTAGCAGAAGAAATTCTTTTTCATTTATTTTTTATTAAGTTTTTAATTTTATTTTTTTATAATTATTATGTTCAGTTAGCCAACATATACCTCATCATTTGTTTTTGATGCAGTGTTCAATGATTCATTAGTTGCATATAACACCCAGTGCTCATCACAACACATGCCATCCTTAATAAAAAAAAAAAAAGAAAAAAAGAAAAAGAAATTCTTTTTCAGAGTGTTCCCCATGCAAAAGTACATATCCCTAGGAGAAATGAAAAAAATGGCAAGACTAAAACTATTCTCTTTTTCTTTTTTTAAAGTTCTTATTTTAATTCCAGTTAGTTAACATACAGTGCTATGTTAGTTTCAGGTGTACAACATAGTAATAGACTAAAACAATCCTTAACTTAATCAATTATCCCTGAACAGTTCCTTGTCACAGGGTGTTGTAATTTAAATGCACACCAATAACTATGACACTATTTGGGTAAACTGGTAAACTATGCAAATGAAGTTATTCTGATTTGTTGTGACATTTTAAAAAAATCTATCCCATTCTTACCTTTTAGTATTTAAATTCAGTCCAAAAGAATGGGGAGAATTTTTTATATCAGATTCTAAAAAAGATTAAATATTTTGTGTTTCACCAAGTCAGAATCTTCCATAGTATACAGAAATCATTATACTCTCCTATTTGAAAATGTAAGTTTTTTCACTGTTTAAAGAACTTGAATCTGAGTCATCTTCAGATGCTTCATCATGTACAGGCATTTGCAGTTGCTAACATTCAGAACTGTGAAATATCCTAAACTCCCAAGAGAGTCTGGCTGCTGCTCCCACTTTGTATGTTATTTTAGATAGGAGCTTTCTTTAATTACATTCATTTCTGTGTGTCACTATCCCTGAACAAAAGAAGAATGTCTGAAGATGTTCTTGGGTTTCTCTTCTAGGCAGAATGTTCTGGGACGTCTGTTCCTGTTCCAGATATGTGATACCTCAAATACCCCTTCATTTCTGACCACTCTAAATCTAGACTACACTTTTCCCTCTTAGTCTTATTTTGTACATGATAATTTTATGCAATTATAAACAAATTTACAGATTGAGAGCACCAGGGAGTGTTTAAAAAGAAAAAAGAGACTTGGGGCACCTGACTAGCTTAGTCAGTGAAGTGTGAGACTCGATCTTGGGGTTGTAGGTTTGAGCCTCATGTTGGGCATAGAGATTACTTAAAAAATAAAATCTAAGGGGGAAAAAAAAAAAAGAAAAAAAAAGACATAACTCAAATGCAAAATCTCCAGATAGAATGGAGCAGAACTCAAAACACTGATAAAAGAAATCATACAGTTTGTAGAGTAAGAATTTTTTTTTTTGTGAGCATTAGCATCTAATAAAATTATTTTTTTTTAAAAGTTTTGAGTGATCTACTTTTCGATTAGTAGTTCATTCCTGACAATTATAAGAGTGGACTCTATTTACTGCATGATATAGTTAAATACTGTTATTTTTATTTAATTAATTTCTCAATTATTTTAAATGACAAATTTGCACTGAGCTTAATTAACATTTAATATAATATTTAAGTATAATGCTGAAATTTGGTAATAATTTACATTATCTTATCATTGACCTTTATATTTTTAAATTATATAATTTCCTTCACAATGTGTCAGAGTTCCTTCATATTAGATTAGATTAGAAAAATTCTTATTTTATTGGAATAATAATTTAAAATATTTTAAACACATAAAAAATTAAAAACATGCAATTGGCCCTCTTTGGGTGCTCCCAGTAATTCCATAAATCTAACTTTTAATCTCAAAATGTATTTTATTTTAATTCATTGTTCAAAAAACTTTAAAAATAAAAAAAATTCTTTTTCATCAAGATTTTGTTTAGCTAAATATGAAACAAATGTAAAATTGCCACAAAGTTTTTAAAACATATATTATACTGTATTACTAGAAATTAAAAATTCAGAACACATAGGGTGATAATTTTCTCATCAGCTCCAGTCATTCCCAGAGCTGAAATTATGTACCAAAATTTTACAGGAAAATGAACAACCTGTGGCACATGTCGAGGTGAGCCACCTATACCTATAATATCATAAAGAGTATTCTCACTGCTCTTAGAATGTTCTCTGCTCTTCCTGTTCATCTGCACCCCACCCCAACCACTGGCAACCACTGATCTTTTGATTGTTTCCAAAGTTTTGCCTCTTCCAGAATGTCATTTAGTTGGAATCATAGTAATACGCATTTATCTCTTCCAGGTCTTTTCATGTCTTTATAGCTTATTTCTTTTTAGCACACAATAATATTCCACTGCCTCATTGTACCATAGTTTATCCATTCACCTACCAAAAGACATGTTGGTTTCTTCCAAGTTTGGGCAATTATGAGTAAAGTTACTATAAACATTCATGTGCAGTATTTTGTGTCAATATAACTTTTAAAAATTTTGAGTAAATACTGAGGAGTGCATTGCTGGATGATATGGCAAGAATATGTTTAGCTTTGTAGGAAATTTCCAAATTAATCTTCCAAAGTGCTTGTGCCATTTGGCATTCCCACGAGCAGTGTATTAGAGTTCCTGTTGCTCCACATCCTTGCCAGAAGATACATTTTTCATACCTTTGGAATGATTATCAACTCCAATTTTTGATACTTTCAAAGACTGCCACTATCTTTATAATCTATACTACTTGTTACTACAGGGATGAATATGCATCAGATCATTTTTCTTTAACTTTTAGTTTGGTAACTATTTTCCCACAAAAAGAGAACAAATTTTAAAAATTATTTTTTTGTCCACAACAAAATATTTAGACATGCAAGAAGTGAGAAAATAGGGATGTGAAGTCATTATCAGCAATTTCGGAGAAAATTTTTAGAACTATTTTCACATATCAGTCCTTCAAAATAACATTTATCACACTTATATGTCAGAGAATCTCCTACATATGTAAGTTAAGTATTAAGTAAAAGTTAAATATTTAGGGCGCCTGGGTGGCTCAGATGTTTAAGTGTCTGCCTTCG
Source organism: Mirounga angustirostris (assembly GCF_029215605.1). Taxonomy (NCBI): domain Eukaryota; kingdom Metazoa; phylum Chordata; class Mammalia; order Carnivora; family Phocidae; genus Mirounga; species Mirounga angustirostris. The sequence continues at coordinate 29,366,400 of NW_026991719.1, read as the reverse complement.
GCTCAGGTCATGATCCCAGGGTCCTGGGATCGAGTCCCACATCGGGCTCCCTGCTCCTTGGGAGCCTGCTTCTCCCTCTGCCTCTCTCCCTCTCTCTCTCTGTCTCTCATGAATAAATAAATAAAATCTTAAAAAAAAAGTTAAATATTTAAAGGGGAAATCACAATACAATATTATATAAATTAGTACTAAACATAAAGGAACTAACTGATAACAGCACAATAATACAAGGGGACTTTAACACCCCACTTACATCAATGGACAGATCATCTTAACAGAATCTCAACAAGGAAACAATGGCTTTGAATGACACACTGGACCAGATGGACTTAGCAGATATATTTAGGACATTCCATCCTGAAACAGCAGAATACACATTCTTCTCAAGCTCACCTGGAACATTCTCCAGAATAGATCACATATTAGGTCACTGTAAAAGAGGCCTCAGTAAATACAAAATGATTGAAGTCCTACCATGCACCTTTTCTGACCACAACAATATGGAACTAGAAGTCAACCACAAGAAAAAAATCGGAACAGACCAGAAATACATGGACATTAAACAACACGCTACTAAACAATGAATGGGTCAAATAGGAAATGAAAGAAGGAAAAAAAAAACATACCTGGAAACAAATGAAAATGAAAACACAATGGTCCAAAACTTTGGGATGCAGCAAAAGCAGTCCTAAAAGGGAAGTATATAGCAATACAGGCCTACCTCAAGAAGCAAGAAAAATCTCAAATACACAACCTAACCTTACACCTTAAGGAGCTACAAAAAGAACAACAAATGAAGTCTAAAGCCTGCCAGAGGAAAAAAATAATAAAGATTAGAGCAGAAATAAGTGATACAGAAACTAAAAGGACAGTGGAACAGATCAAATAAACCAGGAGCTGGTTCTTTGACAAAATGAATAAAATTGATAAACCTCTAGCCGGACTTATCAAAAAGAAGAGAGAAAGGACCCAGATAAATAAAATCACAAATGAGAGAGGAGAAATAACAACCAACACCACAGAAATATCAGCAATTGTAAGAAACAATGGGTAAGTTATGAAAAAGCTAAGTGTTGAAGATTTCTGAATAAATGTTTTAAAATAACATGTAGCTAGCTGGGCTTTGGAATCCCAGCTGTATAGGACTGGGAATGTCCTATGGTATGTTGCCGTGTGAAATCATTTCATCACAAGGTTTGCTCAATATGTATGATTTTTGTTTGTTTCTGTTTTTTTTCTTTTTGTATGTTTGTTTTTGTATTTGCTCTTTGTCAAATTTCTGTATTTTGTGCAAATATTGTTAAAATGTCTATTCTCTCCAAAGTAAGCTACACATTTAATGTAATCCCTATCAAAATACCAACAGCATTTTTCACAGATCTAGATCACACAGTCGTAAAATTTGTGTGGAACCACAGAAGACCCTGAATAGCCAAAGCAACCTTGAAAAAGAAAAGCAAAGAGGGAGGCATCACAATTCTGGACTTCAAGTTGCCTTTTAAAGCTGTAGTGATCAAAATAGTATGGTACTGGCACAAAAATAGACACATAGATCAATGGAACAGAATAGAAAATTCAGAAATGAACCCACTACTATATGATCAGTTAATCTTGGACAAAACAGGAAAGAATATCCAATGGGAAAAAGTCTTTTCAACAAATGGTGTTGGGAAAACTGGACAGGAACATGCAAAAGAGTGAAACTGGACCACTTTCTTGCACCTTACACAAAAACAAATCCAAAATGGATAAAGACCTAAGTGTGGGACCTGAAAATATAAAAGTCCTAAAGGAAAACACAGGCAGTAACCTCTTTGGCATTGGCCATAGCAACTTCTTACTAGACATGTCTCCTGAGACAAGGGAAGTAAAAGCAAAAATAAACTATTGGAATTTCATCAAAAGAAAATACTTCGGCACAGCAAAGGAAAACAATCAACAGAACTAAAAGGCACCTTACAGAATGGGAGAGAAGATATTTGTAAATGACATATCTGATAAAGGGTTCGTATCTAAAATATATACAGAACTTAAAAAACTCAGTACCCCAAAAATGAATAATGCACTACAATGACATCATCTCATAGCTGTTGGGATTGCTAAATTCAACAACACAAGAAACAACAGGTGTTGGCAAGGATATGGAGAAAGGGGAACCCTCTTGCACTTTTGGTGGGAATGCAAACTAGTGCAGCCACTCTGGAAAACAGAATGAAGGTTGCTCAAAAAGTTAAAAATAAAACTACCCTATGACCCAGCAAATACTAGGTATTTACCCAAGGAATACAAAAATATTAAATCAAAGGGATACATGCACCCCAATATTTATAGCAGCATTATCTACAATAGCCAAATTATGGAAACAGCCCAAGTGTCCATCAACTGATGAATGGATAAAGAAGTAGTGTGTGTGTGTGTGTGTATGTATAGTATTATATATGTATATATATTGTAAGTATATATACATATGTATACATATACAATGAATATTATATATATACACAATATAGATTATATATACAATGAATATATATATACACACACAATGGAATATTACTCAGCCATAAAAGGAATGGAATCTTGCCCTTTGCAATGACAGGGATGGAACCAGGGAGTATTATGCTAAGCAAAATAAGTCAGTCAGGAGAAAGACAAATACTATATGATTTCACTCATGTATGAAATTTAAGAAACAAATGTGCAAAGGGAAAGAGAGAGAGGCAAAGCAAGGAATGGACTCTTAACTATAGAGAACAGATTGTTACCAGAGAGGAGGTGTTTGGGAGGATGAATAAAATAGGTGATGGAGATTAAGGAGTACACTTGCTGTGATGAGCACCTGCTGTTGTATGGAAGTGTTGAATTACTATATTGTACCCCTGAAACTAATACTACACTATATGTTAACTAATTGGAATTTAAATAAAAACTTCTAAAAAGAAATATAACTGACCTGAATTAAGGGAATGTAGATAAGTCTTGAGGTATCAGTATCATTTGAACGCATAAAATGCGAAGAAAGAATATTATTTTTGGACAGGCATATGAATATGGAAATGATATTTTATTTCCAAATTAATGTATAGATTTAAACAATGTCAATCAAATCCACATTGTAATCAATTTCAGAAACTAGCAAAGTATTTCTAAATTTTATTTTCAGGAAAAAAGTATCAAGCACTCAAGTCTACTTTAGAGAAAAGAAGTAACAAAAACTATGACAAAGTTAATACTTAAAAGTACTGTAAATGGGGCGCCTGGGTGGCTCAGTTGGTTAAGCAACTGCCTTCGGCTCAGGTCATGATCCTGGAGTCCCGGGATCGAGTCCTGCATCGGACTCCCTGCTCAGCGGGGAGTCTGCTTCTCCCTCTGATCCTCCCCCTCTCATGCTCTCTGTCTCCCATTCTCTCTCAGATTAAAAAAAAAAAAAAAAAGTACTGTAAAGCTGCATTATTTCCACCAATGGATTATTTATGCAAGGTTCACTAGAAAAATTAATCAGTCACAATATATAGTCCAAAAAACATGTATAAGGACTTAGTAATTCTAATAAATATACCAAGGAATGGGCATGGTATATGGATTAATTAGTAATATATTGGTGAAGTGGTGAATATTTTGTAAAATCTCAATGGAGATCCTTAACTCACAGTACAGACTAAAAGTAATTTTCAAATATTTAATTTCATGTGTGTGGAAGGCTGTGTTATGAAGCATTCTGAGTAGACATCATTTGGAAAAAAGATACCATGATTGATTTCTATAATGTGTATAGAAGGGTAAGAGTGTTTCTGGGTTTGGTATGTCAAAAGCTTATAAAACAACTCATGCACTTTAATGCTAATTCAATTTTAGGAATGGTTCCTACAAAAATAATAAAACTATTGTCAGTGATTTATGTGCACAGACATTACATTATTTATAATAGAAAAAAAATTAGAAATAGCCTACATTTCTGCCAATAATGTAATTGTTAAATTACACATATTGCTCTGAAATTATGGATCTTATATTGATAATTACATACATAGTTTTAAGGTAGTATAATGATATTGGGAAGTACTCAAATATATCTGCATCATTTTATTTTTTTATTTTTTCCCCTTTTCCAGCTTTATTGAGATATAACTGACATATAACACTGTGTAAGTTTAAGGTCTACAATGTATTGATTTGATACATATATACTGTTTGATACATATATACCTTATCACAATAAGGTTAGTTAATGCCCCCTTTACCTCACATAATTACCACTTTGTTGTTGTTGCTGTTGTTGTGTTGTTATGTTGAGGATATTAAAACAATATTCTCATAGCAACTTTCAAGTATACAATATAATATTGTTAACTATAGTCACCACACTGTACATTAGATCCCAATAGTATGTTATTCAATTAGAAAATCCCTGGGTTTAGTTTTCATGGGTATTTTGTTGTATTCTTTAAGCACTCCAGATTTTCCAAGTTTTCCACAATGAGAATATACTCCTTTGATTACCAAATTTGTTACAGCAATGAAAACTTATCCAGGCACCTATAAAATCTCAAAATAATGCATACAATGGGAGACAGATACTTTCACAAAGATTTTTATGTCCAAAACCATAATTTTCCAAGTCTTCTTCACAGTGATAGCCCCCTCTCTGCCTATGTATAGCATCTGTAGTCAAAGTGACCATTTGCTGGAAACAAGGTAAATTAGCTTGCAATCATTATCGTTTTTCCTGAAATATTTGTTTCTGATTATGATGTCTGAAACATGAAAGTAGCCCAGAGGGGAATGCCTCCCATCCTAAATTCACAGGTTAGGGCCTATGTTATCAAACTTCCCTGCAGTTACACATTACATTATCAGACAAGGTGGTAATACCCAAGGGTAATATACACCAATAGGGCAAAGACTGATAATGATTGATGATGATGATGATGATGATGATGACATATGAGAGAACCAGGAATTATTAAAGAAAGACAATAAAAAACAAATAGAAATAGATTCAATAGACTGCAGAGAATATATGTTGAAATGAATGTAACAAATAAGTTCAAAGAAAGGGAAGTATATGGAAAACATGAAGCAGAGAAAGTATTAAAAAAAAGTCACCCATAGATAATTAGCAATGAAGATAACAAGGAAAGACTTCCAAAATGAGAGAGATAACAGACTTGATACAGTTGCAAATTACATCAGGAAATGGAAGAATGGCTCAAGGATATCCCTCAGGAGGTATGAAAGGCAGGGATAAAAATGGGAACTAAAAAAAGAGATATATAGAATGAAATTAGCAGTTTTTTTGGTTTTGTTTTTGCATTTTTTAAAAAAGATTTTATTTATTTCTTTGAGAGAGAGAGCACAAGCAGGGGGAGGGGAAGAGGGAGAGGGAGAAGCAGGCTCCTCAGCAGGGAGCCTGACACAGGGCTCAATCCCAGGACCCTGGGATCATGACCTGAGCCTAAGGCAGATACTTAACCAACTTTAGGGTCCAGGAAAGAAAGAAAAAATTTAAAGATGGCAGGAGAAGTTCTGGAAAAAAATAACCATGGCAGCTTCCTGGTAAAATAGTTCTGTGGACTGAATGTATATATCTCCCCACCAAACTCATGTTGAAACCGAAATCCCAGTGTGATGGTATTTGGATTAGGTTTTTGGCAGGTAATTAGCTCATGATGGTGAAGCCCTCATGAATGGTTTTAATGCCCTTATAAAAAGAGACCGAAGTACAACCTGGTTCTGTTTCTGCCTTGTGAAGAGATAAGACGATGGCAGTCTGCAACTGGGAAGAGGGCTCTCACCAGAACTTGACCATGCTGACACCCTGATCTCAAGACTTCCAGCCACCATAAAAGGGAGAACTGAATTTCTGTTGTTTAAAAGACACCCAGTCTATGGAACTTGGTTATAGCAGCCTGAACTGACTAGAACAAATAGCATATTGAATAAATTTGTATGATTCTTCCTTCTAACATTCTGCTTAATTTTTTTAAAACATAGTAAAAGCTTTTTTCAAAGACATTAAAAAAAAAAACCAAAAACCCGAGGATAGCACAGAAGAGAATAAAACAGCAATGCAATTTTTGGAAAACTGAGAAGCAGATGGATTAGTGGGAATTGAATTAGTTTCGGTATAATGGGTAAAACTGATCATCAATCTGATGTACACATTTGAATCCTCTGGAACTGCCATTGCTGGATATGTGTGGAATTGAATCTTGGGAAGAGTTATATAAATGGAGGAAGATTTGGAAAATGGCATAAAGAAAGTAGAGATAAAGAAGGTAAAGCGATCATATGGGATCGAGTCCCACATCAGGCTCCTTGCTCAATGGGGAGCCTGCTTCTCCTTCTGCCTGCTCTGCCTGCTCTGCCTGCCACTTCCCCTGCTTGTGCTCTCTCTCTGACAAATAAATAAATAAAAATCTTTAAAAAAAATAAAAAATAAAAATAAAAAATAAGAAGAGGGTAAAGCAATTATGAATATGTATGCAAACAATTATACAGCCTTAAATTATGCAAAGCAACAACGGACAAAATATGAAGAGAAATGGATATATCAACATTTATAGTTGAAATTTTAAATTATTTTTTCTCAGAAACTAATACAAATATAGAAAGATAAAGAAGTTAACATAAGATTAATATGTTCAAACCAGTAGATAAATGTTTATGACTTTAATTGACAACAAAGACCTCAACATTCCCTTTCTTAAATGACAACTACGATCAAAAAGAAATTTTCTCACCACAATAAAAGCTATCATAATACAAAAACTCAACTACATACTTAAAAAATCAGATTGACACAAATAAAGGAACAAGAAAAAAATCTTCAAACCTAATCTCTTTAAGATTTCAAACATTAAAGGGGCGCCTTGGTGGCTCAGTCATTGAGCGTCTGCCTTTGGTTCAGGTCATGATCCCAAGGTCCTGGGATCCAGCCCCGCATCGGGCTCCCTGCTCAGCAGGGAGCCTGCTTCTCCCTCTCCCACTCCCCCTGCTTGTGTTCCCTCCCTCGCTGTGTCTCTCTCTGTCAAATAAATAAATAAAATCTTTAAAAAAAAATATTTCAAACATTAAGAATTCCTGCTGTCACTTTCTGTTTGATATAAAAGTGGAGGTCCTAACCAATGCAAGAAATAAAAAACAGAATTGTGAGAATTAAAAGATAAAGAAAAAATCCTGTTATATTCGCAGATAATGTGATTACGTAGAAAATTGAACAAAATCAATAGGCAAGCTCTTGGCATTAACAAAAGAGTTTAGCAGAGTTGCCCCATGCCAGATCATCTTCCATTCTACATGTACAGTAAGACATGGAGCTTTGATGCACTTAAAATACGTATTATAGAATTTACATAAAACACTAAGTACACATAAATACTTTTTATGGAAGAGAATTTAAAAGAAAAAAATAAAAGTTCCCAAAATAGAGGCTCTCCACAACGTATACTACAGCAATCTACAAAGTCATAACAAAATACAAAACTATGTGATATTGGCGCATGAATGCCCAGGTAAAGCAATAGGATATAATAGGGAGCTCAAAAGCAGTGTTATGCACATATAGAAAATGAATATATTATAACCAGGCCATCAGAAATAGTGTGGAAATGTTACAGTGTTTATTAGTTGGTTTTGGAAGTTAGTTGGGTCAATATGTAGAGAAAAAAAATTGCTTTACCTCTACCTCTTACCATCATTTAAAAGTGCACTTTAAATGGATTAAAGATCTGAATATAAAGTATAGAAATATTAAACCAATAAACTAAATTGTCAGAATTACTGTGTGACCTTGGGATGGGAGTGAACATCTTAAATAATATTCCAAGAAAGAGAAAATAGTCAATATTTTGATAAACCTGATTGAATGTGTGCAAAATTACAGATTTTTATTCAACAAAGGATGTTATATGCAGTGTTTATAGATGTATAACAGATTAAGAAACAGAATATAAATATCTAAAACTGAAAGGTGATAAATATGTAGGCTATAAAAAAGACAGAACATCCAAAATAAAATGTGCATGAGCAAATAAGAAGTTAACTCACAAATGGAAAATCCTAAAAGGCTTAAAACTAACTAAATAAAAGTACAATCAAATCTTACTGGCAATTAGAAAAAATGAAAATTAAAATGGCAAGGAGGGACCACTTATAGCTCTTAGAGTTGCAAAAGTCTGAAAGACATCTAATGCTAAATCTTGATAGAATGTGTTGAAATAGGAATCTACATATACTTCAGAAAAGGTGTGCAAAATATTAGAGATAATCTGGAGAGCATTTTTTTTAAAGTACTTAGTTACGTATGCACACACTCCATGTCTGGGATGATTTTATAATTTTTCATACAAACTGTGACTCTTCATAACTATCCTAGAATAATTGGCATAAACGGACTGTTCTGGATAAAGTGGGATACATGGTCATCCAACACATTATATCAATCCCATCCTAAATATATCCAAGAGAATAAAGCATAAGTCAATATAGGGACATATTATGTGTATGTTCATTACTATGTTGATTGTAGTAATAGACCATCATGAAAACTAAGTGTCCATTTATAGGGAAAGGGAAAGTAAGATGAGGATGCACACTATGCAATGGTTAAGTGCAGTGAAATAAGTATATATTCAGCAACATTAAATATTGTTGGGTAAAGCAATAACCCTATATATTCACCTTAGGATACATGACTATTCAAATATATGTATATATGCTGTCTATGGGTGGGGTGTGGATTAGAAAGTAAAATATAATATAAATTAAAAGAGTGGAAGAAAAATAGTAAATACAAAATTAATAGAGGGAAGAGACTGCAGTTGAACTAATGAATATCATTAATTCAATTAAACATAAATAATCTTTATTTTTTAAATTTTTTTTTAAGTAGGCTCCATGCCCAGCATGGAGCCCATTGCAGGGCTTGAACTCACAACCCTGAGATCAAGATCTGAACTGAGATCAAGAGTTGGACACAACTGACTGAGCCACCCAGGTGCTCCCCCAAATAATCTTTAGATAGAAATGTTTTCTTTTTCCTCATAGTAGTAATATAATTAAAACTGAACATGTTCATCTACTTCTTACACTTAACTGTTCATCTGTACATAACATAAAACATTGAAAGGGATCATTTACCTTTACAGTGATCTTTGTACAGTGTTTGAGGATTACTAGTTGAAACATTATTGTGATCATCTTTGCTTCCTAAGTCATCTCTGTGTTTTTATTGATAAATTGATTGAAGTGCACTTTTATTTCCTTGGCCGCTTCAGGGAAAAAAGACAGTGATGGCAAAAAAAAAAAAAAATTGTAAAAGCATAAAAGGTTTTGACTCATTGGGATTTTCAATCTTCTATTTTCAACAGAGGTAACAAGTGAGCAAGCTCTTTTCGAATTGATGCTTTTGATGCAAAGCTAGTCAGAGAAGAATGTAAGTTTAAATTAACAGTTAAAAGTATTAGAAAAATTAATTTAACATTATAGTAACAAAAATTACAGATTATGAGATTCTTGGTAGGTATTGCATGACATCAAATGCAAATAGAAAATATACTGGGTTTGGAAGGTCAAATTCAAAACTCTGGTGAAGGTCACACACACGTAAATACACATTTATACATTCAGGGAAATGACCATATGATCTTTCTGACCCTCACTCACATTGTTGTAGTGATTGTTTTTCAATAAACTGAGTAGGGTTTTGATGTCATGGAGACAAAGCCTATATAAAGGATAAACTAATGTGTTTGGATTTGAATGTAGACAATGAACAGAGCAATAGAATTGCGTTTACAAAAGGAACCTGATGAAACAAATTTGTTCCATAAGTCCATTTTCCATTTACTTTCCCCCTGTTCCGTAGTGACACAAAAAGCATTACAATTGCTGATTTATTTTAACCATTCTTGTTAGGTTTTTCTTTTTGGGTGTTTTGGATAAATCAACTGCAGATTTACTTATTAGAAGAGAATGCTTTATTATATTACTCTGTCCTGGCAAATGTCCCTTTTGTTTTCTTTAACGAAGGCCCTAAGATGTAAGGAAATCCTCACAGTATTGAGTACTTCTTTGAATTCTGATAACTGAAAGACATTGGTTTTTCTTCATCCTAGATAGATTTCTTCAGAAACAATGAGAAGATCACATATTTCTGCTGAATGCTTACTTTTCCCCCCCTTTTTTTCTTTTGGATCATAATTTCACAGTTGACTAAGCATATATTTCACTCCTTTACAAACATCATCTTCTTTCCTTGCATGCTGTCCTTTTTTCCTAATCTTGTTTTATTTTACTTCTTTATCCATAATCCCACTTCCATTTCTCTCCATTCATGAGCAGTCACTCCCACACTGAATAGACTTGAGGTCTTGAAAACCAAAGTTTCAAAAACAAAATACTGCTTACCCTGTGTAGTTTTTTGCTTCATTCAAGGTCGTGAAAGGTGAACCAATGTTTTGGCAACACTTACAAAGTTGATTTTACTGTGTATTGGGAGTCATCATGGCATTCATATTCTGGCCATTTATTTGTTCTGGCTTCATCTGTTTTGTTTAGGTCTAGCTAGTTATATCACTTGCTATTGATAAATCTTCTAAAATAGAGTGTAGTAGAAAATAGCTGTACCTATACACATACACACACACACACTCTCTCTCTCTCTCTCACTCACACACAATCACCCTGACTTGTATGCATGACTTTTAGTCCTCTGCAGAAATTTTGTTGCTAAAGACTTCCCTCTCTTACATAATGCATGTGCTATCTGTCACAAATGCTTCTAAATGTTTTTTAACTTTGTTTTAATTTAATTGTAAAGTCACAGAAGTTGCAAATAGTCCCATGTACCTTCCACCCAGTTTCCTCTAATGGTTACATCTTACATAACTATATACAAAATCAAAACCAGGAAATTGATGTTGGTACAATGTGTGCGTTCTGTCCCATTTTGTTACATGTGTAGATTTGTCCAACTGCCACCACAATCAAGGTACGAAACCATTGAATCACCACAAGGATCTCCCTCATTTTATCCCTTTATAGACATACCCACCACTCTCCCCTCCATTATTCCTAACCCCTGACAACCACTGATCTGTTTTCCATCACTGTAATTTTGTCATTTCTAGAATGTTATATATGAATCATATAGTATGTGACCTTTTGAGGTTGTCTTTTTTCATGCAGCATAACACCTTTGAGATCCATCCAACTTGTATCCATAGTTCATTTATTTTTATAGCTGAGTAGCGTTCCATGATAAGGATAGATTGTAGTTTGTTAACCATTCACCTTTTGTAGAACATTTTCATTGTTTCTAGTTTTGGTCATTACAAATAAGCTGATATGAACAATCATGTACAGGGTTTTGTGTGGATATAAATTTCATTCCAGTGGGATAAATGCTCAGGAGTGAAATTGCTGGGTTATATGATAAATGTATATTCCAAACTTTAATATTTATTTTCTTTAGGTTTATCCCATTATTTCTTTATGTGTTTCTCTTATGTATTTCTTCATCTTATTACCAAGGATGAGGTGTGCATGGCAAATGTTTTAACATGGGCCCATGAAAAATAATAAAATACAAAGCAAAAAGAGGTAGGCCACAAGGATTTGCAAACCAAAGTCCACATTCTTTTTCTCAGATTTGAGATCATCCATAATTATTTCTTCTAATTTGGGAAAGTTGGACTCCAGTCTCATTTCTCCCCCTAGTTCTATGGTTGATATCTTTCAGCTAGCTGATATAGCATAATGCTATATGTTTATTTTATGTATCCATGAGCTTGGAGAACACCCCTGAGCTTGTGATGTCACCCTCCCCCCTGGATTATACCCTATTTGTACTCCAGTCTAGTTTCTAAATCTTGGTTCAGTCTTTCATAAAGATTCTCTCCCTTCCTTCCAGATTTGGCATTACATTGTTACTTTGGCTTCTAAAGTTAAGCTCAGGGTGCCTGGGTGGCTCAGTCGTTAAGCGTCTGCCTTCGGCTCAGGTCATGATCCCAGGGTCCTGGGATCGAGTCGCACATTGGGCTCCCTGCTCAGAGGGAAGCCTGCTTCTCCCTCTCCCACTCCCCCTGCTTGTGTTCCTGCTCTCACTATCTCTCTCTGTGTCAAATAAATAAATAAAATCTTTTAAAAAAAATAAAGTTAAGCTCACCCTCAGAACTGTGGCTTGACCCACTCCTAGAATTCTATTCCTGATTCAAGCTAACTCAGAAAGGCAACCTAAGTTAGTCTCTCAAAGATATTTCCAGAGCTATAAGTCAGGACCCAGAAAGTTAAGACAGGGTGAGATCCTTCATAACCTCAAGCAATTTAGTTAATAGCTGTGGACTTCCATTTCCTCATCTGTATATGATCTCCTAAGTTAATGTTAACCTATTATTTTGCATTATAAATTACCAAAAGACTCAAGCTTTTGTGATTATTTCTATTTACACTTTTCATTCCATTATTAGGTCAATACTGGTTCTTTTATTTTCTGAATAAAAAAACTAACTCTGTCTTGGTACCAAGTAGAATTGAGTCAACAGATTTTCTGGATTTTTTTTCCCATGCATTTTCCTTATCCAATCTCTCTCTCCTACAAGAATCCTTGTCAGTCCCCAGAGTCTAACCTTTCTCTAAAATCATCTCATCAAGCTTCTTCATGCAATGTTTGTTTAAGCTCAATGCAGCGAGAGTGCCTTTCTAAGCTCTAAATTTTCATTCAATTCTGTTTTCTTCTCCACCAGCATTACATGTCCACCTTGTGACATGGGGCTACATATGTGTTCTGAACTTGCATTGTCTTCTTTAGGAAACCAATACAGGAAAAATCCTATCTGAGTGATAAAACAGGATTTGTGAATAGGGCTATTCCATTATGTAATGCTCAATAAAAAAATGTTTGAGATCAATAATTATCCAGAATTCAAGAGAAGCTAAACTGGGTGTTTTGTTTTTGTTTTTGTTTTTGTTTTTTCAGTGTATCTCAAAAAGTTTATGCCTAGAGCCATCTTGAAGGCATCTTCACTCTCATGTTTAATGTCTGGATTGGCATGACTGGAAGAGTTAGGATTCTTCAGCTATCTTTATCTCTCTATTATTTCTCCTAATCTATGTAGCATGGAGATTTCAGGGTAGCTGAAATTCTTACATATTGTTATATTGGTTCAGGGTTTCCAAGGCATAGAGGGAGGAAGGGAGAGAGAGAGAGAGAGACAGAGAGAGAGAGAGAGAGGAGATCCTTTATGACCCAACCTTGCAAGTCATGTATCATCATTTTTCCCAAATTCTATTGATCAATGCAGTTATAATAGTCAGCCTATGTTCATGGGGAGAAAAACACTCCATCTCCTGATGGAAGAGTGTCAACTTCAAATTTTAAGAAGAACTTGTAGGCTAAGATATTTGTCATTACAGTCATCTTTGAAAATGAATTTGCCAATATGGTAGCATTTGAATTGGGTATTATAGGATAATGTAGAGGTGATTTCCTAATGTTATTTCTGGACTTATGTCATTTTCCCTCCAAGGAAAGGAGGGCAATATCTGGGAGAATCTCCCATATGATATTGATGATGGGTAAAATGAAAGAGTACCTATGTTTATATTAACATGTTGAATATACAGTGTTTAACTAGATTTTCTTTGAAATAAATCCCATACTTGAAATCCTTGGGTTCTGAAGACAGTATACCTGGTAAAAATATCAGTTGCAAGCCTTCTTTACTGTACACATTATATAAATTCTTCATACCAGTTTCTTCATGAGCACATAGAACTACTTTGAAGATCAAATAAGATTCTATAGCAAAATGTTTAGTGCTATGATTAGCTCATAGAATTAAATCAGTAAATTTTAACTAATTATTACCATTATCCCTTTATTGAAATTTGTCTTACATAAATTAAATGACCTTTCTCAGACTCTAGGAGATTTCTTTTTATAAATTTATAACATCAGAGCTATAAACCAAACTGAGAATTCCACAAACCTGACAAAAAGTTAAGCAAGGAATTCACATACTGGTGTAAATCCTTAAAGAATAGTAGTCTGTAATGACAAAATGCCTTTGTATCATCCTCACCTCAGATTTTTCAAGAAGTAGAAATTTCCATTTTTATTTCCCAGCTTTAGATTATTCTGTTTATCTGATTTTGTTTTGTCTGGAAAATAAGTTCATGGAATATAGAGAGTTAGATTAGAATAAACTGGTCAGGTTTTGCTCAGAGGTGAATTAATATGTTTGAGGCTATAAGCACTAAAATGCTATCATTTGCCACCTGCTCTCAACTCCCTTCTGCCAACATGCCACTGTGAGGTAGTTAAACCATAAAATAAATTTGCAAATATCCAAAAATGTCTAGCCTTTCAATTTATGACTAAACTGGAACTTTAAAATATGTTAAATACCATATAATATCCTATTGTTTTATTATTTTGAGGGTACATCTGCTTTGCAGGTGCCCTCATCATATGCTTAGTCAGCCCATTTTATTATCCAAGAAAAGTCTATTTCATTTGTGCACAATACATATTCAATTTCACTTACAAGTCATTTATACTATTAGTGTTTCAAGCATAGAGTTTGTTAAATTTGCACCACATGCAAAGTTGTCCAATTTCATAAAGACATAGTAAATAGAATTTGCTTTCTTGTGTTAGAGATTTGAGGCAAGTAAATATATATTTGTATATATATGTATTTATTTATATATATTTATATTCATGTATGCATATATTTATTACTTATTACTTTTATTACTTATTTCTTTTAATTTTTATAATAGTAACAATGTATGCAGAGGATAGTAAAAAAAATGTGAGGTTTTTTAAAATTTTATTTTTATTTCACAAAAGAGTAAAATAAATGACAGGAAGGCAAGAATGTTGAGCTCTGACGTCAAGCAGGCTCAACGGAAAGCAACCTGTAATAAATAGTGAACAAACTTCTCTGTTTGATTTCCTCTTTTCCACTCTAAGAATCAAGAAAAGTGAAATACCTAAAAGAACAAGTCTGATGTATAGCCCTATAGCTAAAATTTAATTGGAGTACCCACAGCATTAATGCAGCCCTCAGATCCAAAACAAACTGAACTACACAAGTCACTCTGGGGCCAGAATAGTAGAAACAGGTGTCAGAAATAAGGCTTATATGGAGATTCCTCAAAAAATTAAAAATAGATCTACCATACGATCCAGCAATTCCACTTCTGTGTATATACCCAAAGTAAATGAAAACAGGATTTTGATGAGATATCTGCCCTCCCATGTTTATTGCAACATTATTCACAATAGCCAAAATATGGAAACAACCCAAAGTGCTCATCAATGAATGAATGGATAAGAAAAGATGTGGTATATATACATAATGGAATATTATGCAGCCACGAGAAAGGAGGATATCCATCCATTTACAACAGCATGGATGGACCTTGAGCAATTACGCTAGGTGAGATAAATCAGAGAAAGGCAAGTACTATATGATATCACTTATATGTGGAACCTAAAAAAGTTATTAAACCTATAAAAAACAGAGAGCAAATGGTGGTTACTAGGGGATGAGGGTAGATAAGAGTGATGGTGTTTAAGGATACAAACTTGTAACAAGTAGTAAATAAGCCATAGGAATATAATGCACAGTATAATGAATGTAGAAAACAGTACTCTGTTATAATTATGTAATGTAAATATTGCTATATCAGTAATCATAATATATAAATGTATCAAAATAACACACCGTACACCTTTACCTTCACAATGTTATATGTCAAATTTATCCAGTAAAAAATATCAGGCTGATGAACACAAGTGTCTTAGTAATAATAAAAAAAGGAAGCATATTCAGAGGTCAGGGTAAAATGATTATCAGAAACCTGCCAAAAATCAGCCTCCAGGTAATTCTGAAGAATCTTCTCCATGCAGGACTTTATGCTTTGTAATGAGTAACCAATAATTTCTAGAATGCCTTTCATGAGGATAAAAAAAAAGGAGTAAGAATGAATCACATTTTTTTCTTTTTGCACTTACATGCAAATGCAATTTCCACACAGATTTTTCTAACTCTGATTTTTGCTGTGTATGATGTGCTCTTTATGTGTTATCCTTTTGTCCCAATCATGCTTGCAATTAGCTGCCAAATTAACTTAGAATGATGTTCAAAAATGATTTTGGTGGTTTTATTTAAAAGATTGAAAGAAATGTATGGACACTTCTGGGAAAAAATGGATGCAAAGTGATAATTAGTTTCAAACAAGCTTAAAAAACAATTATAAGTCTCCATACTTGGCTAAATTTGATAGGTAAATACATAGTACACAGAAAATACATACATTATAAATACATATTGTATACAGAATTGGAATAAGTACGTTGCATTACCAACTAAAGTTATGGTATAAAAAGAGTAGTCAATGTATTAATGTATACACATTTTTTTTACAAAAAGTACTCAGAATATTTTGTGTGCATGATTTCTGTAGTACTTAATGACAAGTACTGAGTTAACTCCACTCATAAATCAAGTTAAATATACAGAGAAAGAAAAACAAAGTGGAAGATAAAAATGAATGTGTCTCCTATCATGGCCATCATCTGGATCTTTTGTCTCAAGCCAGCTCTTCACAAGTAGCAACTAGATGTCTGATCCTTCAGAAATGACTCCAAGTTCTAATCATATGGAGATTAATTATTTAAACCTGTGCCTTAAGTGGTATAAAATCTAAAATGCAACCTTGGTCAATATATAGTCAAGAATTGTTTGAAAGTAGTTACGGTGATGGCAAACTACAAAGTTAACCCAGTTCCCTCATACACTTGGGAGGCTCACTCTTTTTTCCTTAGCTTTACTGAGATATAATTGCCATATAACATTGTGTAAGTTTGAGGTGTACAACATAGTGATTGATATATGTATGTATTGCAATATGATTACCACAATAAGTAAACACATTCATCACCTCACATAGTTACAATTTTGTGTGTTTGATGAGAACTTTCAAGATCTACTCTCTTAGCAACCTTCAATATACACTAAAGTATTGCTAGCATTATGCTAAGTGAGATAAGTCAGACAAAGGAAGACAAATATTGTATGATCTTACTTATATGCAGAATCTGAAAAAAGACTTAGCTCAGAAACAGAGAACAAATCAATTGCCAGAGTCAGGGGTGTGAGTAAGTGAGGGAAAATGAATGAAGGTGGTTAAAAGGAGGCTCACTGTTTTGGAATAAGGCTGAAGCATTAATTTCATTATTGCTTATTATATAGTATGTAGATTTTGGAGCAATATGGAGACTATCGTGGAAAAACAAGTAGAGAACTAAAGTATAAACATTGTCAGTTTGATATTAGTTTTTGTGCCTCAGCTTCCTGGAAAGCTGCACTCTTATGAAGCATTGTCTGGTCATCTTCACAGTGATTCTCAAACTTGACTGTGCATCAAAATCACCTGGAGAGCTTCTTAAAACACAGATTCCTGGGCCTCACCCTAAGACATTCTTATTCAGCAGATGTGTGGCTATGGAGAATTTGCCATTCTCATAAATTTCTGGGTGATATTGATGCACCTGACCCAGGGACAACTCTTTAAAACCA
Source organism: Mirounga angustirostris (assembly GCF_029215605.1). NCBI lineage: Eukaryota > Metazoa > Chordata > Mammalia > Carnivora > Phocidae > Mirounga > Mirounga angustirostris. The sequence goes on along the minus strand of NW_026991719.1, from coordinate 29,348,806 downwards.
CTGCTTTAATTTAAGAGCAATTCACAAATAATTTCCTGAGGTCCTCAAGTTGAAAAGAGTAACCATCAAAATTATCAGCCTTCCACTTTCTCCATTTTAACCTTTTATATTTTGTTATTATAAGGAAAAAATGTATGAGCTCTACATTCTCATACCAAATCCTCCAATCCTGTAGTACCTCACTGCCTGTTCTCCTTAAAACACACCATGAGCAACAAGCCAATGATAGGTGAGATAAGACCATGCATTTCTCACCAGGCCCATTCACTGATGTTTATTCAATGCCTCTAGTTAACTGTAAGATTTGGTTGCAGTAGCTGATTATAAAGATTCAGTATGCATATTTTTCTTTTTCTTTTCTTCACAGAGTATATTTTGGGCCTATGATTCATTTTTATACTTTTATATTAATTACAGACATGTGCCAGTTAAATCAAAGTGGAAAAAAAGAGTAATATTCAACTGACATGCAGGAAAAAGCTAAACTAGACACACAAATAAAGCTATATACAAAATAAAGTATATATTGTAAAAGATAATAGGTAAATCACTCATTGTCCTTTCTTGGTTATCAGTTTGTGTCTGAGTTACAACAACTTCTGGCCATGGTTGATTTTGCCTTTAGTTTGTCACTACTTCCATCTGCTCAAATATAGTGGCCACAATTAGTTAGCTCAAACAGTATTTGAACATGCCACTGCCTCAAGTAACTCTCTTTTGTTTACCTTCTCAAACCCAAACTCCGCTAACATGATATTTCCCCAGAAACAGGTCAAACTAACCAGCAAAATACTGCTGAGTAAAGACATGACCTATTCTAAGGATCAATGCTCATCTTAATCAAAACTCTTTCAAAAAGATTGTGGATCATGGAGTGAAAAAGGGACAGGAAACATGGGTTGTGGTTCATATTACCAAGAGAGAAACCTGCAAGAAATAGGAATGAATTTTTTTTTCAAGTAAATTTTTAATTCTTTTTGAAAGATAAGAATAAGCCACAGTCCTGCTGGAAGTGATAGAGAACTTCCTTCCCAAAATAGGGATAGTAATTGTGACTATAGTGTGCCTATTTAGCACTATAATAAAACTAATATCAAGCTCAGGATTTAAATTTTAATCCAGAAAAGTTAGTTCTGTTTAAAATCTGTCTTACTATATAATTATACAATCATATAATTAGAAATGATACTATTTAATATTCAATCTGTGGATCCTTGCTAGACAACTATCCAGGTTCTCCTTGAATGCAACTGATAAGATGATTATTGCTTTATTATCTCCAAAAAACCTATTTCATTGTTGAACAGCTTTAATTGTTTGACTGTTATTATGGAAACTTTATTTTATATGTTTCTGACAACCGACCAATTTAATTATCTATAATATTTTAGAGTCTGCAGAGGTTCTTCTGCAGTTTTAAAATGATATATTGGTTAAACAGCATTTCCCAAGGGTCAAATATATCTTTATAAAAGTATATAAAATTTATGTAAGTATGTTTGATAATGGTTTCAGGTTCAGAGGCATTAGTGATTGGGAGGTCTTTGGAAGAAGGGTTTTTGATTTCTCAAAGGAAAGCCCTTTGGGTACCTTTAACATGCAATTCTGGGAAGCAAAGCAAATTTTTTTGCAATCTGTTGGATAAAGTAATTAGTTTTGCCTCTTAACCCATACAACAGCATTTACCTACTCCTGAGAGTGCTAAGTAAAACAAATTTGTTCAAAGAGGTGGCCATTTCACAAATGAAATTCCAACTGTTTTGTGCAGCTAAATTGCCCTGGAACAGTCACAAAATAAATACAAAATTAACTTGATTAAATAATTGCTAATTTTTTGTGTAGTTATAGTTTTAACACAATTGAACTCATTAAGGCATTTATTTAAGCAATTTGTTTTATGAACAAGACTATATATATATACACACACACACAGAGTATTTTATATATATACATACTATATACGTGTATATGTATTATATATTTGTAGACATAGGTAAATACACACATTCAGAATAATTTAAAATATAGTATTATATTGGACTATTTACTATAGTTTCCATGTTTATATTCGAAGGATTTTTTGTGCTACTCAAACAGCATATAGATTTACAAGTAAATTAATATAAATGAGCATTTTTATTCATACAAATAAAAATAATATTAGAGAACAACTATGAAGAAACATTAATAAAATACATTCTTAATTTCCCTTAATTACATTGTTTTAAAAATTGATTTTCCATCCTTTGTGGATAGGTCATAATGCCTTCTCAGACACTTTATCTAAAGCAATCAATAAATTTAAATAAAAAGAAGGGAAAAGAACAAGCAAAATACATTTTTAAGCGAATATTTTTTGTATAATACTTTGTAAGTCACCGCAAATATCTACTTTTTCCTGCCATACTATTTATATGCATAACAAATAAATTGTATTTTAGATCAGTTATTTGAGCATTTCCCAGCTATACCCATTCAAGAGTCATTTATTTCTAAATCTTCTCTTAATATGTAAACCAAAAGAGGTGAAATATGGTTTTATTGACACTTTTCATAAAAAAGAGGTTTATTTACATTTTTAGATGTGATTGTTTACATAAATATAAATTTGCTTTCTTTTTTTTTTTTTAAAGATTTTATTTATTTATTTGACAGAGACACAGCGAGAGAGGGAACACAAGCAGGGGGAGTGGGAGAGGGAGAATCAGGCTTCCCACGGAGCAGGGAGCCTGATGCGGGGCTCGATCCCAGGACCCTGTGATCATGACCTGAGCCGAAGGCAGACGCTTAACGACTGAGCCACCCAGGCGCCCCTAAATTTGCTTTCAATATAAGATATTAGCTGTTTTAAGTAACACACATGCACATATATATATGCTTACTAATTAACATCATCTTAAAATACTAAGAGAATACGTAAAATGTTTAGACCTGGCTTGCAGAGGTTAAGTTTATCCATTATATTGTTCATTCATCATAAATTTAGTATAGTTTGTAGGTATGTAAAAAATTTGCTTAAGCAAAATATTTAAAAATATTTGCCCCTCACCAAAAGAAAAAAATTTTATCACAATATGGGCTTTGATTAGCTTGATGGATTGCTTAGTATAAGACTTGCTTGTTTCCCAACAGAAAAGCACAATGAGTTTATCTCAACTTACCAAGAAAAATGAATCTCTGGAGAATTGGCATTAAATCCTGTGGTTTGGCTTGTCTCAGCTTTGATGGATGTCCTATTGCCTATGTTCCCGTAAGTAGAAGAATTAAAATTAAATGGCTATACTGGATGTTTTAAGGTTATCATGACATTAAATACTCACTACTGGCATTAAAAAAGGATTAAGTTACATTTTAAAATAGAACGATGCAAACTGACAAGGAATGAAATAATTAAACTAAGGAAATCTATTGCAACACATCAATTCTAATATTCCTTAAGATAGCTTAAGGTATATTTAAAGTCAAACAAAGATGGAAATATCTGTAAAACTTGCTTGTTGAATGATTAGTGTCTTATTTCCTGTGTTTAATGAAGGTATCTTACATAACTGCTTTAAAAAACAGTTCTTGTGTACTTAGGAAATAAAAAGGCTTCTGGGGAAATTGCAGTTCTAATGTTGACTAATTTCTGTGGCATTCTTTTTTTTTTTTTTTTTACAAGCGAAAAAGCAACTTTATTTTATTTTTAGAAAAAGTATTTGAATAATATTTTATATAATTTTTAAAAATTTTATTATGTTATGTTTGTCACCATACAATACATCATTGGTTTTTGATGTGGTGATTCATGATTCATTGTTTTCATATAACACCCAGTACTCCATGCAGTACGTGCCCTCCTTAATACCCATCACCGGGCTAACCAATACCCCCTCCCCCCTACCCTCTAAAACCCTGTTTGTTTCTCAGAGTCCATAGTCTCTCATGGTTCATCTCTCCCTCCGATTCCCCCCCCCCTTCATTTTTCCCTTCCTTCTCCTAATTTCCTCCATGCTATTCCTTATGTTCCACAAATAAGTGAAACCATATGATAATTAACTTTCTCTGCTTGACATATTTCACTTAGCATAATCTCCTCCAGTCCCATCCATGTTGATGCAAAAGTTGGGTATTCATCCTTTCTGATGGCTGAGTAATATTCCATTGTATATATGGACCACATCTTCTTTATCCATTCATCTGTTGAAGGGCATCTCGGCTCTTTCCACAGTTTGGCTATTGCGGACTTTGCTGCTATGAACATTGGAGTGCATATGGCCCTTCTTTTCACTACATCTGTGTCTTTGGGGTAATACCCAGGAGTGCAATTGCTGGGTCATAGGGTAGCTCTATTTTTAAATTTTTGAGGAACCTCCACAGTGTTTTCCAAAGTGGCTGTACCAACTTGCATTCCCACCAACAGTGTAAGAGGGTTCCCCTTTCTCCACAACCTCTCCAACATTTGTTGTTTCTTTCCCTGTCCTTTTTTGCCATTCTAACCGGTGTAAGGTGGTATCTCAATGTGGTTTTGATTTGGATTTCCCTGATGGCTAATGATGATGAACGTTTTTTCATGTGTCTGTTAGCCATTTGTATGTCTTCTTCAGAGAAGTGTCTTTTCATATCTTCTGCCCACTTTTTGACTTGATTATTTGTTTTCTGGGTGTGGAGTTTGAGAAGTTCTTTATAGATCTTGGATACCAGCCCTTTATCTGTAGTGTCCTTTGCAAATATCTTCTCCTATTCTGTGGGTTGCCTCTTTGTTTTGTTGACTGTTTCCTTTGCTGTGCAGAAGCTTTTTATCTTGATGAAGCCCCAAAAGTTCATTTTGCTTTTGTTTCACTAGCTTTTGGAGATGTATCTTGAAAGAAGTTGCTGTGGGCGATATCAAAGAGGTTACTGCCTATGTTCTCCTCTCGGATTTTGATGGATTCCTGTCACACATTGAGGTCTTTCATCCACTTTATCTTTGTGAATGGTGTTAGAGAATGGTCGAGTTTCATTCTTCTGCATGTGGCTGTCCAATTTTCCCAGCACCATTTATTGAAGAGACTGTCTTTTTTCCATTGCATGTTTTTTCCTGCTTCATCAAAGATTATTTGACCATAGAGTTGAGGGTCCATATCTGGGTTCTCTATTCTGTTCCATTGGTCTATATGTCTGTTTGTGTGCCAGTACCATGCTGTCTTGGTGATCACTGCTTTGTAATATAGCTTGAAATCGGGCAACGTGATGCCCCTGGCTTTTTTTTCTTTTTCAACATTTCCTTGGCAATTCGGGGTCTTTTCTGATTCCATACAAATTTTAGGATTGTTTGTTCCAGCACTTTGAAAAAGGTCATTGGAATTTTGATCGGGATGGCATTGAAGGGATAGATTGCTCTGGGTAGCTTAGACATTTTAACAATGTTTATTCTTCCGATCCATGAGCATGGAATATTTTTCCATCTTCTTGTGTCTTCTTCAATTTCTTTCATGAGTGTTTTGTAGTTCCTAGAGTATAGATCCTTTACCTCTTTGGTTAGGTTTATTCTGAGGTATCTTATGGTTTTTAGTGCTATTGTAAATGGAATCGTTTCTCTAATTTCTCTTTCTACAGTTGCGTTGTTAGTGTATAAGAAAGCAACTGATTTCTGTGCATTGATTTTGTATCCTGCCACATTACTGAATTCCTGGATGAGTTCTAGTAATTTGGGGGTAGTCTTTTGGGTTTTCACATAACGTATCATGTCGTCTGCGAAAAGAGAGAGTTTGACTTCTTCTTTGCCAATTTGAATACCTTTTATTTCTTTGTGTTGTCTGATTGCTGTTGCTAGGACTTCAGGTACTATGTTGAACAATAGTTGTGAGAGTGGACATCCCTGACGTGTTCCTGATCTTAAGGGAAAGGCTCTCAGCTTTTCCCCATTGAGGAAGATATTTGCTGTGGGTTTTTCATAGATGGATTTTATGAACTTGAGGAATGTTCCCTCTATCCCTATACTCTGAAGAGTTTTAATCAGGAAAGGATGCTGTATTTTGTCAAATGCTTTTTCTGCATCAATTGAGAGGACCATATGGTTCTTCTCCCTCCTCTTATTAATGTGTTCTATCACATTGATTGATTTGCAAATGTTGAACCACCCTTGCATCCCGGGGATAAATCCCACTTGGTCGTGGTGGATGATCCTTTAATGTATTGTTGGATCCTATTAGCTAGGATTTTGTTGAGGATTTTGGAATCCATATTCCTCAGGGATATCAGTCTGAAATTCTCCTTTTTGATGGGGTCTTTGCCTGGTTTGGGGATTAAGGTAATGCTGGCCTCGGAGAATGAGTCTGGAAGTTTTCCTTCTGTTTCTATTTTTTGAAACAGCTTCAGTAGAATAGGTATTATTTCTTCTTTGAGTGTTTGGTAGAATGCCCCAGGGAATCCATCAGACCCTGGACTCTTGTTTTTTGGGAGGTTTTTGATCACTGCTTCAATCTCATTCCTGGTTATTGGCCTATTCAGGCTGTCAATTTCTTCCTGTTTCAGTCTTGGCAGCTTATAGGTTTCCAGGAAGGCCTCCATTTCATCCAGATTGCTCAGTTTATTGGCATATAGTTGTTGATAATAATTTCTAATAATTGTTTCTATTTCCTTGGTGTTAGTCATGATCTCTCCCCTTTCATTCATAATTTTATTAATTTGGGTCCTTTCTCTTTTCTTTTGGATAAGTCTGGCCAGTGGTTTATCGATCTTAATAATTCTTTCAAAGAACCAACTTCTAGTTTCGTTCATCTGATCTACTGTGTTTCTGGTTTCTAATTCATTGATCTCTGCTCTAATTTTAATTTTTTCTCTTCTAATGCATGGCTTAGGCATCGTTTGTTTTTTTTTCTCTAGTTCTTTAAGGTGTAGAGTTAGTTGATGAATTCGGGATCTTTCTATTTTTTTGAGTAAGGCTTGGATAGCTATGTATTTCCCCCTTAGGACCACCTTTGCAGTATCCCATAGGTTTTGGACTGCAGTGTTTTGTTCTCATTGGTTTCCATGAATTGTTTAAGTTCTTCTTTGATTTCCTGGTTGACCCAAACATTCTTGAGCAGAGTGGTCTTTAGCTTCCAAGTGTTTGAATTTCTGCCATATTTTTTCTTGTGATTGAGTTCCAGTTTTAAAGCATTGTGGTCTGAGAATATGCAGGGAATAATCTCAATCTTTTGGTATTGGTTGAGTCCTGATTTGTGACCCAGTATGTGGTCTATTCTGGAGAAAGTTCCATGTGTGCTCGAGAAGAATGAGTATTCTGTTGTTTTAGGGTGGAATGTTCTGTATAGATCTATGAGGTCCATCTGGTCCAATGTATCATTCAATGCTCTTGTTTCCTTGTTGATTTTCTGCTTAGATGATCTGTCCATTGCTGAGAGTGGAGTATTGAGGTCTCCTACAGTTAATGTATTGTTATCAATATGACTCTTTATTTTGGTTAACAGTTGGCTTATGTAGATGGCTGCTCCCATGTTGGGGGCATAGATATTTACAATTGTTAGATCTTCTTGTTGGATAGACCCTTTAAGAATGAAGTGTCCTTCTGTGTCTCTTATTACATTAATTTGTCTGATATAAGAATTGCTACCCCAGCTTTGTTTTGAGGTCTTCTGGCGTGGAAGATAGATCTCCATCCCTTCACTTTCAGTCTGGATGTATCTTAAGGTTCAAAATGGGTCTCTTGTAGGCAGCATATGGATGGGTCCTGTCTTTTTATCCAATCTGCAACCCTGTGCCGTTTTATGGGAGTGTTTAGGCCATTCACGTTGAGAGTGATTATTGAAAGATATGAATTAATTGTCATCATGTTGCCTTTGAAGACATTGTTTTTATAGATTGTCCCTGCAAATTTCTGTTGTATATCACTCTTGGGGTCTTTCTCCTTTTATAGAACCCCCCTTAATATTTCTTGTGGGCCAGTTTAGAGGTCACATATTCTTTCAGTTTCTGCCAGCCGTGGAAGCTCTGCATCTCTCCATCCATTCTAAATGAAAGCCTTGCCAGATAACGTATTCTTGACTGCATGTTATTCTCATTTAGTACCCTGAATATGTCTTGCCAGCCCTTTCTGGCTTGCCAGGTCTCTGTAGATAGGTCTGACATTATTCTGTTGTTCCTCCTGATGTTATTCTGATGTTCCTCCTATAATTTTGAAATTAAGAACATTCAGTAACAACAACAAGCTTAAATTTTATAAGCAATGCAAACATGATTTGGAGATGTGAGTGAATAAACCAAGGTAGAAGTGGAGGTAAAGAAAGAGATGGCAGGAGGTAACACAGAGATTTAGTTCTGAAAGTATAATTCCCAACTGCCCTTTAAAAGGCATTCTTACTTCCAACATTTTAAAAATATCTGCAAAGGAAACACAAGCCCACCTATTTTAGAAGAATTTTGGTAAAGAAATTAGTCTGTAGCAATTCTTAGTATTGCCATTTGGATGAATACGCTGAAATGAGAAAACAAATTTTTGTTAAAAATTTTGCTTTCTTTAGAATCGTAACTGGTGTGTGTGTGTGTGTGTGTGTGTGTGTGTGTGTGTGACAGGCTTATGAACTTCAAAGGCTTGAAGGAATAGAGAATGTTTATTTTATTGTGTTCGTGATTTGTGCTAGAATAAAGGACATTTTATAATTTTTCAATAATTATCACTACTCTGAATTTTTTCGATATTCTTACCTAAAGATGTATTTTTTCTTGTTAGAATTATTTCAAATTTACTTAAAAATAAAATGAATAGAGATAATTAAATTCAGAACAAATTTTCAGATATATATTTTTGTATATCTAAGATAATCTGAATTAATATAAAGTAAAATATTTACCATATAGAAAATAAAATATTTCATGGAAATAAAATATTTCCCCTATAAGAATAAATGATGCTATATGCTCCAGTACTTTGTATTTAGTAATTACTAAACAGATTTTGTTTTTAAAAAGAAAAGCATTATAATTCTAATTTGGTAGATTTGAAAGCGACCAAAGAGTTTATTTTTCTTAAGCTGTAGGGTAAGTGTAAGAAACTATATTAATCATTCATACCCAAACAGTAGAAAGAGTTTACTAGCTAAAACTGCAGCATCTGTTTGTCACTAAAGAAATTCAGCAGAATCATGTGAGAAAATGAATTACCCAGGAAATGGGCTGGTCCTAGTTGAAGTGGGGGGCATATCACAAGAAACACACATCATCATTATATTTGCACTGGCAGGGATAAGACCTACTTAAAATGTTTCATTTTAAACTGATCTCCATGTAACTCTAAGAATGTGTAGACTTCACTCAAGAGCCATGATTATTATCAAGGCTCAGTTAGATGCTCTCATTCTCTTTATTTTCAACAAGAGAAGCTTTCAGTTTATTGGCTTTAAAAGTTGATGAGACCAAAGGAAAAATGGCTAAAATAAACCTGAAATACAAGGAACTAGGGTACCTGGCTGGCTCAGTTGGTAGAACATGAGACTCTTGATCTTGGAGTTGTAGGTTTGAGCCCCACTTTGGGTGTAGAGATTACTTAAAAATAAAATCTTTAAAGAAAGCAAGGAATAAATGGCAAATGCAGACACAAGTACACATGAGTATAATTTTGCTCTACAATTTTCTAGGGCAATACATGTTACATATTGCTATTTTTATAGACCACATTAGTCTAGAACCCACTAGTGCCACATAGAAGTCCTGGAAGGCTTGAACAGTATGTAAAATAATAAAAGAAAAGTTAAAAATTTGGAGGAAGAACTGTCTGTCATGTTCAAGCTACTGTGGTCCCCCCTCTGGATGATTTGTCTAAGCCTTCATTAGCTACCTACTTAATGGCAAGAAGGCCATTAATGGTAGGTACCTCCGCTGTGCCCTTGTCATAATTGACCATGGGAATCACTTTTTTGAATCCACCCATGTTTAGTATCCAAATCGAGGTCATCCAACCATTGTCACATTAGAGACCTGGCCACATCCTAGGTTGTTGTGTGTAAGCTGGGCACAGACTCCTTTCTCCTCAGTCCTCTTTCTTTGTATATCATGGAAACCTCATATAAGCTTGAGCCCTTCAACTTCTTAAACTCAAAACCTTAGTGTCCTCCTCCAACTCCAGGCTGAAAAGATTAATTCTATCTTAATAATTCTAAAACCTAAACTCTATTCACTGGCGTCAGAAGGAGTGGTGGTAGGGACCTTTAAGGAAAGTTCAAATTTCTAAAGATTTCCTTTCTCCTTTTCAGTGTGTAGGTAAAAAGTAGATTTGCTTTGTTTTCCCCTGGTGAATCCACAGCAACGGATAATGAACTGAGACAGAAGTACTTGTCTCATTCTCACTGCATATACAGTCACTTCTCATTATTCATGGTAGTTATGTTCTATAAGTTCTCTACAAATGCTGAATTAGTGAATACTGAACCATTGCTTCCAGGCAAAATACAAAGTTTGGTTCTTGCAAGCCTCTGCTCACAGCATTTTCATCAGCCAATCAATAATTGTGTTTTATGTGTGTTTCTGTGTGTTTATATTAGATAAGATGCCTTATCTAATATCTATTTATGATTAATTAACATTGAACTCCCAATAAAAATACCTCATGCTTGAACAAACCTTATCTAACATACTTACTTTATACATAAGGCACATCACAGCTTTCTTGTACTTAGGAACACTAGACAATACTTTAGCATTATGCTTTGGGGCCATTTTAAATAACAACAAAAAAGCACAAAATAAGGAAAGGTGGCACTGAATAGACTGTAGTAAGGACACTTGTTTACAGTATGAGAGCTAAAATGAGGCAGAGTGTGGCCTTGTTCAATCACAGCTAGGAAGATGCACATTGGCTAATTCAAATTTTTCACTGCTCTGCACATGCCCACAAGTGACCATGAAATCTGTAAGTACTGATTTTGGGGTTACACTTAAATTTTAGTGAGTGGGAAAAATTGCAAATATGAATCCACAAATAATGAAGATTGACCAAAAATATGTATGTATTAATAATTATTACATATAATATGCAAGAATTATTATCTATGTGTAGATTATCACAACTATGTGAATTGCTTTGACCTTATCACCAGACTAATTGAGAATTATTAAACCAAGTGCAATAACTGAATATATATATTAAAATAATATTTGGCAACTACACTTATTTGCTTTTGATCACCAAAGATGTACAGAGCTGAATAACATAGAGAAATTAAAGAGGACTTGAGTGTAGATGGGGAATATAATTTTATAGGTCATAGTAAAAAACTATCTTAAACTCAAAATGGACTGAAATATTATTTATTCAAAGGAATGATGACTGTGGAGAAGTAAAGGCACATGAACTCTGACAAAATTATAGCAAAGTATGAGAATATTGCTATTATTGATGACAAAGGTGCTAGCTGAACTTTGGGTCACATGGAAGGTAGAAAAATTAACCTGAAGGTCCATCAAATACAAATTCAAAATTAGTACGTAGCTCATGTTACATTATGACATAAGCCAAAATTATTCATTCATTTATACATTTATTTATTTCAGTGATATAAAATGCCACAGTTTCTAAGAGCTGTTGATTATATTTGAGAATCAATGCTGTGGAAAGAAGTTTTCCAAATTAAATGAGAAAACACAAAGGAGAAAATCTTTTCTAGAATTTCTTTTAATAGTTTTTATGTAGGTAATGAGTTATATAATAGTTTCATAATTTAGTATCACTGTGCTTGTACTCTGCCAGAATTCAGGATTCTGTCCCATAGCAGAATGAGACAGGCAGATTTCATGATTAGACATTTTCTATGGAATATGACAGGTACTGGGTCAGGTACCCCAGTGCAAATCTTGGCAATCAAAATTCATTCTTTCTGAAAAGGATGGGGACTTCATATGATGAACAGTGGAATCTTTCCTGACAGATGCATGTAGTAGAGTGATAGTTATTCTGATGGGTAAACCCTCAGAACTTTGGTAGACAGGCCATTGACTTTGCATGGTCTATTGGGACCCCAGAAAGAGTATGGCATGCTTTCTGTATGCTAAGGCAACCAAGATAATAGGTAATTTCAAAACTTGCACTTGAAGCAAGTACTAAAGCAGACTGAGTTCTGAAGGTCATCAGAAACAGGTAATCGGGATCTATCCAAAGCAAAATTATCTGATTTTAAAGCAAAGCAAAATCACATCCTAATTGAGATTCAGCTGGATCAGGAAATCTGAGAATATTTGAACATACAAGTACCACATATACAATTTCTCTGATAAGAAAGAAAGGAAGGATTTGGGGGGAAATGTTCCAATAGATAATTCCTATGCCAATCTTTACTCCTGAGTGTGGTGCAGGAGAGTGAGCAGTGATATGCAGACTTTGAGTATGTGTAGGACATTTTGATGTCAGATCTTTGCACTTCAGAGAAAAACTGAATTGTATTTGACTCATTCCCCTTTTCTTTGAAGTTTTCTACATCCACTGATCTGTATAATGAAAATAGACCATTATAATGTTAAATACTAGGCAATCTATAATCTTGGTAAGTTAATATTTCCAAAATTAAGTTTCTAGGCTTCTAATCCTATATCTCAGCAAAAGCAGAAAAACCGTGCTTATGTAAAGTCATAACATAGTTAGTTCCTGTGGAGTATATAGATCTAAATATCTTTGTACCAGCTGAAGTGAATATTATCGAGATTTTTTAAAAAGTACTACTCTGTTCATGAAAGTGAGAGAAATATGACACTTTTATAAATTTTGCCAGAGTAATAAATTAAGCACCTCTATACAAAACCAGTTGTTCCAACACTGTATTAGAGTGATCATGACCTCTTGATAAATATCCAATCCATCCTGAGGACATCTTATTTTAAACAATTAAACATATATTCTTCAAATTTCAGAGTTTTTTTTACTATGATGTCAAAGCATCCTCATATAAAATTTTCTTGCCAGCCTGCTGTACCTTTTACATGCTTGAGATAGCCGTCCTTCAGCAGGCACTAAAGCACTTCATTTGTCACTTGTAAATCTCCTTATGGACTGTTAAGATGAAAGTACTTGCTAATGGTATAAATGTGAGACTGGGATTCCAAAGAGGGGGAATATATGTGAAGCTATTTAATCTCAAACTACTCTATTAATTTAATTTTTTTCTTATAGGATTAGTCAAAGCACTAAAAATGGAGACTGTGTAAGAGTGAATTTCAGTATCATTTCAAAAATGCTATTTTTTGTGTTAAATATATGCTAATCAAATTTAATTCACTTAAAATCTTGTAATAGTGTGTCAATTTAAAAAAAATAGGACTTCAGTCAGTATCTTCTAGAATTGGAGAAGTGTTTATAGTGCATTTGTGCAGTTTTGTTGCATTTGGTGTCATTGTTTCAAATAAGAAAAATAAAGAAAGGTACCCTTGATTATTTAAATTTATAGAAAATGTAAATTAAAGTATTTATTACTATTAGCTTAAATTCAGCATTTAGGAAATAGCATTTGACTCTTAACATATTTTAAGAGATGTTGAAATCTTTGAAAATATTCCATAAGATTTACAGGGCAAAAGCCAGTTTTTGATTGAAAACAATGAGCATGACAAAAAGTGCTCTACAAAAATACAGTTTTGATCTTGGGCTTGGTGATGAGTTTTTAGATACATCACTGAAAGCTAGATCCATGAAAGGAAAAGATTTAAAAGTTGGACTTCATTAAAATTGAAAACTTCCATTCTGCAACAGACACTGTTAAGAGAATGAAAAGACAGCTCCAAACTATGAGAAAATGTGTGCAAATCACTTATCTAAGAAAGTACTTTTATCCAGAATATACAGTGAATGAACACTTAAAACTAAACAAGAAAATTAAATGACCCAATTAAAATATGGTCAAAAGATCTGAACAGACACCTCACAAAAAAAGATACACAGATGGAACATAAACAAATGGAAAGATGCTCAACATCATATGTCCTAAGGACTTGCTAATTAAAACAACTACAAACTACTTCTACACACTTATTAGAATGGCTAAAGTCAAAAACACTGACAATACCAAAGCTGGCAAAGATGGAGAGCAACAGAAACTCTTTCATTGCTGGTGGGAATGCCAAATGTTACAGCTACTTTGAAAGGAAGTTTGAGAATTTCTTACAAAACTAAATATACTCTTACCATATGATGCAGCAATCACACTCCTTGGTCTTTACTCAAATGAGGCGAAAACTTGTGTCCACACAAAAACCTTCACAGAAGTGTTTATAGCAGTTTTATTTATCTTTGCCAACACTTGAAAGCAACAAAGATCGCCTTCAATTGGTGAATGGATTAAAAAAAAAAACCGTAATACATCTATACAATGGCATATTATTCAGTGATAAAAAGAAATGAGCTATCAAGCCATGAAAAGAGAAAAGAGGAACCTTAAATGCATATTGCTAAGTGAAAGAAGCCACACTGAAAAGGCTACATAGTGTGGGATTCCAACTATATGACATGCTGGAAAAGGCAAAGCTATGGAGACAAGTAAAAATATCTCTGGTTACCATGGGATAAGGGAAGGAGGAAGAGATAAATAGGTAGAATACTAGATTTTTAAAGCAGTGAATATATTCTATATGGCATAGTAACAATGGACACCTGTCATTGCACAAAGAGTGAACCCTAATGTAAACCATGGAATTTAGTTAACAGAAATATATGAATATTTGTTCATTAATTTCAACAAATGTACCACAACATTACAAGAAGTAAATAATAGGGGAAACTATGTTGAGGGGAGGTGGCAGTAAATGGAAACTGTACTTTATGCTTAATTTTTCTGTAAACCTAAAACTACTAAAAACTCTATGTTTATATATAAATTATTCATAAATATACATAAAATGGTTGATTTTATTTTTATATTATATAGGGTGTAAATTGTTTTGAGATTATTTAATTGCTATTATTCTAATGCTCTTTATAAATGGACGCTGAAGAAAATATTGTGGATGCTGAATTATCTTTTCTTCAGCTATGTTTGATTATAAAAAATTCTAATTCATTTTCATTTTTTTCCTCATTCAGTTTTGACTTCTCTATCTTCACCTTCAGGATGAAGTATATCACTTTGTTCCTTCTCTGTAATGAAGTTTTTCCTTTTTCTTTCTTTCTTTCTTTTTCTGTATATATATGCAGAGAGACAGAGAGGGAGGGAGAAAATGAACAATGAACATTACCTATAGGCCAGTCACTATGCTTGGCACTGGTAATAATGAGAAAAATTAAACTACAGTCACTCCTTTGAAGAAAGATGTGATGTCTCTGAGAGAGATAGGTAAGTTAATACAGATAACTTTCTTCCTTTATTCATTAGTGCATCAGAATTTGAATACTGGGTGTTTATGATACGTCAGAAACTACTCTTATCTCTAAAGTTTGGATATACAAAACAAATATAAAAAACAAATAAAAAAGACCATGTCGGGGCTACGTGCCATGAAGAACATAAAACTAAGTGATAAAGCTTCAAATTGGCCATGATTGAGCAATTGATACTGGGCAATACTTTTGACCATAAGCAGTTATAAAACTGGCCAAAATATATGAGGCAATTATTTTCCAACTTTGGTACAAATGTGAGATTTACAATCTTTATGGATTTCTCATGTAGGGCAATTTTCAGAATGTGTTGAGGGAAGGTGGAGCCCACGCTGAACACAGTGTCACATTCAACTTTGATGAGAGAGATCAGAGTTCATGACTGTTTGGGCAGCTAATATTTATGCATTAAATACTAGAAGAGAGAAACACAGAGAACAAGCTCCAGAAATTTGTATATAAATTCGTTCTAGTCTTTGGGAAAAATCTGAGTTAGACTTCCAAAGTGTGAGACTCCATGAGGCCGAGCCATGAAAAATTGTTAGAAAGTCGTGAAATTACTGGGAATATATTGCTATTCACTAAATCACACAGTACTAGAAGGCACAGAAGTTCTGTCATGCTGGATTATGGAGAATGTAATGACACTGGCAGTATTCATTGATTGCTCTAGAAAAACCAGGCCTTAGGAGTTGGATTACTAAAGCCCTAGAGAAACAGTTACACTAGACATCCTCTAGTAAAGTTTAAAAGCAATCATTCATGCTTCAAACTGCTCTACTGGTAAATTAACTGATTGCCAGAATAAATATTGGTAATCTCTTATAGAAGAAACCAAAATCTGGGAAACAAACGGAGGGTTACAGAAGGGAGGGGGATGGGGGGATGGGGTAACAGGGTGATGGGTATTAAGGAGGGCACGTGTTGTGATGAGCACTGGGTGTTATATGCAACTGATGAATCGTTGAACACTACATCAAAAAACTAATGATGTACTATATATTGGCTAACTGAACATAAAAAAAAGGAAACCCAAATCCAAACTGTCAACATACAAAATCTAAAATACACAGAATGGGGGGCTTGGGTGGCTTGGTCAGTAAAGTGATCAATTCTTGATCTCTCCTCAGGTTGTGACCTCAGGGTTGTGATCTCAGGGTCATGAGTGCAAGCCCCACAATGGGGAGGGGTCTACTTAAAAAAATAAAATAAAATACACAGAATAATATAAAAATTAATAGGTGTGCAAAGAAATGACCTATTTCCAAAATAATAGCCAAAATAAAATTTGAGATGAGGCAGGAGTTCAGTTATCACACAGGACCTTAAAGTAACTATTATAAATATGTACACAGATTTTTTAAATAGTCAGTTTTTTATTTAAATCCCAGTGTAGTTAACATACAGTCTTTTATTAGTTTAGGGTGTACAAAACAGTGAATCAACAGTTCCATATATTACTCAGTGTTCATCAAGATAAGTGTACTCTTAATCCTCTTCATCTATTTCAACCATTACCCCTACCAACCTCCCCTCTGGTAACCATCTGTTTGTTCTCAAGAGTTAAGAGTATGTTTTTTGGTTTCTCTCTCTTTTTTTTCCTTTGTTCATTATGTACCATAATTTAGGTATTGTAATAATGCTGCAATAAAATAATGCTGCAAAAAAATGAAAAATAAAGGTGCATATATCCCTTCAAATTTGTGTTTTCATTTTCTTTGGGTAAATACCCAGTAGAGCAATTACTGGATCATAAGGTAGTTCTATTTTTAATTTTTTGAGAAACCTCCATACTGTCTTCCATAATGGTTGTATTCGATTGCATTCCCACCAACTGTGCACGAGGGTAACTGTTTTTTCCATGTCCTCACCAACCCATGTTTCTTCCTGAGTTGTTTATTTTAGCCATTCTGACAGGTGAGAAATGATATTTCATTGTGGTTTTTATTTGCATTTCCCTGTTGATGAGTGATCTTGAGCATCTTTTCATGTATCTTTTGGCCATCTGGATGTCTTCTTTGGGAAAATGTCTGTTCATGTCCCCTGTCCATTTTTAAATTGGATTATTTATTTTTATGGTGTTGAGTTTTATAAGTTCTTTATATATTTTGGACACTAACCCTTTATAAGATATGTCCTTTGCAAATATCTCATCCCATTCAATAGGTTGTCCTTTAGTATGTTGATGGTTTCCTTTGCTGTGCAGAAGTTTTTATTTTTGATGTAGTCCCAGTAGTTTATTTTTGCTTTTGTTTCCCTTGCCTAAGGAGACATACCTAGAAAGATGTTGTTATGGCTGATGTCAGAGAAATTACCTTATGTGCTCTCTTATAGGATTTTTTCTGTCTTTAAGTCTCACATTTAGGTCCTTAATCTATTTTGACATTATTTTTGTGTATGGTGTAAGAAAGTGGTCCAGTTTTATTCTTTGGCATGTAGCTGTCCAGTTTTCCCAACACCATTTGTTGAGGAGACTATCCTTTTCTCACAGCATATTCTTGCCTCCTTTATTGATGATTAATCGACCATATGCTTGTGAGTTTATTTCTGGGCTTTCTATTCTGTTCCATTGATCTCTGTGTCTATTTTTGTACCAGTACCATAATGTTTTGATTAGTACAGCTTTGTAATATAACTTTAAGTCTGCAATTGTGAGACCTCCAGTTTTGTTCTTCTTTTTAAAAGGATTGCTTTGTCTAATCAAGATCTCTTGTGGCTCTGTATAAATTTTAGGTGTATTTGTTCTAGTTCTGTGAACAATGCTGTTGGTATTTTCATAGGGATTGCATTAAATGTGTAGATTGCTTTGGGTAGTATAGACATTTTAACAATATTTTTTCTTCCAATCCATAAGCATGGAATGTCTTTCCATTTCCTTGTGTCATCTTTAATTTCTTTTCATAAGTGTTTTATACTTTTCACAGTACAGGTCTTTCACCTCTTTGGTTAAATTAATTCCTAGATTTTATTATTTTTGGTACAATTGCAAATAGGATTTTTACCTTAATTTCTTTTTCTGCTGCTTCATAATTAGTGTATAGAAATGCAATGGATGCTATGATCCAGCAATTTCTCTACTAGGTATTTACCCAAAGGATACAAAAATACATGCACCCTAATGTTTATAGCAGTATTATCAACAGTAGTCAAATTATGAACAGAGCCCAAATGCCCATTGACTGATTAATGGATAAAGAAGATGCAGTACACACACACACACACACAGTGGAATATAACTCAGTGATAAAAAAGAATGAAATCTTGCCATTTACAATGACGTGGATGGAGTTAGAGAGTATTATGCTAAGTGAAATAAGTCAGTAAGAGAAGGACAAATACCATATGATTTCACTCATATCTGGAATTTAAGAAACAAAAAAATGAACATGGGGGGAGAAAAAGAGAGGCAAACCAAGAAACAGACTCCTGACTATAGAGAACAAACTGATGGTTACTGGAAGGGAGGTGGGTGGAGGAGGTGGGGAGGGTGGAATGGGTTCAACAGGTGACAGGTATTGAGGAGGCACTTCTGATGAGCCCCAGGTATTATATGTAAGATTCACTAATTTCTACACCTGAAACTAATGTTAACTACCTCGAATTGAAATAAAAACTTGGAAAAAAAAAACAAATTCCAAATACAGGGAAAAATGCAATGGATTTCTGTACAGTGATTTTGTATCCTGTGACTTTACAGAGTCCATTTATCAGTTGTAATAGTTTTTTTTTGGGTGGAGTCTTTAGGGTTTTCTATATATAGTATCGTGTCATCTGCAAATAGTGAAAGTTTTATTTCTTCCTTACCTACTGGGATGTCTTTTATTACTTTTTGTTGTCTGATTGCTGTGGCTAGGATTTCTAGTACAATGTTGAGTAAAAGTGGGCTATTCTGTCAATGGGGAAAAGCTGAGAGCCTTTCCCTTAAGATCAGGAACATGTCAAGGGTGCCCACTCTCACCACTGTTGTTCAACATAGTACTAGAAGTCCTAGCAACAGCAATCAGACAACAAAAAGAAATAAAAGGTATTCAAATTGGCAAAGAAGAAGTCAAACTCTCTCTTTTCGCAGACGACATGATACTTTATGTGGAAAACCCAAAAGACTCCACCCTCAAATTACTAGAACTCATCCAGGAATTCAGTAATGTGGCAGGATACAAAATCAATGCACAGAAATCAGTTGCTTTCTTATACACTAACAACGCAACTATAGAAAGAGAAATTAGAGAAATGATTCCATTTACAATAGCACCAAAAACCATAAGATACCTCGGAATAAACCTAACCAAAGAGGTAAAGGATCTATACTCTAGGAACTACAAAACACTCATGAAAGAAACTGAAGAAGACACAAAAAGATGGAAAAATATTCCATGCTCATGGATCAGAAGAATAAACATTGTTAAAATGTCTATGCTACCCAGAGCAATCTATCCCTTCAATGCCATCCCGATCAAAATTCCAATGACCTTTTTCAAAGTGCTGGAACAAACAATTCTAAAATTTGTATGGAATCAGAAAAGACCCCGAATTGCCCAGGAAATGTTGAAAAAGAAAAAAAAGCCGGGGGCATCACGTTGCCCGATTTCAAGCTATATTACAAAGCAGTGATCACCAAGACAGCATGGTACTGGCACAAAAACAGACATATAGACCAATGGAACAGAATAGAGAACCCAGATATGGACCTTCAACTCTATGGTCAAATAATCTTTGACAAAGCAGGAAAAAACATGCAATGGAAAAAAGACAGTCTCTTCAATAAATGGTGCTGGGAAAATTGGACAACCACATGCAGAAGAATGAAACTCGACCATTCTCTAACATCATTCACAAAGATAAACTCAAAGTGGATGAAAGACCTCCATGTGAGACAGGAATCCATCAAAATCCTAGAGGAGAACATAGGCAGTAACCTCTTTGACATTGCCCACAGCAACTTCTTTCAAGATACATCTCCAAAAGCTAGTGAAACAAAAGCAAAAATGAACTTTTGGGACTTCATCAAGATAAAAAGCTTCTGCACAGCAAAGGAAATGGTCAACAAAACAAAGAGGCAACCCACAGAATGGGAGAAGATATTTGCAAATGACACTACAGATAAAGGGCTGGTATCCAAAATCTATAAAGAACTTCTCAAACTCAACACCCAAAAAACAAATAATCAAGTCAAAAAGTGGGCAGAAGATATGAAAAGACACTTCTCCAAAGAAGACATACAAATGGCTAACAGACACATGAAAAAATGTTCGTCATCATTAGCCATCAGGGAAATCCAAATTAAAACCACACTGAGATACCACCTTACACCAGTTAGAATGGCAAAAAAGGACAGGGAAAGAAACAACAAATGTTGGAGAGGTTGTGGAGAAAGGGGAACCCTCTTACACTGTTGGTGGGAATGCAAGTTGGTACAGCCACTTTGGAAAACACTGTGGAGGTTCCTCAAAAATTTAAAAATAGAGCTACCCTCTGACCCAGCAATTGCACTCCTGGGTATTTACCCCAAAGACACAGATGTAGTGAAAAGAAGGGCCATATGCACCCCAATGTTCATAGCAGCAATGTCCACAATAGCCAAACTGTGGAAAGAGCTGAGATGCCCTTCAAGAGATGAATGGATAAAGAAGATGTGGTCCATATATACAATGGAATATTACTCAACCATCAGAAAAGATGAATACCCAACTTTTACATCAACATGGATGGGACTGGAGGAGATTATGCTAAGTGAAATAAGTCAAGCAGAGAAAGTTAATTATCATATGGTTTCACTTATTTGTGGAACATAGGGAATAGCATGGAGGTCATTAGGAGAAGGAAGGGAAAAATGGGGGGGGGAGAATTGGAGGGAAAGATGAACCATGAGAGACTATGGACCTGAGAAACAAACAGGGTTTTAGAGGGTAGGGGGGAGGGGGTATTGGTTAGCCTGGTGATGGGTATTAAGGAGGGCACGTACTGCATGGAGCACTGGGTGTTATATGAAAACAATGGATCGTGGATCACTACATCAAAAACTAATGATGTAGGTGACTAACATAACATAATAAAATTAAAAAAAAGAAAAAGAAAAAAAGCCCATGAAAGCCCTCAGTGTCAACCCATTCTGGAACCCTCTCACTCTAGAGAGCTTTTTTGTTTTTCTTTCCTTTCTGCTCTCACTTTCACTTAATAAACTTTCACTTCACTTCAAAAAAAAAAAAAAAGTGGGCTATTCTGAATGATAGGCTTGCTGGATAGAATATTGGCTGCAGGTTTTTTTCTTTTCAGAACTTTGAATATATTATGTCACTTTCTTCTGGACTTCAAAGTTTCTGCTGAGAAATCAGCTGATAGCCTTATGGTATTTCCCTTGTATGTAACTGTCTTTTTATCCCTTGCTATTCATAAAATTTTCTCTTTATCACTACTTTTTGCCAATTTAATTACTATTGTGTTGGTGTGGACCTACTTGGGTTGATTTTGTTGGAGGCTGTCTGCACCTCCCAGATTTGGGTTTCTGTTTCCTTCCCTGTATTAGGGAAGTTTTTAGCAATTATTTCTTCAAATAAATTTTCTGCCCCCCTTTTCTTTCTCTTCTCCTTCTGGGATTCCTATAATGCAAATGTTATTACACTTGATGGAGTCACTGAGTTCCCTAAGTCTATCCTCATTTTGCACAATTTTTTTTTATCTCACTTGCTCAGCTTGATTACTTACTATTACTCTGTCTTCCAGTTTGCTAATTCATCCTTCTTCTTCCTCTAGCCTACTATTTTTTCCATCTAGTGTATTTTTATTTGCATTTATTGTGTTCTTCATTTCTGATTATTATTATTATTTATTTCTTGTTAAGGGTCTCGTTGATGTCCTCCATTCTTTTCTCAAGTCCAGTGAGTATCTTTATGTTCATTACTTGAAATTCTCTATCAGGCATATTACTTACATCTGTTTTGCTTATGTATATTGCTGTAGTTTTGTCCTGTTCTTTCTTTTGGGACATATTCCTCTGTGTCCTCACTTTGTCTAAATCTCTGTGTCTGCTTCACTGTTTTAGGAAAGTTAGCTACATCCCCTGCTCTTGAATGTATGACCTTATGAAAAAGAGGTCCTGTAGTGCCCTGCAGTGCAGTATCCCCTGTTCACCAGAACCTGGTTCTTCAGGGGTGTCTCCTATGTGTGCTGCATGTGCCCTGCTGTTGTTCCTGGCCACTTTTCCTTCAGTCCAGTCATCTGCCATGGCTCTCTTTGCCCATTGTGGGCAGTGTTTGGTCAGTATTCCAAAGAAGATATACAAATGGCCAATAAGTACATGGAAAGATGCTTAACAATAGTCACCAGAGAAATTCAAATCAATGCCACAATAAAATAGAACTTCTCATCCACTAGGACGGCCAAATAAAAATGGTAGATAATAATAAGTGTTTAAAAGGGTGTGGGAAAATTGGAAGTTTTATATATTGCAGATGGGAATATAAAATGGTGCAGCCACTTTGGAAAACAGTTTGGCAGTTCCTCAGAAAGATAAATATAGAGTCATCATATGAACCAGAAATATACTCTTAGGTATATATCCAAGAAAAATGAAAAGATGTCACAAAAATTTGTACATGAACATTCATAGCAGCATTATTCATAATAGTCAAAATGTGGAAATAACCCAACTTGCCATCAACTGATAATAGATATACAAAATGGTATATATCTCTACCACAAAATATTATTCAGCAATAAAAGGAATGAAGTACTGACATATGTTACAACCAGAATGAACCTTGAAAACATCTGCTAAATGAAGAAACAAGTCATAAGATATCACACAATGTATTTTTTTTTATATAAAATATGTATAAATCTATAGAGACAGAAAGTAGATTAGTGGTTACCTAGGTCTGGGAAGGGTAGTGTCACAGAAATGGAGAGTGAGTGCTAATGGGGAACTGGTTTCTTTTAGAGGATGAAATGATCTAAACTGATTGTGGTGATTGTTAATCTACATGAATATACTAAAAATTATCAAATTGTACACTTTAAATGGGTGAATTAGATGTATATGACAAATGCATATTAAAAATAAGGAAAATAAACTTTTATCTTGGTACAAGAAGAAAAAGAGACTCTACACCCATTCTTAGAACACTTACAGAAAAAAAAATGTAATTGTGAATCTTCTCTCTGCCACATTTTTTTCTCAAAACCTGGCAGGCATTTCTTTGAAATGTAATAATTACAAAAGATAGCACCCATATCTTCTATTTTCTGCGGAAGGATAAGAATCTAACTTTAGCTGGTGCCAGGCTCCAAGTTACAAATGTACCTCCTATCATAAAGATATGAGTAATTTATTTTCCTTTTTAAAAGCAATTAACAAACACAGGTGGCTATCCTAATTATAAGGTCAACTTAGGATAAATCGTGTGTGACAAATGATGATGTCATGTTCTTTTACTTGGGGAATAGTTATCATTTATTATGAGAAAATACATGCCATTTGATGTACCTGCTTGGCCATATAATAGGATAAAATTTCTTTCTGTTTTTGCGGTCGCTTTAGCAGATTGCCTGTAATGTGCATCACATTCTAGTTTAATGCTTATCCAATAATAAAACAGTTTTCTCTCTCTTCTACTTTTGTGGAGAAGCCTTTTGGGTTGGCAGATTTTATTTTTAATTATATTTCTCTAGTATACGGTATGTGAGTCATATCTTAATAAAGCTCTTATTTTAAAAATGAAGACTACAGTACATCATTTTACTCTTTCATTTATAATATCATTGTCAAATATTTCCTCTACATATAATGAGAACCACATTAAACTCTGTTATAATTTTTGCTTCACCCACAAACATAATTTAGAAAACTCAAGAGGAAAAGGAAAGTCTATTTTATTATATTCAATCATATTTTTGCTCTTTCTGTTCTTCCTTCCTGATGTTCCAAGATTTCTTTCACCATATTGTTACTCAGGCCTTGGATTAGTTGGTTCAGGCTGCCATAAAAAATACTATAGACTGGGTGGTTTAAACAACAGAAATTTATTTTCTCACAGTTCGGAAGGTTGGACTGTGAGATTAGGGTACCAGCATGGTCAAGTTCTTATGAGAGATCTCTTCCTGGCTTGCATGAAGCCACCATCCTGCTATGTCTTCACATGGCAAAGAGAGATTGATAGAGATCTTTCCTTTTTAAAAAGCTACAGTCCTTTGAGGATTGTATTAGGACTCCATCTTTATTATCTCATTTAACCTTAATCTCCATAAAGCCCCATCACTAGATTAAATCACATTGGGGGTTGAAGCTTCAAAATAAGGTATTTGGGGGAGACATAATTCAATCCAGAGCAGTCCCTAAGGTTCCTAGCTAGTCTGCCTTCTTCTCTTCAACTGTCAGTGTTTTCTTACGTGTTTTATATATAATGTCTAAGGATTTTAGTTGTACTTAATAGGAAGAAAAGGGAATAATGTATCTACTCCATCTTTCCAGAGGCAGGAGACTACCCAGGAATAATTTTGATTTCTACACTTCACTCAAACTAGGAAAATGTCAACACCAGGAGACTGATGAACAGTATATAAATAATGTAATATCTATAGCAATAACACACACACAAAAATTATACAAACGTATGCACATAAAAAAAAACATGGATGATTCAGGAGCACCTGGGTGCTCAGTCAGTTAAGCTCAGTCTTGAGATTGAATGCTGCATCAAGCTCTGTGCTCAGCATGAAGTCTGCTTGAAATTCTCTCACTCTCCCCCTCCCTCTGCCCCTCCTTCTGCTAGTGTGCATGCTCTCTTTCTAAAATAATAAATAAATAAAATCTTAAAAAAACCATGGATGATTCAAAATAGAATTCTAAATAAAAATTCAGGAAGACAGGAGAGAGAAAACAAATGACACAAAAATTAAAATGACAGTTTAAACCCTATATATCAATAATTGTATTAAATATAAGTAGTCTCATATGCCCTTAAAAGACAGAAACTGGCAAAATGAATTTACATAATGATAGAAAAGTCAATCCACTAAGACAGCAGTTCTGGATGTATGTGCACTAAACAACAAAACTGCAAAATATATGAGTCAACAACAGAACAAAAAGCACAAACTGACAAATCCAAAATTATAGTTAGGGATTTCAACAACTCTGTGTCAACAATAGATAGGATAACTAGACATAAAATCAGCAATGATACAGAAGAACACGACACCATCAACTGAAAGATAACTAACATTTATAGAATATCCCACCCTGCAACAACAAAATGCACATTCTTTTCAAGCATCCATGATACGTATACCAAAATAGAAGTTATCTTGGAACGTTACACAAACTTCAACAAAATTAAACTAATTGAAATAATACAGAGTTTGTTTTCTGGCCACAGTGGAATCAAATGAGATATCAATAATAGAAAGATAAGAAAAATTCAAAATACTTGGACAATAAACTGCACATTTCTAAACAATCTAAAGAAAGTCTTAAGGGAAATCAGAAAATACACTGAACTGAATGAAAAGTAAAATACTACATACCAAAATTTGTTAGACATAGTTAATGCTGTACTGAGGACATTTATAACACTAAATGTTTATATTGGAGAATAGAGAACGTCAAATCAGTAATCTAAACTCCCAGCTAAGGAAATGTTAAACTCAAACCAAGCAGAAGAAAATAAATAAAGATACTAATGGAAATTAATGAAATGAAATAAAAAGCTAATTTTTTTAATAGACCAATGAGTTTATAAAATTTCAGCTAGATTGACAAAGAAACAAAGAAAGACATACTTTACCAATGTCAGGAATGAAATGGGGGATATCTCTACATACCCTGAAGACATCAAGAAGATAGTAAGATATAAACAAATCTACAGGCATAAATTTGACAACATAAATGAATGGATCAATTCTTCAAAAGATACAAATTACCAAAACTCAATATGAAATAGATAATTGGAATAAATGCATAACTATTAAGACAATTAGATTATTAACTTAAAATTGTAAATAAAAATGAGATCTTCAAGCCAAGATGGTTTTACTGGAGAATTCTACAAACATCTAAAAAAAATATTGTAATCATTGAGGACATTGTGCTAAGTGAGATAACTTAGAAAGAGAAATACAAATATTGTATGTTATCACTTATATGTGGAATCTAAAAACCAAGGGAATTTGGGAGATGTGTAAAGGTACAAAATTGCAAATGGTAGATGAATAAGTTCTGGAGATCTAATGCACAGTTTAGTGGTTATTGTTAATAATACCATATTATAAATTTCAAAGCTGCTAAGAGACTAGTTCTTAACTTCTCACCACATAAAAGAAATGATAATTATGTAACATAATAGAAGTGGTGCTAACACTATCATGGTAACCATATTACAATATATAAATGTATCAACCCAACACATTGTACATTTTAAACTTACAGAATGTTATATGTGAATTATTTCAATTTTTAAAGAATTATCACCAATTCTACACAATCATTTCCACAAAATACAAGAGGAAAGAGTATTCCCAACACATTTTATGAAGCTATTTTTAACCTGATATCAAAAGCAGATATACAGTATATAAAAAATGAAATCTATGTACCAATGAATCCCTCATAAATATCAATGCAAAAAAACCCTAAAAATATTATCCAATATAAATCAGAACTGTAAAAAAAAAAAAGATACAACATGACTGACATGGTTTTATTTCAGAGATGCAAGACTGGGTTCAATATTTGCAAATCAATTAATGTCATCTTCCATAGTAGGCAAAAGAGGAAAAATTGCATGATAGTATCAATTAATGCAGGAAAAGTATTTGACAATTTTAATACTATTCATAAATTCTTTTAAAATATAAATACAGGGTACATTCCTCAACTTGATAAAGAACATCTACAAAAATACTATAGCTAATATCATAGCAGTGGAGGAGTTAATACCTATTCTCAAATTATTCCAAAAAATAGATGAGGAAGAAAAACTTCCAAATTAATTCTATGAGGCCAGCATGACCCTGATCCCAAAACCAGATAAAGACACCACAAAAAAGAGAACTATAGGCCAGTATCTCTGATGAAAATAGATGCAAAAATCCTCAACAAAATATTAGTAAACCTAATCCAACAACGTATTAAAAAAATCACTCACCACAATCAAGTGGATTTATTCCAGGGATGCAAGGGTGTTACAATATTCACAAGTCTATCAATGTGATACATCACATCAATATGTGAAAGGATAAAAACCATATGATCCTTTCAGTAGATGCAGAAAAAACATTTGACAACGTCAACACCCATCCATAATAAAAATCCTCAACAAGAGAGGTTTAGAGGGAACATACTTCAACATAATAAAGGCCATTTATGAAAAACCCACAGCTAACTTCTTCCTTAATGGGGAAACACTGAGAGCTTTTCCCCTAAGGCTAGGAATAAGACAAGAATGTCCACTCTCACTACTTTTATTCAACATAGTACTGGAAGTCCTAGACACAGCAATCAGACAACAAAAAGAAATAAAAGGCATCTGAATCTGTAAGGAAGAAGTAAACTTTTCACAATTTGCAGATGACATGATACTCCATATAGAAAACCCTGAAGACTCCCCCAAAAAACTACTAGAACTGGTAAGTGAATTCAGTAAAATCACAAGATATAAAATCTACATATGAAAATCTGTTGCAGTTCTATACACCAATAATGAAGCACCAGAAAGAGAAATTAAGAAATCAATCCCACTTAGAAGTGCACCAAAAATAATAAGACACCTAAGAATAAGCCTAAACAAAGAGGCAAAAGACCTGTACTCGAAAAACTATAAAACTGAGAAAGAAACTGAAGGCAACACAAAGAACTGGACAAACATTCCATATTCATGGATTGGAAGAACAAATATTGTTAAAATGTCTATAGTACCCAAAGCAGTCCACACATTTAAAGCGATCCCTATCAAATTACCACCAGCATTTATCCAGAATTGGAATGAACAATCCTCAAATTTGTATGGAGCCACAGAAGACCGTGAATAGCCAAAGCAACCTTGAAAAAGAAAAGCAAACCTGGAGGCATCACAGTTCTGGACTTCAAGGTATTTTACAAAGCTGTAGTAATCAAAACAGTATGATACTGGCACAAAAATAGATACATAGATGAATAGAAAATAAAATCCGGAAATAAACACACAACTATATGGTCAATTAATCTTCAACAAAGCACAGAGAATATGCAATGGGAACGTCTTTTCAACAAATGATGTTGGCAAAACTGGACAGCAACCTGCAAAAGAATGAAACTGGACCACTTTCCTACACCATACACAAAAATAAATTCAAAAATGGAAAAGCCCTAAATGTGAGACCTGAACCCATCAAAATCCTAGAGAACACAGGCAGTAACCTCTTTGACATTAACCGTAACAACTTCTTTCTAGGTATGTCTCCTGAGGCAAGGGAAACAAAAGCAAAATTAAACCATTGGGACTACATCAAAATAAAAATCTTCTGCACAGCAAAGGAAACACTCAGCAAAACTAAAAGACAACCTACGGAATGGGAAAAGCTATTTGCAAATGATGTTTCTGATAAAGGGTCAGCATCCAAAATATATAAAGGATTATAAAACTCAACACCCAAAAAACAAATAATACAATTTAAAAATGGACAGAATCTATAAGTAGACATTTCTCCAAAGAAGACATACAGATGGCCAATAGACAATGAAAACATGCTCAGCATCACTGATCATCAGGGAAATACAAATCAAAACTACAATGAGATATAACCTCACACCAGTCAGAATGGCTAAAATCAACAACACAGGAAACAACATATGTTGGTGAGGATGTGGAGAATAAGGAGCACTCATGCACTGTTGGTGGGACTGCAAACTGGTGTAGCCACTGTGGAAAACAGTTTGAAGATTCTTCAAAAATATAAAAAAAGAATTTCCTTACAATCCAGCACACTATTTACCCAAAGAATAGAAGAACACTAATTCAAAAGGTTACATGCACCTGTATGTTTACAGCAGCATTATTTACAATAGGCACCATGTGGAAGCAGCCCAATCAATTGATGAATGGATAAAGAAGATGTGGTATATATATACAATAGAATATCATTCAGACATAAAAAAGAATGAAACTTTTGCAATGACATGGATGGAGCTAGAGATTATAATGAGAAGCAAATTAAGTCAGTCAGAGAAAGAAAAAAAAAAACGTGATTTCACTCATACGTGGAATTTAAGAAACAAAACAAAGAAGCAAAGGAGAAAAAGTAAGAGAGACAGAGAGAGAGAGACAAACCAAGAAACAGTCTCTTTATTATAGAGAAATATTTGATGGTTACCAGAGGGGAGGTGGCTGGGGGAATGGGTTAAATAGGTGACAATTAGGACTGAAAAACTGATAACACACTGAGTAAGTTAACAAATATACTGATATATACACGCACAAATGAATTAAGGAATAAGTAAGTAAATAAATGGTGGAAGTGGATGGTCTTACTAACTAAATATAGCTCTTTAATTCTAAATACAGGGAAAATATAAAGTTACAAAAGCATTAATGAATGCTGAAACTTGAAGGTAAAATAATGATGAGCAAGATGATATTTATGTAGTCTCAAAGTAGCTCCACATAATTTATTAATTTTAAGAAGGAAAATAATAACTTTATAGGGGAAAACCTCAGCAGACATCACCTTAACCAAATGTTTAAAGCTACCATTATTGATTTGGGGACAAACTATCCTCATGTGTCTGTTAAGTGATGCACTGAAAAGGAGAAAACACATTTGTTGTATTCCTGCAAAAAGTGCGCAACCTAACTTAATCATGAGGAAACATTTGACAAACCCTGAGTATATTCTACAAAATAGCTACACTTTTCAAAATGTCAAGGTCAAGAAACAGACAGAAATGTTGAAGACATGTTCCACATTAAAACAGAGTAAAGAAGTATGGCAATAAATGCAATATGTGACCCTGATTCGAACTTGGACTGAGAAAAATAAATAGCTCTCAAGGACAATATTGGGGAACTTCACAAAATTTGAATATGGGCTCTGGCCTAGATAATATCAGTAGTGTGCTATTAAGTGGGAACTCCAGAATAGAAGCCCTAAATTTTAGTGTTCATCCATTTCCATGGACTAAATACTCTCACCATGACTGATTTCTTTTTTTTTTTTTTAAGATTTTATTTATTTATTTGAGTGAGAGAGAGAAAGAGCACAAGAAGGGGAGCGGGAGAGGGAGAAGCAGACTCCCTGCTGAGCAGGTAGCCCAATGCGGGACTCGATCCCGGGACTCCAGGATCATGACCTGAGCCGAAGGCAGTTGCTTAACCAACTGAGCCACCCAGGCGCCCAACCATGACTGATTTCAACCTACCAACATTTTAATGAAGTGCGTACAAAATTTCTAAATCATCCAAGTCCATCAAACCATTAGAATAGTATTCTATCAATTCAATTTTTTAATTTTATTTTAATTCCAGTATAGTTAACTTACAGTGTTAAATTAGTTTCAAATGTACAATATAGTGATTTCACAATTCTGTACATCACTCAGTGCTCATCATGGTAAGTGTACTCTTAATCCCCTTCACCTATCATAACCATATTATCAGTGCATAAGAGAAAGACTTTTTTTTCTTAGGAAAATATATTAAAGTACTTATAAATACAGAGAAATGTTTCAAAATTACCATCAAGTGGTGCAGAAAAAGTAAGTTGTCTTTATGTGTATTTTTACAGAGATAAAAAGAAAGCAAATGAAGAAAATGTAAATGATTTATGAATCTAGGTATAGAATATCTAGGGGTTCCTTTATTATTCTTGTAATTTTGTAGGTTTGAATATATTATTGTATATTATATATAAATTAAATAAATTATATATGATTGATAAATATGTATTTTAAAGTACTTGATAGGATAGAAACTTGATGGAATGCTACTTTATGAAATGTGGTCAAGGAAGGACTTTCTGATATAGTGGCATTTTAGTCAAAGTGTGAATGATGAGAAAGCCAGTCATATCAAAATCTATGTTATGTGTAAATTATATCTCAATAAGTCTGGGAAAAATAAATTTAAAAAAGTAAAAAGCTAGTTCAAGATTTTAGGCCAAGAGAGCAAGTGATAAAAAGGCATTGGGACTGAACAAAATAAAGAAGAATGGAAGAAGCAGGGGTTTAAGAGTTGGGAAGGAAAATTCTCAGTATCATAGCTCAGGTAAAAATTAATAAGAAGATATACATATTATATGTTTTCATGAATTTTAAATTATTTTTAGTTTCATATATAGATTGTAAAGACATTGATAACATGGATATAGGACAAATATGTTTATCCTATATCACCTCTCTCAGTACCATGCTAGAAAAATACACTTAAAAGGTGATGAGCACTGGGTGTTATACACAACTAATGAATCGTTGAACACCTCATCAAAAACTAATGATGTACTATATGCTGGCTAACTGAACAAAATAATAATAAAAAAGACTCTCCCTCTCCCTCTGCCCCTCCCCCCTCAAATAAATAAATAAAATCTTAAAAAAAAGAGTTGTTGGCCCATTGCTTGGTATTTCTTATTTTACTTTAAACCAGGTCACCTGTCCATGAGAGTGTTACATCTTTCAGAATATAGATCAAATAATTCAAATTTCAGCTACTACTCTTTTTCATCCTTTCTTACTTCTGGTTAGTAAAAGCAATTGATGTCTTCTGAGGTGAACATGACATGTGAATAAACTTACTTGCATTACTACATCATCTGATACTAGTTTATAGCTGAACAGTCATTGGGTCAGAATAACAACGGTATTATGTACCATCGTGAGAAGTTCGCTCTTTATCGTGACAGGGAAAGAGAATACACTTTGAAGCATCATCTTTGGATTGCATAAGTCTTTTGCTTGAACTTTACTGTGCTACATTTAATTATTCTGTAAAAAAATTTAAAGTTTGTAATTATTGGTAGATGTTTTTTCTTTTAAATATTCATTACAGTCACTTCATCAGGAAAGATTAAACACTTGAACTAATAAGAAGTATGGTCTAATATTTCTAATGAGTTTGCCTTAAGAGTTAATAGGCCAATAAGCATGAGATCTCATTTCAAGGTCACAGTCTTGATGAAATGGACCAGTATAGAACAGGTTTCTGCTAGTCATGAAAGAAGCAGTATGGGGAAAATGATCTGTAATAAGAATGGACACTGGTCACTGACTACAGTAGCAGAAGTGGGCATCTCATTTTCCCCATGATATTTTGAAACATGACTGCTCTCCAGATTCTCTTTCTAAATTAAGTTCTTAAATAAGAATTCAGTTATAGTTAAGCTATGCTCTAAGGGAATTTAAAAATGCTGCAAACAACTGTAACTATTCTATTCTACAGGCTTTGCAAAGGATGCCTTGAGACCAATTCAAAATACTCAGAGGAATAGGCAGTTTTTGACACTACATTTTTCTTCCCTCACTGCACCCTAAAAAAATATCTCTTTCATTGGGCATTATATTAAGTTTAATTTGATATCCCTATTGGGGTGAGGTTGGGGGTAAATCTTACCCCTTAAGCTATGAGTATATCCACTGATCATTGGGAGCATATGTTGTAAAACTTTTCACATGTCAACTAATGGGCAGAAGCCATATAATTGATTTTATTTGTAGACCTTGTCTTTCATTCCATCAGTATATCACTACATAGTAAAGTTATTGATTTTTAATTCACAATTATAATTATGCAAATAATGATTTATTAAAATCCTAGGTAAGAGAAGTAAACGTACTTTCCTACTGACTAAAGATTTCCTACTGACTAAAATTTCATAAGATTTTATAGTTCTTAACTGCAGTTAAAACTTTACCCTAAATCTTCTGTTATCGAATCTTGTGTGCTTTTCAATAGTTTTAAAATTGAAGTTTTCCTTGTTTAAGTCATTAATACTTCTGGAGTTTATTTTTGTGTACAGTGGGAAGTAAATCCCTGTTATTCCCTAACATGTACAGTCATTTTTTACCATCATCGTTTGAAGTATCCAAAATTCTTCCAATGATTTTTATGTGACTTATGTCATATTTTGAGTTTATCTCTGTTGGATCTGCTTCCAGGCTCTTTCTTCTGTTCTTTTGACTGGGTGTTACAACCCCTGTGCTAATGGCACATGGTTTTAATTAATTATTTATAAATTTATAAATAAATTATAAATAATTTAATTAATTATTATAAAATAATTCTTACTTATAGTAGGATAGTCTCATTCCATATTCTTCTTCAACAAATTTACTGTGGCTACTCTTGGACATTTATGCAGTTTAGAATCCATTAGTCAAGTTCCATAAACTTCTTGTGAGATTTTTAAATGAAATTACATTAAATGTAGAGGTTAACTTAGAAAGAATTGACCTTACATTGGTGTCACAATAAACATGACATAACATTTTCATTGAATAAGCACCTTTATTTTCTAAGCAAGCTGTCCATAATATATAACAGACTGATTTCTTGTTTCTACTTTAGCAATGGTAATGGTGGCCTAGAAGTTAATAAACAAATATATATGAATTATTTCAGTGGTTTATTTTTTTAAGTAGACACAACAGCTACAATTTGGCTTACTTAAAGAATATACAGCTTCCTTTCTCAAAGAGAATCAACTGCTCCACCGTTGATCATTAGAAGTTGCTTCCCCAATCCTTCTGATACTTACTGATAATAATTATTAAAATAGGACATAATTTCATCTGAATATCTGGATTTTATCTTTCCCAAATTAAAATATTTTCCTTGGAATTGAGATATTTAACTTCAAAATAGCAGATTTTATACACAGTTGTGTGGATGGATAGATAGGTAGATAGATAGATAGGTATACATATATGTATGTATATACACACACACTTGCCATTAAACATTTAAGATCACTTATTACTTAGGAAAATAAATTATTGAGAAAAATCACATCTCATGTATATCCTTTGACATTAAAGTGATTGTCTCATGATCTGTACCATCTTATCTATAGATTTATCACATAGATTTTATCATCATATCACCAAACAGAATCCTGTAGATAATTCTATTTCCAAACATTGCACAATAATGCAAACCATCCTTCAATTATATTGTGCTATTTTCTAAAAGGGACACTCATAGTTGTTTTTAAATTATTGTTTTTTTATATGTTTCGATTATTAAGTTATATTTATCTTCTTAAATCAATAAAATAGGATATGAGGCATTATTTCAATCATACAAATGAAAAATCGGGGGCTTAAAGATTAAATAACCCAAAGCAAAACAGCTAATAAATAAGTAGGAGAGGCTAGAAAACTCAGCTATGTCTGACACTAATGTCAATATTATTAAGTAAGTACTTTTGTATATCATTCTAAAAATAGGGGAAAATAATCCTAATACATCTATAGTTAAATGCTGATTATTCACTTGCTGATTTGAGAATTTGAAGCTTAAATTGACATTTTAGTTATTTGTATAAGCTCGTGTTCACTGACACTGGAAGACCTTGACAAAACTTGAGGCTCTTAGAACCATACATCACTATCCATGCATTTCTTAAACCAATGTTCACGTGTGGAAGAGGGAAATGGCCCCAGAAGACAAGTAAAAACTTATAAAACCAGAAATATTTAAAACTAATGGCCTCAATGTGAGTTATACACTTGAGTGTCTTTGAATTAAGAATGCTTCAGAGCATTTCAATTATTATGTTTTTCTATAGAGAAGCGAGACTTGAAAAAAATATCTCATTAGTTATGGAACATATTGTGAGTAGGTAGACTTAAAGGTCAAAGTTCTCACAGAAGAAGAATCCATCAATTTAATTCTAGAGTGAAGTAAGGATGCAATAATTTCAATTCTTGAAAAACTAAAGTAATTACCCAAACTAATTATATTGGTTTGGCCTGAGGTTAATTGCTGGCAGATTGACACTTGGCTCTCTACAAAAGACAAACAATTATCGATGTTTGCTTGAACTCATTGTGAATAGATTTTATGAAAATCAAATTTAAGTTAATATGCACAAAGTTCGAGTAAGCACTTCAGTGGATAATACATGAAATTTTAGGATCGGAGTATCAGATGTGTTATGGATTAGTAGGAGCAGAATCACACTCACACAGAGTAAAAGGTTAACTTTCCAATTTAATTTTCTCAAAGTACAAATTCTTATCGGATGTAAAGTGGCAGCTTAGGGTAGAAGCAGATGCAGCAATTTTCAGCATAATTTATCTGGTCCCAGAGTCTCTAAAAGAGGAACACAGAGGCTGGTGACATGGATTGTGCAGGTAAGATCAGTTCTTGCTATCAAACTGCCCCCTTTGAATCAAGTCTTGAATCACCAAATAGAAATAACACCAATAACTAAAATATTTTTGTTTAATTTTTTTTTATTAACCTTGGTTCTTGAATCAAATTCAGTATCAGAAAAGAACACACTTTCCTAAAGGGGGAAAAAAAAAGTAGACTTTCCCTGAGCAGTATTACTAACCCCAGCTATCTGGTGTTCAAAAGAATCCCATTCCCCACTGTCTGGCTGATTTAAAGGTCCTTTATCTGGAGATTGAATGACAATTGGATGACACACGGAGCTGTTAACCAGACAAAACAGAAAAATTAAATACTTTTTATTTCAAAAAGGCCTGGGTACCTGCTGATATTTTTAGTTTATATCTGTTTACTTGGAATTTTGCTATGCTTTAAAGTGAATGCCTCATAGTCTTTAACAGTTTGAGTGCCAGTTCTCTCTTATCTGCTAACTTTGATGGACCACAGGGTGGTCTGTGATGAAAAGTTGAAGAAATACAGGTACAGTGGGGGAAGACTGGCTGATTTTAACTATAATGAATACCTTCAACAAAGATCATTATAAATCCAGAGTTTTAAATTCCCAGCTTGTGGTACCATTATCATTAGTCCCCAAAAGTTCTTAATTCAAAGACCAGATTAAGGGCACCTGGGTGGCTCAGTCTGTTAAGCCTCCAACTCTTGGTTTTGGTTCAGGTCACCATCTCAGGATTGTGAGATGGAGCCCTGCCTCATGCTCTGTGCTCAGCTCGGAGTCTGCTTGAGATTCTTTCCCTCTCCTTCTCCCTCCCCTTCTGCCTTCCCCCACACTCAGGGGCATGCATGCTCTCACACTCTCTCAAATAAATAAATTTTCTTTAAAAGACTTCAGATCAGCACAGGCAAAAATCATTTACAAAGTCTGCTTCCATGGTTATTGATCAATAATATAGATTGAGTCCATAGCCTCACCAAGTTTTTTTATGGGAAAGATATGAGGATAAAAATAAGACCCTGAAAAATAAGATGGTACTATTTGGGAGGATTTGGAGCCTTCTGAGTAACTCAAACCTTGCTTAGCCTCCCTTGCTGTTAGAAGCATCCTCTCTGTCCCATGTGAGATGAAGATACTCCAAGTTTTTTTAAAAAGCTTTATTCAGATATATTTCCCATCCCATACAATCTACCTAACTAAAGTAGATAATTTGGTGTGCATACTCACAGATACGTATGAAATGTGCAACAAGCACCACAGTCAATTTTACAACTTTTTCATCTACTCAAAAAGAAACCATGTATGAGGTATTTAAATTAATCAAGGGGCGCCTGGGTTGCTCAGTCAGTTAAGTGTCTGACTCTTGGTTTTGGCTCAGGTCATGATCTCAGGGTCATAACACAGAGCCCCACATCTGGCTCTGTGCTCTGTGTAGTTTGGTTATGATTCTCTCCCTCTCCCTCTGCCGTCCCCCCCCCCCCAACAGTCTATCTCTCTCTTTCTAAGAAAAGAAAAAAAAGAAGAAATTAATCAAAATCTTAGAGACAGAATAGTTTTTGTTTGCAGCGGTCGGGGGGAAGATAGCTGTTTTTCAATGGATATAGAGATTCACTTTTGCAAGATGAAAAAGTTTTAGAGATCTCTTGCACAACATTGTGCATATAGTTAACACTATTCTACTGTACATTTAAACTGGTTAAAATGATAAATATTATATGTTTCTTACCAGAGCAAACATTAAAAAAAATGTACCTTTAGCTATTGCTCTTCTATTGACCCATCCCCACCCCAAGCCTTAAGCAACCACTAGTCTTTTTTTTGTGTCTATAGTTTTGGATATTCCAGACATTCCATATAAAAGGAATCATATGATATCTGGTCTATTGTGATGGGCTTCTTTCAATTAACATAATATCTTGAAGGTTCATCTATGGGATAGCATGTTTCAGTACTTCATTCCTTTTAATGACTGAGTAATAGTTCATTGTATGCATATATGACATTTTATCTGTTCATCAGTTTATTGATATTTGTACCTCCAGTACAATGTTGAATGGAAGTGGCAACAGTAAGCATCATTTTCTTGTTCCTGTTCTTAGTGGGAAAGCTTTCAGTATTGTATCATCAACTGTGTGTTAGCTGTGGGTATTTCATAGGTGCCCTTTAAAAGGTTGAGGAAGTTTCCTTCTATTCCTAATTTGTTGAATGATTTTTGTTTTAATCATGAAAGGGGTTTGGAATTTGTCAAATGCATTTACTGCAACAATTAAGATAATCATGGAGTGCCTGGCTGGCTCAGTCAGAAGAACATGCAACTCTTGATCTCAAGGTCATGAGTTCAAGCCCCACCATGGGTGTAGAGATTACTTAAATAAATAAACTTAAAAAAAAAAAAGGTAATTATGTGTTTTGGGTTTTTTTGGGGGGGTGTTGTCTTGTGTGTGGGTGTGTTTTTAAAAAATTTTTTGTTTTGTTTATTTAAAGATTTTATTTATTTATTTGAGAGAGAGAGCAAGCACAAGCATGGGGAGAGGTGGAGGTAGAAGGAGATGGAGAACCAGCCTCCCTGCAGAGCAGGGAGTCTGACACAGGGCTGTATCCCAGGACACTGGGATCATGACCTGAGCTGAAGGCAGACCCTTAACCAACTGAGCCACCCAGGCACCCCTGTTTTTTTGTTTTTTGTTTTTTTAAATTCTATTATTAAAGTGTATTATTTCAATTAGTTTTTTAAACTATAATTGATTTTTGTAGAGGTTGAGTCATCATTGCATTCTAGGATAAGTCCCACTTAGTCATAGTATATAATTCTCCCTATATGTTTCTCCCTATATATTTCTATATTTGGTTTGCTAGTATTTTGTTAATGATATTTGCCTCCAAAATTTTAAGATATTTTGGTCTATAATTTTATTTCCTGGTGAAATTTTGTCTTGTTTTGGTATCAGGGTTATACTGACCTCATGTAATAAGTTGGAAACTGTTGTCTTATTTTTTGAAAGAGTTTGTGAGGAATTGATCTTAATTCTACTTTAAATGTTTGGTAGAATTCAGCAAAGACATCAGGGCCTGGGCTTTTCTTTTTTGTAATTTTTTTATTATTAACAAAATGTCTTTACTTGTTATAGAATGCTCAGATTGTCTATTTGTTCCTCAGTAAGTCTTGGTAGTTTACATCTTTTTTATTTTAACATTTTATTTAAATTGTAGTTATTTAACATATACGGTAAAATTGGTTTCAGGTGAAGAATTTAGTGATCCATCACTTACATCTAACACCCAGTGCTCATCACAAGTGCCCTCCTTAATCCCCATCACCCATCTGGCCCATCCCCCACCCACCTCCCTCCATCAACCCTTAAAACTAAGAGTTTAACTATTCTTTATAGTTAAGAGTCTCTTATGGTTTGCCTCCCTCTCTT
This sequence comes from Mirounga angustirostris, assembly GCF_029215605.1. NCBI lineage: Eukaryota > Metazoa > Chordata > Mammalia > Carnivora > Phocidae > Mirounga > Mirounga angustirostris. The sequence goes on along the minus strand of NW_026991719.1, from coordinate 29,309,761 downwards.
TTTTTTCTTCCTTCCCCTATGTTTATCTGTTTTCTTTCTTAAATTCCACATATGAGTGAAATCATATGGTATTTGTCTTTCACTGACTGACTTATTTCACTTAGCATAATACACTGTAGCTCTATCCACGTCGTTGCAAATGGTAAGACTTTGTTCTTTTTATGGCCAAGTAATATTCCACTGTGTGTATATATATATATATATATATATATATACACATGTATATGTATATATGTGTATACACACACACCACTTCTTTATCCATTCATCAGTTGATGGACATTTGAGCTCTTTTCATAATTTGGCTATTGTTGATAATGCTGCTAAAAACGTCAGGGTGCATGTACCCCTTCGAATCAGTATTTTTGTGTCCTTTGGGTAAATACCTACTACTGCAATTGCTGGGTCATAAGGTACTTCTATTTTCACCTTTTGAGGAACCTCCATACTGTTTTCCAGAGTGGCTGCACTAGCTTGCATTCCCACTGACAGTTGAAGAGGGTTCCCCTTTCTCCACATCCTCGCCAACATTTGTTCTTTCCTGACTTGTTATTTTTAGCCATTCTGACAGCTGTGAGGTGGTATCTCATCATGATTTTGATTTGTATTTCCCTAATGTTGAATGATGCTGAGTATCTTTTCATGTGCCTGTTGGCCATCTGGATGCCTTCTTTGCAAAAATGTCTGTACATGTCTTCTGCCCATTTCTTAACTGGATTATTTATTTTTTGGGTGTTGAGTTTGATAAGTTCTTGATATATTTTCAATACTAACCCTTTATCAGATGTGTCATTTGCAAATATCTTCTCCCATTATGTAGGCTGTCTTTTAGTTTTGTTGATTATTTCCTTTGCTGCGCAGAAGCTGTTTATCTTAATGAAGTCCCAGTAGTTCATTTTTGCTTTTGTTTCCCTTGCCTCCAGCGACGTGTCTAGTAAGAAGTTGCTAGGGTCGAGGTTAGAGAGGTAGCTGCCAATGTTCTTCTCTAGGATTTTGATGGTTTATTGTCTCACATTTAGATCTTTCATCCATTTTGAATTTATTTTTGTGTATGGTGTAAGAAAGTGGTCCAGTTTTATTCTTCTGCATGTTGCTGTGCAGTTTTGCCAACACCATTTGTTGAAGAGACTGTCTTTTTTCCATTGGATATTTTTTCCTGCTTTATCAAAGATTAGTTGTCCACATACTTGAGGGTCCATTTCTGGGTTTTCTACTGTGTCCCATTCATTTTTGTGTCTGTTTTTGTGCCAATACCGTACTGTCTTGATGACCACAACTTTGTAATATAGCTTGAAGATAGTTTGCATCTTTTTATGCATTTGTCCACTTCACCAAAGTTATATAATTTTTTGGCATAAAATTGTCCATAGTATTCCTTTATAGTCATTTGTTTTTCCTATTAGGTGAGTACTAATGTCCCCATTTCATCTCTGACTCTAGAAGTTTTACTTTTCTTCTTTATTTTCTTGTTCAGTCTAGTTAAGATTTCACAATTTTGTTGATGTTCTCAAAAAAACCAGCTTCCAGTTTCATTGATTTTCTCAATGCGGAATTTAAGAAACAAAACAAACAAGCATAGGGAAAAAAGAGAGAGGCAAACCAAGAAACCAAGAACAAACTGATCGTTACCAGAGGGAAGGAAGGTGGGGTGATAGGTTAAATAGGTGACGGGGATTAAGGAGTTAACTTATGATGAACACAGGGTGATGTGCAGAAGTGTTGCATCACAATGGTGTACACCTGAAACTAATATTACACTGTATCTTTTTTTTGCTCTTGTTTTATTCTTTTAAATTTTATTTTACTGTGTTATGTTAGTCAACGTACAGTACATCATTAGTTTTTGATGTAGTGTTCCATGATTCACTGTTTGTGTATAACACCCAGTGCTCCACTGGAATTTAAATAAAAACTTTAAAAAAAACTTTATTATTTCCCTCCTTCTGATTACTTTATATTTAGTTTGTTTTTTAGTTTTTATTGTCTTAAGGCAGAACTTTAGGTTATTAATTTGAGATATTTCTTCCTTTTTAATGTAGGCATTTATAGCTATAAATTTCCCTCTCAGCATTACTTTAGCAGCATCCCACAAATTTTGGTATGTTGTAGATTTATTTTCATTCATCTAAAAGTATTTTCTAATATCTCTTTTGATATTTATTTATTTATTTATTTTAAGTAAGCTTTACACCCAATGTGGGACTTGAACTCACGACCCTGAGATCAAGAGTTGTATGCTCTACCAACTGAGCCAGCCAGCACTCCTCTTTTGATTCTTTTTTATCCCATTTTTTAGGAATGTGATTTTCAGTGTCCACATATTTTTGAATTTCTCAAATCTGTTATTGATATGTATTTTCATTGCATTGTGGTTGTAGGACATGCTTGGTATGATTTCAGTCCTTTTACGTTTATTAAGCTTTATTTTGTGTCTTAGTATATGATCTATCTTGGAGAATGTTTCTTTGTACTTGAGAAGAATATACATTCTGTTCTTGTTGGGTGGAATGTTCTGGAGCTGTTTTTTAGGTGTAGCTGGATTACAGTGTTATCCAAGTCATTAATTTTCTTGTATATCTTCTACATGGTTGTTCCCATACATTATTGAATGGGTGTGTTGAAGTTTCAACTATTGCTGAATTGTCTATTCTTTCATTTCTGCCAGTTTTTTCCTCATCTATTTGGTAGTGGGTTATTAGATGCACATGAGTTTATGATTATTGTACCTTCCTGATGGATTAACCCTTTTATCATTATAAAGTTAATTACTTTACCTCAAGTAATATTCTATGTGTATTTTGTTTGATATGTGTATTTTGTTTGATATTTGTATTGCTACTACATTTCTCCTGTGATTGCTATTTGCATGGTATATACTGGTTCCCAAAGTGGCCTACCAGCCACTGTTAGTAGTAGAATGTGTAAAATGAAATAATTTGTTGTTTGGAGAAGAAGCCTCAACATGCCCCAGACCAATGGACCCTCTCAAACTTTACTGATATGCCAGGAACTTGAATCCTCATGGAGCTTATCTTCTACCCTGTGGAGGGCACATGCCTTGTAAGCACCTCCAAAAATTGATAATCTGGTCCAATTAACATGATATCATTGATATAGTGGACTAATATGATATTTTGCAGCATGTCCAGAAGATCCACTTCTACTCTATTTTATAAAAGAAGGTATGGGAGCCTCTTTTCCAAGTAAATGTGAACTCTTTCTGAGAGGCATGGAAGAGAATCCATTCTCAAGATCAATAGCCACATGTACCGAGACTGTATTAATCTGCTTTAGCAAGAATAACATACCTGTATCAACAGCTGTAATGGGGGCTAATACTTGGTTGAATTTGTTGTTTCACTAATACATCATCCAGAATTTGTCTAGATGTTGAGCATCCAGACTGGTGAATTAATGGAAATATGATGGGAACCCCAACCGTTGCAACCTTTGGGTATATATAATCGGCACAGATCACTTGCATTCCCCCCTGGATGTTTATCTGTATGTAGATATATAAGCATATATCTATTTTACTACCTCAGAGGGCTGGATTGGAGCAGGGGGTAGTAGAGGATGTTTCCAAGGTACCTCACCTCACACCTCACATAGGTCTTGCTGCTCAGGGAGAGAAAAAAAAAAAAAACTAATATGGAATATATGCCAATCCCCAAGTATGTCCACTTAAATTATAAATTTGGAGGATAGGGAAATAACAAACAGGTGGGTACTTGAGCCCAGTGAACTTTCTAAGCCTTAATGGGACAGAATTCCATGTAATACCTGGTCTCTATATACTCCTGTTCCAGCAGGTGTGGCATGATGAAGTATCAGGTCTCCAAGTATCAATAAAAACTCAGATTTCATGTCCAAGAGTACTTTAATCATTTGAATGTTTCTCTTTTCCCAGCGTGCAATTACCTAAATAGGTTGATATAGGTCTTTGGGGGAATGGATTAGGAACATAATTACCATATTCTCCTGTTATAGAATCTTTTCTCCTGGGGAATCAAAATCTCCTTCAGTCATTGGGTTTCTGGTCCAAAAACTGGTGCTGATTCAGGAACTAGGCAAGGGATTATGACCTTTATTGGGGTGGCTGTTCTGTCTCTTGATTATCCATCTTTTGTTTCTTCTAGTTTTATAAATTGATCAATACCCATATTGGTCACTCATTTTTCTTGCTTCTAAGAATGTCATGTTTCAGTAACTACCTCTACAAACCTCTGTACGTCAAGGCACCCTTGCTGTCATGCTGACTTTCACTATTAAAATAACTATGCCAACCTTGCCTCGAATGTTTTTTTTATTATTAACATATAATATATTTTTGTTTCAGGGATAGAGGTCTGTGATTCAGCAGTCTTACACAATACACAGTGCCTCCAATGTTTAAGCACAGTGTCATGGTCTCTTATTTTGGAAACTGTCATTCTCATTGTTATCAGGTAGCTCATTTCAATAAAAGAATCTTCTGGCATCAACCTTGGCTGATTGAAGATTGCCATCACTGAACTGATACAATGATACAATTGCTTCTCTTACTAGAGCATTCCTTGCTGCTCTGGTAAATTAATTTATCTGGGCTCCCCATATAACAAAATGATCTGGTGATTTTCAATCCTTATATAACATACCACTCTAGCATGTCCTCTTCTCATAGACTTTTGTTAGCTTCTTCCACTCTCTATCATGGCAGTTCTAGCATTTCTACTTCACTTGGTGTGACCCAAGTGAGCTTCTCCAAACTTCTAAGAGTCATATTAGCAGCAAGTCAGTACCTTTTCCAGGGTCCTCTCTGGGGTGTTAAATTCTGTACTCTGGGAATATGTTCTTTCTTATTCAAGTGTATGTCCAGCCCTCCTATCCCCTTCATCCAGCACGTTCAGAATCCAGTTCAAGTAATAATTTTCTGGCTCTTGTTGGTATATAGTGGCTAGACCATGCAGCCATGCAACTCCTTTTGGATGCGATTTCCTTCTTTTCTCAGGAAGTCCTACATTTCTCTGGCCAGGTGATAATGGAACTTCACTCCAGTTTTTGATCTAATGACCAGGATGAGTGGTAGAAATATATTCTGAAGGAGATAGCATTTGCTTATAAGGTAGAAGCCTCTGTATCATCTTCTGAAAAAGGGTAAGTGGTGGACTTCAATAGCAAAGAGTGGGTCTCTTCTGAATGCCCAATGGACTCGAGGGACTAGGGAGATTCAAGATTTTCAAGCGAATCAGTTTAGATGTCTCCCATATCATACTCAGGGTCCAATTCTTCCCAATAAGGAAACTGACCCTGCCATAGCAGACCTGCTTAGGTTGAGAAGTCAAATAAATCTTAAGCTCTGCTACTCTTGGCCATGGGCTTGGTCCTCAACTTGTTCTTTCCTCTTCTAGGAGGGAATTCAATACTTTTTGGTGCTGCTAATAAGGCTTTTTTAGTTTCACATTTATCCTCCAACTATGCTTAATTACTCTCAACCTTTCATTGTGTCTCTGTCAAGCATTTATTGCTCCCAGAAACAGCCATATAATTCCATTATTCTTATAACTACTAGCTCTTCTTTACTTATCATATGACTGATACATTACCCCAGCTAGTGCATGCCCTTCCATGGTACACCATTCCAGGTCACCATGGCTGAAAGTTTTAACCATTGGAATGCCACCAGGTGCCAGGTGTTATCAGGGCTCCATCTTCCACCAGTGAGGGAGTTCTTATTGCTAGCTGAGCCACAGGTAATCAATTTTAAAGTATCACCTTAGCATCTGCTTTCTGGCAATAACCTAGGCACCAACTGTTGCAGTTCAGATCCCCTTGAAAGGAGACTCTGAGATAGAGATTACCACTCAGGAATTATTCTTAACATCATCACCTGTGGAGGGCTAAAGTAAGTAGTATTTAGCAAAGGAACAAGATGATCTGTGATGTAGTCACAGCAAAGGACTCAGGCAATTCCACAAGGAGCTCTGAGGTTAGGACAGATCCTGCAGAAGAGTCCCAAACTGTGGAAAGAAACCGGGCCTTTATATTTCTGAATGGACCAGTCACTGGATGTGGGTGTGATCTCACAAGACAACACTCCTCAGTTGAGGACAATAATAAGCAGATGGACTCACCTGCAAGCTATTAGCTACTAATATTACCAAAAGCTGGAAAATGAGTGCTTCAGTCCTGAAGATGAAGGATCTTGTGGCACCACCCGGTATCCACTATAATGTATAGTCATGATTGTAACTTTTTTATGGCAAGTTTTTGTTCTTAAAGGTGATTGTAGGTACACCTTCACCAGCTTTGTGGGTTAGTAATATGTTATAATGTCTTTATTCTAACTTTATACATACAAACTTTCCATTCTCTTTGGGTTTGTGTGTCTTTTAAACAGCATACCTTAAAAAATGAGCTATGTAATGCTCCTTAAAAACTAAGAATTTTCTCATCTCATTTCCTGGAGTCTCACCCATCTCTCATACTGATACTATGTTAATATTTTATAAATTTTAAGGCTTTTTATGGATATACTGTTCTCTGTGGTATGTATGTACATTTATATTGCTTTTTTAGCCACATTCAAGATGTTTGTTCAAAATTACTGCCTTATGTCTTACAGTATAACCTTATTACTTGAATAATTAAAAATCTGTTCTTATTTGAATAATTAACTTTTACTTCTTATTTGGATAATTAAAATCTGTTTTATGTGGGATTTTGGGTGGTAAATTTTCTATGGTCTTGTAATTCCTAAAAATATTTTAATTATCTCATGTTTTAATGATAATGTCATTGAAAATTACAGATTTCAGGTTCAAATTCTCCAACCTCCAAATCACTAAAAATCAACTCTGTACAGACACACTGCAGCAGACTCAGCCTAGGATGTGTAATGGTTTGGTGAGGCCAAAGAAAAGACCAGGAGACAGTGATCAAGACCTAGGTTTAGGGGTGCCTGGGTGGCTCCGTCCTTAAGCGTCTGCCTTCAGCTCAGGTCATGATCCCAGGGTCCTGGGATCGAGCCCTGCATTGGGCTCCCTGCTCCGTGGGAAGCCTGCTTCTCCCTCTCCCACTCCCCCTGCTTGTGTTCCCTCTCTCCCTGTGTCTCTCTCTGTCAAATAAATAAAATCTTAAAAAAAAAAAAAAAAAGACCTAGGTTTATTGGGGAAACTTACATACAAGGAGTCCAGAGAAACAGACTAGACAAAGCATCTGCTATTGGGATTTAGGTGCAGCAAATTTTTATATCACAGCAACTATCAATGACCCTTCCCCACCTTGCATGGCCAGTGTTTCCAAGGAGATCAACATCTACCACCTGAACACTATTTGTTACAAGGGAGACGCCCTGGGTTGGCTACCTCCAGAGCCCCTGACCTTTAACACTGAATAACACATGTTGCTGCACATTCGGCTTGATGGAAATATCGAGGGAGGACAGGATCTCTACATTTTCAAGGTAGTGATTAACAGAGGCATGCAGGAGATGCTTGCACAAACTAGCTATCCAGCTTGTACCATACAGACCCCTATTTCATTTTGAAAGTACTTTAGTTGAGTCTAACGGGTGTACAATCTATTCTTCCTCACTAAAAGGTTCTTTACAAAATTTTCTTTGTCTTGGGTATTCTTAAAGTTTAGTAAATTTTTTCTTTATAATATTTATCACTTAATGGATTTTTTCAGTTTGACATTTTTCCTCAAGCCTATAAATTTATTTCAGAATTATATTTTATGAAACATATCAACTCTTTTTCCAAATACATTTATTTCTCCACTTTTTTTGTTTTTTGTTTTTTTTAAAGATTTATTTATTTTAGAGAGAGAGAGAGCAGAGGGAAGGGGCAGAGGAAGAAGGAGAAAATCTCAAACAGACTCCATGCTGAGCATGGAGCGCCACATGGGGCTTGATCTCATGACCCTGAGACCATGACCTGAGTGGAAACCAAGAGTCCAAGGCTCAACTGACTGAGCCATCCAGGCGCCCTTTTTTTGTTTTTATTTATCCATTATTCCTATTATCATTCCTATTATTTGATTTTGGAATTTCCACTTCTATCTTCCATGTTTTTTAACTTTTATAATTTTTATTCTTTTATACTTTTTTCTTCTATGGGTGTTTCTCAGCTTGGTTTTTAAATGGATAGATGTTTCTTAAGCTGTGTACATTCTATCATTCATCTTGTGTCATCTATTATATTTTCACATTAACATTTTACCTGTGTTCTTTTATTACAAGTTGTTATTCTGTCATATTGCTAATCTATTGACTTAATTATTTTACTTCATTTATCTTGCTTATTTAGAAAGTTTAATCCATCTGTACCCATTTTGCAGTTTATTTTTCTTTCAATATAATTTTACCCTGTGAGTGTTCCATTGTTTGGGATTGTGAACTAATCTTTTTATTGGGTGTATCAACCCCTCTTTCTGATAAATTGTGTAGATGAAGTACTGAAGGACCTACAGCTGCTGAGAATTCAGTGTGAATGGAAGGATTGGAGAAGTCTGAGGCACCAGAAAATTCCTTTTAATCACTCCTCACACTTTAAAGAAATTCATCATCTCTAACCTTTACCTCAAACCCTTAATGAGAAGCAGCACAGGAAGGTTACCATCTCCCAATAGTATAAAACTCTGAATAGTTGGAGTAGAAAACTAGATTAGCATGAAAATTATAAATACATACTTATTTTGTAATATTCGCATAGATTTCTGATTTATTTTACCAAGGATTCTGAATTTTACTGGAAATAAGATGGACGCAGATGCAGGATACTTAGCAAAGCTGTTTTTGGCCTCCAGGGGACCTGAGAGGACACACGGTTTACAGTGACAAGATTGTGCAAAATAGTGTCTACCGGACCTGGTAAGCTCAATTATTATTTTTATACTTAGAATGTGGATCTCCGTTCAGGGAGGATTCACATGATGAAAACAAAATGTATGTTAATAAGTGCTAGGCTTTTCCAGTATTGGATGGAATTTGGCATCAACAAGGGAACATTTCTTATGTGGGAAAACTATTAGAATCTGTACTCATATGTCCCTGAACAATATTTTGCATCCAGAATGCCATGACCATTGAATAGTCATTACCCCTCAGCAGGAGTTACTCAAAATTTTAGGTATTTGAGATATTCTTAAAGTAATGAGGTATTTTTAAGTTGACCTTTAAGAATTTGTATTTTAAAATGGTGAGTTGAATGCCATTATCATCAGTAAAATAATTAAGTAGCCTGATTCTCTTATTTACTGAAAAAAATTAAAATCCTCTTTAAAAGCTACTCTTAATTAATTGTAAGAAATCATATTACTTATGTGGAATGATAATCACTGATAGAAATGGAAATATTATTCAGCATTAAAATATGAAGTGTGGTTCATTTAAAAAATAATCAGCTTCAAAAATTAAAATACATTTGTAGTATTGTAGGAATTTTGTTTATTTCATTTTTTAAACAATTATGTGAAAATTTTATATACAAGGCTTTAAAATGATCACCATGCAGAACTTTCTCCTCAGTTCAACAGAAATTCTATTCTCAAAATTTTTGTGAAATTTCTCTTTTGAACATACTGAGAGGAGCCAGCGATATATTCTTTGGAAGGTGCTCAATGGTTACTCTCATTTCTTGAAATGAATCTGATTCACAGAAATAAAATAAGGTTATACAAAATTTTTACCTCTTGAAAATGTGAATGACAAAGTTAAAGTTAGCACATGCCACTGACTTATAAGATCCTTGGAATTAACTCCTTTGTTCAAAATATTTTTTTTCTTTAGAAGGAGTACAGAGCCTTCAAAGATTGTTTCTTTGAAGTACTGAACTTATTTTATATAAAAACATTGGTGTGTATCTATATACATGTATACATATGTATATGTATATATATAGCCTTTCTTTATGATTATACTTCATATACTGCCATAATGAAAAAAATTAAGAAAAACTATGATTGTCTGTTTATTTGCTTTTTCTGTTTTGTTTTTTCCACTTTGATGATCAGAATTACCCAAATGATCTATTTGGATTTATTCTATTTTTCATTAAACCTGGTCCATTTTGCCCATAGCAAACAAAACTCAGATTTCAGAGTAATTATTCTATTATTTTAAGAAAATTGAAAGAGTGTATCATTCATTTCATTGATACAGAAATAAATCAGTTGTTTTAAATTTTTTAACTTATTTCAAGTATTTAAATTACTTGACATCCAAAAAGAAGCTATTTAAGTAAAATAGAATTTCATAAGTGACCTTTACAAAATATCCTTAATACAATTGATTATTAAGAAAATAATAGATTTCTTTTACAAAGTTTTTAATAAAATATTGATTGCTTGTACAGAAGAAAGGAAATATTATTTATCTTTAATTACAAAAAAGTGATACTTCCAAGACAATAAGGAATGTAACTCTTCAGTGAACACATTAAATCACTTTATGTACTGGAGATTGAGACCAGATGCCTTTTATGATCTTAAATTATGCAATTATGATTATGTGTTTCCATATTTTGTGAGCCACAGACCCAAGAATTTCCTGAATTGAATGAATTACGTTTTCAATTAGGTGTTGTTGATGGAAAAAAAAGTCATCCTCAAAGTAGGTTAGTAAGTGCTTTATTTGTTGTCTTACTGAGGGCTAATAGTCTGGGAGACAGTATTTCAGATTGCTCTGAAAGAACTGCTCTGAAGCTGAGTTCACAGGGGATTATATTGAAAAGGGGGAAGAGGTATGTGTGCTTGGAAGCAGTTCTCCAAGGTATAATTGAGCATTACAAGGTATGATTTGTTTTGTTGTAAAAACTGAGGTGTACTGATTTCCGCATAGACACACGAAAGACCATTAGGTCATTTTTTTTTTTTAAAGATTTTATTTATTTATTTGAGAGAGAGAATGAGAGAGAGAGAGAGAGAGAGCACATGAGAGGGGGAGGGTCAGAGGGAGAAGCAGGCTCCCCGCCGAGCAGGGAGCCTGATGTGGGACTCGATCCAGGGACTCCAGGATCATGACCTGAGCCGAAGGCAGTCGCTCAACCAACTGAGCCACCCAGGTGCTCCATTAGGTCATCTTAATACGTTGTTTCTATCATATCTGTTTAAAAATATTGACTGCATGCTTCCACTGAACTGGTTTTCTGGTTTTTCTTGTTTTGAGTTTCTTTTTGAGGTCACTTGAGAGGTCACAAGAGGCTGAACTCAGTCACCTACTGCAGTTTTAGTGCACATTTCCTCCTTTTGGTCAAATTGTAACCTATGAGAGACAATAGTGACCAAGTATCCCTTTGTCCCATAGAACTAGGAAGGCTCATTCCTAGTTGTTCTGATATATGTGAGGCAAGCATGTCCTAAAAAGGATAAACTAAACTTCTAAATTTGCTCAAGTTGAGGATTTTTATAGTCTGAGATGTTTCACTGTGTCTAGGTATAAATCATCAACCTTTTATAGAGAATTATACATGTTGTTTATAGCGTCTACATGTTTTACTGTTATTAGCTTAGTGTCTGTGTAGACTGTCACATATAAAAGGCTAACAATTCGTATAGATATTGTGTTAACAGTAAAAAGTCTAATATCATAGCTAGAAATATTAGAATATATTTAGGCCAAGAATTTCAGAACTAAATCATTTAGCTAAATATTTCCCTGATACTGGGTGTTAGGTCACTTTAGGTAGATAATTTGGTTTGATTAGGTTATTCCCAGCATAATGAGCCCTCTGACTTAATCTGCCCCTAACTGTGGTATGGTTACAAATTAACATTCTGTCCTTTTGACAAGATTTTTTGTGTTTTGCAAAATATCACAGATCAACATTGTTCCCTAGTAGCTGGACCTTAGAGAAGAAGTCTGCTCCATCTCATGAACCAGTCTTAGTCTTGAGAATAGGTCAGTTCTGTTAAACAGTTGTCTCATTTTAGCAGCTGGTCCTGCAAGTGGGCTTTCAAAGTTCAGGAAATTAATAAGAGGCATTTCTTATGGAAACAAAAGGAAAACACAGGTTAAGTTGGAGCAAATTAGAAACCTAGTGTCTCCATTCTGAGTACTGGCAGTGGTATCACTAGATGTCAGGCTCAAAGTATCTTCAGATGGAGTGAGTGCAGACAGTGGCCACCTGACACATTTTCCTGGTCTGTAGTTTGAATGTCACTGGTGATTTTTCTGAGTGGCCCAAACAGCAATAACCACGAAGACCATGTATACATGGGCCGTTGTGGAAATTTCTCTGAAGTTGACCTCAAGTTGTCTAGCTTCAATTTGCAGGGCTTCAGAAAAAAAAAGGGGGGGGGGCAGTTATTGTTTTCAGTGATTCCAAGTCAAAAGAATGAGGGGGGAGGATGGGTGAAATAGGTGTTGGGGAATAAGGAGGGCACTTGTCATGATGAGCACCAGGTAATGCATGGAAGTGTTGAATCACTAAATTGTACACTTGAAACTAATATAACACTGTATGTTAACTAACTGAAATTAAAAACATTTTTAAAATATTTTATTTATTTATTTTGACAGAGAGTGAGTGCACAAGCAGGGGGAGGAGAGGGAGAAGCAGGCTCCCAGCTCAGGAGCCCAATGTGGGGCTCCATCCCAGGACCCTGGGATCATGACCTGAGCTGAAGGCAGACGTTTAACTGACTGAGCCACCCAGCTGTCCCTAAAATAAAAAAACTTTTTAAAGGTGCAAATTTAAAAATGAAGAAAAAGGAATGAGATTAAGTTGGAAACCTTAGTTTGGATAGTCATAGCCAGGTATCCAAGGAAATCGGAAGAATTCAGGACCTAGGCCCATTTTGTAGGCAAAAAATAAACATTCAGAGAAAGTTAATCAGAACTAGATGTGTTACTGAAGCATAATTTTTCTTTGTAAAATCATCCTTATTTCTACCAAAGATACCTAAATTAAGACTAATTTGTTTAAAAATAGGTCCAGTTTCAAAAACTTGGCCTGATTACTTACATAAGTGCAGCAAGAATAGTGATTACCATATAGGTTCTTTTTTAAAATCTATTTTGCTGGAACTTATCACAGGGAATATCAGATTAAACTTTTAATAGCCCCCAGAAGTTAAGAAGCCAAGCCAAATACTTGCCATTAGACTTACCTGTAATACCTGTAGATCTGGCTTACTTCCTCTCTTCTCAAGATCCCCAAATATTCTGAGGTTACTAAGCCTGCCAGAAAGTGACCTTCCTTACTCACCTGGTGAGGCTCTCAAGAACCGTGTAAGCAAGGTACCAGGCTGATTTTTTTCCAAGGGGCTTTCTTGGTTCCATGAAGTCAACCTTAGTTCCTTAAAACTGTATGGTCATAGGGACGCCTGGGTGGCTCAGTTGGTTAAGCCCCATGTTACTAATTCTTGCTGTGTTTGAGTCGTGTTCCCACTAGTTCCAAAAATTCTTACTTAGTTTAGCTTTATGACCTCAAGAGTATCAGAAATCCATGTGTCAGAAGTCCTTTCCATTGATCTCTTTAAAGCTGAAACATATTTGCAAGAGGTTCAGAGTCAAACAATAACTGTAAAGGATAAAAAAACTCAAAAATGACCATGGTTAAAGGTGCAATGGAAGTTCATCATAATGCTATTTACAAGGAGATATTTCCATGACATAATTAGAGAGATATTTCCATGACATAATTAGAATTCAAGTGATGACATTATACCAGGACATATCAGAACTTAAGGAACTTCATATAATTTCTGGAGTAGTTATATTAATAGTATTTACCCATACAATATAACCTAAAAAGGTTTATCGTCACTTATCTGACAATGCTTCCCATGTAATTTGACATACCAAGTAAACAAGCCTAATTAGTCAAAAAGACTTCATTTAGAATTTGAAGTTTGGAAAGTTTGTCAAAAAATATTTTTTTAATAATAAAACAATTTAATAGCACATGCCTAAATAGAATTGCAGATATTGCATAGTTAATAATTATCTATTGAACCAAGGAGATAAGCGATTCTAAAGGCAAATATAGGTTACATAGTTGTTAGCAAACTTAGCTCTTTGAAACATTGAGAAAATTAAGAAATCAAAGATCTGATAAAAACAAAACATAGAAACTTTATGTTTCTAGGTAGATTACATTAAAGTTAAAGAAAAACCTTTGTTTACAATTTCTTATTAAAAGTAGACCAATAATCTAAGAAAACTGTCATTTTAGTGGAGAAAAAAAATTCCAATCTTGTATCACTGTACTTTTTTTTTTTTTTTAGAGATTTTATTCATTTATTTGACAGAGAGAGAGACAGTGAGAGAGAAAACACAAGAAGGAGGAGTGGGAGAGGGAGAAGCAGGCTTCCCGCTGAGCAGGGAGCCCGATGCAGGGCTCGATCCCAGGACCCTGGGATCATGACTTGAGCCAAAGACAGATGCTTAACGACTGAGCCACCCAGGCGCCCCCAATCACTGTACTTTTGATATTAAAAATTGCTTATTCCAGTCTTAGTCCTGACCATGCATGAAGTTCTTTTCCAAAGATTCCTTTCTCACAAACTTTCTGCAACTTTTTTCATTTAGATTTTGTCCCAAGTTTTCTCTCTCTAAACAACCTTTCTTATTTTAGGACAAAATTATTTTCTTTACCCTCAATAAAAATATATTCCCATTCTTTTTTTAAAAAATTATTTTTAAATTACAACATAATTAACATACAGTGTTATATTAGTTTCAGGTGTACAATATAGTGATTCAACAATTCTATGCATTACTCAGTGCTCATCAGGATAAGTGTACTCCTTAATCCCTATCACCCCTATAACCCACCCACCTCCCCGCTGGTAACCATCAGTTTGTTCTCTAGAGTTAATTCAGTTTTTATTTGTCTCTTCTTTAATATGTTCATTTGTTTTGTTTCTTAAATTCCACATAGGAATGAAATCATATGGTGTTTGTCTTTCTCTTATTTCACTTAGCATTATACCCTTTAGATCTAAAGTGTATTCCCATTCTTCATACCCGCCGTTTTTAAGCAAACACACATATCTTACTTTCCTTGCATATGGTTGTTTCCCTTATTATTTCCAGGAGTGGCAATTATCTTTATTAGAATGCTGAACTTTTAGAAAATAATTTTTAGTGTAAATGAAGTAGTAAGCAATTGTGAACTCTTACATCAGGATTTGTTAGATAGAAAATTCATGATTATATTTCATAATTTTTAGAAACTATGTTTCTTCACAGTACAGTCTTTCAGTAGAGCACAAAGTGTGTTTATTAACTGACCCATGTATTTTTAATTTCTCTGTAATAAGAAGCCAAAAGTAGATTAAACCTATGTTTAGTAACTATGTTTCAGTATTTTTTCTTATTTGGAAATGGATCTAGATATTTAATGACTATCCATCATGTAATTTATCTTAGCAAAACTCTAAGGTTTTAAGTAACCAAAAAGAAAATATTTGGGAAAACTAAGTGGACACAAATATTGCTAAAAATTCATAAACTTTAATTTTCTGTTTGATTCACTTGTTCTTAATAATTGTTTAGTCATAAAAATTTCATGACATTAAACAGCTAACCATCATCTTTAAGTTGTCTTTCTTGCTGACAAATTATGTAACAGGAGTAACCTGAGCTTATTTGGCTTTAGTAAACCTAGGTAGAACAAAAGTATTAGTTTTAATGCTGACAGTTCTAAAAACCCACCTGTTTTAATTAAACTAACACATTTCAGTTAGCTTTATTAAAGATCAATCTTAGATCACGTGAACTTAGAACTTATTTGGGTTAGTGCTATTGTATTTTGAGATTCACATAAGTGCTTAATTTTCTTTAAGCCAGTAAAACAGAGCTCTTTAACAAATTTTGGCAAAGACCATCTGGCAGTAGAAAATACCACATATCTACAATAGGTGCTGAAAGACACAAACAAAAACCTTATAATCACTGTTTAAAATTTTCAGCCATGAGACCAGTATGATAATGCAGAACTCTCTAGTTTATAAAAGAAGAGTTGGATCCAGACTGGTTTTCTGGCATATAGAATAAGGTCACCCGTTCAGATGGCTAAAACTTTCTTCTGTTAACATTTGTGGAGAGGACACTTAAGATTTGTATTTATCCTTGACAAGTAACCTTGTGGAAGCTGTGGGCTAGATTTTGGGCAAGGGTGCTTCTACAGCCATTTGTATTTTTTAAAAAGTTTTCTTTTTCCTTGTTTCCCTTCAGTTTTAGGAATAGGAAATGCTCTAGATAAGAGTTCCCAGAGAGGTTATAAGACTTTTGAGATAAATAGGGGAGTTCTGGAGATTGGCAAAAAGGACAGATTGAAGACTTTGAATTGTTTCTGGGGCCATATTTCTAGTTTTGCAAAGATTTGTAAGGTAAGGACAGTTGCTTTTGATCCTTCAAGGAATTGGGCTGCAACTTAAATGATATTCTAGGCTAATCTATCCATCAACCCCCCTCTGGGTTTGCTTCTTCCCCTCTGGGTACATAGTTCTAATTTTAACTTAGGGGAGAAGGCCTTAAAAAATTACTATCAGGCTCTGAATACCAGCTTCAATCTGGCCAACTCTTGACGATGGAGCCCTAATTGCCTTAGCATGGTGAGGAGATGGAGGCTTTGATTTTAATGCCTAGTTCCCTGGTAGCTCATTTAAAGGATAAGAAGGAGGTGAAGCAGTTAGAAGTACTTCAGAAGTTGTTCATTTTGAGCTCATTTTGTCACTATTTCAGAAAGTTTCTTAATAGTTAGTTACATAGGTAGTATCTTGTCAGTGTTCTCTTAGAAGCTTCCAGATACCAAACTATGCATCCCACTTTGTTGTTTAGTTGAATAGCTGGCTCTCTTGATTTGGGTGTGCAAATAAACTAGGTATTTCAAAGGATCCTCATTTAAGCCACTTGAGTGTTAAAATTATCCCTAGTACAATTTTCCATTTATTTATGAACTTGAAAGTGTATGATCCATGTGTGTTAAAGATGAATCCTGCTAGAGTCTTGGAAGATGTTTCTCCATCCTGTTTCTTCTATTGTGATGGTTTATCTCCCATCCTAGTGAGTTTGGATGCTTAGCACTACCTAAGGGTTTTTAGTTGTTGACCCATGTGCTGATGAGAAGGGTCCCATTCCTCCAGGTGTCATCCTGGTGTTGGTTGATAGTATTTACTTTGTGTCTCAGTTTTCTCTTGGTTGAGCCTAGCTATATCAAAAGTGCTCAGAAAGCTGAATAGCCAGCTCTCATATGCATCCCCTGTCAGAGCAACTAAATAATTTGTATCACAAATGGGAATCCACGTGGGACCGCTGCATGGCATGAGGTTAACCTCTGCCACTCTCTAATGAGAGATGCTAATGTCTCTTGTCTTCCAATTCATTCAAAATCTCATCTATGTAATTGTAGCATCAAGCATTCAAATTGGCAATACTGTGAAAAGTTTAAGATTTTTTAAATTTCTGGGATGAGGATTCATCCCTCTAACAGACGTGCAACCTGTGCTCTACACAGAATGGAGCCCCTTCTGACTCATGCAGAAGAGACAACAGATAAGTTCTGAAACCTGTGTCACACACAGAATAACATCATTCCCTGACATCACAGGAAAAAGGAAACAACCACAAATAAGTCTCTGGACTTTCTACCACATAGGGAAGTTGGGATCCCAGAAAGGGTTCACTCAGTCATCTTGCCTCCATCCAAGTCAGGTTGAACCCCAGGGGCCTGTGCTGGGACCAAGGATCCAGTTTCTCATGGAGTTCAGGCAAGAATATGGCATCTCTTCTGGGGTCCCTCTGTGGTCCCCAAACTGTTGACTAAAAAAAAAAGCCAACATCAAAGTAAGTTGGTAAATGCTTAATTATTGTCTTACTAAGGATTAAAACCACAGGAGACAGTATTTCAGATTGCTCTGAAAGAACTGCTCTGAAGCTTGTCTATTTATAGGGGATTATGTGCAAAAAGGGGAAGGGGTATATATGCCTGAAAGCATTTCTCCAAGGTGTATCATAGGGTATAATTTGCTTTGTAAGGTTTATTTATTGATTTCCACATAGACATGTGAAAGACCATTAGGTTGTCTTAATGCAGTATGTTTCTATCATATCTGATTGTTCAAAAATATTGCCTGCATTGTTCCACTTAACTGGCTTTCTGGTTCTTCTTGTTCTTGGTTTCTCCCTGAGGTCACAGAAGGCTGACATCAGTCACCTAGTGCAGTTTTAATGCACAGTATTGGTGACTGTATTATTCAAACTGCTTATAATGCTGTTTGATAAGATATTTATTTATTTAGATTTTATTTATTTATTTAAGAGAGAGCAAGCAAGAGAGCACAAGTGGTGGAGAGGGAGAAGCAGGCTGTCCATTGAGTAGGGAGCCCAAAGCGGGACTCGATCCCAGGACCTTGGGATCATGACTTGAGCGGAAGGCAGCTGCTTAACTGACTGAGCCACTTAGGTGCCCCTTGGTAAGATATTTAAAGCATGATTCAAAACCAAATGAAGTTAAAGACAATCCCAAAGAAAATGGAAATACTTTGTTTTTCCTTGCTTTAAAATTTAGAAATTATATATCCTCAGGTTTTTTTTTTTTTTTTTTAAAGATTTTATTTATTTATTTGGCAGAGAGAGACACAGCGAGAGAGGGAACACCAGCAGGGGGAGTGGGAGAGGGAGAAGCAGGCTTCCCACTGAGCAGGAAGCCCAATGCGGGGCTCAATCCCAGGACCCTGGGATCATGACTTGAGCCAAAGGCAGACGCTTAACTGAGCCACCCAGGCGCCCCTATCCTCAGTTTTATCACCATGTTTCACAAACCATAAGCCATCACGCTGTACTCTACCCTAAAGATCATGATGTGAATGTTGCTCTCAGTGTTCTCCATTTTGCTTTTATTTTCTTCATATTTCTTTCTAATTTAGTGTACAGGTTTCCCCCGCTATCTGAAAGTAGGGCATTCCTACGAAATCTTTTGTAAGCCAAAATGACCTAAAGCAAAAAAGCAATTACCTTTAATTTATATGTAAGAAATTTTGAGCATTTCCAATCCAAAAAATAACCTCCCTTAGGCTTTTCTGATACTTTAGGACACATCTTGTTAACCAATGCTCAGGGGAGGCGAACCATGAGAGACTATGGACTCTGAGAAACAAACTGAGGGTTCTAGAGGGGAGGGGGGTGGGGGGATGGGTTAGCCTGGTAATGGGTATTAAAGAGGGCACGTTCTGCATGGAGCACTGGGTGTTATATGCAAACAATGAATCATGGAACACTACATCAAAAACTAATGATGTAATGTATGGTGATTAACATAACATAATAAAAAAATCAAGATAAAGCACAAATCTCACACAGTCTTACATCGTCTCTAGATGCTGAGATACTGAGTATATCCTGGGAAAGAGCTTAGTGGGGCCACTTTCAGTGCTCAGGTGTATCACTGCCTCTTCTAACAGCTCACTGCAAAACAAACTCAGAATGCTCTTTTCACTTTTTGTGGGTTTCTTTTTTGTAAAAGCAAAAATTCTCTTTGGATTTCTTGCAGTTAGCAAAAAAAGGTACTAATACAAGTCTTTGGTAAAAGCAAAGTGACACACCATGAACTTTTGAAAGGTGGGGGTTACCTGTATTGACTTTTTAAGTTCATTAGTTGTTTTAGCTTTCCTCCTGTGTAGTATTATAGGCCTTGAAGAATTGAAAGTGTTTTGCATAGCAGTTGTTCTAAGAAATCACCACAATGCCAACTTTAAAAAAAACCCTGCCAAATAAATGCAGAAAATACTACTTTCATTCTGAATGATTTTTAGAAACTCCATGCAAGTAAAAATCTGCTTTCAGTAAAAATTTCAACAAAAATTTTATTGAAACAGATTATATGACAAAAGCAATATTGAAAAAAATTAAGTGTTTTTTAAGCAAAATAAATCAGCTCCCAAACTTTATTTTTTAATATTCTGAAAGAAACTTAATAACTATATTATTGTCATTTAAGGTCAATAGAGGTGACAAAGACATTCGATCAATGAGTAAAATGGTTTTTTTTTTGAAGACTGATGCTATTATCAAAGCAAATTTCACTTTTGTTTAAATCACTCACATGTAATATTTATTTCTGTCTTTTAGATATACTTGTAGAAAGGGGAAAAAACTGCTTTCCTATGGCTTTCAAGTACACCAATATCCTATATATACAGTGCTCTATGTACAACACTAAACTTATTACTGAAAACTATAAGTAAACTAATGAAAGTTTTAGCAAGAACTGAGTGTTCCCTTGAAGTATCCATTAGAGTTGTCAATTTTCAGTATGCTAAAATAAAATAAATAAAAACTCTTAAGCCTATCCTATTTAACAATGAACTAAATGTATATTGCTAATAAAATAATAGGCTATGACAGAATCATTCTTGGTTTTGAACCCTGGCAAAAGATAAATCTGAGCAATTTGAATAAGTACTTACATTTACAATCAGATGGATTAATCATTCCTTAAACGTGTTAAATGATTATTATCAATGAAACACAATAGGGCATTTGAAACAGAATTCCTCTTAACAATGGAAGTAAATTGTTGATTTCCAGAACCTTTATTTCTTTAATTTTTAAAAAAATTTTGGAGCATAGTAAAAACCTCGGTAATAGGGAAAAAGAAGTTAAGATAAATAGGAAGCTCATAAAAGCCCCTTGTCTCTCCTCACTTGGGTAAATGATGAGAGACAGGGTGTCCTCTTATTGTCCTGGTTGGAGGTATTAACTCATTTTGTCACGTATCAAAGATGAAAGGCGGAGTCTTCCATGGGGAAATCCTTCCCACCAAGCAACAAGGTCCAGGAAAGGTTTTATATCCAGAAAGTTGAACATTTAGGATAAATAAGAGAGTTCTACAGGGATAGAGTGGGGGTACAACATTGGTGGTACCTGAAAAACTCCAGGAAACACTGGTGATCTTTATTTTATCAAGAAGGTTTCCATTCAGAATTGCTGATTCTTTTATGAGACTTGACTGTACCCCAACTGACCTAGAATCTTTATCTTAGGACTTAAAGATGCTTGTTTCCTGAAGATGGCCAAGAGGCCATTATTAGCAGCTGGGCAACAACTGTCAGTCTAAGATTTATAAGATACCAGGTTTAGGACTAAGAGAACGTCTAACCAGACCATGACCCCTCTGTTTATGAATATTGGTAATATACAATTCTTTAAGTTTCAGAAGATGGGCTTGGAATTATGAAGATGTAAGCCTTATGTAGAGACTCCACTAATGCTAGTTTTGCTACTTAGCAGGGAAGACACTGAGAAGTTCAAGTTATCAGTCAGTCCCTCTTCTCTGGTGTAGTGAGATTCCAAGTTGACCATGATTTTCCCAGACTATGGTAGGTATAATACATAAAGAACAACATTTTTAATGGTTCAGAATTGGTGTTGGTGACAGACAGTTCCCAGGTAGCTTAGTGTGGGACCATAGTGGAATATATGGCCCAAGCATAACAGCTGTCAAGTCAGTCAAACAGGACAGGGTGACGTGTAGGACCATAGTAAAAGCATTAATTTCAACACTTAGGGACATGTGGAGTTTGAGTAGGTTGGAATCACAGTTGAAGCTTTCAATCACTGGTTCAGGTTTTCTAAGTACAGTGTGGTCAGGAGTTTTCAACTAGTAGAAGCCATGAATTACAGTAAATATTAACAATAGATAATAGTTATAGGGAAAGAAAATTCTCCCTCTATCCTTCAAGGTCCAGCTGGACTGAGAATTAAATTGACATTAGACAAGTTAATAGGAGAAAAAAAACTTTCATCATGTGTATAATGGAGGCCCAATATTGAAATTGAAACCCAAAGAAATGACCAAGGCAGGCAGTTTTTATACTTTATGGACAAAGAGACAATAAATCTGTGAGGAACTGACAAAACAAAGAAACTTAACTTTGGGAGCTTCAATTAGTAAGAACTTCTAAATAGAATTTGGGCTGGGGCAGTAAGTTAGTAAAAAGTAACCAGGGTTGTTATATAGCCTTCTTTGCTCTAAATTTCCTATCTCTGATGATAAGGATAACTTTTTGCTTCCTGGTACAGGGAAGGTACTTTCACATGGGAGATTTCTTTCCTGTTTTCACTGGGACAGAGGAGTAACTGAGTGTCCTTCTTGCACTATCTCTTAAGTACTTTTATTTAAGATAATCGGTAGGCCAAAGTGGTACATTTTGGAGTGGCCTTCCCTTGACCCCTACAGTTCTCCGTTCTGAAATTTCTTTTGAAGTCTCACACACATTAAAAGTTGAACAGGTAGATTGTTCCATCTTTATGAACCAGTCTCTTAGTCCTGACAGTAGGTCAGTTCAGTTAAACTCATTTCAGGAAGCAGTAATTCAGCTGTGCTTTCAAAGTTAGGCCTATGATTTAAGTAATCAAATATTAAATAAGAGGCATTTCTATAGAAGTGAAAGAGAAACAATGGGTAACGTTAAGATTAAATTATAGAGGCGCCTGGGTGGCTCAGTCATTAAGTGTCTGCCTTCCACTCGGGTCATGATCCCAAGGTCCAGGGATCAAGCCCCACATCGAGCTCCCTGCTGAGCGGGAAGCCTGCTTCTCCCTCTCCCACTCCCCCTGCTTGTGTTCCCTCTCTCGCTGTGTCTCCCTCTGTCAAATAAATTAAAAAATCTTTTTTTAAAAAAAGATTAAATTATACATCAGCTTCTGAGTATTTAGGCCAGCCAGTCAAGATTTCTAGATGTTAGGCTTGAAGTATCTTCGGATAGAGTGAAAGTAGACAGTGGAAATCTGACAGATCTTCCTGGTTTGTAGTTCAAATGTCTCTGGTGATCTCTGAGGGGCCCATAGAGCAACAGGCCTACTCATTGTCTATATGTGAGCTATTGTGATTTCTCTGAAACTTACATCAGGTGATTCATATTTAGTTTGCATGGCTTCAGGAAAAAGGGAAGTATTAGTTCTCAAATGATTTTAAGTCAGAAAAGTGGGAGAAAAATTAAAAAACGTTAGTTTGGAGAATTGTAATGGAGGATAGTCAGAAGATATGCACGCAGGGACAAGGGGCCCCTACCCTAAGAAGAAACTACCCTTCAAAGGATTTTATGCCACCCTGGAAGGAGTCCTCTACGCTTTCCCATGTGAACTACTACCTAATAGGTAGATGAGCCTGTGGACAAAAACCTGATTGGGTGACAGGCACATGGAGGGTTAATCAGATTGAAACAGCCAACACCAAAGAGCCCATAAAACATGCTAGAGTTTAGAGACTCCAATGGCAACCCTCTAGGGTCCCCTCCCTCTTGGGGAGCTTTGTACTATTGCTCAGTAAACTTTGCTTTGCTGCCTACCCACCACTCTTTGTCTGGTCTACTTCTTCATTCTTTGAAGCAGTGTAACCAAGAACTCTGAACACTAAAGGAAGAGATAATCTGCAACAGTTGTAGCCAAGCATTGGAGGAAAGAAGACGAAATGAGGATCTAGTCCAATTTATAATGAGCTGTATTAGAAACTAATATTTACAAAGAGGTGTTATTGAAACATAATTTTTCTCTCTATAATCACCCTCATTTTTACCAAAGATAGCCAAATTAAGACAATTTGTTTACAAAATAAGTGTAGTTTTCATAAACTTGGCCTAATTATTTACCTAAGTGTAGCAAGAATAGGGGTGGGTCATATAGGCTTTTAAAAATCTGCTTTGCTGGAACTTTTTATAAGAAATCTCTAGATTGAACTTTTAATAGCCTTTCTCAAGGCCAAACCAAATACTTACCATTAGACTTTACCTGCAATACCTATAGATTTGAGTGAATTTCTCTCTTCTTGAAGTCCTTAAAATGTCTTGAGGTTCCTGAACCTGCAGGAAGTGACCTTTTTTACTCCCCCTGGTAAGGCTCCTGGGAATTTTGTGAGCAAGATACCTGGCTGAGATTTCCAAGGGTCTTTAGTGGCTCCATTAAGTCAACCTTAGTTCCTTAAAGCTGTCCGGTCATACCAGAGTCTCTGCAGTTCTCTCTCAGATATAACATTTGTCAAGGAAGAAGAATTTCCTCTACCCTTCAAAGTCCTTCTACCTCGACTGAGAATCAAATTGACATGAGATAGATTAACAGGAAAAAAGCAAATTTAATTTTTTACATACAAGGAATCCGTACAGACATGGAAATCCCAAAGACAGGCAAAAAGAAGTATATATGTCATTTGAACTAAGCAGAAGGAGGTAGGGGTCTTTAAAGTTCCAGACTTTTAAAGGAAGGAATACAATTCACAGGAAGATAAAAAAGAGTAAATGTTTTGTAAGCAAACGTTTGTTAGGCTGCTCAGAAAACAACAGGACACAGAGGACTTTGATCAAATAGGCCTTACTACATTCCTCCTTGTCTACCACATGTAGTTCCTATCATATGTGGTTATCTATGGTGATAACTCTCTTCCTAGAGCAGGTCCTGTATCTAAATTCTTTTTAGGCTGTTGGGGGAGGTGAAGAGCTTTTCTTGAATCTCCTAGGTTTTGCTTGCTTTTTGATTCAAAATAACCTTTATGCCAAAGTGGCCCCTACACATTCCAGTCAAAGGTATGGTAACATAACCAATGTTTCTAACTGTGTCCTGTTACAGGAAGGACAGATTCTTTTTGAACTTATACAAATAAATATTGCCATGAAAATAAAATAGTCAGAATTTCTGAATTCTGGAGGGATCAGGTAGGGAGAAAAAGAAATGTTTCAATTTGTTCACAGAGATATATTGTATCAAATTGTTAAGTCAGTTAGCTTAAGAGAAAAGGGTTCTTAAATCTGGAAAAACAAAACATTTTTTAAAAGTCATCAATGTTTTAAACAAAATTATAAAAATTATAATTATCCTCCTTAGTTCATTTTAGTCTAATGTTATTAATTTTTATTCTGCTTGATTTTAGTTCCTCCATTAGTTCTAGAAATTTTTACCCAGTTAAGTTTTATGATATTAAGGTTATTAGAAACCTGTACTGCTTGAAGACAAAACACATTTACAGGAAGCTTTTGTAAAAGCATCTGGGTAAAAGTATGACTTTCTGTAAATAATAAAACACTTAAAAATGGCCAGTGTTAAAAATCTGATGAGAGTTCATTACAATGTAGTTGAGAAGGAAATTTGGTTATTTTTGTGACACACACAATATTTCAAGATAATAACATAACAGGACATACCAGATTTTTAGGAGTTTAATATTTTTAGATCACTTATTTTTATAACATATATTTATGCAAATATTACCTAAGAGGCTTCAGTATCACTTATTTGGCAATTCTTTCAGTAGAGTTTAACATAACAAATATGCCTAATTAATTAAATAAGGAAAACAAATTTTTTAAAGTGTTCCAAGGACTCTTTGGAATATTTCAGTTGCACTGTGGTCAGAAGACTTAA
Source organism: Mirounga angustirostris (assembly GCF_029215605.1). Lineage (NCBI taxonomy): Eukaryota > Metazoa > Chordata > Mammalia > Carnivora > Phocidae > Mirounga > Mirounga angustirostris. Next base: position 29,284,419 of record NW_026991719.1, on the reverse strand, counting down.
TTTTAAAATTTGATTTGGGGAAGTTTATCAAAAGTATCAAAAGGGTTTGAACATTTGATTAGGATTACAAATCATTATGAAACAATTTTTAATTGTCCATTTAACCAAAGTGACATTAAAAGATTTCAGAGACAAATACAGAAGGTTACACAGTTGTGAGCAAAATTTAACTCTTTTAATATTAAGATTCAGATTTTTTTTAAGTACCCAAGACCTGACAAACATAGGAATTTATTTTGGCAAAACCTAGAATTCTTGTTTTTTTTTTTTTTTTTTTAAGGCAGATTACTTTAAAAGTAAAGAAAAACTTCTGTTTATAATTGCTTATTAAGAGCAGACCTCTGCACTGTTTCTTATATTTCACATATGAGTGAAACCATATGATAATTGTCTTTCTCTGATTGACTTATTTCATTCAGCGTAATACCCTCCAGTTCCATTCACATCAATATAAATGGTAAGTAATCATCCTTTCTGATGGCTGAGTAATATTCCATTATATATATATAACACATCTTCTTTATCCATTCATCTGTTGATGGATATCTCAGCTCTTTCCACGTTTGGCTATTGTGGATATTGCTGCTAAGAACATTGGGGTGCAGGTGCCCCTTCAGATCACTACATTTGTATCTTTGGGGTAAATACCTGGTAGTGCAATTGCTGGGTCATAGGGTAGCTCTATTTTTAACTTCTTGAGTACCTCCATACTGTTTTCCAAAGTGGCTGTACCAGCTTGCATTCCCACCAATAGTGTAAGAGGGTTCCCCTTTCTCCATATCCTTGCCAACATTTGTTCCTTCCTGACTTGTTACTTTTAGCCATTCTAACTGGTGTGAGATGGTATCTCATTGTGATTTTGATTTGTATTTCCCTGATGCTGAGTGATGTGGAGCATTTTTTCATGTGTCTGTTGGCCATTTGTATGTCTTCTTTGGAGAAATGCTGTTCATGTCTTCTGCCCATTTCTTAACTGGATTATTTGTTTTTTGGGTGTTGAGTTTGAGAAGTTCTTTATAGATCTTGAGTACTAGCCCTTTATCTAATATGTCATTTGCAAATATCTTCTCCCATTTTGTTGGTTGCCTTTTAGTTTTGTTGACTGTTTCCTTAGCTGTGCAGAAGCTTTTTATCTTGATGAAGTCCCAAAAGTTCATTTTTGCTTTTGTTTTCCTTGCTTTTGGAGACGTATCTTGAAAGAAGTTTCTGTGGCCAGTGTCAAAGAGATTACTGCCTATGTTCTTCTCTAGGATTTTGATGGATTCCTGTCTCACATTGAGGTCTTTCATCCATTTTGCGTTTATCTGTAAGAAAATGGTCCAGTTTCATTCTACACATGTCTGTCCAATTTTCCCAACACCATTTGTTGAAGAGACTGTTCTTTTTCTATTATATATTCTTTCTTGTTATGTTAAAGATTAGTTGACCATAGAGTTGTGGGTCCATTTCTGGGTTCTCTATTCTGTTCCATTGATCTGTATGTCTGTTTTTGTGCCAGTACCATACTGTCTTGATGATTACAGGGCATCATAGGGGAAGGGAGGAAACCTGAATGGGAAGTCATCAGAGAGGGAGAAAAACCATCAGAGACTCCTTAACTATAGGAAACAAACTGAGGGTTGCTGGAGGGGCGGTGGGTGGGACAATGGGATAATTGGGTGATGGGCATTAAGGAGGGCATGTTATGTGATAAGCACTGGGTATTAGATGCAACTAATGAATTATTGAACTCTACCTCTGAAACTAATGGTAGCCAAACTATGTTGGCTAACTGAATTTAAATTAAAAAAAAGAAAAAAAGAGCAGACCAATAGTTGAAAAAAATGTCGTCCTTTTAACAAAGAGAAAACAAAATTTAACTTTGTATCAGTGTACTTTGGATATTAAAGCTCATTTACTTACATAAATGTATCCTAATCTTGGCTAGTACTGACCACACAGAAAATTCCTTTCCAAAGATTCCTTTTCAATAAATCTTCCACAACTTTTTTACATTGAGATTTTGTCCTAAGTTTTTCCTCCTTAAATAACCAGGCTTACTTTAAAACAAAATTATTTTCTTTTTTTCTAAACAAAAATGTATTTTTATTTCTCATACATCTTCTTAGCAAAAATGCATGTCTTTGTTTACATACAGAGTTGTTTCCCTTATTATTTTCAGTAGTCTTGATTACATTTATTAGAATTTTTAACTCTTAGAAACCTTAATTTCTGGGGTGCCTGGGTGGCTCAGTTGGTTAAGCGACTGCCTTCGGCTCAGGTCATGATACTGGAGTCCCGGGATAGAGTCCTGCATCAGGCTCCCTGCTCGGCAGGGAGTCTGCTTCTCCCTCTGACCCTCCTCTCTCTCATGCTCTCTGTCTCTCATTCTCTCTCTCTCAAATAAATAAATAAAATCTTAAAAAAAAAAGAAACCTTAATTTCTAGTGAAAATAGGTCATAAACAATTGTGAACTGTTAAACCAGAATTCTTTAGGTTGGCAAATTTATTAATGCATTTTATACTTTAGAAAAGTATTTCTTCATATAGTCTTTCAATAAAGCACAAAACATGTTTTGCTAGCAGACCAAATTTATCTTTAGTTTCTCTGTAATTCACAAAAATAGATAAACCTATGTTCAGTACCTAATGTTTTATTATTTTATCTTATTGGGAAGTGATCTAGGTATTCAATGAATTTAACTTAACTCATCACTTAGCAAAACTTGTCATATTCTTTAAAACTGCATTTTATAGTTAGAATTTAAAATATTTTGTACTTTTGAATATTCCCTGTAGTCCTTAATATTCTCTTTTTTTTAATTTTATTTTATTATGTTGTGTTAGTCACCATACAATACATCGTTAGTTTTTGATGTGGTGATCCACGATTCATTGTTTTCGTATAACACCCAGTGCTCCATGCAGTACATGCCCTCCTTAATACCCATCACTGGGCTAACCCATCCCCCACCCCCCTCCCCTCTAAAACCCTCAGTTTGTTTCTCAGAGTCCATAGTCTTAATATTCTCATCAAGAAAATATTACAACTATAGGTGCCACTGTATCTATTAAACTCAGAGGAAATTCTGCTATATACAGGATATTCACAGTTCTGTTTTTATAGTTAAATATGTATGCATTTCTGCCCCAATATTTTAACAGTTAGATTTTTGCCTCAATTTAGAATATCTTTCTTAAAAATAATTTAACAAATAGGAGTCAAATAATTTATGTCTTTTATAATTATTTTGAAGGTTTTCAGACTTAGATACTAAAAACTTCTCTGATTTCCTTTCACTGCAGTACAGAATATAAATGTAACCAGTTAAAAATAGGTGGTTGATCAAAGGATTCATTCCACAGGTTGAGATATTGCACAACAGCATTGCAGAATTTCAGATGATCTCATGGACATTTGCACTTTGATTATTTTATTTGTTCAGTTCCTACTTGCTTTAGTAGGAATCAATGCCACTAAGTTTCTAAGCTTTTATTCAATTATTTCATTATGCTTATAGCTTCAAAATATGAACTTGAACTCCTTTGTGCTGTATTCATTCAATACTCTGATGAAAGATTTCCGAATCATTTTGAGTAAAAGACACCTAAACTTTAAGAAAACATTTACATATTTACAAAGAAGTTCAATAATCATTGTAAGATACCAAAGTTGATTTACAAAGGGTTGGAGAGGGTTACAAAGTAGTTTTTAGAAAAAATCCAAACTACTAAATTCCTCTTGATAATAGGCAGCAAGGATAGAAAATGCTGTGATGCTAAATATATTTTGAGTATTCAACATCAATTTCATTACAAAGAAACTAGGCAGTTTTTTCCTGGAAAATCTGTTGTTTTATCTTCCATATTCAGATTTACAATTCATCAGATATTACTTTTTGTGAAAAAGTGATGTAAGGGTCAAGTTTTGTTTTTTTTTTTTTCTATATGGGTATTCAACTAACATAATGTCACTTATTTGAAGACAAACAAGAAAAGACAAATAGCATTTCCCCATAATCTGCATAAATTTTTGTCATTAACATATGTTCACATGTATATACATGTTTGTTTCTTGACACTGTACTATTCCATTGGCCCACATTTTATCCTTGGACCAAAAGCACACTGTACTAATTATAGAGGCTTTGTAATAAGCCTTGGTGTCCTTTAAAATGACTCCTCCTGTATTATTCTTCACTTAGATCTTTTTTTTTATTATATCACCATACATTACATCATTTGTTTTTGATGTAGTGTTCCACGATTCATTGTTTGCGTATAACACCCAGTGCTCCATGCAGAACGTGCCCTCTTTAATACCCATCACCAGGCTAACCAATCCCCCCATGCCCCTCCCCTCTAGAATCCTCAGTTTGTTTCTCAGAGTCCATAGTGTCTCATGGTTCATCTCCCCCTCCAATTCCCCCCTTCATCCTTTTTTTTGGTTAGGCTTCATCACTTGAATTTTCATATAAAAGTAAGAATCAGCTTTTGGGGTGCCTGGGTGGCTCAGTCATTTAAGCATCTGACTCTTGATTTCATCTCCGGTGATGATCTCAGGGTGGTGAGATTGGGCTCTGCACTGGGCAGGAGCCTGCTTAAGATTCTCTCCCTCTCCCTCTGCCCCTCCCCACCTCAAATTAATTAATTAAATTTAATTTAATTAAGAATCAGCTTTTAAATTTTAACCAAAAAGAAGTCCTTACAAATTTAATTGGGATTTCACTGAAAGTATATGTGAATTTGTCAGAATTAACATGTTTACAATATAGATTCTTCCAATTCATAAACATGATGTATCCTTCCATTTATTTATTTTTTTATTAAGACTTTTTTTGAAATCTGAAGGTCCCAGCAAAATTGAGGGGAAGGTCCAGTGATACCTTATATACTTCTTGTCTCTACACAGGCACAGCCTCCCCCATTATCAACATCCCCTACCAGAATGGTACATTTGTTACATAAGATGAACCTACATTGACACATCATATTCACCCAAAGCCCATAGTTTACATTATGGTTTACTCTTGGTATTGTACATTCTATAGGGTTTGACCATTGTACAATGACTTGCACCCATCGTTATGGTATCATACAAAGTATTTTTACTGCCTAAAAGTCCTCTGTGCCCTGCCTGTTTCCCCACCCCCCCCACCTAACTTGGCAACCACTGATCTTTTTACTGTCTTCATAGTTTTGTCTTTTTAGCCTTTTCAGATTGGTTTCTTCTACTTAGTAATATGCATTTAAGGTTTCTCCATGTCTTTTCATGTCTTGACAGTTCATTTCTTTTTTTATTTATTCTTTTCTTTATTTTTTCTAGCTTTACTGACATATAATTAACATATTACATTGTGTAAGTTTAAGGTATACAACCTGTTGATAAGATATATATTGCAAAATGATGACAACTATAGATTTAGCTAATTCCTCCATCCCATCACATAATTACCTTTTTTTGTGGTGCGAACATTTAAGATCTACTCCATTAGCAATTTTCAAGCATATAATACAGTATTATTAGCTATAATCACTATACTGTACATTAGATGCACAGGACTTACAAATCTTATAACTAGAAGATTGTACCCTTTGACCAATATCTCTTCATTTCCCCCATTCCTCAGCCCCTAGTAACCACCACTCTGCTCTCTGAGTTCAGCTTTTTTTAGATTCCATATATATGATATCACACAGCATTTGTCTTTTTCTGACTTATTTCACTTAGCATAATGCCCTCAAGCTTCATCTAAGTTTTTGCAAATGTCAAGAATTCTTTCTTCCTTTTAGCTAAGTAGTATTCCATTGCAAATACATAGCACATCTTCTTTAATCTATTTATCTATTGATAGATATTGATATTGATAGATATTGATATTAGATTGTATCCATATCTTGACTAATATGAATAAGGCTGCAATAAACATGGAGTGCATATATTTCTTTAAGATCCTGTTTTTATTTCCTTTGGATATATGATCAAAAGTGAAATTGCTAGATCATATGGTAGTTCTAGTTTTAATTTTCTGAAGAAGCACTATAGTGTTTTTCATAGTGGCTCTACCATTTACATTCCTACCAACCGTGCACAAGGGTTCCCTTTTCTCCACGTCCTCACTAGACTTGTTATCTTTTATCTTTTTGACAATAGCCTTTCTAACAGGTGTGAGGTGATAGCTCACTGGGGTTTTGATTTACTTCCTTGATGGTCAGTAATGTTGAGAACCTTTTCATGTACCTGTTGGCCATTTGTGTGTCTTCTTTGGAAACCTGTCTATTCAGGTTCTTTGTTCATTTTCAATCCAGTTATTTATTTATGTTTGCTCTTGAGTTGTATGAGTTTTTAAGTATATTTCAGATATTAATTCTTTATCAGATATATCATTTGTAAATATTTTCTCTACTTCTGTAAGTTGACTTTTCATTTAGTTGATTGTTTCTTGTGTTTTGTTGACATATGAGGAAATATTGCCAAGAGTGATGTCAAGGATCTTTTACCCTATATTGTCTTCTAGGAATTTTATTGTTTCAGGTATTAGATTTAAGTCTGTAATCCATTTCAAGTTAATTTTTTTGAGTGGTGTGAGATGGGGTCCAATTTCATTCTTTGGCATGTTGTTATCCAGTTTCACAATACCATTTAATGAAGAAATTATCCTTTCCCCATTGAGTATTCTTGACTCCCTTGTCACATATTGGTTGACACAGCATGTGAGACTTTATTTCTGGGCTCTTGATTCTTTCTCATGCATGTGTATTTTTTATGCCAATACCACACTGTTTTGTTTAATATAGCCTTGTGATTTAGTTTTTTTTTTTAAAGATTTTATCTATTTTAGAGAGAAAGAGAAAGAGCACGAGCAGGGGGGAGGGGCAAAGGTAGAAATAGACTGCCTGCTGAGCAAGGAGCCTAATACGGGACTTGATCCCAGGACCCTGGGATCATGACCTGAGCTGAAAGCAGACACTTAACTGACTGAGCCACCCAGATGCCCTGTAATATAGCTTAAAATCAGGATGTGTTCTGCCTATGGCTTTGTTCTTTCTCAGGACTCCTTTGGTAATTGGAGTCTTCTGTTGCTCCACACAAATTTTAGGATTTTTTTTTCTATTTTTGTGAAAAATGCCATTGGAATTTTGAGGGGCCTTTCTTTTAATCTACAGATGGCATTGGGTAGTATGGAAATTTTTTTAAAAAATTCACTTTTCCAATCCATGAACATGGAATATCTTTCCATTTGTTTGTGTTGTTTCAAATTTCTTAAAGTCTTACAGTTTTTAATGTACAGATCAGTCATAAATTTAGCTAAATTTATTTCTAAATGGTTTTTTTTGGTGCTATTGTGAATGGGATTATTTAATTTCTTTTTCAGATGTTTTGTTGCTAGTGTACAGAAACAAAATTAATTTCTGTATATTCATTTTGTATCTCATCCTGCAACTTTGCTGAATCTGTTGATTGATTCTAACAGTTATTTTTTTAGTCTTTTAGTTCATTTTATCAGTGAAGTATATCCCATTGTTATGATGTACCAGAGCTTATTTATCCATTCAGCTTCTGAAGTACATTTCAGTTGCTTCCAAGTTTTGAATTATGAGTCAAGCTGAATTATGAGTCAAGCTGATAGAAATATCCATGTGCAGGTTTTTGTGTGGTCATACATTTTCAAATTTTGGGGTACCAAGAAGCATGATCAGTGGATCATATGGTAAAAATATGTTTTGTTTTGTAAGAAACCACCAAATTGTCTTCCAAAATAGCTGTGCCATTTTGCATTCCCACTCACAGTGAATAAGAGTTCCTTTTGCTGGACCTATATCCTAGATAGCATGTGGTGTTGTCAGTGTTTTGGATTTTGGCCATTCTGGTAGGTATGTAGTGGTATCTTACTGTTTTAATTTTCATTTCCCTGATGACATATGTTATGGAGCATCTGTTCATATGCTTGTTTGCCATTTGTATATCTTCTTTGATGAGGAGTCTGTTAAGGTTGAATTGGCCCATTTTTTAATTGAGATGTTTTCTTATTATTGAGTTTTAAGTATTCTGTCTATCTTTTGGATAGCAGTTGTTCATCAGATATGCCTTTGGAAGTATTTTGTCCCATTCTGTGACTTGTCTTCTGCTTTTCTTAATATAGTCTGTCACAGAGCATAAGGTTTTAATTTTAAGTCCAGTTTATCAATTATTTCTTTTATGGATCATCTTTGGTGTTGTATCTAAAAGGTCAATGTTGGACTCCAGGTCATCTGGATTTTCTCCTGTGTTACTTTGTAGGACTTTTATAGATTTGTAATTTACATTTGGGTCTATAACCCACTTTGAGTCCATTTTTGTGGTGGGTATAATGTCTGTGTCTGGACTTATTTTGTTTACATGTGTATGTCCAATTTTCCAACACAGTTTTTTGAAAAAACTGTCTTTACTCCATTGTATTGCCTTTGCTGCTTTGTCAAACATCGGTTGACTGCATGTATGTGGGTCTGTTTCTGAGCTCTCTTTTCTGTTCCACTGATCTATATGTCTATTCTTTGCCAATAACATGCTCTCTTGATTAGTAAGTCTTGAAGTCAGTCTTTCGATTTTGTTCTCTATCTATACTGTGTTGACTATTCTGAGTCTTTTGCCTCTCTATACAGACTTCAGGGTAAGTTTTCTGATAGCCACAAAATAACTGGCTGGGATTTTCATTGGATTACATTGACTTTATACACTAAGCTGAGAAGAACTGATATCTTGACAATATTGAGTCTTACTATCCATGAACATGAAATATCTCTTGATTTATTTAATTCCTTGATTTCATTTATTTGAGTTTTGTACCTTTCATCATATAGATCTTATATATATTTTATTAGATTTAAAGATAAGAATTTCTTTTTTGAGTACTAATATAAATGATATTGTGGTTTAACTATCAAATTCTACTGGGTTATTCCTGATAGAACAGAAATGAATTGACTTTTGCATATTTGTATCTTGAAACCTGATTGTAATCATTTGTTCTAGAAGTTTTTTGGTTATTTCAGATTTTTGAGATAGATGGGGTCATTTCTGAGAAAAGACACATTTAGCTCTTCCTTTCCAATCTGTATACCTTTTTTTAATTTTTTAAATTTTATTAAGTTAATCACCATACATTACACCATTAGTTTTTGATGTAGTGTTCCATGATTCATTGTCTGTGTATAACTCCCAGTGCTCCATTCAATACATGCTCTCTTTAATACCCATCACCAGGGCGCCTGGGTGGCTCAGTTGGTTAAGCGACTGCCTTCGGCTCAGGTCATGATCCTGGAGTCCCGGGATCGAGTCCCGCATCGGGCTCCCTGCTCTGCAGGGAGTCTGCTCCTCCCTCTGACCCACCCCCCTCTCATGTGCTCTCTGTCTCTCTCATTCTCTCTGTCTCAAATAAATAAATAAAATCTTTAAAAAATAAAAAAAAATAATAATAATACCCATCACCAGGCTTACCCATCCCCCCACTCCCCTCCCCTCTAAAACCCTCAGTTTGTTTCTCAGAGTCCATAGTCTCTCATGGTCCATCTCCCCCTCCGATTTCCCTCCCTTCATTTTCCCTTAATGCTATCTTCTTTTTTTTTTAACATATAATGTATTATTTGTTTCAGAGGTACAGGTCTGTGATTCAACAGTCTTACACAATTCACAGCACTCACCATAGCTCATACACTCCTCAATGTCTATCACCCAGCCACCCCATCCCTCCCACCCCCCACCACTCCAGCAACCTTCAGTTTGTTTCCTGAGATTAAGAATTCCTCATATCAGTGAGATCCTATGATACATACCTTTCTCTGATTGACTTATTTCACTCAGCATCATACCCTCCAGTTCCATCCACATCTTTGCAAATGGCAAGATCTCATTCCTTTTGATGGCTGCATAATATTCCATTGTATATGTATATACCACTTCTTCTTTATCCATTCATCTGTCGATGGACATCTGGTTCTTTCCACAGTTTGGCTATTGTGGACACTGCTGCTATAAACATCAGGGTGCATGTATCCCTTTGGAACACTATATTTGTATATTTGGGGTAAATAACCAGTAGTGCAATTGCTGGATCATATGGTAGCTCTATTTTCAACTTTTTGAGGAACCTCCATACTGTTTTCCAGAGTGGCTGCACCAGCTTGCATTCCCACCAACAGTGTAGGAGGGTTCTCCTTTCTCCGCATCCCTGCCAACATCTGTCGTTTCCTGACTTGTTAATTTTAGCCATTCTGACTGGTGTGAGGTGGTATCTCATTGAGGATTTGATTTGGATTTCCCTGATGCCGAGCAATATTGAGCACTTTTTCATGTATCCATTGCGCATTTGGATGTCTTCTTTGCAGAAATGTCTGTTCATCTCTGCTGCCCATTTCTCGATTGGATCATTTATTCTTTGGGTATTGAGTTTGAGAAGTTCTTTATAGATTTTGGATACAAGCCCTTTATCTGATATGTCATTTGCAAATATCTTCTCCCATTCTGTCGGTTGTCTTTTGGTTTTGTTGACTATTTCTTTTGCTGTGCAAAAGCTTTTTATCTTGATGAAGTCCCAATAGTTCATTTCTGCCCTTGCTTCCCTTGCCTTTGGTGATGTTTCTAGGAAGAAGTTGCTGCGGCTGAGGTCGAAGAGGTTGCTGCCTGTGTTCTCCTTTAGGATTTTGATGGACTCCTGTCTCACATTGAGGTCTTTCAACCATTTTCAGTCTATTTTTGTGTGTGGTGTAAGGAAATGGCCCAGTTTCATTCTTCTGCATGTGGCTGTCCAATTTTCCCATCACCATTCGTTGAAGAGATTGTCTTTTTTCTGTTGGACGTTCATTCCTGCTTTGTCAAAGATTAGTTGACCATAGAGTTGAGGGTCCATTTCTGGGCTCTAGATTCTGTTCCATTGATCTGTATGTCTGTTTTTGTGCCAGTACCATGCTGTCTTGATGATTACAGCTTTGTAATAGAGCTGGAAGTCCGGAATTGTGATGCCGCCAGCTTTGCTTTTCTTTTTCAACATTCCTTTGGCTCTGTGGGGTCTTTTCTGGTTCCATACAAATTTTAGGATTATTTGTTCCATCTCTTTGAAAAAAGTTGATGGTATTTTGATGGGGATTGCATTAAATGTATAGATTGCTCTAAGTAGCATTGACATCTTCACAATATTTGTTCTTCCAATCCATGAGCATGGAACGTTTTTCCATTTCTTTGTGTCTTCCTCAATTTCTTTCATGAGTATTTTATAGTTTTCTGAGTACAGATTCTTTGCCTCTGCTTAGATTTATTCCTACGTGTCTTATGGTTTTCAGTGCAACTGTAAATGGGATCGACTCCTTAATTTCTCTTTCTTCTCTCTTGGTGGTGGTGTATAGGAATGCCACTGATTTCTGTGCATTGATTTTATATCCTGCCACTTGACTGAATTCCTGTATGAGTTCTAGCAGTTTTGGGGTGGAGTCTTTGGGATTTTCCACATAAAGTATCATATCATCTGCAAAGAGTGAGAGTTTGACAACTTCTTTGCCAATTTGGATGCCTTTTATTTCTTTTTGTTATCTGATTGCTGTGGCTAGGACTTCTAGTACTATGTTGAATAGCAGTGGTGATAGTGAACATCCCTGCTGTATTCCTGACCTTAGGGGAAAAGCTCTCTGTTTCTCCCCTTTGAGAATGATATTTGCTGTGGGTTTTTCATAGATGGCTTTTATAATATTGAGGTATGTACCCTTTATCCCTATACTCTGAAGAGTTTTGATCAAGAAAGGATGCTGTACTTTGTCAAATGCTTTTTCTGCATCTATTGAGAGGATCATATGGTTCTTGTTCTTTCTTTTATTAATGTATTGTATCACATTGATTGATTTGCAGATGTTGAACCAACCTTGCATCCCAGGGATAAATCCCACTTGGTCATGGTGAATAATCCTTTTAATGTACTGTTGGATCCTATTGGCTAGTATTTTGGTGAGAATTTTTGCATCCATGTTCATCAGGGATATTGGTCTGTAATTCTCCTTTTTCATGAGGTCTTTGACTGGTTTTGGGATCAAGGTAATGGTGGCCTCATAAAACGAGTTTGGAAGTTTTCCTTCCATTTCTATTTTTTGGAACAGTTTCAGAAGAATAGGTATTAATTCTTCTTTAAATGTTTGGTAGATGGGACGCCTGGGTGGCTCAGTTGTTAAGCGTCTGCCTTCAGCTCAGGTCATGATCTCAAGGTCCTGGGATCGAGCCCCGCATCAGGCTCCCTGCTCCGCGGGAAGCCTGCTTCTCCCTCTCCCACTCCCCCCTGCTTGTGTTCCCTCTCTCGCTGTGTCTCTCTCTGTCAAGTAAATAAATAAAATCTTAAAAAAAAAAAAAAAAAAAGGTTTGGTAGAATTCCCCTGGGAAGCCATCTGGCCCTGGGCTCTTGTTTGTTGGAAGATTTTTGATGACTGCTTCAATTTCCTTAGTGGTTATAGGTCTGTTTAGGTTTTCTATTTCTTCCTGGTTCAGTTTTGGTACTTGATACATCTCTAGGAATGCATCTATTTCTTCCAGGTTATCTAATTTGCTGGCATAGAGTTGCTCATAATATGTTCTTATGATTGTTTCTATTTCTTTGGTGTTGGTTGTGATCTCTCCTCTTTCATTCATGATTTTATTTATTTGGGTCATTTCTCTTTTCTTTTTGATAAGTGTGGCCAGGGGTTTATCAATCTTATTAATTTTCTCAAAGAACCAGCTCCTAGTTTCGTTGATCCCTTCTACTGTACTTTTGGTTTCTATTTCATTGATTTCTGCTCTGATCTTTATTATTTCTCTTCTCCTGCTGCATTTAGGCTTTATTTGCTGTTCTTTCTCCAGCTCCTTTATTTCTTGAGAAAGGCTTGTATTGCTATATACTTTCCTCTTAGGACTGCCTTTGCTGCATCCCAAAGATTTTGAACAGTTGTGTTTTCATTTTCATTGGTTTCCATGAATTTTTTAAATTCTCCTTTAATTTCCTGGTTAACCCATTCATTCTTTAGTAGGATGCTCTTTAGCCTCCATGTATTTGAGTTCTTTCTGACTTTCCTCTTGTGATTGAGTTCTAGTTTCAAATCATTGTGGTTCAAAAAAACTCAGGGAATGATCCCAATCTTTTGGTACTATTGAGACTTGATTTGTGACCCAGGATGTGATCGATCCTGGAGAATGTTCCATGGGCACTAGAGAAGAATGTGTATTCTGTTTCTTTGGGATGGAATGTTCTGAATATATCTGTGAAGTCAATTTGGTCCAGTGTGTCATTTAAAGTCTTTATTTCCTTGTTGATCTTTTGCTAGATGATTTGTCCATTTCATTGAGGACGGTGTTAAAGTCCCCTACTATTATCGTATTGTTGTCAATGTGTTTCTTTGATTTTGTTATTAATTGGCTTATATAGTTGGCTGCTCCCATGTTAGGGACATAGATATTTACAATTGTTAGATCTTCTTGTTGGATAGACCCTTTAAGTAGGATATAGTGTCCTTCCTCATCCCTTATTATAGTCTTTGGTTTAAAATCTAATTTGTCTAATATAAGGATTGCCACCCCAGCTTTCTTTTGGTGTCCATTAGCATGGTAAATGGTTTTCCACCCCCTCACTTTCAATCTGGGGGTGTCTTTGGGTCTAAAATGAGTCTCTTGCAGACAGCGTATCAATGGGTCTTGTTTTTTTATCCAATCTGATACCCTATGTCTTTTGATTGGGGCATTTAGGCCATTTACATTCAAGGTAACTATTGAAAGATATGAATTTAGTGCCATTGTATTGCATAAGGTGACTGTTACTGTATATTGTCTGTGTTTCTTTCTGGTCTATGTTACTTTTAGGGTCTTCCTTTGCTTAGAGGACCCCTTTCAATATTTCTTGTAGGGTTGGTTTTGTGTTTGCAAATTCCTTTAGTTTTTGTTTGTCCTGGAAGCTTTTTATCTCTCCGTTATTTCCAATGACAGCCTAGCTGGATATAGTATTCTTGGCTGCATATTTTTCTCAGTTAGTGCTCTGAATATATCTTGCCAGTCCTTTCTGGCCTGCCAGGTCTCTATGGATAGGTCTTTGCCAATCTAATATTTCTACCACTGTAGGTTACCGATCTCTTGTCCTGAGCTGCTTTCAGGATTTTCTTTTTGTCTCTGAGACTCATAAGTTTTACTATTATATGTCAGGGTATTGACCTATTTTTACTGATTTTGAGAGGGGTTCTCTGTGCCTCCTGGATTTTGTTGCCTTTTTCCTTCCCCAGATTAGGGAAGTTCTCTGCTATAATTTGCTCCAATATACCTTGTGCCCCTCTCTCTCTTTCTTCTTCTTCTGGGATCCCAATTATTCTAATATTGTTTCATCTTATGGTATTGCTTATCTCTCAAATTCTGCCCTCGTGATCCAGTAGTTTTTTTATCTCTCTTTTTCTCAGCTTCTTTATTTTCCATCATTTGGTCTTCTATATCACTAATTCTCTCCTCTGCCTCATTTATCCTAGCAGTTAGAGCCTCCATTTTTGATTGCACTTCATTAATAGCCGTTTTGATTTCGACTTGGTTAGATTTTAGTTCTTTTATTTCTCCAGGAAGGGTTTCTCTATTATCTTCCATGCTTTTTTCAAACCCAGCTAGTATCTTTATAATCGTCATTCTGAACTCTAGTTCTGACATCTTACTAATGTCCATATTGATTAGGTCCCCAGCAATCAGTACAGCCTCTTGTTCTTTTTTTGAGGTGATTTTTTCCATCTTGTCATTTTGTGCAGAGGAGAATAGATGAATGAGGGAACAAAATGCTAACAGGGTAATAACAACCTGAAAATATACACTAAACAAATCAGAAGAGACCTGAAACAGGGGGAAAAGAAAGGGAAAGGAAGAAAAAAAAAGAAAAAGAAAAAGATAAAAAAAAAAAGAATATGATCAAATATGATCAAGCTGGTGAATAGATCAGTGCCACACACTAGATTTTGGGTGTATTTTGGTCTGTTAGAAGAAAGTGCCTCCCAAAATTTTAAAGAAAGAAAAACTTATATATGTACAAAAACAAGGGTTAATATGATGAAGGGATGGAATATGACTGTAAAGATGAAAATTACAAAAGATTTTATAAAAGGAATTGATAAGATAAGAAGTTGGTTGAAAATAGAAAGAAGAGAAATTTAAAAAAAAAAGGGAGAGAATGTGATCAGGCAGGAGACTAGAACAAAGCCATACACTAGAGATTTAGGGTATATTTTAGTTAGAAGAAACTGCCTCCCCAAATTTTTTTTAAAAAGTTAACTTTGAAAGACTAAAGAATCAGGGGAAAAAAACCATGAAAAGGGAAAAAGAAAATTAAAAAAAATAGTTAAAAAAAATTAACTTTGAAAGACTAGAGAATCATGGTAAAAAAGCCATGGATTCTATGTGCAGTATTCCCCTAGCTCTGGAGTTCTGTCGTTCTCATTGATCGTAAACCTGGTCTTGGCTGGCTGTTCTTGCTGATCTTCTGGGGGAGGAGCCTGTTGCCATGGTTCTCAAGTGTCTTTGCTGGAGGCGGAATTGCCCCACCCTTGGGGGGGCAGGCTAAGTAATCTGCTTGGGTTTGCTCTCGGGAGCTTTTGTTCCCTGCAAACTTTCTGTACAGTTTTGGAGGAGGACAGTGAAAATGGCGGCCTCCCAATCTCCACCCTGTAGGAGCCGAGAACTTGGGGACCCACTCCTCAGTGTGCCCCCAGATAAAAGCAGTCACTCACTCCCATCTTCCTGGTCCCTGGCCGCACTCATGCTCACCCTGCCTGTGACCAAGTGTTCCTATCTGGCACATGACCCCATTTGGAGTTTCCACACCCATCAGATCCCTGCAGTGCAGTCCTGTGTTGCTCCTCCCTGGGGCAGGAAGGGGAATCTCCCCGGGTCTGCCACTTGTTGGGTCCCTGCTGGAAGAGCAGTGGCCCGGCTGTGCCGCGGATCCTGGTTTATGCAACCCCGAGCTGAGAGTCCGTGCCTCAGCTCCATCTCTGCAGCTGGCTTCCCCGCTCCGATCCCTGGGAGCTCTGCCACACTCAGGCACCCCCGATCTTTCTGTGACCCCGAGGGTCCTGAAACCACACTGTCCCAGTGAGGGTTCTACCCCCCGCTTAGCCACTGGAGTGACATCCCTCAGCAGAGCCGACTTCTAAAATTTCCGATTTTGTGCACCACTGCTCTATCACTTGCTGGTAGAGGCTGACAGAGTCCCCCTCCCCCACCGTCTATCTTCCTGAATATCGTCTTGGATTCACTTCTCTGCACGTCCTACCTCCCAGAAAGTGGTCGCTTTTTGGTTCAGAGAGTTGCTGCTATTCTTTACTTTGATCTCCTGTTGAGTTCATAGGTGTTCACAATGGTTTGATCCCTATCTAAGGTGAATTCCTGGGACCAGATGAAATGTAGGTCTCCATTCCTCTGCCATCTTGCTCCTCCCTCCAATCTGTATACCTTTTTATTTATTTATTTATTTTTATTACATTAGCTAGAACTTTCAGTACAATTTTAAAAGGAGTAGAGATGGAATACCCCATACTTACCTTGTGTCTGTCTGATCTTAATGGTAAAGCTTCAGGTTTCTCGCTATTAAGTATGATGTTATCTATTTTTTTATATACTTTTTAATGCTGAATAGTTTTCTGTGCCAACCTTGTATACTTTTAAAAACCCTCGTTCACAGTTATTTAATTTATGTATATTGTAAATGGTAACTTCCAATAAAATCACTGAAATATTAAACTTGCTATAAGCAATGTAGCTTAAAGCTTATTAAATAAATATCTTTTATTCTGTAACAAATGAGTACCAAAACAACTGACTCAAGCTTGGATCCTGAAAGCCACTTAGCTAGTTTTATATCTAACATCCTCCTTAGAACTGCAGTTTCCTGAGATCACAACTTTAAAGCAAACCATGAAAGAAATCTAAGGATTACCAACTACCTAATTTTACACTGCTCTAACTTTCCATCAACTAAATGCACTTAGAATAAAATCTAAAATCCATAATGTAGCCTACAAATCACTGACTGTTGCCGAATTTCTCAGCCTCATCTCTTGCTATTTTCTCCCTTTCTTGCTATACTGCAGATACATTACCAATTTTCAGTTTCTCTATCAGGTTTGTGTTTGCCAAGGCTTTCTAATGTGTTACTTCCTTTGCCTGGATTTCTTACCTTTTCTTCCTTCCTTCCTGTGGTTAATTCATGCTACTTAAAATTGTATTTGCCTAAATACCTTTTTTATAGTGAAGATTTTTCTTCCTTTGTGGACCTTGATTATTACTCCAACATTTCAATCTTAGTTTTTTGTGCTGTTTTCCTTCATAACACATATTACCATTTAAATTAAATAGCTTTTTAGAATGACTCTTTCTTGCTAAAGTGCCATAAAGGTGATGATTGTTTCTGCCCTGTTTATTGATGTTGGTATTCTTGGTTTGTACTGTATCTGATACATCATAGGAATCAGTAAGTGTCAGTTAAATAAAAATAGTAATGGAACCTTAATAAATGGATGAATGAATGTACAAACAGTATCAGGAATAAAACTATAATGGAAATCCAGGTAGAAAGTTCATTTGAGGTATCAACTTGAAGAATCAAAGCCAATATATAGAAAGCAAACTAACACAATAAGTTAGAAATGGAAAGGGTACTAGAGTATATGAGTCTGACTTTGGTAAGATTTTCTCATCCTTTAGGAGCGAGGCACCAACACCTTTATAAGATATTCATAGCCCTAGTGATAAGAGGGAAACTAACTAAAAGCCACGTAGAGAACAAAAGGAGCATTCAGGGAAATTAACTATGAAAGAATGAATAGAAAGTGAAAAAGAATTCTCAAGAGAGTTCCTCACATTCACAAATTTCTACATACTTTATCAAGTTAATTATTATCTTGCAAATAAAATTATTTCCTCTATAAGAGGAAAAACATAATATATAGGTACATACACTGCTAAAATTCTCCTTGGTCTAAATTTGCTAAGTCTGCTGTAATTCTCTGTAGTCACTAATACTGGTTCCATGCTTCACTGTCATTAACAAATATAATTAATGTACTTATTAGGGATTCTAGTTTATTAATAGAAATGTGCTGAACTCATAATGACATGATAGACCAGAAAATCTATTTTGGAATATTTAGTGTCCATCAAAATTATGATTTGCCAAATACAGAGTATTAGTTGTAACAATAGCTAGCATGATAAAAATTTAGGTTTCTCTTTGTGGGAATTTCAAATAAAGATTACCTCTTTGTTAACTCCTTAATTTATGTATTTATACAAAGTGATAGGATACATTAATGTGTATTTAGTCATTTAAAACCTTGTAGTTTAATCATTATGTAGACTTTTTTGGCATTATAGGTTTTGATATTTAATATATAAATATATAATTTCATAAATTTTATTTTAATCTTTTTATTTGGGTATAGTTAGCACACAATGTTAATTAGTTCTAGATCTACAGCTTAGTGATTCAACTTCTCTCTATGTTATGCTCACAAGTGTAGCTACCATTTGTCACCATACAACATTATCACAATATCATTGATTATATACCCTATGCTGTACCTTTTATTCCCATGACTTATTTATTCTGTAATGGGAAGCTTGTATCTCCCAATTCCCTTCACTCATTTTTGTGCATCCCCCCTATCCATCTTCTCTTTGGCCACCATCAGTTTGTTCTCTGCATTTATAGGTCAGATTCTGCCTTTGGTTTGTTTATTCACTTGTTTTTTTTAGATTATACATATGAATAAAATCTTGTGGTTTCTGTCTTTCTCAGTCTGACTTATTTCTGTTAGCATAATACCCTCTAGGTCCACCCACGTTTGCAAATGTCACAAGTCCATCCTTTTTTATGGCTGCATAATATTCCTGTGTGTGTGTGTGTATGTGTGTTTCACATCTTGTTTATCCATTCATCTTTCAGTGGATATTTAGGTTGTTTCCATAAGTTGGCTATTGTAAATAATGCTGCAATAAATGTAAGGGTCCATATATCTTTTCAAATTAGAGTTTTGCTTTCTTTGGGTAAATACCCACTAGTGGAATTATTAGATCACACAGTATTTCTATTTTTAATTTTTTGAGGAACCTCTATTGTGTTATCCACAGTGGCTATACCAACTTGAATTCCCACCAATAGTGCATGAGTGTTCCTTCTTTACATTCTCACTGACACTTGTTTCTTGTGTTGCTGATTTTAGCCATTCTGACAGGTGTGAGGTGTTAGCTAGTTATGGTTTTGATTTATGTTTCCATGATGATTAGTGATATTGAGCATCTTTTCATGTGTCTGTTGGCCCACTGTATGTTTTCTTCGGAAAAATTGAAGTCCTCTGTACATTTTTACCCAGACTATTAGGTTTTTGGGTGTTGTGTAAGTTCTTTATATATTTTTTGGATATTAGTCTCTTATCAGATATATCATTTACAAATACATTATCTCACTCAGTAGGTTGTCTTTTTGTTTTGTTGATGGGTACCTTTACTGTGCAAAACTTTTATTTTGATGTAGTCTCAATAGTTTATTTTTGCTTTTGTTTCCTTTGCCTTAGGAGACATATCTAGAAAAATATTGCTATGGCCAATGTCAAAGAAATTACTGCTTATGTTCCCTATTAGGATTTTTATGGTTTCAGGTCTCACATTTAGGTCTTTAATCCATTATGGATTTCTTTTTGTGTATGGTATTAGAAAATCATCACATAGACTTTAATGAAGAGAAAAGCCTTACACAATGTCAAGGTACAGAAGGAACCAAAAATTCTGTTAATAAGACAGAATTTCTACTTTGCAATGGGATTCATTACTGTGACATTATTAAAACTTATATCTGCAGATCATATTATACTTCTTTATCTCCAATAGCAGTTTGGATGCTTTAATACAAACAAGATTATTTGGTGTATATACATATATTAGCAGCCCACAAAGGTTTCCAAGATTATGATTTTTTTTAAACAAACAAGTTGAAGTCTTCAGTAATTCAGACTCAAAATATAAATTCAAGTATAATCATATCCCCAAGCTTTTGTCTTTCTCTGCATCAGTAGAAATGCTTGAGAGAATTACTAACTTTGGTAACAAGTCCTTTATAAAGTTGAGCTGCAAAGTCAAGAAAGAACTCGTAGAACTTTAGGAACACTGAAGAGTAAGAAGATAGCAATAATTTGACCTTTTTATGTTTGTTTTCCCATTATAGTTTTACTGAAATTTACACCCTTACTATATAATCAAGCTTATTCTGATAAAATTATAGTAAATGTTTTAGAAGATTCTTATTCCACCTAGACAAAATACTGGCATTTATATTATGATCTAAATCTATCTTTGTTAAAAATATAAAATACTAAATGGCAACTATTTTGGGTGTATTTTATAGCCAATGTATTTGTAACTATTTTCTTTAATATGGAAATGTTCTTGGTTTCCATTCACAGATTAATATAAAAATAGTCTAAAATTGTATTTGGAGTGAGTTTAAGAGAGTTATCTAATCCAAGCTTAAACAGTGAATTACTTAGAGGGGAAACTATGAATGCTCTCTAATGTCTTTGCCTAATTTAAAAAAAATAAGATTGAACTATATGCTTTCTAATGCTCGAAGTATTACAATTATGTTAATTTCACCTTTTCCATCTGGATATTTCGGCTTTGAAACATCTTTCATTGTTAACCATATGGAACTGTTTTATTATGTATTTGTGAGTTTGTCATTAGGGATATTTATGTAATAGCCACACTATTTGTTTCCACAGTGGTCTCTGATCTACTGTCTTAAAACAGACATAGGTATTATTACATACTGTATTTTTAGAATTTTTCCTGTCCAAAATATATCTTCCTTTTCATCAATATATAAATTTTGCTTGCCACAAAGTCCTCTCTCTCTCTCTCTCCCTCTGTCTCTATGTCTCTTTCTCTTTCTGTCTCTCCTCTCCTCCCTCTTTCCCTATTCCTCCTATATATATATATATATAAACACACATATTAGTTACTGTTGCATAGTAACTTATTCCAAAATTTAGCACCAATATTTATCACACAGTTCTTGAGGGATTGGTTTAGGTATGTGTTCCTGGCTCATTCTCCTATGAGGTTGTAGTCATTTTGTTGGTCAGGTGGTAGCCATCTTAAAGCTCAAAGAAGGCTGGGGAATGCACTTCATAGCTCACTTACATGGTTGCTGGCAGGCCCTAGTTTCTCACTGACAGTTGGCAGGAGGCCTTAGTTCCTTGCCACATTGCCTATCCATAGTGTTTCTCATAAATAGCAGCTTGCTTCTTCTGGGGTAAATGATTGGCAATAGAGAGCGAGCAAGTGAGAGAGAAAGAGGAAGAGAAAGAGAGAGAACTTAAAATGGAAGCCATTAAACAAATAAGCTAAACTTGGAAATCACAAACACTTGTGAAGTTTTCTTGTCATTAGAACAGTTAGTGAGCCATACTCCAGAAGAGGGGAATTATTGTCCACCTCTTGAAGAGAGAAGTGTCAAAAATTTTTGAACATATTTTTAAAACCAACCACAATATATGATTGAAAGATAGATATTATTTATATCTTACTACTTTTACTTAGATGATTATTCAAAGTGGGAACAACAAATGAGGCTTTTTTACATATATATTTTAAGTTTCTTTACCTGCTTTTCTGTTGTTTGATATAATGCCTTCTGTCACTGAACGTAGTGAATGATACCAATATAAATTCTGAGATCTCAATCAATATTTTTCTCTTCCTATAAAATACTATATTTTCCCAAATTTTCATGTTTTGATGTCACCCTAAAATCCAAGGGGGGAGTATGCTATGAAATTGTTATATCATTAAATATCTGGGGGTAGAAATGCATCTCTGGAATCATGGAATCCTAAAGATACATTGTTTGGGATCTTCTGGACAATATTGCCTGATATTTCACTGGACAATATGACTGCACATCTGGACATTTTGCTGTCTTCCTGCTTCCTAGGGAATGTGGGCTTGCTGATACTAAGTTTGGCTGGAGAACAATAAGGTCCCAGGTCCCAAAGTCTGTTAATATTTCATATCATGGTTATTTTCTTCATTTATTTCTGAATGAGACAGCCAGAAATAGCTACTCTAAGTAGGGCATACCCCTTGGTGGACTTTATCCCACAGAATGAAATGCCTTCTTTAGGGATTCTAGGAGCCAAGGGAAGCTGCAATAAGATATTGCTTAACTGCTGCTCCGTGTGTCTTCCTTAATTCTAGAAAAGGTGGTTTCCTTATCTAACTATGTTGCTATCTGTGTGTGTATGTATGTGTGTGTATTTACGGTAGTCTTTGTATTCAATTCATAGCTCACCAGAAACAGTGAAACTGTAAAAAACAGTTGAAAAGGCTAATAAATCTGCTAATTCTAACAATTGACAATGATGATAATTCCAGGAACCAGATATTCTCAAAACCATCTCATGAATGATGATGTTGGGGGAGAATAAATAAATATACCCTTAAACTTGTTTATTGCTTCTCATTTTCCACTACTGAAAATATAAACCATCTGCTTTATATTATGTGAAGAAAAAAGTTATAGAATTATGGCAATCTCATTTTGATCCAAGTTTTTAAAGCTCGGTGATTTCTAAATTATTAGAAAATAAGTGAGTTAATTATATTGACATCTTAGCTATATTGAGTGAAATTCATGATAAAAAAAAAAATGAGTTCACCTTTAACTCCATCCAAGGGACAAAAATGGAAGTGGCTGAGAAATGAAAATGTCATTGTTTATGATACATTTGCTTAACATTTTTAAAAATATTTTATTTATTTTGACAGAGAGCGAGAAAGGGAGAGAGGGAGCACAAGCAGGGGGAGTGGGAGAGGGAGAATCTTCCCGCTGAGCAGAGAGCCCGATCACGACCTGAGCTGAAGGCAGACACTTAAGGACAGAGCCACCCAGGCACCCCCATTGGTTAACATTTTAACCATCCCTAAGACATGGTAGAACTGAGGTTTCCATGAAATCCTGCCATTAACATATCATAGATAACCTGAATGCTAATTTCTTTTTTCATTGTATTTCTATAAAAGCAGTGTTATCATTTACCTACTATATTTTTCATGCACTATTTTCCAAATATTTGACAGTGTAATTTTTAACTTTGTTCTCCATAGAACACAGTAGATTGGAAACCAAAATAAATTAACTGACACTGTACAACACAAAAGAACTAGGCTGAGCAGACATATAAAAGAACATTTAACTATATAGTGATTAAACAAAAGAATTAAGATTTGAGAGAGAAAATGTTGATAGGAAAAAAACAAATGAATAGAATTCCTATTAAGAAAAAAAGATGTCCTCTTTGGAACAATGGCATTGCTGGATGATTAATTTTAAAAAATAAGGATGGAATTTATAATAGATTTAGGAGGAGAAGGCAGGGAAGAAAACAGAAATGAAATCATTTAAACAGTGAGGTTAGTCATCTTAAGAATATCAAAGATGACACTTGTGAAATTTAGCATTATAATATATAAAAGCACCTATTATTCCTCCTTGGTCTTTTTTTTTTTTTTTAAGATTTTATTTATTTGCGAGAGAGAGAATGAGAGACAGAGAGCATGAGAGGGAGGAGGGTCAGAGGGAGAAGCAGACTCCCTGCTGAGCAGGGAGCCCGATGTGGGACTCGATCCTGGGATTCCGGGATCATGACCTGAGCCGAAGGCAGTTGCTTAACCAACTGAGCCACCCAGGCGCCCCAACTTCCTTGGTCTTTTTATGCAAGAGAAATTTACTGCCTCTCAGTCTGGAGGTTAGGAATGTGAAATCAAAGTGTCTGCAGGGCCATGCTCTGTCTGAGAGCTCTCAGGGAGAATCCTTTCTTGCCTCTTTACCCTTGTGGTGTCTGCTGGCAATCCTTGGTGTTCCTTGGCCTGTAGAGGCATGATCTCAGGCACATGGCCATCTTCTTCCTGTGTGCCAGTGTTCACAGGGTGTTCTCCCTTCTAAGGACACTGGTCAGAGTGGCTTAGAGGCCAGTCCTACTGGGGTATGACTTGTCCTAACTAAACTGCAATGACCGTATTTCCAAATAAGATTACATTCTGAGGTACTGGGGGTTAGAGTTTCAACATATATTTTTGGAGGGACACAATTCAATCCATAACAGTGGCTCGCTCTCTCGCTCTCTATCTCTCTCTCTTACTATTATCAGTATTAAAATGATGAAAATATTTATGTACATGTATAGGTGTTTCTTTAGATAAAAACCTTTCAAAAGAATGATTGTTGGGTCAAATGATATGTATTTTAATATTTTTGTAACATGCTATTAAATCTTCCCAAAAGGATTCATTCATTTGCTATCTCCCCAGCAGTTCCTGAAAGAGCCTGTTTCTCCACATCCCTATGAATACTTGCTATTATCATAGAAAAAAATTCCCCTTCTGTTGGGCAAAACATTATCTTACTGAAGAGGTGATAGAATATTTTCCTTTTGGCCCTAAAATAGCTTTGATTGTATCCTAAGTTTTTCAAAGTAAATTCTGTTAATGTCTTCCTATAGTCCCTTTTCCTGGAGGAGCAAAAAAATCCCTGTCCTTTGGTCTCAGTGGGAGACAAATCCATCCCATACCCTCTGTCCTCTCATTTATCTTCTGGACTACTGTTCCAACCCCAGGTTCTATTTTATTTAAAACAAACAAAAATGAAAAAACAAAAAACAAACAAACAAAAACCCTGACCATATCAATAGATACTCTTCTCAGGTCTTTTGATTTTAAGATCTAACATATAACTTATAAAGAGTTAAATTTTTAGAAATCTTTTAGATGCTAATAGCTATCTTAAGTACTTCTAATAAATGGCCTTGCATAATGAAGGTTAAAATTTGAAATCTTAGGACAATATCCAAACTAATCATAAAAATATTTGTAAGACTTACACTACTTGACTCCAAAACATTATAAACTACAATAATCAAAACAGTGTGATACTGATAATAAGGCTAGAAATGTGTCAATGAAAGAGAACAGAAACCAGAAAAAGACCCACATGTATATGGTTACATCATTTTTTGACAAAATGCACCAAAGCATCCGGTTATGAAGTAAATAGTAAAATAATTCTTTTTGGACCAGCTGAACATCACTATGTAAAAAAATTAAACCCTGGGCCCTCCCCTTCATCATGCCCCCAAATTAATTTGAGATGGATCATAGACCCAAATGTAAAAGTTAAAATTATAAAAATTTTTATGAGGAAACATAGAATATTTTCCTGACTTAAGTATCAACAGTGGCTTCTTAGAACACAGAAAGGAATAAACATAAAATTTGAAAAAATAAATTAGAAATTTTGAGGTTTTTTATTACAAAATTAAAAACTTACTCATCAAAAGACTGTTAATGAAATGAATAGACAACTTACAGATTACATGACAATAGTCACCCAGCAAATATCTGTTAGCTCACTGTTAATTCTATAGCCAGAATATATATAGAATTCCTATAAATCAATAATAAAGTCATGAATAATTCAATTAAAATATGAACAAAAGATCTGAACTGACACTTCACAAAAAATGATATATGAATGACCAATATACAGTTGAAAAGATGTTCACTATTAATAGAGATTATTTTGGAAATTATTAGGGAAATTCAAATTAATTTTAAATGAGATACCACCGCAAACCTACCAAAGTGACTAAAATTAAAAAGACTGGCAATACCAAATGCTGTTGAGAATGTGGAGCAACCAGAACTTTACACTATTACTGGGAGTATAAAATGATACATCCACTGGGCGCCTGGGTGGCTCAGTCGTTAAGCGTCTGCTTTCGACTCAGGTCATAATCTCAGCGTCCTGGGATCGAGTCCCACATCAGGCTCCCTGCTCTGCGGGAGGCCTGCTTCGCCCTCTCCCACTCCCCCTGCTTGTGTTCCCTCTCTCACTATCTCTCTCTCTGTCAAATAAATAAAAAATAAATTAAAAAAATAAAATGATACATCTATTTTGGGTGAAGTTCTGCAAGGTTTTTTTTTTTTAATATTTATTTATTTTAGAGATGGAGAGAGCATACATGGGTGGGGGGAGGAGTAGAAGGGGAGGGAGAGAGAATCACAAGCAGAGTCTGCGCTTAGCATGGAGCCTGCCATAGGGTTCAATCTCAGGACACTGATATCACGACCTGAGCCAAAACCAAAAGTTGGATGCTTAACTAATTGCACCACCCAGGTGCTCCAATTTCTGCAAGTTTTTTTTTTATAAAACTTTACAGACACCTACATATAACCTAGCAGCACATTTTAGGCACACTCTGCAATAAAAAGGAACAAACTATCAACAAAATAACAACATGGATGTATCTCCAAAATGTTATCTTAAATGAAAGTATATAGACAAAATGTTCAATACTTTATGGTTCCATTCATATAAAATTCTAGAAATGGCAAAATAATCCATATTGACAAAAAAACAGATCATCAGTGGTCTAGGAGGTGGAAGGACTGATGGATTTCAAAATAGCATGAGGAAACTTTTGTGGGTGAAGGGAATTTTTATTATCTTCATTGCAGTGATGTGTTACCCCATATATACATATGTCAAATCTCAACAAATGGTGTGCTTTAAATATGTACAAATTATTAGAGGTAAATTACATCTGAATAAAGTTGTAAGGAAAAGGACAAAGAAATATTGATCTCAAGTTAATAATAGGCATGCTGAAGAGTTTAAGAATAAAGGGTACTGATGTCTACAGCATCACTGGAATTTTATCATAAAAAGAAGAACTGACAGATTGATAGGAGGATGGCTAGATATGTGGTAAAGCATGTAGAGAAAATTGTTATGTAGAATCTAGATGGAGGATTTATGGGTGTTCATTGTAAGATTATTGCAGGGTTTTTTAATATGATTGAAAACTTGCATTGTACAAGCTTTAGTAAAACAGAATTGACTTATTATAAATAAATATTGAGTCAATTCTGTTTTTTTTATTATGTTCAGTTAGCCTCCATATAGTACATCATTTGTTTTTGATGTAGTGTTTGATTCATTAGTTGAGTATAACACCTGGTGCTCATCACAACACATGCCCTCCTTAATACCCATCACCTGGTTACCCCATCCCCCCAAACCCCTCCCCTCTGAAACCCTCACTTTGTTTCCCGGAGTCCATAGTCTCTCATGGTTCCTCTCCCCCTCTGATTCCCCCCCTTCATTTGTCCCTTCCTTCTCCTAATGTCCTCCATGATATTCCTTATGTTCCACATATGAGTGAAACCATACAATAATTGTTTTTCTCTGCTTGACTTATTTGATTTAGCATAATCCCCTCCAGTTCCATCCATGTTGATGCGAATGGTGGGTATTCATCCTTTTTTTTTTTTTTTAAGATTTTATTTATTTGCGAGAGAGAGAATGAGAGACAGAGAGCATGAGAAGGAGGAGGGTCAGAGGGAGAGGCAGACTCCCTGCTGAGCAGGGAGCCTGATGTGGGACTCGATCCTGGGACTCCAGGATCATGACCTGAGCCGAAGGCAGTCGCTTAACCAACTGAGCCACCCAGGTGCCCGGTATTCATCCTTTTGATGGCCAAGTAATATTCCACTGTATATATGTACCACATCATCTTTATCCATTCATCCATTGAAGGGCATTTCGGCTCCTTCAACAGTCTGGCTATTGTGGACATTGCTGCTATGAACATGGGGGTGCATGTGCTCTTTCTTTTCACTACATCTGTATCGTTGGGATAAATACCTAGTAGTGTAATTGCTGGGTCATAGGGTAGCTCTATTTTTAACTTTTTAAGGAATCTTCATACTGTTTTTCAAAGTGGCTATACCAGCTTGCATTCCCACCAACGGTGTAAGAAGGTTCCCCTTTCTCTACAACCTCTCCAACATTTGTTGTTTTGTGCCTTGTTAATTTTTGCTGTTCTAACTGGTGTGAGGTGGTATCTCATTGTGGTTTTGATTTGTAGTTCCCTGATTGCTAGTGATGTTGAACATTTTTTCATGTGTCTGTTAGCCATTTGTAAGTCTTCTTTTGAGAAGTGTCTGTTCAGGTCTTCTGCCCATTTCTTAACTGGATTATTTGTTTTTTGGGTGTTGAGTTTGAGAAGTTTTTTATAGATCTTGGATACCAGCCCTTTATCTGTAGTGTCATTTGCAAGTATCTTCTCCCATTCCATGGGTTGCCTCTTTGTTTTGTTGACTGTTTCCTTTGCTGTACAGACGATTTTTATCTTGATGAAGTCCCAAAAGTTCATTTTGCTTTTGTTTCCCTTGCCTTCAGAGGAGTGTCTTGAAAGAAGTTGCTGTGGCTGATGTCAAGGAGGTTACTGCCTGTTTTCGTCTAGGATTTTGATGGATTCCTGTCTCACATTGAGGTCTTTCATCCATTTTGAGTTTATATTTGTGTAAGAAAGTGATCCAGTTTCATTCTTTTGAATGTTGTTGTCCAGTTTTCCCAGCACCATTTGTTGAAGAGATGCTCTTTTTCCCATTACATATTCTTTCTTGCTTTATTGAAGATTAATTGACTATATAGGTATGGGTTCATTCCTGGGTTTTCTATTCTGTTCCATTGATCTGTGTCTATTTTTATGCCAGTACCATACTGTTTTGATCACTACAGCTTTGTAATATTGAAGTCCAGAATTGTGATGTCTCCAGCTTTGCTTTTCTTTCCAAGGTTGCTTTGGCTACTCAGGGTTTTTTGTGGTTCCATACAAATTTTAGGATGGTTTGTTCTAGCTCTGTGAAAAATGCTGTTGGTATTTTGATACAGATTGCCTTAAATGTGTGGACTCCTTTGGATAGGACATTTTAACAATATTTGTTCTTCCAATCCATGAGCATGGAATGTTTTCCCATTCTTTGTGTCGCCTTCAATTTCTTTTATCAGTGTTTTATAGTTTTCAGAGTACAGGTCTTTGACCTCTTTGGTTAGGTTTCTTCCTAGGTATCTTATTATTTTTGGTGCAATTGTAAATGGGGTTGATTCCTTAATTTCTCTTTCTGCTGCTTCATTATTGGTATATAAAAATGCAACAGATTTCTGTACATTGATTTTGTATCCTGTGTCTTTACAGAATTCTCTTACCAGTTCTAGCAGTTTTTTGGTGGAGTCTTTCAGGCTTTCTACAGAGTATCATGTCTTCTGCAAATAGTGAAAATTTTCTTTCTTTGCTGATTTGGTTGCCTTTCATTTCTTTTTGTTGTCTGATTGCTTTGTCTAGGACTTCTAGAACTATGTTAAATAAACATGGTGAGAGAGGACATCCTTGTCTTATTCCTGAGCATCGAGGAAAAGCTCTCAGTTTTTCCCCATTGAGGATATTAGCTGTGGGTTTTTCATAGATGGCCTTTATGATGTTGAGGTATGTTCCCTCTAAACCTACACAGCAAAGGAAACAATCAACAAAACTAAAAGCCATCCTACAGAATGGGAGAAGCTATTTTCAAATGACATATCTGATAAAGGGCTCGTATCCAAAATATATAAAGAACCTCTAAAACTGAACACCCAAAAAATGAATTGTCCTGTTAAAAAATGGGCAGAAAACACAAACATTTTTTCCCAAGAAAACATACAGACAAATGAAAAGATGTTCAACTTCACTGATAATCAGGGACATGCAATAAAAACTGTGATGAGATATCACCTCACACCTGTCAGAAGGGCTAAAATCAACCACACAAGGAACACCAGGCATTCACAAGGATGTGGAGAAAGGGGACCTCTCTTGCACTATTGATGGGAATGCAAACTGGTGCAACCATTCTGGAAAAGTGTATGGAGGTTCCTCAAAAAAGATAAAATTAGAACTACCCTACAATACAGCAATCACACTACTAGGTATTTACCCAAAGAATACAAAAATACTAATTCAAAAGGATACATGCACACTGATACTTATAGCAACGTTATCAACAATAGCCAAATTATGGAAATAGCCCAAGTGTCCATCGACTGATGAAAGGATAAAGAAGAAGTGGTGTGTGTATATATATATATATCCATATATATATGGAATATATATATATATATATATAATGGAATATTACTAAGTCATAGAAAAGGATGAAATCTTGCCTTTTGCCACAACATGGATGGGGCTAGAGAGTAGTAAGTGAAATAAGTCAGTCAAAGAAAGACAAATACCGTATGATTTCACTCTTATGTGGAATTTAAAAAACAAAACAAATGAGCAAAGGAAAAGAAAAAGGGAAAGGGAGACAAACCAAGAAACAGACTCTTAACTATACAGAACAAGATGATGGTTACCGGGGGGAGGTGGGGGGGGATGGGTGACATAGGTGATGGGGATTAAGGAGGGCACTTGTGATGGGCACTGGGTGATGTATGGAAGTATTGAATTGTACACCTGAAACTGATATTACACTGTATGTTAACTAACTGGAATTTAAATAAAAACTTAAAAAACATATTGAAAGAAAAGAATTTTGGCATCCCCTAAGTATGCTATTTCATTAGTTCAGAAAATTGGGCTTCTTTCGTGATTTCATCATAGATAGGCATTGAAATATTTTTTATTGATGGACTTAGTAATGAATTTGGCCCAAAGAAGTATTCAAGAAGATTACTCTAAAAATACATCACTGTGCACTAACAGAGAACTGGAAAACATTGACATTTCAAAACTTCAGACTTCAAGCACCTCTATATTTACCCCCTGTCTGAAAGGAGAATATAGCCATTAAAGAAAATGTACACAAGGCTACATCTTGTTATGCCATCAAAATCTGTGAACTTTAGTTTCTAAGAAACCCAGTATACTTTGGCATATCTCTTCAACAATAAATCTCATTCTCACATAAGACTGCGTTTCATATGCTTGATGTTCCCACCCACTCCTCTTGACAAATACCAACTCTTATACACAGAACCCAGTGTTCATTTGAGGACAATCTTGAGGACAGTCTTTTAGACTGAAACTGATATACAGTGGGCACTAAGTATTTGTTGAATGCATAAATGAACTAATATATCTTCTCTTACTTTTATCCTTATGTATCCTTTTCCCACACCAATGCCACTTGCAATTGAATGAGGAGTTGAAGAGAACATTTACAAAGAGGTGCATAACTAGATAAAACTGGTATAGAAGAAATATCTAAAATTAGCCTGTTTTATATTTATTTCCGATCTCTACCACTTACTGGATATGTGGTTTTGATTAAGATGCATAATTCTTTCTGAACTTCATTTTTTCTTTAAATTGTGGGTAAAAATTTTATCCTATAGAATGGTCATGTGATTTAAATCACATGTAATATGAAATAATCTGCTTTATTAAATAAAAATCTCTGAGGAATATGATTTACCATGCTTCCTCCTTGGGAATCAATATTTTTATTAAAAGTCAAAAGGGATGGGGTGACTGGGTGGCTCAGTCAGTTAAGCATCTGCCTTCAGCTCAGGTCATGATCCCAGGGTCCTGGGATTGAGCCCCACATCGGGCTCCCTGCTCAGCAGGGAGTCTGCTTCTCCCTCTCACTCTGCTGCTCCCCCTGCTTGTGCTCTCTCTCTGTGTCAAATAAATAAATAAAATCTTAAAAAAAAAAAAAGTCAAAAGGGAACCCCCAATCCATGTATCTATTTAGGACAATATTTGGACGGCATGTTTAAGAGATTTATAAAAGACAACAAAGGATTTGTTGGGACTAACAAAACCTCCATTAAAGAGAAATAGCTTAATCTGGCCTTACCTAGGAATAGAAAGAAGGAATACCTTCCAATCAAGCTTTCATTAACTTTCACTCTTAACCCTCACTAAGGAACAACTGAATGTCCTTGACCTAGTATAACTAAAAGTTGAGGTTTTTTAAGATTTTATTTATTTGAGAGAGAGAGAGAGAGAGAGAGAGCATGAGCGGGGGGAGGGGCAGAGAGAGAGAGAATCCCAAGTGGACTCCGCGCCAAGCCCGATGCAAGACTAGATCCCAGGACCTTGAGATCATGACCTGAGCCAAAATCAGGAGCCAGACACTTAACTGACTGAACCACCCAGGTACCCCAAAGGTTGAGATTTTTTTTGATACAGTCTTGATTCCTTGTTTTTTACATTTTTCCAGTATGTTCTGTTGACTCTTCTTTGAGGATATTCTAGTTCCTTGTTATTCTGGCTTCTGCTCACAAGCAATTATTCCTGATATTTCCCTCTTTGTGACTCTATAAATGTTTTTTTTCCCTAACTCAAGAACTTGGTGTCCTATGTACATGTGCTGTATTCACTACTTCACCAGAACAAAAAGCATTTTTCATGTGCTGTGCCATCTTAAGGAATTTTTAAAATCCTTTGGTAGGAAAAAGTTATTTTCTGATTGTGGTCGAAGATGAAATATACAATTCCTCCAGGCTGAAAAATGAACACCACCATATATTTTCTACAAAACCAAAAACTGTTTATCCCTGGCTAGAGTAGCTGAGCTTTTGTTCTTATTTCAGTATTTCCCACTTACTATCACTTGGGCAGTTAGAAATTAAAAGCAGCTAGCAGAGCACTTCTTTATTGACCACTTACTTAATATTATCTTCTTCTCCTCTGGCCTGTCAGCATATGGGTGGGTATGTACTAGATGGAAAACTTGACACTTCGTGTTTCACAAGAAGTAAAGGTTGATAAAGAGGAGACCAAGAATTTGGTAAGGAAAAAAAATGATACTAATAAAAAATATGAAAAATAAATTATTGCAAAATATTAAAAATTTTGATTGCATAATTCTCTCAGTAATAACTTACACGTATTTCCAAAAGGATCACATATCTCTGCTCTACTTAAAATTCAAGCAAAACTCAAGGGCTATAACATTTCAATCATTTCCCTTCTCTCTAAACATCCTTGATTTGGGGATCTTTCTAAAATGCAGATCTTATCATTCCACTCCCCTCTTTAAAATTCCTCAATGGCATCCCTTGACCTATAGGATAGAATCTAATAAAGTGATACAACCACCTTGATGATATAGAAATTTCCCATTTCTCCAGTAGTCCTTCCTCAAGTCCTCATCATGAATCCCTCAATTTATCCGTAGTGACTAGTTATGTTTTCTAGTATGTTGATGCTTTTAAATATCATTCTTTTTTCTGTTAGGTATACCCACCTGAATCAATATTCTGGCTCAAGACCAGAAAATTCTTACACATCTTTCAATAATCATGTTTCCACCTGAAAACAATCTATCACAGATGAGTAGCCACTCTCTCCTTGATACTGCCTGATTACCACATGAATCATTTACTTGTATGGTAGCACATACAACAGTCATTACAAATGGAATGGTAGTACAGGGTGCCTGGGTGGCTCAGTCGTTGAGTGTCTGCCTTCGGCTCAGGTCATGATCCCAGGGTCCAGGGATCGAGCCCCACATCGGACTCTCTGCTCAGCGGGAAGCCTGCTTCTCCCTCTCCCACTCCCTCTGCTTATGTTCCCTCTCTCACTCTGTCAAATAAATAAATAAATCTTAAAAAAAGAAAAAAACAAATAGAATGGTAGTAAATTGTACCCACTGCTTTGGATTCATATAAATATGAGGGCTGGAAAGTTTAGAAATGGTTTCCCTTACAAACAGTCATTACCATTGCCACTGTGCCCAATTTGGATGTTCAGGATCCCACCCTCTGTTTCGGAAGCCTGGCAACTATGACTTGTTACCCAAAGAGATTTGTTTGTATATGCAGATGAAACAGGGCTGAACAAGCAAATCAGTCATGAGTACCTCTGATTTCAGCGATCAAATCTTCAAGTGTTGCAGAGAGCTATCATGGATGGCTCTCAACAGTAATAAAAACAGTGCATGTCATCACTCATTCTAGGTGAGCCTCACTCAAAGGCCCATGGTAACATATAGTGTACAAGGACCAGTTCATGTTTGTGCAGCTTTCTGGTGATAGAAACAATGGTGCTCTGCAGTCTTTCTGCACCTAACCCCCTCTCCCACCCCTCCTTCACCCCATCTGGTTTCTTCCTTACCAGCTCATGTGGTCCTACACAGTCTTGTTGCAACAACTACTCCCCTCCTTCCCAGCTCTGGGACTCTCCTCCAATGTCTTCCTAAACATTAATGAGGCTTTTGAAGTGGCATCAACTCAAGGTTTTTCAAATATCAGGCTTTTGATTGTCAAGTGCCTTTTATCTAAGCAAGCCCCCATCTTAAAAATGAAAGTTTTGGCTTTCTGAAATTATGATCTGTGATCTAAGTTTATAGAATTACTGTCTGTGATCTAGGATAAAAACTGAATATTCTTGTGGCAAGCTTAATTTTTCTAACAGCAACTTGATTTTTTTTTCTAAGTAGAAGGAAGGTTCACAAATCTGGATGAGCAGGAAAAAAATGGAACAAGGGGTGCCTGGGTGGCTTAGTCGTTAAGCATCTGCCTTTGGCTCAGGCCATGATCCCAGGGTCCTGGGATCGAGCGCCGCATCAGGCTCCCTGCTCCGTGGGAAGCCTGCTTCTCCCTCCCCTGCTTGTGTTCCCTCTCTCGCTGTGTCTCTCTCTGTCAAATAAGTAAATAAAATCTTAAAAAAAAAAAATAGAACAAACATTACCACTCCAACTTTTCTTAGTAGCTAGTTGGTCCGATATGTTAGGAAATGACCAACCAAATGAATAATGGCTTTCCCTTTACAAAAACAAAACAAGTCTTCTTATTTTAAGATGTAATAAAAGTATATTTTACTTATCACTAAGTGAAAATATTACCCTTTTTTATTCAGTTTTCCTATAATGATTTAATTAAACTTCATTTCAATGACACTATATAGATCAAGATCTGTTACTATAACTCGCAGCTGAAGTGGTGTCTTGAAAGCCTCTCCTGCCCTTCGTGTGTGGACAGGTCTTACATAGAGTCAGCATCCATTTGCATCCCTACAGTGGGGTTTAGGTTCAGCTCCAGAGATTTAGACAAAATTATTACCAGAAAATTCACTAAGTCCAACCACATGATTTATTTTAGATGCGCCTTTGAGGAATTAAGTGATAAAAAAAGCCTGGTCATATATATGCTTGAATCCAAATAATTAGACAATAATTGGACAAAAGGAATGTAACATCTTAAACTCATTAAAAGCATTAATATTCTTATAAACTTCTATTAAAACTGATCTTTTTTGAACTGATTTTTTTTAAATTTAACTCTTTTTAACTATCTTCTTTACCGATTCTTAAAATAAGATTTTTGGATACTTGTCAAAGTTAGTCAATTTTTGTACCAGGTTTTCTATAGCAGTATTATCCCAAATTGGCTGTATATGCATAATAATCACATGCATTTTTATTATTATGTATTAATATTATTTTTTTATAATTCCTAGCCAGATGTGTGTTTTTGATATAATGCTATCAAATTTCAGAAAATGCTTGATAAAGCTATCAAAGTAATAAATCTGTGTGGTTCGGCTAATTTTATACTCAATTGCCAATCTTGAACAGGTATTCCCAAAAGCAAAACTATCGGGTTTGGGGGAGAGGTGTTTTCTCTGTGTATCAATACAGAATTTGCAACTTGATTAAGATTCAGAAATTAGTTAAGCAGAAGTTACAATGTGTTCCCAGATTAGCAAAGGGACATCTGTTTATAAGTTTAGAGAACATGTTCAGTACATTGCTTTTATTTTATGCTAACATTTAAAAGGTAAGTACAACAAATGGAAATGTTTATTATGGCATCGTTTGCACAGAAAAACCTATTAGAGTCTATTTCCTATCTGACTTAGATTATTATCCTAGCTTTGCTATTAACAAAATTGCAAAGTCTATTAAACTTACATATTTCACTTAATTTAAATAAAACATCAGCTTCCACAGTATTATTTTGCTTCAGAGTTACAGTGTTAATGTGAAGATACATTACAAATCATAGTTAGATTTTAGGAAGGTCAACAGGTATTTTTGACATGTCTTTATATTGATTATATATTCTACAGAAATATATTGATCTTTTTCTTAACTTTATTTTTAGGCTTTTGGAAAAACCTCTCCATTTCTAAAACATGTTTGTGCTGTGAGTGCTGAAGTACATTTGAGTTATTTAGTTTAATAAATACAGTGTCTGTTTTACTTCAGTCCATTAACTCCATGAAATTGATATTATTTATTATGTAGGAGCTTTAATTAATATTTTTTTGAATTGTTCTAAGAAAACATTCAACACAGCAATCATGGTTCTATGATACCTGTTTCTTCATACAATTCACAATATTGTCCTGTATCTTATCAAAAAAACAACATTTTTGTCACCAAAAAGCAATTTATTCCATTAAAAAGACTAAGAAGTCATAATGGTAAGGAAAGCTGACAGAATTTAAAAAGCCTAAAACAAAAATATACTCTGTTTCTGAAACATGCTCTGCTCCTTGAAACTTAGGTACAAGCTTCATACCAGCGCATGACACCTTGCCACCATGGACAAATTTGTAACTCATTCTATAGGCTGACAATTGAAATCCATCAGATTCCTTCAAAGTTACACAATTGTAGTCTAGGAATTATGCTTCTATCAGCCATTTTTAAAATACTACTGTGAATCACCCAGAATTGTATGGAAGTGTTAAATCACTAAATTGTACACCTGAAACTAAAATTGCACTATATGTTAATCAATTGGAATTTAAATAGAATCTTAAAAAATAAATGATGTATTTGCAATATTTAAAAAATACTACTGTAAAGCAAACTAACCCAAAAAGTGGATTATAATAATAAGCATTTGTATCTCACTCATGCAAATGAGGTGTCTGGGGGAGGGGGGTCATCTTTTCTAGACTGGGCTTGATTGAGCTTGGCTCTTTTTTTAATTGAAGTGTAATTGACAAACAATATCCTATTAGTTTCAAGCATATATCATAGTGATTTTGATATCTTTATACATTATGAAATGATCCCCACAATAAGTCTAGTTACCATCTATCACCATACAAAATATTGCAATATTATTGACTATATTCCCTAAACTGTACATTATATCCCCATGGCTTAATGATTTTGCAACTGGAAATTTATACCTCTTAATCCCCTTTACCTGTTTTGCCTGCCCCCCAACCCCTCCCCGCTCTGGTAACCAACAGTTTGTTTCCTGCACCTATGTGTCTGTTTCTGTTTTATTTATTCGTTTGGTTTTTTTTGGATTCCACGTACAAGTAAAATCATAAAATATTTGTCTTTCTCTGACTTATTTCTCTTAGCATACTATACCCTCAAGGTCCATTCTTTTTTATGACTAAGTAATATTCGTGTGTGTGTGTGTGCGTGCGTGTGTGTGTGTGTGTGTGTATATTCGTCTATTCATCTATTATTGGGCACTTAGGTTGATTCCATATCTTGGCTATTGTAAATAATGCTGCAGTGAACATAGGGGTGCATATATCTCTTCACATTGTTTTCATTTTCTTCAGATAAATACCTAGAAGTAGAATTGCAAATTAAAAGGCAACCTATCAGGGTGCCTGGGTGGCTCAGTCAGTTAAGTCTGCCTTCTTTCAGGTTATGATCCTAGGTGGGATTGAGTGCTGCTTTGGGCTCCCTGCTCAGTGGAGAGTCCGCTTCTTCTTCTCCCTCTGGCCCTCCCCCCACTCATGCTCTCTCTCTCTCTCAAATAAATAAATAAAATCTTTAAAAAAAATTTAGATGTTAAATATTTTTTTAAAATCTCTAAGAGTGTGACTCATTTGGATTTTCTATGTATTGACTTTATAACATGGCAATCCCAGATTAAACTATACTCAACATAATTTTGCTTAAGAAGCCATCCCACTCTGTGGCTTTTTTAAAAGTTTATATATATATATAGAGAGAGAGAGAGAGGGAGAGAGAGAGAGAGAGAGAGAGAGCCCACATGTGCAAGCTGTGGGTGAGGGGGGCGGTGTGCAGGGACCAAGGGAGAGGGAGAAAGAGAATCTGAAGTAGGCTCCAGGACCAGTATGGAGCCCACACGGTACTTGATCTCTCGACACTGAGATAATGACCTGAGGTGAAATCAAGAGTTGGATGCTTAACCCACTGGGCTACCCAGGCACCCCCCACTCTGTGGCTTTTAACAAGCATCATTTTTTTTCACTTAAACATTTATGAATTGTTTGGCATTCATTTAGGCTGGTTTCATTTGAGCTTGGCTCCAGGTCTCAGCTTAGGTTTAGTTTAGGTCTGCTGTGCATACCCCTAATTCTTCAGGGACCAACAGACTATCTGTGGGGCAGGCTCTTTTCAGGGTGATGACAGAAGATCGAGAGGGCAAGACCAAATGTAAAAGAACATTTGAAGACTCTGCTTTTGTCATGTCCACTCACATCACATTTACCAAAACAAATAACTTAGCCAAGCCCACAAAGTGTTGTAGGGAAGCTAAGTAAAAATGGGGATGATGACAGAAGCATTTGCATAAAAGTCACAATGCCCTAATATATTTGCTCAATGCTTAATTATTTCCTTGAACTTAAAAGATCAAAAGTACTAAGATTCAATATTGGGAAAAACTCTTTGCATAATAAGAATTACTAATATGTTTATAGTGATTTGTAGTTTAAGGAATCTGCATATATTACATGTCACTTGATTGCTATAACAGTTTACTGAGGTAGATTGGACTGGCACAATTATGTAATTTTGCACATGAGTAACCTGGGCACAACATGACCAGAATGTGGCAGTTAGGACTCAGATCAGAGCCACTGCTTCTCTATGATAGCACATTGCTTTTTCAATAGCAGTTCCCAGGAAAGCCATCTCCTAAGGGAGCAACCTTAATGGTAAAGAATGAAAAAGTTGGCATGGGAAAGCTTGCTTCTTCCTTCATCAGTTTGTGTCATCATGGCTGGTTGAGCTTCCAACTGCTTTTTCCTACTAATTTTATTCTATAGCAGTAGGCACAGTCCTGGGATTTCCATTCTCTTTTTTAAAATTTTTAAATTGAAGTATAATCGATATATTATTGTAGTAGTTCCATTCTATCTCTTAAGATTATCATCATCTTTTGATTCCTGGTTATGAATTTGTTCAATTAATTACCATTCTACTTTGGCTGTAAATCAACTTTAATTTTTTTTTCCACGGAAAGTCTTCCAGAAGATATTAAAACCTCATTCTTCTACTTGTTAATAGCAAGAATACATAGGTCATCACACACAAATTTCTGGCCGCTTACTCTGAATAAATATAGAACAGGAGAATTTTGTTGTATAATGTTGACAAAGGTAAAATTTCCCATTTCAGATGTTTCCCCTCAAAATGTTTTAAATAGGAGAGATGATAAGAAACAGCTAAAAAAATGTATATCTTTTTTACAAGCCAAACCAACATCCCATCTGTTCAAAATAATTCTTTTCAAAAAGAGGTATGTTTAACCTTGTTCATAGTGTTTGGGAGGACACATTTTTACTATTTCCTTGTCTTAGAGAATTTACAGTTAGATTACAAAACTATTTTGAGTCACATTATTTGACCTTTTTTTGCCACTTGAATAACTAGTATCTTTTTCTTTTCTACACAAAGAAAAATAGAAATTCATATTTCACTGTACAGAAATACTTTTTGCTGCATATGTCCTTAAATGCTTCATGTGGTGCTTACATTTTCATAAAATTTAAACATTCGAGGATAAAATTATTTAAAGCAATTTAACTCACTTATTAATCAGCTAAATTCGGATTGAGAGATGTCTAAGAAATAGAGGAATTAGAACTGATGTATGAGTTGATAAAAATTCATGCGTTATGTATAGGCGCGTTTAAAAGAGAAAATACAAGCTAAAAGAGAATGGAAGCTACATTCCAGGTGATGAGTAATTTTGAAAATTTGAATGTCATGAATGGTTCAGAAAGGTGGGTAAGCCCTGGGATATCAACACACAGACACTGAGGAAATGTGTCCTATTTGCTTGCCACTCTTGCTCATAATGGATTTTTCTAAGTGCATCCTGAAGGCTTCCACTGAAGAACAAACTCAAAGAAACTTAAAATTTATGATTGCTTGAGCAGAATAAAAAAAAATCACATTGTAACTTCTGAAATGGAAGGTTAAGTAAATTTAAAGTGAGATCACTGCTTTATGCCATCGGTCTGAACATGATTTGGGGGGATTGGAGATAAGTGAAGCCTAAGGCTGATTTAGATGAATGAATCTTTGGAAGCTGAGCCTGAAGAAGCCGAATGAAATACCTAAGCAATAAAACTATAAAATGGCACTGTGAAGTTATTTTCTTTTCCCTCCAAACTATCCAAGACTAAGAGGAAAAAAATCTACTTAAGGTGCAAGGGATACCAGTATGCTTATATTGGAAGTACATATAAATATATTGTCTCAGCCTGCTGGTCAGCTTAGGTCCAAATGTGTGGGGCACTAAATTTTCAGAACATTTTGAAGCTGCTGTATGGTTTTTGGCTAAAATTCTCAGCATTTTCTTTCCAATAGATGCTCTTCTATCATGCTGTTTCAAATATTTCTAGAACAATTCTGTCTTAGAATAAAAAATATCTATTTAAAAAGATTCTCCTTTCAGAATACACTCCTTTCCCAGACCAAGAAAGTCATACATAAATCTCTCAGATTGGTGATATCAGAATATAGTTCTATTCAAAGAAATGCTCATTAAATACCCATGATATACAAAACATTATACTGTCCATTGCAGGGAATATAAAAATAAAATAAATGATACCTAATAACTGTTAATTTAGTATGTATCAGGATAGATAGAAAATGCATTATCTAAAATAATTCCATCAAATCTAACAACATCCCTATTTGTCAGGTACTGCTATGCTTCTTATTTTATAGTCAGATTAAGAAACCTCAAATCATACCTTGTTTTAAGAGGCTGAGTCAAGAAGTGCCTGGGTGGCTCAGTCAGTTAAGTGTCTGCTCAGGTCATGATCCCTGCATCCTGCTCAGTGGGGAGTCTGCTTCTCCATCCCCCTGCTGTTGTGTTCTCACTTTCTCTCTCCTGCTCAAATAAATAAAATCTTTAAAAAAGAGAGACTGAGTCAAGATTAGAATCTAAGATGTCAAGTTCCAGGGTTGGCACTCTTAAATGCTTTTAAATTTTTGTTTACAAATACTGAGGATGGTAGATGATTAAGACAAAGATTCTAGCATGAAATGATAAATACATAATACAGGTTTATTACTCAACAAGTCTGACTACCTATTAAAGTTAAATCAGTATTAAATAGCTAGAATAAATTGGCCGAGTGCTGACATGCCAATTTAGCAAGAAATTCAGCCTTTTACAAGGATTCCCCTTTTTTAATATTGCAAAAGATCCCAAAGTTTTCTTACATTTGCCCACCTGCTTCTACCTGCCTAAAGTGTGCCGGGGGATGAGGCTGCATTCTCCAGAAACTGACCTCCTAAGAATTTCCCCTGTAAGTCTAGTTGTCTGTGCTCCTGCATGAATGCTAGTCTTGGACAGTTACAGTTTCCGATCAGTGTTGAAGCCCTAAACACATCATGGAGATGACATTCTGACCAAGCTATGTCTACCATTTGTCACTAGGGCATTTCTTTGACAATTTTCCACAATGGAAGTGATTTGATAAATTACAATAGAACATGCTTAATTATGCTCAACCTGCAGGACCCCACAGCAAAGCTGAGAGGGCCCCAATTGATGTAGTCCTTTCATTTTCATATCCTTTTGAATCTTTGAAAGGTATTCAGGCATGTTTCATGGAGTTCATATGAGGTGCAAAGGCAGAAAAAGGATGTGGCAAGATTTCTCCAGTTGGCATCCACACCAAAGATAGCTCAGATACCTAGGCTCCTATTTTGTCATAAATCTCTTTTTAAGAGTGAGCATTGTCCCTTTTCACAATGGGATTTTGAAAGGTATCACCCTGACTTATCAGGCATATTTAAATATCTTTACCTCTGATTTTCAGAAGGAGGATTATGATCTTAATTCAATGATTTTAGTGAGGTGTGCCCAGATCACACCCCAGGTAAGTTAAATCAGAATGTTTGGAGGTGGGAGCCAAGCGTCAGTATTTTTAAAGATGTCCAGGTAATGTCATTGTGTAGAAAAATTTACCAACCATGGTCCTTATCCCTCTTTTCTCAAGAAAACTAGTCTATGCCTATGTAAATTTGTGGGTGCAAGTGTTGATCATCTTTACTTATGGCATCAAGGACTAAAATTAGTATCTATCATCTATGCCATGTATAGGATATCACCTAATTTCAACTATTAACAGCATCAGAGCTTCTAGATTTGTGAGAATATTCCATTTAATTCATAAAGAGCCATAAAGATTCTAATAAAGGACATTTCAACCTATTTATGGAATCATCAAAGACTTCCTAAAGAAGGAAACAATTGAAAAGATATTTGGACATAACTAGGATTTCCATTTTGAATCGCCCTAGTGTAATTTATTGGGTTTTGTTTGCTTTTTATTTATATCCTAATGTTTATATAAACATTTTATTTCTAATTTCAAAGCCTGAGAATTAGTGGAGGAGATTTTAATAGAACCTTATTGATATCCCATTTTTCAGAGGTCTAAGAGCTTACATAAAATTGATGGATACATGCACACATACACACACACACACACACAGGTTCTCAGCAAGCCAGCATAAAAAAGTATCTGCTTTAGGTGTTCCTCTGGGAGCATGTGGCCACAACAAAATCAGGGTCAGAAGTATTTCCTCCCAGTGAAGCAGTCATAACAAGAGCAGAATCAACATAGCTCAACTTCCTCTAGAAACAGCAAACAGAAAACCCACTGGACATGTGGAAAGATTCTACAGGTCAATTGTAAGAAACCTCATGGAATTTTGAGAGTAAATACCTCTTTCTGAAGGCACAAGACCACTGTTTTATTCTCAACATACAGGTCGTTCCCTTCTAGCACTTAAGATGTGGTCAATAAATATTTGTTGAATTGAATGGGATTTCTGATACAGATTTGCAGCAAGAGAGGAAAAGAAAATTGAAGGGAAGGGTAGGGATGGAGGGAGAGAGAGAATTTTAGGTAATATTTTTCATTCACTTTCCCAGACAGTCAGGTCAAGATAGTCATTTTCGTCACTGGATCCCCAGCCTCTAGGAAGGTGTCTGAAATATGATGAGGTACTAAACAAATTCTTCTTGAATAGATGCCTAAATAAGAATTAACAAATTTCACGAAACTAGCGCTCATTCATCCAAAGGGAAGAACACTTGTAGATCAGGAGTGATTTCATGAATGTGAAAAGTTTAAGGAATTAAAAAATATTGTGGAGGCAGGTAGAGATCATTGGATGCCATGGGGTCCTCTGCTGTATTCTACTGCCAGTTCACCATCCACCCAAGAACCTGCAGATGATTTGATTAAAGTAAGAGAATATGGTATATATTATATATAATTTTTGGAGCTTATTAAGG
Organism: Mirounga angustirostris; assembly: GCF_029215605.1. Lineage (NCBI taxonomy): Eukaryota > Metazoa > Chordata > Mammalia > Carnivora > Phocidae > Mirounga > Mirounga angustirostris. The sequence goes on along the minus strand of NW_026991719.1, from coordinate 29,241,045 downwards.
TATTCTTTATAGCCTTGTATATGATCAATTTTAGTAACTATTTCTTGGATATGTGGACAGTATGCTTAAAAATCTCATTTTAATTCTTTAAAAAAATTTTTTTTTATTTATTAGAGCACACAAATGGCAGGGAGGGGCAGCAGGAGAGGGAGAAGCAGCTCCCCTCTGAGCAGGGAGCCCAATGTGGGGCTCAATCCCAGGACCCTGAGATCATGACCTGAGCCAAAGGCAGACACTTAACCAACTGAGCCAGCCAGACACCCCAATCTCGTTTGAATTCTAATAAAGTTTCAATAAAAACAAACTTATTACAGTGGCCTAGTAAGGTCTATATATACTATCTATCTCCTGCCTACCCCACAGGCTGTTGTCTCTTGAATGCAGACTCTGAACAAAGATTACTGTATAGCATCTTTATTATGGGACGTCCTTGGGATTATCACTTATAGGAAGCAGAAAAAAGCAGGCTCAAGCAGGGGGAGATATGGTGCTCTGATACAAGTCTGACAGCTTAGCTAGTCTCATGGGGTGCTTGGGAGAATATAACCACTCATCAGAGTTATCTTGGACTGAGGCAAAGTGGTTGGGCTTTATATCCCTATCTTGGTCTGTCTTAGGAAGTGGGGCCCCTTGAGAAGGGGGTGCATTGGGCAAGGCAAGTCTCTGTAGCTGAAGTGATTCCCTGAAGAGGCTGAGAACTAAAGGCCATCCTCCCCCTGATTCCTTGTTTTCCCCGCACACCACATGGGGTTGTGTTACTCTCTGTTGTCTCACCCTTAATGGTTTTATCATAGATCTTACAACAAACTTTAAATGTCTTTTTTTTTATTTTATTTTCTGTCTATCCAGTTTGAATATAAGCATAATGAGGGTACCAACCTTGTCAGTTTTAGTCACTGAATTTTTCCCCCATTCCTCAGAGTAGGCACTCAATATATTTTTATTGAATGAATAAGTCTTCAGTTGACTTTATTTATTGCATTCATATCTTTATGTCTTTGCTTATATTTTGTATACTTGATAGATCAAATTTTGTAAGGAGTATAAAAAAAGACCACAACCATAACAGATGTGTCAAATTTTCCTTTTATTTCTAGGAAAATATTTTCTTGGGTATTTCACAATTGTGTCCTTTTTCACATAAAAGCCTATCACTGTTATGTAATTTGCATATCTTTTTTATATCAAAATATCTTTTTTGTCAAATTTGATGCATTTGGCTTTTAATTTCACTTTCTGATATTGAATTTGTTATAACTATGCTCCTGATACATCTTTGTAAGTTATCTACTCACTATCTGAAAGTTTATAAGATTTTCTTTCAACTTAGAACTTGCAGAGTAATTTCAACTAGAAAGCTTAATTTTTCTTCAGTTCAGGAACATTTCTATTATTTTAATACCTCATATTTGACAGATATGCACTGATACAGATATGATAATAATGGACACGCATACAGACTGGAAGGCAAACATTGTGAGCCAAACATTCTACAATTATTTAGATTGTTCTTCAAATGAGAAAGACAAATTTTCAAACATACGGCGGGTCAGGAAAAAAAATACCACTTTGTGTCTTTTCTTGCATCATTACTCAAAAGTATATTCCACCTAACCAAAATAAGATTTAAGTGAAGAATTCAAGAATGGGGAAAGTGTGGCATTAAAAGAATGATGGTGCTGGTATTCCTCGAACTACTAACAAAATAAAGGTATCACATTTTTGGTGGAGAAGGCTTATGCAAGCCTAAAAACAAAACAAAAAGCCACACAGGAAAAGACTAATTGACATATTTGAATAATAACAGTAAAAGTGTAAACCTTTGTGTTAAAAAATAATAAAATCCTCTTTTTAAACATATAATGTATTATTTTTTTCAGAGATACAGGTCTGTGATTCATCAGTCTTACACAGTTCACAGCGCTCACCATAGCACATACCCTCCCCAATGTCTATCACCCAGCCGCCCCATCCCTCCCACCCCTCACCACTCCAGCAACCCTGTTTGTTTCCTGAGATTAAGAATTCCTCATATCAGTGAGATCAGTAGGAAGGGAAAAATGAAGGGGGGGAAATCGGACGGGGAGACGAACCATGAGAGACTGTGGACTCTGAGAAACAAACTGAGGGTTCTAGAGGGGAGGGGGGAGAGGGGATGGGTTAGCCTGGTGATGGGTATTAAGGAGGGCACATAGTGCATGGAGCACTTGGTGTTATACGCAAACAATGAATCATGGATCACTACATCAAAAATGAAAGAAAAAGAAAGGAAGGAAGGAAGAAAGAAAATGTACATTCGGGGCGCCTGGGTGGCTCAGTCGTTAAGCGCCTGCCTTCGGCTCAGGTCATGATCCCAGGACCCTGGGATCGAGCCCCGCATCGGGCTCCCTGCTCTGCAGGAAGCCTGCTTCTCCCTCTCCCACTCCCCCTGCTTGTGTTCCCTCTTTCACTGTGTCTCTCTCTGTCAAATAAATAAATAAAATCTTTAAAAAAAAAAAAAAAGAAAATGTACATTCATCTAACTAGAATGACTCAGGTCCTTTGCCTTTCTGTATAAAAAAAAATATGTCTATAAATTAATGTTAAAGCAGACACCTCACTAATAAATCTAGGAAAAATATAAGTTAAAAAAAAAAAAGAAAGAAAGCAGTAAAGCCTGGATTTGAACCTAAAAAAATAAAAATAAAAATAAAATCCTTATATAAAACTAGGATTTATTTGGAGCAGTCAGTTCAGTATAAGTGTTAAAAGGTAAAGTTAAACCTATTCAAAGGACAGAATAAATAGTTAATGAAATTAAAAAATAAAAAAGTAGTAAAGATAACTATTACAATTATAGCACTTGAAATGTTCACGTACCATTCTAAGGACTTTTCATTATTTACCTATCAATCCTCCTATCCATTTAATTGAAACTCCAGAAAAGGGAAGCAGAGACAATTTTAAAGAAAATAAGACAAGAATTTCTCTGTCTCTGAGAGAGATATTTTCTATCAAGTAGTCAAAACAATAAATGGAATAAGATTCAAACCAAAGCACAGCCTTATTTTAACATATTTGCTCCAGATTTTTTTTAAAGAAATAAAACATGATAGACTTGAGACTCCTGAATATACTTCTCCAAACTCATTTCTCTCCCTCCTTCTTCCCTCCTTGGAGTAAACCACCCTTCAGAATTTGTAGTACAGAATCCTAGGCATGACTGATATTTACCCCCAAACAATTGATTTGCTTGTTTTCAGTCTGTACATAAATTATTTCTATAATTTTCTACAACTTCTATTTTTCATGTAATAGTGTGTTGAGTTTTACCCATGTTAAAACAATACTTGCTTTTTAATTTAAATACTTGAGCTGAGAGTGGGTTGCTCTGAAAAGGTTTGTGTTTGCTTCCTCCTGGTGCCTCAGCAGTATCATCAGCCTGGAATCATTTTTTTCTCTCTTTTTTTTTTATTTTTGGATTGGGAATTCTTTATTCATTTAAATAGTGAAAAATTGAATTATGAACTTTGCTGTGGGTAGGCTTATGATTTTAATTTTAATGGGAAAATGTCTAGCCCCTCACCCACCTGCATTCTGAGACAAGACAAGACAGACAAGCTTCTTTGCCATTTCCTTGTGACAGAGGAAAGACTTTCTTTCTTTTTTTTTTTTTTTTAATTTATTTATTTGACAAGAGAGCACAAGTAGGCAGAGTGGCAGGCAGAGGGAAAGGGAGAAGCAGGCTCTCTGCTGAGCAGGGAGCTCGATGCGGGCCGATCCCAGGACCCTAGGATCATGACCTGCGCCAAAGGCAGACGCTTAACCGACTGAGCCACCCAGGCGCCCCCAGAGGAAACTTTCTTGACCTACTTTTTACAGAATGAGTTGTCTGAAAATTCTGGTTTTATTTACTTCTTTCAGTTGCAATTACTATGGACCCCAGGATGATTTCCTTTCTTTTGGGATTACAAAAAAACTCTGCAAAACCACACATTGAAGCCATGGTACTCTCTAATATTCTAACTAGTTCTCAGTCCTTTCAGAAATACAGAATTTCTGGATGTTTTGGAATAGAGACTATTTCCATATTGCTGACAATGAAATTAGAAGATATTCCTAGTTATATTTATCTGTTAATATTTTTCCTTGTCATTTCTTTTGTTGTTATAGATATTACTAGATATCTCCTTTTTTTTAAAGATTTTATTTATTTGTCAGAGAGAGAGACAGAGAGCACACAAGCAGGGGGAGCGGCAGGCGGAAGGAGAAGCAGGCTCCCCGCCAAGCAAGGAGCCCGATGCTGGACTCCATTCCAGGACCCCAGGATCACGACGGGAGCTGAAGGCAGATGCATAACCGATGGACCACACAGGCATCCCTAGATATCTCTAAAATCAGGGAGAAAGGGGCGCCTGGGTGGCTCAGTTGTTAAGCGTCTGCCTTCCACTCAGGTCATGATCCCAGGGTCCTGGGATCGAGCCCCACACCGGGCTCCCTGCTTGGTAGGGAGCCTGCTTCTCCTTCTCCCTCTTCAGCTCCCCCTGCTTGTGCTCTAGCTCTCTTTCTCTGTCAAACAAATAAATAAAATCTTTAAAACAAATAAAATCAGGGAGAAAGATTTTAGTTATGAATGAAACTAGTGGAATCAACAACATTGTCGAGGAACCACCTAGCCCCCTTTTAAAGAAAGTATTTGTTGCCCAGCTGCTGGGAATGTGGTCAGCAGAGAGCTGCCCACTGCCAGCCGCGCATCCGGGTCTGTTTTTGTTGATGAGACGGGCCTTAAGTAAAGCACCGCTTTCTCCTGGGCAGCCCAAGTCTGGTGTAAAGGCCTGTCCGTTTCGGCCCAACTGAGGAAACTGTGGGCAGTCTTCACTCCAGAGCTTCCTGCTGGGATGGCTGAGGATGGTCAGGCCTCCACTGCAGTCTGACTTGATCCTGTGTCCTCCCACTTCCCTTCACAGATACTGATCTGTAATGAACATCTTTCACCCTAAACACTTCCAGCATCTATTTCAAGAGAAACTAACCTGTGATAATTGTGGTCTAGTCCATTTCTTCTTTATTACTTCTTTATGTTATCTTCATCAGACCTTAACATTTTGAAACAACTGCATTTGCACTGGCTATTCTCCTTTCCAATCAGTCTATAGATTATCACACATTTAAATATTATTCATCAGTTTTATACCAGAAAAGGAAACAACACTCTTCATTTGCAAAGTGTTACCTCTTTTCACCCATGTATTCCCATGAAGATGAGAATCATGCGGCCAAGTTTCAAATTAATGATAATAATAATAATCCGTTGAAGTTTACTTTGCAATCACAACAGTAAGATTATACATATAATTTATGAGTATATGCATATATATAAATATAATCATATTCAGAAATGTGGTATTTCTTTTCACATATATCATTTTCATCAGTTATTTTTAAACAAATATTTTTTAAATATTTTTTTAAAATATTTTTAAACATTTTTATCTTCAAATATATTTCACATATTATTAATTTATTCATTATAGTTCTGGTTTTGTTGCTACTGTAACCAAAAACATTTAGGAAATAATTTAATAATTGTAAACATAGACCACTTCTAGTATCTTCTATTTACCTATTACCTATTCACTTTATGGCACTCTCATTATTTATCAGTTATTTCCAGAGATTATTTTAGAATTTCAAGGAATAACATGTACCAAAAAGGAAAATTAGGTTATTTTGAGTACATTGTTCATGTTTTTTTTTCATGACTACTTAAATATTGATTTAGATCAAACCTTTTCCTTAACATTTTCTGAAATTAGTAACGGCATTCATCTTTGCCATCTTTTCTGATTTTCAATATAATATCAACTAATGCTTTAACATGGATATTCCATGGTTATGTTTAGAAGTATTTTTGCTTTTTAAGGTACAAAGTAGTTGATTATACTGCCTCATAGCTCGGCAACTAAAACCCTGCAGTGTGCTGTATAAAAACCAATAAGGCAAGAAGGTCACTAACTGCTTGTAAAATTGACATTTAGGTTCATTTTTTTCTTCTTCACCGTATCTTCAATGAAGATACAGTTTCAGAATGCAATAATATAGATATTCATAGATTATAGATGAGACTAGCTTATTCTGAGCAAAGGAATAGAAAAACAAGTGTAAAGAGAAACAGATCAAGAGACAAGTTACCCTGTTTTAGGTTATGAGGTAGTGTTATCTAGCATGTGTTCTAAAAAAAAACAAAAACAAAAAACAAACCAAAAAAAACTATGTTCCTTAGTTAAATTTGGCCAGCCTTCTTGGAAATTCATGATGCAAATTAACCTTTAAAAGTTTCTGTGATGTTACATAACAGAGAAATATGTTCTCATTAATACCTAGAGTTTTAAAATGTTTCAAATAATTATAAATTGTACTCAAATTTTCTAAAGAATGAATTTCTTTTATCAGTTAGTTTATAGGAGAAATTGTCTGTAGGATGTCTATATCCAAGAGCAAAATTAATATCACCAAGTATTATCATTTTCTTATTTCTTTTTCAAGTTATTTCTATTTATGTTGGTTTCAATCTTTCTGTGCAGTACGAAAAGGACCACTGACATATGTAGATTTGCTTTCTTTGATTTTTGAATCTGTATGTATGTACATAAAAGGGCTTTAAGTAGACCCACTTATGTTTTGTGCTTCATATTGAAACGTTCACTAATGTCAATGCTCAATTAGTCTACCAAGGGTTACATGGTTGGCTAAAGAAGCAAGAAAGGCAGACTCCAGATGAAACCGAGGGATCAAGATATGCCCTCCATATACTCCACCGTATGTATGTTCACAAACTTGTTTGAACATGAAACCTTTTTTCCAGAATGCCTAGTAAAATATTTTTGCATGACCAAAAAATAAAAAAAATAGGTGATGGATTTCCTCATATGCAGTTTTTTATATCTATTGGGAGCATTTCTCTTTCTAGGAAATCTATTATCACATTAAAATTTTAAAATGTATTCGATAATATTTTTTATTCGTATAATACTATCTCCTTCATTATATTAGAACATGATTTTTTTTACACTTAAGTAATTTACTAAGACTTTTTAAAAATCTATGTTTATAAATATATTTGGTCAGTAGTTCTCTTAATTTGTTTTATGATTCTTAGCTTTATCAATTTTATAAAATACAAAATTAGATATATTTCATCTTTCTCTTTGTTTCTGAACTATTTTTAAAGTAAGACAGTTATTTTTTTCTATGAAACTTTAAAATATTCACCCCAAAATCCATTCAACAGTTAGTTTTAGAGATGATAATTAATCATTTGTCCATCTCTTCCATGGTTATCCTCTTCAAGTTTCCTACCTCTTCTTTAAACTAATTCCATGATTTCTAGAAAATGATCCATTTTTATGAATGTTAAAATCTGATAATAATATAATTGTAAACATGTTTATATTGCTTTCTGATTTCTAAATGTGTTTGTGATTGCTTTCTTTTATTTTTGATTTAGATTTTAGATTAATTCTATTTTGTTTTATGTTTCTTTTTTGAAAGCAACCATATTTGAGAATTTTAATTGAGTAGATATAACCTCATATTTTATGGCTTATTAATTTCTATAGTAAGAAGCAAGAGCAATAAGTTCCTGCATCTTTGCTTTCATTTTTTTGGAATTCCTTAGACTTGTTTGTTTAATTTAGATGTTATTTTGTTTTGCTCATTTAGTTGTTTATTACTATTCTTATTAAAAGTTTAAAAATGAGGGGTGCCTAGGTGGCTCAGATGGTTAAGCATCTGCCTTTGGCTCAGGTCATGATCTCCAGGTCCTAGGATCAAGCCCCATGTCAGGCTGCCTGCTCAGCGGGAGGTCTGCTTCTCCCTCTCCCTCTGCCTCTTCCCCCCCCCCCAACTTGTTCTCTCTCTCTCTCAAGTGAATAAATAAAATCTTTAAAAAAAAGTTTAGAAATGAAAAAAATTATTTTGTAGAATTTTGTATTCTCATTACTTTCTTACTAAATGCAGAGAAGTGCTTTGTTTTCCAATTTTCAATATTTTTTACTATGGATTGCTATTTTAAGCTGTTATTAATTTTAAATTTTAAAGAATTGTGTTTAGAGGTGCCTGGGGGGCTCAGTAAGTTAAGTGTCCAACTCTTGATTTCATCTCAGGTCATGATCTCAGGATCGAGAGACTGAAACCTGCATCGGGCTCTGTGTTCATTTCAGAGTCTGCTTAGGACTCTCTCTTTCCCTCCCTCCTGTGCTCATGCTCTCTCAAACAAATAAATAAATCTTTAAAAAAAAAAAGAATTGCATGTAGGTATTATGGCTTGTACAATTTATAGCTTATATGATACATTTTTGTAAATGTTTGAACAAAGCTTAAAATGCTTTGTTTTCTTCAGTTTTAATTTTTTAAATAGACCTATTAGAATCCCAAGAAATCTTGATGTCATTTTTAAAACTTTTATTGATTTCAGAAGGAAGGGGGCAGGGGGATGGGGTAGCCAGGTGATAGGTATTAAAGGGGGCATGTGTTGTGATGAGCACTGGGTGTTATATACAACTAATGAATCATTGAATACTACATCAAAAACTAATGATATACTCTATGTTGGCTAACTGAACATAATTAAAAAAAAATTCTTGATATGTTAAATGTTGAGAGATATGTTACAAATCCCCTAAAAATGTGTATCTGCTACTGATTCCTATGGTTTCATTTTTTGTTTTTAATTTTTAAAACATTAATCTGTGCTCAAGTATTTCTCAATGCAATGTCATCATTTTGAAGCAGACTGTTAAAGAATAGAAAAGGATCACTGTTTTCTTCTTTATTTTTTTTTTAAAGATTTTATTTATTTATTTGAGACAGAGAGAATGAGAGAGAGAGAGCACATGAGAGGGGGGAGGGTCAGAGGCAGAAGCAGGCTCCCTGCCGAGCAGGGAGCCCGATGTGGGACTCGATCCCGGGACTCCAGGATCATGACCTGAGCCGAAGGCAGTCGCTTAACCAACTGAGCCACCCAGGCGCCCCCTGTTTTCTTCTTTAATGTTGACCAAAATTTACTGGGTTTTGATTTTGATATTGCTACAACTGTTTGCTTTTTGCTTTTTCAAGTGCATAACTCCATCTATCCTTTTATTTTGAAATATCTCTGTGTATGTATACATATGTTCTCTTGTTACAACGTATTATGATTTTGTTCTTTAAATGAATAATAGTACTTTTTATTTGGACAGTACCTTATTTCAATAATAATTTATGCTCTTTGATTCGATTGTTCCTTGCCATTTTCTGTCTCTTTTTGGCTATGTATTTATTTAATCCAAAACATATATTGAGGAACTTAAGTGGCAAGACATGTATTCAAAAGTTATATGAAAATCTGTCTTCCCTTAACACATGATAGAAATTTAATACACCTGTTTCTCTTCTACCCCTGACCAAAGTTCCATTCTTCAATAATTGAACTTTCAACCTTAACCAGTTCACTATAATGTACCTTTATCACTGTTTAACTCTTTTGTAATCAATTTTTTTTGAAAGAGAGAGAGAGAGAGCACATGTGAATGGGAGGGGAGGAGCAGAGAGAGAGGTAGAGAGAGAATCTTAAGCAGGCTCCACACCCACTGTAGAGCCCAACATGGGGCTTGATCTCATGACCCTGAGATCATGACCTGAGCCACCCAGGCACCCCTTTTATAATCAATTTTCTAACCATATTTATTCCATGTATTTATATCCAAAACTGCTATCAGTACTCACCTATAATTTTTGAGGTTTCATTTTTGACCTATTTGCCCATGGAGGAAGTTTTGGAGTGTGAGATTTTATGTTAACATCCATTTCAGAATGTGTTTTTATGACCCTGTCAATTTGAAGAATGGCTTAACTATTGTAGGGGCCAAGGACAGGCTGCCCAAAAATGTACCACTTTAGCATATTGATTATTTTAAATGAAAGCTACATAACAAACAGCTCAGCAGGGAGTCTGCTTGAGATTCTCTTTCTCCCTTTTCCTCTGCCCTCCCCCACTTGTCTCTTTCTAAAATTAATAAATAAATCTTTAAAAAGAAAAAAATTCCTCCCCAACACTATATATATAAGTACTAATTACATTTTTTTAAACCACAGAATACAAGGGATTATTTTTCATTTTTTCAGATATAGAGATTAAGATTAAGAAATAAAAAATCAGATTATTGTAGAGAAAAAAATAGAAGAATTTATTCTTAGTGATTAGAAGACTTTTTTCTTTATCACTAAATTTCAAAAAGACTAGCTTGTAGCAATCTTGAATATAATTAAAATGGAAAAACATTAGTTATGTGGAGGAAAAAAATGTTTTCTGCAAGGTAGAAAAAGTTAAAGAATTAAACTTGAGCATATTGTGATGTTATTTTTTCCCCTTATATACAAGTCATATGGCTTCATCTAATTTTGTTAATGCTTAATGATGTTTTGTTTTAGTTTTTTAGAGGTCATGTTCCTTTGCAGTTTTTAAAAAACATCTAGCAGTTGTTTTGAAATCTTTTTCCTTGTCTTTTATAAATCAAAACAAAGCAAAACAACCCCCAAAACATAGCAGAGATACAGTCTTTATTCAAGGCTGCAGAGAAAGATTTCATCTCCATAGGATCATAGCTTTATTTTTTTTCAGTTGAGGAACTGAAAGCATCTTCATTTCAGATATAAATTTAAAGACAAATTAACATTTCAGTCAAAAATACCTAGCAGCTTTTCATTGAGAATGGGGAACAAAGATTTGAAGTTTGATTCTTTCCATTTTCTGGACACTCCAGAGTCTTGGAGAATACTACTCCTACTAGAATTTTTCCTAATTATACTCCTGCATTACCACTTCATTTGTGAAAAATGACACTTCCCAGAATGTTGAACCTTCCCAGAACCTTCCCACAACCTACCCTTCTAGGTTCTTGGCTGAGAACCCCTGGAATAAAAGATTAACAGGAGAAAAGCAAACAGGAGTTTAATAACATGTATACCTCCTGTGTATATGGGAGAAACCCAGGAAAACTGAGTAACTCCCCCAAATGGGGTTAAGTACCACCTTAAATACCATCTTCAGCAAGAGACAAACGAAGGTATTGATGGAGAGGCCAGTTATAGGAGCTTGTCAGAACACAGTAAACAAAGGTGAGGTTGTTATGAAGATTTAAGTCCATGCTTTCTTCATTGGTAAGAGTTTCTAAGTAAGAGTCATCCTGCTCTTCCTGATACAGAGAAGGAGACACCCGTACAAGTGGAGGTTTCCCTTATACATGTCAATGTCTCCTACAAAAGGGTAACTTCTGCTTGGTTTTCAGAGCTTGTCTGTGTCTGCTCTTTCTTAAAAATAACCAGCCCAAGATAAACCTTATGCAAAGAGACATATTTTGGGGTGACAAATTCGGCTCCCCTTCAGTCATCACCAGTTCATGTCCATGATCCAGCTTCTTGAACTACTATGTGTGTGATGAATATAGGGGCACCAAAGTGACCCAGCCCATGATGCCTCAAATATTAGCTTTTATTAGATAAATAACTATGTAGTGTTCTGATTTTCACTGAAGCCAAAGAAAACAGTGGATGGAAGGAAGCTGATGTAGCTCTGTACTGTCTTCTTTTTAACACTAGTATATTTGCTTCACAGCCTTTGATGTTAGTATTTCTTCTGGATTCATGTAATTAACCACCTAATTCCTTTCTCTTTTTTTTTTTCCTGTATTCTTGTAACTATTTTAGTCAAAAGTATAAGTAAACAAGTCAGGGACAGCCAGATGTATGCTAATTGAATAGACTTCAGTATTTCAGGGTGCTTGAAACAATCTGCATCCCTCAGTGATTTTTTTTTCTGCACAAAAACCAAGGCAAACTTCACTTTAGTTGAGAAAAAATAAGTTCATTTTCTAGAGATAAGATTTTACAAAACTGGAAATATGTCATTATTGCAGTATACTCTATTTATACCCTAAAAAGTTATTTTGAGAATTTCTTCCCAAGGTAGACTGTAAAATCCTGGGGACAGGTGAGAGAGGGTGACTCATTTCCATAACAAATAAATTAAGAAAACCTAATAAATTTGCATTGAGGAGAGTTTAAAAGTCACCTGCCTTACTTCTCACTCTTGTCCCTATTTTCCCAAGTATTACCAGTGTTATTTATAACCTTTGTTGGGAAAGAAACATTTTTCTCTACCTTTCAAGATTCTTTTGTCTGGTCTAAGAATTAAACTGACATAAGACAGATTAACAGGAGGAAATCAAATATAATTATGTATGCATGGGGGCTTCATAATTATATGAGGCCCACCGGCAGCCAAGCAATTGAAGCGTATATGCCATCCAGAGCTAAGGATATGGGGGTAGGGGTCTGGGGCTTCAGAGGGAAGGAAGACAAGTCACAGGAAGATGAAAGAGTAAATATTTGGTGAACAAATATGTGCTGGGCCATGCAGAAATGGCAGAACACAGAGAAGAATTTTAATAAACAGACTTGGCTAAATTCTTCCATGTCTACCACCCTGGGTCATATTATATTGTAGTTATCTATGGTGATAGCAGCTTCCTTCCTGGAGCAGGTCCTCTTTCTAAATTATTTTAGGAATTTAGGAGAAAGGTCAAAGATTCTTCCCAAGGTTTCTGTTTCTTAAAAATAATCGGCCTTGAATAATCCACCTGACAAAGAGACACATTTTGGGGTGGCACTTTTTGCTTCCCTATACCTTCTTTACTAACTATAATATTTTGAAAATAAATAAAAATAAAGCCAGTGATTGAAACTCAAAATTAAGAAGATAAAAAAATCCTCTTTCTAATATGGGTCCCATTACTTATATGGCATAAGTACATTTAATAATATTGTGAAAACCTGTGTTCTAATGCTTTCCTCCCTATGGAAGTTGCTCTTAATACCATAATTTATCTAAGTCTACCTTAAGTCCTTTTTGATGAAAAAGAAACTCCAGAATAGATTCTGTACCAATCATCATGCTGAGAAAAATCAATGATACTTTCTTACTACTCAGAATGTCCCTTTTCATTCTTTCAGTGAAACTAAATTTTAAGCCTATACTCTCCCTGATCTGCCTATTCTATTGTGAACATGTTAGTTCAGAAGGAAAGAGAAGTAAAACCTTGCAAGTCAAACCAGCTTTCAGAGCCAAGTAGCGATGTTCATTCTTGTATATGATAAATGAAAATTATACCTGGTGAAACCATAGCATACTTGTTTATTCAAATGAAATGGAAAATATGCATGTAGCATGGGAAATAAAACTAATTCCCAGCAGCAATCCAACAAAATTACTTATACACCAGCAGCAGACATTATAAATGGTATATTTCAGCAATAATTCTTAACCATAATGCCAAACTATTACCAGCCATGGTTGGCTGTTACTGCATGCAATATTCGCATCTTTCTACTCCTATTAATTCTGGAAAATGGTGCAATGCAAGAGACACACCCAATATTTTGATATAGAATTTGTATTGAACATATGTTCCTTCCGTACTTTTAGTTTGAATGTAAAATTAACACAAAACTTAAGTATGTGCAAAAGGAGTTGTTAAAATTTGTCAGTAAATACATGCCTGGTGTGTACAGATACTAGTGCAACCAAACTCTAAAGTCGCAATGTGTTAATGTTTATAAATGTATAGATAAGTAGAATAATAGATCGATATAGGTATGTCACCACTTCATGAGAACATTTAAAAATATATAGTGTTTAAAATTTTTATCCAAAAACCTGAATATATTAAGTTTCTTAAGGATTTAATAAAACTCAGAAGAGTTAAAATAATATTTAAATCCTCATATCAGTCAGGTTTCAGGAAGGAAAAGAAAGCCCTCACCAGATCATTCAATAGAAAATATTTAAACATGTTGGAAAAAAAGGAAAATGCAAACCAGGAACCTAAAGTAACCCAGAGATTTTCAGTATTGGGAAACTCTTACCCTTCCTAGGGGCAGAGGGATAATGGGGACAAGACCCTTACAAAAAATAACTCAAAATTGATTTAAGACTTAAATGTCAAACCTGAAACCATAAAACTACAAAAAAACATAGGGGACATTGGTCTTGGAAATGATTTTTTGGATATGACACCAAAAGCACAAGCAACAAAAAGCAAAAAGCAACAAGAGGGACTATATCAAATTAACAGTTTCTGCAAGGCAAAAGAAATGATCAACAGAATGAAAAGGCAATGTACAGAAAGGGGAAAATACTTGTAAACCACATATCTGATAAGGAGCTGATATCCAAAATATATAAGGAAATACAAATGAAACCTGCAATGAAATACCACTTCACACCTGTCAGAATGGCTAAAATCAACAACACAAGAAACAAGTGTTGGTGAGGATGCAGAGAAAGGGGAACCCTCCTGCACTGTTGGTGGGAATGCACACTGGGGCAGCCATTGTGGAAAACAGTATGGAGGTTCCTCAAAAAGTTAAAACTAGAACTACCTTCTGATCCAGCAATTGCACTACTAGGAATTTACCCCAAAGAGTTCAAAAATACTAATTCAGAATACTAATTCAATGTTTAAAGCAGCATTATCTACAATAGCCAAATTATGGAAACTGTCCTAGTGTCCATCGACTGATGAATGGATAAAGAAGAAGTGATATATATATACAGACACACAGACACACACACACAATGGAATATTACTCAGCCATAAAAAGAATGAAAACTTGCCATTTGCAATGACATGGATGGAGCTAGAGAGTATCATGCTAAGTGAAATAACTCAGAGAAAGACAAATACAATATTATTTCACTCATATGTGGAATCTAAGAAACAAACCAATGAGCAAAGGGGAAAAAAAAGAGAGAAGCAAGCCAAGAAACAAACTCTTAACCATGGAGAACAAACTGATGGTTACCAGAGGGGAGGTGGGTGGGGGATGGGTTAAATAGGTAATGGGGATTAAGGAGGGCACTTGTTGTGATGAGCACAGTGTGTTTGTATGGAAGTGTTGAATCACTATCTTGTACACCTGAAACTCATATTACACTGTATGTTAACTAACTGGAATTTAAATAAAAACTTAAAACAGGTATATAAATGAAAGAAAGGAACTGATACAACTGTATAGCAAAAACACCAAATAAGTCAATTAAAACATGTGCTAAAGACCTAAATAGACTTTTTTTTCAATGAAGACATAAATGGCCAGCAGGTATGGAGAAAGTAGTCAACATCACTATTAATCATCAGGGAAATGCAAGTCAAAACTGCAATGAGATCTCACCTGAAAACTGTTAGAATGACTATTATCAAAAAGGCAAAAGATAAAAATGAACCCTGGCGCACTGTTGGTGGGGATGTAAACTGGTGCAGCTACTATGGAAAACAGTACAGAGGATCCTCTCAAAATTAAAAATAGAACTACCATATGGTCCCACAATTCCACATCTGGGTATATACCCAAAGAAAATGAAATCACTATCTTGAAGAGATATCTGCACCCCCATCACCAACATGCTTATTACAGAATTATTTACAATAGCCAAGACATGGAAATAATTTACATGTCAAAAGATGAATGGGTAAAGAAAATGTGGGATAGATGATACAGAGGTAGATGGATAGATAGATAGATGATAGATAGATAGATAGAGATATAGATACAGATATATAATAGAATATTATTCTGCCCTAAAAAAAAAGAAAGCTTGCCATTGTGACAACATGAATAAATTTTGAAGGCATTATGCTAAGTGAAATAAGTCAGAGAAAGACAAATACTGTATGATATCACTTATGGGTAGACTATAAAAGCAAACTCATAGAAACAGAGAATAGATTTGTGGTTGCTGCCTGGGGGTTGGGATAAGGGAAATGGGTGAAGGTGGGCACAGGATGCAAACTTTCAGTTTTAAGGTGAGTTAGTCCTGAAGATCTACTGTATAGCATGTTGACCATAGTTAACAGTACTCTAGTGTGTACTTGAAAGTTATTAAGAGAGTAGATCTTAAAAGTTCTCACCACAAAAAGAAAAAAAAGTAACTGAGGTAATGGATCTGTTAAATAACCTTATCAAGGTAATCATTTTGTGATATATATATATACACGTATATATATATATATATATATATATATATATATATATATATATAACAAATCATTGCTTTGTATACCTTAAACTTACACAGTATTATGTTAATTATATCTCAATAAAGCTGGGAAAAAAATAAATAAATAAAGGGTAAGGTAAGAAGTGGTGTTAAAGTAACACAACTTGGGGCTGAGAGGTGTAAGTGAAGACCATGAATGAAGAGCCTGTCTTTGAAAGAAGGAATCACAGAGAAAACATGTTGCAGAAGCAGCAACTTTATGGAAACACTGCTTATTCAGAGGGAGGGGGTGGAAATACTTGGTCTTCTTTCTCCATCTCTTCTGTCAATCTCCAGCTGGTTCCTCTTATGGGTCGAATCCAACAGGAATTCTTTTGGCAAGGGAACATGGGAAAAGTAGTCTTCAGTGGTCCATATGTGATTAGGCAGGACAAAGCAGGGGAAGGACAAGAATAGATCTGAGGGCAAAGAGATGACTGATCCAATCCTTAAAAACATGGCAGCGTTGATATTCAACAGGAAATCTCAAGAGATCATAAATGGAAACTACAGTTAACCTGAGAAAAGGTCGTATAAACTCTATAGATGTTCATTAAAGTAATAAAGGCAGAAACTTATAATTACAATATGCTTTTTATTCATTTTGATACAGAGGACTTTCTGCCACTGGAAATTTCTTTCATGCAAAGACAGATGAGAAAGAAAGGGGTGTTTTTCTGATTGCTTTGCCTGGAAAGGAGGCATTTTCCTACTCAAGTGGCAAGGTTTCCTGAGGAGGAAAAAAAAATGGTCCCTGCTGAGTCTCAGAATGAAAACCACAGAGTGACTGAAACTTGGCCATAATTACAGATAGCCTAGAAGAAGCATGAAAAATGAATAAGAGACAGTAAATTCCATTTATAAAGTTTACTTCTACACCACATCTCTCTGAAGTTGTTTGAATATTTGGTCCAAGGAGAGGAGTAATCAAAATATCCCCCCAAATTAGAGCTTTTTAAATTTGCTGTGAACGTGGGCGCCTGGGTGGCTCAGTTGGTTAAATTTGCTGTGAACGTATATAAAATTTGACTTTTGGCTTTTGGGCAAGGAAGGCCAAATGTGACATACTGACCTAGTTCTCATAATCAGCATGGGAAAGTATGCCATTTAGTCAGGGGCGTTTAAATATTTCCAGACATGAAGTCCTAAAAATTCTCAATAGAAATTTATCTAAAAACATTGTATGATAAAGTGGTACATTGACTACAATAACATTTTATAGCAAAGGTGAAAGTTATATACCACAGGAATCTTTCTTATTATCAGGTATGAGAGAATCTGAACATATAACATTAAGCCACATTTCTGAGAAGTCAGTTGTTCAAGAGCCTAACTTGATGTAGTACACATTAATGGTTTCATTAATAGGCATGTCTAAAAGGTGCTCCAGGGAGTACAAACTCCATAATATAAAAAGATGTTCAAAATGCCCGCATGAGTTTGTGAAATGCTGTATCCTATATACTATAACCCTCCAGGATATTCTAATTTAATAAGAGCATCCCAAAGGATCTGAATGGTCCCTCACAGAGAAATCTATTGAAAGTTGTTCAGCCTAATGTTTTCCAAACACTTTTGCTCACAGAATCTATTTGAGAGTGCGGTTAGTTAATATTTTGGGGGACCAGGTTTTCACATTTCTCGCTTTGGGGAACTCTAGACTCATTTCATCACAGAAATTAAGAGTGTGTATAAGCATTATATGAGTACCATGCTCACTATTGTCATTAATAGTAAACAAAGTGCTGCTCCTTATGAGATGTTATTTAGATGATATTCAGTACTGATAATAAGAATTATCATACTGAGCATTTCCTACAGATCAAGAAACTATGGCCTATGAATAATTTATCTCATCATAACCAATGAAGTGGCCATTATGCCCATTTAATAGACGGTGGTGAAACTTCTTTGAATACCAGAAAATAAAAATCACTTTTTATTTAGAAAACTGAAAAAACTAATAAAGTGGAACTTTCCAGAGCAAGGAATCTGCCTTCTTTTTTTTTTTTTTTTTAAAGATTTTATTTATTTATTTGACAGAGAGAGACACAGCGAGAGAGGGAACACAAGCAGGGGGAGTGGGAGAGGGAGAAGCAGGCTCCCCGCAGAGCAGGGAGCCCGATGCGGGACTCGATCCCAGGACCCTGGGATCATGACCTGAGCTGAAGGCAGTCGCTTAACCAACTGAGCCACCCAGGCGCCCAGGAATCTGCCTTCTGTCCATCGATGGGAAGCGTCTTCATGAAAATCCAGGAAATTCAACAACACTCAAATTTAGAACTACTATAGCTTTTGATACCTTTGGGTTATATATGTTTTAGCAGGACACACATGATGGTGCCCTGGGAGCAGGATGGGGCAAGCGTGAACAGCCCTGGTCCTTAACTAGGAAACCATTACTAATGATAACTTGATCCATTTTATTTTAATCACCATAAATTCCTGGTGATTTTCACTCATCCACATAACCTCATCTGCCACATGGAAAAATATCTAACGTGGGGGTGTTAATAAATATTAATTTATTCTTAATAAAAATAAATCAAATTATTTATTATAAATATTAATTATTAATAAATTAATAATATAATAAATTGATAAATATTTTTGAGGATTTTTTTATTCCCCAGTTTTCTACCAATTATCTGTGGAGCACTGCAACAATGTAAGTTTACAGTGCTAAACAATAAAATGAAAATGCACTGACCAAACTACTAAGGAGCTTCCATAGGAAGTCATTTAATCGGTGTTCTATGATCATTTTCTCTTTTCTGCTTGTCTTTCCAAGTTCCAGACAATATAAATAAGCTCAAAGGGTCTCAAACCTAAGTGCACATTGAAATCTTCAGCAGAGCTTTCAAGTAAAAAAACATAACGGAGCCTACCACAAATCATTAAATCAGAATCTCTAGCGAAGCACTTAGACATAAGTATTTTTTTTTTAAAGCTTTCCACATTTTTCTAACAGCAGCTAAGATGGAAAACTCTCAATCAGTTGTAAATGTAGTCTCAGAAGTATCAAATGAGGAAGCGGTAGTAGAGTAAAAAAATAAGAATTGAAAAAGTATAGGGGAATAAAATAGAAAGGAACAGCATCCAGAGATGACCAAGAAAGTAAAGCATAAAAGTATAATCTGTGACATTAGCATAAGTTTAGTAGGAGCTAGGCATTGAGATACTACAGGGAATATCTATAAACATTTAAAATATAACTCCAACAGAAATTATCTACAACAATGATTAGCAAACACAGAAATTATCTATGACAGTGATTAGCAAACCTTGTTGCTTAACTGAATCAGCTGGGTGAGCCTGTACAAAACCAGATGATCAGGTTGCCCCCCAGACCATATTAAGTCAGTATTTCTGGAGTTGGTGCCTTTTGGCTTGAGGTATGGGTACTTTGAAAGCTCCCCAAATGATTCCATTGTGCGGTAATGAAAGGTTCTCAGATTTCAATGTTCATATGAATAAAAGCACACTTTACATAATAAGGATGGAACACTGGCTCTCAAACTTGGTTGCATATTGGAATAACCTGGGGAACTTTAAAAGTTGCTGATGCTTTGATGCCAACCCCAGATGGTCTGACAGATACTGTGTCAGTATGGTATCAACCACTCATTGATATGCCTTTGATTGTCTTTCTCCCTTCCCCACCTTACCCTTCCCTTCTGTGCATCCTTAGATAATCTTTCAAATCAGTTACCTGCACCCACATCCTAGTGTCAAAGTTGACTTTTAGGGGCTCCCCTGCCAAGACCCCACCTTCAGTCTTGTTACACAACTCATCTGATATGTTCTCTTCCTCTTTCCTCTTTTTTCAAGGTACAATTTTTTTTTTAAGATTTTATTTATTTATTTGACAGAGAGAGACACAGCGAGAGAGGGAACACAAGCAGGGGGAGTAGTAGGGGGAGAAGCAGGCTTCCCCCCGAGCAGGGAGCCTGATGAGGGGCTTGATCCCAGGACCCTGGGATCATGACCTGAGCTGAAGGCAGATGCTTAATGACTGAGCCACCCAGGTGCCCCTCAAGGTTCAATTTTTTTCATGACAGTATTTGCTCTATCCCTTCCAGGCTAATGCTTTCAATCTGACAGAAAAAAAAAAGTTGAGAGGTGCCTGGGTGGCTCAGTCAGTTAAGCGGGGAGTCTGCTTCTCCCTCTCCTCCCCCTGCTTGTGCTCTCTCTCTGTCAAATAAATAAATAAAATCTTTAATAATAATAATAAAAGAATTTAATAAGTTTTTTAATGCAGAATTATTCATTTAATTTATATTTAAAATACACATACTTAGATATATGTATATATATGGTATAAATGTATATACCATGCTTGTCTTTGCTTTAACTTAGCTCATTTTGAACAGTCATAGAATATATTTAGAACATTGCACAGCAAACTATTAGCAGGAACTACCTTCAAAGTGTGAGACTGGGGAGAAAGTGGTAAGAGGATTTTGCTCAATGGTAATTTATGCCCTCCAAGTTTGATAGTATATTTATAATGTATGTTGTACATAATGTTTATAATGTTGTATGCAATAATTGTAAGAAAGGGGAAATAGACAAATAAGAAACAGGTAGTACAGGTATAAATAAATACAAAGCACAAAATTTAATTTAAAGTTTTAAAAAATGAAAAAATTTAAATTAGGATTTAAAATAAAATAAATTTGAAAAAAACTAAACATTAAAAAATAATTTAAAATGGGGTGCCTGGGTGGCTCAGTTGGTTAAGTGTCTACCTTCAGCTCAGGACATGATCCTAGGGTCCTGGGATACAGCCCTGCTTTGGGCTCCCTGCTCTATGGAAAGTCGGCTTCTCCCTCTACCTCTGCCCTTCCCCCACTTGTGAGCACATGCTCTCTCTCTCATAAATAAAATCTTTTAAATATTTTTTAAAAATACAATCCATCTACACAAATTCCTGAAGCATAGATCTTTTTTTCTTTCCATTTTAACCCATAAATAAATAGCCCAATCCCTTAGAGAACATTATTGTTGTAGGTCATTATTGAAATTCAATCAATAGATTTGATTTTTTTCCTTAAGAAAAAATCCCTTAGGAAGCTGGTGTTACCATTTTGGAAGCTTCCTATCACAAATATTTAAGTACAAAAAGTTTGCTATTTATGGAGATAAGCTTTAAACATGTACAAAATGGACTCAGAGCTCCTTATTATTTGACAATAAGAGACCCACAAAAGATTGAAAATTTTCCACTGTGGCCCTCACATACTTTTATCCCTATTCCTCCCCATACTTATTGATAAAATATAAATTTCCCAGCCTTCAGCTGCAATTCACAAGATGGATTCCTCCCTCTTTTGAGAGCCAATTTGAAGTTATTATTCCCAAACCAGCTGATATCTGACTAGCCCTATTGTTAAAGCTCAAGTTATATTAAAAAAAAATCTGTCCTTCTTCCTCTAAGACAGAACATTTCTTCAGAACATGCATGTTGAAATAAAGGCTTACGTTTAATAGTTTTTTGGTTGATCTTATTCTGCAGATAAGTGCTTTACATTAAATTATTTAAATATTAGTATAAAATATAGAGCTTAGTATAATAAAATTTGATAACATATGAATAGAATGATATAATAGTATTAAAATAACAATATGAATAATAATGTGACAACACAAATTTATTATCTCACACTTCTGTGGTTCTGAAGTCTGGGTTAGCGCCACTGGTTTCTTGGCTCCAGGTTACACAAGGCTGAAATCAAGGTGTTGGCTGGCTGGACTCATCAAAGGCTGCAAAGACGTGTTCATTTCTTCCCACACTCAGAATCTCTCTAAGTTTCCTGTCATTCTCATTTCTCTTCTGCCTCCAGCCAGAGGAAGTTCTCTGCTTTTAAGGGCTCATATGATTATATTAGGCCCACATGAATAATCTAGGATAATGTCCCTATTTTAAAGTCCATAATATTAATAATACATTCAAAGTCCCTTTTGTCATTGCAAGATAACATGGTCACAAGTGTGATGGGTAAAAGGATGGACTATACTGGCTTACAGATAATATAAACTTTAGTAGTCTAGTTAAAAAGCTATGTACACTTGTATATGTATGACATGCTTAGAAATAGTATGAAAGTTATATTCTATGTATATCTCTAGTATCTGAATTTGCCAAAATAAACACAGTTCATTTGCAGTTTTAAAAAGAAATATTATTTTGAAATAAGGAAGCACAGGAAGAGGAAAGATGCTTTATTTTAAATTTCCAGTTGACTGACATTTTAATTCCATATTTGGAAAAGTATTTGTTACCCTATTTCCTTTTTGTGACAAATTAGAAACAAAGAGGTTGACTATTCAATATGTGCGATTATAATACCTAATCCAATGCACTCCTTATATCTTCTTGTTGCTAAGGAGTGAGAATTAGAAAGTATTACACAATATGTACTAATTTATAAAGCATATAGTATCAAAAACATATAATACACTTTAATCTCCTTATAAAGTAAATCCCTACTAATTCTTGGTAGATACCAAGAGAATCTCTCATGTATTCTAATAAAAAAAAAAAAGAGTGATAAAACAACTAGAGACCCTGATTCTACATTTAAAATTGTCTTACTGTATCAACTATGTAAATTTTCCTCATACACATAAGGATATTTATGTACTTTGGGTACATAATTGTTTTCAGATTTTACTAATAGGAGTAAAGGAAATAGTTAAAATCATGTAGAAAAAGTATCTTAAGTATCTATCAATATTTGGGGGAAAAGTACTAAAAAACCTATAAAATTTACATTTTTAGAGAAAATTTATGTAACAGTCAGATGTTCAATCATAATGGCCTTGGTCGATATAAATTTAATCTTTCTGGAAGAAAAAAGTTAATTTTAGTTAATTCTAAAACAACAAAAGCAGGGTTAATTTGAAAAACAGTCATTTTCAAGGTAGACTTTACACGCTTCGGGCAAAGGCCTTTGCAATACTTGCAGAGTAATGTCTCAGAGTTAACTGCAAAGCTGTTTTTGATCCTGAAATATTTAGTACTCTATAAAAAGAATTATCAAACCAATGTATCACCATGCACATTTTTTAAACATTTTTTTATTAACATATAATGTATTATTTGTTTCAGAGGCACAGGTCTGTGATTCATCAGTCTTACAAAATTCACAGTGCTCACCATAGTACATACCCTCCCCAGTGTCCATCACCCAGCCACCCCTTCCCTCCCACCCCCACCACTCCAGCAACCCTCACTTTGTTTCCTGAGATTAAGAATTCCTCATATCAGTGAGGTCATATGATACATGTCTTTCTCTGTTTGACTTATTTTGCTCAGATTAACACCCTCCAGTTCCATCCACATCGTTGCAAATGGCAAGATCTCATTCCTTTTGATGGCTGCATAATATTCCATTGTATATACATACCACATCTTCTTTATCCATTCATCTGTCGATGGACATCTTGGCTCTTTGCACAGTTTGGCTACTGTGGACATTGCTGCTATAAACATCGGGGTGCACATACCCTTTGGATCCCTACTTCTGTATCTTTGGGGTAAATACGCAGTAGTGCAATTGCTGGATCATATGGTAGCTCTATTTTCAACTTTTTGAGGAACCTCCATACCGTTTTCCAGAGTGGCTGAACCAGCTTGCATTCCCACCAACAGTGTAGGAGGGTTCCCCTTTCTCCACATCCCCACCAACATCTGTCGTTTCCTGACTTGTTAATTTTAGCCATTTTGACTGCTGTGAGGTGGTATCTCATTGAGGTTTTGATTTGGATTTCCCTGATGCCGAGTGATATTGAGCTCTTTTTCATGTGTCTGTTGGCCATTTGGATGTCTTCTTTGGAAAAATGTCTGTTCATGTCTTCTGCCCATTTCTTGATTGGATTCTTTGTTCTTTGGGTGTTGAGTTTGATGAGTTCTTTATAGATTTTGGATACTAGCCCTTTATCTGATATGTCATTTGCAAATATCTTCTCCCATTCTGTCGGTTGTCTTTTGGTTTTGTTGACTGTTTCTTGTGCTGTGCAAAAGCTTTTTATCTTGATGAAGTCCCAATAGTTCATTTTTGCCCTGCTTCCCTTGCCTTTGGCAATGTTTCTAGGAAGAAGTTGCTTTGGCTGAGGTCAAAGAGGTTGCTGCCTGTGTTCTCCTTTAGGATTTTGATGGACTCCTGTCTCACACTGAGGTCTTTCAACCATTTGTAGTCTATTTTTGTCTGTGGTATAAGGAAATGGTCCAGTTTCATTCTTCTGCATGTGGCTCTCCAATTTTCCCAACACCATTTGTTGCAGACACTGTCTTTTTTCCATTTGACATTGTTTTCTGCTTTGTGAAAGATTAGTTGACCATAGAGTTCAGGGTCCATTTCTGGGCTCTCTATTCTGTTCCATTGATCTATGTGTCTGTTTTTGTGCCAGTACCATACTGTCTTGATGATGACAGCTTTGTAATAGAGCTGGAAGTCCGGAATTGTGATGCCGCCAGCTTTGCTTTTCTTTTTCAACATTCCTCTGCTTATTCGGGGTCTTTTCTGGTTCCATACCAATTTTAGGATTATTTGTTCCATTTCTTTGAAAAAAGTGGATGGTATTTTGATGGGGATTGCATTGAATGTGTAGGTTGCTCTAGGTAGCATTGACATCTTCACAATATTTGTTCTTCCAATCCATAAGCATGGAAAGTTTTTCCATTTCTTTGTGTCTTCCTCAATTTCTTTCATGAGTATTTTATAGTTTTCTGAGTACAGATCCTTTGCCTCTTTGCTTAGATTGATTCCTAGGTATCTTATGGTTTTGGGTGCAACTGTAAATGGGATCGACTCCTTAATTTCTCTTTCTTCTGTCTTGTTGGTGTATAGGAATGCCACTGATTTCTGTGCATTGATTTTATATCCTGCCACTTGACTGAATTCCTGTATGAGTTCTAGCAGTTTGGGGGTGGAGTCTTTTGGGATTTCCACATAAAGTATCATATCATCTGCAAAGAGTGAGAGTTTGACTTCTTCTTTGCCGATTTGGGTGCCTTTTATTTCTTTTTGTTGTCTGATTGCTGTGGCTAGGACTTTTAATACTCTGTTGAATAGCAGTGGTGATAGTGGACATCCCTGCCACGTTCCTGACCTTAGGGGGAAAGCTCTCAGTTTTTCCCCATTGAGAATGATATTCACTGTGGGTTTTTCATAGATGGCTTTTATGATATTGAGGTATGTACCCTCTATGCCTATACTCTGAAGAGTTTTGATCAAGAAAGGATGCTGTACTTTGTCAAATGCTTTTTCTGCATCTATTGAGAGGATCATATGATTCTTGTTCTTCCTTTTATTAATGTATTGTATCACGTTGATTGATTTGCGGATGTTGAACCAACCTTGCAGCCCAGGGATAAATCCCACTTGGTCGTGGTGAATAATCCTTTTAATGTACTGTTGGATCCTATTGGCTAGTATTTTGGTGAGAATTTTTGCATCCATGTTCATCAGGGATATTGGTCTGTAATTCTCCTTTTTGATGGAGTCTTTGTCTGGTTTTGGGATCAAGGTAATGGTGGCCTCATAAAATGAGTTCAGAAGTTTTCCTTCCATTTCTATTTTTTGGAACAGTTTCAGAAGAATAGGTATTAATTCTTCTTTAAATATTTGGTAGAATTCCCCTGGGAAGCCATCTGGCCCTGGGCTTTTGTTTTTTGGGAGATTTTTGATGACTGCTTCAATTTCCTTAATGGTTATAGGTCTGTTCAGGTTTTCTATTTCTTCCTGATTCCCTTTTGGTAGTTGATACATCTCTAGGAATGCATCCATTTCTTCCAGGTTATCTAATTTGCTGGCATAGAGTTGCTCATAATATGTTCCTATGATTGTTTGTATTTCTTTGGTGTTGGTTGTGATCTCTCCTCTTTCATTCATGATTTTGTTGATTTGGGTCATTTCTCTTCTCTTTTTGATAAGTCTGGCCAGAGGTTTATCAATCCTGTTAATTCTTTCAAAGAACCAGCTCCTAGTTTCGTCAATCTGTTCTACTGTTCTTTTAGTTTCTATTTCATTGATTTCTGCTCTGATCTTGATTATTTCTCTTCTCCTGCTGGGTTTTGGCTTTATTTGCTGCTCTTTCTCCAGCTCCTTTAGGTGTAGGGTTAGGTTGTGTACTTGAGACCTTTCTTGTTTCTTGAGAAAGGCTGTATTGCTATATACTTTCCTCTTAGGACTGCCTTTGCTGCATCCCAAAGATTTTGAATAGTTGTGTTTTCATTTTCATTGGTTTCCATGAATTTTTTTAATTCTCCTTTAATTTCCTGGTTGACCCATTCATTCTTTAGTAGGATGCTCTTTAGCCTCCATGTATTTGAGTTCTTTCCGACTTTCCTCTTGAGATTGAGTTCTAGTTTCAAAGCACTGTGGTCTGAAAATAGGCAGGGATGATCCCAATCTTTTGGTACCGTAGAGACCTGATTTATGACCTAGGATGTGATCGATTCTGGAGAATGTTCCATGGGCACTAGAGAAGAATGTGTTTTCTGTTGCTTTGGGGTTGAATGTTCTGAATATGTCTGTGAAGTCCATTTGGTCCAGTGAGTCATTTAAAGTCTTTATTTCCTTGTTGATCTTTTGCTTAGATGATCTGTCCATTTCAGTGAGGGGGGTGTTAAAGTCCCCCACTATTACTGTATTGTTGTCGATGTGTTTCTTTGCTTTTGTTATTAATTGCCTTATATAATTGGCTGCTCCCATGCTAGGGGCATAGATATTTACAATTGTTAGATCTTCTTGTTGGATAGACCCTTTAAGTAGGATATAGTGTACTTCCTCATCTCTTATTACAGTCTTTGGTTTAACATCTAATTTGTCTAATATAAGGATTGCCACCCCAGCTTTCTTTCGGTGTCCATTAGCATGGTAAATGGTTTTCCACCCCCTCACTTTCAATCTGGGGGTGTCTTTGGGTCTAAAATGAGTCTCTTGCAGACAGCATATTGATGGGTCTTGTTTTTTAATCCAATCTGATAGCCTGTGTCTTTTGACTGGGGCATTGAGCCCATTTACATTCAGGGTAACTATTGAAAGATAGGAATTTAGTGACATTGTATTGCCTGTAAGGTGACTGTTACTGTATATTGTCTGTGTTCCTTTCTGGTCTATGTTGCTTTTAGGCTCTCTCTTTGCTTAGAGGACCCCTTTCAAGATTTCTTGTAGGGCTGGTTTCGTGTTTGCAAATTCCTTTAGTTTTTGTTTGTCCTGGAAGCTTTTTCTCTCTCCTTTAATTTTCAATGACAGCCTAGCTGGATAAAATATTCTTGGCTGCATAATTTTCTCATTTAGTGCTCTGAATATATCCTGCCAGTCCTTTCTGGCCTGCCAGGTCTCTGTGGATAGGTCTGTTGCCAATCCAATGTTTCTACCATTGTAGGTTACATATCTCTTCTCCTGAGCTGCTTTCAGGATTTTCTCTTTGTCTCTGAGACTCGTAAGTTTTAGTATTAGATGTCAGGGTGTTGACCTATTTTTATTGATTTTGAGAGGGGTTCTCTGTGCTTCCTGGATTTTGATGCCTGTTTCCTTCCCCAAATTAGGGAAGTTCTCTGCTATAATTTGCTCCAATATACCTTCTGCCCCTCTCTCTCTTTCTTCTTCTTCTGGGATCCCAATTATTCTAATGTTGTTTCGTCTTACGGTATTGCTTATCTCTCGAATTCTGCCCTTGTGATCCAGTAGTTGTTTATCTCTCTTTTTCTCAGCTTCTTTATTTTCCATCATTTGGTCTTCTATATCACTGATTCTCTCTTCTGCCTCATTTATCCTAGCAGTTAGTGCCCCCATATTTGATTGCACCTCATTAATAGCCTTTTTGATTTCTACTTGGTTAGATTTCAGTTCTTTTACTTCTCCAGAAAGGGTTTCTCTAATAACTTCCATGCTTTTTTCAAGCCCAGCTAGTATCTTTAAAGTGATGATTCTGAACTCTAGATCTGACATCGTACTAAAGTCCATATTGAGTAGGTCCCTGGCAGTCTGTACTACCTCTTGTTCTTTTTGTTGAGGTGATTTTTTTCCATCTTTTCATTTTGTCCAGAGGAGAATAGATTAATGAGAAAACAAAATGCTAACAGGGTAACAACATCCCCAGAAAATATACTCTAAACAAATCAGAAAAGACCTGAAGCAGTGGGAAAAGAAAGGGAAAAAGAGAAAAAAGAAAAAGATAATGATAAAAACAAATAAAAACAGAACAAAACAAAACAAAAAAAAACAGAATGTGATCAAATATGATCAGGCTGGTGCATAGATCAGTGCCACACATTAGATTTTGGGTGTATTTGGTCTGTTAGAAGAAAGTGCCTCCCAAAATTTTAAAGAAAGAAAAACTTATATATATACAAAAATAAGGGTTGATATGATGAAGGGATGGAATATGACTGCAAAGATGGAAATTATAAAAAATTTTATAAAAGGAATTGATAAGAAGTTGTTTGAAAAAAGAAAGAAGAGGATTTAAAAAAAAAAAAAAAAGGAAGAATGTGATCAGGCAGGGGAGTAGAAAGAAAACCATACCATAGAGGTTTAGGGTATATTTTGATCTGTTAGAAGAAACTATCTCAGAATTTTAAAGAGAGAACAACTTATATATATATGCCAAAAATACAGGTACCTACTATGAAGGGATAGAATATGACTCTAAAAATGAAATAAAAATGTTTTCTTTAAAAAAGGGATTGATAAGATGTTGGTTGAAAAAGGGAAAAAGAAAAATTCAAAAAAAAAAGACAGTTAAAAAAAATTAACTGTGAAAGACTAAAGAATCATGGTAAAAAAGCCATGAATTCTGTGTGCAGTATTCCCCTAGTGCTGGAGTTCTGCCGTTCTCATTGATCGGTAGACTTGGTCTTGGCTGGCTGTTCTCGCTGATCTTCTGGGGAGGGGCCTGTTGCCATGGTTTCCAAAAGTCTTTGGGGGAGGTGGAATTGCCCCGCCCTTGCCCGGTCCGGACTAAGTAATCTGCTCGGGTTTGCTCTTGGGAGCTTTCGTTCCCTGCGAGCTTTCCGTACAGCTTTGGAGGCGGAGAGTGAAAATGGCAGCCTCCCAATCTCCCCCCGGAGGAGCTGAGACCTCGGGGCCACGCTCCTCAGTGAGCCCCCAGAGAAAAGCCGTCAGTCACTCCCGTCTCCCCGGTCTCCGGCTGTACTCCATGCTCACCCGGCCTGTGACTGCGCGTTTCTATCTCTGGCACCCGACCCTTTGTGGAGTCTCCAAGCCCAGCAGATTCCTGCGGTGCGCTCCCACACCTCTCCTCCCAGGGGAAGAAGGTGAGTCTCCCCGGATCTGCCGCTTGTTGGGTCCCTGCTGGAGGAGCAGGGGCCCGACTGTGCCGCGGATCACGGTTTCTGGCCACCCCGAGCTGAGAGCCCGCGCCTGGGCTCCGCCTCTGCAGCCGGCTTCCCTGCTCCATCACCTGGGAGCTCTGCCACACTCAGGCACCCCCGGTCTTTCTGTGACCCCGAGGGTCCTGAGACCACACTGTCCCGGGGGGTTCCACCCCCCGCTTAGCCACCAGAGTGACGTCCATCAGTGGAGCAGACTCTTAAAAGTTCCGATTTTGTGCTCCGCGGCTCTATCACTTGCCAAAAGTGGACAACGGAGGCCCCTCCCCCGCCGTCTATCCTCCCGAATATCGCCTCGGATTCACTTCTCTGCACGTCCTACCTTCCAGAAAGTGGTCGCTTTTCTGTTCAGAGAGTTGTTGCTCTTCTTTTCTTCGATCCCCTGTTGAGTTTGTAGGTGTTCAGGTTGGTTTGATCCCTATCCAGCTGAATTCCTGAGAGGAGACGAAATCTAGGTCTCCTACTCCTCTGCCATCTTGCTCTGCCCCCCTGTCATGGTGATTTTAATTCTGTGATATCTTTCAGTAATTTTAAAGTCATGAATGCCAAGTTGATGTTTAATAAATATCTCTGGAAGGGAGATTTAATTACATGGAATGTGTGGATTTTTTTTCTGGCCTCTTTGACTTTGGAAAAATACAAACAACCTGAAAAAATTTTATTATATTAAAAAATGAGGACTGGAATAATCAGGAGGGTAAGATCAGAATTACATGTGGATGATCTAGTTTTATATCATATTACCCAGAAGAAGAGCTAATATCATACATATCCAATTCTACCTATGACTTTTCTGAGGGATATTTCAGGAACTTGCAACTACCTAGAATTGTGGTATTACCTTCTGATATGTACTGTGTTTATTAATTGATGAAATGAATGAATAAAGTGTTATGAAAATTATATTAAAATATTTAAAATGCAGGTAAATAAATTAATTGCTCCTGAAAGTCATTTTACTTTCAAATTCTACAAGTATCATCAATGTATGAAATGTTCTGTGACTCTCCACTCTCATGGATAAAAAGAATTAAAACAATGCTGGAAACATACAATTCATTATTAATATTAGTAAAAAGGAGAGCTAGATTAAAGGGAATTTTACCCTTAAAAGTCGTGATGTCATACAGTTTGACTATAAGTAGCATCTTAATTTGGGAAAGGTAAAACAAAATAATTAACTTTTCTTTGGAATCCATTGAAGAGAAAGATAAAGCCCAAATAAACTCTAGGAATATTGATTTTGTAGAGCAATATGACCAAAATGAGTTTCTTAGAAACAACATGAAATGATTAAAACCCCAAACTTTCTTTAGTGCTTAATATACCTAAATAACTTCTTCCTCCTGATTTCCACTGTTGGAAGTGTTTGATAATTGCATTTTACAGTGCCATCAGAAAACAGGATTTTGGGGGCACCTGGGTGGCTCAGTCAGTTAAGCATCTGCCTTTGGCTCAGATCATGATCCCAGGATCCTGGCATTGAGCCCCACATCGGGCTCCTGGCTCAGCGGAGAGTCTGCTTCTCCCTCCCTCTGCCACTCTCCCTGCTTGTGCTCTCTCTCTGTCTCTCTGTCAAATAAATAAATACAAAATCTTAAAAAAAAAAAAAGAAAAGAAAACAGGATTTTGGAGGGGGATGGTATTTGCTTTCAAGTAATGTAATTTCAAACTAGTTTAGTGGAGTATTACTTAGTGCTACTAAACCCCAATTCCTTCAGTCCCCTACCTCTCTTTAAGGGACAACTTCTCCCAGCCTAATTTTCAGCATTCTTATGCTGGGACCACCTCTCCTTCTTCAGTATAGTCTGAGAATAGTATCTAAAATGAATTCATACTGAGTTGTTGATAACTGCATCAAGGATCGTTTCTTCACATGCATCTCCTCTTTCTGTGAGTTACTTAAAGGCAGGAATCATATTTTATTCATGATTATTTTTAAGACTTCTCATGGTGCTGAAGTTAGGATACAGTCACTACCTCAACAATTCAACAAAACAAAATTTTATTATAATGCTGAACAACTCACCCCTTCCTTATTGTGAACCATCTATCTATTTTATAAATTGTGCTCTGGGATCTGAAGAAACAGGAGAGGGTAGAATAAATAGAGAAATTTAAGTAATGATGGAAAAGGGGAATGAGTGATTGAATAAACATGGCACATGGAGAAAACAAGCAAAGGATGTTTGGGTCAGGCTGTTCCCATTTAGTAATAAGAGAAAGAGTATTTGGGAAACAAGGAGGAAAGTGACATGTACTGAAGATCCCATGCACGTGTTCCTCCAGCCAGGTATCCCCACTGTACTGTGCCTTTGGTATTGTTAACATTATTTCACTTATGAGAAAACTAAGGTTCAGAGAAATGGCCAAAATATGGAACTACCAAGAGGCAGAAGCAAGTAGGCAGTTTATGTCTTTCTAAAATCTGTCAAAGGAGAAACAAAGATCACTACAACATGAAGATTTTTTTTTAGAGGAATAGATTTTAAGGTTTTTTACAGCAGTTTTAGGTTCACAGAAAAATTGAATAGTTAGTACAGAGAATTAAAAAAACACTTCTTTCCCATTTTCCACTATTATTGACATCTCTTAAATTAGTGTGGTATATTTGTTAAAATTGAACCAGTATTGATATATTATTAAATTAAAAAACATAGTTTACATTAGGGTTCACTCTGTGTTGTAAAATTCTATGGATTTTTATGTCATGTGTCCACCATTATAGTATCTCACAGTAAAGTCCCATCACAGAATAGTTTCATTGCTATAAATATCCCCTGTGCTTCACCTATTCTTCCCTTCCCCTGGAAACCACTGATTTTCTTTTTTTTTTTACTCTACAGTTCTATTGTTTCCAAAATATATAGTTGAAATCACACAGTATGTAGCCTTTTCAGACTGACATCTTGTACTTAGCAATAAGCTTTAAGTTTCCTCCATGTCTTTTTATGGCTTGATATTTCCTTTCTTTTTAGTGCTGAATAATATTCCACTATATGGATACACCATAGTTTTATTCATTCACCTATTGAGGGACATCTTTTTTGCTTCCAGTTTGGGGTAATTACGAATAAGGCTGTAGTAAACATCCATGTAGGAGTTTTTGTGTGGACATAAGCTTTGAACACATTTTTATAAATACCTAGGAGTATGATTGTTGGATTGTCTGGTAATCTATGTTTAATTTTTTTTTAAAGATTTTATTTATTTATTTGACAGAGAGAGACACAGCCAGAGAGGGAACACAATCAGGGGGAGTGGGAGAGGGAGAAGCAGGCTTCCCGTGGAGCAGGGAGCCAGATGCAGTGCTCCATCCCAGGACTCTGGGATCATGGCCTGAGCCAAAGGCAGACGCTTAATGACTGAGCCACCCAGGCGCCCCAATCTATGTTTAGTTTTATAAAGAAATTGCCAAGCTGACTTCTAAAGTGGCTATACCATTTTGCATTTACACCAGCAGTGGATGAGAGTTTCTGTTGCTCCATATCTTCACCAGCATTTAGTGTCATCAGGTGGTTTTTTTTTTTTTTAATTTTAGTCATTCTAATAGGTGTATAGTGTTATCTCATTTTAAATTTGTAATTCCATAATAACATATAATGTTGAGTATATTTGCATGTGCATATTTGCTATCTGTTTAACTTCTTTGGTGAAGTGTCTGTCCATACATTTTGCTATTTTTAAGTGGGTTGTTTGTTTGGTTATTACTGAGTTTTAAGAGTTCACTATATAGTTTGGATACAAATCCTTTATCAGATATATGTTTTGCAAAGATTTTCTCCAAGTCAGTAGCTGGTCCTTTCATTCTCTTAACAGTGTCTTTCACAGAGCCGAACGTTTTAATTTCAGTGAGGTTCAACTTACCAATTTTTTTCTTCTATGGACCATGTTTTCAGTGTTGTATCTAGAAACTGATCACCTAACCCAAGGTCACCTGGATTATCTCTTATGCTATATCTAAAAGTTCTATACTTTTGTTGCATTTTACATTGAGGTCTATGGTACATCCTGAGTTAATTCTTCTGAAAGGTATAAAGTCTGTGTCTATATTTAATTTTTGCATGTGGATGTCTAGTTATTTCAGTCCCATTTGTTGAAAAGATTATCCTTTCTCCATAAAATTGCTTTTGCTCTTTTGCCAGAGATCAGTTGACTATATTTGTGGGTCTATTTTGGGGATCTCTGTTCTGTTACATTGATACATTTGTCTATTCTTCTATTAATACCACACTATCTTGATTCCTGCAGCTTTATAGTAGGTCTTAAAGTTGGTATTGCCAGTCTTCTAACATTGCTATTCTTCAGTATTGTGTTGGCTATTATAGGTTGTTTGTTTTTAACTTACCAATCAAGAACACATATAGTAAAGAAATGCATTAAGTAATTCCCCAAGAGAAAATATGTTATTCTCTTTCTCTTATGGTTTTATTAATCAAGAAGTATAAGTTTACATTCTGCATAATACAGAATAAATCCATTAGTCCATTCTTGATTTATAAATCAAGAAATTCTAATATCCATTTTCTGGAAAGAGTTATAGCAGCAACTGTTAACATGGCACTCAAATTTCCCTTTGAAAGAGAATTTGTAAGGAGAAGAGTAATTTGCAGAGAGCCTCCAGCTAACGCACCTTTTGGATATACTTCTGCATTCTTTCAAAGGCTATACTGTTTTCAGGCCAGTCCCAGTAAGTGACTGAAAACAGTGGGTATACAAGAGCCAAAACATCCCTGCCCAACATGGGACTTTTCTAATGGGCATCTACGTTCTGGGACTGCTCATCCACCTGACCAAGACTTTCCCAAAGCAGCTCTGCAGTCTGAGGGTCTTTCTACCACATTCTGTTTCCTTCTTTCTCCTCTTTCACAGGGGCCAGACCTGCATTTTGCAGTTGGAAGTCTCTCCCCATGTAGTCCTGTTCCCATTCTCTTTTATCTTTCAGAAGTTCTTCTCTTAATAAATCTTATGTGTCCAATACCATTGAATTGTCTGCTTCTCAGAGGACCCAAACTGATAGAGTCTTCAATTAGATGGGGTAAGGTTGAATTAGCTAGGGTTGCTCAAAGTTGATGGATTCAAGGTATATGGAACTGAGCTTTGCAACTAAGCTTCTTGGCTCTCAAAGTAGAGTGTACCAGTCAACCTACAGATACAAAACAGAGCCCAACTATAGAGCCACCCAGCTGAGTCTAACCTAAACCAGGTGATCCCTCCACCCAGGGAATTCTAATAATAAATAGTTATTTTAAACCATTGGCTTTGACTTAGTTATTCATGTAGCAAAACTACCTGATTCAGTGTTTCTCACCAATCCATTATCATCAGTCACAAAGTAATAGACTTGAGCAGTTATAATGCAAATAGGAAATTTTATAAATGAAGAAATATAAATCTAGCTTTATGGCATTTTCTCTAAGTTACCAAAATCAAGAGAAGCTTTAGCACAGAAAAAACAAGCCTACTAGAAGAAAGCTAAATGAGGCTCTAGCTAGAATACAAAGATGTAAGCAAAAATATAAGAGCAATAAAACAGGGCAGATTTAGAGCATTAGAGGAAAATTTCTAAGAAGCCAGAATTCAATAGTTATGTGTTTAGAAATACAACCTATTCCATGCTCAGCACCTGACAAGATAAGATGTATTAGGTTGCTACTACAGAAAGTAAATAGAATCGCCCCTTAATAGAAATTCTAAGAAGCTCTGATAGGCAAGGCCCAGCATTAGAAAAACAGAAGGAGTAGATACATTGTACACACAATGCCAGCCACCAGCAGGAGGTTAATGGGGGGAAAAGGTACTACATTTTTCTTTTCCTTTTCATTAAAGTCATTTTTCTCTCTCTCTGCCCCCCCTCTTTCCCTCCTTCCTTCCCACCCTATATTGGGAGAAAATTGCATTATGTGAAAGAAATATAAAAGAGAAAGTGACTCAGCTTGACATGTTAACTATGATCTTACTCATTGTAAATTCTGAGCACTCTGATATCAGTATCTGTGTACCAAGCTATGTATATGTAGAAAAATATACATGAGCTCTTCAAAATATTGTGGTTACTGTGAATTTGGAAGAAAATATCACATAAGTGATTTGTCAGAGTTTGAAATTTGTGATGCAAAGATGTCTGCAACATAGGCCCTATTGAAGCAAACTCTTATGCGGGGATCAATAATCACAATGAAATGAGATGAGTGAAATCATAGAGATGTGCATGGAATGCAACAGAGAGAAAAAGGATACTTGTCCGTAGAAAATAGTAAGGAAGGTGAGTAGAGATGGCAAACTTGAAGAGAGGAGTTAACATTGCTTTTGCTAGTCCTTAAATTATGAGACAGAAGTGTTGAGAGATAAGTCTGAAAAGACAAGGAGGAACCATTCTTTGGAGACCATGCATGCCATGCTAAGGAATAGACATTTTACTATATTGTAGGTTACTAGGGACCAGTGTAAGATATGACTGTTTATGTTGTGGAGGGGGCTCTTGAGGAGGTCGGAGGATTTGGTATTTGAAAAATTTTAATTTGAGATATATTACCTAGATTATAATATGGAAAGCAGATAAAGAAGGCTTAAAAATATTTCCTGTTTAAAGATGCTTAGGAAACTAGCAGAGTTAAGACAGAATACTGTTTTCAAAGACTGGAGCTGCAAAATATATTTAATTTGTGTTTTGAGAAAATTTCATAGCACAGAACTAATATGCTAAAAAAACTATATATGGAACAGAGTTGTGCTTAATATTTGTTGTGTTTGGAGAAGCATATGAACATTCTGGAAATTTTTACTCTAGAGACTAATTAAAAAGATAGCTGAAGATAAGTTGCCAGGGTGTGTACTGCTTTTTAATTGACAAGACTTAATACAGCTACAACTTAAAGAAAGAGAGGGAAATAAAGGGGAGATACTATACCATATAAAGCAACTTTTTCTAAAAATGAAGGATTTACTTTAACAATTATTCATTGTTAAATGAATTTCTCTAAGGTAATCATTTGATAAAAGGGAAGGTTAAGTTTCTAAACCAAGATGAAACATTTTGGAAATACTAATCAATATTGAATGTGAATTTAAATTCTTATAGAAACCTACTTTTTCATACTTTTGGTTTTTTTATTGCATAATCATACTTAACAAAGTTTGCTCTTTTTAATTTTATTGAGATGGAATCTAGATATAAATTATCTAACTTTGAGTTATTTTTAAGGATACCAAGCAGGCCTATGAAGTTTCAAAATTTAACTGCTTAAGTTGACGATCAGCTTTATAGATGGTATCCTGTTTAGTATATATTTTTTGTACTGTTAATTCAATGACTTTTCACAGATAGCTCTCAGTTTAATGGACATGGACCTAATTCCTTAGCATGTGAATACATTTTTCACTTAATTGCTCTATTTCTTTCTTGTATATTTACCTTAAGAAATAAAATGACTCAGATTGAAAATGAAAAAGTTAAAAAAATGGAAACTTAACTTTATACGAGTTGTAAATGCCACTCTCCTTACAACCTGTAAAGTTTTATTTCTAGTTTATTTGAAAATATTGTAAAAGTTTAATGATCAATAGATGCAAAAGGGAAATGTTTGTAACCTAATACAAAGAATTACACATGCATCTAAGCATGCGTATCTTTTAAAAAATTTGGTTTGGGAAGATTATTAAATGGCAAGCTTTAATTTCTATTTGGAATTTTATACTATTTTTATGTTAGAATAT
The DNA here is from genome assembly GCF_029215605.1 of Mirounga angustirostris. Lineage (NCBI taxonomy): Eukaryota > Metazoa > Chordata > Mammalia > Carnivora > Phocidae > Mirounga > Mirounga angustirostris. Next base: position 29,203,849 of record NW_026991719.1, on the reverse strand, counting down.
TCTAAACAAATGACTCTCATAGTAATTGAATCTTTTTACATTAGCATATGCTGTAATAAAAATGTGATATTCCTTTCTGAACAATGCAGTTTGTAACTAATGTTTCCTGATGCCCAAATGTGAGAACTAAAATCATTGAAAGTAAAAAGATTCATTTTGTATATTTATAATTTTTTCTCTTCTTTGTGTTGAGGAAGATGGGGAAAAATTAGAAAATGCTATGAAGTGCTAAATAGTGTCTGGCACATACTAAGTGGTCAAAAATGTTAGTTATTACTATTGTTTAGATATTTGAATTGGTTTATATTTCTTTCCTTTTTTATATGTCTATTAAATGTTTGTGACATAAACTCTGTGACAGATCCAGATATATACCATTCAGATCCCTCATCAGGTAGGAGTTTACTGCCTAGCTCCAAGGATTGTGGTTAGTTGACAGCCTCCAGCTATTAGCTTCATCAACATCCACATTAACTTGTGAGCCAAAGTTACGATCTCATAGGGCAGCAGAGCAATAATGGAGACGTAGTCCAAGGGCCTAACCAGCCTCCCACTGAGGATCTCCTTTTTGAATAATCTTTGCTCTGTAGCTCCTGGTTGAGCTGTTAGAAATTTTATCAGGTCAGAATTGTGGGGAAAGAAAACTAATTTTCTTTCTAGCCTTGTAGGTTATTGGCTGAGACCACCCCCCCATAATAAAAAATTAATAAGAGAAAAACAAATGGAAATATAGTAACATGGTTACCTCCTGTATATATGGAAGAAACCCAGGAAAACTGAGTAACTTCCCCAGATGGCCCAAGCCACCACCTTAAATAACATTTCCAGCTAAAGACAAAAAATGTTGAGGGAAAGATGGGAGGGAGGCCAGTGATGGGAGGTTATCAGGAAAAGCACAATAATCAAGGGTAGGGTTATTGTGTAGATTTAAGCCATTGCCTTCTGCATTGGTAAGAGCCTCCCCTTCTTGGTACAGAGAAGGAGACACCCTTACAAATGAAGGTTTCCCAGTAAATATTCCTTACAAAAGAGTAACTTTGACTTGGTTTTCAGAGCTTCTCCCATGTCTGCTGTCTTAAAAATAACCAGCTTAAAATAATCCTTATGCCAAAGAGGCATATTTTGGGGTGACAAATTCTACTTCCCTTCACAATCATGTTCTGACAGCTCCTTGTGTCTAATCCTACTTCCTCCCTTTTCTTGCTCCATCTGTTACTCTACAATAAATGTTTTTACTCTTAACTCCATCCCAGCATCTACTTCCCAGAGAGTTCCACCTGAAACTAACATCAAATTTCACTTTGCATATATCTGAAAAAAACGCATCACGTGAAGTTTGAAATAGTTGGTCTGTTGAAGCATAATTTTTAAAATAGGAATGGAGAATAAATATGTCAAATATTTATTTGTGGGACAAGTAAAACTACCAAAGTATAATTTGGAAAGTTGAAAACATGGTTCTTACATATGATGGGCTGAATTATGTCCTGCCAAACTTACATGTTAAAGCCCTAATCCCCAGTACCTCAGTATGTGACTATATTTGGAGATAGGGCCTTCAAAGAATGATTACGGTAAAATGTGGCCATTGGGGTGGCCCCAATCCAATTTGACTGGTGTCCTTAAAAGAAAAGGACATTTGGACACACAAAGAGATACCAGCAATACCAAAGGTGCTTAAACGGAACATTGGATACCCACTTCTCCCAAAACATCTTTCTTATTTTCCAAAATAATATTAAACTGCACCAAAATTTAACTCAATGCAAGATACAAGAACAAAACAAACCCCAAAAAAGTTAAAAATATTAAGTATTATCCCTTCATTTGTCCTCATTCCTTACTTCTTGCCTCCCACGTTTATCATCAAGTCTTCTGAATTTTATCTCCAAAATGAATTTCAAATCCATCCGCTTCTCTCCATCTTCACTGAAAACTCACTTGTTCTGGATGCCATTATCTAATACTTGGAATACTAAAATAACATTCCTGTTTCTACACTTGCTCAAACTCCATTAATTCTCCATATAGTGATGTTTGAAATAAGTATCAGATATGACATTCCCTTAATTAAACATTGAATGACTTCTCATTTAACTCAGAATGAAGTATAAAATATTTCATAATTTACCTGGTTCCAGCATACATCTCCCAAAACATTTCATACCATTCTCTTCTTAATTCAATATGCTTCAAGCACATTACTCACGTTTATTCCTGAAAATGGCAAGTCCTTTTCCATGTCAATATTTTTATACTAACTATTCCCTCTGCTTGAAATATACTACTTGCCCAGCACTATGCATATGTTGCTCCTTCTAATTCAAACATCAGATCACAACAACCTCTTCGGATAAGCCTTTTCTGACTACCTTATTTAAATTTGTCTGTACATGCATGCAATATCTATAAAAACATATGGTGTCCTGCCTTCTTTTCACTTACTACAATATATAATTTTTTGCTGTTTTTTATGCTTGAGTGGATATTACAAAATCTTTGCCAAACATATCTTCTACCTTCCAAACCGTCTTCATGATCTGAACTTAATATACCAGCCTAGTATTAACATCTAAAGTGAACTTAAAATGAAAGGAAATACAAACAACTGGTATTCGAAAGCCTTTTTGAAATCCTTGAAGCAAAGTCTGCATAAAGGCCTTTGAGAGTTTTACTGGACTTGATGTTACAGCTAAGCATTTATCCTATCTCTTGATAAGATCCTCGAAGATGAGGAGCTGCTCTTTACCGCAGGGATTCACAGGCGGAAAACAAAGATTACTGAATTTTCCATAGATCATGTGTCTGAAGGAAAGATGTAATTTATTTACAAACTAAGGTTTACATGCTGAAGTGGAATACTACTGATTAGTTCAGAGGATATCTTCAAAGTGAACCCTTTCAAGTTTAGGCTCTTAATACAATACATTAAGTGCCAGGCAATGTTTCCATTACTCAGCTTCTACCTCATCTGGGGGAAAAGTAGAGGAGAAATCAAGGAACAAACCCACAGTAGTTGGAGGGAGTCAGAGGAGAGAAGTTCTTCCAAATAGGGACATTGAGCACTTCTGTCAATGTCAAGATAATTGTTTCAAGTATACTAGGCACGAGTATGAATCAAGTGAGCACTACCCAGGTACTTCTGTACTCATCGAAGGTGCCAGGCAAACAATTGTGTTGTTATTGTTTTACCTCACGTGTCTACTTCACACTTCTGAGGACCATGCATACTCTTGGATTTGGGGAATTGAGTTAAACACTGGATTAGTGCGGGTGCAAGAAAATGGTTGAATGTATTTTGTGAGTTTAAGGGAAAACTGAGCGACAATAATGAAAAATGATCCTTCTTCTAAGAATTCAAAAATCTTAAATTATTATTTTTATTCCTAAAGCTGGTCCTAAACAGAAAGCCTCCAGTAGGCCTTTATTGACTATACCAGCAAACATGTGCAGATGAAAAGATGTCATGGGACCAGTATGAAGCATGCAGGCAGTGCTCATGCATACAGCCTAACTGAAAAAAGCACCACTCGTTTCTCATCCTCTATGTTGGTATTTGTCATAGTCGCAGACTTCCCCTGAACCTTTGAAGAAAAGTAAGAAATAGTGTGGAAATGTCAACAATCTCACCCAAGCAGAGGTAACCTTATCAGCTCAGAGGAAAGTGAAGAGGTAGCATCCCTCCAACCCAACCTTTAGTTCTAAAGCAGCATCCTTTGAGCCATTAAACATTTTGAGAAGGCCTCATGGCCAGATAATGCTGCTACAGAAGAAGAGGAAAGTGTTTCAGGAGAATGGGAAGGCCTCATGTAGTTAGAAAAGAAGGAAATTCTTGTCATATTTTGTGTGAAATAATATGAGCTGAATGAAGCTGGACAAGCATGTGTGACATGCTGTGTAATATGTGAAGGGCAGCCAGAAAGTTGGGAGCTGGGTCTGTTCGACAAGAGCCAATATTTTCAAACACTATTTCATGTGTTGTTTTGTTTTGACTTTTTGAAACTAAATTAAAGACCAATTACTTAATTCAGTTCCAAATGTCCAGACTTATACTCTGACAAGCCTTATGACTGCCATATAAGTGAGATGTCATAATTTCAGAAGTTGAGCTTCATATCTTGCCATGCAAGTATTATAGGGGAAAATATTGTTATGTCTGACAACCACCCTTTCTCTCTGTAACAATTTGTTTAAATTGTCACATTCCTCTGAATATAAAATGTTTGCTACTTTCATGAGCATTAAATGACAAAACTAAAAAAAAATTAACTGCAGAAGTCTATTTCCATTATGAGTGAACTCTATTTCCTTTATGAAAAGACTGTAGACCAATACCTGGTTCTCCTAGTCTTCCTGGGCATACAGCTAGACCATAACCCCTAGCCACTTGCAACTTGTAGGGCCATGTGTTTCACCAAAAGAATGAGAGCATACATGTCACATGTCACTTTCACACTAAGATACAGTGTGAGTCCTGGATCCCTGAGTCACCTGACCATAATTGCACGTATTGGGCTATTGTTTCAGTGAACAATAAATTGTGATTTCACTAAGTTATTGACTCTTCCTTCTTTACAGCAGTTAGGCTACCCTGAAAATGCAGTGAGGATATAATCTTTGTTATGTTTTATTCGTTAAGAAAGAGCTGGTTGAAGGTAAAAAGTAAATACTACACTCTTGAGGGAGAGCAGTGTATGCTGTCCCCAAATGTGCCACTTGGGCATGGGGATTGTTTTGAGCTGAAGGCAATTAAGACCCAGCAGACAAAGGAAAAGCTTTTTGCTTCTCCCTTAACTGCCTGCAAGAATGTACATAGAGGGCTGGTACCAAGACAAGAGCTACTACCAGAGATAATTATTTTATCTGAAAGACTTATCTGTATGTCGTGGCAAACATTTGATTACCAAACATCTATGAGTTGCACTTCTCGCCTTTAAAGTCCCAGGTCCCTATCCCACTCCTTAATTCAGGCTGGCATATAAACCTCAATCACCTGACTGCCTTTGGGCTTCATGTCTTTCATGCACATGTATGACATTTGTTTTTCTCCTGTTAATCTGTCTTATGTCAATTTAATTATCAGACCAGTCAAAGAACCCAGAATGGAAGAAAGGAAAAGTTTTCCCACCCATACATTCTCTCCTTAAAGAGAACATATATCTGTCTTGGAAAATTGTAGATAAAAGTTATTATAGTAAGATTCCATATTATTCATTTGTTGATATCACTGTATATATTGATTTTGGTTCCTGATACTAAGGTGTGGAAAGATCTGAAAAAGGTTTTGGTTTAATGACTGTGTGTGTGTGTGTGCGTGCGTGCGCACGCACATTCGCGCGCATGTGTGTGTGTATGCGTGTGTGCATGTGAGCATTGGTTCATGCATCTACCTCAATGATTTGTATTTTTATTCTGTCCTTTTCAATATTTTGAGTTTAAAATATATGAAAAATTATAATGCTCTGGGCTCTGGTTCCCTGCCACTGCCAAGCAATTCCCATCATTTCTAAAACCCTTATAACCACTTACTACATATGATGACTCATCCAGTTACCTTTGTTATCTGCAGCATTATTTGGGAAGGGGATTTTCAGGAACACTGTTCCAAAGTCTCTTCTGAGAACTTCATAAGCCAAATCACATTCTAAGGTCTCATTTTCAGTAGTCAGTTGTCAGTATTAAAAATGCTCTTTACCAATACAATGTAAAGTTTAAATAGATATATTTTAAAATGTCATTTATTCATATGCCATATTTTCATCAGGCTCTTTTCTCCATTCAGTGAATTATTTCCCTCTTAAGCCTTCAGGCTCAGGTTTGAGGCAAGTGCATTTCATAGCCCATATGCCCTAAAATCATTGGAAGAAGAGTGAGTGGAAGGAGAAACATTCAACTTGGGATTTATGAATATAAATATTAATACCTCTTATATTCTCCATTTATCTTGGGTCTGAAGTGGGAGAAACTGTTTCTAAAGAAACAAAGCTTTTGGAAAGCTTCTTTGTCACTTCTTCCCTGCTAAGCAAGTCAAGTCAAAAGATCACTCTGTGACCTCATAAAAATTAACATCAGGAACATGCAATGCAGGAAGAAAATGAATTGTTTTAAAACATCAAATAGTTTATACATTTGTAATTCTTTTTTTAAGATTTTATTTATTTATTTTTGCAAGAGAGAGAGGAGCGTGTGTACTCAAAAGCATGGGCGGAAGGGGCAGAGGGAGAAGCAGAGAAGCATACTCCCCGCTGAGCAGGGAGCCTGATGTGGGGCTCCATCCTGGGATCATGACCTGAGCCGAAGGCAGACACCTAACCAACTGAGCCACCCAGGCACCCCAGTATACATTTGTAATTCTTATTAACCAATAATATATTGAGTTTTTTTAATGTTAATACTTACTTTAAAGTATTTTTAAAAACTCATCTGATTCAAATAATTTAATTGATTATCAGTAGAGTAAGACTGAAGATGAAAATGTGTTCCAATATTTTCTTTTAACAAAAAGTGTTATAGTAATCAGCCTCCTGAAAATTGAGATAAAAATATTTATATATAATGGGGCATTACTTAAGTACCGATGTCAGTGTATACCTGACAACTTGGAATAAAACAAAAGTAGAGAGAAGAGAGGGCAATGATTTATAAAGTGTTGGAAAGATTGATTTTATATATAGCATTTCCTATTCTTTGTAGCTTCAGGTATGAGAATGAGAACTTTTTGTGTCAAGAAAGTAAGGCACCTGGAGGCTACAACCTTATTTGTAGGCACCATATTTCCTCAAAACTACAGGTATCCTTGAATTCTAGTACTTTTGTCTTCTGGTTGAACAGTTATCAAAGTCCACTCATAACATTGGGATTTTTTTTTCCTCTCTCCCCAATCTGCTATTAACTGACTTTAGACCAGTCACTCACACACTCTGGGGCAGGTTTCCTGATTATTAAGGTGTTGCCCTTGTCCTAGATTCTTTTTTTTTTTTTTTTGATTCTTTTTAAATTTCATCCCAGATCTAACATTCTAGGGTACCATCCTGAGATCCAGAGATCTTATCTTGGTAGAAGTGTAGAAGACAAAGGAGGGAGGGGGAGAGGTGATTTCCATTTATTGCCCCAGGCAATCCTTTGCCTGGTCCTTTAACTCTTTGCCACTGTAGGAGCCAAGATGGGCCACTTTGGCATGAACATTATTTTTGAGTTAAAAGAAATCAAAACCCAACAGATTCAGGAAAAGTTCTTTACTTCCCTCTCAACTGCCTTCTTGTATGAGGAAGAGATCTATTAACAAAGTTAAAAGAGACTCCCTGTTACCTAAGTGACTTAGCTGCACAATAGGGCAATCTTTGTTTTACAAATGTCTTGTTTCACCTTCCAGTTAATGGCCTCCCTCCCCTTTGTGTTCTCAGTCCCGTACCTCTCTTCTTAAGGCATATGAGCTTCATGTTGCCTTATTGTCTTTGGAATTTTCATGTCTATGTGGATTCCCCATGTGTACTTCTATTAAATTTGATTTTCTCCTGTTAATCTCTCTCATGTCAATTTGATTCTAAATCCCGCTAGAAGAACCTGAAGGGCAGAGAAAGGTCTTCCTCCTGGCACCACCCGTAGATAATGAACATCCTAATGTAAATTTCTAAGGAGACTTTTACTGATAAAGGAGATCACTAATAATAATAACAAAAAGATTAACAACAGCAGAGGATCACATTCATTTCTGTAGCATTTAATCTCTCAGGCACCTTGTTAAGGATTTTATATGCATTAAAGCTCTTAATCCTCATAAAATTCCTATGTGGCAAACATTATTATTCCCAGTATATAGAACAGGAAATTTAGGCTTAATCCTGAGAAGTAGCATAGATTACAATGTGATGCCTAGAGAGGTTCAAGGTTTCAGAAAATAGGAGTTTAAGGGACTCTCAAAGATACTACATTAAACCATATTTTTATAATAAAAATCTTTCTAAATAAAATTTCTCTAAGGCTTCAGTTTCAAAAATAATTATGTTTTTTTTTTTTTTAAAGATTTTTATTTTATTTATTTGACAGAGAGAGAGATAGCGAGAGCAGGAACACAAGCAGGGGGAGTGGGAGAGGGAGAAGCAGGCTTCCCGCCGAGCAGGGAGCCCGATATGGGACTTGATCCCAGGACCCTGGGATCATGACCTGAGCCGAAGGCAGACGCTTAACGATTGAGCCACCCAGGCGCCCAATAATTATGTTTTATTAGTCATAATCCACCCCCCCAACTTGCTTTTTTTCTACTGATATAGCTTGTGTACTCAGAAAACCTTGTGACTTTGTCCTGTTGTGCTGAATCCAATTCTTTTTAGAGATTTTTCTATGCAAACTATATTTCTCTTTAGTTTCTAACCAGTTTTTTTTTCTGCTTCAATCTTATTGTATGTTATACTTTCAATCTCCCTGGTTTTATTTTTGAAAGTCTCAGCAAAATACTTATATAACCTCTGCTCCAGGCCTTTTCACAAATTGTCAGGCTGCTAAAGGGCCCATTTTTCAAGTCTCTCTCTTGTTATCTCAGTAAAATTGCTTCAATTCCCATTCAATACTCTGTGTAGGCCCCAACCTTTCCTAAATATTTCTGGACTTCCAAATAAGCTTCTATTTTCATCATGACTTCTGGTTTCTAACTTTGGCTTCTCACTTTCCAGTTTGTCTTACGACCCCTCCATGCTTGACCACTCAGACACATTTTGTGAGAATTGAAGGCTGGTTATGAGAATACATTTAGATGGGGGCTGACATCATAGAACCTCAAAACAACTGAATATCACAGATCTGTTTTATTAACTATAATGTGGCTATGCTACCTCTGGGGAAATATCACTGGCTGTCAATGCCACTTAGACTTACAATAGGCTCCCAGGTTTTCAGGTTGCTACCCAACACTGGTTCCTTTCAAAGTAACTAACTTCTGATGGCGTCTGGAGATCTTCAACTTCAATGTGGAGAGTGGGTTTATCAAGTAACATCTGTAGTGATGACTAAGGAAAAAATAGGATTTGCACTTTTAACAATATTGGGAACCCCAGTGGGATTCTTAAACATTTCAAGGAAGTTGAGAAGTGAGTAGAAGAGAGGAAGAAACAGAAATTCTTTCTAATCTGGGATTTTGAGGGCTCCAATGTTATATGTGTGATGATGGGGGAGTTTGTTAGTCACACCCTAACTTTAAACTTGGCACATAAAAAATAGCAAGCACAAATAAAATGACATACATTTTGACAAAACATCAAATTGGATGCTTATAATTGGTAAAATGTGTTGTATGTAAATTAAACTTTGAAAGATGATTTTTAAAATGACATGCAAATAAAAAATTATATTACCTCAAAGCCAAGCATATTAGTCATGTTTAATCCAGGGAAAACAGAACCAGTAGGATATAAGGAATTTGCTCATGTGACTATGGAAGATGAGAAAGCACACAGTCTGCCGTAGGCAAACTGGATACCCTAGGAAGCTGATAATATTCAGCCTTAGTCAGAAGGCCTGAAAACAAGAGGAGTCATTGATGTAAATTCCCAGTAGGGGGTAGGGGCAGTTGGGGATAAGAGATGAGAAGTCCTAACTCAATGAGGCAGAAAAAATGGGAAGAATTCCTCTTTCCTCTGCCTTTTGTTCTATTCAGACCCTCCTGGGAATGGATGATGTCCAACCACATTAGAGAGGGCAATTTACGGAGCCCACTAATTCATATACTAATCTAATCCCAAAATGCCCTCAGACACATCCAGAAATAATATTTAATCTGAACATTATGTGACCAGTGAAGTTGACAAATAAAATTAACCATTAGAAGTCCACTCCTTGTTGGGCGCCTGGGTGGCTCAGTTGGTTAAGCGACTGCCTTCGGCTCAGGTCATGATCCTGGAGTCCCGGGATCGAGTCCCGCATCAGGCTCCCTGCTCAGCAGGGAGTCTGCTTCTCCCTCTGACCCTCCCCCCTCTCATGTGCTCTCTCTCATTCTCTCTCAAATAAAATAAAATAAAATAAATCTTAAAAAAAAAAAAATTAAAAAAAAAAAAGAAGTCCACTCCTTGTCAATTTAGCACCCATATTCATCTCCTTAAACTATACCTAATCTCCAAACAAAAACAAAAACAAGGTCACAGTTCTACCTAACATGATAGAACTCTCCTGCATACAACTGAAAACTTACTTACCCCTTCCCCAGAGGAGGAGGTAAAGTCCTTGAGGCATGTTTACCTTTCTTGATGTCCCATAACTTAAATACTATTATGAAAAAATAATAATATTTAAATGTTATGATACAAAATCAATAAATCTCAAGTTACATAATAAGGGGCTAAGAGAAAAAAAGCAAAAAAGCAAAAAGAAAACAAATACACCCAAATGTATTTATAGCAAAGTAAGCAGGAAATACTCATAACAATTACAATTCTGTCTGTAACTGGTCACATGGTCATAGCTGGTTATTTGTAACTAACTTCTGCCACTACTCATTCTCTATTCCCTCACCCCATGGCCAGTCAAGTTGACAAATAAAATTAACCATCATACCAAAACTGGAAAGGAATGCTTCCAAACCCAACTTAAATTATTTCTTTGATTGAGAATAATAAGTAGTAATTTCAGAGGCCTAAGAGAAATCATAGGGGTGCTATATAGGAAAGAAAGAAGCAAATCAATAAACCTCCTTTTGTCTCTAACACTTACAGGCAAAGTGGCTTGCTTAATTGACAATAAACTTTTTGCTTAGGTAAAAGTAATTTCTGTTCATTGTAGAATGTTCCAAAAATTAAAAACAAACTTTAAAAATCACTCATAAGCCATCATTTCTGAGTGAATTCATATTAATATTTTAAGAATTTTTTCAACTCATTTTTCTTATGGATTTCTTAAATTTATCATGTATTTTTTCTAATATACTCATCTTAAGTAATATAAATATTTTTAAAAGCAATTTTTTTGTCCATAAAATATAATATCTATTTTGTGGATAAAATATATTAGCCATTCCTTTATTTTGGTCACTTATATCTGCAGTTTAAAAAATTATTACGGGACGCCTGGGTGGCTCAGTCGTTAAGCGTCTGCCTTCGGCTCAGGTCATGATCCCAGGGTCCTGGGATCGAGTTCTGCATCGGGCTCCCTGCTCCGCGGGGAGCCTGCTTCTCCCTCTGCCTCTGTCTCTCTCTCTGTCTCTCATGAATAAATAAATAAAATCTTTAAAAAAAAATTATTACAAGATATGCTGCTATCAATATCATAATACATAAATTTTGCCTGTATAACTCTTTATCTCTTTAGGTCTAGACTTTGAGTTCATGCATCAATGGCTATGAATTTTTTCTAAGGTACAGACTGTAGATTTCCAGGAAAGTTCACATTTTAAACTCTACTGCAGTGTGTACAAATGTCTAAACTATCATAGTTTCAGTAGTAATGACTATTAAATATTTTGTTTTTGTTTTGGTACTTTGATAGCTTAGAATGATCAAAACTATTTTCCCTTTTTCATTTTCAAGTTTTTAACCAGTTAGGAACTTAAAACATGTTCATGTATAATGATGTATATATCAGAATCTTAGAGCTTTAGTGGTTTTTTGTCCAACCTCTAATATAACTATATACGCAGTTCAAATTTGAAAACTCATGAGATGTGGAGCTCATTACTTCCTATTGTATGATAATTAAATAAAATAATTAGATCTGGAGATCAATTAGGAAAACTCTACCACTAATGAAAACATACTTAGTAAAAAGGGAATCTCCCAAAATGGAAGCTCAACATCAATGATCCAGGATATCACAATGCAAATGCTTATGTCTATCCATGTGCAGTTTCAATGTGTCATAAAAATAGGATGATTAAAACAGTTACATATAAAAATGGCATCAAGGTGAAAATAAAACAAAAATTTGTTACTTGATTTTAAGAGAGACTGCTAAAAGGAATTAAGAATTTCAGTGTTAAATAAGTTTATATGGGGGCGCCTGGGTGGCTCAGTCATTAAGTGTCTGCTTTTGACTCAGGTCATGATCCCAGGGTCCTGGGATGGAGCCCTGCGTCTGGCTCCCTGCTCCATGGGAAGCCTGCCTCTCCCTCTCCCACTCCCCCTGCTTGTGTTCCCTCTCTCGCTATATCTCTCTTTGTCAAATAAATAAATAAAATCTTTAAAAAAAAGTAAGTTTATATGGAGAAAAAGTTAAATCATCTTTCATGCTATTCCACAAAGAATATTGTAAGTGTTGAGGGAGGGTCGATTCTCCCAATATTGTAGAAAAAGTGCAGATACATTGGAATCAGGTTGTCCCAGGTTTAAGTCCTGCTACTTACTGCTCACATGACTTCACTTTCTGTGAATCTTGTTTTATTTTGCAATAAAATAGAGAGAATATTATTTCCTGGACTGCTGTTAGAATTTAAAGGGATAACATACATAAATATCAGTGTCTGGCTTATAATAACTGCTGAATTAATGTTAGATCCCTTTTCTACCTCTCTTTCACTGTTCAGAAACACCAATTTTATTTTTCAGATATACTGCAAACAATTTAGTATTCTAAGATTTTCTATCTGGTTGCTCACTTTGCCCTCCAGATATATACAAATGCACTCTGACGTTCTTCAACAAAGTACTGGATTGTCTCCTGGATCTTTCAACATAGACTCTTACTTTTTTTTCTTATTTCTTCTGCTTAGAGTGATAGTCTATCAATCCAGATTTCTCAAGAAGCCCTCTCTAATTAACAGTACCTTAGATTAATTGTATCTCTATTTTAAGTTTATTCAACACCTCTCTCTGTGAGTTTTATCATCATGAAACACTTTTAATTCAAGGTTTTCTTCTCCTGGATTATAGCTCTTTGAGGGCAAGGATTCAAGTTAACAGGCATTTCTATTGAGGACATTTTGCTTGTTATTCAGTAAGCTCTGTGCTTTAGGGGACAGAAAGGCAAATTAATTCAAGTTAGGTCAGATAACCAAAAGTTTAGTTGAAAAAATTAATATAAATAATATGTGAGTTAAAAAGTCATATGAACATTCAAAAAAAGAAAAATTAAACTCACCGTTTTCATTTGACATAAGTCAAGATATTAAAAGACTCATTCTCAGTTGGAACAAGTTCACAATCAATGATGCAGCATAAAACAGCTAACTGAAATCCTTTTACTTTTTTTCTTAACTTGGGTTGCTGCTTAGATTTTTTTTCCAAAAAAGAAAGTGACTGTTTAGACTGACTTGAAATCATACTGCTTTGCACCCTGAGTCATTGTTGCAGAAACAGACAAAGAAATGGTAGGCTGTAATTTTTTTAAGGGGAAAAAGTAGATCCTTCCCTTGATGATGAATGAATATTGTAGTTATTTTATGATGCTCAAAGTCTTGTGAGAACACGTGTGAGCACTGGGAATTTGAGAATCACTTGATAATCAATCTTGCAGGCACCCTGTTGCTTATGAAAAAGTAACTGCCATTACCACTGTAATTTGGCAAGGATTGTGAAGGGAAAGTCTGAGTATAAAAATAAATCTGAAGGATTACTATTTGGTCTTGCACATATAGCATCTAGTTAAAGTGGCAGAGAAACAGGAACAGTTCATTTTGTGTTCTTTTTGGAGTTCCAGGGTATCCCAATAAATAAGGCTGAGATGTGAAACCATGTTTCAAATCTAGGATGATGCAGACTATAAGATAAAATGAATTTCATTTGATTAAACAAGAAATAAATCATTTTCTAAAGAGATACATCATTCCAGAATGTTCCCAAATCATAGGACTTATTTAAGAATCTTTAGTAGAAACTCACAAGTCCTTTCTTATTTTAAAATAAATTCACTCCAATGAAAGTCTTCTGCAGAAAGTATTTGTGAAGAGAATATACTGGCTTTCTCTTGCTGCCACAAACTTACGGACTTAAAACAACATGATTTATAATCTTACAGATCTATAGCCCGAAACTCTCATGCAGGTCTCGTCAGGCTGAAATCTGTGTCAGTGGGGCTGCATTCCTTCCTGGTGGCTCTAAGAGCGAATCAATTTCCCTGTTTATTCAGGTTGTTGGCAGAATTCAATTCCATGTGGTTGTAGGACTGAGGCCCTCTTTTCCTTGTTCGTTATCAGTTAAAGGTCGTTCTAAGCTTCCCATCTTCCTTGGCTCATGACCCTCTTCCTTCATTTTCAGGATAGTAATAGCAATCTTCCCCTGCTTTCATTATCTCATTTTTCTGACCCAGTCTTCAAACTTTCTCTTTTACTTTTAAGGACTCATGTGATTACACTGGGCCCACTTGATTAATCTAGAATAAGTCCTTGAAATCTTTAAAATCTTATTTGCCAATTAAGGCAACATATTACAGGTTCTGGGGATTAGGGTATGGACTTTTTTTTTTTTTTTTTTTAGAGAGGGTTATTCTGCCTGCTTACCACAGGGAGATAAAAGGATGCCAGATGTTCTCCCTCTGCTTTTCCTAAATTGCTAAGTGGGCATGCAGAAGCTTTGTTTATCACATGATTTGAGGAGATAAGTAAATGCTTAGAAAATGATCTACTTGTGTTGTTCAGGGTGGTTGATAGGCTATTGATTTTTATATGAAATCAGTTTATCTAGTGTTTATAACCATAGTTGGGTGAATGTGGGTGTTTCGTTGGGGGGAGGTTGGGGAGTGAGGGAAAAAATCTAAAGCTCCTAGCTCAGGATTTTACTTTCCTTTTTGAAAAATTCTCCATATTTACAAGTTGGAAAAAAAATGCTTTAGATAAAAATAAGTAGTCTGTGAGTATGTTTGCTTATGCATGTACACTGAATGGGTATGGAAGCCAACAGAATTTGACATTTTTAGGTTCAGATATAATATTATTTGGTCTGAGATATTAGTTTTGTTTTAAAAAGTTAAAATAACTCTGAACATGTGGCACTAATTAAAAGACAAATTACATAACTGACTATATTTGTCTCCAAGATACAGCTTAACTTAGAGTGAGGATTGACTAATATTCTATTTACATTTAAATTAGGGCTAAGTATTTATATTAATATAGAACAAGACAAGGGCTTGTTTGTTTTCCTAATTTGTCTACTGGAATTCGGTACTAAATAATAATACACATTATCAGTTGTTAAGTCTGTCAAGGAAAGTAGTTTTTGTATGTGTGTGTTAATAGGCTTTCACTGGAAAAATTTTATGTTTTCTCTAAAACAAAAGTAATTTTATCTTATTTATACAATGCTCACTAAGGTATAAAATCCTTAGAGGTTTGTGTCTAGTCATGTCAGAAAACCTGTAGTTGAAAAGTAGTTATAGTAAGGAATTACACTAGTTTTTAGAAAAACATTCAATAAACTTGAGCAGGTATTTTGCAAAATAATATGTGAAGTGAATCTTATTTCAACATATAATAGTTTAAGTAAAAATGAATGTTAGTCTTCAAGTACTGGTGAATAAAGAAGGCTGTAATTATGCTATGCACCAATGTTTCCTGAAATCTAAATTTCATAGGTGATTTCTGTGAATCATCTGAACAGAATGAAAGGAAAAGAAGAAAAAAAAAGTCACAGAAACCCTTCAAGTGCGTTTTTTTCCTTGAATCTGAGCAGTGTGCCAATTAGTTTTTCAGAACATTATGTTAATGATAGTTAAATGGCTCATTTTGGGTTGTTCTCTTAGTGACAGAAAATATTAATCTGCTTAAATAATTGAACTTCAAAAACAGTTGAACCTCAGAATGCTAACCTAACGTTAGCATCTTTTGAAGTCATCAAAAAGAGAATAGAAGATCTCAAAAAATATGGCTCATTTTTTTTCTCCTTGTTGAAGAAAGGAAAGGGAAAGAAAAGATGGTATGTCTAATGTGCAACCCATATTAGACATTATAGTATGAAACATTTCTTCAGAGTAATTCCTTTCCATAGCTTCTCTGGAACAGTACATTTGCACGGCTTCTCTGAAAATTCCAGTTCAAGAAATTCTTGTAATTGTGATACAAAAAGAAAAGTTGTTGCTATCTAATGCTTAGAGACATATTATCTAAAGAAACATTCTGCACACCTCAGCTGAGGCTGCACAACCGGTTTGAGATCTTTGAGTTTTTCCACTTTTTAAAATAACTGAACTCAAAGGACATCTAAACTTAGTGTAAACCACAGTATGGACAGTGAAATTGTAGGTTAATGTACTTACTGCAGTACCCAAACCCCTCTAGTTGTGTGTGTGTGTGTGTGTGTGTGTATGGGAGGATAAGCCCTATTTCTATTCTCAAAGTCGTAAAACTTTGCATAAAGTCCTCATCCCTACCTCAGAGATGGCAAAAACTATAATAAACAATCCCCCCCCATGTACAACACAGTAAATTTTAATGTCCCCCCTCCCCCACTTTGGGGAAGGGAGGTCACACCCACAATTTTGGAGACACCCTAAAGTTGACACTTTGGTATAGAAAGGATTTGGTCCTATTTCTTGCTGGCTTAGGATACTAAAAGGCACATAAAGTTGGTTGCTCAAACCCTCTGGACTGGGGTGGGGCAGAAGGTGTACAGGAAGGTGGTCTGGGACAGAAGGGCTCACCATGGGTGTGGGCTCAAGTACTTGTTGACAGAGATAGGTGATTCTGGGTGGCTGCTGGGGTGGCTGAGGGCAGCCTGAGCGCTCAGGCTGGGTAGATGCTGCTCTGGTGCCCATTGTCTGCCTAGCCCACCAACTCACTGATCTGGAACTATAGTTGGAGCTCCCTCTGGGCTCTCTCCACAGAGTCGCTGATGTGGATGCTGAAGCACCCCCCAAATCCCCCCACCATGGTGCTGGGGGCAGCCTCAGCTGAGTTGGTGTGTCCTATCATGGCCCTTGAGGAGCAGACCATGTTAGGGCTTTCCCCGACCATGGCCCCACGGGGCTGAAGCTCATGTGACTGATGAGGGCTGGGTAGAAGGTCTTCCTTTGCAGATCATGGTAGTGCTTGGCAAGGCTCTCTCTGGTGCCTGCAACATCTTCATTGCCACCAGCTTGAAGCCCTTCCTCTCCAAGTGTTGGATCACATCCTCAACGAACTGCTGCTGCACCCTATCTGGTTTCACTGCAACCAGGGTCCACTCCCGGATCCAGAAGGAACCTCTGGAGTTGGGGCATGCAAGCAGTCTCTGTAGTGCTGCACTCCCCAAGAGGCAGACCATGACCTCCGGCCTGCCCACAGGCTGCTGATGAGCACAGAGTGAGCGCAGTGGACAGAACCCCACACAGTCTAGTTTTAATTTGATTTGACAAAACATAGATGAGTTTGATACTTTCTTTCATTTAAATAATGAAATTAAACCAAACTTCCTTAGTTTACTTTGCCAATGTTATTTAGTATTGGTATCTGTTGAAGTCCATTATAATTACAGGTGGTTGATATTTAAATGGACATTATTTGTTAATGTAATGTGAAATATTGTTATTGTTAAGAAAAAAGCAGATTTGAGGGGTGCCTGGGTGGCTCAGTAGGTTAAGCGTCTGTCTTCAGCTCAAGTCACCATCCTGGAGTCTCCAGATGAAGCCCCATGTCAGGCTTCCTTCTCAGTGGAGAGTCTACTTCTCCCTCTCCCTCTGCCTATACCCCTGTTTTTTCACTCTCTCTCTCTCTCTCACACACACACACACACACACACACACTCTCTCTCTCTCTCTCTAAAATAAAAAAAATATTTTTTAAAAAGAAAGAAGCAGATTTGAAATAATACTCTAAGTACCTTTCTTAATGTCTTATTTTTAAATATCCCCCACCTCAATATAGGTATAACTGAAAGGGTTGTACCACCATAAGCATACATAAGAAATACTTTCCATTTGAGAGGACCATATGGTTCTTGTCACTTCTCTTAGTAATGTGTTCTATCACACTGATTGATTTGAGAATGTTGAACCACCCTTGCATCCCAGGGATAAATCCCACCTGGTTGTGATGGATAATCCTTTTAATGTACTGTTGGATCCTATTAGCTAGGATCATGTTGAGAATTTTGGCATCCATAATCATCAGAGATATTGGTCTATAATTCTCCTTTCTGATTGGGGTCTTTGCCTGGTTTTGGGATCAAGGTAATGTTGGCCTCATAGAATGAGTCTGGAAGCTTTCCTTCTGTTTCTATTTCATGAAACAGCTTCAGGAGAATAGGTATTATTTCTTCTTTGAATGTTTGGTAGAATTCCCCAGGGAATCCATCAGGCCCTGGACTCTTGTTTTTTGGGAGGTTTTTGATCACTGCTTCAAGCTCGTTTCTGGTTACTGGTCTATTCAGGTTGTTGATTTCTTCCTCTTTCAGTCTTGGTAGTTTATAGGTTTTCAGGAAGGCATCCATTTCTTCCAGGCTGCTTAATTTATTGGCATATAGTTGTTGATAATAATCTCTAGTAATTGTTTTTATTTCCTTGATGTTAGTCGTGATCTCTCCCCTTTCATTCATAATTTTATTAATTTGTGTCCTTTCTCTTTTCTTTTGGATAAGTCTGGCCAGTGGTTTATCGATCTTATTAATTCTTTCAAAGAACCAGCTTCTAGTTTCGTTGATTTGCTCTACTGTATTTCTGGTTTCTAATTCATTGATCTCTGCTCTAATCTTAATTATTTCTCTTCTCATGCCTGGCTTAGGCTTTATTTGTTCCTCTTTATCCAGTTCCTTAAGGTGTAAAGTTAATTTAGGTATTCGGGATTTTTCTATTTTTTTGATTGAGGCTTGGATGGCTATGTATTTCCCCCTTAGGACCACCCTTGCAGTATCCCCTAGGTTTTGGAACTGATGTGTTTTTATTCTCCTTGGTTTCCATGAATTGTTTAAGTTCTTCTTTGATTTCCTGGTTGACCCAAACATTCTTATGCAGGATGGTCTTTAGCTTCCAAGTGTTTGAATTTCTTCCAAATTTTTTCTTGTGATTGAGTTCCAGTTTCAAAGCATTGTGGCTTGAGAATATGCAGGGAATAATCTCAATCTTTTGGTATTGGTTGATGAAATTTTGGCACTTTGTCAAGATAAAAAGCTTCTGCACAGCAAGGAAACAGTCAACAAAACAAAGAGGCAACCCACAGAATGGGAGAAGTTTTTTACAAATGACACTACAGACAAAGGGCTGATATCCAAGATCTATAAAGAACTTGTCAAACTCAACACCCAAAAAACAAATAATCAAGTCAAAAAGTGGGCAGAAGACATCAACAGATACTTCTCCAAAGAAGACATACAAATGGCTAACAGACACATGAAAAAATGCTCAAAATCATTAGCCATCAGGGAAATTCAAATCAAAAACACATTGAGATACCACCTTACACCAGTTAGAATGGTAAAAATTGACAAGGCAAGAAACAACAAATGTTGCAGAGTTTGTGGAGAAAGGGGAACCTTCTTACACTGTTGGTGGGAATGCAAGTTGGTACAGCCACTTTGGAAAACAGTGTGGAGGTGCCTCAGGATGTTAAAAATAGAGCTACCCTATGACCCAGGAATTGCACTCCTAGGTATTTACCCCAAAGACACAGATGTAGTGAAAAAAAGGGGTACCTGCACCCCAATGTTCATAGCAGCAAAGTCCGCAATAGCCAAACTGTGGAAAGAGCCGAGATGCCCTTCAACAGATGAATGGATAAAGAAGATGTGGTACATATATGCAATGGAATATTACTCAGCCATCAGAAAGGATGAATACCCAACATTTGCATCAACATGGATGGAACTGGAGGAGATTATGCTAAGTGAAATAAGTTAAGCAGAGAAAGACAATTATCGTATGGTTTCACTTATTTGTGGAACATAAGGAATAGCATGGAGGATAGGAGAAGGAAGCGAAAAATGAAGGGGGGGAAATCAGAGGGTAAGATGAACCATGAGAGACTATGGACTCCAGGAAACAATATGAGGGTTTTAGAGGGGGGTGGGGTTGGGGGGATGGGTCAGCCAGATGATGGGTATTAAGGAGGGCATGTATTGCATGGAGCACAGGGTGTTATATGCAAACAATGAATCATGGAGCACTACATCAAAAACTAATGATGTACTTACTGTCTGGTGACATAACATACTAAAAAAAATTAAAAAAATAAAATATTTAAGAAAAAGGAACACTTTCTACTACCATATTTTAACCATAAAGAGTTATGCTTTTCCCTTGGGATGCCTCAATGGCTCAGTCAGTTGAGTGTTGGATTCTTGATTTCCACACAGGTCTTGATCTCAGGGACTTGGGATGGAGCCCTGTGTTGGGTTCCATGCTCAGTGAGAAGTCTGCTTGAGGATTCTCTCTCTCCTTCTCTCTCTGCCCCTTCCCCTACTCTCTCTCTCTCTCTCAAATAAGTAAATAAATCTTAAAAAAAAAAGAGCTATGTTTTTCCCGATCTATCTTTTAGACTTACATAAACACAGGGGGAGGGTTTCCTCTTCCACATGTAAAGATCTTGGAAGTCACTACTCCATCCTAATAACAAGTAAAAACTGAACAGAATGAAAAATTAACAACTCTCAGATCCATAAAAGATGGCAAGACATTGGGCAAATTACTGCCCTCAACATTGAAGAGACAAAGGAGAGGCAAATAGATGGAGTCACAGCTTACCAGAGCCGAGACTCTCAAGCAGAAGCCACCATGGGAACCACTGCAGGGTTAGGAAAACTTGAACTGAAACTGACAAGTTGCTAAAAGCTCCGAGTAGGTAACTCCAAGAGCTTAAAATTCTAGGGGGATCCAGTCCTAAAGGAGATCCACAATATTGTGAAATTTATCTCCAGGAGCTTGAGTAGGTTCCCACAGTAAATATCAGAGAAATATTCCCTCCTACTCTGGCAGTGGTTGGAGGGAAGGAAGGGTTTTGAAATATGCCCCAGCCCTCTGTTCTTCTTGACAAGGCCTGCTTTCAAAGGAAACTAGTTACCCAGAGCCTAACTTGCTGGAGCATTATCACAGCCTAACTGATCTGGTAGGAGGGAAATATCCAATTCCAGCCCACTGTAGTCATCCTGTCACTCCTAAGGGTGGAGAGAAAAAACTGAGAAACTCTTATAAAGTCCATAGTCCAGAGATACAGGCTCACAAATAGACTGAGACCTAATCGTGGGATGGTAGAATGCTTCCCATTCCCTCACACCTTACCACCAATTTGCTAAAGGCTAAGTTATACCTGTTCCTTTCCCTTTTTTACATCTTGTTTGGCTATCAGGAAAAATTAGAAAGCATACTAAAAGGCCAAAAATATAATTGGAAGAGACAGAGCAAGCATCAGAACCTGACATGGGAGGAATGTCAGAATTATCAGACCAGAAATGTATAACCATCATGACCAATATGTTAAGAGCTCTAATAGATAAAGTAGACAGCATGCAAGAACAGATGCAAAATGTAAGTAGAAAGATGAAAATCCTGAGAAAGAACCAAAAATAAATGGTAAAGATGTTTTTTAAACTATATTAAAAATGAGGAGTGCCTTTGATATGCTTATTAGTAGACTGGACAAAATTAAAGAAAGACTATCTGAAATCAAGGATATAGCAATAGAAACTTTGAAGGCTGAAAAGCAAAGAGCACAAAGACTAAAAACAACCAGAATATTCAAGGACTGTGAGAGAACTATTAAAGGTGTAACACACACAAATGAGAATGCCATAAGGATAAGAAATTGAGAAAGGAACAGAGGAAATACTTGAAGCAATCATGACACAGAATTTCCTCAAATTAATGTCAGATACCAAATCACAGATCCAGGAAGCTCAAGAACACCAAGCAAGAAAAATCCTCAAAAAACTTTATGTAGGCAAATAATTTTCAAACTACAGAAAATCAAAATAAAGAAAAAATTCTCCAAGAAGCCAGAGGAAAAAAAAACACCTTACCTATAGAGGAACAAAAATAAGAATTACATCCAACATCTCAGAAACCATACAGGCAAGAAGAGAGTAGAGTGAAATATTGAAAATGTTGAGAGAAAATACACACCAACCTAGAATTCTGTACTCTGCAAAATTATCCTCCAAGAGTGAGGAAGTAATAAACACTTTCTCAGACAAACAAAACTTGAGGAAATTTGTTGCCAGTAGACCCGCCTTGCAAGAAATGATAAACGAACTTCTTTAGGGAAAAGGAAAATAATACAGTTTAGAAATGCAGATCTACACAAAGTAAGAAAGAACATCAAAGTAGGAATAGGAAGGTAAAATAAATTTTTCTTATTCTTAATTAACAGACAACAGTTTGTTCAAAATAATAACACCAACAATGTATTCAATTATATATGCTTAGGTATATACCTTATGAATATATATGCTTATGTATACTTGAATGACAGTAATGATACAAGGGACAGGAAGAAGTAATTAGGATTATTTTGTTATTATAACATTATTCATGAAGTGTGAGTATACACTTATTGGAAAGTGGACTTGGATTAGCTGTAAATGTATATTACAAACTCTCTAAGACAAACACTAAAGAAAATAAAAGAAGAACAATAAAAACAACAGCAACCACGACCAATATGCTAAGAAAGGAAAGAAAAGAAAATCATATAAAATACATCTTTAATGAACATAGGTTTTCAATTTTGATAAATTTGAATTTGTAATTTTTTTCTTTATTTCTAGGGCTTTTTGTTTTCCATAAGAGAAGCTTCCAGTCATAAATATAATATACTTTTTTTTCTTTTAGAAACTTAAAATTTTTATCTTTTATAATTATACTTATGATCCATCTTGTATTAATTTTTTTGTCTCTAGTCTAATGTAGGGTCAAGGTTCATTGTTTCCCATAACTATATAGAGTTTTCCTAGCAATATGTAATAAGTGTTGAAGACTTTCTTTCTTTGAATCTTTTTGGTATCTATATCAAAAAGATATATATGCAGTTCTACTTCTGTGCTCTCTATTCTGTTTCATTGTTCTATCTAGTGTTATGCTGGAACTGCACTGTTTTAATTGCTGTAGATTGAAAATGAGTCTTAATACTAGTAATATGAATCCTACACCTTGATCCTCCTTTTTCAAAATTGTTTTGGCTATTCTGTGTCCTTTGCTTTTCCAAACAAATATAAGATTCAATTTGTCAAATGCTAAAAATTGGTTGTGGAGCTTTTGACTTGGAATTGTATTGCAGTGATGGATAAATTTAGGGGGAGTAAAATTTTTTAAATATTTATTAATTTATTTATTTGAAAGAGAGAGAGAGCACACATGAGTGGTAGGGGCAGAGGGAGAGGGAGAGAGAACCTCAAGGTGACTCCATACTGAGCACGGAGCTCAACGCTGAGCTCGATCTCATGACCCCAAGATCACACCCCAAGCTGAAACCAAGAGTTAGGACACTTAACTGACTGCATCACCCAGGTGCACTGGGGGAATTAAATTTCTTAACAGTACTGCCTTCTAATCCACAACACAACTCTCCATTTCTTTAGATTTTCTTTAATTTTTCTCAGCATTGTTTTCTAATTTTCAGTGAAGATTCTTATACTTCTTTATACTTATTAATAAATATTTCATTATTTGAAATTGTCAGAATTTCATTTAAAAATTTTAAAATTGATTTCTGCTATTGCAATTGATTTTTTGTATAGACATACCTTGTTTTATTGTGCTTCACTTTATTGTGCTTTGCATATTTTGCATACTTGCATTGAGTAAGTCTATCAGCATCATTTTTCTAAGAGCATTGGCTCACTTTGTGTCTTTATGTCATATTTTGGTAATTCTGACAATATTTCTAACTTTTTCATTATTATTTTTATATTTATTATGGTGATCTTTTATCAGTGATTTTTAATACTATGATGGCAATTGTTTTGGGGTGCCACAAATTGCACCTGTATAAGACAGAGAATTTGATGGTAAATGTTGTATGTGTTCTGACTGCTCCACCTACTGGCTGTTTCCTCATCTCTCTCCTCTTCAGGCCTCCCTGTTCCCTGAGACACAACCTATTGAAAGGAGCTCAATTAACCCTACAATGCCCTCTAGGAGTTCAAGTGAAAGGAAGAGTCACATGTCTCTCACTTTAAACCAAAAGCTAGAAATGATTAAGCTTCATGAGGGAGACATGTCAAAAGCCTAGGTAGACCAAAAGCTATGCCTTTTGTGCCAAGCAGTTAGCCAACTTCTGAATGCAAAGGAAGACTTCTTAGAAGAAATTAAAAGTGCTCCTCCAGTGAACACAGAAATGAAAAGAAAGTGAAACAGCCTTGTTTGGGATATATATAAAGTTTCAGTGGTCTGGATACAAGATCAAACCAGCCACAACATTCCCTTAAGCCAAAGCCTAATCCAGAGCAAGGCCCTGACTCTCTTCAGTTCTGTGAAGACTGAGAGAGGTGAGGAGGCTGCAGAAGACAAGTTGGAAGCTAGCAGAAGTTGGTTCATGAGGTTTAAGGAAAGAAGTCATCTCCATAACATACAAGTACAAGTCAGTCAGCAAGTGCTGATGGAGAAGCTGCAGCAACGTATCCAGGAGACCTAGCTAAGATAATCATTGAAGATGGCTACACTAAACAACAGATTTTCAGTGTAAACAAAACAGCATTTTATTGAAAGCAGATGCCACTTAGAATTTTTATTGGAAAAAAAATGCCATTTATCTAGAATAGCTAGAGAGGAGAAGTCAGTGCTTGGCTTCAAAGTTTCAAAGGACAGGTTGACACTCTTGTTAGGGGCTAATGCAGCTGGTGACTTGAAGTTGAAGCCAATGTTCATTTACCATTCCAAATACCCTAGGCCCTTAAGAATTACGCTAACTCTACTCTGCTTTGTTCTATAAATGGAACAACAAAGCCTAAATGACAGCACATCTGTTTACAACATGGTTTACTGAATATTTTAAGCCCACTGTTGAGACCTACTGCCCAGAAAAGAAGATTTCTTTCAAAATATTACTGCTCCCATCCAAGCCATTCTGGAAAACAGTATGGAGGTTCCTCGGATGTTAAAAATAGAGCTACCCTATGACCCAGCAATTGCACTACTGGGTATTTACCCCAAAGACACAGATGTAGTGAAAATAAGGGGTACCTGCACCCCAATATTCATAGCAGCAATGTCCACAATAGCCAAACTGTGGAAGGAGACAAAATGCCCTTCAACAGATGAATGGATAAAAAAAGATGTGGTACATACATACAATGGAATATAATTCAGCCATCAAAAAGGACAAATATCCACCATTTGCATCGACATGGATGGAACTGGAGGGGATTATGCTAAGTAAAATAAGTCAAGCAGAGAAAGACAATTATCATATGGTTTCATTCATATGTGTGACATAAGGAATAGTGAGGAGGACCACAGGGGTAGGGAGGGAAAACTGAATGGGAAAAAATCAGAGAGGGAGACAAACCATGAGAGACTCTGGACTCTGGGAACCAAACTGAGAGTTACAGAAGGGAGGGGGTTGGGGGGATAGAGTAACTGGGTGATGGGTATAAGGAGGGCATGTGTGGTGATGAGCATTGAGTGTTATAAATAACTAATGAATCACTGAACACTACATCAAAAACTAATGATGTACTATATGCTGGCTAACTGAACATAAAAAAATAAATATAAAATCAAAATAAAATAAAAAATAGGTCTTGTTTAAAAAAATTAAAAAATAGCTTCTGGGGAAAAAAAACAAAAAAACCCCAAAATATTACTGCTCATTGACAATACACCTGGTCCCCTGACAGCCACAATGGAGATGTACAATGAGATGAATGTTTTCATGCCTGCTAACACAACATCCATTCTGCAGTCTATGGATCAAGGACTAATTTTGACTTTCAAGCCTTATTCTTTAAGAAATACAGTTTGTAATGCAATAACTGCCATAACTAGTGATTCCTCTGATGGATCTGGACACAGTAAATTGAAAACCTTCTGGGAAGGATTCACCATTTTAGTTGCCATTAAGAACATTCATGATTCATGGGCAAAGGTCAAGATAGCAACATTATTAGGAGTTTGGAAGAAGTTGATTCCAACACTCATGGATGACTTTGATGGATTCAAGACTTTACTGGAGAAAGTAACTATGGATGTGGTAGAAACAGCAAGAGAACTAAAATTAGGAGTAGAGCCTGAAGATGGGACTGAATTACTGCAACCAAATGACAAAATTTGAATGGATAAGGAATTGCTTCTCATGGATAAGCAAAGAAAGTGGCTTCGTTTTTTTTTTTTATTTTTTATTGTTATGTTAATCACCATACATTACATCATTAGATTTTGATGTAGTGTTCCATGATTCATTGTTTGCGCATAACACCCAGTGCTCCATGCAGAACGTGCCCTCCTCAATACCCATCACCAGGCTAACCCATCCTCCCACCCCCCTCCCCTATAGAACCCTCACTTTGTTTTTCAGAGTCCATCGTCTCTCATGGTTTGTCTCTCCCTCCGATTTCCCCCCCTTCATTCTTCCCCTCCTGCTATCTTCTTCTTTTTTTTTCTTAACATATATTGCATTCTTTGTTTCAGAGGTACAGATCTGATTCAACAGTCTTGCACAATTCACAGTGCTCACCATAGCACATACCCTCCCCAATGTCTATCACCCAGCCACCCCATCCCTCCCACCCCCCACCACTCGAGCAACACTCAGTTTGTTTCCTGAGATTAAGAATTCCTCATATCAGTGAGATCATATGATACATGTCTTTCTCTGACTGACTTATTTTGCTCAGGATAACACCCTCCAGTTCCATCCACGTCATTGCAAATGGCAACATCTCATTCCTTTTGATGGCTACATAATATTCCATTGTGTATATATACCACATCTTCTTTATCCATTCATCTGTCGATGGACATCTTGGCTCTTTCCACAGTTTGGCTATTGTGGACATTGCTACTATAAACATTGGGGTGCATGTACCCCTTCAGATCCCTACATTTGTATCTTTGGGGTAAATACCCAGTAGTGTAATTGCTGGATCGTATGGTAGCTCTATTTTCAACTTTTTGAGGAACCTCCGTACTGTTTTCCAGAGTGGCTGCACCAGCTTGCATTCCCACCAACAGTGTGGGAGGGTTCCCCTTTCTTCATGTCCCTGCCAACATCTGTCGTTTCCTGACTTGTTAATTTTAGCCATTCTGACTGGTGTGAGGTGGTATCTCATTGAGGTTTTGATTTGGATTTGCCTGATGCCGAGCGATGTTGAGCACTTTTTCATGTGTCTGTTGGCCATTTGGATGTCTTCTTTGCAGAAATGTCTGTTCATGTCTTCTGCCCATTTTTTGATTGGATTCTTTGTTCTTTGGGGGTTGAGTTTGAGAAGTTCTTTATAGATTTTGGATACTAGCCCTTTATCTGTTATGTCACTTGCAAATATCTTCTCCCATTCTGTCGGTTGTCTTTTGGTTTTGTTGACTGTTTCTTGTGCTGTGCAAAAGCTTTTTATCTTGATGAAGTCCCAATAGTTCGTTTTTGCCCTTGCTTCCCTTGTCTTTGGCGATGTTTCTAGGAAGAAATTGCTGCGACTGAGGTTAAAGAGGTTGCTGCCTGTGTTCTCCTTTAGGATTTTCATGGGCTCCTGTCTCACATTGAGGTCTTTCAACCATTTGGAGTCTATTTTTGTGTGTGGTCTAAGGAAATGGTCCAGTTTCATTCTTCTTCATGTGGCTGTCCAATTTTCTCACACCATTTGTTGAAGAGACTGTCTTTTTTCCATTGGACATTCTTTCCTGCTTTGTCGAAGATGAGTTGACCATAGAGTTGAGGGTCTATTTCTGAGCTCTCTATTCTGTTCCATTGATCTATGTGTCTGTTTTTGTGCCAGTACCATACTGTCTTGATGATGACAGCTTTGTAACAAAGCTGGAAGTCTGGAATTGTGATGCCGCCAGCTTTGCTTTTCTTTTTCAACATTCCTCTGGCTATTCAGGGTCTTTTCTGGTTCCATACCAATTTTAGGATTATTTGTTCCATTTCTTTGAAAAAAGTGGATGGTATTTTGATGGGGATTGCATTGAATGTGTAGGTTGCTCTAGGTAGCATTGACATCTTCACAATATTTGTTCTTCCAATCCATGAGCATGGAACGTTTTTCCATTTCTTTGTGTCTTCCTCAATTTCTTTCATGAGTATTTTATAGTTTTCTGAGTACAGATCCTTTGCCTCTTTGGTTAGATTTATGCATAGGTATCTTATGGTTTTGGGTGCAACTGTAAATGGGATGGACTCCTTAATTTCTCTTTCTTCTGTCCTTTTGGTGTATAGGAATGCCACTGACTTCTGTGCATTGATTTTATATCCTGCCACTTTACTGAATTCCTATATGAGTTCTAGCAGTTTTGGGGTGGAGTCTTTTGGGTTTTCCACATAAAGTATCATATCATCTGCTAACAGTGAGAGTTTGACTTCTTTGCCAATTTGGATGCCTTTGATTTCTTTTTGTTGTCTGATTGCTGTGGCTAGGACTTCTAATACTATGTTGAATAGCAGTGGTGATAGTGGACATCCCTGCTGCATTCTTGACCTTAGGGGGAAAGCTCTCAGTTTTTCCTCACTGAGAATGATATTCGCTGTGGGTTTTTCATAGATGGCTTTTGTAATATTGAGGTATGTTCCTGAAAAACTCTGAAGAGTTTTGATCAAGAAAGGATGCTGTACTTTGTCAAATGCTTTTTCTGCATCTATTGAGAGGATCATATGATTCTTGATCTTTCTTTTGTTAATGTATTGTATCACGTTGATTGATTTGCGGATGTTGAACCAAACTTGCAGCCCAGGGATAAATCCCACTTGGTCGTGGTGAATAATCCTTTTAATGTACTGTTGGATCCTATTGGCTGGTATTTTGGTGAGAATTTTTGCATCCGTGTTCATCAAGGATATTGGTCTGTAATTCTCCTTTTTGATGGGGTCTTTGTCTGGTTTTGGGATCAAGGTAATGCTGGCCTCATAAAACGAGTTTGGAAGTTTTCCTTCCATTTCTATTTTTTGGAACAGTTTCAGAAGAATAGGTATTAATTCTTCTTTAAATATTTGGTAGAATTTCCCTGGGAAGCCATCTGGCCCTGGGCTTTTGTTTGTTGGGAGATTTTTGATGACTGCTTCAATTTCCTTAATGGTTTT
Organism: Mirounga angustirostris; assembly: GCF_029215605.1. NCBI lineage: Eukaryota > Metazoa > Chordata > Mammalia > Carnivora > Phocidae > Mirounga > Mirounga angustirostris. The sequence goes on along the minus strand of NW_026991719.1, from coordinate 29,174,811 downwards.
AGGTCTGTTCAGGTTTTCTATTTCTTCCTGGTTCCCTTTTGGTAGTTGATACATCTCTAGGAATGCATCCATTTCTTCCAGGTTTTCTAATTTGCTGGCATAGAGTTGCTCATAATATGTTCTTATAATTGTTTGTATTTCTTTGGTGTTGGTTGTGATCTCTCCTCTTTCATTCATGATTTTATTTATTTGGGTCATTTCTCTTTTCTTTTTGATAAGTCTGGCCAGGGATTTATCAATCTTATTAATTTTCTCAAAGAATCAGCTCCTAGTTTCGTTGATCTCTTCAACTGTTCTTTTGGTTTCTATTTCATTGATTTCTGCTCTGATCTTGATTATTTCTCTTCTCCTACTGGGTTTAGGCTTTATTTGCTGTTCTTCTCCAGCTCCTTTAGGTGTAGGGTTAGGTTGTGTATTTGAGACCTTTCTTGTTTCTTGGGAAAGGCTTGTATTGCTATGTACTTTCCTCTTAGGACTGCCTTTGCTGTATCCCAGAGATTTTGAACAGTTGTGTTTTCATTTTCATTGGTTTCCATGAATTTTTTCAATTCTCCTTTAATTTCCTGGTTGACGCATTCATTCTTCAGTAGGATGCTCTTTAGCCTCCATGTATTTGAGTTCTTTCTGACTTTCCTCTTATGATGGACTTCTAGTTTCAAAGCACTGTGGTCTGAAAATAGGCAGGGAATGATCCCAATCTTTTGGTACCGGTTGAGACCTGATTTATGACCTAGGATGTGATTTATTCCTGAGAATGTTCCATGGGCACTAGAGAAGAATGTGTATTCTGTTGCTTTGGGATGGAATGTTCTGAATATATCTGTGAAATCCATTTGGTCCAGTGTGTCATTTAAAGTCTTTATTTCCTTGTTGATCTTTTGCTTAGACAATCTGTCCATTTCAGTGAGGGGGTTGTTAAAGTCTCCCACTATTATTGTATTGTTGTCGATGTGTTTCTTTGCTTTTGTTATTAATTGCCTTGTATAGTTGGCAGCTCCCATGTTAGGGGCATAGATATTTACAATTGTTAGATCTTCTTGTTGGATAGACCCTTTAAGTAGGATATAGTGTCCTTCCACAGCTCTTATTACAGTCTTTGGTTTAACATCTAATTTGTCTGATATAAGGATTGCCACCCCAGCTTTCTTTTCGTGTCCATTAGCATGGTAAATGGTTTTCCACCCCCTCACTTTCAATCTGGGGGTGTCTTTGGGTCTAAAATGAGTCTCTTGCAGACAGTATATCGATGGGTCTTGTTTTTTAATCCAATCTGATAGCCTGTGTCTTTTGATTGGGGCATTTAGCCCATTTACATTCAGGGTAACTATTGAAAGATAAGAATTTAGTGACATTGTATTGCCTGTAAGGTGACTGTTACTGTATATTGTCTGTGTTCCTTTCTGGTCTATGTTGCTTTTAGGGTCTCTCTTTGCTTAGAGGACCCCTTTCAATATTTCTTGTAGGGCTGGTTTTGTGTTTGCAAATTCCTTTAGTTTTTGTTTGTCCTGGAAGCTTTTTCTCTCTCCTTCTATTTTCAATGACAGCCTAGCTGGATATAGTATTCTTGACTGCATATTTTTCTCATTTAGTGCTCTGAATATATCCTGCCAGTCCTTTCTGGCCTGCCAGGTGTCTGTGGATACGCCTGCTGCCAATCTAATGTTTCTACCATTGTAAGTTACATATCTCTTCTCCTGAGCTGCTTTCAGGATTTTCTCTTTTTCTCTGAGACTCGTAAGTTTTAGTATTAGATGTCAGAGTGTTGACCTATTTTTATTGATTTTGAGAGGGGTTCTCTGTGCCTCCTGGATTTTGATGCCTGTTTCCTTCCCCAAATTAGGGAAGTTCTCTGCTATAATTTGCTCCAATATACCTTCTGCCCCTCTCTCTCTTTCTTCTTCTTCTGGGATCCCAATTATTCTAATGTAGCTTTGTCTTATGGTATCCCTTATCTCTCAAATTCTGCCCTCGTGATCCAGTAGTTGTTTATCTCTCTTTTTCTCAGCTTCTTTATTTTCCATCATTTGGTCTTCTATATCACTGATTCTCTCTTCTGCCTCATTCATCCTAGCAGTTAGCACCCCCATTTTTGATTGAACCTCATTAATAGCCTTTTTGATTTTGACTTGGTTAGATTTTAGTTCTTTTATTTCTCCAGAACGGGTTTCTCTAATAACTTCCATGCTTTTTTCAAGCCCAGTTAGTATCTTTAAAATCATGATTCTGAACTCTAGGTCCGACATCATACTAATGTCCATATTGAGTAGGTCCCTGGCAGTTGGTACTACCTCTTGTTCTTTTTGTTGTGGTGATTTTTTCTGTCTTGTCATTTTGTCCAGAGGAGAATAGATGAATGAGAGAACGAAATGCTAATAGGGTAACAACATCCCCAGAAAATATACTCTAAACAAATCAGAAAAGACCTGAAACCAGGGGAAAAAAAGGGAAAGAAAGAAAAAAGAAAAAGAAAAAGATAAAGATAAAAACAAACAAAAACAGAACAAAAAAAAAAAAACAGAATATGATCAAATATGATCAGGCTGGTGCATAGATCAGTGCCACACACTAGATTTTGGGTGTATTTTGCTCTGTTAGAAGAAAGTGCCTCCCAAAATTTTAAAGAAAGAAAAACTTATATATGTACAAAAATAAGGGTTGATATGATGAAGGGATGGAATATGACTGTAAAGATGAAAATTATAAAAGAATTTATAATAGGAATTGATAAGAAGTTGTTCGAAAAAAAGAAGAGGTTTTAAAAAAAAAAAAGAAAAAGAAAAGGGAGAGAATGTGATCAGGCAGGAGACTAGAACAAAGCCATACAGAAGAGATTTAGGGTATATTTTGATCTGTTAGAAGAAACTGTATCTCAAAATTTGAAAGAGAGAACAACTTATATATATATGCCAAAAATAAGGGTAGCTACTATGAAGGGATAGATTATGACTCTAAAAATTAAAAATAATTTTTTTTTAAAAAAAAGAGATTGATAAGATGTTGGTTGAAAAGGGAAAAAGAAAAATTCAAAAAAGAAAAGACAGTTAAAAAAATTAACTTTGAAAGACTAAAGAATCATGGTGAAAAAGCCATGAATTCTATGTGCAGTATTCCCCTAGTGCTGGAGTTCTGCCATTCTCATTGATCGGTAAACTTGGTCTTGGCTGGCTGTTCTTGCTGATTTTCTGGGGGAGGGGCCTGTTGCCCTGGTTCCCAAATGTCTCTGCCGGAGGCGGAATTGCCCCACCCTTGCCAGGTCCAGGTTAAGTAATCTGCTCAGGTTTGCTTTCGGGAGCTTTTGTTCCCTGCATGCTTTCCATACAGCTTTGGAGGACAAGAGTGAAAATGATGGCCTCCCAGTCTCCACCCCGGAGGAGCCAAGAACTTGGGGCCCCATTTGTCAGTGCACCCCCCGAGAAAAGCAGCGTATCACTCCTGGCTCCGGCCGCACTCCGTGCTCCCCCGGCCTATGACCCAGTGTTTCTATCTCTGGCACAGGACCCTGTGTGGAGTCTCCAAACCCAGCAGATCCCTGCCATGCACTCCCACGCTGGTCCTTCCGGGGGAGGAAAGGGAGTCTCCCCGGATCTGCCACTTGTTGTGTCCCTGCTGGAGGAGCAGTAGCCAGACTGTGCTGCGGATCATGGTTTATGGCAACCCCGTGCTGAGAGCCCATGTCTCAGCTCTGTCTCTGCAGCCGGCTTCCCTGCTGCGATACCTGGGAGCTCTGCCACACTCAGTCACCCCCAGTCTTTCTGTGACCCCGAAGGTCCCGAGACCACACTGTCCTGAGAGGGTTCCACCCCCCGCTTAGCCACTGGAGTGACATCCCTCAGTGGAGCAGACTTCTAAAAGTTCCGATTTTGTGCCCCGCGGCTCTATCACTTGCCAGAATCAGCCACCAGAGGCCCCTCCCCCGCCGTCTATTCTTCCGAATATCGCCTCGGATTCACTTCTCCTCACATCCTACCTTCCAGAAAGTGGTCGCTTTTCTGTTCAGAGAGTTGTTGCTATTCTTTTCTTTGATCTCCTGTTGAGTTCATAGGTGTTCAGAATGGTTTGATCCCTATCCAGCTGAATTCCTGAGACCAGAGGAAATCCAGGTCTCCTATTCCTCCGCCATCTTGCTCCAAGAAAGTGGCTTCTTGAGTAGTGGCTTCTACTCCTGATGAAGATACTGAGAAAATTATTAAAATGACAATAAAGGATTTAGAGTATTACATATACTTAGTTGCTAAAGCAGTAGTAGGGTTTGAGAGGATTGACTCCAATTTTGAAAGTAGTTCTGTGGGTAAAATGCTAAAACCCAGCCCAGCCTTCAGCAGCCACCACACTGATCAGTGGGCAGCCATCAACATCAAGGCAGGACCCTCCACCAGCAAAAAGATTACAACTCATTAAAAGCTCAGATGATGATTAGCATTTTGTACCATAAAGTACTTTTTAATTAAGGCGTGTACATTGTTTTCTAGACATAATGCCTTTGCACACTTAATAGACTACACTGTAGTGTAAACATAACTTTTATATGAACTGGGAAACCAAAAAGTTCATTCGGTTCACTTTATTCCAATATTTGCTTTATTGCAGTGGTCTGGAACCAAGCCTACAATATCTCCGAGGTATGCCCATATCTTTTATTCTTGTCATATGATCTTGTATCCTGTGACTTTGATTCTTTCATTTATTAGTGCTAGTAAATGTTTGGTATTCTAGATTCCTTGGGGTTTTCTACATAAAAGTTTTGTGAACAGAGACCATTTTATTTCTTTCATTGTAATATATATGCCACATTTTTTCTTTATTGGACATCTACAGGCTCCAGTAAAATATTAAATAAATATATTGAGAATGATATTTATGCCTTGTTCCCATTCTTAGGGAGAAAATATTGAAAAATTCATCTTTGAGTATAATACTAGTTGTGTGTTTTCACAGATGCTATCATCAGTCAATCATATTGAAGAAGTTTCCTTCTATTTCTACTTTTGAGTGTTCTCACCATGAAGTTATTGAAATGTATCATATGCTTTTTTTATGCATATCAAAATGTTCATTTGGTTTTATCTGTTATTCTGTAAATGAAATAATTACATTGACTGATTTTTAAGTGTTAAACTAGTCCTTTTTTCTGGAATAAATCTCTGCTTACTATGATATGTTATCTTTTTTTCTTTATTGATGGATTTGTTCCGTTGATATTTTGTTTATGACATTTGCATGTATGCTCATAAAGGATAAAAGACTGCAAATTTTTGTCTTTTAATACATTTGCCAGAATTTGGTAACAGGCCTACCTGGCCTTTTATAATGAACTCAGGAACGATTTCTCCTTTGCTGTTTTCTGACAGAACTTCTAAGATTTGTCTTATTTTAGCCTTAAATAGTAGATATAACCAATTAATCCATTTGGGATTACATTTTTCTGTGTGAGAATATATATTGTTATTCACATATGACTTATTTAATAAATTTGGCTATTAAGGTCTTATATTTCTTGTCATGTCAATTTTGATAAATTGTATATTTTAAATAATTTCTCCAATTTATATCTAAGTTGACTAATTTATTGGAATAAAGTTTGTAATATTTACTTATTATTTTAAGTTGGTAGAGTCTGTAGTGGTATCTTTTTTTCCTTGTTACTGGTAATTTGTTTTTTCTTCTTTTTCTTGATAATGTTCTTATAGTTTTATGAATTTTATTTGAATTTTTAAAGAACTAAAGTTTGAGTCTCTGAACATTTCCATTGCTGGCAACTTTTTGTTTAAGTGGCTCTTTTTCTTATCTTTATTATTTCCTTCTTTCTATTACATTTGGGCTTAGTATAATCTTTATTTAGATAAAACATGTCTTCTTAAAAATTTTTTTTAGATTTTATTTATTTATTCATGTATTTAGTTAGTTAGTTAGTTATTTGTCAGGGAGAGAGCACAAGCAGGGCGAGTGGCAGGCAGAGGGAGAAGTAGGCTCCCTGCTGAGCAAGGAGCCCGATGTGGGACTCAATCCAATTCCAGGACCCTAGGATCATGACCTGAGCCAATGGTAGACACTTAACTGACTGAGCCACCCAGGCATCCCAAACATGTCTTCTTTTTTAAAAACTATATTCAAGGCTATACGTTTTCTCCTGATGCTTGTTTTTGACTTCATTCCACAAATTTTGATATGTTATCCTTTCATTATAAATCACTTACAGGATTTTTAAATCTTTTTCTTGTGTTTTGGTTTTTGAAGAGTTTGGAAAGTATTTAATAAATAGTTGTATATTTTCTAAATACCTTATTTTTATTGACTTGTACTCTAATTCCATTTTGGTCACAGAACATATGGCCTAATAGCTCAAACTTTTAAAGTGCATTGAGATTTGTTTTATGATTCAGCATATTTTTAATCTTGGTAAAAGCTCCTTGTGCACTTGGTGATAGGCTGATGTAAAAGGCAATGTCCATTAATGCATGTCATTCTGATGTATTTTGAGCATTATATTTCCTACGTATTTTAAATATCTTTGAATTTTTAAGCAGTATATATATTATCCTCCATGTTCAAGTTGATATTGGTATGTCTGACCTGATCTCTAGATATTTTAAAATGTGTTGTTCTTTTATATGCTCATATTTTGTTCTGTTCCATGCTTCTCATGTTTTTTCTGATATTCATATTGATGTATTTTCATTTTTATGCAGCACACTGTGAGTGATTGATATCAAATTTTTCTAGTGAAAAATTGCTCAGTAGACTGTATTATAATAATAATTATAACAACTTCAAAATATACTATGTAAAAAACTCCCTATGCTGAGATGTTGAGTCAGGTGGCAAAACTTAAATTTAAGCCAAAATGGTTCCTCATCTTAAAATTATACTTTCAAAAATTGAAATCTTCTCATAATAATTTTTGTTGGTACAGCAGATTGCTATTGGTAATCCCTTATATCCATATACATTTGCAATTCCTGACCTCTCTTGCAGTTAAATTTGTCACATGACTCATTTTGACCAATGGATGTGAGCAGAAGAGACTTTGGGGCTAAAATGTTCAATTATTTGACTTGCCTCCACGGTCTTCTCTCTCTTTGGCCTGGAAAGACATCACAAGACAACTCATAGGCCACAATACAGCCAACTACAAGGTGGACACAGCCTTTACCACAAACAATTCTGACATCAATAAGACATAGATGTCTTTCTTTTAAAGTAATGAGATCATTTGTAATATAATTCAGCTAGGTTTGGAGGGTGTTTTATTATATTAAATCTGTAAATTTTCATAATTCTATAATGCTGTCTTCTGTAGTTATAAGAAAGTATAGCAACTCAGCTTATAAAATATATTTCCATATTATATTTTGTTTTTATCTTAAAACAACACAGTGAACTGCAAGATACTATATATAAAGGTAATATATCTTTATTATTTATTTATTTATTTTAAAGATTTTATTTATTTATTTGACAGAAAGAGAGAGAGACAGACAGCACAAGCAGAAGGAGAGGGAGAAGCAGGCTCCTTGCTGAGCAGGGAGCCCAATGTGGGGCTTGATCCCAGGACCCTGGGATCATGACCTGAGCTGAAGGCAGACACTTAACCGACTGAGCCACCCAGGTGCCCCTAAAGGTAATATATTTTTAAAACACACTGAATGTATTGTTTGATAAACGTTAAAAATTACTCATTTTGTATGATCATAAAGACTGAGGCTTTTGTTTATATAAATCAGAATGAGATTTAGTGTGTCCTCCCTAAATGTTAACAATTATATTATCTTCTCAATCCTATAAAATAAAGAGTTAGGATTTTGCATACTCAGCTTATTTATTTTTAATCCACTTTATTTTTGTGTATAGTATAAGAAAATGGTCCAGTTTCATTCTTTTGCATGTAGCTGTCCAGTTTGCCCAGCACCATTTGTTGAAGAAACTGTCTTTTTCCCCATTGTGTATTCTTGACTCCTTTGTCAAAGACTAATTGACCATATAATCATGGGTTTATTTCTGAACTCTCTTTTCTGTTCCATTGCTCAATATGTCTATCATTGTGCCAGTACCATACTGTTTTGATGACTACAGCTTTGTAGTATATCTTCAAATCTGGGATTGTGATACTTCCAGTTTTGTTCTTCCTCTTCAAGATTGCCTTGCTTTTGTGGTTCCATACAAATTTTAGGATTATTTGTTCTAGTTCTATGAAAAAGGCTGTTGACATTTCAATAGGGATTGCATTAAATCTGTAGATTACTTTGTGTAATATGGACATTTTAACAATATTTGTTCTTCCAATCCATGAACTTGGAATATCTTTCCGTTTGTTTGTGTTGTCTTCAATTTTTTTCTTCAATATTCTATAGTTTTCAGAGTATAGACCTTTCACCTCCTTGGTTAAGTTTATTCCTAGGTATTTTATTGTCTTTGGTGTATTGAAAATGGGATTGTTTTCTTAATTTCTTTTTCTGCTACTTTATTATTACTGTATAGAAATGCAACGGATTTCTGTATATTGATTTTATATCCTACAACTTTACTGAATTCATTTATCAGTTATAGTAGTGTTTTTGTGGAGTCTTTAGGGTTTTCTCTATATGGTATAATGTCATCTGCAAATAATGAAAGTTTTATATCTTCCTTTTCAATTTGGATGCCTTTTATTTCTTTTTCTTGTCTGATTTCTGTGGCTAGCACTTCAAGTACTATGCTGAATAAAAGTGGTGAGAGTGGACATCCTTTTCTTGTTCCTGACCTTAGGAGAAAACTCCCAGTTTTTTACTATTCACTATAATGGTAACTGTTGGTTTTTCATATATCCCTATTATTATGTTGAGGTATATTCCCTCTAAACACACTTTGTTGAGAATTTTTATAATAAATACATGTTATACTTTGTCAAATGCTTTTTCTGCATCTATTGAAATGATCTTGTGGTTTTATCCTTTCTCTTGTTGATATAATTTATCATGTTGATTGATTTTCGAAAATTGAAGGACCCTTGCATCCCAGGAATAAATCACACTTGATTGTAGTGAATGCTTTTTTTTTTTTTTTAATGTATTGTTGGATTAGGTTTGCTAGTATTTTGTTGAAGATTTTTGCATCTATGATCAGAGACATTGGACTGTAATTGTCATTTTTGTAATGTCTTTATCTGGTTTTGGTATCAACATAATGCTGGCCTCATAGAATGAATTTGGAAACTTTCTTTCTTCTACTTTTTGGAATAGTTTGAGAATAGGTATTAACTCTTTAAATGTTTGATAGAATTCACCTGTGAAGCTGTCTGATCCTGGACTTTTCTTTGTTGGGATTTTTTTTGATTAATGATTCAATTTCATTGCTGGTAATCAGTGTGTTCAAATTTCTATTTCTTCCCGATTCAGTTTTGGGAAGTTATATGTTTCTAGGAATTTATCCATTTCTTCTAGGTTGTCCAATTTGTTACCTTATAATTTTTCATAATATTCTCTTATATTCCTTTGTATTTCTGTGGGATCGGTTGTTATAGCTGCACTTTCATTTCTGAGTTTGAATGCACTCATTCTCTCTCTCACTCTCTCTCGATGAGTCTGGCTGAAGGTTTATCAATTTTGTTGATCTTTTCAAAGAACCAACTCCTGGTTTCATTGATCTGTTCATTGTTTTTCTGGATAGTTTTTTATGTATTTCTGCTCTAATATTTAATATTTCCTTCCTTCTTCTGGTTTTTGGTTTTGTTTGTTCTTCTTTTTCTAGCTCCTTTAGATGTAATGTTAGTGAGCTGTTTTTTCTTTTTAGATTTTTCTTTCTCCTTGAGGAAGGTCTGTATCATATAAACTTCCCTCTTAGAGCAATTTTTGCTGCATCCCAAAGATTTTGGACTGTTGTGTTGTCATTTTCATTTTTCTCCATGTATTTTTTTTTAATTTCCTCTTTGATTTCTTGGTTGACTTATTCGTGGTTTAGTAGCATGTTTAACATACATGTATGTATGTTCTTTCCAGTTTTTTTTTTTTCTTGTGGTTGATTTCTAGTTTCATAGCATTGTGGTCAAGATGGATGCATAGTATGACTTTGATCTTTTTGAATTTGTTGAGATTTGTTTTGGGGCCTCATATGTGATGTATTCTGGAAAATGTTCCATGTGCACTTGAAAAGAATGTGTTTTTCTGCTGTTCTAGGATGGAATGTTCTGAATATATTTGTTAGATCCATTTGGGTCAATGGGTCATTCCAAGTCATCACTTCCTTTTTGATTTTCCATTTGGATAATCTGTCCATTGATGTAAGGAGGGTGTTAATGTCCCCTAGTATTACTATATTACTGTGAATTAGTTCTTTCATGTTTGTTATTAGTTGCTTTATGTATTTGGGTGTTCCCATGTTTTGTGCATAAATATTTAAAATTGTTATGTTTTCCTCTTGGATTGTTCCCTTTATGATTATATAGTGTCCTTATTTGTCTCTTGTTACAGTCTTTTTTTAAAGTCTATTTTGTCCAATATAAATATTGCTACCCCAGCTTTCTTTTCATGATAAGCACTTTGTATGACAAGTGATGTTTCATCCCTTCACTTTCAATCCACATGTGTCTCTAGACCTGAAATGAGTCTCTTATAGGCAGCCTATAGATTGGTCTTGCTTTTCTATCTATTCCATCACCCTGTGTTTTTTTGATTGGCACATTTAGTCCACTTACTTTCAAAATAATTGTTGATAGGTATATACTTATTACCACTTTGTTACTTGTTTTATAGTTGTTTTTATAGTTCTTCAGTTTTCCTTTCTTCTCTTTTTCTCTTCTCCCACAGTTTGTTGGCTTTCTTTAGTAATATATTTTAATTTCTTTCTCTTTATATTTTGCATGTCTATTACCAGTTTTTGATTTGTGGTTACCATTAGGTTTATATATAATATTTTATGCATGTAGCAGTCTATAAGTTGGTGGTCGAAAGTTTGAACCCATTCTTTACACCTCTCCCCCCATGCTTTATTTGTATTGTGTATACTTTACATTTATTTTGTGAATCATTGACTGATTACTATATATATACTTATTTTAATGCTTTGTGCTTCCTTTTCTTACTCCTACTTACAGTCTTTCATTTCCACTCAGATTCCTCTTTAACATTTCTGGCTTGATGTTATCTGTGAGTTCCTTAAGTCCATTTTCATTTTTATTTTTTTTTCTATCTTCTGTTCCTCTTGATTGGTTTCTTTTATTCTCTCCTCCAGGTCATTTATCTGTTCTGCTTCCCTTACTATAATCTTCATTCCATCTAGCATATTTTTAATTTCAGTTATTGAGTTCTTCATCTCTGATTGGTTCTTTTTTATGTTTTCTGTCTCTTTGCTAAGGGTCTTACTGAGGTCCTCCAACCTTCTCAAGTCTAGTGAGTATCTTTATGACCATTATTTTTAAATTCTCTATCAGGCGTATTACTTCTTTCCATTTTGTTTTAGGTCTCTTGCTCTGATTTTATCCTTTTCTTTCATTTGAGACATATTTCTGTCTCCTCATTTTGTCTGACTCTCTTTATTTTTTTCTATATGTTAGGAAAGTGAGCTATGTCTCCTGCTCTTCAAAGTAGTGGCCTTATGAAGAAATGGTCATGTAGTGCTCTACAGTGCAATGTCCCCTGTTCAAAACCTGGCACTTCAGGGGTGATGCCTATGTGTGTTGCATGCTACCTGCTGTTGTGGCTGAGCAGTTTTTGCCTTTAGTCCTGTCATCTGCAATGGCTCTCTTTGCCTATTGTGGCAAAGGGTTTGGTTTCTTTGTTGTTAGTGGGCTAGTAGGGTGTGCCTTGGGATTGAGTTGAGTCAGACCAGGCATTTGCCAGAGATGCAGTAGCTTTGGACTGCAGGGTACTCTTCCTGTATTGTCCTTTGAGAATATTTCATTGGTGGGCAGGGCCTGCAATCAGAGCAGATGTCTGATCCCAGACCATCACTGGGGCTGTGATTGGACTGGTGTATGTAGTTATCTTCCCTTCTCCTCAGGGCAGGAGTCACTTTGGAGTGGTCTAGCTCCTGTCAGGACGGCTTGCACACTGACAGGCTTGTGGCACCACTTTGCCAATGGTGTTTTGGAAGGGGGGAGCAAAGAGGAATGCGTGGGACACGCACATGGTGCCAGCAAGGTTTGTGCTGGTCCATGTGGAGGGGACTTGCAGTCTTTGAGACCCAGGCAGGCCAGGTTGGAACAAGGTTTGCATGTGTCTGCTGTGGGAAGATACCTGAAGCAGAGGAGTGACTGGAGGGGCCATGTCCACAGGAGAATGTGGAGATGAGGCATGCTGTTAGCAGGTTAGGTAGCCACTGTCGGCGCTGTGCTGATTCTCACAAGTTTCCATGTGTCCAGGCTGGAAGGGGGTGGGAAATGGCACATAGCCAATCCTTTGTTCCTCTTCATTCCTTCCAAAGATCCCTGCACCTTCAGCACATCCTCTGAGATTATCCAACAAATCTCCCTCCTGTATACCCCAGGTGTTTTTCAAACTGTTGCTTCTGTGTTCTATCCCCACAGGGCTGTTTGTTGTGCTATCTCTTTAAGGGTAGCTTAAGAGAGCCCTCCAGCCTCTCCCGTTGTTATCAGACAGAACTGGTTCCTGAAAGGTTCAGCTGCTTGCCGCTGGAAAGTCAACACTACAGAGCCAAGTGGCAGTAGGAAAGGAAAGGTAGCTTTATTCAGAAAGCTGGCAACCTGGGAAGATGGTGGACTAATGTCTCAAAGACTATCTTTGAGGTTTCTGCCCAGCCCAGGGATTTTTAAAGGCACGCAGGGTAGTTATTCAGTAAATGGAATGCAGGGGTGTGTAGCATTTCTTGATTATGTGTTAGCTACAAGTGTTATCTCAGTGCTCGGGGGTTGTGTGAGCGGGTCTGGTTCCTGTTTCATGATGTGCAGGAGTGCTTTGTTCTTTCTGCAAAAGAATGAAGGGTCTCCAGGTACGTGAAGAGAGGTTAGTCACCTATTTTCAAGTGCAGTCAAGCCTTATCTTCTGGGAAAGTTTGGTCTTTCACACCTCAAGGCCAGTGTTCTGAAAATCTCAATGAAATTAAGTTAGTTCTGCTAAAGGGCAAGGGACTTAGGTCAGCAAGGAAGGAGTGTGTAAGCCCAAAGCAAGTTAACCCTTAAAACTGAATGGAGGGCTATTATTACACCAGAGCTGAACCTGCTGATTCTTAAAGTTCTAGGTGTTAAGTCCCACTGATTGTAAGAACTCACAAAATTCAGCCCATCTGGTTTTCAAAGCTAAATGTTTCTTCTCTGTGCAGCAACCCCATGCCTGGGGTGCCTGACATGAGGGTCTCTTTTTTCCCCCTCTCTGCTGCCATGGTGTTCCTCCTTCCTGCAGACAGTCCCAGAAGTCTTGAGCTCCTGACCACATCTCTGCCCTTCCTACCCTCTTAGATGAGGCCTCTTCTCTACATGTAGCTGTGGAGAGTCTGTTATTTACACTGATGTGGGTGTAATCTAGTTGTATCATGGGATTAGGTGAGCTTAGGGTTCTCCTAGTCCACTATTTTCCCACAAAGTCTCTCCTATTGCCTATTGATTTTAAAAATTGGAAAGTCAATTAATCTATATGGATTATGTAAAAACAATACATGTCCTATGCAAAGATGTTTGTGTCGTGTTTTTATTAAATTTAACTAGGTTTTTTCCCTACTTTATCAAATTCTAGTTTTGAACATTTGGGGACTTGTAGTAACCAGAAGAAAATGGAAGTAGAAAAGAGATATACCAAGGAAGCCTCTTGGGTATTTGGTTTATCGATCATTTTTTAGTTAAAGAAGAACATTGTCTTTCTTCCCTATCTCTCAGTACTTATAATTGGTATTTTAAATAAATTTGTAAATAAGCTAGTAAGATGCTCACTTGTGTCCCAGAGGCAGGCTGCATGATTTTCCAAAACTCATCCTTTACAACCTAAGTCCTTTAACTGTCTGGACAGCTGGATGAGAAACACTGAAACTGGAAAACAGCCCCACTGAAAACAATATCACATCATTGAGGGGAGAGCAGCAACTACAGATTTGTTCTACAGCACAGACAGTTGATACTGAAAATCTCTCAAGCATTCTTTCTGTTGTTTCCTTCCTCCCCAATTTATTGAACTCACCTATAAATTTTTACCATTTTAGAGCTGTATTTTTAGTCTTCACTTTAATTCATCCCACCAGGACACTTATTTTGGAAAAGAGTGGGACATTTCTTGCCCTAAAACTAATAAATTTTTTTCCTGTTCCTGAAAGTAGGAACATGAGAAATATGTACCTGAGAACTACACTTGCATTCTGCTAAATTATCATTATTGTTTTTGGAATTATATATATGGACTTACCATTTCTTGCTTTTGTGTATCTCTTCTCTTTGCCCACTGGTATTTTGAATTAATCCTTTAAAACAACTGAGTATCTTAGTCATAGATTTTTTTTTTTTTTGTCAAGTATATGCCTTTAGTAACGCCTGTCAAGATCATAAAATAACGGGAGGGTTGTCCAATATAGCAACATAGGAAGCTCTGCACTTACCTCCTCCCATGGACAACCAAATATATGAAATACTTCCCTGTGAAAAAGACCTAAAAACAATCTGAACAGCTCCTCCACGACACAGGATAAAAGGGCTCTTCTTTTTTTTTTTTTTTCCAAAGATTTTATTTATTTGACAGAGAGAGATACAGCGAGAGGAGGAACACAAGCAGGGGGAGCGGGAGAGGGAGAGCAGGCTTCCCGCAGAGCAAGGAGCCCGATGCAGAGCTCGATCCCAGGACCCTGGGACCATGACCTGAGCCGAAGGCAGACGCTTAACAACTGAGCCACCCAGGCGCCCCTAAAAGGGCTCTTCTGAGCAGAGTGGGAAAGGCAGAAATACATTCTCAACAAAAACTCTACCTCTGGCACAGCAACCCACAATCAGGAGGGATTTCTTAAAGCAGGTGCATCTCCCTGAGGAGTGAGAGGCTTGTGTCCCCCAGCAGGTACCCTAGCCCTTAGGACCTACGCTGGAGAGATGAGACCCCAAAACACCGACCCTTGAAAAACAATGGGGTTTATATCCAGGAGATCCAAATGGCTGTAAGGAATTGAGATACCACTCGTAAATAGCTTGCATGCAGACTCATTCACCTCAGGGCCCAGTAGCAGTTTGAAAAGTGCCTAGACTATTCATGAAGGAGATCCATTTGCTAATCTTAAAAAGTCTGCTGGAGGGACAGCGTCCTCCTGGGATCTCTCCTGGACAGAATTGTTAGGGAGCACCATTTATGTATTTTCCCTCTACCTTGCTAGGCTTGCTAGTGCTGGCAGATGCACACAGTGTCTACACTCACCCACAGCCCTGCCAAAGCCAGCAGGCACACACAGTTCCTGAACTCTCCTGATGCCCTGCTAAAGTCAACAGGTGCTTCAGAGGGGAAAGACTGCCCTGCTAAAGCTGATTTGCATGCAGAATTCCTGCATTCTTTAGCAGCCTCACTAAAGCTGATAGATATACACAGACCACACAGGGGACTCCCCTTGATTGCCTGACTCTAGTGGCAAGTGGGAGCTTGTGTTCCTGAGTCCTATTGGACAGTAACAATCAGGCAGTTCTTGGCAGGTGATCACCACCAGGGCACTGCACAGACAGTAGACTGAAACGCACCCAGTCTTTCTGTGAAAAAGGCATATTTACTTGTCCTGGAGCTTTAGCCTGAGGAACAGGCTTCAGGTTTGTCACACACCTAGAGACTACAGAGATGCTCTTAGTGAACAAATGGTGGGGGACACCATCTTTGTGCTTTCCTTTGGTTTCCCTATAGCTCACTAGTACTTCCCAGAAAGGAGCTTATACACTCATCTGCTATCCCAATTTTTATAGCTGTTGTCCAGGGGACATCTCCAGATTGCCTTATCTGAAGGCCAGTAGGATTTACCATTGCAGTCCCACAGGGCTGTGTATGTTTGCTTAATTTAAAAGCTACAGCCTGAAGGTCTGTTTGCCAATCAGCCTGACTCTAGGTTTTGATTGAGATCCCTCCCTTTGGAAGAGTGGCAGGTCTTGGCACTCCCTCAACAACTGGGACCTATCCAGAATAAATCAGGCTGCTTAGACAATCACAAAAGTTTGGGAGAAAATCAACAGCTAGCACAAAGTTGAATAGCAAATTCATTTACACAAGACTATCAATTCAAGATAGAGAGGTTGCCATGTCACCAAATACATAGAAACAAACACAAAAAGTCAAGAAAAATGAGGAAACAGGATATATCCCAAATGAAATGACAAGATAAAACCTCAGAAAGAGACTAACAAAATGGAGGTAATTTACCTGATAAAGAGTTCAAAATAATGGTCATAAAGATACTCACTGAACTTAGGAAAATAACTGATGAACACAGTGATAACTTCAACAAAGAGACAGAAAATACAAGAAAGTACCAAATAGAAGTTAAGGAGCTGAAGAATACAATAACTGAATTGAAAAATAAACTAGAAGGATTCACTGGCAGATGAGGTGAAGCCAAAGAAAGATCAGTGATCTAGAAGACAAGACAGTGAAACTTCCCCAGACAGAACAGCAAAAAGAAAAAAAAAAATTAACTGAAGATAGTTTAAGGGACCTATGGGACAACATTAAGCAGAATAACATTCACATTATAGGTGTCCCAGAAGGAGATGAGAGAGACAGTGGCAGAAAACTTAATCAAAGAAATAATAATGGAAAAAAAAAGAAATAATAATGGAAAACATCCCTAACTCTGGAATCAGAAAAGACCTTGAATCGTCAAGGAAATGTTGAAAAAGAAAAACAAAGCTGGGGGCATAATGTTGCCCAATTTCAAGCTATATCACAAATCAGTGATCACCAAGACAGCATGGTACTGGCACAAAAAGAGACATATAGACCAATGGAACAGAATAGAGAGCCCAGATATGGACCCTCAACTCTATGGTCAAATAATCTTCGACAAAGCAGGAAAAAATATGCAATGGAAAAAAGACAGTCTCTTCAACAAATGGTGCTATATACAGAAGAATGAAACTCGACCATTCTCTAACACCATACACAAAGATAAACTCAAACTGGATGAAAGACCTCAGTGTGAGACAGGAATCCAATAAAATCGTGGAGGAGAACATAGGCAGTAACCTCTTTGACATCGGCCACAGCAACTTCTTTCAAGATACATCTCCAAAAGCTAGTGAAACAAAAGCAAAATTGAACTGGGACTTCATCAAGATAAAAAGCTTCTGCACAGCAAAGAAAACAGTCAACACAACAAAGAGGCAACCCACAGAATGGGAGAAGATATTTGCAAATGACACTACAGACAAAGGGCTGGTATCCAAGATCTATAAAGAACTTCTCAAACTCAACACCAAAAAACAAATAATCAAGTCAAAAAATGGGCAGAAGAGATGAACAGACACTTCTCTGAAGAAGACATACAAATGGCTAACAGACACATGAAAAAATGTTCGTCATCATTAGCCATCAGGGAAATCCAAATTAAAACCACATTGAGATACCACCTTACACCAGTTAGAATGGCAAAAATGGACAAGGCAAGAAACAACAAATGATGGAGAGGTTGTGGAGAAAGGGGAACCCTCTTACACTGTTGGTGGGAATGCAAGTTGGTACAGCCACTTTGGAAAACAGTGTGGAGGTGCCTCAAAAAATTAAAAATAGAGCTACCCTATGACCCAGCAATTGCACTCCTGGGTATTTACCCCTAAGACACCGATGTAGTGAAAAGAAGGGCCCTATGCACCCCAATGTTCATAGCAGCAGTGTCTGCAATCACCAAACTGTGGAAAGAGCTGAGATGCCCTTCAACAGATGAATGGATAAAGAAGATGTGGTCCATATATACAGTGGAATATTACTCAGCCATCAGAAAGGATGAATACCCAACTTTTACATCAACATGGATGGGACTGGAGGAGATTATGCTAAGTGAACTAAGTCAAGCAGAGAAAGTCAGTTATCATATGGTTTCACTTATTTGTGGAACATAAGGAATAGCATGGGACATTAGGAGAAGGAAGGGAAAACTGAAGGGAGGGAAATGAGAGGGAGAGATAAACCACGAGAGACTATGGACTCTGAGAAACAAACTGAGGGTTTTAGAGGTGAGGGCAGTGGGGGGATGGGTTAGCCCAGTGATGGGTATTAAGGAGGGCATGTACTGCATGGAGCACTGGGTGTTATACTAAAACAATGGATCGTGGATCACTGCATTGAAAACTGGTGATGTATTGTATGGTGACTAACATAATAAAATAAAATTTTAAAAATGAATAAAGATTCCATTTTAATCAAGATTAAAAGTAAATAAATAAATAAATGTAAATAGGCTAAATTCTCGAAACAAAGGGTATAGTGGCTAAAAGGATTTAAAAAACACCAAAATCCCTGAAAACAAGACCCATTTATATTTTGTCTATAAGAGACTCACTTTAGATGTAAGGACACACCTGAGCTGAAAATGAGCAATGGAAGTGAATGTTCTGTGCAAATGGAAATCAAAAGAAAGCTGGAGTAGCAACACTTTTATAAGCCAAAATAGACTTTAAAACAAAGAGTGTACTAAAAGGCAAAGAAGGACATTACACATTGATAAAGGGGTCAATCCAACAAAAGGATATGACATTTGTAAATATTTATGCACCCAACATAAGAGCACCTAAATGTATAGAGAAAATATTAACAGATCTAAAGGGAGAAATCCACAGCAATACATTAATATAAGGAACTTTAATACCCCCACTTACATCAAACAATAAATCATCTGGACAGAAAATCCATAAAGAAATATTGGCCTTAAATGACACATTAGACCAGATAGACTTGATAGACATATACAGAACATCCCATCCAGAAACATCAGAATATATATTCTTTTCAAGTGTACATAAAACATTCTCCAGGATAGATCATATGTTAGGCCACAAAACAAGTCTCAAAAAAGTTAAGAATACCGAAATCATATCAAGCATCTTTTCTGATTATAATGGTATGAAACTAGATATCAAATACAAAGAGAAAACTGGAAAAATCACAAATATGTGGAGATTAAACAACATGCTACTGAATAACCAATGAGTCAACCAATAAATCAGAGGAGAAGTAAAATATCTAGAGGCAAATGGAAACAGAAATATGACCTACCAAAATCTATGGGGCGCAGCAAAAGAAGTCCTAAGAGGGAAATTCAGCCATACAGGCCTACCTCAAGAGACAAGAAAAATCCCAAATAAACAATATAATTTTAGACCTAAAGTAACCAGAAAAAGAACAAAGTCCAAATTCAGTAGAAGGATGGAAATAACAAAGTTCAGAGAAGGAATAAATAGAGATTATAAAGAAAATAGAAAAGATAAATGAAAGTAAAAGGTCACTATTCGAAAAGATAAACAAGAATCGACAAACCTTTAATTAGACTGATGAAGGAAAAAAGAGAGGGGGCTTAAGTAAATAAAATAAAAAATAAAAGAGAAGTTATAGCTGATACCACAGAAATACAGAGGATCCTAGGACTACTATGAAGAATTACATACCAACAAGTTGGTCAATTTAGAAGAAATCAATAAATTCCAGGAAACAAACAATCTTCCAAGACTGAATAATGAAGAACTGGTTAATCAGAATTGACACCCTAGTAGTAAGGAGAATGAATCAATAATCAAAAATCTCCCAACAAACAACAGCCAAGGACCAGATGGCTTCACTGGTGAATTCTATCAAACCTACAAAGATTTAATATATATCCTTCTTAAACTTTTCCAAATAAACTGAAGATGAGAGAAGCCTTCCAAACTGATTTCAGGAGGCCGCCATTTCTCCGATACCCGAGCCAGAAAAGGACACCACACACACAAGAAAATTACAGGCCAGGGGTGCCTGGGTGGCTCAGTCGGTTAAGCGTCTGCCTTTGGCTCAGGTCATGATCCCAGGGTCCTGGGATCGAGCCCCGCATCAGGCTCCCTGCTCAGTGGGAAGCCTGCTTCTCCCTCTCCCACTCCCCCTGCTTGTGTTCCCTCTCTCGCTGTGTCTCTCTCTGTCAAATAAATAAAATCTTTAAAAAAAAAAAAGAAAAGAAAATTACAGGCCAGTATTCCTGATGAATAGAGACGCAAAAATCCTCAACAAAATATTAGCAAACCAGATTCAACAATACTTTAAAAGGGTCATACACCATGATCAATTGGGATTTATTTTGGGGATACAAGAATAGTTTGACACTCAGAAATAAATCAACATGATATACCACATTAACAAAATGAAGGCTAAAAATTTTATGATCATCTCAATAAATGCAGAAAAAGCATTTGAGAAAATTCAACATCCTCTTATGATAAAATCACTCAACATAGTGAGTATAGAGGAAACACCTCAATGTAACAAAGGCCATATATGGCAAACCCATATCTAACATCATACTTGGTGACAAGCTGAAAACTTTTCCTCTAAGATCAGGAAGAAGATACCCACTCTCACTCCCTTTATGCAACATAATACTGAAAGTCCTAGCTCGAGGAATTAGGCAAAAAAAGGAAATAAAAGACATCCAAATCAGAAAGGAAGAAATGAAACTGTCACTATTTGCAGGTGACATGATTTTATAGATAGAAAACCTTAAAAACTCCACCAAAAAACCTGTTAGAACTAATAAACAAATTCAGTAAAGATGCAGGATATAGACTCAATATACAAAAATCCATTACATTTATATACACTAATGGAGAACTATCAGAGTGAAAAATTAAGAAAATAATCCCCTTTTTAATTGCTTAAAAAATAAAATAAAATACCTAGGAATAAATTTAACCAAGAAAGTGAAAGATATGTACACTGAAAACTGTAAAACATTGTTAAAGAAATTGAAGACACAAATGAACAGAAAGATACTTCATGCTCATAGTTTGAAAGAATTAATATTGTTAAAATGTCTATACTACCTGAAGCAATCTACAGATTTAATGCAATGCCCATCAAAATTCTAGAGGCATTTTTCACAGAAATACAAGAAATAATCTTTAAATTTGTATATAACCCCAAAAGACCCCAGATAGCCAAAGTGATCTCAAGAAAGAAAAACAAACCTAGAAACATAATGTTCCCTGGTCTCACACTATATTACAAAGTGACAGTAATCAAAATAGTATGATATTTACATAAAACAGACACATAGATCAATAGAACAGAATAGAGATCCCAGAAATAAACCCATACATATATGGTCAATTAACTTACAAGAAAGGAGGAAGAATATAGATTGGGGGAAAGGACAGTTTTTTCAATAAATGGTGCTGGGAAAACTGGACAGCCACATGTAAAAGCATGAATCTAGACTGCTATCTTCTATCATACACAGAAATTAACCCAAAATGGATTAAAGACCTGAACATAAGACCTGAAACTACAAAATTCCTAGAAGAAAACACAGTTGGTAAACTCCTTGATATTGGGCTTGGTGATGATTTTTTTGGATCTGTCTCCAAAAGCAAAGGTAACAAAAGCAAAAATAAATGAGTAGGACTCAATCAAACTAAAAAGGTCTGCATAGCAAAGGAAACAATCAACAAAATGAAAAGGCAGCCTACTGAATGGGGTAAAATATTGCAAATCATGTATCCAATAAGGGGTTGATACCCAAAATATATAAGGAACTCATACAACTCAATAACACAAAAACAAAGTGGTTTAAAAAATGTGCAGAAGACCTAAATAGACATTTTCCCAAATAAGACATACAGATGGCCAACAGACAAATGAAAAGATGCTCAACATCACTAATCATCAGGGAAATGCATATCAAAACTGCACTGAATAGCCAAAGCAATTCTGAAAAAGAAAAACAAAACTGGAGGCATCACAATTTTGGATTTCAAGCTATATTACAAAGTAGTTAGTCATCAAGATAGTATGGTACTGGCAGAAAAACAGACACGTAAATCAATGGAACAGAATAGAGAGCCCAGAAATGGGCCCACAACTATATGGTCAACTAATCTTCCACAAAGCAGGAAAGAATCAGTCTTTTCAACAAACTGTGCTGGGGAAACTGAGCAGCAACTTGCAGAAGAATGAAATTGGACCACTTTCTTACAGCATATAAAAAAAATAAATTCAAAATGGATGAAAGACTTCAATGTGAGACAGGAATCCATCAAAATCCTAGAGGAGGGTTACCTGGGTGGCTCAGATGGTTGGGCGTCTGCCTTCGGCTCAGGTCATGATTCCAGGGTCCTGGGATCAAGCCCCATGTCGGGCTCCTGGCTTAGCGGGGAGCCTGCTTCTCCCTCTCCCTCTGCCTCCCCCCTGCTCATGCTCGCGCTCTTTCTGTATCTCTGTGTCTCAAATGAATAAATAAAATCTTTAAAAAATAAAAAAAATAAAAAAATAAATCCTAGAGAACACAGGCAGCACCTCTTTGACCTCCGCTATAGCAACTTCTTACTAGACATGTCACCACAGGCAAGGGAAACAAAAGCAAAAATGAACTATTGGGACTGTATCAAGATAAAAACTTCTGCACAACAAAGGAAACAATCAACAAAACTAAAAGGCAGCCTACAGAATGAGATATTTGCAAATGACATATCTGAAAAAGGGTTCATATCCAAAATCTATAAAGAATTTATCAAACTCAACACCCAAAAACCAAATAACCCAGTTAAGAAATGGGCAGAAGACATGAATAGATGCTTTTCCAAAGAAGACATACAGATGGCTAACAGACATTTAACTACCTAAAATTTAAATAAAAAGAAAAAACCATACTGAGATACCCCCTCATACCTGTTAGAATAGATATTATTAAAAAGGCAAGAGATAACAAGTATTGGTGAGGATGTAAAGAAAAGGGGAATCTTCATGCACTGTTGGTGGGAATGTAAATTAGTGCAACCACTATGGAAAACAGTATGGAGGGTCCTCAGAAAAACAAAAATGGAACTACCACATGATCTAGCAGTTCCACACCTAGTTATTTATTGAAAGAAAACAAAAACATTGATTTTTAAAAAGATTTTATTTATTTTTACAGAGAAAGGGAGACAAGGAGAGAGGGAACACAAGCAGGGGGAGTGGGAGAGGGAGAAGCAGGCTTCCCGCTGAGCAGAGAGCCTGATGTGGGACTCGATCCCAGGACCCTGGGATCATGACCTGAGCCGAAGGCAGACGCCCAATGACTGAGCCACCCAGCGCTCCCAGAAACATTAATTTGAAAAGATTTATGTACCCACATCTTCACTGCAGCAATATTTATAGTACCCAAGATATAGAAACCAGCTCACTGTTTATGAAAGGATGAGTGCATAAAGATGTGGTATACAGATATAAATATATATATGTGTGTGTGTGTATAAAGGAATACTGCTCAGTCATAAAAAAAGTGAACTCTTGCCATTTGCAACAACATGGATAGATTTTAGGAAATTGTGCTAAGTGAAATAAGTCAGACACAGAAGGACAAATACCATATGATTTCACTTACATGTGGCATCTAAAAACCAAACCAAACAAAGACAGATAAGGAGACATAGATACATAGATACAGAGAATAGAACGGTAGTTGCTAGAAGGGAGGAACATTGGGTAGTGGATAAAACAGGTGCAGGGTTCAAAAGATACACACTTCGAATTATAAAATAAATAAGTCATGGGATGGTAATGTATAGCATGGTGACTATAGTCAATAATATTTTAGGTGTATGTGAAAGTAGTGGCCTTATGAAGAAGAGGTCCTGTAGTGCCCTGCAGCAAAATGTCCCCTGTTCACCGGAATCTGGCACCGCAGGGGTGTCTTCTATGTGTGTTGTGTGTACCCTGCTGTTGTGACTGAGCCGCCTTTGCCTTCAGTCCAGTCATCTGCAATGGCTCTCTTTGCCTGTTGTGGGCAGGGTTTTATTTTCGTAACTTTCTCTGGTGATGGATGGTAACTAGTTTTATTGTGCTGATCATTTTACAGTGTTTATAAATATCAAATAATTATGTTGTATGCCTGAAACTAATATAATGTTATAGGTTAATTATACATCAATAAAAAAATCATAAAATGCCTTAAAAAGATCATTCTTTCAGTTAATTACATATATATGTATGAATAGATCATATGTATAAATTCATATGTATAAGTTTAAATACATATGTATAAGTAGATCATCCCATTGACCTTTATCTAAGTACATATGTATAAATAGATCATCCCATTTATTTTTCCTTGGATATTCCTTGAAGTTGACTCGAAAATCTCCAGTATTTTCAAATTCGATGTCAATATCAACTATTGAAAATTACAGATAATTTAAAATATATGACATAATTATGTAAAACAGTAACCACACAGATCATTTTATATACTCAAATACATAGGTAGAAGATATATGTGTGTGTGTGTGTGTGGGTGGGTGGGTGGGTGAGTGGGTGTACTGAAAGATGATGGATTAGGTAGATATATAATAGATAATTTCATAAATTATAAATGTGGGTCATTTTACCAAATGGAAGAATGTATTTTTTAGTGAGAAGAACAGTATCAGAGTACTGATGGAAACATTATCCTGGTTTTCCTGTTTACTTAGGAGATTTTTCTCCCATCAATAACTCATACAATTTAATATACCCAAGCAGCAAGACTGTAGGATTTGAGAATATATTTAGACAATGCTCCTCATTCATTAAAATAAATTACTGCTGATTTCTTGCAGCAATAATCCTGAAATCTATGACACAAGATCCCAAAGAGTAAATCATCCTTTAATTGCTATAGCAGTTTTAAGGTAACAATTCAAAAGAAATTTAAACGTGATTAATGTGTTTAAACGGTACTTTCTACTCTGAAAGAAAAAAAAAAAATAATAAGAGCACCAGCATAAGCTCTTGGGTATTGTTAAATATTGATACATTGGTTGAAAATTTTTACGGGAATTTTGTAGGGGAATTTGAGAATCTCTATTATTATTAAACTTTAGGAATTTCTCCTTACCCTTGATCTGAATTTAAACTTCAAGGTTCTAGGCAGGTTTTATTTTTTTTCATTTGTCCCGCTCTGTACACAGTGGGTTCTTCCAGTATCGGAATCCATGTACACTTCCGATTCTGAGAAATTTTCATTTGTGACTTCTTCAAATATTTTCAACCCAACATTCTTCCACCCTCTTATTCAGAAATATTAGTAGAGAAATGTTGCAAATTATGGATCTATGTATGCCTCCAAACTATTTGTTCCTGGTCTTCCTTTTTTAAAAATGTTTTTTTGAATTTGTTTCTGATAACTGCTACACCTCACCTTTTAGCCTACTCACTTATTCTTCAGCTATGGTCATTTAGGTAATCATCCTATGTTCATTTTTTTTTTTTCACTTGAAAAATTTGTATTGAAAGATCTCCTTTTGAATTGTTTTAAAAATTCTAGATTTTTAAAATCCTTTCTTGCACATACATAAAAAAGAAAATATAAGCACAATAAATGGGTAAGCTGTTTCTGAAACTTCCTTCACTTTAAGTCTGACTCTTGGAATCACATTTTGACTCAGTCATTGATGTCCTTTTAAAAAAAATAACAAGTTTTAAAAGAGAAATCTCTAGGCCATCAGAAGATAAGGTAATATAATGTCTCTTAAACAAATCTAAGCAACTAAAATGCTTTGATGCTGGGTTCTTTTTTTTATGTTATGTTAATCACAATACATTATATCATTAGTTTTTGATGTAGTTCATGTAGTTCCATGATTCATTGTTTGCGTATAACACCCAGTGCTCCATGTAGTATGTGCCCTCTTTAATACCCATCACCAGGCTAACCCATCCCCATGGAGTGGTCGGGGGTGGGAGGGATGGGGTGGCTGGGTAATAGACACTGGGGAGGCTATGTGCTAAGGTGAGCACTGTGAATTGTGTAAGACTGTTGAATCACAGACCTGTACCTCTGAAAAATGAAATGCGGGAAATCGAAGGGGGAGACGAACCATGAGAGACTATGGACTCTGAGAAACAAACTGAGGGTTCTAGAGGGGAGGGGGATGGGGGGATGGGTCACCCTATGTTCATTTAGATAAAAGCCTGTGCTAAGATTTTTATTTTATTTCAACACTATTCCTTTTCAAAATGACAAATTGGTTTATCCTCATAAGTGTCCATTTAGTGTTTCATGACTCTTCATTTTTATGAGTTCTAACTAACATAATGGGCATAATTCCTTTGTTTATCGAGGGTATTAAGTGCATTTATTTTTAGGCCTGTACTGATGACTCTAATATTCCTAGTGCTCCAGTATTAAGTGTTATCTTCTGTTGGGGTGTTTCTCCCCATGGCATTGGCCTTATTCAGATAATTGGCATTTCAGGCTTACACACTCTGCAGTGGGTTTTTTTTTTCTCCTGCCTCTTTGAATGCATCCTGGATTGTGATTGCCTCCCAGTCATGTTCTTAGTGTCAGCTTTAGCTTTATGATACTCACAATGGCCCTGTTTCTCAGGAGGATGTCATAATATAACTGCTTTGGTCTCTTTCCTGCTTTTGTTGTTTTATTGTATTTATAGAAATACCTTTCCATTTCTCTTTCTTGTTTTGAGTCCAACTGTAAGTGTGTGTGTAATTTTTTATAGTGTATATATGGTGTTAATTCAAGCAGGGAAAGTTCAGTGTCTTCAAACTTGAAATCTGAACCATGTCATCTTCTATATAACTATGTTATTTTAATCTCAGATTTCAGTCTAGAATTGTCATGACATTTTCTGTGGCTTGTGTAATTTTTACAAAATTATTCATAACAACACCTGTGTCATTTTTTCTTCTAAATTTCTTTGTGGCTGCTTCTCTATAAAAATGAAAAGCCTTTCTCGTTAGTCTAATTTGTATTTATTTTTTTCTTAGACTAGTATATCCTGAGAACAAAAGACCTGGATTCTAGTCATAGTTGTGACACTATCAAAGTATGTTACATTAAGTAGTTACTAATTTCCCCACCTTTAAAATTGGGAAAATATTAAATCTCTGATCAGTTTCTGAAATGAGATCATTTTGCCTCCCAATGCCAGGTTACTGTAAGTGAGTTTGTATGCTAGATAAAATATATTTAGGCTCCACAGAGTTGGATAAGCTAAAAATCATTAGTACTTTTAAGGGTCCTCTTGAAGACATCTGGGGCCTAGTTATTTTTACTGACTTGCTTGCTTTTTAAGTTGTGTTCTAAAGTTACCAAAGAATCCATGAGTCTAGAACTAGTAATAGCTGAAAATAGTTGAGTTATGTTGAAAATAAAAATGGATAGGATGAGAGCTTATGGCATCTAATAAATATGAGTTTGTATTATAAATCTACCCATAGCTTCTGTGTTACTTGAGGTAAGTTAATTAGTATCTCCACGCTTTCCTTATGAATTCCCAGTGTGATTAAATTACATCACAAAATTTAAAATCCATAGGCATTGGATGAATGTCAGTTCTTTTTCCTATTAAATCGACTGTATTTAATGTTCATGAGTTTTTCTTAATATTTGTTTACTAACAAGTATTCCTGCTATATATTTTCTGGTATCTGACGTTGTGCATAAGAAGTCTGACAGACTTCTAGGGAAGATGATGGAGTAAGAGGACTCTTAGCTTACCTCATCCCACAGATACAACTAGATAACAGCCACATCACTGTAAATAACCCAGAAAATTACCCAAAGACTGGCAGAATAGACTCTCCACAGCTAAATGTAGAGAAGGGTCACACTGAAGAGGGTAGGAGGAGAAGAGATGTGGTCAGGAGCTAAACGGAATTAAGAGTACACTTAAATTTTTTAAAAACATTCTAGTATAATTAATATACAATGTTATATTAGTTTCAGGTGTACAATACAGTGATTCAGCAATTCTATACATCACCCAGTGCTCATCATGACAAGTGCACTCATAAATTCCCATCACCTGTTTCACCCATCCCCCCCCCCCCCAACAAACATCCCCTCTGGTAACCCTCAGTTCTCTATAGCAGACTCTATAGAGTCTATTTCTTGGTTTGTGTCCTCCCCCCTCTTTTTTTACCCTTTGCTCATTTGTTTTGTTTCTTAAATTCCACATATGAGTGAAATCATATGGTGTTTGTTTTTCTTTACTGACTTCTTTTACTCAGCATTACTTAGCATTATACTCTCTAGTTCCATTCATGTCATTGCAAATGGCAAGATTTCATTCTTTTTTATGGCTGAATAATCTTCCATTGTGTATATATATAGAGACATATATGTGTATATATATATATATATATATATATATATATATATATATATATAGACATTTTAACAATATTTGTTTTTCCAATCCATGAGCATGGAATGTCTTTCCATTTTTTGTGTCATCTTCAGTTTCTTTCATCAATGTCTTGTAGTTTTCAGGAAAGAGTACAATTCTCTTGATGAACACTGAAAATGTATAGAATTATTGAATCACTATATTGTGCACCTGAAACCAGTGTAACCCTGTATGTTATCTATACCATAATTTTCAAAAATTAAAAGAGAAAATCTAAGCTAAATAATAAATGAAAAACATGGTAAAAGAGAAAAGAAGTCTGACACCAATGTAATTAATATTCTTTTGAGAGTGCCCTGTATTGTTTTTCTGTATGGAACCATTTAAGGATTTTATCTTTGTTTTTGTTGTTCTAACATTTCATCACTATGTGTCTCACTGTGGATAATTTTCAGTCATCCTGTTTGCCATCCAAATGGCTGTTGGATAGTTAAGTCTTACAGTGTAGGTCTCTTTTTAAGTCAGAAATTTTCTCCTGTGATTTATTGATTTTTTCCTTCATATTTCCTCTAACCTTTCCCTTTGGAAATCCAACTAGAAAAATATTGGTACATATGGATCTATTTTGCCAAAGTTCAGTTTTTCTCTCTTGCTTCCCAGCATTTACTCATTTAACCTGCCTTGAGAAAGGATTTTTGGCTCATTATTATGTGATAATTCATTCCTTAGCAGTCTGTTCTACTCAGCCGTGAACTATTAAGTGTCTTCTCCTCTCTTTCGAAAAGGTGAGAAGTATTACATCTATTCTTGCTTAATTTTAGCATTTTACTCTTTGTGATGTTTGTTTGCCTCAAATGTTTGGTAATTCATATTTGTGTGCTCAACACCGTTTTTGAGCACCTCTTTCCTCCTTCCTAATCTGATTGCCGTAATCTCTGTTCTGGCTGAATGAAGGAAAGAAGATTTTCCTCATGGGGATGTCTTCTGACAGAGATCCCACGCTTCTCCTGATAGTCTAATGGCAGTCTCAGCTCAGCTTTTACTTTCCAGCCTCGGAACTCAGACCCACTGCTTTAACTTACAGCTTTCTGTCAGGTACTTAGCATAAATAAAAGAGGAAAAAGAAAGCAATAAACATAGCGTTTCCAAACAATGTTCTCTAATTAATCATCCTGATGTACCCTTCAGGACTTTTTCCTTTCCTGCCTGAACTGCCTCTTAGCTTGCAGCTACCACAGAAGCAGTATCACCTGTAAACAGCCTATTTGTATATATTGAGATCTCATTTTTCCAGTCAATACCATTCTATCTACTTGCCACCTTTTAGGACTTTCTCAACATTTCTGGACCACTAGTGGTACTTTTCCTTATTTCTCAGTACTTTAGTAATTTTTCCCCCTGCAAGACTTTTCCCCCCCATTTTTTGAATATTCATCTGGCTGGGAAATTAGAAATGCATGCCCAGTTTACCATCTTGTTCTAAACTCCCATTAGTCTATTATCAAATGATTCTCTGCAATTTATTCAGTGTTCCACATGCACTAGCATTTTGGAAAGTTCTTCCCATAATTAGTAAACATATTCTGATAATAGATAATGTGTTGGGGAGCACTGCTAGAAACTACTTTGGCCAGAATTGCCTAGGAAATAATTTCTCTCACCACTCCCCACTGCCAGCCCACCAGGGCAGCCCTTAACAAAGGATTGACTAGTATGTGGGTATAAAAATATCATAGCCCCTGTGCCCCATAGCCGCAATAATATGGAAAAGTATTTTTGTTTGTTTGTTTTTCATGGTTTCCAAGGTTTCCCTGCAGGATTAATTTCTAGTTGCCCATTGCGGTAGGTGGCATATGAACACACCCATTATCAACTCCCTTGCCTTTCCTGTCTCACATCCCTTTGCTCCTGCTGGTGTTACCTCTCCCTCCAAATAAACTACATGTACTTAAATCTTTGACTATGTGGAAATGCAAAATAAGTGATCACCAGGTATCAAATAGCAATTGTGTTATGAAATGTGACCATTATTAACCTCTATCTTACTATTATTTGACTAGAGTAGTAAACCAGATATGCATATATGAAGTAATCATGCATTTTTCCTAATGTATCATGGTTATTTAAATCTGAATATGAAAACAACACGTACTACAAGAGGCTTTGTTATATGGCATACAGTAGAATACTCAAGGTGTATTTTACAACGTAATAGTCTGTTGAAATGTTTAGGGAATAAAGGATTCTGTGATCACGTTATTTTGAGAAATACTACATACTATATTCTTTTTTACAGATTTGCAGTTCATGTGAGCACATTAAAAGTAAAGAGAAAGACTACAGTAAAAATAAAACAAAACAAAAATATGTTTTCTTTATTGAAGTTAATATTTCTCAAACTAATTTGACCAGAGAAACTCTTTATAACATAATTCATATTAATATCCAGTAAAATCAGTGTTTGGTTGAATATAATCCTCATCAATAGCAATCCTTATCTGTGGGAATCTAATTGACCTATACAATTATGAAAGCTATAATCTTGATTTTGTTAGACTCATGATTGTACCACTCACACAAAACTGCTGAGATGTTAGTAATTAATTATTAAACCGATTAGCTACATTGGAAAGTGGCATTGCTTAAAAGAGTCTTTTTAAAATTTGACTTGTAACTCAGATAAAAACATTGACTTCCAAAATGTGTAATCTCTTTGATATTTTGCCCAATTTCGTATATGTTATCACACTGATAACATAATGTTGAGGTGACAAAATAATGCCTATGTACAATCTATCAAACTCCATAAATAATTTTATTGTTGGTTCAACAGAGAAGCCCCATTTGATTAGGTCGATAAATCACTTTGTTAGATGACTATAGCTGTTTATTTTTCTTCAAAGATTAAAAAAGAGCCTTTAAGTACTCATTAATTGATACAACATAATTCCCAAATGATGGCATCTTTGAAATTTGTGTGATAGCAATAGACATTTAAGTATCCCCCCCCCCTTTGAGTATATAGATATCACTGACTTCTAAGTTCACTGTATTTTTGAGTGCTGGTACATAGTTGGACTCTAATTTTAGAGACTACCTTAAATTTCAGGGATTTTGAGAGTTATTTTTCATAGTATCAATTTTCATTCAAGATGCTTTTGACATCTAGTTTTTTTTTTTTTCTCCTTGATAAGAAGTATTTTTATTCTCCACCATTTTCTTCATACTTGTGTCAGAGCTGTCTTCAAAAGACAGTTCTAATTATGTTACCTCCTCACTTAAAAATCCTTATAATTATTTTGATGTCATTAAACTATTCTCTAAATATATTTGTGAAAATCTCACCCACTTTCAAGAAATACCCAGTTCAAATGCCTTTTAATTAATGAGGCAGGTCTTGAATCCCAGCCCACTGGCATCAATTTCTTTTTTCTCTGGGTTCTTATAGAATGCAACTTCTATAGGCAAAGGGCTTCACCTTCCTGAGGTTTCTTTGTATATTAAAATAATAATAGCAAAATTATTGGTTGTTTAATGCAATATGTAAGTTGAATTGTGTAAAGTACCAAGCATAAGGTTTGGCAAATATTAACTCAATAAATTGTAACTATTAATATGCTTTATTATTATAGTACACAATCTGCAGTGTGTTAGAGTTATATGTAAACAATCATGTCTCTTTCTATTAGCATATAAACTCTTTGAGGGAAGATTTTATGCCTAAATTGATTTCATTATCCCCCAAGATGTTGAGTATTTCTCTGGCATACATATTTGTTTTAGTTTTAATCCACAGTAGTTTAATGCAAAAATAGACATATGAATTCATATGTAATAGCTCTGTCTTGCAATTATTACAACCAATACATTTTTCAATTCATAAATTTCCTGAGCTTATAAAATAGCTTTGTTTCCCCCATTGGCAGTTACTGTTCAAACTAGACAGAATTTAACTAGAAACCCCTTGACTGGGGAAAAAGGACAGAGCCTAAAAAGAACCACACACAGTAGATGCTAGAGTGAGTTTCTGAGATAGGATATTGATCTTCCGGGATGCCTCATTGGAGGCATATCCAAGTATTGGTGTGGGTGGAAGGGGACTAGAACTCCAAAACAGATTAAAAATTTCAAAAGTTGTCAGAATATTTACTCTTCTTAGTCATGTCACCCAGAGATCTTGAAGAGTCCAGCTTTTTTTTTTTTTTTTTTACACTTCAGCATGGTGCAAGAACAGATAAGCAAGGACATGAGGTTTGGCTAAACACATCAATCTGGTCTGAGACAGTTCATGGAGCTTTTTATGTTTCCAGAATGGTAAGAGAGAGAAGCCAGATTTTCCTCTGCTCTCAGGAGTGGCACAAAGGTAAGCTAAAAAATAGAGCTTGCAAATATGTGAGAGAGCTAGCTGGCAGATCCTAAGAGTCACATTGTTGAAATAACAGGGTGGTATGTCAGAAAGTAACATGGATCTAGGAATTCAGAGAGAACCTGACTACCTTAGTAAATGTCAGGATGGAAAATGATTACAGCTGAGAGCATGACAGAACAAGAAATATTCCAAAGGATGCATGAGATGGACAAATGAGAACCTAGAACCAGATTGCCCCTCCTCTAACATATTTTAAATTCTATATGAGCATCCTATATACATCCTTAATTAAATACCACCTCAGGGAAAAGAAGGGGGAAAGTATATACTTTCCTAATGTAGAAAACGCTGAACTGAATGAAAAACAGAATACCGAGTTAATTGTTTTTACAGAAATGACTAGGTTCAATTGTGTCCTATTGAGTTGAAGAGGGAATCAATAGAGAGATCATTATAAATTATAAAAAGATTGAAGTAGTGATCAAAAACCTCCCCAAAAACAAGAGTCCAAGGCCTGATGGATTCCCTGGGGAATTCTTAATCTCAGGAAACAAACTGAGGGTTGCTCGAGTGGTGGGGGGTGGGAGGGATGGGGTGGCTGGGTGATAGACATTGGGGAGGGTATGTGCTATGGTGAGTGCTGTGAATTGTGTAAGACTGTTGAATCACAGACCTGTACCTCTGAAACAAATAATACATTATATGTTAAAAAAAAGAAGATAGTAGGAAGGGAAAAATGAAGGGGGGGAATCAGAGGGGGAGACGAACCATGAGAGACTATGGACTCTGAGAAACAAACTGAGGGTTCTACAGGGGAGGGGGGTGGGGGATGGGTTAGCCTGGTGATGGGTATTAAAGAGGGCACATACTGAATGGAGCACTGGGTGTTATACGCAAACAATGAATCATGGAACACTACATCAAAAACTAATAATGTAATGTATGGTGATTAACATAACATAATAAAATATGAAAAAAAAAAGAAAGAAACAGCAGGAAAGCTTCCAGACTCATTCTATGAGGCCAGCATTACCTTAATCCCCAAACCAGGTAAAGACCCCATCAAAAAGGAGAATTTCAGACCGATATCCCTGATGAATATGGATTCCGAAATCCTCAACAAAATCCTAGCTAATAGGATCCAACAATACATTAAAAGGATCATCCACCACGACCAAGTGGGATTTATCCCCAGAAGGCAAGCATAGTTCAACATTCGCAAATTAATCAATGTGATAGAACACATTAATAAGAGGAGAGAGAAGAACCATATGGTCCTCTCAATTGATGCAGAGAAAGCATTTGACAAAATACAGCATCCTTTCCTGATTAAAACTCTTCAGAGTATAGGGATAGAGGGAATATTCCTCAAGTTCATAAAATCCATCTATGAAAAACCCACAGCAAATATCTTCCTCAATGGGGAAAAGCTGAGAGCCTTTCCCTTAAGATCAGGAACACGTCAGGGATGCCCACTCTCACCACTATTGTTCAACATAGTACCTGAAGTCCTAGCAACAGCAATCAGACAACAAAAAGAAATAAAAGGTATTCAAATTGGCAAAGAAGAAGTCAAACTCTCTCTTTTCACAGATGACATGAGACTTTATGTGGAAAACCTAAAAGACTCCACCCCCAAAATACTAGATCTCATACAGCAATTCAGTAATGTGGCAGGATACAAAATCAATGCACAGAAATCAGTTGCTTTCTTATGCACTAACAATGCAACTGTAGAAAGAGAAATTAGAGAAACGTTTCCATTTACAATAGCACCAAAACCCATAAGATACCTCAGAATAAACCTAACTGAAGAGGTAAAGGATCTATACTCTAGGAACTACAAAACACTCATGAAAGAAACTGAAGAAGACACAAAAAGATGGAAAAATATTCCATGCTCATGGATCAGAAGAATAAACATTGTTAAAATGTCTATGCTACCCAGAGCAATCTATACCTTCAATGCCAAAATTCCAATGACATTTTTCACAGTGCTGGAACAAACAATCCTAAAATTTGTATGGAATCAGAAAAGACCCTGAATCGCTAAGGAAATGTTGTAAAAGAAAAACAAACCTGGGGGCATCACTTTACCTGATTTCCAGCTATATTACAAAGCAGTGATCACCAAGACAGCATGGTACTGGCACAAAAACAGACATATAGACCAATGGAACAGAATAGAGAACCCAGATATGGACCCTCAACTCTATGGTCAAATAATCTTTGACAAAGCAGGAAAAAACATGCAATGGAAAAAAGACAGTCTCTTCAATAAATGGTGCTGGGAAAATTGGATAGCCACATGCAGAAGAGTGAAACTTGACCATTCTCTAACACCACACACAAAGATAAACTCAAAATGGATGAAAGACTTCAATGTGAGACAT
Organism: Mirounga angustirostris; assembly: GCF_029215605.1. NCBI lineage: Eukaryota > Metazoa > Chordata > Mammalia > Carnivora > Phocidae > Mirounga > Mirounga angustirostris. Next base: position 29,139,839 of record NW_026991719.1, on the reverse strand, counting down.
GTTTCCATCAAAATCCTAGAGGAGAACATAGGCAATAACCTCTTTGACATCGGCCACAGCAACTTATTTCAAGATACATCTCCAAAGGCTAGTGAAACAAAAGCAAAAGTGAACTTTTGGGACTTCATCAAGATAAAAAGCTTCTGCACAGCAAAGAAAACAGTCAACACAACAAAGAGGCAACCCACAGAATGGGAGAAGATATTTGCAAATGACACTACAGACAAAGGGCTGGTATCCAAGATCTATAAAGAACTTCTCAAACTCAACACCAAAAACAAATAATCAAGTCAAAAAATGGACAGAAGACATGAACAGACACTTCTCTGAAGAAGACATACAAATGGCTAACAGACACATGAAAAAATGTTCATCATCATTAGCCATCAGGGAAATCCAAAGTAAAACCACATTGAGATACCACCTTACACCAGTTAGAATGGCAAAAATGGGCAGGGAAAGAAACAACAAATGTTGGAGAGGTTGTGGAGAAAGGGGAACCCTCTTACACTGTTGGTGGGAATGCAAGTTGGTATAGCCACTTTGGAAAACAGTGTGGAGGTTCCTCAAAAAATTAAAAAATAGAGCTACCCTCTGACCCAGCAATTGCACTCCTGGGTATTTACCTCAAAGACACAGATGTAGTGAAAAGAAGGGTCATATGCACCCCAATGTTCATAGCAGCAGTGTCTGCAATCACCAAACTGTGGAAAGAGCTGAGATGCCCTTCAACAGATGAATGGATAAAGAAGATGTGGTCCATATATACAATGGAATATTACTCAGCCATCAGAAAGGATGAATACCCAATTTTTACATCAACATGGATGGGACTGGAGGAGATTATGCTAAGTGAACTAAGTCAAGCAGAGAAAGTCAGTTATCATATGGTTTCACTTATTTGTGGAACATAAGGAATAACATGGAGGATATTAGAAGGAAGGGAAAACTGAAGGGAGGGAAATGAGAGGGAGAGATGAACCACGAGAGACTATGGACTCTGAGAAACAAACTGAGGGTTTTAGAAGGGAGGGGGTTGGGGGATGGGTTAGCCCAGTGATGGGTATTAAGGAGGGCATGTACTGCGTGGAGCACTGGGTGTTATATGAAAACAATGAATTGTGCATCACCACATCAAAATCTAATGATGTATTGTAGGGTGACTAACATAACATAATAAAATAAAATTTTAAAAAAAGTTATAAAAAGAAAATTTGTCCACTTGAGTTGTGTGCTGTGAAGTTTGTATCTAGAGCCTTGAAGAGTGTCATTCAACATTGCAGATGATTTTTCCACCAATTATAAGTTTGGAGAGACTTATGATATTGAAAAACGTTACACACACGCACATACAAACACAATCAGTAAGTAACAATACAAAATAGTGTAAAATTCAGTATAAAAATGAGAGATATAGGTTCTTAGTGTTTATTACTCCCAATGTGGAACATTATTTTTAATTTTTATTGTTAATTTTTCAAATATAAATTGTATATATTTAAGGTTTGCAACATGATTTGACATACATTTATGCAGTGAAATGATGACTACAGTCAAACCAAGTAACATAACATCTCCTCACATAGTTACCATAAATTTTGTGTGTGATGGGAACACCTGAAATCTACTCTCAGCCAATTTCCAGTATGCAATACAGTATTATTAAATATAGTCATCATGCTGTACATTAAATCTCCAGACTTACTCATTCTATATAACTTCAACTTGGTACCTTTTGATCAACATTAGCCCATTCCCCCACCCCCTTGCCCCTGGTAACTTACTTTTAAGGGAACCTACATTAGGTAGATTTTTTGCTGCTTTATTGAGATATAATTGACGTATAACTTTGTGTAAGTTTAAGGTGTACAGTGTGATGATTTGATATATGTATTGCAAAATGATTACCACAGTAAGGTTAATTAACATATCCATAATCTCATATGGTTACTTGTCTGTGTGTGTGTGTGTGGTGACAACTTTCAAGATCTACTCTCTTAGCAACTTTCAAATATAAATTACAATATTATAGTAATATAATATATATTAGTCATCATGTTGTACATGAGATCCCCAGAACTTACTCATCTTATAACTGGAAATTTGTACCCATTGACCATTCATCCATTTCTCTTACCCTTCCACCCCTGGCAGCCACCGTGATTTTGGTTTTTCTAGATTCCACATATGAAATCATACAGTATTTGTCTTTCTCTGACCTGTTTCACTCAGCATAATCCTCTCAAGGTTCATCCATGTTGTTGAAAATGGTTTATCCATTTCCTTATTTAATGGCTGAATAATATTCCATTATGTATAAGTCCCACATCTTCTTTATCCCTCATCTTTTGATGGACACCTAGGTGGTTTCCATATCTCAACTATCGAAAATAGACTGCAGTGAACATAGGGTACATATATCTCTTCAAGATAGTGATTTGATTTCCTTCAGATATATATTCAGAAGTCAGATTGCTGGATCATATGATAGTTCTACTTTTATTTTTTTGAGAAACCTCCATACTGTTTTCCATAATAGCTATACCAATATATATTCCCACCAGTGGTGTTCAAGTGTTCCCTTTTCTTTATATCCTTGTAACACTTTTAATCTTTTGTCATTTTGATAATAGCCTTTTTAACAGGTATGCAGTAATATATCGTTATAGTTTGATTTGAATTTCCCTGATGACTAGTGATGTTGAACACCTTTTCATGTACAGTTGGTCATGTGTATGTCTTCTTTGGAAAAACATTTTTTACTTCCTCTGCCTATTTTTGATAGAATATTTTTGTATGACTTTATTTTATTCTTACACTCTCCAGTTAAATTTGATAGGACTAGTTTCTTACAGATCCTGTCTTAGCTTAGGCTGCTATAACAAAATATCATAGATCAGGTAGCTTAAACAACATACATTTACTTCTCACAGTTCTAAAGACTGGGAATCCAAGATCAAAGTTCCAGCAGAGTCATTGTCTGTGAAAACCTTCTTGACTTGCATAGGGCTTTATTCTTGCTGTGTCTTCACATGGCAGAGAGACAACTAACTCTGGCCTCTTCTTCTTCTAATAAGGATACTAATCCCATTATGAACACCCTATCCTCCTAACATCTTTTAAATCTAATTAGCACCCAAAGGTTCCACTCCAAATACCAACACATTGAGGTTTAGGGTTTCAGATTGTTTGGCTTTTTTATTATTGAATTCTATGAGTTCTTTATGTATTTTGGATACTAAACTCTTATCTGACATATAGGTAACAGATATATTCTCCCATTTTTAGGTTGTCCTTTCATTCTGTGGGTTGTTCCTATTTCTGTATAGAAGCTTTTTAGTTTGATGTAGTCCCACTTGGTTGTTTTTGCTTTTGTTGCTTATGCTTTTGGTGTCATATATAAAAAATCATTGTCAAGAGCAATATTAGGTAGTTTTTTTCTTATGTTTCCATCTAGGATTTTAAAGGTTTCAAGTCTTCCATTTAAGTCCTTAATCCATTCTGAGTTAATATTTGTAAGTGGTATAAAACAAGGGTCTAATTTCATTCTTTTGCATATTAGTATCTTGTTTTCTCAGTGTCATTTGTTGAAGAGACTATCTTTTTCACATTGAGTATTTTAGGATCCCTTATCAAATGAGTTGACTATATCTGCATAGGTTTATTTCTGGGCTCTTGTTTCTGTTCTGTTGGTCTGTGTGTCTATTTTTATGCAGTACCCTGCTGTTTTGCATACTGTAGCTTTGAAATTTAGTTTGAAATCATGAAGTGTGATGCCTCCAGTTTTGTTCTTCTTTCTCAAGGTAGAATTCATTCTATTATATAGGAGGGGGAGTCATGATTCCATGGAAGATAATTACTTCTCTTACAGTCATAGAATCAAAATTTTATTCAAAGAAAAGATTTTATTCATCATTTTGTCTATTCTAATCATTTCAGAGATAACAAATCAATATTCATTCATTTAAGATGTATTTTTGAGATTTTCCTATGTGATAAGCAGTCAAAATGGCAGCTTACACTATTGAAAGAAAAAAGAAAAACAATAAAACAAATTCATTCACTCTATGGATGTTGCATACTGATAGTGCTAAAAGACAATAAAGTCAGAAGTTCTGAGGTAAGGGTTAGGTAAGGGTGATCTTTTAACTAGGGTGGACAAAGAAGGGCCCCTTATTATGCGAGTTAGAAACTCACATAGGAAAGTATTAGTGAAAATATAAAATTCTTTTGACTAAGGTGAGGAATACAATCAAGATGCTACTTTTATCCTTAAGGAAATGAGGGAAAGTGGATAAATGAGGGTGAAAAAAGGTATCATTGGGTTTTTTTGTGTTTTTTTAAAAGATTTTATTTGTTTATTTGAGAGAGAGAGCAGCGGGGAGGGGCAGAGGGAGAGAGAGAAGCAGACTCCCTGCTGATCAGGAAGCCCGATGTGGGACTCAATTCCAGGATCCTGGGATCATAACCTGAGCCAAAGGCAGATGCTTAACCTACTGAACCACCCAGGATCCCCGAGATACCGCTCAGGACCCTGGGATCGAGTCCCATGTCGGGTTCCCTTCTCTCTCTCCCTCTGCCTGCAGCTCTACCTGCTTGTGCTCTCTCTGTCTCTGTCAAATGGATAAATAAAATCTTAAAAAAAAATAACAAGAGATACTAGTGATGTTATTTTACTCAGTATTTCAGCTAATTATACAGATGTGAAAAATGTGTCTCAAACAATAATGATGATGATGTGTTTAATATACACACAGACCCATTCTGAAAGTATGGAAAGATTATAAAATGTCAACAAATGGCCTTTATTAGAAAAAGAAAAGACAAAAGAAAGGCCTTTTAAATAGATTACAATTCGGCAAGACCTGCATGGGCTGTGAGGGAGTGAGGCATGAAAAAGTGCAAGTCCCTGAGATGGGAACATTCTTGGGATGTTACAAAATAAAAGTTCAGTGACATGTTTAAAAGCTCAATTCCAGTTAGAGGCAGAGACAAATCATGAAAGTAGTTCCTAGATTCCCAGTGCAATGTTCTTTCCTCCATAGGCTAATCACCCTAATCGCCATGCTTAGTGTTGGTGGAGTATCAACGTGCAATTGCCCAGAAGGCAATTAGAGGACTAGTCCTGGAACTATACATTTAGAAAATGTTACAGTAAATAAATGAAGAAACTGGTAGAATGTGTGAGCTTTCCTTGCCTTCTTAGACTAGCTAATGTCTAGCAAATTCCATCTCTAGGAATTGGGGAAAGGTTTCACAATCTGAATAATTTCTATCCAATCTTGGAAACCCACATGCACTTTTTGTTTGTTTGTTTGTTTTTGCAACATCAGGATGACAGAATGATATGGCATTGACCTAAACATAACTCTTAACTTTGTTAAAACTCAGAAATTCACAAGAAGAGTACATGTACTATAGTACAACAATTCAGATTTATTCCATTTTTCCCTTTATTTACAATGCTTTATGGTTTTGACATTAAAAAGGTATTAAGACACTATATACCCACTGGATGTCTAAAATTAAAAAGATTTTTTTTTTATTTTAAAGATTATTTATTTGAGAGAGAGAGTTGGGGGGGAGGGGTAGAGGGAGAAAATCTTCAAGCAGACTTCCTGCTGAGCGTGGAGCTCACACGGAGCTCAATCTCAAGACCCCTGAGATCATGCCCTGAGCTGAAGTGTCGGACACTTCACTGACTGGGCCACCCAGATGCCCCTAAAATGAAAAAGATTTAAAAAATAACAAATGTTGGTGAGGTTGTGAAGCAACCAGAGCTTCCATATACCTGCTGGGGGTAATTTAAATTGGCACAAGGAATTTGGAAAGTTGGTAGTTATTTGTTAAAGGTGAATTTCTCTATCTTAAAACAAAAAAAGAGGATATCTCAATGTCTGTACTCTGAAGGATCAAATCTGGGAAAAAAACATGTTAGAAAGCCAAATAGAATTTACAGACCCAGAACTTGGCATTTAAAAATGTATAAAGCATTAAAATAGTGTAAATACATATTAAATAAGCATTAATTACTTCCAAATCCTGGGGAAAAAAGTCAGATCCATAATATTGTCATTTGCATTGAAGTAATTTTTTGTTCACATTATAAAGCACAAAATGAACTTCAGATGACATGAAAGATTCTGAAATTTTCACCTTAAATGTCTTTATTATATATACTTATTCTTGAATGTTAATTAATTTAATATAATTAATTTTAACTTGTTCCTTGTGCAACAAATATTGGATATTTGTGCATCTGATGGATTTTTTAAAAATGATAAATATTTAAACTATATTGTTAATCAAGATGTTAAAATGTCATTGTTATCTAAAATATGGATAATATTCACTGATTGTGAGAAAATCTGTTTTCAAAGTAAACAAATACAATTAGAAATGGAAGATGCATGTGTGAAGCAGTAGGCATAAAAACCTGACAGAAGGCACAGATGGCAGGGTGGTAAGTGTTCTTCCTAATTGCAGGAAACCTTTTCTCTTGGGCAAAACCACTTTGAAGCTTGCTTAAATGTCTTTCATGTGAAGATGCTTGGGAGGACAGAATCTGATTATCAATTGCCCTAATCTCTAGAGAATGAAAAAGGTTATCTGATTGGGAGATGTCAAAGATCTAAGACTAATTCCCTTACAAAGGTAGAAATATCCCGAATGGCAGTATCCTAAGGAGGAACTAATGCAAAGCCCTTATAGACAGAGGCCGTGCAAACTGAGCTGTGCTGGGAAATAGTCCGTGCTTGCATTCATAACATGGTGTTCTGTAACCTTTATCGAAGAAAGAAAAATCCTGGAATCCGAGTGATCCTAAGAAAAAGAACACTCAGTTTTAGCTATTCTTTTGTTTTTACCATTTCCTTCCAAATTCATCCACGTGGATTTGGGAGTAGTCAGAAGAGGTAAACAAACAATGGAACTATTTACATTTCCCTTACAACTGCATAGGCAAAGGCGTATTACACCAGATAAAATGTTTAAGACGGGATTTTTCTACAATTAGATAACATTTCTTCTTGCTTTGATTCACCCTTCAAATAATTAGTATAAATAGTTACACTGAAAGCAAGTGCATTCCTGTGAATCTAAGTATAATTAAATGTATTTATAAACCTACATTATTACATTTTTTTTAAAGATTTATTTATTTATTTTGAGAGAGTGAGAATGAGAGAGAGAGAGAGTACATGAGTGGGGGAGGGTCAGAGGGAGAAGCAGGCTCCTCGCTGAGCAGGGAGCCCGATGCGGGACTCAATCCAGGGACTCCAGGATCATGACCTGAGCCGAAGGCAGTCGCTTAACCAACTGAGCCACCCAGGCACCCTACATTATTACATTTTTAAATTTATTTTTAAAAACCAATGTGCAGAGGACCGTAGGGGAAGGGAAGTAAAACAGAATGGGAAGTCATAAGAGAGGGAGAAAAACCATGAGAGACGCTTAGCTATAGGAAAACCATAGGAAACAAACTGAAGGTTGCTGGAGGGCAAGTAGGTGGGGGGATGGGGAGCACATGATGTGATAACACTGGGTGTTATATGAAACAGATAAATTATTGAACACTACATATGAAACTAATGATATACCGTAAGCTGGCTAATTGAATTTAAATACAAAAATAAAATAAAATAAAAACCATTGTGCTAAAAATGCAATTTGTAAGAATGCTAACAACTTCATATACATAACTGATATTAATGTAAAAAAAATGGGGGAGCCTGGGTGGCTCAGTCGGTTAAGCGTCTGCCTTCAGCCCAGGTCATGGTCCTGGGGTCCTGGGATTGAGCCCCATGTTGGGCTCCCTGCTCAGCGGAGAGTCTGCTTCTCTCCCTCTATCCCTCCCCCAGCTCGTGCTCCCTCTCTCTCGCTTGCTCTCTCTCTCAAGTATATTTAAAAAAAAATGGACAGCTTTCCAGTAAATGCAAGGATAAACAGGCTTTAACAGATTGATTTACATGTTGGAAATTGTTTGTTAATAATTTAAAGCAGAAAAGTGTAAAGGAATGTAAACTATAAAAATTTATAAAGGAAAGAAAAGAATATTTTTCATATACCTTCGAAAGCAGGCTATCAAAGAGATATTTGTACACCCATGTTCATTGCAGCACTATTCGCAGTAGTCAAAGGGTGAAAGCAACCTGAATGTTGACTGATGGATGAACCAATAATGTACCCATGCATTGTTTGGATGTACACATGCAGTGAAATATTATTAAGCCTTAAAAAGGAAGAAAATCTTGTCGAATGTCACAATATGGATGAAACTTGAGGATTTCATGCAAAGGGAAATAAGCCAATCACAGAACGAGGAGACCGCGTGAGAACACTTCTTGATGCTTCTGACATTTTCAAAGCCATGGGAACAGAAAACAGAATGTGGTTGCCAGAGGCTGAGGGGAGGGAGAGGCACCAGTTTCTTGTTTGGTAGGCGTAGGCTTTCAGTCATAGAGAATGGGAGGGGTTTGAGAATATGTTGCAACAACAATGTGCATGGGGTTGACTCTGTTGCAGTGCACACTTGGAAACTGGCAGGGAAGTAAATTGTTACTTTGCCAAAATAAAAAAAAAATATAAAGTAAAATAAAATGATGTGTATGTGTTATGCACAGACTCTCTACTGGATAGCTCTGTGGTGTGGGTTGTGACCAGGGTAGTTGCAGTGATTTATATTTTTACTTTTTCCTTCACACATTCCTGGACATTTAGATATTCTTGGAGAAAGATTTTCTCTAGAATAAAAAATTCAGACAAAAACTATGAAAAAGAAATGTGCAAGTTTCTGATATAGATAAAAACAAAGCTAAGGCATTTACAGATAACTAGCTAGAAACCTTTTCTTTGATTCCAAATAGCTAAATGAATACACACTGCTCTTGCCATTTAACGAAAATTCTAAAGGAAGAAAAACTGTGTCCTAACATAACAAGATAAAAAAGTGTTGTCAAATCAAGTGTTGTAAAAGCAATATTAAGGAAATACTTTTATCTGAACTGAACTGAAGATGAAAAGAAAAATAATTAAAATGGGACTTCCCCCAAGAATATTAATGCAGAATGTGAAGTTCAATTGTGTGGGTGCTGAAGCATTAGATGCTGGCTGCTTTAGTCTACATGCTATTCCAAGTGAGCAGATGCAATTATTTAATGCTAATTTTTAATCTTAATACCATAACATAGGAAATTGCTAAGGGTGGGGGGGGATCCTGGAGTTACTTAGGAACTAGCTTAAAGAGAAATAATTGGAGTTAAAGATGATGGCAGAACACATAGTCATTTAGCAACTACTCTATAGAAAGGTTCTAAGCTTAGTCATAGAAGAATCAAGCGTTCAGATCAGGGAACATGGATGATAAAGAATGAGGTAGATTAATGATGAAGAAAATAATAGCTAGCATTTCATGAGCATTGACTCTTGTTAAACTCTTCATTGTCTTATTTAATACTAAACAGAACCCCATTCACAGATGAAGAAATTGAGGGCTAAGGAGTTAATGTAACTTCTCTAAGGTTGTTTATCCAGGTAACACTGGAGCAGGATTTGAACCCAAGATGCATGGTTATTGGAGTCATACTGACCTGGCTTTGTATCTTTTCTTTACTCGAGCATCATTTTATAAATGTAGACAAATTGTTTAACTGCTCTGTACCTTATTTTTCTTATCGGTCAAATGGAATAAAAATACAGCCCATGTACAATGCTATTGTAAGGAATCAATAGGATAATATATGTGACAGGCACACAGTAAGTACCTAGTAAACAGTGACTTATATTTCTTGCTGAGATCAAGCAAGAATAATAGCCTAAAAGAAGCTCCAGGAACTTTTGCCATCAGGTGGTCACAAACTCAAAAGGCCTTTCTGAGGCAACAGTTAAATCTAACAGTCTCTTAGGGGGATGGGGTACCTGGGTGATGGACATTAAAGAGGGCATTTGATATAATGAGCACTGGGTGTTGTATGCAGCTGATGAATCACTCAATTCTACCTCTGAAACTAATAATACAGTATATCTCAATTTTAAAAAATCTAACAGTTCCTTGAAAACACTAAACTTTTAAGGTAATTTAAAAAATAAAATCCAAAAGATATAAATTAGTGTCAATCAATATGTCAAAAATTAGTGGAAAATACCTAGAAAATTTAAAATTGTTTCTAAGTATATATCATAAATTTACATGCAGGTTTTTGCATGTTTATTTCAGCTATTGGCATACAAATGATCCCGTTCTTATAGAAAAATAACTGAATAAAACTTGTAAACTTTTCTAATGTGCATTCTTTAAATGGGGACTGAGATTCCTGGCATTGCCATATGATAATCCTTTTGGTCAGAACAGATTGGACTAATAAACAGTTTGCTGGGGTCTTTCTTGAAAAATAAGCTGCATACCTACAGTGAGTGAAAATAATTGACATTTGGAAGTTATTTGCACAGTTTAGGGATCCAGAACCTTTTAGCTAGGGTATAATGTCTCCATAAAGGGATCAGGGAGACTTGTGTCTTTTTGTATCTCACGTAAGGTAGGAAGAACTGTCACTGTATTTAATCATGGAACCACTATTTCTACCTCAGGAAAAAAGTAAAAAAAAAAAAAAAATTAAATAAAAATGGGTTAGCATGCTCCCAACCTTTGGTGAAATATTTCCTGTGTTTTCTCTACAGAAAGTTGTCTATGGCCAGAATATTTCATCACTGACACCTGGTCATTCAGTAAGGTAAGCAACTCTGAGGATCAAAGTTGTTGTGACTATTAAATATTCTCACCTTCACGTAGGGACATTTAATGGAGTACAGACAATACCTGGATATTGCTTTTTGTGGATCAGATTCAGGATAAAGGCTGTAAAGGCCTTTAACTGGTCTTGGCATCCAAGATGTCTACCTCTTTATGATTAGAAAGAATCAAAGTATGGGCTGGTAAAAAAAAAAAAAAAATCCCTAAGCCTTGAAAATATTCACTGTTTCTGTTGGTGCAAAAAGAGGAGGAGAGATGAATGAAACCTAAATCCTAGCGGACTTCATTTCAATAGATTGTGGAGCTCACTTTACTGCTGCATCAGATAAAGAAGAAACAATCTAGTAGCTAAGAAAGAAAACAAGTGGGTCGTAAAGCTTTTATATCTGAATAAAATAAGAAAATATTTAATATAGTTAGTGTGAAATGAACATATAAGGAGCTGTTGGTTTTAAAGTGACCTACATGGTTTCTGATCAGACAACAAGTATTCATATGAAATAACGTGGTGAGCACCAGGAGCATGTAACATTTTCCCGTCCCTAGATTGGCTCAAATGAAATAGACTTTTTGTATATAGTTTTCTAGGGCTGCTGTAACAAAGTGTCACAAACCGGGGGTCTTAAGCAGAAATTTTTTCTCTCACAGTTCTGGAGGCTAGAAGTCTGAGATCAGGATGCCAGCAGGGCTGTTTTCATCTGAGGACCATGCAGAAGAATCTGTTCCATGCTTCTTCCCTAGCTTCTGGTGGTTTTCTCACAATCTTTGGTGTTCCTTGGCTTGTAGAAACATTACCCAGATCTCTGTCTTCATCTTCATATGTGTTCTCCCTGTGTGTTTGTCTGGTATTCAAATTTCCCCTATTTATAAAGATGCCAGTCATACTGGATTAGAACTCACTCTAATGACCTCATTTTAATTGATTACCTCTGTAAAGGTCCTACCTCCAAATAAGGTCACATTCTGAGGTATTGGGCATTAGGACTCCACCGTATCCTTTTTGGGGGAGGGGGACACACAATTCAACCTATAACACTTTGGGACCTAGGTGGTGCTATTTCTAGGGGAATTGAAAGTCAGTATGGTCCAGGACATCCAATTTTTCAGAGAGCATAGATAGCTTTAGAAATGACTAAGAGAGAATTGAACAATTTAGAGGCATTGACAAGGCCACATTGGATTAATCCCTAATCAAGGGCTTTATCCTATAATACCAAAGGAAATAATCCTTCGATGGTGAAGTTGGACAAGGCTCTGAAATTGGATCTGAACTGAGGTTTTGTTACATGTTGTTGGGATTTTAGGGATGTCTGGGCCCTTTACATTATTACAAGATCTTTATATCAAACTTTATTTCTGGAGGTTAAAATAACATATTGAACTACCGTCTAGGAAATTTATAGTCTTAGACAGTTTCGATTTAGGGATAATTATCATAAACTAGGAATACGGAATTTTTTCCCTCCCCTTTTGTCTTAAAATGTTCTGCTACAAGCTGAGCATCTTATGAGTCAAAAAGGATGAACAACTTTTTAAAAAATATTATGTTTGCTTGCTAAAGAGTTCAAAGAAGCCAGCTGAAAAATATTTCCACTGGATAAATGATGAAGAGCTGAGCATCTAAATAAATAGATAAATTAAGCCAGATATAGCCAGTTGCAACTAGTGGAGTCTTTAAACAGAGCTATGACTTCGTGATGAGTTTTTTTTCTACTGAGGTATAATTGACATACATTATATTAGTTTCAGTTATACAACATGATTTAATATTTGCATATATTGTGAAATGATCACCATAATAAATCTTGTTAACATCAGTCACCATACATGGTTACAGAATTTTTTTTTCTTGTGATGAGAACATTTAAGATCTACTCTCTTAGAGATTTCAAATATGCAATACGGTGTTATTAACTATAGTCGCCATGCTGTACACTACATTCCCATGGCTTATCTATTTTATAACTGGAAGTTTGTACCTTTTGACTACCTCACCCATTTGGCCCATCCCCGTACCCCCCACCTCTGGCAACCATCAATCTATTTTCTCTCTCTATGCATTTGTTTTTTAGATTCCACATATAAGTGAGATCATACAGTCTGATCTCTTTTTCTGTCTGATGTAACAGAATGCTGCCTAAGTCCACCCATGTTGTTACAAATGGCAGATATCTTCCATTTTTTCATGGCTGAGTAGTATTCCATCGTATATACATACTACATTTTTTTTATCCATTCATCCATTGATGGACACTTAGGTTGTTTCCATATGTTGGCTATTGTAACTAATGTTGCAAGGAACATGGGGTGCATATATGTTTTTATTATTTATTTATTTATTTATTTTTTAGTGTTCCATGATTCATTGTTTGCATATAACACCCAGTGCTCCATGCAGAACGTGCCCTCTTTAATACTAGTGTTTTTGTTTTCTTTGGGTAAATATCCAGAAGTGGAATTGCTGGATTATATGGTAGTTCTGTTTTTAATCTTTTGAGGAACCTCCATACTGTTTTCTATAGTGGCGGCATTAGCTTATTTCCCACCAGCAATGCAACAGTGAATGTTTCTCCACATCCTTGCCAACACTTGTTATTTATTATTGTTGTTCTTGTTGTTTTATATAATAGCCATTCTAAGGGCTGTGAGATAATATATCATTGTGGTTTTTGTTTCCATTTCTCTGATGATCAGTGATGTTGAGCATCTTTTCATGTGTCTGTTGGCCATCTGTATGTCTTCTCTGAAAAAAAGTCCATTCAGGTCCTTTGCCCATTTTTTAATTGGATTGTTCCTTCTGCTATTGAGTTGTATGAATTCTGTATATATTTTGGATATTAACCCCTTATCAGATACACGATTTGCAACTATCTTCTTCCATTCAGTAGGGTGCCTTTTCATTTTGTTGATCATTTCCTTTGCTGTGCAGAGCTTTTTAGTTTGATGTAGTCCAACTTGTTTAGTTTAGCCTTTGTTGGGGTCAAATTAAAAAAAAAAATATAACCAAGACTGATATGAAAGAGTTTACCACCTATTTTCCTTCTAGGAGTTTTATAGTTTCAGGTCTTACATTCAAGTCTTTAATCCATTTTTAGTTAGTTTTTGTGTATGGGGCAAGATAGCAATCTAGTATCATTCTTTTGTATGTGGCTGTCCAGTTTTCCCAACACTATTTATTGAAGAGACTGTCCTTTACCCATTGTATATTTTTGCCTTCTTTGTCATAAATTAATTGACCATATAAGCATGCATTCATTTCTAGGCTTTTGATTCTGTTCCACTGTTGTACCTCCATGTTGAGGTACATTCCCTCTATACCCACTTTGTTGAGTTTTTATCATAAATGGACAATAACCCAGCAGATGCAAGAAAGGATTTCCTGTACTAGCTAAGGTAATTGACCTTGATAACCATTAGGACCAAAGTTTACTAATACACAATGGGGCCAAAGAGTATTATATCTGCAGTCTTGGGATTCACTGAAGCATCTCTTAGCATTCCCTCTTGCTAAAGCGGGATAAGGTGTCCTTCTACAAGATCAAAGCTTCTGCACCTCTGTGGCTTCTATCATGCTGTAAATCTCTCAGAGCCTTGAGATATCCTTTTTTCTGGATTTTCCAAGCCAGTATTTCATTTCTCTTTCTCCTTCATAACCATGTTTATGAAGTAAATTGTGAGTTTACACTTCAACTCACTGCTTGCATCATTTGTAGTTTCTTATGGAAATCTTGAAGTCTTGAAATTTTATTTTTTTAAAGATTTTATTTATTTATTTGTCAGAGATTGAGAGAGAGAGGGCACGAGCAAGGGGAGCGGCAGGTGGAGGGAGAAGTAGGCTCACCTCTTGGCGAGGAGCCTGATGTGGCCCTCGATCCCAGGACCCTAGGATCATGAACTGAGTTGAAGGCAGACACTTAACCAACTGAGCCACCCAGGTGTCCCTTGAAGTCTTGAAATTTTAGCAGCGTTTGATACCAATTACCAATCTCTTCTTCCTGAAATACTCTTTCTTGGGTTTTTCTAACATCACAATCTTCTGGATTATTCCTTGTTTTTGCCCAGTACCCAGCACATAACAGGCATGCCATAAAATATTAAATAAATGAATAGATTATGTCATTTGGTTATTAATTATATAATCACTTACATGTTTTTTTCCTAGGTTTTTTTTTTTTTTTTTGCTCCACATAAAGCATTATTCACTTGTATCTAGTTATCAGAATCCTTGTTGGCATCCTTACGGATAAGATGCAAAAGAATTCAAATGATTCCATGGTAACATCTAAAAGATGCATAGATATATACATCTGGTTGCAAGAATTTATCCATATCGAATTTCTAACTAAGTCACCGGCCCATGTATTTCTACATGATCAAATGCTTCTGATATATGTTTAAAATTAATAGAACATTCATCCTGTGGGGTTTTTTTTTAACTTTCTGAGCTATAGACTTATCTCTGTAACTGCAATTTATCATAAAGAAGATAATATTTGAATGGGATACAGCAAACTGAATACATCATTTTTAGAAGTCTGAATATACATAAACATGGAAACATACATTTAAGCACCATTTATAATCTCACAGATAACCTCTTCTCATTCTTTCAAACACAGAATTTTGTCTTCTGTAGAAAATTCTATAAACCCCACAGCGACTATAAATTGAGTACAATGAATTTTCTGAGAAACAGTGAAGATCCTTTCATGTTAATAGCAAAGCAGCAACTGAAAATGGCTCTCCACCAGCAGAGATTGTGGTGTTCCACTTCTCCTCTGTTCTACAAACAATACATTAACAACCATTTGCTATAAAAGACCTAAACATATTTTTAAAACAATGGCCTGAAAACTTTGGAAGGAACACCATGGGAAGCCACTAAGGCGACTATTAGCAGGGAGATAATAGGCTACCAACATCCCACAGCAACAAAAAGCAGCCCAGCATGTAACTTATGGTCTAATTTGATCAGAGCGATGCAATAGCGTGCATTTCTGAATCAGATCCCAGAAAATGAACCATTTATGGAAATACCATATTGATTCTGAGAGAAATTTGTGTTTTTACAAGATGTGTCTTTTCAGGTTAATGATACTCAACACTTAGCAAATTACTAACTGTAGCACTAAACTAATGGCTCATTTACTTCAGATCATGGTTTTGTGAATAAATTCAGATGACTCGAGATTAATCCCCTAGAAGCCACAGGGATGCACCTTGTCCAAGGATTGACCGAGAAGCAAATAAAATTAAATACCATAAACACCAATTTCAGACAGGCATGTCAATCAAGATATTAGCACAGACAAAAAACCAGGAGGCCTTCAAAATGGAATGAATCCAAGTCTAGAAAATTTGACCTCTATGATGTAACTTCATAATGGGTTTCTTCCAAAATAGTTGGCTTGGTCTAATGTAGTCAGGAAACTAAGTCAAAATCTACTCAAAAGCTCTACTCATAGATTTTCTGTCCTTTTGAACCTAGATTCTGGCATTTAGAGGCAAAAATCTTTTCAAGTCACTACATAGTTTAAATTTGCTTATCTCTATAATGTAAATCTAGATCTTTTCCTAATACACAAAATCACTCATTTGTCTTACTAAAAGATGGAGGTGAGCTTAGTCAAGGACTTGGAAGACAATTTAACAATTTTTGTGTTTATCCTAAGGATGATGGAATTAGTAATAATAATAATAAATAATGTTTACTAAACAATCACTTCATGCCCAGCATTATGCTGAGTTACACAGATTGCCTTGTTTAATTTTTACAACATTATGAAATAGGTACAGTTATTAGTCTATTTTACAGATGAGGAAAGAAAGATTAATTAATGTTAAGTAACTTGCATAAGGTCAGATAACCAGTGAGTGGTCAATGAGTGGTTTGAATTCTGGTTATCTGAATCCAGAACTCACTCTCTTAACAACTTTGTTAGTTAAACATTCGTAATGCACTTTGTTACATAAGGAATATTTCACAGAAAAAAATTGTAAAAAAAATCTGCACTAGATCTGTGTCTTCAAAATGTCTGTTGGTCTTTGAATTAATTTATAAAGCTATTCATGTGAAAGTCTCAATGAGGATTTTTTAAATTAATAAATTATTTTGGATTCATATGGCAGAATAAGTGGGTACAAAAAGCTGTTGTTGAGGTGCCTGGGTGGCTCAGTCACCTGAGCGTCTGCTTCTTGATTTCGGCTCAGGTCATAATCTCAGGGCTGTGAGATAGAGCCTCATGTTGGGCTCGGCTCTGGGCATGCAGCCTGCAGAAGATTCTATCTCTCATTCTCCCTCTGCCCCTTCTTACCCCCCTCTTAAAAAAAAAAAAGCTGCTGTTATTTAGGAAAATAACAAGAATGAAGAAGATGTGACCTTTAAAGAAATAAAACACATTATAAAGCTAAAAAATTATAATATTGTGTCAGTGCCAAAGAAATTGATAGCAGTGTAAATAAAACATAGTAAAAAAAACAACAAAATCTTACATGGGTAAGATTTAACATGCATATTTATGTGAATATTTATATGCATATTTACTACATAGAGTAAGGGAAAACTGCTTTTACAAAAAGACGGAATTCAGGCAGGTAAATGAAATGAAAATTAAAATGAGTAAATGAATTCAGTATATGAAAATCCACTTGGTTAAATGAAATGGTCTACACAAATATAGAGGAACATAGCAATCGAGTTTTCAGAAAATTCAGAATAAAAGGCAAGAAGCAAGCATAAATCAAACAATTCTCCCTACTCTGTATATACTATTTCCAAATCAGCCTTTTTTTTTAAATTGAGGTATAATTGACATGTAACATTATATTAATTTCAGGTGTACAGTATAATGATTCAGTGTTTATATATATTGCAAGATCATCACCACAATAGGTTTAGTTAACCCTGTTCACCATACATAGTTACAGAATTTTTTTCCTTGTAATGAGAACTTTTAAGGCTGACTCTCTTAGCAACTTTCAAATATGAAATGCAGTATTATTAATTATAGTCACCATCCTGTACATTACATCCCCATGGTTTGCTTATTTTATAACAGACCAGCTCATTTTGAAGGGACTTTAGTTTGATTTTGAAATGATGATTCTCATAGAAAAGAATCATGTAGAATTTTATCATTAAAAAGCAAAAGGCACAGAGTAGGCAAATAGATCAGGTAACCCAAATAGATTACTTCTGTTGATGGGATTATTTTAAGGTAGTCTCTTCTGGGTAATTGAATTGGTTTCCTGCTCAACCTCCTAATTTGCCACTGCACCCTTTATAATCCATTGAACACTGTGATCCCCCAGGAAAAGTTAGGGCAAGGCTATTATGGTCCCATCTGAGTGGGGTCTGAGAGGTTTTTAAAGTCTATTCCTCAGCATTTGAGGATTCCACAGGAGTGATTTGGGGACATGTGGTTAGTATGAAAGATTTCAAGAAGGTATCCAAAAAAGTGTCCAAGAGGGCAGAACTATCAGATCCGTGTCCTTACTTCAATAGAGTAACCCCACAAATGAAGGAAGGAAAGGAAGGAAGGAAGGAAGGAAGGAAGGAAGGAAGGAAGGAAGGAAGGAAGGAAGGAAGGACATTATAAAGCTAAAATAATTACAATATTGTGTCAAAGCCAAAGAAATTATTAGCAATGTAAATAAAATATAGTGAAATAAATAAAAAAACTTAAATGGGTGATTTTATATGCACATTTTAAAATATTTATACGCATATTTACTACAGAGTGTGAGAAAACGACTTTTACAAAGAGACTAAATTCAAGTATCCCAAACTTTTTGGAAAATAGTTAAGTATATTCTCAAGAGAGACTGCTTTTTCTTTTAGTCTGGGCTAACACCTTACTGGCTCTTTTCTTTTAAAGAGAGAACAACTCTTGGGGCACCTGGGTGGCACAGTGGTTAAGCATGGACTCTTGGTTTCAGCTCAGGCTCACAGTCTCAGGGTTGTGAGATCGAGTTTCACATCTGGAGATTCTCTCTCCCTCTGCTCCCTCCACCTCTCTCTCTCAAATAAATAAATAAATATTTAAAAAATTTTAAAAAGAGAACAAGTCTTTTCCTTCTCAACCTACAATGGCATATTGTATAAAAAAGAATAAAGCAAAGAAAGGGTTAATGTGGTATATTATAGAAAATAGCAGGGATTTGAGAGTTGTGTCTTCAGTGTCCGAGGGGAAAGGTGCCCATAAACAGAAAGTAATGATATCAGGGTGGTTAATTTACAGTGAGAGAAGATCTTAGATTCTAGCAGGAAATTAGGCAATTAGGAATGGTCACAGCCAACAGGGAACTTCCATGGCAAGTAAAGATTGCTAATTGTCTATGAAAACTGAAGACTGAGATTGTATGTAGAATTTCTATTACCCTGTAAGTAATCACTCTGGAATACCCAAGACATTCATTAAAACTCTGTTAACTCTGGTTGTGTTTGGTCAGTGGCCTTTTGTAGGAAGAACGGGAGTTATATCAAGCATAGATCCAGATGGGACAGTGATAGATAGCAGGTGCTTCCAGTTAATGAAAATACAATGTTGGAAACATTGAATCTTGTTGGAATATTTGGAATCAAAATCCAGCTTTTTAAAAAAGATTTATTTATTTGAGAGAGAGAGAGAGAGAGAGAGAGAGAGAGAGAGAGAGACAGCAAGGGGGGGAGGGGCAGAGGGAGAGGGAGAAAGACTCCATGCTGAGCGCAGAGCCCAACTTGGGGCTGGATCTCAAGACCCTGAGATCATGACCTCACCGGAAACCAAGAGTTGGCTTCTCAATGGACTGTACCACCCAGGCACCCCACCCAACTTTTTCCTTGTTAATTGTGTAACTTCAAGAAAGTTACTCGACCTCAATGTGCTCAGTATCCTCATCTGTAATATGAAGGTAATAATAGGGCTATTGTGACTATTGTGTAAGATAATTCCTATACAGAATTTGGGGAGTGCCTGCCACCTATTAAGACATAGCTATTGCCATTATTGCTAGAACCAAGAGTAATGAAGAGGAAAGAAGATAGCAGAGCAAGGGCAAAGAGAGAAATGACTCAAGAGTACACCTGATGAGACAAACTCTGTTTTCCCAAAATACACTGGAAGGAGGTGGTCCCGAAAAGTCAGAGAGGAGGAAGGAACACTTGGTGTAGTACAATCTATACCCTATGTTCAGAAAACTATCTTCTTTCTCCATAGACACAGAGGAAACTAGGTTTCTCTGTCTTCTGCTGCAGGCTAGATTCCCTGGAGGCAGATCCTGAGACAGTGTTGGGAGTCAGCAACATTTATGTGTGATCAACACCTGTGGAAGGGAGCAGGCAGAAGCAGGACTGGGCAGTGGGAGAGTCCTGAGTGGTGACTGATCTGCTGTAGTTTGTCATAATCCTCACATAGCACTGTTTCCCCCCACGGATACCAATAGCTCCAGTACCATAGGGGTTACCATGTTGTATGAGAGACAGGGCCATTTACGTCACAATCTGGACCTACTACAGTGCGTTTTTCATACTCTAGGCTGTTCTCAAAACTTGTGACACGCAGTGTAATGGCTAGAGCAGTCTTTGTAGTGTTGGAACATGCTGCCTCAGAGCCAATGTGGCACTTGATTCTGTGGGATAGAAGGTGTAAAATGCAATGACTTTTCTTTTACTTTGGAGGGCATATCCAAGCATGTCCCTAAAAGTGTGAGGGATGTAAAACTGAAACTTCATTGAGCTTCTCCCTCACCCTCTTGAGAGCATGCATTTCACCAAGGCTTTCTGCATGCTAGCCACTTTTTGTTCATCTAGACTTTAGTCAAGTATCATCGTGGATCAATGTGATGTTCTGCAGGATGTCTGGATAGTTGAGCTCTCTGCATTATATCATGACAGATGGCAAATGAGTTAACATAAATCTGGAGCAAAACTATGAATGCTTTTGTTCATTCTATGTGAATGCAAACTACTAGAAAAGAATGCCTTCGCCATGTCACTGGCATGAGCCATGTACCCAAGGCTGGGATGATCCGCTGTCCCTTAGTGGCTGTCCTTGAACCTGTTACTTGGTTGAGTTTGCAGTAGTCTGCTGTATCATCCAGGTTCCAGCAGTTTCTGCAGGAAAACTAAATGGAGATATTGTGGAGACAACCACTCTGAATCTTTTATATCTTGAAAGGTGACATTAATCTCTGCTGTACACTACCCAGGATGCCAAACGTTTTTGATTTAGAATGTTGGGTGATGCAAAAGAGTTCCACTTTGCTCTCCCCACAATGTTAGCCCTTACTCCCACAGGTCAGGCACCCAATGTGGGGGTTGTGCTAACTCCCAAGTATGTCAATGCCATTTATACATTCAGGTACAAGGGTAAGGACCACGAGGTGAATTTGCGGACCCAGCCCACCCACTGTAAGCCAAAGCTCAGGCAGGACTCTATTTATTACCTATTCCCCGCATGCCTTTGCTCTACTAGGAGAGGGGAGCATAATGATGCCTAGGGCCTCTTTGGCATCATTGTCAACTTCCTCGAATTGTTTGGGTATTTTTCTTTCCCCAGTGGAACTGAATGAATGACTATAAATCATTTTGGGGGAAAACTAATGTAACCATTACTATATATCCCTTCCCATGGTATTGAAGAGTGTTTTGTTTTGTTTTGTTTTTCTTTTCTCCTGGAGATCGTGACTCATTTCAGTCAATGTGTTTCGCATCTGAAAACTAGCTCATGGCTGGGAGCTAGGCAATGGATCTTGATATTTTATTTCTTTTAACGGCACAGACTGAGTAAAACTCTAGTTGGCCACCCATATATAGTTGCCCCCAGGTACTCATCCTCGATTAACCAACTCTGAAGTTCAGTCAGACCTCCTCAGTTGCCACTCCTACCCTTCTAACATATGATCATCACATCCATCTGGCTTTTGGCAGTTAAGCACCTCCACCAGACTCTGTTCCCCTCACTCCTATCATGTCCATTGCTATCCAAAAAAAAGTGAAAACATATCTAAAGATACGATGGTAATGGAAAAAGATAATTAGAAAAGTGGTCTCCAGGGGCACCTGGGTGGCTCAGTCAGTGAAATGTCTGCCTCCGGCTCAGGTCATGTTCCCAGGGTTCTGGGATCGAGCCCCACATTGGGCTCTCTGCTCAGCTGCAGGTCTGCTTCTCCCTCTCCCTCTGCCTGCCGCTCCCCCTCTTGTGCTCATTCTCTCACTGTGTCTCTGTCAAATAAATAAATAAATCTTTAAAAGAAAAAAAAGAAAAGAAAAGTGGTATCCAGGAGGTACCTAAGGACATTCAAATGGATATAGGGGTATAGATTATTATAAGCCAAGCAATTTGCATATTCTCAGCTCCCATGTGTATTCTATCCTAGAACTGATTTTTATGAGTGAGAATGAGTATCAGGGTCAAGGCATCATCCTGGTTCCCCACTTGCTCTTCACTTTTCACCCCCTCCTTTTAGCCCTCTCTTACTTTACAAAAGAAAGGCTTCCCTTTCACTTATCATACTAGGGTTGTCAACTGGCATAATTACCTATAGTTTTGACAATGGAACAATTTACAATATTGCTGTCAATGTTAAGAAAATCAATACAATTAATGACTGGGTATCAAATTGTTTTGCAGTCCAGGTGATTTCCAATTCTTTGCTTTCAACAAAACCGAAGATGGTTTAATCTAGCTTCCAAATAACTCAGAAGGAGTACAAATACTTGAGCGAGATTGCTATAACATAACTTGATTAATATCTATTTATGTTCATGAAGAAGTTTACTCAGCACTTAGATGTCTAAAATGAGAAAAAGAAATAGAATTGATATCGTATTTGGACTCATACTAGCAATAACTGATATCCATCTACAGATACATAAACCAGTTGAAGAAGCAAAGAACGTAACTCCTTCACCTCATTCAGGAATACACTTCTGATAATGTTTTATGCTTTAGTTTGATTTTTTCTCAAAATGTATAAAATGTGCACGTTGCTCTGATTATTTACTACTAATATGTACAATTGGTAACAAAACAGAAGAAAATTTAGTATTTAGAGCTTTATGGTGACAGAAAATTTGTAAAAATAATGTCAATTCAGATAAGTGTTTTGTTTCAGAAACATAAGTTACCGTGATCAATAAAAGACTCTCAAATATAAAATAGCTCATATTATGCTAAGATTATGTGGAGGAAGTACAATGTTAATATGATTTCAAGGAGAAGAATAATACAAAATATCTGATTGTGGAATAAGAGCTTTGTTGGTGCATTATTTTTTACACCAGAGTTGTTGTATCAGACCATTATGATATTCGGATAATATGAGCTATTTTAAAAGACATATGTAACTGCTTTATTTTAAAATGTCAATGTATGTACTGTGTCGGAAATTATATCTTTCACAACTGCTTAAACTTAGGTTAAAAAGATATTGCATTATAAATGTGCAATGAATAAAACGTTTTTCAAAATCCCTTTAGAGGGAGCATGAACAAGAGGTTGGGAGACCACTGAAACAGAGGGGTTAGGCCAGGAAAGAAAAAAAAAAAGTTTGTTTCTATCTATGTTCCCGTTATTGAAAGTAGTTGAAGAGCCATTAAAATACTTCAATATATTCTTCTTGCATATTTTCTGTTTTGCATAATAGAATTCATCGTTTGCTATTCAATTTCAGTATATGTTCAGCCCAGTGGAGAAACACAGACATTTCCTTATTGTTAGCTTTTATATGTGGTTCAGTATTGCAGATAAAACTAAACAGTATGCAAATTATAAAAAGTTGAAATACAATGGACATACTGAAACTTACTGGAGTATTTTTAAATGTAGATAACTTGAACTTACATATACAGAGAACAAACAAATGGAAATAGAAATATACTTTTAAATTCTTTCATGTATAAAATAGCATGTTCTATGCTGCTTATATGCATCTCTATGAATCTGTGCACATGTGTGTATGCATGTGTGTGTGTGTGTGTGTGTAGTTGCTTGCCTATAATGTTCTGTATTTTAGGTATCCACTGTAAAAGAACAAAAACTGGAGGTCTGTCTTGTGATTTATAATTTTTTTTTGAATTTTTCATATGCTCTTTTAAAGATTTATACTCAAAACTGACTGCACTACTCCAAAACTTTTTTTATTTGAAATGTGACAATAGAATTTACCGTATTTCAAGTTAGTTTTTAATATACCGTGTGCTCATGTGAAAGAGACCGATATATCTCTCTCCTTTCTTTCTTATCTTCACTGCAAGGTTCCCTCCTCTTGAGTACGGATCTGTGTAACTGTTACTTCAACATGTCTACGAAGAGGTAGCAACATTTAGGCTCTCTCACTATTCACATATACCACTTCTTCAGAAACTACGTCCATGTCATTCATATCTTTTGTTTTTAAACCAATTCAGAACTTTTAAAACAGTGTAGTACTCAAAATTCCGCCACCTGCATCAGGAGCCACAACACCACTCCGCCATGAGGTGTGTGCAAAAGTGACCTAGACCCTGTGCTCTTTTCTTCAAGCTTCCTTTGATGCTTTGCTACCCCATAACCACCCCACAGCTGAACATAATACTTCCTCTGAACTCTTCAGCTGTAAGCATTTCTCCTTTGAACTCTCAAAGCCCTAATTTTTACTTTTTATTATGAGCCATTACTTCCTATGCAGAATTATAATATTTAGGCCCATACTCCATATAATTAGTCTATATGTTTTTGAAGGCAGAATCAGCGTTGAATGTATCTGTATTCTCAACACCCCATAGTATGCTGTCATGAACTGACATTAAAGAATCATTCAGGGGCTTAGTAAAGCTCAACAGATGGATGAATGATTCCAGTCCTGTTAGGTCTCAGTGTTCCCTAGTATTTTTCCCCATCATAAATGCTAATTATAAGACTATATGATTATTATATATTTTTTACTTAAAGAATCAATGCTTACCTTTTAAAATTAAAATATATAACTCTCCTCTCAGATATTTATAAGCAGTTGTTTAAGTGCAGGCCCGGACCAAGACAAATTTATAAAGAAAGTGGAGTGCTCATTTGCCTAGAGTTTCCATAAAACTTTCTTTCATTATTTCCCTCCCTTAAGAATCTAGCATAGTTCTCTTCCAACTGGCTTCATTAAAAACAAAAAGCAAACAAACAAACAAAAAACCTCTGTATTTCATACAAAATGAAATATTTATGGTGAAATGAAATGTCATAAGTTTTCCAGTAAGTCTACTAAATAATGTACTCAATTATGGAAGTTCAGGCAACAGATAAAAATTAAAAAATAATAATAGCCTTACTACTATTATTACTGATAATTCAATTAGTAGGAGTTTGCTGTTTATAAGAGATTGTGTTAAATTCTTTACACAAATTATCTCATTTAATACTCATAGCAATCCCAAGTACTATTAACACTTCCATTTTTTATCGAAAGAAACAGGCTTAAAATACCAAAACTTTCCACCTTTTCCTTCTGATTTTTTAGAGGAGACATTTTCTCTATATTTTTCAGGGCCTCTGCTCTACTTTTTTGCCTACCCACAGTGGGGAAATGAATTATCATGTTGGAAAGTACAGAAGTTAGTTTGAATATATAAATTGTGTGATGCTAATCTAACAAAATTCCTAAACTTTGGGAATTCACACTATTTCTGCCCTCTTTCTCAATTTCTCCCCTCAGTGAAAGGCAACAATCCTGAGCAAGTCCTCCCTTAAGACTCAAAATTTCCCTTTAGTTGATTGTGTCAAGATCTAAACTGGTGTGGTCAGGAGTATCATGAAGCTCATTATTGTGACACATTTAATCTATATTCTCCAGCCCTGTTTTTATCAGTAATTAAGCCGATATATTGATCTCTGTCTGCCTAACTTCTCCGACTCTCTCAACTGGTGTTATTTATGGATAGTCATAAAAATACAAAATTTGCAGATATCAAGTGGCAGAACCAATACTCAAACCCAAAGATTCTGAGCTCAAAGACTGTGCCCTTCATGGCCTCATGCTTATGAGGATATTATCTTATGAAAGCAGGAGTTGGCAGAAACCTGAATTTTCAGCATTACCCCTACACTGTGAATGCATTTCTGTGAGAAACTTCTTTTAGACTATTTTCCTGCAAATGCTGTGTCTTAAGCCCTTCTGCTTTAAGGTGCATGTTCTCTTTTGTTTTGATGTGGAATGTAAAAAGAAAATAATCCATCAAACAAAAAACATAGGAGATAGGGCATCTTCTAGATGTTTGATGAGATGTTAAAAATGTTTTAAAAATAACAATTAAGCTTCTTTATTAGTTAGGATAGGCCAAAATATTATGAAATATGCATCCTAAAATATGTAAATGTATAATGGACCAAACCAGAGGTTTATTTCACACTCTCATAAAGTGTCCAGTGGCTAGGTGGCTTTCCTCGATAAGATCTGATGAACAGGGTTCTTTCCATCTTGTCTCTACATTTTCTGAGCCAGTGCTGTTCAACAGCATGACCTGTAATGATGAGAATATAGCTACTGATGTAGCTATATTTTGAAATGTAGCTAGGATGAATGAGGAACTTAATTTTTAATTGTATTTAATTTTAATCATTTTATTTATTTATTTATTTATTATTTATTTATTTTTTTTAAAGATTTTATTTATTTATTTGAGAGAGAGAATGAGAGAGAGAGAGCAGGAGAGGGGGGAGGGTCAGAGGGAGAAGCAGACTCCCTGCCGAGCAGGGAGCTGGATGCGGGACTTGATCCCGGGACTCCAGGATCATGACCTGAGCCGAAGGCAGTCGCTTAATCAACTGAGCCACCCAGGCGCCCCTAATTTTAATCATTTTAGATTTAAACAGTCACATATGGCTAATGGTTACTGTATCACAGTACAGCTGTTAGACTTCACATTTTTAAATGTTCAACTAATGGAAGGAGAAAAAAGTAAAGGAAGTAGTACATTTCTTTTTGTAAAGCCTTGACCCAGTAGTGGCCCTCATTTTTCCACTTGAATTCCATTGATGAAAATTAGTCACATGGTCACACCTAGATGGTTACATGCCAACATAGACTTATTCTGACCAGCTGCTTCTCAGTTAGGGCTGTCCACTGTGGAAGGGCAATTGATTTTGTTGGCTTGATCACACGTGACTAAAAATTATTTAAATTTTTGGATATTTAGATATTTTTAGATAAGTTAGATTTTTCCTAAAAATTGTTAATATTAAAATAAAGTAGAAAATTAGAAGTAGGAATTAGAAGAGTGACAAAGTCATGGTTGGTGATGGCTATGGGCTCTCTCTACTTTTCTGGTCTAACTGAATAAGAAAGAATACATGAGAAGAGAGAATTGGTATAAACCTCCAAATGGAGAGGACATTTAGAGTTTTCTGGAGCTCATTTATGAATCCCCTAAAGCAAATTAATCCCATTTCTATAATAAGCTGCAAACAGATGGTTGGAGACATTTGATGCTCCTGAATACACCAAGTAGTCATGAAGTTGCAGAACTGAAGGAAGTTGTACTTAAGCAAAAGGACCCAGTAGTATCGATATCCCAACACATAAATAGTACAAAAGTAGATGTTTTCACAAAAGAAGAAGAAATAGCAGAGACAAGAAAGAGTCAGGGAAGTTTAAAAGACAAGTTTATTTTTTTTTAAGATTTTATTTATTTATTCATAAGAGACAGAGAGAGAGGTAGAGGGAGAAGCAGGCTCCCCGCTGAGCAGGGAGCCAGATGCGGGACTCGATCCCAGGACCCTGGGATTATGACCTGAGCCGAAGGCAGACGCTTAACCATCTGAGCCACCCAGGCGCCCCTAAAAGACAAGTTTAAAGAAGAAAGATGGAATACTAGGCCATCGAGCTATTCTTGGATCATTCACTATCTAGTAGAGTGGTATGGGGTAATTTCCTTAACTTCTTTCAGCACAATTTTGTCTTCTGTATAATTAAGGTATTAATATCGCCCATTAATCATGATTTGTTCAGTTACACATAATAGAAAATCAACTATGGTTAATGTAAACAAAGAAGGTGATTTATTAGTTCATGCAACTGTGCAAAGCCTGCCTGGAGTATTCAACGAACTAAAACTGTATTATTAGGACTTCCTCAGCATTCCTATTGATGAGTGTGGTTGGCCAAGTCTGGGTCATGTGGTTATCCCAGTGATCAAGGGGCAGCTTTTTGTAATTCATAGCTCAACAAGAACCATATGCCATGGGGAAAGATGAGAGTGAAAAACAAAGGGCAAAATAAGACAAAACAAAAAAGAATGCAATAAACTAAACAGTTGCTAATATTCTTTATAATTATAAATTCTGAATCTGTCATATAATTCTACCAGTTAACTGGAAGAACAAATATTGTTAAAATGTCTATACTACCCAAAGCAATCTATACATTTAATGTAATCCCTATCAAAATACCAACAACGTTTTCACAGAGGTAGGACAAACAATCCTAAACTTTGTATAGAACCACAGAAGACTCCGAACAGCCAAAGCAACCTTGAAAAAGAACAAAGGTGGAGGCATCACACTTCCGGACTTCAAGTTATATTACAAACCTTTAGTGACCTGAACAGTATGGCACTGGCACAAAAATAGACACATAGATCAATGGATCAGAATAGAAGACCCAGAAATAAACCTACAACTCTATGGTCAACTTATCTTCACAAGGAAGGAAAGACTGTCCAATGGGAAAAAGCAGTCTCTTCAACAAATGGTGTTGGGAAAACTGGACAGCAACATGCAAAAGAAGGAAACTGGACCACTTTCTTACACCATACACAAAAATGAACTAAAAAATGGATGAGAGACCTAAATGTGACACCTGAAACCATTAAAATCCTAGAGGGGAACACAGGTAGTAACCTCTTTGACATCAGATGTAGCAACTGCTTTCTAGATATGTCTGAGGCAAGGGAAACAAAAGCCAAAATAAACTACCGGGACTACATCAAAATAAAAACTTCTGCACTGTGAAGGGAGCAATCAACAAAACCAAAAGGCAACCTATGGAATTGGAGAAGCTATTTGCAAATGACACATGTGATAAAGGGTTCGTATCCACAATTTATAAAGAACTTATCAAACTCAACACCCAATTTAAAAATGGGCAGAAGACATGAATAGACATTTTTCCAAAGAAGACATACAAATGGCCAACAGACACATTAAAAGATGCTCAACATCACTAATCATTAGGGAAATACAAATCAAAACTACAATGAGATACCATCTCATACCTCTCAGAATGGCTAAAATCAACAATGCAAGAAACAACAGGTGTTGGCAAGGATGCAGAGAAAGGGGAACCCCCTTGCACTATTGGTGGGAATGCAAACTGGGACAGCCACTGTGAAAAACAATATGGAGGTTCTTCAAAAAGTTAAAAATAGAACTACCCTCTAATCCAGCAATTGCCTTACTAGGTATTTACCCAAAGAATACAAAAATACTAACTCAAAGGGATACATGCACCCCAATGTTTATAGCTCCATTATCTATAAGAGCCAAATTGTGGAAACATCCCAAGTGCCCACTGACAGATGAATAGATAAAGAAGGTATGGTGATATATACAATGGAATATCGCTCAGCCATCAGAAAGAATGAAATCTTGCCATTAGCAATAACATGGATGGAGCGAGAGAGCATTATGCTAGGCGAAGTAAGTCAGTCAGAGAAAGACAACTACTGTATGATTTCACTCATATGTGAAATTTAAGAAATGAAACAAATGAGCAAAGGGGAAAAAGACAGAGAGGCAAACCAAGAAACAGACTCTTAACTATAGAGAACAAACTGATGATTACCAGAAGGGAGGGAGTTGGGGGATGGGTGAAATAGGTGATGGGGATTAAGGAGGGTACTTGCTGTGATGAGCACAGGGTGATGTACAGAAGTGTTGAATCACCCTATTGTATATCTGAAACTACTATTACGCTGTACATTAAATAAATGGAGTTCAAATAAAAGGTTAAATTTTTTTTTAAATTTTAAAAAATAATTTTATCAGTTAAATTTCACCAGGCAAAAGTACTGGTCATGTTCACAGGTATTCAATTTCTTTAATCCAGCTCTTGTGACATCTATTTGCTATTGCAAGCAAAGAAATTGATTCATTATACTCTAATTTTCAGTTTTAAAAGATTTTTATTTTATATCTCTTGGCCTAAATATTCTAACTTTCAGATAATATCACTTTCCTAGTATGCTTAATTTAATATCTATGCTTTATTGAAATAATAAAATCCTAATATACGCTTATAAACTTGTGGCTTTATTTTACTTGACAAAGAAGCAGGTAAGGAGGTATATTGATGAGTGGGACAGACAGTATGATATACTCATTAGGATCAAGTTTTTCAGAATACAGCAGTCCCTGAGATGTAATATAAGGACCCTGTTAATAACGCTAGAGGCTCAACCACTGGCAATTTATTATATTGTCCCGTAGTATTAATGAATTCATTCAATTAACGTGTATTGAATGCCTGACAATGTCCTAGTTGTTCAAGTACTGAGATAAATCTTTGCCCCTGTGGGTCTTACACTTTAGTAGGGGGAAAGAGTAGTAATACACTGTTACCATTCTCAGAGTTATACATCCACTTCCCTATAGAAATCATGTAGAAAAGAGACAAAATAGAAAGTGTAAGGTACGGTCAGTGGTGGGCCTATGACTAAACTGGGGAGTGCATGTCTTAATTGAAGATAATCAAGTAAATTTCATTTTCTTAAGCATTATACCAGGCAAACAAAACATAGCTACCTCTGAAATCAAAAATGGGTGACCACCTCTAGATTCCTGCTTCATATCTGAATGCAGTTATAGAATATGAATGCAGCATCTCCTTGGTCAGGAAAACAGATCTCCAACCTCTTCCAATGTAGCATCTCTTTGCCACTCCACTCTTTGTAAAACAGTTTACTTTATTTGAGGACAAGCCTCCTTTCTTTCAGATTAGCTAAAAAAATTGAGACATTTTTGCAAAAGAGCCTATCTAAAAAAATGAGGCAGAAAATGAATAATCAAAATAGAAGAGGAAAAGACAAAAACAATGAAATTGAGAAATTGAGAAAAAGTGCCTATTCCAAAAATCTGGCCAGAATTTGACTTGGCTGACACAGTTTACTGAACATGACAGTACAGTTCTTCTCCTTGACTCAACCTTGTCTGGGCTCGATCCAGCTATTCAGATTCTCAGCCTGAAATAGACTCAGATTTGCTATACGTCTATGCTTCTTAGAAAAATTTTAGGCCTGGTTAGAATCTACTTCATGTTTTCTTTCAGCTGTATTTCTCATGTTGTCTACACTAGCCTTCAGCTGTTCCCTGATTCGGTACCTTACCTCCTCTGGGACCTAGCACTTTGAGTGAGACAGTCTATGTAAACTTCTCACGTCTTACTGAAGTTGCAGGTAGTTCTTTACTGATGATGGCTCCTTGGCCCTTCTTGGAGATTCCTACAGCTCCGGACTTGGGAAAGTCATCTTCACCCAGGTTTTCTTCCTATTTCTGGTTTGCTTGCAACATATTCATGAGTTATTTCATAAGACATGCCATGCCCTTAGGAAAAACTCTCTTTAGTCATTATCCTTAATTAAATTCCTCCCGTATTTTCCAGTGAAAATACTGCATTTTATTATCTATTTCAAACTCTGGCCTTCAAACTGGAATCAAAGTTGATAGTAGTAGGAGAGGCCATGATGAAAAAAGTGCAATATGGGGAAGAAGGAAGTTGTTAATGACAAATGCTGTTGGGTCCCAGTTAATTCTCTGTATTTAGATGGACAAATAAATCAAAGCTTCTTTAATGTCAAATTTAATCTAATCTTAAGTATTAGATAGTTTCCCTTGTATGGAAATGAGCCTTACTGGGTCTGTATCATCAGGGCATGTGCAGTGGCCTCTGCCTAAAAACAGCTGGAAAAGGAGACATTCCCACCAACGTCATTTTCTATTAATCCCTGCTTTGCCGGGGGCAGCGGGGGCGGGGGGGGGTGTGGCTGTCGTTGTGTAGTCTCTGTCCTCTGCTTTCTGGGAAGAGAAGTCAATGGTTACTTGCTGTAATCAGCTCTGCTCAGACCAGTTTTCCAGCTTCCTATAAACTTTCAAGGAAGCATTATACTCTTGCTTTCTTCCTCTCAAGCACAGATTTACCCCAAACCTTATACTAATGGGAGAGCTTCTGCTGCTGTAATTGGATTTTACTTTCTGAAAATGACTTCGGTCCTTTCAAAAAATACAGAGTTAAGGCAGACTCTTAAAGATGACCCTTTCTTACATGGTTTCTATCCATATGTAACTCTGCAAATGAAACCATCTGTTTCACAACTGTAGCCAAGGCCTCAACATGGTTTCTCTCACTAATTTTAGTTTGGGTGTCTCATCTAACCCATGGTACATATAAATTCTTGCTATACCCAGATTCTCAGACATTCCAGGCTAGTCCTGGCATGTTGTGAAGTCACAAATGCAATATCATTACATTCAGAAGCGCAAAGAAAAATGTCTTCCTTATTTAATCTTCCTCATGATTTTGTCCCCCACACAAAGACTTTTCTATTCATAGTGTGGGCAGTTCTGGTCTTATTCATCTTCCATTACATAAAAGGTTCAATCTTATAGTACCTGGAGTTCCAGAACCCCTAATTTCTGTTAGCCTTGGGTAAAGGGTAAATTTCAGATAGACAAACAGCTGACTTCTTTGATTCACCTTGGGGGCATGTGGGAATTTCTTCATTCCTGACTCCTCCCTGCCTAAAATCAAGTATATTCCATGAGTACTTAATCAGACTCTTTCTTTGTCTAATCACTCTATGATGCAATTTTTACTCTGCTACAGAGCCCCACCCCATGCCCAAATTGGGTCCAGGGTAGAGTAGGATTAGAAGGTCCTGTGTAAAAGAATGTTTAACAAAAGACCATCTCTACTTTTTCTTCTCCTTGACCTAAGCCATATCCTTTCAGGGAATTGGGCAGAGATAGGAGGACAAAAGACAAGACATATGTATCTCACATAGCTTCCTCCCCTTCTCTTCTTTGCTTTTCTTCCTTTTCTTTCTGATTAGCACTCAAAGGGCAAAGTGTGGACTTTCCTCCTTTTTTTTCTTTGTGGTAAGGACTCCACTCATACCATGTTCTTCTTTTCTTCTGGAGCCACCAAGTTTTATGGCTCATCATTAGCGTTGGAAGGCATAGTCTATATGATGAAAGACATGTCTAAGTTCTAGTAGATCTAGTTAGTTCACCACAACTGGCTCTTGACTCGTCACAAGTTTATTTGTGAGATTGAGAAATTGATTCTGTCTTCAGAAAGACTAATTTTCCTCAGTTTTATGAGGCGAGGCAAATTTTAGAGTCAAGCTATTATTTGACCTCTTTATTCTTAGTGGTACATACTCTCTTATTTCCTCTCTTATTCACTCGGATGATGAGTTTTGTGGTCCAATCATGGAGATGGATAAAAAGGAAGATGATTTAAGGGGGAGTGAAAATATGTCGGTTGAAATGTTAAAAGTATTAGATCCATTTCAAAAATTGTAAGTATTTTACATGTTTCTCTTACATGTTTCTGTACAATATGTGCTGATTAGAAGCTTTATGTAATGCAACTTCAATTCATCTGAATGCCACAACATTGTCACTTGTCTGATGTGGACTTGATTTCTCTCTTAGTGTCAAATATTCCAATAGGATATATATATATTTTTTAAGATTTTATTTATTCATTTATTTGAGATAGAGATAGAGAGAGAACATAAGCAAGGGGAGATGCAGAGGGAGAGGGAGAAAGAATCTGAAGCAGACTCCACACTGAGCGCAGAGCCTGACTTGGAGCTTGATCCCACAACCGTGAGATCATGACTTGAGCTGAAACCAAGAGTCAGACACTTAACTGATTGAGCCACCCAGGCACCCCCCAAGAGGATATATATTTCAAACATGACTCTATTCTGTTTTCCTAGAGGGATTCAGGGCAATGCCTAGTGAAAAGGGAGAAGAAAGAAAAAGAAAGAGAGAGAGAATATGAGAGAGAGAGAAGGAGGGAGTCAAGAAAAAAGAGAGGAAGGAAGGAGAGAAAAGAAAATAAAGGAAAGAAAAGGAAGAAACTTTTGAGTAATTTTCTTTCCACTCAGGGTTTCCCTGATACTAGGATTTGAGCCTATCTTATTCTCTATTTTTTTTTATCATATAAAGGCTGTGCTCCCGCACATTTTACTCAAGATGGTCAAATGTGCATCATCATTATTATTCTCATTTCACCCCATTATATGAAAAATTATTTAAAAGCTAGAGAGAATCCCACATAGGTGAACTTGATAAGATTCATCATGTAGAAAGCATCTTCAACAGCCAGTCAGCCCTTTACAAAGAGGAACAGAAAGTGATAACCTTCTGGATATGCTGGGCTAGGAATTACCTTAAAACCACAGTGATCTTAAGATACTCTACCTTATTCCTTATATTCCTCTTTTACTATACCTCCAGGTTAAAACTCCCCAAATGCAGACCTAACACTCAAATTTCATACATAACATACTAAGAAAAAAATGAATCAGGAAACTAGGTCTATAGGTAAGGGGAATTTCCAAGCCATATGTAATTTCAGGTAGTAAAAGCTCTCCAACTGTCTTGAGTATTTTTGTTTGTATTTCTTTAACTGTGAGGCCAATCCAAGTCATCTCATTGATTACAAGATTGCATCCTATATCATTGGTGAGCTTAGTTTATATTATTACATTTATTGTGCTCAAAATTAAGGATGTCAGCAAGAGCATATGTATGCAAGAGTGCCTGTTCTCTGCCCCCCTAACTCAACCCTCCTTTTAGATACAAAGCATGACAGAAAGAGAGGAGAGACATAAAAATAAAATTACTAATTTTTTTCTCAAAATTTGTAAAGCTTTGGTATCAAAAGCAAGCCTTTCCAGAACTCATTTACATGTGCATTATGTTGTATTGTGCCCAGTTTGCTTACATATCCCATCTGCTCCATTCCCTGCATTTTCTGTCCTGAGAGGCTGACCTCTGTGGTAGCCATGACTCCCTCTTGATGTCAGCCCATGCCCTGCATTACTACTTGCTGCTTCCCTAAACCCTGACCACAACTTAAAAATGAGTTTTATTAAACTCTTTTTAACTACCCATTTATTTTCTTGCCAGAACCCTGACAACAAATGTGCTTATATAAAGTATTACACACATGGGCAAACTTCATTATTTAAAATGAGTGTTATTATTTCCTATTAAATAAAATCTTGTGACTACATAAAACTACAGAAAATTTGTCTCAAAGAATAGCAGTTATCCAACTTAGAGTAACTAACTGTCAGATTTAATGCTTTTTCTGATCAATCTTAAACTTAATGCCAAATTAAATATTCTTACATATATGCAAATAATATTCCTTACATCTTGAAACTAACAAGTATGCTTAGTTTAAGTAATTTCTAAAGAAGTGAGAGATCAGATGCTAACATCCTTTTCATATCAAGAAGTCTTTGTAAAGCACAAAGGCCTAAACTTAGAGGTAGATTTTTAAAAACATCTAGCTTTAGAATAGTACATAATCCTAGATCACCGAAAGATGGATTTGACAAGTCTTGAACTCAAGCAGTTTATCATGACCCCAAGAATGAAAATATATCAGGAATTATTTGTGGCAAACACAATAACTCTATCTCCTTTTATTTACTTTTTACGTGTTTTTTGTAAACACCGTTTTATTGAACTTCCTGTAATGTATGTATGTATTTGCATACACATTCCTCCAGCCCTTCACTCTTTCCTAGGTTAACTATGTCAGGCATTGTGCTAGACATGAGGATATAGTGGTGAAAACTGGCAAGGTCTCTGCCTATAGTGAATTTAAATTAATGAGAGGGAAATAGATAGTAAACCGATATACAAGGTGACTGGATTTTGTGATAATATCTATGAAGGTAATAAATGGGGTGTTGAAATACAGAATCAGGGATGTCCTTTCTGAGAACATGACATTTGAGTTGATGCTTAGAAAGGAAGCTGAACAATGAAAGGAAATAATTGAAAATGTTAGGAAATTGTAAGGAACAGAGAATAATAGTACTAAGTAGACTAAAGCAACTTCATGTTTGTAATGCAATTTTTTTTTTGTAGACTTTAACATTATTTTAATACTTTTGATAAATCCAGATTAGATTGTTAAGGAATTTGCTCTCATATACCTCCTTTTGTATTGCAAAAAGTAAACCACATTTTAAGTTTTGTTTTCACCATATATAATGTCTAAAACTTTACAACTTTTGCCTCATATGTACTTACTTATTGAGCCCCTATTATATTCAAAGTATCATGCTATGTGCTGACTGTCAAAAAGATAACAAAGATACATTGCCTATCCTCATAGAATGAATATTCTGGTGAGGAAGACACACATCTAAATAAATAATTAAAATAAAATGTGACAAGTGCTTTGAAAGAAACACAGAGTGTGAGGGAAGTCCACCATAGAGGAATCCAGTCTAGTGCAGCAGATTTGGGGAAGACTTCTTAGAGTAAAGTTGTTTATTCTAGAACAAAGAGAAACTTTGGAATTAAATTATTTTATAAGGTATAGTTTCTCTTAGGCCAGCAAAGAAGATATTTTTTTAACGACCTGTGCAATCAATAGAGGTTTAATAATTTCAAAATGTAATTTTTTTTAGTGTGAACAGTGCACTTGCTAAAATAAGACATATATAATTTATGTAGTTTACAAAAAAATAGTGCTTATAAATAATAATAATAAAGATCTGACCACATTATAAATTCTCTTATGTGTTTCCAGGAAATCTTATCACTATCAAGAGCTAATCAATGAAGCTGCTTAAAATCTCTAGGAAGTCAAAGAAAGTTTGATTTTTTTCTGCTTTGTAACTTTATATTATTAATTAGTAATAGCCTTAAGTTCTTTCATGACACCCCGTTTCCCCTAAATAAAAGTTTGATGAAGGACCTCCTTACCCTTTTTTAATTGCAAAGTGAAAAGTCATCCATCTAAAAGAAAATCTCTCATTATTTCTGTGGGCCCCTTTGGGGAGTATAAGATTAATAGTCATTCTATGTATTTGGAAGCACCAATCTGAGGAACTGAAAAGTAACTTTCAGGTGTCTTCTGTCTGCCATACTAATTATCAAGATTCCTAGTGATAAGAGTTCATATATATCCCCAAATAAACAATTTCTATTGTATTAAAAATCGAGATATTTATATTGATATGTAATAAAAATAAATTTTAAGAAGTTCCATTGCAATCATATACATAAAAAACTATAGTTTTAATATCTAACACACCACCATTATTCATAGTGGCAAAATGAATAAACATTTTTAAGAATATTATGGAGTATTTATCTTACCTTTCCAATGCTTATGCATTTGTCTAGAGACTTTTTCCACTCATGCATTAAACAGTTCAATGATCAAGGTAAGGCCCATGTTGTCTTAGTTAAAAAGCTGTTTAAAAGTGTTAACAGTAAGGTATCCATATACTTTGCTATATAAACTAGAATAGGGGGCACTCTCAATTATTACATTGATGCAATAGGCATTAATCAGGACTGTCCTCAGCAAACTAGGACTTATAGTCACCAAGTTGAGTTTCCTTTTAGGCTTAATTCAGTACAGTATCAACTTTAGGTATAATTGATAAGTTGGACTTCATTAAAATTAGGACTTCTGCTCTGTGAAAGACACTGTTAAAACCATGAAAAGATGAACCACAGACTGGAAGAAAATGTTTCCAAATCACATATCTGGCACAGTATTCATATCCTGAATCTCCTATTGAAAAATGTGCAAAATATTTGAACACACACCTCAAGAAAGAAGATACACTAATGGCAAATGAGCATGTGAAAAGATGCTCAACATCACATGTCATTTAAGAATTACAAATCAAAATGAGATACCGCTATACCCCATCAGAATGACTAAAATCCAAAAAACTGAATACACCAAATGCTGACAAGGATGTGGAGCAACAGGAATTCTCATTCACTGCCAACGTGAATGTAAAATGGTACAGCCACTTTGGAAGATAACTTTAAACCTACTCTTTACCATATTATCCAGCAGCCATGCTTCTATGTATTTATCCAAATGAGATAAAAATTTATGTCCACACAAAAATTGGACATGGATATTTATAGAAGTTTTATCCATAATAGCCCAAAATTGGAAACTTTGGAAAATTGCCAAAAATTGGAAACAAAATGCCTTTCAAGAGGTGAACAAATTAAAAAACTGTGGTATACCTATACAATGAAATATTATTCAGCTATAAAAAAAAATGAGTGATCAAGCCACAAAAAGGCACAGAGGAACTTACAAGCATATTAAGTGAAAATAGCTAGCCTGATAAGGCTACATACTGTATAAATCCAAATATATGACATTTTGAAAAAGGCAAAATGATAGCGACAATAAAAATTTCAGTGGTTACCAGGTGCTCAGGGGGAGGGAGGGAGGGAGAGGGGGAGGGACAGGTGAAACACAAGGGATTTTTAGGGCAATTCTGTATGATACTATTATGGTGGATACATGACATTATGCATTTATCAAAACCCATGGGACTGTATAACACAAGGAGTGAACCCTAATGTAAACTATGGACTTTAATTAATAAAAATGTATCAATATCAGTTCATCAGTTTTAACAAATGTATCACACAAATGCAAGTTGTTAATAATAGGGGAAAATATGCAGGGAAGAGAAGGTATATGGGAGTTCTCTGTACTTTCTGCTCAATTTTTTTCTGTTAACCTAAAACTGCTCTAAAAATAGTCTATTAGTACAAAACAATGAACACTTAAATGGCTTGTTCAAATACAAATTGCTGGGCTCCATCTCCAGAATTTCTGATTCAGTTGGACTTGAATACCAGGTGATCGCAGTGTTGCTGGCCCGGGGATTGCACTTTGAGATACAGTGCTTCAGAACAATTGGATTCATTGAAGATATTTAAACAGGGTCTTCATAATTAGAGAACATATGAGGAAGGTAAATTTTGCAACAGTCTGCAAAATAAATTGGGGGAGCAATGATATTGGAAGCAAAAATTTTATGTAATTGAGTTCTGAATTTCATTGTTGAGAATTAAGAGAGGTGGTGAAAATGTGGTACAGTTGTTGAATGGCTCATAGCAAATCATTTGGATGTGAGAAATGAAGGGAAAGGAAGGGAATGCTTGAGTTTTGGAGTGGACATGTCTGGGGGGAATAATTCTGCCATATATAGAAATAGGGAAAACTTATGGAGAAAAAAATTGGAGAGGAAATACTATGAAACAAAGAGAAAAGACATAGATAAAATTGGGGTGCCTGGATGGCTCAGTCAGTTAAGCGTCTGACCCTTGATTTTGGCTCAGGTCATGATCTCAGTTGGGCTCAGTGCTCAATGTGGAGTCTGCTTGAGATTCTGTCTCTCTCCCTCTGCCTCTCCCCCTGCTCACATGCACATGTGTGCTCTCTCTCTCTCTCTCTCTCAAAATAAATAAATAAAATCCAAATAAATAAATACAGTACTATAAATGTATTTTCTCTTCCTTATGATTTTCTTAATAACATTTTCTTGTCTCTAGCTTACTTTATTTTAGGAATACTATACATAATACACACATAAAATATGGGTTAATTGACTTTATGTTATCAGTAAAGCTTCTGGTCAACAGTAGGCTATTAGAAGTTAAATTTTTAGGGAGTCAGAAGTTATACACAGAGTTTCAACTATGTGGATAGAGAGTCAGTGTCCTTGAACAATGCAGGGGTCAATTGTATATCTGCCAATTCTCAACTTTTAATCACAATCACTCAGTACAGATGGCTTTGCCCTTATATAAATATACTAACCATTTACTTTGCAGGAACTTACGTTAAACTTTTTTTCTACAACTTTTAGAAGAATTAAAGTATAAGAGTACCGCTTTTACAAAGCTGAAAAAGAAATCCAATATTCCGTCACTTAACTAAAGCTGGTACTTGTCTATCCTGTGTTAAAAGTCATCAGAGATTCAATGTCCAAAACACTACTGAGGGTTTATTTTCCCAGTTATCTCTTTGACTATCTTTCTCTTCAGGTCAAATTGGAGCTTCTGGACAGACGCAAAAAAAAACCATTGTTATTTAAATGCTTTATCAGTGTTGGCCCCCTTCTCCTCAACCTGACTGTAAAATCCTGTGTGGCTCCCTGGCAAGGGCTATATTTAATTTTACATTTGGTATAATTGTTGTTAAATCTGTCTAGCACAGTGCAGTGCTCAGAGTATAGTCACATCAGTATATGTGAATGGTTGAAATGAAAATGATTAACAATAACTGTCATGGATCTCCTTTTATTTTTTATTTTTATTTTTTTAAAGTCTTACACAATGCACAGTGCTCACCATAGCACATACCCTCCCCAATGTCTATCACCCAGCCACCCCATCCCTCCCACCCCCCACCACTCCAGCAACCCTCAGTTTGTTTCCTGAGATTAAGAATTCCTCATATCGGTGAGATCATATGATACATGTCTTTCTCTGACTGACTTATTTCGCTCAGCATAACACCCTCCAGTTCCTTCCACGTCGTTGCAAATGGCAAGATTTCATTCCTTTCGATGGCTGCATAATATTCCATTGTATATAGATACCACATCTTCTTTATCCATTCATCTGTCGATGGACATCTTGGCTCTTTCCACAGTTTGGCTGTAGTGGACATTGCTGCTATAAACATTGGGGTGCACGTATGCCTTCAAATCCCTACATTTGTATCTTTGGGGTAAATACCCAGTAGTGCAATTGCTGGGTCGTAGGGTAGCTCTATTTTCAACTTTTTGAGGAACCTCCATACTGTTTTCCAGAGTGGCTGCACCAGCTTGCATTCCCACCAACAGTGTAGGAGGGTTCCCCTTTCTCCGTATCCCTGCAACATCTGTCATTTCCTGACTTGTTAATTTTAACCATTCTGACTGGTGTGAGGTGGTGTCTCATTGAGGTTTTGATTTGGATTTGCCTGATGCTGAGTGATGGTGAGCACTTTTTCATGTGTCTGTTGGCCATTTGGATGTCTTCTTTGGAAAAATGTCTGTTCATGTCTTCTGCCCATTTCTTAACTGGATTATTTGTTTTTTGGGTGTTGAGTTTGATAAGTTCTTTATAGATTTTGGATACTAGCCCTTTATCTGATATGTCATTTGCAAATATCTTCTCCCATTCTGTCGGTTGTCTTTTGGTTTTGTTGACTGTTTCTTTTGCTGTGCAAAAGCTTTTTATCTTGGGCGCCTGGGTGGCTCAGTTGGTTAAGCGACTGCCTTCGGCTCAGGTCATGATCCTGGAGTCCCTGGATTAAGTCCCACATCGGGCTCCCTGCTCGGCAGGGAGTCTGCTTCTCCCTCTGACCCTCCCCCTTCTCATGTGCTCTCTCTCATTCTCTCTCTCTCAAATAAATAAATAAAATCTTTAAAAAAAAAAAAAAGCTTTTTGTCTTGATGAAGTCCCAATAGTTCATTTTTGCCCTTGCTTCCCTTGCCTTTGGCAATGTTTCTAGGAAGAAGTTGCTGCGGCTGAGGTCAAAGACATTGCTACCTGTGTTCTCCTCTAGGATTTTGATGGATTCTTGTCTCACATTGAGATCTTTCATCCATTTTGAGTCTATTTTTGTATATGGTGTAAGGAAATGCTCCAGTTTCATTCTTCTGCATGTGACTGTCCAATTTTCCCACACCATTTGTTGCAGACACTGTCTTTTTTCCATTGGACATTCTTTCCTGCTTTGTCAAAGATGAGTTGATCATAGAGTTGAGGGTCCATTTCTGGGCTCTCTATTCTGTTCCATTGATCTATGTGTCTGTTGTTGTGCCAGTACCATACTGTCTTGATGATGACAGCTTTGTAATAGAGCTTGAAGTCCGGAATTGTGATGCCACCAGCTTTGCTTTTCTTTTTCAACATTCCTCTGGATATTCGGGGTCTTTTCTTGTTCCATACCAATTTTAGGATTATTTGTCCCATTTCTTTGAAAAAAGTTGATGGTATTTTGATAGGGATTGCATTAAATGTGTAGATTGCTCTAGGTAGCATTGACATTTTCACAATATTTGTTCTTCCAATCCATGAGCATGGAACATTTTTCCATTTCTTTGTGTCTTCCTCAATTTCTTTCATGAGTATTTTATAGTTTTCCGAGTACTGATTCTTTGCCTCTTTGCTTAGATTGATTCCTAGGTATCTTATGGTTTTGGGTACAATTGTAAATGGGATCGATTCCTTAAGTTCTCTTTCTTCTGTCTTGTTGTTGGTGTATAGGAATGCCACTGATTTCTGTGCATTGATTTTATATCCTGCCACTTTGCTGAATTCCTGTATGAGTTCTAGCAGTTTGGGGGTGGAGTCTTTTGGGATTTCCACATAAAGTATCATATCATCTGCAAAGAGTGAGAGTTTGACTTCTTCTTTGCCAATTCAGATGCCTTTTATTTCTTTTTGTTGTCTGATTGCTGTGGCTAGGACTT
This sequence comes from Mirounga angustirostris, assembly GCF_029215605.1. Lineage (NCBI taxonomy): Eukaryota > Metazoa > Chordata > Mammalia > Carnivora > Phocidae > Mirounga > Mirounga angustirostris. Next base: position 29,097,591 of record NW_026991719.1, on the reverse strand, counting down.
CTAATACTATGTTGAATAGCAGTGGTGATAGTGGACATCCCTGCTGTGTTCCTGACCTTAGGGGGGAAGCTCTCGGTTTTTCCCCATTGAGAATGATATTTGCTGTGGGTTTTTCATAGATGGCTTTTATGATATTGAGGTATGTACCCTCTATCCCTATACTCTGAAGAGTTTTGATCAAGAAAGGATGCATTTTTATGTTTTTTTTCTCTGTTTTTAAAACTGTTTATTAAGAAAATTTCAAATTCACCTAAAATTGGAGAAAAAATGAAAATAAATGCCTCTATAACATGTATCTCCTTTTAATAATTACCTAGTTCTTGAAAACTGAAACTAAACCTTTGACTTTTTATACTGCTCAATTTCTCCAACCTGTTTTTTTAGAATAATTGTGTGTTTTCCTTTTTTCTCATGATCTGGATTCTGCTCTGTCTGTATAAATTTTCTATATAAAATAAGAATGAGTGCAAATCCCAGTGTCCCAATAAAGGTCTGACTAGTGCCCAGTAAGGGTTAAGATGTGCACCTGAATTATTATTACTTTATGTTTCATCCAGATGACTTATTTTAGCCTTTTTTTCTGATGATTAAAACCTGGTCTGGATTCACCTGAGATCTATAGATACGAGATTACAATTGATGCCCAGTAGTTGTCTTCCAGAGGAAGGAACGCTACTATGCCTCTAACTCATTTCTCTGGAGGTCATTTAATACTTCACAATTGTCTTGGTGATATAATTTTCAATCTACTTTTACAAAAATTACCTCATTTGTCAAATGTAACTGTATAGTAAGAAAGAATGTGATACTCTCATTTTCATTGTGTAGGGAAAATGAACAGCCACCAGATACGTTGTTTACCAAATCTCATAAATTTCTGGCTCTAAAACCAGAATTCCATTCTCCAGTATTCTCTGTCGTCTACTGTGCTGTCTCCATACATTGGGTAGTAATCCAGGACCGTCAGCTGCAGTAAGATGTTGGGAAAGACTGACTGCTTATTTATGTCATCAGGTTGGGTCAATTTGATTTATGTCTCACTTTAACTTGTGTGCCCAAGGGCTACTGTAATGATTCATCACAAGGAGAAGGAACATGTTACTTTAACTTCGGTAAGATGCATTACGCACAGTTTGTAATTCTTGGGACTTAGATCACTTTTCATGTCTCAAATGCCTTCACTTTCTTTTTTTTTTTTTTTTTTAAAGATTTTATTTATTTATTTGACAGGGAGAGACACAGCAAGAGAGGAAACACAAGCAGGGGGAATGGGAGAGAGAGAAGCAGGCTTCCTGCGGAGCAGGGAGCCTGATGCGGGGCTCGATCCCAGGACGCTGGGATCATGACCAGAGCCGAAGGCAGAAGCTTAACGACTGAGCCACCCAGGTGCCCCTGCCTTCACTTTTTGTCTTAATAACTTCTCTCAAAGCTTTACTTTCTTCATGATTCCTGTGTCACCAGTCTTGTATACATTTAATCTATTTTTCTTTTTTTTTTTAATTTTATTATGTTATGTTAGTCACCATACAATACATCATTAGTTTTTGTTGTGGTGATCCACGATCCATTGTTTTCGCATAACACCCAGTGCTCCATGTAGTACGTGCCCTCCTTGATACCTGTCACCGGACTAACCAATCCCCCCTCCCCCCTCCCCTCTAAAACCCTGTTTGTTTCTCAGAGTCCATAGTCTCTCATGGTTCATCTCTCCCTCCAATTCCCCCCCCCTCATTTTTCCCTTCCTTCTCCTAATGTCCTAATACATTAACTTAAATCTGTCACAGTGAGGGGTCTCTCATTTTTTTTTTCCCACAGAAAATTAAATTTCTGACTTCAGTGTCTCACATCTCTCAACTACATATTTTTATGATTACCTATAACTTCTTTTATCATCCCCTAAAATGCATTGATGGATTAGCATGAGAATTAAAACTCCACAGGATGGATACAACCATTAGACAAGGTCAAGGAACTTGGGTTTGCTGGATTTGTTGCATATGTCACAGTTAGCCTCTAGAGTTATTTTATTTCCAGTATTCATGAGCCTTGAGTTAGCCATAGAGGAAAACAATGGAGATTTATTGCCATTTTTATATTTTCCCAAGATATGAAGTCATACCCACCCTATACCATCGGCCGATTGAGATGTGGCGTGGGTATGGTGAGCTCTAAGTTTCCTTCTCCAGCATAGTACTAGCAAAATGAGTGTAAGGTGTAGGTTCCTAGAAAATCAGTCATGCTCAGTGATAGAAGTGGCTTTTGGGCAGAAGCACTAAGTCTGAAAACCTCTACATAAGTCACCAGTGTGTTAAACAATAAAAAGATAAACACATTAACATAAGACTTTAGGTAATGTATCTATTCTTTCTGTCAGCTCCTTAGGACTTAAGATAACATTTAAAGAATGTCTGTTATATTCTTCTATTAGAAAAAAAGAGACATTACTTGGAGACTCTCTTAAGGAGCTGAACTGAGGAGTAGATACAGTACAGCAAAGTAAAAGGGGACAGGCATCAATGATTTGTTCAGTTAAAAAATGCTAAATTTTGTATATAAAGATACAACATGAAGACAGAACTCACTATGGTCAGGACAAGTGTTTGGGGACAGCTAGAGTAAATATAGTAATTTCACTATTTTTAATGGTAAGGATATGAAGATTTCACTAGGAATTATGTCTCATTTATATAACTACCTTACTCCTATATTGAATCTAGATCTCTAATCTGTCAACATTTTCATATATGTAAAGGCAGCACAAGGAGAGGCTAATCAACATGCAAGAGTTTAGAACAGAGCCAGTTTGGAATCACAGAGATTCTGAATTCACAAAAGTGAATAGAGGCTGGAGAGTAGCTGCTTCAACAGATGCCAATATGTAAGGCCTTGAAATGAAGCAGTGTTAAGTTTCCTGGTAGAGAAGATGCTTCTGAGACAGCTAAACTATGAGTTTGACCAACAAGAAGTTGCTTGAAAATACCTAAAAGCAAAAGCAGTAGACAAATCAAGCTACCTCATGGTAATTGATAATTGGATTAATTTGAGGAAATCAGTATGAAACCAAAGCACATCTATAATCTTCAAGTTGCTGTATACAAATGGTTACATTCTGGCCAGTGGTTTACTGTGTGTTTTGGGGCCTTTTGATTAAAACGAGAGAACAGCACATGTCTAATACATCTATTCTTTGGTCAAGAAAATATCTTCCTTGTCTCTTCACCCCACTGCTGAGTGTATCTTTTTTCCTCTTCTCCCTCCATTCCATTCTTCCTTCCTTCCCTTCATAACGAAGAATAGCCTAGGTTGTTCTGCAGTAACAAATAGACCCTGAAATCTCAGTGGTCTGATAAAACAAAGATTATTATTATTATTTTTTTTACTTCTTCAGATCATACACCAACAAGGGTTGGGTGAGGCTCACCTGGGAAATAATCAACGTGGTGATTTAGGGATCCAGGTTCCTTCTATCACATGTGGCTAAACCATTTAAAACCCATGACTTCCAGTGCCTGGGTGGCTCAGTCGGTTAAGAGTCTGCCTTCAGCTCAGGTCACAATCCTGGGATCCTGGGATCGAGTCCCGCATCAGGCTCCATGTCAGCGAGGAGCCTGCTTCTCCTTCTGCCCCTCCCCCACTCGTTCTCTCTCTCTCTCTCTCTCTCTCTCTCTCTCATAAATAAATAAAATCTTTAAAAAAATAAAAAATAAAATAAAACACATGACTTCCAGAACTGCCATGGTAGACAGAAGAGAGGTGAATTATACAGGTCATTTTATGGTCAGGCCTGGTAGTAACACCTGATCCTAACTTAGCTGTTAAGGAGGATGCAAAATACAATCTTTTCAAGAAGAGAAAGTTGAAATAAAATTTGATGAACACATAGCATTTTCTCTGACACAGTATCCACTTATTTATAGATTTGTTTTGCTTATTGGTATGGTTTCAGCCCTATCACACTAGATAGTAGTATATATTCTGCCTTTTATTCTAACCTTTTGCAAATTAGTAACAAAGAACTTAGCACTTTGCAGATGTATATATGAATGGATGTATGAAAGAATAAAGAACATAAACAGTCCAAATTGATTCTCTATTATTATGTTATGTTAATCACCATACATTACATCATTAGTTTCTGATGTAGTGTTCCACGATTCATTGTTTTCATATAACACCCAGTGCTTCATGCAGTACGTGCCCTCTTTAATACCCATCACCAGGCTAACCCATCCCCCACCCCCCTCCCCTCTAGAACCCTCAGTTTGTTTCTCAGACTCATTCTAATTTTATATTTTCATTTCTTTGTTCAGGTTCTTGCCCCAGTTTTTAATATCAGTACAAGAATTATTAATGTTATGTAATTCCTTAGAAACAGAAAACATCATTTTTAGTACCAATGGTTGAAATTGTTGGGAACAAGAGATAATAATTTTCCTTTAGTTATGTTATACAAATATCCTATAAAGAAGGGAAGACTCCTGTCCATGTTCTACTTCCTAGTAATCACCTACATACTCTCACACTTAAACTTGTACCAAAACCATAAAATTAAACAAATTCCTCAGCATCTGAGTCATTGAATGGGTCCACAGTGAGTTCACCTAAGAGTTTCTGCACTGGCTGTTCACTTTGCCTCTAATATTCTCCCCCCAGATACTGATGTGACTTACATTCTCACTTTATTACATGATGGTTTCCAGTTAAATAACATCCTATCAAAGAGGCCATTTGTGACCTCACTATGTAAAATAGTAATTTACCTCTGGTCCTCTCCATTATGTTATCATGCTTTATTTTGCTTCATCTTTAGCAATAATCACCACTTGATATATTGCATATATTTTATTATATTTTTTATTTGTCTTTCCTGTGTAGAGTATAACCTATATGAGAATAGGGATTTTTATTGTTTCCTTTACTATTATATCCTTATGTCCCAGAAAACACATAGCACACAGGACACATTCAATAAACATCTGTTAAGAATATAAATATATATAAAAGGAATGAATGATGGGAGAGGGAAGGCTTATTTTCCCAAAGTGATTGTGTTTATGTTATCCATTGCCTCAGAGCAAACAGCACCAAAACTTGGTATATTAAAATCACAATCACTTTTTATAGATTTATTTATTTGGGAGAGAATGACAGAGAGAGAGAGAGAACATGAGGGGAGAGCCAGAGGGAGAGGGAGAGCGATTCTCAAGCAGATTCCCCGCTGAGTATGGAGCCCAATTTGGGGCTCAGTCTCATGACCTGAGATCATGACCTGAGCTGAAATCAAGAGTCAGATGCTTAACCAAATGAGCCACCCAGGCATCCTGGCCATAATCATTTTTTTTATCTCATAAATTTATGAGTCAGAAATTCAAACAAGACCAATAGTATTTACAGAAGTCTCTCAGTGATGTTGAGCTGACAGATGGCCTGGTCTACTGAGGTGGATTCACATACCTGTCTATTGACTTGACAGAGGTGGCTAGAATGCTGAACTCAGTGGATTCTGTCAACTGAAATACCTAGACATGTCCTATCTAGCACAACAGTATCTGAGTGTTCAAACTTTTTACATGGTTTCCCCAGGCTCCAAGAGCAAGTGCTCCAGCAAATAAGGAGGAAGCTGCCTGGCCTTTTACAAGTTAGCCATTAGAAGCCCCACATCAGTTCCACCATACTGTATTGGTTGAAGCTTCAAAAGCTAACCTGGATTCAGTAGAAAGGTATATGCATCTACGTCTCAAATAATTTGTGGTCATGTTTTATTTTCTATTGAGATATAATTGACATATAACATTATATTAACTTCAGGTATACAACATAATGATTCAATATGTCTGTATTTTGCAAAATGATCACTACAGTAAGTCTGGTTAACATCCATCACCATACATAGTTGTAATTTTTTTTCTTGTGATGAGAAATTTTAGGATCTATTCTCTTAGCAACTTACAGTATATGGTACAGTATTATTAACTATAGTGACCAATGCTGCACATTACATCCCCATGACTTATTCATTTTATAATTAGATGTTTGTACCTTTTGACTTTCGTACCTTCACAAATTTCACTTTCTGCCCCCAACACACCGCTCCATGCTGCTGGCAACCACCAATCTGTTCTCTTTATCTATGAGTTCATTTTTTTTTTAGATTCCACATATAAGTAAGATTGTATGGTAATTGTCTTTCTCCATCTGACTTATTTCACTTAGCATAAGGCCCTGTCCATGTTCCATCTATGTTGTTGCAAATGGCAATATTTCATTCTTTTTTATGGCTGAATAATATTCCATTGCATATATATTTACCACATTTTCTTTATCCATTCATCCACTGAAGGACTCATAGGTTGCTTCCATTTCTTGGCTGTTGTAAATAATGTTTCAATGAATATGGGGTGCATATACCTTTTTGAGTTGGTGGTTTCATTTTCTTCAGATAAATACCCAAAAATGGGATTGCTGGATCACATGATAGTTCTACCTATAATTTTTGGGGGGACCTCTATACTGTTTTCCATAGTGGCAGCATGAATTTACATTTCCACCAATGGTACACAAGTGTTCCCTTTTCTCCACATCTGTGCCAACACGTTTAGTTCATGTCTTTTTGCTAATAGCCATTCTAATAGGTGTGCAATGATATTTCCTTGTAGTTTGATTCAGATTTCCCTGGTGACTAGTGATGTTGAGCACATTTTCACATACCAGTTGGCCATGTCCTCTTTGGAAAAAAATGTCTATTCAGTTCCTCTGCCCATTTCTAATTGGATTATTTTTGTTACTGAGTTGTATGAGGTTCTTATGTTTTTGGATATTGGCCCCTTATCTGATATATATATGGTTAGCAAATATTTTCTCCCATTCAGTAGATTGCCTTTTCATTTTGTTGATGGTGTGTGTGTGTGTGTGTTGTGTAGGAGTTTTTTAATTGATGTAGTCGTGCTCGTTTATATTTGCTTTTGTTGCATTTGCTTTTGGTGTCAAATCCAAAAAATCATTGTCTTTTTTCTAGGAGTTTTGTGGTTTCATGTCTCACATTCAGGTCTTCAGTCCATTTTGAGTTGAGTTTTGTGTATGATGTAAGATATGGTCCAGTTGCATTCTTTTGCATGTAGCTGTCCAGTTTTCCCAACACCATTTATTGAAGGGACTGTTTTTCCCCCAACTGTATATCCTTGGCTCCTTTGCTGTAAATGAATTAACCATATAAGCCTGGATTTATTTCTGGGCTCTCTATTCCATTCCTTTGATCTGTGTATGTGTGTTTATATGCCAATGCCATACGCTTCTGTTTACTATAGTTTTATAATGTAGTTTGAAATCAGGGAGCATGGTGCCTCCAGATTTGTTATTCTTTCTCTAGATTGCTTTGGCTATCTGGGGTCTTTTATGATTCTACATAATTTTTAAGAGTGTTTGTTCCATTTCTATGAAAAATGCCATTGAAATTTTCATATGGATTGTGTTGAATTGTGACTGTTTTAAAATCCTCACAGATGGCTTTCATAAATTGGTTTGGATTATTAACTGTTTTTGTTACCTGCTGTCTCAAGAGACTGAGTTTATCCAAAGTGGATAAAATAATTTTTTATCCAAAGCGTACAGAAATGTACAAAGAACTATTGGCCCTTAAGCTCTGATGAGCTGCCTTTCTCCTGCACTTTACATTTTCTGTGTGCCAACCTGTCTTTTATCTCTAAAGGGTAAACTGTCCTGTCTCATTATCTCATAGGGTAAACTGACCTGGGCCAGGCCAGGAGTATGGAGGGCAATTTGAAAAGGTTGTGTGGCAGGAAGCCTCCCTTTGGTTTCTAAGCTGAAGGCAAGCTTTCCCCACACATTATCAGTGAAGTGGTACATTAGAGGCTACAGGGTTGCTACCTTGCTATTAATAAAGTAGTAAATTTTTTAACTTGGCTATGTATTTATTATCATCACCATCATTATCATCACCATCCATGGCATCCCCCTGTCAGGAACTCTTAGTGGGGAGGTCATCGGTAAGACTTGCCCATCCAAGAAACAGACTCTTAACTCTAGAGAACAAACTGATGGTTATCAGAGGGGAGGTGGATGAGGGATGGGTGAAGATGGGATTAAGGAGGTCGCTTGCTGTAATGAGCACTGCGTGATGTATGGAAGTGCTGAATCAGTATATCATACACCTGAAACTACTATTACACTTTGTGTTAGCCAACTGGAATTTAAATAAAAACTTAAAAAAAAGATTTGCCCATCAGAGTACCACTGAAACTTTAAGAAGAAGTGCGAGTATTGTAAACAACACAAAATATACCATTACTTTACACTGTATATGATTATTGTTAGTTAAACTTTAATATGAAGCCATAAAGATTTTCCTATTATAGTTTTAATAAATAGTTTATGTTATTATTTAAATACTGTAAATGAAGAGCATATTTTAGAGCATATTTAGATATTATAATATTGTTATGACTTAAATATGTTAAATATCACATATAGTAATAAATGAAAAATCATGATGGCTTTTCATAAAATAATGTCTGATAATTATTCAACTATGAAAACAATATTTGCATTAGATGTACCTTCTAATCCCAACTTTGCTACTGCATTTGTAAACTTCATCTCATTTGACTTCTCTATCTAACTTGCCTTTTTTAAGTGAAAATAATAATCTCTAGTGTCAAACTCCCCAGGACAACATGGCACTATGCCATGGGCATATGGCAGTTCAGTAAACACTTCACAATGTAAATTATGTTAAATTTTTAGAACAAAATCACTAACGATGAATTTCCATTGTTGGTATTATCCTCAGAAGCATGGCTGATATTTAATTCATGGTGTTGTTTTTTTCCTATAAAGGTAAATCTGTTATTCTTTATTCTTGAAAAGGAAAACAATTGAACTGAATACAGGTCCTCTGAAAATTTCAAAACAATAAATATTTGCCGAGTCACATCATAAAACTAACAAAGCTGTTATCTATTTCACAGGATGTCTTTTAATTTGTATATACTTTTCATTCAAACTTTACTACCCAATTATTGGACAGATTCTCCCTTAGAATCAACGAGCACGGATTCTATTTTTAAATACCTGTATATATGACATATCCAAGCCTCAGCAGCCTAGAAGAATAAATAAATCAGACTTCCCTCAAGTATACAAATTACTCTATTTTCTTTTTTATCTTAAGACAAGTTCAGGGAGGAACTTACCTCCCCACACTCTTATGGGTTGAATTTCATCCCTCAAAAATATATGTTCAAGTCCTAATCTCCAGGACTGGTGAACGTGACCTTATACGGAAATCAGGGCTTTGCAGATATAATGGAGTTAACATGCGGCCATATTCAATTAGGGTGGGTTATTCCAGTGACTGGTGTTCTTATAAGAAGAGGGAAATGTGGATGCAGAGTTATCAGGAGAGAACACCATGTGGCAATGGAGACAGCCACTGAAGGGATGAAGCTGCAAGCCAAGGAACATCAAGGACTGCTGGAGCTCACCAGAAGCTGGAAGAGGGCAAGGAAGGATTCTTCCTACAGGCTTTGGAGGGAACGTAGTCCTGCTGATACTTCATTTCAGACTTCTAGCTTCCAGAACTGTGAGAGGATGAAATTCTGTTGTACCTAGTTTGGAGTAATTTTTTATAGTAGCGTTAGGATACTAATACACCCAGCCTCAATTACCCTCTAGTTAGTTCTGGTCCCCCACACTCCGGCCGTGTTACTGCTACCTTGCATTAGGTCATGGCTATCTGGTTACAATCATCCTTTTCTAGAGGTCTACGGCTGCTCATACCGATGCCAGACATCAACAGCCTTTACTGTTATGATGTATGTTTGGCAGCTATGTGAGGTGAGGATTCTGTCCCTAAGTCCTCCTAGCAATCCAATTCCTTCTCAGCTTCTTGTCTCCAGCAAATAAATAACTCAAACAAGGCTACATAGAACTCCATGGGAACAAGTACCAACTCACATCCATGCAGAGCCAATAACCATTTCTCAAAAGGAAATATGATCTCTGTCTATACAACTTAGGAAAAAACACAGCGTTTCAAAGCTCTCTCTTTCTGAAGAGCATGGGGGCTTTGCATTTGTGAAATTAAAAGATCCTTTCAGATGTTTGGGTTTTTTTCTCCAAACAATGGAACAATCAACCTTTAATTCTTGTGACTCTGAAAATTCATTGCAGCTTTGAAATGGCAGTTTTCCATCTTTCAGTGAAAAAGTTTTAAAAAAACACTACCACAGAATTTCATATTCTGACCAGATAGAAATATTATCCCAGTTTGTTGTGATCTAAAATAATTTTTAGATTATACACCTAGGTCAAAAATGTGCCTTTAATGCAACAAAAGCTCTATTTCTTAACCACCGAGGATAAAGACTTGGGTGATTTCAGTGGTCTATTTAGGGGAGATATTTTACATGTGCTGATGTAGTTACTCATGGTTCCTTTGTCCCACCTAGTTTACTGATGGTGGACCCAGGGATTCACAGATAAAGTGCAGTAGGGCCTGCTGGAGCAGATGAGTTAAGATCCTTCGGGATAGCTGTCCATTTGTACCAACTCCCCTTGACAGTCAACATTAGACATGACTATTTTTTAATTGATAATAATTTAGCAGAGATAATAATAGCCACTATAATCTGGTGAACAAATACTATATGTCAGCTACCAATATCAGCACTTTATTTTTCATTTTGTTTATTTTTATTATTGAAGTGTAATTGACATGCAATATTACATTAGTTTCAGGTGTACAACATATTGATTCAACAATTCTATACATTACTCAGTGCTTCATGCTCTGCCCCATTTTCCAGCCAGAGAACAGTTTTGCATATCATTCCCACTCCTTGGAATGCTTACCTCTTTCTTTCTTTCTTTCTTTCTTTCTTTCTTTCTTTCTTTCTTTCTTTCTTTCTTTCTTTCTTTCTTTCTTTCTTCCTTCCTTCCTTCCTTCCTTCCTTCCTTCCTTCCTTCCTTCCTTTCTTTCCTTTCTTTTCTTTCTTTCTTTCTTTCTTTCTTTCTTTCTTTCTTTCTTTCTTTCTTTCTTTCTTTCTTTCTTTCTTTCTTTTCCTTTCTTTCATCCATCCATCCAACAATTCATCAATTAACTTCTATGTAATAAGGACTGTCTAGACCCAGGGGATGGTGCAGAGTACAGAATGGATGAAAAAGCCTTACCCTTTTGGATAAGGTCACATTCTATCATGACTCAGGACAGACAGAAAATAATTAGATAAGTAAAATAACCAGGTAGTATTTCAGAAGTTTTGAATTTTGTGGAGAAACATAAAATATGCAAAGGTAATGGGGAATGTTGGGCAGTGAGACTGTGTGACAGCAATTTTAAATAGGTAGGTCACCAATGGCCTCAATGAGAAAGTGAGCAAATATCTGAAAGAGGCAGGGGAGCAGGCCATGAAGTTATATAAATGGAAGTGTCTTTTAGGCAGGTAAAAGAGCAAGTGCAAAGGTCCTGAGGTTGGTATGTGCTGAAAGTGTGTGTTTTTTTTAAGATTTTATTTATTTATTTATTTATTTATTTATTTATTTATTTATTTATTTATTTGAGAGAGAGTGTGCGCTGGGGAGGGGCAGAGGGAGAGAGAGAGAGAATCTCAAGCAGATTCTGCACTGTGAAACCCATCGTGGGGCTCAATCTTACGACCCCAAGATCATGACCTGAGCTGAAACCAAGAGTCAGATGCTCAACTGACTGAGCCATCCAGACGCCCTGAGAATGTTTTAAAAACAGCAAGAATAACTGGGTTTGGTGAGCAGGAATGAGAGTAGGAGATTAGGTTAGAGGTAAAAGGAGAAAGCAAGGGCAGAATATGTGACTCTTCTAGGCCATCATATGGGTTTACACTTGAATTTTATTTGGAATGAAATAGGAGGCCATTAAACATTTTGAATAAATATCTTTATCTGCCTTATTTGTAATTAGTTAATTAATTAAAATTTATCACCCGTAAAGAACATTCCTCTGATTGATATTTTTAGAATAGTCTGTACTGAAGCTAAAAGTTGAAGCACGGAGACTCCACAATACCTTTAAAATTTTTTGAACTGAGGGGCGCCTGGGTGGCTCAGTTGGTTAAGCGACTGCCTTCGGCTCAGGTCATGATCCCGGAGTCCCTGGATCGAGTCCGGCATCGGGCTCCCTGCTCAGCGGGGAGCCTGCTTCTCCCTCTGACCCTCCCCCCTCTCATGTGCTTTCTCTCTCTCATTCTCTCTCTCTCAAATTAATAAATAAAATCTTTAAAAAAAAATTTTTTTTGAACTGATGCACAGTAAGAAAATTTAACATTGAGATTCAGGATATATACATACATATATGTGCACATATGCAGATAGACATGTAGATGGATTCATATATGTATAAATAAAATGGAAATATATTTTTTACAAAACCATATTTATCTTCTCTATGCATTATGCAGTTTGATATTTTCTATTATTTTTTATGACTTTGTTTTACTGCTGTTTACAAGGCACTCAGTTAATAATTTTATGACTCACTAGTAGGTCATAACCCAAAAAACATGTAAGAGGATATGAAATAATTTGGGAGAGTAATGGTGATGGCTTGAATCAGGGTTGGAGGTCGGGTGATGCGGTTGGATTCTGGATATATTTGAAAGGTGAGGTGCGAGAGAGAAAGTGAGGGTCAATGAATGATATTAAATCTTGTGGCCCGAGGACCTGGAATATTGGTGTTGCTACTCACAGTGATGGAGAAGGCACTCAGAATAGCAGATCTGGTGGAAGTAGGTAGGAAAGATGAAGAATCATATTTTGGACATAGTCACTTTGGAATGTGTATTTTGCATTAAGAGGGGACCATGAATAGGCCATTGGCTGTAATAGACAGGACTTGAAAAGAGAGATCCTTCAGTTAGTTCGCTCTTATGAACAGATCTCGAACCATTTCTTCCTCACAGAAACTCTCCTTACCTTTCCCAAAGAAGCTAAGTGCTGCTCTTATAGGTCTTGAAACAACATGTGTCACTTTGACAGAGCTGTAAGTGTACATTTGTTCCTGTGGTGATTTAACCAATGCTTCCCTCCCTCCCCCAAAGGACTGGACGTTCCGTTAGGACAAGAATGTTTACTTGTCACTGTAATTTTAGCATCTAACAAAGTCCTAGGATATATTATATATATATATTATATCCCCCTATTAACACATACACCTCAGCACACATAAAATGAGGTAAATAGCCTGGAATGAGATATTGTACAATTAGCCTCAATCTCAATATGGCAAGTCATTAGAGTCTTTTTCTGGTGTTTTAGGTCATTGCAAGGCAAAATCCAGAATATTCAAGGGTGGAATATTGTATGAGGCATGGGTATAATTGGAACAGTGTGAGTGAGGGAAGGAAGTATTAGGAAATAAGCTTAATGAAGTAGGACAACAATCCCAGTGGGATGAGAAGCCACTGGAAGAATTAAGAATGAAAGTGATCTGACCTGCTAAGTATTTTAAAAAGATCACTCTGGATATTGTCAAAAACATTCCTGTAGTGGAGCAAGAGTAGAAGCACAGAGAACAGCTCTGATGGAAGTTGGTGACTTACCGAGTAGGGTAATAGAAGTCATGAGAATGCCCAGTATAAGATACATTTTGAAGGTAAAGCTCACAGGATTTGTTGACAGGTTGATTTTGCATGTGAGAGAAATGGGATTGATATGAGGTGTCCCAGAAAAATAAATGACACCTAGGTTTTAGGCCTAGGTAACCAGGTAAATGCTGAAGCCATTAACTGAGATGGGTGAAGAGCATACTGATCATAGGTAAGGGGGGGGGCAGGCAAGAACTTGAAATTCCTTTTAAATATCTATATGGACAAATGGGATAGGCAGTTCAATCACAAGTCAAGATTTCAGGGAAAATGTTGTAGCTGAGAAATCACTGTACTTGAAACCATGACACTGGATGAATTGTCTATGGATTTGCAGAGAATATTTTTCCACTGTTTGAAAGACTTCACTTTTGGTCACACATCAAATTTGTTCAGTTTTAGATCACGTATAGATGAGTTGAATACAAGTCCAAATACATGTATGCAGTGTAGAGAAATACATGCTGATTGTATAAATTCTCATACTTGATTTTATCACGTACAGAGTTTGATTCTCTGTATTTAATTTCTTAGAGCACCTTTTTAAACCATTCACAGGGCACTTATGAAATATTTATGTGTATGCCTTCTATGTCCTGTGTGTTGTAAGTTCTATAGAGGCCAGAACTAAATGACAGTTTTTTTTATATTTGTAGTATTTCACAGCTAATGAACTGTTCTCACCTACATTATTTCATTAATCCTCACATCTCTGTTAGGTAATGTTTCCACTTTACCGATTGTTCTGGTAACAGGCTGCTGTGTAGCAAGCCACCTCAGAATGGCTTAAAACAATGACCACATTTATTTTGCGCGTGAATCTGCGAATTTGGGTAGAGTTTGACATGAACAGATGATCTCTTCCACAAGCTATCATAGGAAATGACTCAAAGGCTGAGGGCTGGAATCATCTAAAGACTCCCTCCCTCCTCACTCATAGGTCTGATGGTTGACACTGGCTGTTGGGATTTTTACTGGGTTTGTAGTCTGATCCCTTACCCTTGGCCTTTCTATGTGGCTGCTTGGCTTCCTCACAGCACGGGGGCTGGATTCCAAGGGTGAGCATTCCAAAAGAGACAACCAGGCAAGTTTTATCACCTTTTATGACCTAACCTTGGAAGTCACCCAGCATACTTCAGCCACATTCAATTCATCAAGGCAGTCACCAAGGCCTCCCCAATTCTTAGGGAAAGGAAAAGAGACTATACTTCTTGAGTGGACAGTGCCAAGGTCATAGAAGTGCATTTGGAACTGAAAATATTGTCATAATTTTTGGAAATACAGTCCACCACTCAGATAAAGGAAAAAAAAATGAGGATCAGTGTGGTCAGCAGACAGATTTGGGCAAGAATTTGGGCATACTTGAATGAATATGAATACAAAATGAATCAATTTGTAAAAGAAACTGATAATTGTTCTTTTTGGCCTCCTTAGATAAAAAAAAGTTCAATCAACAATTCCTTTTTTACTTGGCCCATGTCAAATTTATTTCTTATGTATGCAGACTGTTTGCAACTTTAACTTTTGGAATTTTAATTTGGGCAAAAAGTTTTACTCAGAACCTTCCTTCTGTTGCCTGTGAGGCTGACCTTTTACCCAACATTATGGACGTCTGAAAACAGCTCTGCTATAACTCTACCTCAAAAAAAGTGTGTACTTCTCCTTCTCAGTGATCGAATCAGGCATGGCAATGCATTTGATAATTTTTGGTAAACACGGACTCTCCAAACAATTACAGTTTTAGAACTGTTTGTGACGTTAGTTACCAAGTAACCTATTCCAGCCTTTTAATAAATAAATGACATCCAGAAGTTTCTCCAAGTTACACAGATCATCAGTGGCAGAGCTATAACTGGAAGCAGATCCTAAAACAAGAATCTGAAAGCAAATGATGCCTCTGGGAAGTGATACCACTAGCAGGGAAATGGGGAAGTGACAGAGACAAAGAAAGGAAGTGAATACAGTGTCTTAATAGTGCTGGGGGCCTTTGGGAGATAGTGATCTGTGCCTCAGAGTTATCCCATCTTGGGGCAAGAAGTTGAAATATTTATCCACCAACTCCCATCTGTCGTTGATTGCAGGCTGCTTCCAGGGCATTATTTTCATGGTGTTTATGGCCTGCTCTAAATATGAGCCTAGCATATTCCAAAGGCCAGAGAATGCCTTCAGGCAGAAAGTTGCCAGTACTTGCGGTCGGAGGCTGTGGGGACATATGGGGATGGTGTGTGCCAAAGGGATACATGAGGCATCAACAGCCTCTGCTACATTTGTAATTATTTTATCATCTTTCTTTTCTCTGTTTGTCATATATATATTTACCTAATTTTCCCAATAAAATGAACTTTATCAAGACCTTTCTATAAATGTCAGCCCTGGACTATACAAGTGTTCGTATTGTAATCCGCAAAGAAAGGGTCTCTTATTAGGATCACACAAGGCTACAGTCAAAATGGACTTGAGGTGTTAGGGGCTGAAAGAGAATCACTTACAGAGATGAAAGTGTAGACGTTTTATTCTTTGATGCATTATCCAAGGAGCTGAGGTGGGTTAAATAGGTGATGGGGATTAAGGAGGGCACTTGTGATACTTGTGATGAGCACCAGGTGTTGTATGGAAGTGTTGAATCACTATATTTTACATCTGAAACTATATTACACTGTCTGTTAACTGACTGGAATTTAAAGAAAAACTTAAAAAAAAAAAAAAAGGAAACCATTTGGAGAAACCCATTCATTTGCTGCTTTTAGAGTATTTATGATGGGGAAGCTTATGAGAAACCTCAGTCCTTATCCCTTAAAGTATATGGGTGTGTGTTGGGTTTATATGAAAAAAAAAATGGTGTCTTCTTCTGGCATAGAGTCTTTTAAAAGTTCACGGGTGTCTCCACCTCTGGGACTCACCATGTTGGTAACAACCAGAATGAGGAAAATTAACCTCATTGCAAGATTCAACCTATAAAACTGACCTTGAGCAGCATGGTTTATGGGAACATTTCCACTACTGCACAGAAAGGTCCCATATCTAGGTTTTAGCTCTAGTTATCAATAGATCCTCAATATCAACACATTCCCTCTTCTCCTAAAATACTCCCAGTGTGGGGACATACCAGAAGAAAATGCTTAAATTTAGATAATTCTAGTAGTCAAAAATTTCAAAAAAAAAAAAAAAAAAAACCACAACAAAAAACGGTTTGGAAAGAATGGGAAAGTGTGGTGATTGAAATTACCCTTGATTGTGTAGAAAATGTTTCTTAGAAAATTTTGCTGAATCCATGACAGGAATCTAAAAATATCAACTAATCTTCCAGTCTCCTAGGGGGAAAAATGCTTTCTCTGCATCCCTAAAATACATTTATTTCAAACTGTGTTTTCTAAAATATCTGTGTTAAGAGAAAACCAACTAATAGCCCTGTTGATTCATGAAAGTTCTCTCTTGTAATCAATGGATACCTCTATACAGAAGTGATGGCAGTGCATGAAACATACATCTAAATATGTTCCAGTATTATCTGCTAAATGAAACTACATGAAACCATGTGGAACACTTATTTCTAGTATAATAGAGATATGCCATATTTGAGAGCTTCTAGGATGCCATGATGCATTCATAATTAAAGTGGTAGAGTTTCAGTTAAACATGCCATGTTATTCATATTCTAGTTGAGCAGTTCATAAAATAAATGGCTTTAGCTGGTAATCTGAAACTCTTTGCCATGATATTATTTGAATGTCTTTTTATTTCTCTAGTTGCAAATACTTCCTGGTGTAGAATAACTGAAAGGTTAGCAGGAGTCTATGGAATTCCTTTAGGAGAGAAAATATCCTGAGTGAACAATATCTAAAATGTCTATGGGTCATTTAAGCATTCATGTAGAAATAACTGGCTGATCTAGAGGTATTCTAGCCCCTTCTAACCTCATAGTTTCTGAATAGGAAAATGCTAAGAAGTCTTTTATATTTGTTGAAATAAATACAACAGAATGGGTTTGGAATAGGGAAGATTGTAATGGTTTCCTTTTCATTGCTTGATCACCTACACCAGAGACTTTCCAGGCAGACTTCAAAGTAACTTTTGAAGATGTTTATAATAGAATAAAATAATGAGCAACATTTCTAGCTACCTACTCTCTCAGTCTTTCAAAGCTTACCCATTTCAGAAGTTCAAAAAATCTTGCTTCATTTTCCCAAAATGTCATAGTTTCCCTTTTGTGTGTTCATACGTATGTTTTCCTACAGTTGCTGATAGAAACAGTATATACACTGGTACAGAGTTAATTTTTTAATGAGATACTATAAATATTAACCTGCAATCTGCTTGTTTCATACAACAATATTTCACAGAAAAATTTAAACATATTTACATGTAGTTTTAACTCATGCTTATTTTTTCAGACTGGAATCTCACATGGAAATAAACAGAAAGAAAAACATATGAATCATAAATGCACAGCTTAATTAGTTTTTACAAAACAAACAAGTATATCTATAGCTCAGAACAAGATACAGACATTACAAGAATCCCAGAAGCTTCCCTGTTGTCTGGTTCCAATCATCACTTCCCTCCAAAGACAACCAGATTTGGGGTCCTTGGGTGGTTCGGTCCGTTAAGCGTGTGCCTTCAGCTGGGGTCATGATCCCAGGGTCCTGGGATTGAGTCTCCTGCTCGCTGGGACTCCCAGCGAGGAGCCTGCTTCTTCTCCCTCTCCCTCTGTTCCTCCCTCCTCCCACCCCGCTTGTGCTTTCTCTCTTACTGTCTCTCTCTCTCAAATAAATGAATAACATTTTTTTTAAAAAAAGGTAACCAGATTTATCTTTTATCACCATAATTTGGTTTTACCTGCTTTAAATCCCTATATAAATAGAATCACAGAGTAGGCATCTTTAGTGTTTGGTTTCCTTCACTCAGATTATGTTTGTAGAATCCATGCATGTCATTGCACGTAGCAGTAGGTCCATTCTTCCTCACAGCTACAGATTCATTTTTATAAATATAGTCATATATTTTTTATCAATTTTACTGTTGATGAAAATGAGGGTTGTTTCTAATTTTGAGTATTATGGAAAATGCTGCAATTGTTCTCATCTTTGATACAATTATGTTTTTGTTGTTGCTGGTGGTGGTAATATACCTAAAGATGGAATTCCTGTGTTATGCACTATGCAAAATTTTTGTTTTAGAATATTCTGGTCTATGGCCATACCACCCTGAACATGTCTGATCTCGTTGCATCTCAATAAGAATATTCTGCCACTGGGTTTTTCAAAGAAGTTGTGTAGATTTTCACGCCCATAAACAGTGTATAAGAATTCCATTTCATTATTATTTAGTATTTTCAGTTTTGTTTTGATTTTGATCGTTATCATTACAATGGGTGTGTAGTTATTTTGCTTTGTGGTTTAAATTTTAATACCTTGATACTTTTATAATATTTAACATATTTTCTTATTTCCATTGGCCATTTGGATATCCTTTTTGGTGAAACATTTTTTAACGTTTCAGTCCTTTTGTTAAAATCGGGTTTTCTTTTTTATTGATTTGTAAGAGTACTTTATATATCCTAGATACTAGCAGGGGTTTTTTTTGTGTTTTTTTTTGTTGTTTTTTTTACATATACACACATATTTCCCACTCTGTGATCTCTGTTATATTCTTTTTCAGTCTTTTACTGAGGCCCTCTGACAAACGGAATTTCTTATTTTTATTAAGTCACTGTGCCAATCTTTCCCCTTTAAGCTTAGTGCTTTCACATCCTATTTTATTTTATTTTTTAAGACAGAGAGAGAGAGTGGGACCCCGCGTGGGGGAGGGGGGGCAGAGGGAGACAGAGAGATAGAATCCCAAGCAGGCTCCATGCCCAGTGCAGAGCCCAAAGTGGGGTTCGATCTCACTACCCAGAGATCATGACCTGAGCCAAAATCAAGAGTCAGACCCCTAACCCACTGAGCCACTCCAGTGCCTCTACATCCTATTTTAAAAATGTCTATCCCAAGGTCATGAAGCTTTCTCTTATGTTATCTTCTAGCAGTTTTAGTGTTTTTCCTTTAACAGTGTTCACATTTAAGTCTAAAATCTAATCTCTAATTGACCCCACATTATTTATTGACAGGAATTTTTATTCCCTACTGAATTGTAGTATTACCTTTATTATAAATCAGGTGAACATTTGGACCATTTGGATATCTTTTAATAAAGCACTGGATTAAAAAATAATAATAATAAAAAAATAAAGCACTGGATTTGGTTCATTTTGATAATAATTTGGGGTCCAAATTTTGTGAATTTTCTGTTTGTTACATATTATTTTTTTTCTTATTGGATTGTCTTTTAAAAACTGATCTGTACAATTTTATTAAAGTAGAGATATTAAGCCTTCCTTATAAATGTTTTTAATGTTTTCCTGTTTATTGATTGCCTTTTCACTTTATTATGCCTTTGGCTTTATAGAAATATTTATTTCTTATGTAGTCAAAAGTGACAGTTTTCTCCTTAAAGTCATCTGGGATTAGCTTTTGGTTTAAGAATGTCCCCACAACTTAAGCTTTTATAGATTTCTCATTTATTAGGTTTTATTTTGTATATGTGGATCTTTAATCTGTATGTAACTTATTTTTTATATAGATTGTTACTGGATTCTAACTCTAAGAAAACATTGTAATTATATATTCCATTTTTTAATGACTGGACAGAAATGTCATATACAGTGTATTCTCTTTGGCTGGATCTATTTCTGGACTCTGTTCTGCCATTTTGTCTGTCCCTGTACCAATACCATATTTTTCTGATTATAGAAGAATGATAATATAAAATACAGTAGGCCACAGGTTTTGTGATTTTTTTTTTTTAAGATTTTTTTTATTTATTTATTGAGAGAGATAGTGATAGAGAGAGAGCATGAGAGGGGGAGAGTCAGAGGGAGAGGCAGACTCCCCGCTGAGCAGGGAGCCTGATGCGGAACTCGATCCCGGGACTCCAGGATCATGACCTGAGCCGAAGGCAGTCGCTTAACCAACTGAGCCACCCAGGCGCCCAGGTTTTGTGATTTTGTTAAAACTTTCTGGATCATGCTCACACTTGTATTCTTTTCTGAAATAAGAGCTATGCTATCTCTCTGAATATTTCGACTTGATGAACTTGTTAGAGAACTGAAACATCTCAAAAGAATAGGCACTCGGGAAACCCAAGAGGTCTGCCTGTAAACAACAACAAAGACAGATTTTCAATAGGCATAACTACTCAGACTGAAGCTAACTGAGAGTCACCTAGTGGAGACTCCATCCTGAGTCTATTTTTAATCTAAAGGAATTCTGGAACTAAACCTAACTACTACATTTTTGTCAAAATAAATTATCCACTGCCATGCAAATGGCCAATCTGGCGATGGAAAATAGGACAGCAAACATATGTTTTTAATCAAAGGCATTATAATGGGATGGAAAAGGGTTACTGGTAAAATTGTCTTGATGAAGGCACCCAATTGACTGTTTATAAGTCCTCTTATCACATGGTTTTTCAAACTTGATTGTCCATTGTAATCACCTGGGAGCTTTTTTTTTTTACAATCCTGATGTCCAGGTGAGAGCCCAGAACAATTAATCATCATGGGGAGGGGAGGGGTGGAAACCAGGCATTAGAGTTTTGTCCAACTCCTCAGATGATTTCACTGTCTACCAATGGTAGAGAAACAGTGTTTTAGGAAGAGGGTAAGGATCGACTGAATGGAAATGCAGAAGAAAACAAGAAAAGAAAATCCTTAGCTGTTGCTAGGCCCCTTGCCAAGTTCTGCTTGTAAAGTTCATTTTTCTTTGGTAGGCAATGGGCAGGACTTAGGGTGACCCGGCTACCGCAGGAAGAAGTGCATGATGAATTATACCTGTGGAGGGGTGGGGTGGGCTGGGGGAGTAAGGATACTAACCAAATGAAAGTCACTTCTGACATTTTTAGCAAATAAAGTCATATGAGCTGTTTATAGTCCAATCTAATTCTAGCCTCAGTGGTGGGAGGAAGGGATGGAGGAGGCGGTCAGAGTGAATATACACACTCAAAGAAAGGGTGGGAAGTTTTGGTGAAATCTCCTAAGAAATATGATCATGCTCGGCCTCTGTTCCCCATTTTTTTTTTAAAGATTTTATTTATTTGACACACACAGAGCACAAGTAGGCAGAGCGGCAGGCAGAGGGAGAGGGAGAAGCAGGCTCTCCGCTGAGCAGGGAGCCCGAAGCGGGGCTCGATTCCAGGACCCCGGGATCATGACCAGAGGGGCAGGCAGTCGCTTAACCAACTGAGCCACCCAGGCTCCCTGTTCCCCATTTCTGGTCAGTGCATTCAAGTCAAGATACAACGGTGGGGTGCACACGTGTAAGTGACCCAGCTAGCAAAAGTAAGTGACCCTTCTCCTCAGTGTAGTCATCTTATAAGTGGCAATGCTAAATCATTCATGACCTCACGTGCTGCTTTTAGCAAGCGGCTCCCTAATTGCTCCTGTTTTTGCATCGATTCTGCGCAGCGTGGAAAAGCGAGTCTCCAACTTGCTTGTGGATTTATTGACCACCGGGTCCCTCCTCGGCTTTCACCTTGCAGGCCTCGCCCTCTCTATTTTAGAGTCAGGCGCTGGGAACAACACCTGTTTCCTCCTCTCCAAGCATGGGCTGGACATTTTGACGGCATCCCTTTCAACCAACCCAGGTGTCGGTGTTTGTGTTTTCCAGTTCGCCATCCCTCCCCACCCCCCCTCCCCACGCATCCCTATTTCCGTGGCTGTGGGCCCCGGGGAGGAGAGAAATCCACGTTCAGACACACCGGATCTCCAGCAAGCTACCTGCTTTGGAGAGCATCAGGCGGACGGCGCGGACCCACCTTCCTCCCCAAGTTTGGGGCGTGGGGGAGCCGGGACAAGGGGCGGGTGGCTATGGCTCAGCCGGGGGGTCCGGAGCAGACCCGGGAAGATGCCGCTGGGGACGGATTCACCGACGTCATCAAGAGTCGCGCTGGTAGGAGCTCGCTGTCTTGCTTTTTGGGGGGGGGGGGGGGAGTATCCGGCGTATCCCGCTGCTCTCCGCCCAGGCTGTGCCCTGGAAGTTAGCACAGGGTTTCGGAAAGTTGTGGCGCTGAGCGGAGGAGCAGTAGGGGACTGTCACGGCGCCCCCGCGCGCGTGGGGAGGGCGGGGGACCACGCAGGGCGCGTGCGGGGGCGGAGGGGGTGCTGCTCTCCGGGGAGGCAGAAAGTCAAGTTTTCCTTTTGCGTCGAGTGGCTATTGGTGAGGGACTTTTGTCTCTTGTTTATTTTTGAAAGAAAGCCGCCGGATATCGGTTTTATTATAGAAGGGTAACTTATTTTGAATTGTAAATGTAAAGGAAGGAACAGACCAACTTAAGGAAATACTGTCCTGGCTTTGAGGAGGGAGGGGAGGTGTGAAGAGGGCATGCCTTGTCAGGGTGTGGCCGAGTGGAGACTTAAGAAATCCGAGAAGTTTCATCTCCCTTCGTGTTTGTGCTAAGGGAGAATGTCAGAGGGGTGACAGGAAGGCTTGCGTGCCTGGAGCCTAAGTGTACGGGTTGAAAACCAGTAAAGCAGCAGGAACGGAAAGTCTGAGGTTTTTTCGGGGCCCTCCATAGTGCGCTTCCCCCCTCCTCCCCCATGTGTAAATTTCATTTGTAAGGAATCTTCTGGTGGTTGGTAGTTTGGGCCTGCATATGCAAACGCTTGTAAACCACGATAGGTCGGGAAAGCTGCAAATGGAAGCAGCTGTTAAGCTCTCCCAGAGGATGAAGTTTCAGCTGCTTGAATCTGCTGCTCTAAGCCCTTGGAAATGCACCAGACTGTGGGCAGCAAAATAACAGGATCGTTCCAGATTTCTTAATATACTTTGCTGGATGCT
Organism: Mirounga angustirostris; assembly: GCF_029215605.1. Lineage (NCBI taxonomy): Eukaryota > Metazoa > Chordata > Mammalia > Carnivora > Phocidae > Mirounga > Mirounga angustirostris. The sequence continues at coordinate 29,074,082 of NW_026991719.1, read as the reverse complement.
GAAGAGGACGGAGTATAAAGTCACCGTCCAAGTGTATTGCTGAAGTGAGGTTAAAAGAAATCTCACAGTAGCAAACAAAAATGAGTAAGAAACACAGGAGTTGCGTAAGCTACAGACCAGCAAAGGGTTTAGAAGATTGTAGAGCAGGATTTCTCTTCCCAAGTAGTGTAAATTGGTAAGGACGCCTATAACTTAAAAAAGAATGGTGCCTCTTACAGTGCCTGGGACAAATAATTCTTTCCCATTTTAAAACTCTATTTGCCTTCTTTTCCTCATCCAATTAATAACCTAAAACGCTTCTCAGATTTTAAAGGGAAAAATGGTAAGCTTTAAGTGCAATGTCGTTGATCATGCAGCACCTAGAATGACAGAATTGGCTGTAAGTAGTTACCCTAAAATAGTAGTTTGAAGAAATAGATTGGGTAGTTTCATACATTGTGTTAAAGTTACTGTTGTTTATGTTTTATTACATAGTAACTTGTTGCTGTAAGTATCTGAAATATGCAGAAGGATATTTACTATAAACCTGCTAAAGACTACTATTTTGGAAAAAATGTATTACTTTAAGGATTAATTCTCCAAAGTAACTATGTTTCATTGTGCTTCTTCTACCCTTGTCAGCCTGAGAGAGAGGCAGAAAAAGATCTACATCTATTTTCTCAAAACTAGGTTCATGTGTTTTAAAAATGGCTTGTTCAACTCCATCTCTAAAGAAAATTCCATCTACTTTTATATAACTTTGGGTTCCATATTAGCCACTATGGTAGAGAGACACTTTTTTAAATGCAGTGATTGATTTTATTTTTTACAGTTGTGAAACAGCTTTTATTAGATCTGTAAGAAGTCTGGGTGGGGTGAGTTCTAGGTCCAACAGGTTATATAATTTTCAAAATTGGCCTTTATCTTTTTGATAGGTCCTTCCCTTTAAGGGGTTAGGGGGCTTTTATTAAATATAAAATAAAATTGACTTTGAATATTTTAATTTCTGTACCTTTATAAAACCAAGGTGTTAGTCTTGTAGGGTTTTTTTTTTTTTTTTTTTTTTTTTTAGGTTTTGATTTTGTTTTCTTAATTCTGAGGCATAAGGGGTGGCTGCTATTAATAAATGCTTTTTGTAGCCAATTGCTGTGCATTGGAAAGCATAACGTGGTGGGGCTAACTGTGATGCCAAACAAAGCAAACCGAAAACCTGTTACACTGGCAATATCTCTTTCCACCCCCCACCATTTCTCTATCATGAGTCAGTTTCTAGACCTAGTTGAATGGTAAGAGAAATTTTAGAGTGTGTTATTAAAATGCCTCAAAGGATATAAAAAAAAAGTTAACATAAGATGTTTAATTATATTTTTAGTGGCACTATTGGAGATTATTTCTTATACTGTAATAAGCAGAACTTTCTCTTAAAGATTGAGGACACAAACATGATTATAATAAACCTTTCAGGTTGATCTTATACAGTGGTCTGTGTTCGTGTGATGTGAAATCACAACACTGGAAATTTCGCTATGTCATTTATTATTTATTCTTATCACAATTGTATATTCTTCGCTTACTTGGCAATAAAGGCAATACTTTGATGTGATTATGGTTTACATACGTGACCTCCGTATTCACAACGTGAGTATACGCCTGAAGAGTCCTATATCCTGGGTGAAAACTCTCTTGTTGTTACAAAATGAGTAACACAAACCAGAGCTTTCATTCTTTCAGGTAAGTTTCAGATATCTTAAAGGTAAAATCTCAGCATTTAAAGCATTTCGATACAGTATGTTTACAACTGTCTATTCCTGTTAGGATACCGCAAATAGGGGCACTTGATCTCCTATTGACTGGGTATGCCTTCCTGTAATTAGAAATAGCTCAGTGTAACATAAACAGCCCCATGCTGTTAATCTTTTTAACCCAGATGTAAATTTAACTAGCCTTGGTTTCTTTCATGACTTCTTTTGTTGTTTATATTCATTTGGCATCTCCTGGCATCTTTAGATGTTTTACTGGCACAGAATAATACATAAATAATTGAGTAAAGTGTACCTATGGATTTCTCTCATGAAAGATTTTTTAACCTCTTGAACCCTGAAGTACAGGTATTTTCTTCAGAAGTAAATTAGTTAAGCAGTTTTTGCTTGCTTTAATTTTTTAAAGCAGTTTTTGCTTTTTAAAAAAAGGTATAAAAAAAGATTATTCTTGGTCTGATCTTGGAGACTGCTACAAGATCATTCTAGTGACCCAATTTGCTTTGATAGATTCCATATTTCATTCCAAATTCCAATTATGGAAGATTGTTCCATCAGAACTTTTGATATATTTGATTTTGTCTATCTCCAGTGGTTATAAGGAGACTACTGTACAGAATAATACATTAAAGTTAGGCTAAACAACTATTTTAAAACACACTTGACTTATTTCTTTAGTATTTTAACTATCCCTATTAAAAACAAGAATACAATGTAATTGAACCTATGTTTTCAGTTTGAGTTAATGCTCTTAAATCATGCTCTTATATTGCTATGCTGTAAACGATTAGGTATTCTCAGGATAAACCAAGAATCAAATTAGACCAAGTTATTGGGGATTTTACTAAGAAATGAGAAGACCTTTTGAATAACCGTTCTTTCAGAACTACCAATTTCAACTGGAAATATTTTCTTGTTAGACCATTTAGTAAGTAAGAAATCACTGTGGTAATGAAGCCTGTACTTTTCATCCCAGGAAAATTATATGCTTATATCATCCTAAAGGATTGGGGTAATTCACGGAACATGTTTGTACAAGACCTGTTGTGGTGCTTTAAAAAAAAAAACAAAAAACAAAAAACTGGAGTGTTAAGATTTTGCTTTGCTTTACAAGAATGTACGAGGATTCTTCTCCAGGGAGACTTTGCTAAGGAAATTGTAGGGAGTACTTTCCTTAGATAACAGCTACTAAAATACGTTGTACTAAACTGTAAGTTTTATTCTGTTTTAGGCAATTGGGTATGACAGCCTCCCTATTGCAAAAATAGACCCAAGGACTAGGAGATGAGATAACTTCCATTTTCCTTCTGAATTACAGATAGAGCCATGGAGATTTTGTGGGAGCTAGAACATGTTTTCATGCAAGTTACTTAACATTATACCAATGTTGTTTTCAAATCTATTACATTTTCTCAGTATGATAGTGAATTAGATTATATTCTTTCCACCAAGGAGGAAAATTAGAAATTTTCATATTGAATTAATGAGTGCATTTGGCTTGAGACTGAGGACAACATTGAAGTTTCTACTTTAAGTTTTGTGTAAAGTTGATAGCTGCTTCCAGTATAATAAATAAATTAATAAAATAAATAATAAATAAATTTAGCCAATTTATCTTGACATTTAGTGATTCTGAGTTCTACCTTTCTCTGTGTCAAAAGTGTGTTCTCAGTTATAATGAAATTGAAAGTAACATTAACGAATTCTAATAGTTTTGTGAAAATGTGGTTAGAAGGTTTGCCCTGGCTCTCGAGAGGCAGTCGGGTGACTCTCCTCCTGTCTCCAAGTTCAGTGACCTCCTGTTGGTCTCTTGAAATTACCCTGCTAGGATTATTTATGCCACAGAAATGAGCAAATGCTACTATTCAGGGATTTCTTCTTCTTCTTGGAGAGCTAACTATTAATTATTTACTAGTATACCCCTGGAAATATTAATGAGAAGATAAATAACTTGAAAAAAAATCCATTATGTTGAGGTTGTACATACATTAGATGTGCATTCCTGTGAAGGTAGCCACATAACTAGCCATTAATATGTTTTACATGGCAAGACACTTGGCGGTTGGCTGCTTCTGGTTTGGGCTTGGCAGCTCCATGATACCGGAGCTGGTGTCTCTGTGATGGCCTTGGCATTTTCTTTCTGATGACTCATTGACAGCTATTGTTCAGGCACGACCAGAAGAAAGAAAAAGAACTACCAGTGGGATCTCTTCCAGACTCCCTCCAACAGACTGCTGCTTAGGTCTCATGGCAAATACTGTATTACAGGACCATGCTTGGATGAAGCTCACGCTAAGACGGTGAATATTTGGCTTGTAGAGCCTCTACTGAATTTTGGGAAGAGGAGGGAAGTGGTGCTAGGATATTCAGTTAGGGGAATTGGTTTACTTTGTTTACTTCTGAACAGTTGGGGCTTTTGTCATAGTAACACAGAAAGTGACATTTAAACCCTCAGGTCTCCTTTTCATATGATCATAAATTTAAGTTAGGCTTGGGTCATGAGCTCTCACTCCTCATTGCCTTAAAACAGGTGAAGCCCATCATGGCCCATGGACTTAAAGATTTAATAGCCCTGACTCTGTCCCAGTTTAGGGACATTAAGTCATCCTTTCAATTTTGATCTCCACTGAAACCTGACCTGTCTTATCCCATGAAACTGACATGCTATTTTGAGAATGGGCATAATTTTCCTGACAACAGCAGGCATATGCCCAAAGACAAGCACAGTATGTACATGGCAATGATATAGGGCTATATTTTAATCCATAAAAGCTGATTGGAATGACCACTTGAGAACACCTTTAGGACCTCTGTTCTGCCATTATGGTAACTAAAAACTGGTTCACTTGGGAAGCATCTTTTGCTGTAAAATGCCCCCATCTGCCCTGTCCCTTCTCCACACTACCCTGTTACTCCTGCCCCTTCTAGTAACATCATTAGAAGTACCAAAGATGAGTTATCAGTTCTGAATTTGTATTATTTACGGTAGGGGAGTTCTTTTATCATCACCTGTCCTGAGGAATCATCTTGTCAAACCATCACAAAAATGAGTAGAAAATGGAAAAAAGGCATTATTGTGGCTTGAATATATTTCAAATAAGATAGTTCTACGTGAATATATTTAAAAAAGTTCTTACTCAAAGCACATAGTAACAAGGATTAAATCTGTGGTAGGAGTTTGCAAAAGATTAAAGGGAAGCTGAATTTTAAGGAGCAAAAAGACAGGTAGTAGTGTGACCTGGTGGGGAAGTCACTGGAGAGCTATAATTACATGTTCCTCTTACCAAGGTAGAGAATATTAGTCAGGCTCTTCAGAAAACACAAGTGGGAATTATCATTTGTGCATGAGGAAATTTGGAGACAGCAGTAACCATGAAGTTCCTGGCTGTAATTCTCTATACTGAGCTATATAACTACCTAGAATTTTTTTTTTTTTTTTAATGTGAATGCCTGGGCCCCTCCTACAGAGCCTCTGATATAGTTTGTTTGGCTGGTGTGGACATGGGTACTGAGTCTCTACCAGGAATTCTAGTAAGAATTCCTGTTTTGAGAAGTTTTGAAAAGCTCTTGCTTGTACTTCTTGTTTTCCTTTTTTTTTTCCTTTTTTTTCATTTAATGGTGCAAAACACCAATGCTGATTTGACATGCATCCATATAAAACTTTTTCTCACAGAAGCGTGAATCCAAAGGAACTGATGTAATCACTATGTGGAGCCTACTGTGTTAGTATTAGAATATTTTCTTTTGTACTCTAAAACACCTTTATTATGTTTGATGAGGTAGATTGACAAGAAGACAGAGGTGCCCAAGGTCAGTGAAACCTTGAGCCAGTCAGGTCTGTCATGTGATGACTTCCGAACATAGTAGAACTTTGACCGTGCTCAAGAGCCTCTTGGTAGCCTGGTTGGAGCTAGCAGCTTGGAGAAGGGGCGCAACGGTGCACCCGTGGCACTCTCTTGCTGGTCCAGGCTCCTGTGTTTTTTGTTTATGTTTTCAACTTGGCTTTTGGTTTTTGCTAGGTTGGGCAACTGTAGAAAATTTCTGTTTTTCTCATGATTGTATGTGAAAGGTCATTGGCAGTTCTCGATGATTTATGCCTACAAAAGTGGTACCCCTTCTCTAGGCACTCTGAAAATACCACCCCAAAATCTATTAAATCTATTGTGTTAACCTTAAAAATAAAACTGTTATTTTACCAGCAAAAATGGGTTTATTCGGCAATAACAGATTTTGTAATTCGGGACATGCCTGCTAAGGTACAGCCATAGGCAAGTCCAGACGAAGCAGAGGAATGCTATTTTATGGGGAAGAGGGAGGCAGTTGGGATTGTTTAGAACAAAAGTCGAGTTGTTGAAAGGTAGCTGGTATCTTGTGGGAGATAGAATGTACATCTTTTCCCTATTGGGGCCTCCAATTGATGATTCTTTTCTGCTGAGGATTCTTCTGTTGAGGCCTGTAAGTAGTTGATAATTTTTCCTGTAATTGACCTTGATCGGTATGGTCCTCCCTTCTAGCCTTGGACTCTAGTGAAGTTTCCCTTTATTTTCACAGTTGTGATTAAAAATAAGAGCTAAGAGGACTCATGAGTTAGAAGAGTAGAGAATAACTTGCAGACTATGAGTTAGATACCTGAATTTGTAAAACCGTTGATAGCCTGAATAGTCATTCACACCGAAATGTGAAATAATTAACTTCATTCTTTTTCTTTCTAACATTGATCCTTCATTGCCCAAATTGGGATTTGGGACGGGAGTGGGTAGAAGAGAAGTGTTCTTAGTCACAGAGGTGACAAACTGGGAGGTAATAGGGAAAATTAAGCCCAAAGGTGTGTTTTGTTTGACATGTAGTGTCAAAAAGGGAGAGGAGATTCCCTAGAACATGGACCTATAATTCTGGAGAGCCCTCATACCCTCTGTAATACTGGAATACTATATAACACTATTCCTTATTCTGTTTCCTAAATCCTATTTCCTTTCAAACCCATAAGGCATTTTTGTTTGTTTGACCAGGTTCAGAGCTTGGAAGCAGAATAGACATACTCTACCTTATTGTGATGTGGGAAGTTTGAGGAGAGAAGGAAGCTCTGTGGTAAAGGAGACTTTGATGAAAGTTAGGAATCTTATCTACGTAGGTAGTTTTAATGTAGTCAAAGAAAAATTGACTTTTTACATTGGTGTTAGGACTACACCAAAAAGAGAAGGGGGGTAGCTAGTTCTCCTATTTCTTCGATTTCCTTCCTCTTTTAACCTTCTCCTTTCTTCCTTAAACCTCGTTGTCACTCCTCTCAGAAATAAGTGTTCTGAATACTGTAGGACAATTACATAACGATATGAATGGACTCCTTTGGAATGGCTTCATCCCTTTGCCACAATTTTGTAGCATTAGGCCCGTGGGGAAGTATGTTCCAAGTTTCATTATGCCAATTTTCAATTCAGTTTTCAGATATATCTTGTATAAATTTTGGACTGCTTGCACTTTATTTTACAACATAACTTCTATGTTTAAAAATTTTTGGCTCATTTAAAATTAGGTTTGTGAGATGATACAAGGACGATCTGCTATGGTTATTACAAATATCCTGGACAGATAGCAGTCTCAGTGTTCAACTGCAGTGGTTCTCAAACTTAAGTGTGTGTCAGAATTCTCTGGAGTGCTTAAAACACAGATCGATGTGCCTCACCTTCAGTTTTCTGATTGAGTAGTTGTAGAGTGAATTGTGAGAAGCGGCATATCTCACAAGTTCCCAAGTGCTGCTGATCCTGCTGTTCTAAGGACTACACTTTGAGAAACGGTACTCTATTACAGAAGTTAGGAAGGAATTGGTGAGCAATCACTGGTTGGTTAAAAACACAAAGGAGTGAGAAATTCTTGGTTCTAGGAAACAAAGAACCATACAGGACTGTTCAGAGCTTTTGGAGATGGAGTTGCTCCTACAGTGTGCATCCCTATGACATGAAGATGAGTGGTTCTTTAATCCTAGCCGTTTAACCCCTATCTGAACACTGAAAGGAGAGGGCCAAGGCAGTTGAAATGACTGAAGACTTCTATAGACATGAGTATTTAACTGGAGCTTGATCATAAATTCTGTGTATCCTTTGTATATCTTCTCCTTTTAAATTACTATTTAAATCCAATAGAACTAATGTTATATGATGCATATGTGTGTCTATTTTATGTCACAGATGAACAGGTGATATTACATATAGTTAAGTTCTTGGTTAAGCTGTTTGCCCAAACCAATGTTTTCCTTTGCTATTCTGCTTTGTCAGGAGTGTAGCAGAGCTTCCCTCTGCCCCAAATCCCTCAAGCACACCCTCAGTCACTAAAGGTAGATAACTATAGAATGTCTATTTAACACATCGTAAATTCTTGAAAAGAAAGATCACCAGCCAGAATTATTTGAACTAATATTTTGCTGTCTACCACAATATGCCATTTTTTTTTCCATTAAATTGTCCTCTATTGAATTTGAATAGTTTGTAAGCTTATACTTCTTGGAACATTTATTCCATGTACTTTTATTATTTTTTAAAGATTTTATTTATTCATTTGAGAGAGAATGAGATAGAGCATGAGAGGGGGGAGGGTCAGAGGGAGAAGCAGACTCCCTGCTGAGCAGGGAGCCCGATGCAGGACTCGATCCCGGGACTCCAGGATCATGACCTGAGCCGAAGACAGTCGCTTAACCAACTGAGCCACCCAGGCGCCCTCCATGTACTTTTAATACACTTTGATCAAATAAGTTTGGGGCACATAGGTTAAACAATGTTAGCAAATTTCTTAATGCTTCATTTCTGAGAAATTTTATTAGGCCTAAGTACATAATAGCAAATTCAAGAGAAGACTGAGTTTTTCAAATTTATTTTATCGTGGACTTTTTTTTGAGAAGTTTTTTTGTGGATTGTTTCATGGAGCTTAATCTGGGAAATAGAAAATAGAAAGTCTAAGTGTGTATGAATGAAAATACATCAACTCAGGGATCGATTGGTTTATTCCAGCTGACTTGTCTATCTGGTTTGAAACCTCCTTGCCTTCTACACTACTCAGTGTTTTCTCTAGCAGGCTGTAAGGCCTTAGTCCCTGATGATAATCACCCTGGTTATAAGAGGGTCATCCTGATATTTTTTTAAATAGCATATAGTTTCTGTAATGATTTGTGGAGAATGTTCTAAAAATAACTGACAGAATATAGCCCAAATAAAAAAATCACCTAAGTAACCCTCATCTAAACTGTTAGCATTGATGTGTGTGCATTCATATATATTTACACATATATACATGAACATATGTGTGTGTAGACACAAGGTATAATACTATATATGTACATTCTATATCGACAGGATAAAAGTGATTTGTATTTATGATATGTGATATGTAAGTGTGGTAAAACATGTGAGCATAAACCTAACATGCATACTATTGTGTAATGATTTTGTCCATCAGTGTAATATAAACATGTCACCCCATCATTATATTTTCTTTGATAATACCTGTTTCAATCAGATGTAGGTGGCATATTAGAGTCACCAAGGTGGGATCCAGAAAGGGCTACCAATGCCCCCAGAGTCTTTGAAACTACTGTGCAGTATATTGTGGGGAGAGTTGGAGGTGAGATCTCACATCCACCCATGAAAAGATGTTTTTCATAAAATGTGTCTCATAAATGTGGTTTCTACCCTTACTTGGTTACATAATTATGTGAATCATTTAAATCTTGTTAAAGGTTTGTTGCTGTTTCTAAAGGATAGACAAGGACTGGATTGATTCCTGGTCAGTCAGAAATACATATAGAAGGAAATATTCAGATAGATCTAGAAGACTGTACAAAACAAAACTTTACTGGATGAGAAGAAGGAATACATACCGTCCTGGGGATGTGGCCTCAGAGAGACAGGGGAAAAAGTGAATGCTGCAGTATGTGAAACAAGGGTATTGAACTGGAATAAGCATTGAGGGTGTAGATGCAGTAGTACATGGGGAGGACTGAGAGAACTCAGTATGGACATGACACTATAGTGTTGGTCAAGTGATTGGAACCGGAGGGTACTTTGATCATTCCATATATTGTTTTAAAGATTTTATTTATTTGACAAGACAGAGCACAGCAGGGGGAGCAGCAAGCAGAGGGAGAGGGAGAAGCAGGCTCCCCGCCGAGCAGGGAGCCCAACGCAGGGCTCGATCCCGGGACTCTGGGATCACGACCCGAGCCGAAGGCAGACGCCCAACAACCGAGCCACTCAGGCGCCCCCATTCCGTACGTTTCAATAAGAAAGCAAAGTGAATTTGAGAATTGACCTGCAATGTAAAAAATAAATTCCATAGCTTTAATAGATACCTTGCTCCTGATAAAATAATTGTATTAAATCTATTCTCCTGTCTATATATTATGACATGAGAGATTTATTTTAAAATTAAGAAGCAGGCTTGACAGTGTTTGTCATGGCCTAAGTCATATATAATGTAAAATATGTTATTAGTTAACCTATATGAAGCACCAAAAAATCTCTAAATGTATTTTTTCAAATACATTTAGAAATGTATTTTCTCAAATTTATGCATGGCGAATTACTGAGGTCATATAACTATAGGTTTGGGAATAGGCTGGTTTTGAATCACAAATGGAACTCTCTTACGAAGAAAATTTCCAGAATGAACCCCATGAGAAATACATTATTAATTATAGCTAGTCAAATGTGAGAAATGCTTATTTTATTTCATAGAGATACTTGTTTTTGTTTTAAGATTTTATTTTACTTGAGAGAGAGAGAGAGAGAGAGAGAGAGAGTGCACACACAAGCAGGGGGAGTGGGAGAGGGAGAAGCAGGCTCCCCACAGATCAGGGAGCCCGACTCAGGACTCAATCCTAGGACCCCAGGATCATGACCTGAGCTGAAAGCAGACGCTTAACAGACTGAGCCACCCAGGCGCCCCAAAATTCATATTTTGTGATAGAGTAGCTATTCTCTAACACTTTAAGTCAATTACAGTTTGGTTCAGATTAATGGTCATATTACACATTCTTAAAGTTTTTGATTAAAATTCTAGTTATAAAACAATTTATTCACTGAATCAAAACAGGGTCAATATTTTTTTTTAAAAAATTGATGGACATTTGAGCAGATCAAGTTAAAAAGTAGTTAGAAATCTGTATCTTGGATGTACTTTAATTAGATTCAGAGGGATAAGGCAGGGTCTGTTAATATATAGAATAAATCATGCTTTTATTGTGTGTTTTCTTCCCATTCCTAAGGACCAAAACTTAAATGTAACTGCCATTCGGTAGTAGTAATTATTTTTCAGAAAAAATAAATATTCCTTTTTTTAAATATTTTATTTATTTGACAGAGAGAGACACAGTGAGAGAAGGAACACAAGCAGGGGCAGTGGGAGAGGGAGCATCAGGCTTCCCCGGGAGCAGGGAGCCTGATGCAGGGCTCCATCCCAGGACCCTGGGATCATGACCTGAGCCAAAGGCAGACGCTTAACGACTGAGCCACCCAGGTGCTCCAGTATTTCTAATTCACTCTCTTGCTATTTCCCTAATTTTTCATTCCTTCTAATATTAGACAATATTTACATTAAAATCAATGAGGAAATTGCATTCAAGATATCCATGGGAGTTTTCTGAGAAATGGAATAGAACTTTTATTTTTTATTTTTATTTTTTTAAAAATATTTTATTTATTTATTTGAGAGAGACAGAGATAGAGCTCGAGCAGGAAGGAGGGAGAGAAGTAGACACCCCGCGGAGCAGGGAGTCCGATGCGGGGCTCGATCCCAGGACCCTGGGATCATGACCTGAGCTGAAGGCAGAGGCTTAACCATCTGAGCCACCCAGGCGCCCCTAGAATTTTTATTTTTAATTAAACCAGATTTGTCTGTGAAAATCCTAAGTACTGATAGCTATAATTTTACCAGTATTTATGGAATATATAACAAAATAAACACATGATAAGAGTCCTTTGAAATATTCCCTTAAATGACATTGTTATCAATTCAATGAATGTTTATTCTTGATAATTACTGCAATTGTAGATTTTTTTTTCTTTTATCAGGGCAATTTTTTTTTTTAATATGAATAAAGATGCTCATCTGTTTTGTTTTCACTTAGGTCTGGAGGGTGCACAATAAATTGTGGGCTTACTTAAATCACATGCTCATACAGTTAGATGCTTATATCAGTCTTATGGTGAGAGTTGATTTGCTGAGTAGGCTGATTAAACCCCAGTGATATCAGTTAACTAGGGAAATTTGAAGTCTCCCTTCTTATCCCCACCAACTCCCCACAAAGAAATGCTGTTTCCTTTACATCCCTTAAAAAAACAAAAAACAACCCTCCCCCCAAAAAAACCTATCGTATCTTGTCATTGGTTCCTAATTGTTACTTCCATATTCCTGCTTTTCCATGCTTTTCCCTATCTTACTCCTTTCACATAATTTTTACTCCTTTAAACCCTCTCTAAAATACTAGTGGAGTGTCTTTTATTTCTTAGTGGAATTTTGTTTGAGTTCAGAGGTCATGTATAGAGGAACAGAATGGCATGGCATTAAAGCCAAAATAACATTGAGGTTTCATTACATACTGCTTTATAACCTCAATAAATAGGGCACCTACTGAACATTCACAGTATGCCTCTTAGCAAACGGAGAGCAGCATTCCCGAGGTGATGCATAACTAACTCCAAACTAGGAATCAGGAAATCTGGCAGGTCTGTGTTCTAATTTGGCTCTACTGTTCAAATAACTGATTTTTAGCTAGTATCCGAAGCATGCCATTCTCATCTCTTAAATGAGTATGGTATGCCCAAAGATGAAAGAAAATCTTTGGGAGCCTGGGTGAGATAGGTAAGGGCAAAGGAAATGGGAAATACATGTTTTAGATCTATTTTTGAGGAGTATACTCAAAAGTCTTTTACTATGAAGAGTGCATGTTTAAAGAAAACAAATTATAAACCACTTTTCCTGAATTCCTGCAAACACACACACACACACACACACACACACTTGAGAAGTCAATCTGCTATAGGCTATGCTTTTATCATGCTGGCACCATCCATTCCCTTTTGATGAAGTAACATGTAACTATTTTGTCTTTCAAAGTCCTTACAGGCAGTCTGATTGAAAGGAAGGCCAGTCGTCGTGGATCAAACTTTGGGTCACCCTGTAGAGTCGAGTCAGAAAAGTATGAAAGTGTTTCACCTATTATGTTTTTAGGTTTTCATTTTGAGGGGAAAAATGCTAACTATGAAGGGATTCAGGAAATACTTTCCATTTTGTGCAAAATAAACTCCATGTGGCAGATGCTGGGATGTTTTGCCAGGGTCACCGTGTTCTAGAAGGATGTTTTACCCAAACTGAGGAACCGCTGTTGGTAGAGAGCCCTCAGCTGTCAGCTCCATTCAGGGACTGCCTCGGCTGCAGAGAAGTACCTCGGGTCCTGCTACTCTCTAGGGTTGACCTCCTTCAGAGACTGATCTGTGAGGGCATGTAAAAGCCTTTTTATCTCAGAAGTATTTGAGAAGACTCTGTAGAGTCATTCTAGCTCCAGGGCATTCTGTAGGGTTGGCAGAAGCTGCTGTTGAGCTCAGAGTGGAGAGAGTTTGTCTCTGTGCATGCCTGCTTCTTCCCTGTTCTCTCTGTAGGTGTTGAACCTGAGCGCCCTCCTGAATACACAACCCAAACTCCCTTTCACAGTTGGATTCCCGGTGACCCCATCTCCAATAATAAAAGGAGATAACTCAATCAGTTTTCTATTCCAAAATCGATTAAGTTTAGGCCTGAGACAAAAACAAGTAAGTAGACTTGACTAAAAATTTGAATCCTCTGTTTTGTACCAGACAAATCCATTGTATGCTTTGCCATCAGACGCATCATTATTACGACGCAGAGGAAATGGTAAAGTGAGATGGTGTAGTCTTGTAATGTACATGGTTATTACCAGTTATGTTTCCTCATCGACCCAGGATTGACCCTTGCCTCCTCAAAGCATTTTTTTTTACTAAACATTTCTTAGATTGAGAGGTTTTTGTCATCAAGAGGCCCTGTATATAGAACGCACATCACTCTCTATAGGGGCTTATTAACTACCTCCCTTTTAATTCTTTGCCATCCTACCTCTCAAAGCATTCATTTATTTCATTATGCACCACTATCTTTAAATTTTTTTTAATAGTAGAAGATTTGCATTTTAATTAGGTGTAATCTACTTTTAAAGTCAGTTGAAAATTTTTCTAGGATGAAACATCTGTAATATCCAAAGGTGTCTGGCCTAGGGCAGAAAGAGTGAGAGTGCACATCTGTATTATTGCTGTCATCAGAAAATGAAGTTCTATTGAAAGCATGTTCATAATGTGCTCTACTCTCTAGGAAGCAAAAGTTTATATCCTGGAAAACTACTAGCATTTTTTATAGGCAATAAAAGTTTCATGACAGCCCAGACCTGAGATATTAAGCATATGCTCAGATATCTTAAAAATGTTATTACTGATTAATCTATAGTTATAAATAACTTTCATTGGCCCTCTTGCCTAAATAAATATGGTAATTTATGGTTTGTGTTGTTTGATACAAATACGGCCCTCTGCCTTTTGTCTAAAAGTAAAGTTACTCTTAGCTGCCATATAATTTTACAATAATGAATATTAAGGAGATAGGATGAAGAAAGTGCCCAGAAGTAGAAATATCACTGTAAAAAAAAAAAAAAGGCCCCCATCTTCAAAGTTTAATCTTAATTGCTAAATATGACCTAAAATGTTAACATATTTCTTAAATCCTATTAAGTGAATTGGCATTAAAAGGTAAAATCAAGCGCTTTACCAAATGAAATACATTTTCATTATTTAGACATAAATTGTCAAAGTTAGACAAAATCTCACCATCAAAAAAATTATGAATAGGATGGGATAACAATAAAAACTCATAATGAGAGCAGGAATAAAAATGAAGAAAAAATTGTGGAGTTTGTTTCATTAAAAAATTACTTACGGAGTACCTGAGTGGCTCAGTCGTTTAAGCTTCCAAATCTTGATTTCGGCTCAGGTCATGATCTAGGGGTTGAGATCCAGTCCTGCATGGGGCTCCGCATTGGGTGTGGAGCCTGCTTAAAATTCTCTCTGTGCCTCTTCCTCTGACCCTACCCCCCCATCCAACTCTAAGAAAAAAAAATTAAGTTAAATTGTATTTGGCCAGTAAACACTGAAAAGTCAATGTACAGTACAAAAGATTGCAGATGTAGGGAGGTTTTCTGAAGATTTGTTTATAAGAAACATAAATACGAGTAATTGAATTTTTGTTTAATCAAATACCATGCACTTATTTTTTTTTTAAGATTTTATTTATTGTCAGAGAGCGAGAACGAGCAAGCACACAAGCAGGGGGAGCTGCAGGCAGAGGGAGAAGCAGGCTCCCTGCCAAGCAGGGAGCACGATGTGGGACTCGATCCCAGGACCCCGGGATAATGAGACGACCCTACGCGAAGGTAGATGCTTAACCGCCTGAGCCACCCAGGCATCCCTACAATGCACTTATAAAAGCAAGTGATAAATTTCTGAATACACTGTCGAAATTGGGGAAGAATCAACATGTGATGTGTGTATGTAAAGAATGCTTTACATCTGCCGTCAGCTGAGGTCATGATCCCAGGGTTCTGGGATCGAGTCCCACATCAGGCTCCCTACTTGGCAGAGAGCCTGCTTCTCCCTCTCCCTCCCCCTGCTCCTGCTCTCTCACACTCTAAAAAAAAAAAAAAAATGCTTTATACCAAGTGTAGTGTGTGAGAGATTGTCTAGAAGTAATCGTGGACAATGTACAGGTACTGAGGTTAAGAGTGCTGCAATACTATTTTCTTTGGTCTATACATAGTTTCAATTTTCAAAGAAATACAGATTATCATGCTATCATTAAGAAATTAAAAAAAATTTTATCCTTCAAATTTAACTTCCTTTCTTCTAAAGCCATGTGCTTTGTAATGAAGGTAAAGCCATGTCAAGAACTGACCCCTCTGAGTGGAGCCCACCTTTAGGTCTGGCCTTAAACTCTAATGAGGAAAGAATGTACCCACACGTTTTCTAATGAGTGACAAAGGATTCTCAGTAGTGTTTCCATGTGAGGATAGGATTTTTCCCAGCCTTTCTCCAGAAATTTGTTTTCCTGAGCCTTATATCATGAGGACAAACAGTTGGAACACTGGAAAAATGTGTTATAAGCCAGCTGAGAGAATTCAAGCTTAAAAATGAACATAAAAATGTTACATGTATGCAAGATCTATAGCCACATGGTAGACCTGTATGGGAGCCAGGTTCAGAACATTCATAGACACGTGGTTGAGATCTAATCAGTCTTTCAGATTTTGCCATGCTCTAATTCTGTGTGTGTGTGTGTGTGTCTACTGCTGATGAGTCACTCTTGAATATAAAACAGTTTATATGCCTAGTATACTTGATCAAAATCCTATGAGTCATGTTGCAAGAAATGAGCTTGAGAACCAATAAGTTCTCAAACTGGCAATTTCAGTACATGATTTGGTGTGGTGACGTTCATATTAACCTTGCTAGGAAGTCTGAGCATTAGCTATTCAAATACTACTCTGTATTGTTCACTGGCATTTCCCAGTGTTTTAGTATTCACTATGGGCTATGTTTCTTTTTAAAGTTAATACTTTTATTTATTAATCATGTTTTATAAGTCCCTACAGGGTAAAGAAAATGTAGAGCATTGGAATTATATGTTAGAAATTTATGATTGTAGGAGTTTATGAACGTTCTAGGGAAATCTTATTTCTTGTCCTCAGATCTAAAAGATTAATATGTATTGTGAATTGGGAAATTCTCAACAAGCAGCAACTCACAGAAATGGTGTAGTGGATAGAGAAAGCAAGGTTGTAATTGCCAGACCCTGTGATAACCTTTTACACATACACCAGATAGCCTGTGACTTGTGCTTTCAGTAAATACTGTCTCAGTCTTTGGTACATAAAACTGTTACATTAGGGGCGCCTGGGTGGCTCAGTCGGTTGGGCGTCTGCCTTCAGCTGAGGTCATGATCCCAGGGTCCTGAGATCGAGCCCCGCGTCGGGCTCCCTGCTCCGTGGGAAGCCTACTTCTCCCTCTCTCACTCCCCATGCTTGTGTTCCCTCTCTCGCTGTGTCTCTCTCTGTGTCAAATAAATAAATAAAATCTTCTAAAATAAAAAAAAAAAACCCTGTTACATTAAACCATTAACTTTAAAAGATAGAACTTGATGCATGAGTTCTGAGATTTACTTTGCTCTGGTTCTTGAACTTGTGGAGTGAGGGATCTTTTGTGAGGAGGCTGAATTACAATAGAATAGCAATTGTCAGGTATTTTGATTCAAAAACCTATATGCCCTTTAAGCTCACCCCTGCTGTTGAAGTTGTCTTAAAATATCATGGGGGGTTTGAAATTAATATTTCTGGTTTAGGCTGAGTGCTGGGGAGAGCAGGTAATAAGTTACAATATTTAGGAGCAAAAAATATTTCCATAATTGCCTACAGTGGTTGGATAAACCTGGCAAAAGGCTAGTTTTGGGAATGTGTGACTGGCAGTAAAACTGAGGAATTTCTAACATGAGGTGTAGGCTTAGCCTTAAAAATAGTTTGCAAATGAAGTTTGCCTCTCTACCATCTTAGATTTCCTTTTAAGGTTCAGAAAATTTGTGTATTAGAAATAGATATTTTTGACAATTTATAAAGGAAATCAAAACAGTGCATGTGTAGCTGCAAAATGTCACCTCCTCGTTCTGTTCTATTTCAGTATGTGGCCTGTGTTGTCCAGAGAAAGACAATGTAATTAATCACAGGGTAAAATTTAGGGTTTATTATGCAGACCAAATTACCCTTTTCCTGCTTCCTAAGATATCCTGTAGCCTTGGTCTTCTTCCTTGTTAGCATAGGTTTCAGTGTTCTATGTGTGCTTTAGGGATCCACACAATGTGGTGATTAACTTAGGTCCTATTTCCCTCATTCACTGATTCTTTTCCTTCCACAAGAAATAAAAACCATCCTGGGGCACCTGAGTGGCTCAGTCGTTAAGTGTCTGCCTTCAGCTTACGTCATGATCCCAGGGTCCTGGGATCAAATTCTGCATCGGGCTCCTTGCTCAGCAGAGAGCCTGCTTCTCCCTCTGCCTCTGCCCCTGCTCGTGTGCTCTCTCACTCACTCTCTCAAATATGTAAACAAAATCCTTAAAAAAATAAAATAAAAATTATCCATTTCAACTCTGTGTATTTAGAATAACATCCCTTCTGCTCTTAGCCTATTCCTGGTTAAAGTTCCGAGTATAATTTCTCATAATTACTATGTCTGACTGTTAATACAAATTGGGTGATTTTTATGGTATATCATACAGATGGCTGCTAACATTGTCTAAACCTGTACCTATATCTGTTTAGGAAATAAGTTGCCTCAAACAAGCATTTAAATATTATGATTATTCACGTTCATAGCATTATTCATAATAGCTAAAACATGGCAGCAACCCATTTGGCCATTGAAAGATGAATGGATGAGCAAAACGTGGTGAGGGCATATTTGCATTTGCAGTGGAATATTATTCAGTCCTAAAAAGGAAGGGAATTCTGACACATGCTACAACATGGATTCACTTTGAGGACCTCGTGAGGTGAAATGAGCTAATTACAAAAGGTCAATACTGTATTCTACTTCAGTGATGAACCTGGAGTAGTCAGAGTCCTAGAGACGAAGTTGAATGGTGATTGTGGGGGGCCGGGGAGAGGAGGGAACAGAGAACTTTTTACTGGGTATAGAATTTCAGTTTTGCAAAATGAAAAACGCTGTCGTGATGACTGACCAATATGAATGGACTTAATACCCGTGAATTGCACACTCAACAGTGGTTAAGAGAATATATCTTAGGTAGATTTTTACCACAACAAAAAGTTTAAAAATTATGATTGTAACACAGGGAAGCATTATTTTTTCACCTCTCTAAAATTTTGCCTTTTAAATGCAAAAATGAACAGAAGTTTTTTGAACTCAGTGCTTTTCAATGTAGCCATCTCTTCTCCGGTGCTAGTTGTCAGGACTGAAAACAGCACAAATCTGTAATTCGGGGATGAGGCCACGAGAAAGTTTGTCATAGCACCATAAAGATGCCGTTTAACACTCGGAGACTAAAAGGTCCTTCTTCTTGATGGCAGACCAAGCATACGCTTCTCATTTCTGTGATAATGTGAATGTTTGGAAAGCGCAGAAGTACTTGTCTCCTCTGAATTTGAGCCCAGTAGTGGGGGAGCTTCATTTGATTTGTTGAACTCGGATTTATCCTTGGAGGCGGCACAGCAGCTTCTGCAGGTACAAAATGGGCTTTGTATTTAAATGTGCTGCCTGGAACACACTCCCATCTGTTTTCCGTAGTTTACACAAAGCATTAGTTCATTTCCAGGAGTTCAAAGCTTCTAATTCAAAAGGTTAAATTGACACACACACAAGCCCGGGGGGATTTGAATCCCTGTTTTAGAAGATGCATGTCCTTTTGCACTGCAAGCGGGACTCGCTATCTGTGCATTATCTGGCTGCAGAGCCATTACCCTGGTGCCTCCCTTCTCCATGAACTTGTTCCCGTCCGTCTTCGTCCTGATGTGAGAGCACAAAGAGATGAGCATGTCCCAGGGCTGAGAATGGAGACATCTGGAGCTGATGATAAAGAAGCTCCTTGAACCTAGGAGTTCAGTGTCCCCCCCTTTTTTTTTCTGGTCCCTTTACACTTTCTAGCCTTCCTGAAATCTTCACTTTTAAAAACAACTCATTATTGGAGGCACTGTCTGTGAGCCTGCTTCCTAACCACAGATTGGGTAATTACCCTTTCCAAATGTTCTGGGATAAATTCCATTTTAAAGAAGAATGAACATTCCCACTGTCAGGCCATGCTTCTAGACGTGGGGTTTGGAAAATAGGTTTCCTGGAGCTGAATGGCTCCGTTTAAGCTTTATTTTGATAAAGTCAGATCTTCACGTATCTGAAAGCTTACCACTTGCGTTTCTCTACAGTTAAGTATTAGTATAAATGTTTCATTATATTTTTCGTGTGCTGGTTACTTAAAAAACAAAAAACAAAAACAAAAACAACTTCAGAGTAAAAGCTTTCTGTAGTCAAGGAAGCTATACCCTGCTTCTCAGGAAATTTCCTGAGCTGCCTGGGTCAGGGAATAGTGGCTTAAGAAATACTCAATAATTGTAATTCACTGTAGACCATTGTTTTCATGCTACCTCACCCCAGGTTTACATTTTGGTCTACAGGGTAAAGCTCCATCAGCAAGTTGTGGCTCATGGCTTCTCGCACTGATGATGAGTTGATAGCAATGGTCATCTATGCTAGGAATATATTGCCAAAAAAAAAAATAGTTTTGAAGCTCTTCAGGAAAAAAAGCAAATAAAATTTTCTTAAACTGATGAAAGCAAAATTAAGTGTATGAACTCAAAGTAATTGAGGAGTGAGAATTTTATACTGAGTTATTAGGAGAAAACGTGTATATACCTGGATTTCGAAAATAAGCAAAAATGCAAAACACTTAAACTAGGATGGACTTTTCCCACTGCTTTGGTCATAGGCTGTTAAGAGTTACTTTGTTTTAGGGAGGATTAACTATAAAATTCTGAATTATGTTGTAGCAGTTCTATGGAATCATAAAGTTAGAAATGTTTATCTTCTGGCAATATTTTAGCAAGGACACTTTTTTTTTTTTAAAGTTGATGCTTATTCTTTCATTTTAAGGAAGCATAGAAGTTAGATAGTGGCCATAACTTCAAAAAGAGAAGAATCAGACTGGATTTATGATTATCTCTTCACGGTTGTAACTTTTATTCCCAGTGTCCTGAAATGTCATGATTTTCTGTCTTGAAGTGACTCTCTTGTTGCCAGACCCTCTGGGCCCCTTTCAGTCTACAAACTTAGGCTCTTAGTAAACCCATGGCAGTTCTCTCATATTCTTAGTAAATTCCCTGCTCTGCATTTCCCCTTCTCATTTGGAAAATCCATTAGTGAATATCTGCTGTTTTCCATCTATCTTGTGATGTTACAACCTGAGTGGCATCCTCATATTTACCTCTGAACCTTTCTACTGGTTTTGTTTTTCTTACTTTTGCTATCCTATATGTAATGTCCAACAAGAATTTTAGCTTGTTCAACATGACTTTTTATAGTCTTAGGTTCTTTTTTTGTTATACAGTATTTTCTTTTATCTCTCTACTTCTATTATGAATTTAAGGCATTCTTCAAATTGACATTGTCTTTTCTACTACAAGTAGAACAGTATACTACAAGTATCCCTGCTGTTTGTTTGACTTGAGATTTGATCATTCTTTCAAGGTGAGACCCTCAAATTTCTGGTTTCTGTCGACTGCCAATTTAGGCCTAAGACACAGAGGAGGACATGTTAATTAACATCTCCATGTATCTGGGGAGGTATCTTCAACAGGCTGGCTTTACTGTAGAGTGATTGGGTGTAGCTATTTCCCCAGGAGGTCCCCAAATGTCTATATGTTGAGGTCTTTTGGGACATATTGACCCAGAGGGAAAACTTCTGGTTTCTTCCTGGAGGGTAGGGGGTGGGGGTATGGATATAAGTCTTGCTACTAGAGTTCTGGGCATCAACTGGGAAAGGAGACTGGTAGTTTGGCCATTCAGTATCATTTATATCCTTGTCCTGTTGTCGGTTCACTATTTCTGTCTTCTTCACAAGTAAGCTCAGTGTCCTGCCTCTAAATCCTCTCTGGATCAGCATTTCCAGAGAAGTAACCTCCTATCTTCCTTTGATGGGGGTGAAGTTGGAAAAGGGATCTGAAGCTGAGGTGATCCTAATACACATTAGAAACGCTCATCTCTTTAACCTCATCCATTCATGTCCATAGTTTCAAATGTTCAAATTTCTGTAAATTCTGGAGAATTCTTTACTACAGATTAGTTTGATTCTTGCTGTCTTCTTAGTTTCTCATGCTCTCTCCCCTGTCAAATAAGAATCCTTTATTATTTTCCTATTTTCCCTTGGTAATTCTATTAGATTTTTTTTAGCTCCCAATATTTTGTTGATATTTTATTATGTTTTGTATTTTTCTCTTCTTTGTCTTCATGTCCTTTGGAATATTTGTCGTGTTTTTTTTTTTTTTTTTCCTTTCCTCAAATGCTGTTAGACCAGTAGTAAAGGTGTAAACATGTAAGTTCAATGAGATGTTTTTTAAATTAAAACTGAGCTTGTAGTATTTTCATACTTTCAGTTGTGGAGTCACATGTAATACTCAGATGCTCGTTTTCTTATTTTGTGTTTCCTTTGGAAAATTATGTAATGGGGGAAGTAGAAACTTCTTGCTGTGTTCTCTTAGTTTCTCATGCTGCATCCCTGTCCTATGATACTCTGTTTGGGTGAATTTCTAAATGTTTCTTTATTCTCTTAATTACTACATTTCTTTTTTATTCTCTAAAAGGCAATGGTTTAGGAAAACTCAAATCATGGGTAATCTGAATACAATTCACATTTAACTGTGGTTTGGTTATGTGGCATTTGCCAAGTGTTGTTGGGGGTTTGTGTGGTGTGAAGATTCACAAACATAATTAAACATGGTACCAGCCTTCTGTAATGCATTTCTTTGTCCATTTTTTTCAGGCAGTGTTGTTTTGGGAGGCAAAATAATGCTCAGAGACTGAATTTGTCTTTGTCAGCAATTTATTTAACACCAGTTCACTATGGGAATTTCACAAGCCAAATAGCGTAGAGGATGGTGTCTCTCAATAAGCCAATAAAGAAATAACGTACTCCAAATCAATGATAGATTAATCACACTACTGTTGGAGGCAGGGGGTAGTGAACGGAATAAAGTCCAAATTTTAGTCGAGGCATACTTTTGTACGAGTTGGTACTCAGGAGAGATGGCTTAGCCAGTCAGGTGCTGACATTCAGCTTCCGGCACAAAAGTCAAAGTCCCCTGTTGCTGGGGAATGATGGACTGGTATTGATGGACAAGATGATCATCTTCTGTGGCACTGCTCAGCTCTCACCACTGTCGCTAAAAGATCCACTTGAACCATGGCAAGAGCTAATTGCCTCAAAGTATTTGGAGAGCTAGTAGATCAGCAGTCACCACACCCAAACTGAACACCCTCAGTCCCCACAAACTCGGTATTTATAGTGTAAACATCCCCTTGACATGTTGCTTCTTCCTATGTTTTTGATAAGCTCCCAGGGGGTTCCTCAGCAGCTGAGCTACTGAGTTCTTCATTCTTACATCAAAACTTTTTACTCTTAAAAACAATTTTGTCTTTGTCATGAAAAAGGGGATTTGAAATAATATTAAACCAATATACAGCAAGTGTCCTCAAGTCTTCTATCCTTGGGGGACATCCTGCATTCAATATGCAAATTAAAGGACGCCACCCATTTGCTCCCTAGCCCTATGATTGCAGGAGGTCTCCTTCAGTCTCTGATGATCATACTCACCCTTAGTAATACTAAGACCCAGAGTTCTAATGAATCCATCTTGCTTGTGGCCCGTCACATCTTTTTCCAGTCTGCTGCTATCCAAGCTTTACTGTCAGCCATGTTTTTCCTTCTTATAACTATCTCTAGATTGATGTATTTTCTCCCCAAAATGCTTTCCTCTCAGCATGGACACAGGCTATCCTTCTTTTCCTCATAGTACAGCTAGCATCAGGCTGTAATGTTTGCTGGAGATTTGAGAACAACTGAAAGTAAGCGTGGCACAAGATAAGAACACGTAGTGTGAGAGAGGATGGTTGTGCTGCTGAAGTCATTCGGCCATATGCCATCTCTGAGGGCTCTCCTCTCAGCCTTCAGTTCAGTACCCTGTGGCTCATGGCTGCTCTCCCCTTTCCTATTTGGAGTTCCTCTTGGCTTTCTGCACATACAGAGACAAAAAGAAGAGTTTCCCCTGGCTTCAACCAATGGAAAGAAAGGATTCAGTTCACAGTTTTTTACCAGTATACATAATATCTCAGTTGGAAGTACTCCTTATTACTTGGCCAACATCAAGTGGCATTCCTTTGCTGGTATATAGGAATTTAACTCAAACATCTGATTGACCAAGAGGTATCAAGGCATTAACTCCCAGCACAAGGAAGGCATCTCTCCAAAGACAGATTTTGGTATCTGTCTTTCAGCATTAAATTAAAAGTCACAAATAGCCAGAAGCTCTTTAAATGACACTTTGTCCCTGATGCATATCAAATAGACCCACCACTTGATAATCTTCATTCCCTTCTTATAAATAGCTTTTGTATTATTTTCATAATAACTTGTCAGGTACTTTTCAGAGCATTTTACCAATATTATGTAATTCCTCACATACGATGGAAATACTGTTGTTTTTCTTGATTTGCAGGGAAATAATTGTGGCACAAAGCAAATGAATCATTTATCTAAGGTCTCACAGCTATTAAGTTACAGAGCCTGGATTCAAAGTCAGGCAGTCAAAGCTTGTGCTCTTAACTATGTTGGGGAATAAGAATTTCCCCTTCAAGGGTCCTTCTAGCTGGACTAAGAATCAAATTGACATGAGGCAGATTAGCATGAGAAAATCAAATTTAATAGCATACATACGGGAAGTCCACACAGATACAAAAATTCCAAAGACAGGCAACATGAGGTCTATAGGTCATCCTGAACTAAGGAGAAGGGAATAGGGGTCTGGGACTTGAGTGGAAACAATGCACTTGACAGGGCAAAAAGAAGAGCAGATGTTAGGTAATTAGATGTTTGCCCTGCCATCCAGATGGGCCACTCAGATAACATTTATCTCTGCTAATAACCCTTAGTCTGGGAAAGCTCCCCAATTTAGATTCTTCTGTGTAGTTAAGGGAGAAGCAAGTTTCTCTTGGGCCCCTAGGGTCTGAATTGCCTTCAACTCAGAATAGTCTTCATGCCAAAGTGGCCCATCTTGGGGCTGCCTGCCCTCAGCCCTACAACTACTTAGGAATATTTTTTTCTCCTTGTCTTAGCAGATCCTAGTTGCTAGGTGAGTATGTTTCAGCTGACCTATTGATGGGCAAGAAATCTAAATCCAAAGATGTCAGTTAAAGACTGATCATTAAGACCTCATGGACCAAGTGTCTGAAGATTCCTGGAGGTCATCGGAAGATACAAGGAACTTCCCTAAGACAAAGACTAAAGGTTTCTGTAGTTTGGGCCACTGCACTGCCTCTCCCGGTGTTTCTTCCCTTCTCACCTTCTGTGTCATGATATATGGACAGCTAAATTTGTGGTGGGAAGAAGTGGAAATTGGAATGGAATTTTGAAATGCTCCAGGGAGAAGGATTTTTCATCATAGTTGTTTAATTGTTTTGAAATTTGCAAGTCCTAGGAAAGTATTTCTACTGTGTTGTACCTTTTCTTTGCGACTGATCGACTAGAGGTCTACAAAATAACCAAAGTTCTGTGTCTTGTTTGGAATTTTCCTAGGGATCCCTAAATGGCATTGTTAAAAAAGGGACCGGTACTGCTAGTCTGCCTAAAAAAATGTAAACCTCTTTGAATAAAATAATGGAATGTATGTGTGATCATTGAATAACTGTGGTTCAGAACCAGAGAAAGTTTCAGTAAAATTTAGGAGATGTGCAGAATAAAACTAGGGGTGAGGTGCTTGCATGTTCAGGCCACCCTGTTAAAGGATAACTGTTTACCTTCAGCTTGTATGTTGATCTTGGTATATGAGTCATTAACGTGGGAAGCTCATGCAGCTCTTTTTTTAAAAAGTCGCTTCATAAATTACTCAGCATATTTATCCAAATATATGTAGGTTAAAATTAGGTTTAATTCTCTCAAGCATTTAATGTATGTCACTCTCACTGGTTAATGCCATTCTGTACTTCTGTCATTGTCCAGTAATATTGGTAGATAACAAAAGGATAGACCCACAGTAGCTATGGTTGAGCTCTTCTGTAGATAATAACATCATGTCATGAGTATTATTAATACATTTCTAAAACAGTATATAGAGTGGATCACCTATGTCATATTGCGATCAAAATACAAATGGAACATAGTGACTAGTCTAGACTAAAATAACATAGTTATTCAAAACCTATAGGATCAAGATCTAACACATTAATCTCGGTCTATATTACTTATTTTCTCCTTCACTCAATTAGGTTTTCTATTTTTCTATTTTATTTTTTTTTTAAAGATTTTATTTATTCAGTCATGAGCGATAGAGAGGCAGAGGGAGAAGCAGACTCCCTGCAGAGCAGGGAGCCTGATGCTGGGCTCGATCCCAGGACCCAAGGATCACGACCTGAGCTGAAGGTAAATGATTAACTGGCTGAGCCACCCAGGCTCCTATTTTATTCTTTTTTAAAAACCAGAATTAATGCTGAGTAAATTATAAAGATTTTATTGGCGTTATTCAGTGATTTGTGAATCAGGCAGCATCCCGTCTAGCAGATAAAAGGAGCTCTGAAGAACTTTACAAAATAAAAGGACTTTTTTTTTTTTGGCCAAAAGGGGAAGGAAAAGGAAGTTTCTAGCAAAGAGTGGGTTGTTTCAGTCAAGGTCACCTTCCTATGGGAGATGGAAAGGGGTCTGTTTTGTGGATTACCTCACTAGTGCTGACCAAGGAATTCCAGATTGACTGTTTTGAGGTTACATTCCTGGGAGAGGCTGGGACTGCAATTAGGTTACACAGTAAATCTTTGCTGATAGGGGCTTAGCCCAAGTGACTCCATATTGGGCCTATTGTCTCTTTAATATTCTATTTATTTAAGACCTTTTTTTCTGGGCATTTTGTGTCTTTTCCTTTGTTTTATATCATAATTAAAATACTTGGCTACTCTGCACTCTTACTGTGTCCTTACTTTAAGGAACTAGCATTAACTTGTAGATCAGGCATGGACCTGGAGCTCCAGTGTATTTCCCTAAAGTTGGCAATTTATGTAAAATAGAACCAAAGGAGTCTCATAAGTAATTTTCGCCAGCAAGGAGATAAATGAAGGGCTGATAGAGGACATTGTGTTACTTCCCTGATATTGAGTAAAGCTAAAGTCTATTTTAATGCAATAAATTGAGTTTGCAAGACCACAATATTTGATCTTAGAAGCAACTACTCTATCATCTTGATGCTTCTCCTGTCTTCATTTGCAGCTTCTAGCATTATTCTTCCCACTTAAAGAACTACTTAAATCTCTCTCTCTCTCTCTCTCTCTCTCTCTCTCACACACACACACACACACACACACACGTGGTCAGAACATTCTTGTATAGAAGACTTATTATTCATATTTCCAATGTTGGAACCCCATATTTGTGTCTCTGATATTGTGTAATTATGGTTAAAGATTTATTCATGACCTGCACATGGTAGTTTCTCTCTATACATTTGAATTCTGAGTCAGAATGCTATGCATGGGCTAGCTGATGCAGACAGGAATTGTCTGTAGCTGTAAGAATTGCCTGGTCATCTCCTTTCCATTCCCAGGAAAGTAAACTCAAATGTCTGGTCTCCAACATAATGTTTGAAATGACTTTTTAAAATCAATGCTTAATGGGGAAAACTAAATGCCTGGTTGAGGAGAAGTGAAAGTATACTGAACTAATTCAGTCACATCCTGTTTCATATCTTTTTGTAGTATATGTGTGTGTATAAATATATGTGTGTGTGTGTGTATATATATATATATTTGTATTAGAATTGTTGGAATGTATGAAATTGAAACCAACCCAAAGCTGCTTGAGCTGTCTGTCCATCTCTCATTTCTCCTTCTCATGGCATCCCTGCTTGTTTTTTTTGTTTGTTTGTTTTGTTTTTTTTTGCCCAGCACATCAATTTTATCAGCTAAGTCCCCTACCAGGGAAGTTGTGTCCTTCTTGTAGCTCCTGTGTTGCACGATATAGGTCCAGCAATGCACAGACTGGTTACAGCCTTAGCCTCATTTAAAATTTCACTGAGTGTCTGATTGGCCCACCTTTTTTCAGGTATCCAGCTAGTGTCTGATAATCTCTGGCCAAAGCAGTAGGTACCCATCTGTGTGAATTAGAGGAAAAATCCTGGGCTTGTTGGCTTGAAGATTCCCACCCTCCCCCAAAGAGTATCTACTTAATAGTAAATTTTTGAAAATACGATCAGACATTGGCATGGTTTTTGTGCTAATTAACAATCTCTTTTTCCTAACTGTTGATTAAATTCTTAGCTAGAGCCTTTCTCTTCCAGGTTTCTCTGTGCTGGTTTCCTCCTTGTTTAGTATGTGTTTCTCAATGCTTTTGCTTCTTTCACTGGCCATTGTGGTTCTCTTACTTTCTTCAGGCAGCATCCCAATTGATACACAGAAGACCCAATTCAGAATGGCTTGAAAATTGAGATTTTGGGGTGCCTAGGTGGCTCAGTCAGTTAAGCATCTGCCTTTGGCTCAGGTCATGATCTCAGGGTCCTGGGATCAAGCCCCACATCAGGCTCCCCTGCTCAGAGAGGGGCCTGCTTTTCCCTCATCTTCTGCCCCTCCCCCTGCTTCTTCATGCACACACTCTTTCTCTCTCTCTGCCAAATAAATAAAATCTTAAAAAAAATAGGAGATTTTTCATTTTAGCTAGTAATAGGATGGGCAAGCCAACACAAAGGATAGGATTGTCAAATCTGAACTAAGGGTCTTATCCAGTGTCAGCATTACTAATAATTCAAGGACAAAGGGGTAAAAAAAGGCAGATTGTCTGCTGAGGTGGAAGTCTGGGACATCCTGGGTCGCTCCCCATGTCTTTGCTTCCTGCATGGGGCATACACAGTAAAAGAGAAGGTTCATATGTCCTCTTAAGGCAAGGAGTGATTAGGCTATGAAATATCTCCATTTTACACACTAGCTTAAGTAATATTTTTAAAGAAGCCATGTCTCATAATTCTATGGATTATGGGTTTATTTACTCTAAATAATTTTTATTTGTGGAAATATTGGTAAGAACATTCTAGATAGTAGGTCTCTTGCTCAAAGCAGACGTCATCAGTGTATTTACAAGTAGGCCCAGTTATGAGCATATTTACAAGGAAAATACATCATGTCACCTGCCTTCTTTCTTTATCCCCAGTAAAGGGAGAAAATGGACATCAGTCCAGCTGTTTTTATTCCTTCCCCCCCAGTGGGGCTTATAAAACTTTGCGGTAGATTAACAGTTAATTCAGGGGCTCACAGAAACCATAAAGAGCCTAGGTTTTTCATTCTCTCTAACCCGCCTCCCTCCCCCCATCCTTGCTCTTCAGTCCCCTCCTTCCCCGATATTTCTGAAGTGGTTGCCCCAGATCAAAGTACCATATTCTCACACAACAGTGTCTAGAGGCCAGAATGCAAAGGAGACATTCTCGAAGGTCTCCCAGCAGATACTCTTTTGTTTCATTTGTTAGAAATAGATCACATGCCCTTTCCTAAACTAGTATTTGATGGAGGGAATGTGGTTACCTTAATCACAGTGGACTAAAAAGATTGATATGTGATGTTAAGGCATAGATTGTCCTCCAGAAGAAGCTGATACCTGAAGAAAATGCGTTTGGGGGTACATGTAGTTTCTGGGTATTCCTGCCAGGAATGTCTGCTGTAGTCTTTCAACTTCCTGGTATCTACAGATAATGGCAATTAAATCTAGTTCCCAAATTATATCTGCCATGGCTGAAAAGCCGAAGATTATCCACGTGGTTGCTAAGAGTCGGGAGTTTTGCTTGTAAATAGTAGAGTGATTGTTTCTAATGTTACATTTTTGTTTCCATCATCTCTACTGCAAGAGGTTATTCACAGAAATTACAGTTCTCATAATTAGTGCTTTAAAATTTAATTCAGGATCTTCGAGTGTGCTTTCTGAAATAGCTTTTGCATATGACTGCCCTCTGTCAGTAGTGGAGAAAGAGTTTATTTCTCTAATTCAGTGACTCTAATATTAGAATGCATGGAGAGCACCACAATTCCTCGTTAAAGTGGCATTTCCTGGGCTTGACTAAAGAAGCTCTGACAGTTGGGCCTAGGAATCCACGTTGAGCAGCTACCCCTGGAGACGGTGGAACACATATGTTATTTAGACCACTTTTAAGAAAACCTATTAATATGCTTGGCATCAGGAAATGAATCTTAAAGGCCTGAGTGCTTCTTGGAATACTGATTTCTCTTACCCAAGAGCCTTTGCTTCTGCCTTGAACTTCCATTACAAATGTTACCTTTGAACACATCACTCCCTGGGTCATTCCTCATCAGCAGGTTAATTGTAGGGGTACTTTTTAAATGAAATAGGCATTTCATTCAGGGTTTTATAGAAATAGTTATACCTGTGTTATAGTTGCAGTTATTTTCCAGAAAATGTTAATATGTATCAGAGGTCTCTTCCTCCACACCCCCCCACTTTTTTTTTTATTATTATGCATTTAGCTTCTTGATTGAGGAGAAATCTGCTGAGCGAATAGTTTCTAACAAGCAACCAAATTTTGGCTGAAGTATACTTCTCTGCTCCTTTTATTAGAACATAACTAAAGTCAAATGGAGCTACCTTTCCTGTAGACAGAATACATGACTGTCAATAACTTGGTCTTACAGAGGCATCAAAATAACCTTGTCTGTTTTCCTCACCCATGAGCTTAAGTGACATCATGTTTAAAAAAATCAAGTCTCCTGTGATCAGTTGAATGGATGCTCACTCCAAGAAAAGTTCTGTGATGCTCATTCTTCTCTTTGTTCACTCTCTTTCTGGCATACCCACATTTCTTACTGTATTTATGGGTACGTATTTATTTTGGCATGTATTATTAGAGTTTCCTGGAGACATTATGCTTGCGTGTGTCCACTGTGCCTAACACATTGCTTTGGAAAATATTTAAGTGAAATAAGAAATGAATACGACTGTGCCTACTTGCCTCACCTAACATATATCACTAACGGATGGCCTAATCGGTTGCTGATAGCAAGTCATACATTTCCTAGAAGAATCTAAGAAACTGAGAATCTCAATGCACAAAGCTATCTATCAACTGATTAAATTATACCTGATATAAAGTGTGCATATACATATATAGTATGTGTACATATACAGTATGTGTGTATATTTAGTATTTATATATATATATATATATCAGACATTGGGTAGATACAACACATACTAATATGTTCAATGTCTAGTGTATGTATACATATGTATTTACACACACTTTTCCAAGTATATAGAAAGTGCTGTTACTAACTCGTGTAAATTCATATAAAATATCACTGAACTAATAGCACGTTTTATCATCTTACATATACATCATAATAAATGGCTATTACAAGTATGACTGATGTTATAGGTTTTGAAATGCTTGGATATTCAAAAAGATGTCCTGGTATTTTGCATTAGAAACTACTGGTCCATAGCATATACCATGGTTTCTGAAAATCTTTAGTGCTATGTGATCTCTATTTTAACTCTTTCTTCCTATATGGCAGCGTATATAGTTTGAGGGGTGGATGTTGCCTCTGAGAGTTGGGATATAGGATCCAAGAATTAAGAACACAGAGTAGGAACACTGCAACAGTGGACATTCCTGAGGCTAAAAGAAAGGGATGACTGCAGAGGATGGCTGGCTGGGTGGGTAGATGGGTGGCTAGATAGATTGGTACATGGGTGGGTAGAGAGAGTGAGAGATTTTTTTTCTCATCTTCACGCTGGCTTAGTCTCTGCTTCCAGTTAGCCTATGGACATGTTTTGCTGTGTCTCAACATAAATTGTTATTAGGCAACATTTAGGAACTATGTTTTCATAAAATTCAGATTTCTGGTCCCTCTCAAATAGTTGAAAGGGCTGGCAATGTTAGGCCCACCTTCCCATGATGCTGGACTTGACTAGAGCTATCTACTTGTAGCTTTTTTTTACACTGGGGAGAAAGGGCTCTGTTCTCTATAGTCACCATTCCCTGTGCTCTCCCCATGCTAAGGCAGAATGTCTGTCGTCATTTGCTCTTGGATTTGAGCTGTTCAGTGTATTGCACTCAAGCTGTTCCAATCTTTTTTTGTTTTCCTCACTTTTTGATCCCTGTCAGCTCTAATCTCTGGACTGTGGGAAAATAGATACAGTGAGTTGCATCTGGGCTATAATGACTGATAAGTATATACTGTTAACAACATGAGCTTTGGCTGTAGATAGATTTGATTTAGTGCTAACTTGCAGCTCTGCTACTTGATGACAGTGCAATCCATAATCTCTTTAAGGCTACATCTAAAAATTGAGTTTGTAACAGTAGTTAACTGTATTAGTCAGGATTCCCGGTAGCGTTGTGTGTGCATGTCTGTATGTGTGTGCATGTGTGTGTGTGGAGAGAGCGAGCGCGAGAGAGAGAGAGAGAGGTTTATTATAAGGACTTGGATTGTGGATAATGGAGGTTGAGCAGTCCCAAGATCTGCAGTTGGCAAGCAGTAGGCCCAGGAGACCCAATGGTATATTTCCAGTCCAAGTCCAAAAGACTTAAGAACCAGGAGAGCTGATGGTGTAAGTTTCAGTCTGAAAGCTAACAGGCTCAAGACCCCAGGATAAACTCTGTTTCAGTTCGAGTCTGAAAACCAGAAAAGACCAATGTTTTAGCTGAATCAGGCAGGAGGAGTTCCCTCTGACTAGGCCTTTTGTTGTTTTCTGTTCTTCAGTTGATGGGATGAGGCCCACCCACATCAGGCGCAGCAGTCTGTTTTACACAGTCTATTGATTCAAATGTCCAAAAAAAAAAAAAAAAGATTGAAACCAAACCACTGCAACAACAAAATGTCATTAATCTCCTCCACAAACACCCTCATAGACAGACCCAGAATAATGTTTGGCCAATGTCTAGGAACCCCATCACCCAGTCAAGTTTATAAATAAAATTATTATATTAGGGTTTTTGAAAGAAAAAGACAGAACAGGCAAAGTACTTAGCACAATGCCAAACTCATAGTACAATTTAAGTAAATATTTATGGTTACCAATATAATTAATTCTTGCCAATATTTCACCTTTTGCATTTCTAGATATAGTTTCCATCTGATTTCCTTATGGTCTGCTTGAAGTCTCATCAAGGGAGGAGATAGACCCTTAGGTTTACTGGCAGGCAGGAAAGGAAAGGGAAGAAAAGGAGCCCAAGCTGAGCCCTTCCTATGGATGCCGGGTATGATTTTGCTGTTGGATTTACTCAGTCTTTCTGAAGATTAAGCATCATTCCTCACTCATTCATTTTACAAGTAAACAGACTGAATCCAAACAGACTTGAACAAATTCAAACACGAAACCTAGTGGTGAATTAAATGGTTTTCAAACACAGGTCTGTTGAACTCCAAAACCCATATTTGTTCCCCTTTAGGTAAGTACCTCTTGAATCTTTGCCACATGTACTCTGGAATCTGAACACAAGTATATTAATGTCTCAGAACCACCAGATTCATCAGTATTGAGCTTTCCAGTTTATACTTCTACGGATTTTGTATCAAGTACCCCACATGGCCATTTTGTTGAGAGAGAGGTTATTTACTTGAATTTTCTCTCTGCTAACTCTAAGTTTATTTGATGGGCCAGGAGGATAGCTATATTTCCACAACTCAGCGCTCTGCCTCAGACACAAACATGGAGCTACTGATGTGCAAAATACTGAGCATGGGGTAAGAACAAAGTAAAGATTCCCAGGGATACCCACAACTTGATATTAAATGCTTCTTATAAACATTGACTTAAATTTTTAATGACCGCCAAATAGAAATGCTTCATTTTTCACGAGAGCAGTTTATATATTCATCAGTAGGATTTCTGTTAACAGTGCAGAACAAGAGCAATGACAAAAAGAAGCAAGTTTGTTTTGATTAAAGGGGAATATAAAGTGTTGAAACATGATTTGTAAATGCACAGTTGTATTTTAATGCTTTTTTAAAAAGATTTTTATTTATTTATTTGACAGCACAAGTAGGCAGAGCGGCAGGCAGAGGGAGAGGGAGAAGCAGGTTCCCTGCTGAGCAGGGAGCCTGAGGCGGGGCTTGATCCCAGGACCCTGGGATCATGACCTGAGCTGAAGGCAGCCCCTTAACTGACTGAGCCACCCAGATGCCCCTATTTTAATGCTTTTAAGAGTCTAAGCCAGGGGCTCCTGGGTGGCTCAGTGGGTTAAGCATCTGCCTTCGGCTCAGGTCATGATCCCAGGGTCCTGGGCCTGAGTCCCGCATATTGGGCTCCCTGCTCAGTGGGGAGTCTGCTTCTCCCTTTACCCCTCCCCCCTACTTGTGATCTCTGTCTCTCTCTCAAATAAATACATAAAATCTTTAAAAAAAAAAAAAAAAGTCTAAGCCAATATAAATTTACAGTTGTTATTGCTTAACACTGACTAAAATTTACTGGTTTTTAATGATCATTTTAGGAAAAATAAAGGAAACTATTTACTGGAACACAAAGGTGGTTATATACCTATGGGGACTCCAACTAGGATAACTAGGCTTAAGAACTCAAATGTCAAATTTCTTAACTGTTGGAAAAGCAATAGGCCGTCAAATCATGGGAGGTATCCTAAATGGGATCAGCTATTTCTAAGTAGCCTAAGACATATTTCAAATTCCTTTAAACCTCATTTCTCTTCCTTATAAAATGGGAACGTGATGTATTCCATGGCGTGTTTGTGAGGACTAAATGAGCGTTAAATAAAGTCATAGTTAAAGTTGATATTTGTACGAGGACTTCTTGCCATGGGTCATTGCACATAATCCTGTACAGCTAAGAAAGGAGAAATAACTTCTGCCATTTCCCACAGCTGAGAAACATGAAACAGGACTCAAACCTGGGCGGTCTGATCTGAGAGCAGGTGCTTTTGACCACTGTCTTGTACTTCTCACTATGATGAATAAATGGATAAAACTTATTGACTGCATAAATATTGAAGATTGTTAGGAAAACAAGTTAAAATAGACTTTCTTGGAATAAAAAAAAACACCTTTTTTCAAAGCAATAGAAAAATATGTTGTGGATTCCCTTTGATTCATTTGTCTCTATCCAAAACAAAACAAAATAAAAACAAAAACAAAATCCACAAAAACCCAAAAGGCCAATTTCCTTTGATTTGTGCTTACTGAATTGATTGGTCATTTTCTAAATTCCATCAAAGCATTTTTTTCAATTATTGCTGCACATTGAACTCCGTTCTTCTGCTGTTATCTTTTTCTGCTTTCAAAGTCAATTTTTTTCATCTCTGTAATGATTGATGAAATCTTCATGATTTCCTAAAGATAACCAATAATGACTTTATAACAGTGTTTGGTAGTTCTTTGCTGACCTGAAATTGAATTAATGAAGACCAGGACCTCTGGACTTACTGAAAAAAAGATGAGTGCTCCTTTAATAACTTTGTTATATATCCTCACCTAAATTTGTTTGTTCTAGGCTGTAGAATTTGATGATTGCTCTCCCTGGGTGACACTAGGTAAGTCAAACAAGGATTGAAGACTCCTGCCATTGAACACAGTTCAACTGTCTTTTTTGGACCTTTGATGTAGTACTTGCTTCATTTCCTTGCTTTATCCATAATGTTCTTTTCCTTCTGTTGTGTTGCTCTGGGTAGCCCATTCACTTTGTGTGCTTTACATTTCTTGGTGCCTATTTTTATAGTATACTTGACCTATTCTTATTTAGATTTATTTTAGGTCATTGCCCCTACTTCCTTTTTGGTGTCTCCTTAAATTTTAGCTAATAAGAAATCTAAGAACAGTGATACTGTTTTCTATAGATGTTTCGTTTTTCTCTCTATAGGGTCTTACCTAATATGCCACTAGAAATGAACTCTTCTAGTGTCTTACATTTCTTGGGAGATACATATGAATATGTATTTTAGAGTCCATGTTATGATACCATACTGCCTAGACATGCTTGCAAATAAATCTTTTTTTCAAATATATCTTCTGACTTTGTCTTGAATGTGTTTTCCTAATATATATAGTATATATGTGCTTCTAGCATTTCCTTCTTTTTAACACTTGAAGTGTTACAAGCTTCCTATAGCTTTTATGCTGTGCATCAGCTTTTGTTGTTTGGAATCAGAATTAAGGTGAAGGTACATGTTTTCTCTGTTGATTCCCTTAGCTTCTAAGTCGGAATTATAGCAGAAATAGGTAAGAGTTCATCAAATGCTCTCATCTTAGCAGAATAACGTTTCCGTTATATGTAAAGGAACATTGAAATCTGTCTTAGAGATGTACCCAATATACATTTTATTGAAGACTAAGTGTTGAAATCAATATTCCATTGAAATAAAAGTCAAAGTCAAACATCCCTCTCTTAAAATTTACTTTTTATGCATTTATCTAAAAATAATTTTTAATTAAACACTTTATGAGTCGTTTTTAAGTTTGGCATCATTGTTCTCAATACTGTCAGCTCCTATGATTCACATTTGAAATACCAACGTATTTATTTTCACCCAGGTAATGAAGGAGGAAGACATTGGAGGGCAGTTTTTCTATAACATATACCTCTTCATATTCTCAGTGAAAGGCAGTTTTTCATGACATTGTATGTGACTTTAGATATATTTCTCCTTTGGCTTGAGGTGACAAATTTGACATTCTGCTTTAATTTATACTTAAAAAATATAATTCCTAAGTGTAGGACTTTTTCTTGAGCATCATGGCTTAAATGCAGTAAAATAATTTCACTCTTGAAAATTTCTATTTTAATATTAGGAAAGCACACAGACTTGTTCCACAAAATTAGTTAGGTTATAATATCTCCATTCTCTTCCTGGTATTAAATGTTTGTACATAATTTCCAGCTACTTAAAGTTCTCTATGTAATGCATTGTCTTAATATGTATATTAACTCAGAATCTATTTGCCTATTTAACTATTTGAAAATTACTAAGAATTCATTTTGTACACCAAATCAACAGCTTCAAAAGTATAATCATTGCGGCATTATATTTTACAATTACAGTTTGTATACTATTCATGCTATATGCTTCAGCTGGTATGAGGAAACGTTTCATCTAGAATGTTTATTTATAATTGAAAGTGTATGTACAGGGGCGCCTGGGTGGCTCCGTCGGTTAAGTGTCTGCCTTCGGTTCAGGTCATGATCCGGGGTTCCCGGGATTGAGTCCCACATTGGGGTCCCTGTTCAGCAGGGAGTCTGCTTCTTGCTCTCCCTCTGTCCCTCACTTGTGCTCACTGTCTC
Source organism: Mirounga angustirostris (assembly GCF_029215605.1). Lineage (NCBI taxonomy): Eukaryota > Metazoa > Chordata > Mammalia > Carnivora > Phocidae > Mirounga > Mirounga angustirostris. Next base: position 29,037,211 of record NW_026991719.1, on the reverse strand, counting down.
TTTCTGTCTGTTAGTCTTTTTAAAAAAGTGTATGTACAGATAGCAACTATACATCTAATGTCCTTATTTGTTCGTACTAGACACATTGTTTTCCTAAAGAGAGAGGATATTAACCTGCTTGACCATAACATCATTGATTACTCACCGGTTCATAGAATTGAGAAATGACTTTGAAGTAGGCATTCTACTGCCAGAAGCCATGGACAAAGACACAAAGCGAATATTGGGCTGATAACAGAGGCTAAAACCCAACTTTGTTACATATATTATGTCTAGTCTTATCTCTTCTAATTTTGTGCAGATTTCTGGAAATGGATTATATTTTCTGTTTGCTAAGTTGAGCCTATATTTTCATTTATTGTTCATTTTGTACATTGTGCTAGGTGTTTCATCTGTATATCATGTAACCTTTATGTCAGTACTGTGGATGTTTTATCATTTCCTCCCTTAACAAGTGCTGAGACTGGAGCTCAGAAAATTTGTATAACTTCCCCAGTTTCACACAGCTTGATTTGAACCCATAGTTATTGGGGTCCATAATATTTTCCTTCTGTTATGTTCTCAGTCATGTATCTTATTTTTTCATTTTATTGTATCTCAAATGCTTTTTCCTTTGAGATATGATTGATCTATATTAGTTTCAGGTGTACAACATAATGATTTGATATTTGTATATATTGGGAAATGATCACAAGTCCAGTTAACATCCATCACCACAAATAGTTGCAATTTTTTTCTTGTGATGAGAACTAGTAAGATCTATAGAAGCTTTAAAATATACTCTATTGTATGTTATTTACTGTATTAATTAACATATTAATTACAGTCACCATACTGTGCCTTATATCCCTATGACCTTTTGGCTCCCTTCACCCACTCTACCCACCCCCCACCTCTGGCAACCACCAATCTGTTTTCTGTATTTTTATAAAGATTTTATTTATTTATTTTAGAGAGTGCAAGTGATGGGGAGGCAGAGGGAGAGGAGAGAGAGAGCATCTCAAACAGACTCCGTGCTGAGTGTAGAGCCTGATGCAGAGCTTGATCTTCTGATCCTGATATCATGAACTGAGCCAAAATCAAAAGTTGGGTGCTCAACAGACTGAGCCACCTAGATGCCCCAGTTTTCTTTATTTATGAGTTTGTTTTTATACTCCACATAAAAATGAGATTATATGGTTATTTATCTTCGACTTATTTCACTTACCATAGTGTCCTCCAGGTCCATCCATGTTGTTGTAAACAGGATTTCCCTGTTTTAATGGCTGAGTAGTATTCCATTGTGTGTGTGTGTGTGTGTGTGTGTAGATCTTCATCCATCAGTGAACACTTAGGTTGCTTTCATGCTTTAGCTATCGTGAGTGATACTGCAGTGAACATGGGGATGCAGATATTTTAGTTAGTGTTTTCATTTCCTTTGGATAAGTACCCAGAAGTGGAATTACTGGATCATATCATAGTTTTAGTTTAGTTTTTTTTGAGAAACCTCATATTGTTCTCCATAATGGCTGCATCCCTTTACATTCCCACGAAAAGCACATGCAGATTCTCTTTTTTCCACATCCTTACCAACACTTATTTCTTCTTCTTCTTCTTCTTTTTTTTTTTTTTGATAATAGCCATTCTAAGAGGTGTGAGGTGATACTATGGTTTTGATTTGCATTTCCCTGATTAGTGATGTTGAGCACCTTTTCATGTGGGTTGGCCACCTGTGTGTCTTTGGAAAAATGTCTATTCAGATCTTCTGTCCATTTTTAAATTGGATTGTTTTTTTGTTATTGAGTTGTATGAATTCTGTATATATTTTGGATATTAACCCCTTGTAAGATACATGATTTACCAATATTTTCTCCCATTCAGTAGGTTGCCTTTTCACTTTGTCAATGGTTTCCTTTGCTGTGTAGATCCAATGTTTTTCTAAATCTTAATTCCTTTCCATGGAAAGAGTTGGGGGGAATGGGTGTGGGTTTGGAGGAGGGGATAGATGTCCCATGTACTAACCAGTCATTTGGTAATGATTTAGGGAAGGCTATAAGATGGAAGCATCAGCTACCAATCCAGCACCTGGGAGGCCCTAAACCAGCAGATGCAGCTTCCTGCCCAGTGACACAGTTTGGTTCAGTGACTGTTAAATCTGTGTGGTGTAAGCAAGCCTAGGGAATCCACATCCTTTGGAATCTCTCTGGTCTAGACATGACAAGAATGACTACATGACTAACCATTCTCCAGCACAACAGTGGCTCATAAATCCATAAATTGCAGGTTTATCTAGAAGACAAAATCCAGACAGGCCAGGTATACCTTCTTAAAAGTATTTTATTAAATAAGAAGTCCCCAAAGTTGTTGAGAGAGTAAATCCCAAAAATTCCCATCACAAGGGAAAAAGATTGTTTTCTACCTGTTGGAGGTAATAGACGTTAACTAAGTTTACTATAATAATCATTTCACAGTGCATTTAAGTCAGTTTATTATGCTGTACATAGAATTTGTTAGGCTGTGTGTAAGTCCATTATATCTCAGTAAAACAGGAAAAAGGACCCAGCAGCCTGTGGAAGACCTTTGTTTAACTTCTAGCTAATAAATTCCATAAGCGGACTATACAAGGAAGCCTGGCTAAAGTCAAAAGTGCCTCAAGCATTTCTGGGAAGGGATGAACCTTCACACAGATTCATTTCCCACTGGTGTTTCTTATACCTACTCCTTTTGGTTTGATTGATATTGATTGTGTTAATTACTTGAGTTTCTATGGCATTTTAAATTCAGAACATTTTTACATGTTACCTAATTTATTTTTCTAAAGCCATATAGGTGATAAAACACACGATTTCAAACCAGGGTCTTCAGAAATAAAATCAAACATGCTTTTCTTGTTGGCTTTCTTTGAATAAAGGTGTGCCTTTATGTTATATTTATTGAATCATATTAAGTCATTAATAGCTTTAAACCCTATTTAGTTCCTTTGGACTAAAACTCATTTATATTCATTATTCAATGAATACATATATAATTGCATAGAATTAATATTTTACATGAATATATCTAAAATACAAATATTTGTTTATCTACTTAAGTACACCCTACATTATTTCTGCAGTAATTTGAGGTGGCATATAAAATATACAATTGGTAGAATGAGAAGATAAAATCATGGAAATGGATAAATCTGGAAGTAATTTTAGCATACGAGTCGATACAGTATCTAGGTGCTAGCTATAAATTTGACTTTGAGCTCTGGAGCAGCCAAAGAAAAGAACGAAATGTGTATATTTCAGAGGTTCATAGTACCCAGTAGGTTAAAAGCAATTTCTCATGCGGGCCATAACTTTTATAGGTACTGAGACTAAGGTGTACTGTGTGTTGGAGAACACTACGTAACAACATCCCAGTAATAATCACAGTAGTATATATTACATGTGGGTGTTTCTTACTTTGAAGGATCATGATGAAATAGAATGAAACCAATTCTCTAAAGAGCTAAAATATGGTGTGTTATGTGTACCCACGCCCCTCCCCAATGTTCTCATGATCCAAGACTAAACTTCAAAATATTTAGAGCAGCCATACTCAAAGCATGTTCTGTAGAATATTAATTTTGAGGATATTTCTTGAAAAAGTCTTTCCAGAGTCCTAGAAAGCTAGAGGAAGAACTCCTAATTAACGCTGTCTTAGCACTGGTTCTGTTTTCTCCCAGTGGATGATGTGGACTTTTTAAAGTGAATATGAGGTAGTAGAAGGCATCAGTATTAGTAAGTATACCCTGGATTAGCAGAATATAGACTGTTGATAGAAATTCTCGAACTAGTATATAAGCCCCAAGTGTAAGAGGGGAGCAGTAAGTCTAGCTTCTCAGATCAAGTGAAAACTCCCCATAGGTAATGTTCCTTCATTAGAGACCTTTGGTAGAAGAAAGCCAGGCCCAGATCTAATGCCGACCTGGTTAGCTATCCAACTTCTGTTGAAGTTCTCTGTGTTTGGGCTACATAAATGAGAAACTTAATCATGTGAATGCATGCACATGGATGATTTGACCTGCTACTCTGAAACCCTCCCTAAATGATGCATATATTAAATCAGTGCTACAAAGAAAACAGGTTCATGGACCAATATGTTTAAGAAATGGTATGTTTATGAACATCTGGCTGTTAAGAGTTCCATTTAAGGTTTTTCTCTTTGCTTCATTCATTTCAATAATTTTCTAGGAAGTTCTTGTTACTATTTTGTGTTGTCACTTTTCACAAAGTGTACTCCTGAAATTTTAATCTTTGCATTTTACTCAGATTGAGCCTTAATTGCAATATGGTAAATATCTTTTGAAGATACACACAAAAACTGATTCCATTTATATCTAGTTCAGGGGAAAAAATGTAACAAATTGGATAGTTGATTTTTTTCCCCTCTGACTGAAGCAGATGATTTTGAAATTTTTGGAGAGCACATTGTTTTGAATTTAAAAGTTGACCCTAAATTGATGGGATTCTGAAAATATCCTATAGGAAAATTTTCTAAATCTATTAAGATATTTCTAAAATCTTACATTTGTGCCCATATTCTTTAGTGACATATTTTGGAACCATTTAAAGGTATGTTTCATAAATATATTCTCTGAAATACTCAGTGGTAGTTTGTAATCCTTAATGATATGATTCCTGGCTGTTACTGTTTTAATGAAATTCATATTGACATTCTTAAATACAAAAATGAAAACCCGGTTTGTATTTTTAAATTGAACTTGATCAATGTCTTAATTCCTTAATGTTTATCTGAGTGTCTACAGGTTTATATGACCCTGGTCTCTAATCCATTGACGAATTATGCTCATTTATCTCTCAGACTCTTGGGAGGGTTGAGCAGGAAGCCCTGAGACCTGAAATGATTTTCTCAAGTTTGCACAGTCCATCAGTTCTGGAACAAGGTCTCACACTCCAGGTCTCTGGCTGTCTGCTTTGGAGGATCTGCCCATTATCCTATTTAACCTTGCTGAGATTGAAGACTTCGTGTTTGGTAGGTTAAATTTTATGGAATAAAGACTGCATTCTGGTAAGTCAGATGAGGTAGCAACTTCATTGAAAGAGACAAAGTTTAGCTCTCAGTTGCTGTTTTATTCTTGAAATCTTTTTAACAGGAAAATAGAATTTGTGGTGAACACTAGCCCCATTTGAATATTTTGGTAAATTGTGTTTGCTTTTCATTCTTTCCTGTGAAATCACAATGGTAATATTCTACAATTTACCATGAGATAAATGTCCCTCATTTGCAAGGGGAATGAAATTTTTGGAATGCTAACTTCTTCATTAAAAAAAAAAAAGTAGTATATGTGGGAGAAAATAACTGTTAAGACATTGGATTGTTGTGCCTGTTGATCATGTTTTCATTGGTGCTTTGAGTTTAAATGCTTTTAGTGTAGTTGTTAGGTAATTTTTTTAATAGCTTGGTAAGCTAAAAGTGAAGGAAAAAAATTTGAAGAGTTACAATTCCCTTTGCCACTGTGGATTTGAAAATGTATATATGGGTTCCTCACTGGTGGATTTATTTTAAAAATGACTAAACATGGGGTGCCTCCATGGCTCAGTCGGTTAAGCATCTCCCTTTGGCTCAGGTCATGATCCCAGGGTCCTAGGATTGAGTCCCGTATCGGGCTCCTGCTTGACAGGGAGTCTGCTTGTCCCTCTCTGTCTGCCTCTCCCCTGTTCATTCTCTCTCTCTCCCTCTCTCTGTCAAATAAATAAAATCTTAAAAAAATGACTAAAAAAAATAAACATACATCACGTAATAACTTAGGATATGATAATTTTGCAAATTCTATGCAAATTTATTGATTCAATCATGTGACATTCTAAAGGACTTATTAAAACATGATATAGAATACATGTGGTGAGCATTTTATACAGTGCTTTTCATGATTACACTTAAACTTATAAAATATCATACTTTGACTCATTAATGAATTAATCATAATTAAGAAGATTATTTACTACCAGTCTGATGAGAGTCTAAATGTTTTCTGTGTTGTAGCTTATTCAAGGTAGTCTGTGTCATTTTCTGAATAAAAGAAACCGAGTCATGTAGTGACAATTGACTTTCCCAAGGGCATACCATTTATAAGTGGTAGACCATGGCTATCGACCCACACAGTTTCTGTCCAGAGCCTGCACATTTAATTACTGCAATATACTATGCTCATTTGTCTTGGTATTGGATATATTACACAGATAAAACTACAAGATTGTATCATTTCCTTTGAAATATTCTAGTAAACATCTTAGTTAATGAATACATTTTTCTAGTTTTTGTTATTCTTTTACTAGGGCACCTCACAAAAATACAACAGCGTGGCTGGCTTCAGAACCCATGGTAGTAAATACATGGCCTAAACTGCTTGAAATGACTAAAGAATTTGCAAAACCAGCATTCTTGGTTTTTCTCCCCTTTATGGATAGGTCTTTCTAAAAAATATGCTGTAGGGATCATTCGAGCAGGAATCAACTGGAGAGGCTCTGTGGAATTCTCTATCCCACCTAGAGGACAATTCCTGGTGAGGGTGAATGGTGGAGAGGATTAGGAGAAGCAGAGAAAAACTGTACCAGACATGTGGACCAGTTTGTTATAATTTAGGATGCTGATACTTCTTGATTTGATTGTATAAAACACCGTAAGTGAAAGTGTTGATAGATAAGAAACCAGGCTTATGTTTCCTAATGAATCCTTAAAATCTATGAGTGATGCTGGACCAAAACAAAGTTCAAAGAGGCCTGAGATGGAAGGCAAGTTTGTGTTGTCTTGAGTTCATAAGTTTATGAATCTAAAACATAAAAATTTTCAGTGGAATTTCAGTAATACAAGAGCATTAGGATACCAGAAATAGGGAATCCTGTAACAACTGCCAAGATCTCAATGTAATAGTGTCCTACATGTATGATTTGCTTTAACAAAACTTAAAATTTGAAGAGAAAAGCTGACAAGATGGAACTAGTGTATTATGAAGCTACAGTGAATGTTTTGCAGACTAAATAGCTTGGTAAATTGGAAAAAATGTTCTATACATAATTGTTGTTTACCAGTTTTCAGGGATGTTTTTTCCCTTCAAGGAGCGACAGATTGATAAATCTGTGTAAGGAATTAATGCAGTGTTTTGTAACCATTATAATAGTACTGATTTTCTAAAACAGATGTTTTGGAGAAATACCAAAAAAGACATTTGCCCATTTTTTTAATTGGCATATTTTTTATATTTTGCCATTGAGTTCTAGGAGTTCTTATGGATTTTCTGATACCTGGTTAGCACATACTTTCTCCCATTCTGTAGATTGCCTTTTCATTCTGTTAGCTGTTTCCTTTGTTAGATGTAGTCCCACTTCTCTCTGTTGTGGCCTGTGCTTTTATTGTTATATCCAAGAAATCATTACCAAGACAAATGTCAAATTTTCCCCCATGTTTTCTTCTAAACTTGTACATTGGCAGATTTTACATTTAATTCTTAGATTCATTTTCACTTGATTTTTGTGTATAGTGTAAGATCATGATCCAAATTCATTCTTCTAAATGTGGATATCCAGTTTGCCCAAGGCCATTAAAGACCTTTTCCCATTGTGTGTCCTTGATATTCTTGAAGGTCAGTTGACTATCTGTGCTTGGGTTTATTTTGGGGGTCCCTATTTTGTTTCATTGGTCTGTGTGTTTATCCTTATGCCAGTATCATCAGTTTTTTATTACTATAGCTTTGTAATATACTATAAAATCAGGAAGTGTGATGCTTTTGTTATTTTTCAAGATTGGCTTGGCTATTAATAGTGTTTTGTGGTTCCATATGAGTTTTAGAATTGTTTTCCTATTTCTGTTAAAAATGCCATTGGGATTTTGATGGAGAAAGCATTGAATTCAAAGAAAACCTACAAATGGCTGACAGGTATATGAAAAGACATTCAGCTTTACTAATGATTAGGGAAAAGTGAATTAAAAATGCAATGAGGTATCACCTCACATGTATTAGGTTGACTTTTACCAAGAACAAAAAAAAAAAACAAAAAAAAAGGAAAAAAAAATTGATGAGGATGTGAAGAGATGGGAACCCTTTTACACTGTTGGTGGGAATTTAAAATGGTGTAGCCACTATGGAAAACAGTATGGAGGTCCCTCAAAACATTACAAATAGAACTACCACATACTCTAGCAATCACATTTTGGGCCATATATCCAAAAGATTTGAAATCAGGATCTTAAAGCAATATCTGCACTCCCATGCTCATTGCAGCATATTCACAATACCAAAGACACAGAAAGAACCTTGTGTCTATCAATGGATATGAGTAAATAAAGTATGATATGTAAATACAGTGGAATATTATTCAGCCATAAAAAGGAAATCCTGCCATTTGTGACAATATGGATGAACCTGGCAGACATTATGCTCAGTGAAATAAATTGGTCATAGTAGGATAAATACTGAATGAGTCCACTAAGATGAATATAAAATAGTGAAACTGCTAGAAATGTGGAGGAAAATGGTAGTTGCCAGAGGCTGGGGTAGAGGAAGGTGGGGTGTTACTTTTCAATGGGTATAAAGTTTCAGGTATGCTAGATGAACAAGTTGTAAAGATCTGTACAGCATAGTGCTTGTGACTAACAGTTCAGTATTGTACACTTAATAATTGGTTGAAAGTATATTACATGTTCTTAGCACAAAAACAAAACAAAGCCAAACAGGAGGAAACTTTTGGAGGTGATGGTTTCTGGCATGTGTACATAGCTCCATACTCATCATAGTATACATTTATCATGTCTAGTTTTTTTGTATATCAATTATATCTCAATAAAGCTGTTAAAAAGCAAAATGTGAAATTCTCTGCCTATTTCACTCATGCATTAATGATGTACATTGCACCCTAAAAATAATGTATATAAAAGAAAATGTCATTGTTGGTATATACTTGTGATTTTTGTTTTTTTCCCCATTTGCCTTTAAAGAGAATGCAAGTTCATTTTTTTTTTTTTTTTTTAGAGATAGAGTACTCAGGGTTTTTGTTATGGTAAATTTTTAATTACATCTGTAGATATAATGACTTTATTAGGCAATTTAAATCAAGATTTTATTATAGCACTGTCTCAGAATAAGTCCACATGTTCCACTATGTTTTTGAATGTATTTTTGATGACTACAAACAGCTTAAGTTGTGGCATTTCTTTATTTTTACATAAATAGTAGCTTCTCAACAGTCCTGGGTGCTTGTGTATATTAATTATATAATAGTAACAGTGTATCTGTTTCCAGTATATCTGGAAAAGGAAAAAACCCATACTAAACAATTTCCAAGTGAATGTCTGACTTAATAATCTGACTGTAAGTTAATTACTAAGTTATATTGGCTATAGGGTTTGGAAGTCCTGAGTCTGAGGCTTAATACTGTCTTGTGAAAGATCATCACAGTCATCAGGTGACTGATAAGAAGGACAGTAGGTTGCCAATTTGTTAAAGGTCAAAAAGTAGGAAGAAACTGGGAATTAGAGAATCTCTATATACGAGGAAGAAAATTTTCACAATAATACTGCAAAAACAGAATGATTCAGGTTGGCAGGATTTCAGCCACCAGCTGCCTCTTAATGACTTTCCCAGCTGTGATAGTTGTAGGATTGAGTTTTAGACTGTATCTTTAATTTTAGATTGTTCATTTATTGATATTAAGGTAAATATTTTATCACACTTTTTTTTCCTTTCGTGTATGGGCAATAAATTAGAGTGAATTTCAGGACTACTTGAGCTGGTAAAAAAAAAAAATTCCTTTCAAGTTTACTCACTTTATAAATTTGAGCATTTTCTAAAAGTGTCTTGGATTGAAATGGATGCTTTAGAATATAGTTAATTATAAATGCTAAAAGTCTACTTGGCAGAGAATACAATTAATCTAGAACTGTTCATAGATTCAGAGTAGCTCTTGAGTCTGGTTATGGTGAGTGTGGATAATAAGAGAAAGAATGCTAGCCAGGTGTCCAGACACCCCCCTTCCCATAGACACCATTGCGAATACAGCCCTACAGAGGAAAGATCAGGAGCAAATTCCCTAAAAAAAAACAGTATCACTGGTGAGAAGTGATGGATGGGAACTGTTGGAGCCCAGGTTATACCTCCATAGGTATTCATCTTGAGATACATTTTTACAACTACTCGATAAACTCAGCAGGAGAGACACGAACTTGGGAATAACTTTAGTCCTTACTACTGAATATAAATTATCACCAAGGTTCAGATGAAAACAGGAGGGATATCATCCCATGAAGGAAAACAAGATATATGAGGAGGACAAACATTCTAAAAGACAGAAAAGGACCATCTTATACTAGACAAATAATGAGTGGACCAAATAGAATGCAAAATAACTTAAGAGTTTTCTCGACAAGGTAAAAAGATGATGGTAATGTGAAATAGAAAAACATTCTTAAAAGAAATGAACCAATTGGAATTCTTGTGTGGAAATAAGATCGTCAAAATAAGAACACATTAGATGAGTTGAAGAGCCAAATGGGTATTTCAGGAAGACTAGTTAAATGGAAAACAAGGTTAAAGAATTTTCTAAGTACTTTACTCAAAATTAGGATGCATGAATAGAATTTATAAACTTCTCTGTATTATATGGGTTCTAATCTCACTTGTGTGAGGTGATAACGTCATTGTGGTTTTGATTTGTATTTTCTGATGAGTGATGTTGAGGTTTTATTCATTTACCTGTAGGCCATTGTGTATCTTCTTTAGATAAAGTTCTAAGTCCTTGGACCACTTTTCAATCAGACTGTTAGTTTTTTTTTTGTTTTCCACACTGCTGAGTTGTAGGAGTTCCTTAAATAATTTGGAAGTTGATCTCTTTTAAGACACAAGGTTTGCAAATAATTTCTCCCATTCCATAGGTTGCATTTTTATTTTGTTGATTGCCTCCTTTGTTTTGCAGAAGTGTTTAGTCTGATATAGGTCCCACTTGACTATTTTTGTCTTTGTTGGTTACTGCTTTTAGTGTCCTATCCATAAAACTGGTGCCAACACGAATACCCTGAAACTTCAGTGATTCCTTTTAAGAGTTTTGCAGCCTCGGGTCTGACGTTTAAGTCTTTAACCCATTTTGAGGTGATTTTTGCGTATGGTATATGATACTGATCCAAATTCATTACTTCACTTACGGATATCCAGTTTCCCAGGGCCATTTGTTGAAGAGACCATCTTTTTCCTGTTGTGTGTTCTTGGCACCCTTATCAAAGATACAGAGACTATATGGGCTCTATTTTTGTCATTATGCCAGTAACATACTGTTTTGATTACAGTAGCTTTGCAATATCTTGTGAAATCAGGTAGCACTTGTCTGAAGCTCGTTATAAAATGTTTTGAAATGCATTAATTTGGTGGGATGCTTCTCTTAGACCCTTGTATGCCTTATTTCAAAGCCTTTCAGTTTGGATACCAGGTTCCACGTACCTGAAATAACTAGAAGGACACATGAGGTACTTAAACTGATAAACTGAAAGCTTGTTCAGTGTGACCAGAAACAAGATTGCTGAAAACTTCGCCCTTAATAAAGTAAAACAGTATTTAAATTTGAATGAACAAACTTCTTTTATTACTACAGGAAAAAATAGGCACGATTTGTAGATATTCTCTGAGTTAAAACAGATGTCAACATTTGTTATTTTATAATTTTATATGTAATTTTTCCTGTTTACTTATTTAATCGTAACCTGTTAATTATTTAATTGCAGTACAGTTGACACATGATGGTATATTAGTTTCAGGTGTACGACATAATCTGTTAATTACTGAGGACATCTTAGAGAATGTAATTCTATTCATCATGGAGAACGTTAAGAAAGGATCTGTGATATCTATTTATTGTACATATTTCACCCTTCATCTGTACTGTTTTGATACAGTTTCACTATTTGAAGTATAAACAAAAATTAGCTATGTAAATAACAACTGAAAACAATAGGAAAACATAAAGTATTAGGAGTGTTTAAAAATGAATATTTCCAGGGGCACCTGGGTGGCTCAGTCATTACGCGTCTGCCTTCGGCTCAGGTTGTGATCCCAGGGTCCTGGGATCGAGCCCCGCATCGGGCTCCCTGCTCCGCGGGAGGCCTGCTTCTCCCTCTCCCACTCCCCCTGCTTGTGTTCCCTCTCTCGCTCTGTCTCTCTCTGTCAAATAAATAAAATCTTTAAAAAAAAAAATGACTATTGCCAGTTGTAGAAAAGATAATCTTGTGAAAAGAAGATGGGAATGATCACGTTTACACTAACACTTAACACTCATGTTTATAGTTAAGTACTACATATAAACTTAACCTGGCTGTAGTTCTGAGACTGAGATTCTAAATTTCTGGACATAAATTTTGAATCCTATTACTTCTAACCTCCTTAAAAAACTTCATTTGTCCCATTTCTTAGCTTTTTTGGTAGAGCAGTATATGTTGGCTTAATGCAATTCACTTCTCTTTCATTCTTAAGAGTCAATGAAAAAAATCATTTAGGTCTTTTGCTGTGATTTGTGTCCTGTTCTTTCAGTTGGGATGTTTTTCTCTGTCTCCTCATTTCATCTAACTCACTGTGTTTCTGTTAGGAAAGTCAGGTACATCTTTTGCTCCTGAAAATAGCGGCCTTCGAGATCCTTTCGTACCCTGCCATGAAATGTCCCCTGCTCCCCAGCGCCTGTCATTTCAGGGATGTCTCCTATGTCTGTTGGGGCTGTGCCACTTTTGCTTTCAGTTCTGTCATCTGCAGTGGCCCCCTTTGCCTATTGTGGGCAGGGTTTGGTTTCTGTGTTAGTGGGCAAGTCTGCTGCTACCTTGGGCTTGAGTCAGACCAGACCTTTGCCAGAGATGTAGTAGGCCCAAAGTGCAAGAGAACACAGGGGCAGGGCTTATGGTGCCAGCAAGAATTGCACTGGTGGGAGGTGACCTCAGGCTGGCTTGGTTGGAGGGGGCAGAGCCACAGAGTATGTGCAGCTGGGGCACATTCTTAGCAAGGTTTCTGGAGTCTGCCGTGGGAGGGGACCTGGAGTTGAGGCCTGGCCAGAGGGGGCATTTCTACAGGGGAATATGGGGGTGGGGTACACTGTTAGCAATTAGATAGTAGGGAACTGAAGACACCGTCATCTTTCCTGGAATTCCACTTAAAGTTTCGTTTTGTTTTGTTTTAGCTCCCCATTGTTGTGTAGGTAATGTCCATACAACTTAGCATAGTGCATGATGTGGACTGAGCTCAGCAGACTGCTTCAGTTTCAGGTTTCAACATTATCCAACTCAAATCACATGTTCTTCCTGCCATGCTGTTCGAAGTCTCCTGAATATGACCATCTTCTTTCATGCCTGCATTAGTATCCATGAACACTGGTTCTAGCTCTCCCATGAGTTTCCCTTCACCTGTTTTTCTCCCCCTCAGATAATGATTACTCACCCTTCAAGCCTCAGTTCAACATTCATACCTTTGAAGAAAACTTGCCAAATACCCGTTATTCCATATCTGGTTTAGAGGCCTCTTCCATGGTTTTCATTCCACTCTGGAAATAGCTGTGACCTCATCACTCTTGTTTCTAATCATCCATTTATCCATTTGTCAATTCATCCTTTTTTTTTTTTCTTTTACAAGATTATATTTCTTAGACTAAGGAGGGCTAGCACCTAGCTCATTTCCTAAGTATTAAAGAATAAAGTAATACACTAATTTTTATAAGTTGTCACAACATAGGAAAATATTTAAGTTTTCTTTTTTAGTGGATTTTCGTAGTTCTCTGTCTTAAAATTCCATATTAGTAGCTATTCATAATATTGCTAATTATCATGTGTTGATACAGAATATTTGATATTTGTATCTTTTTATTTTGCCATACATATTTGTGTGCTACTTTGAGTATTAACATTATACAAATGCAGCATTTTATAAATTTCCATTGAAATTACATTTTAAGTTAAATACTTTTTGGCATCACATGTATCTTAGGTATCTACCTTGCCTCATCCACTGAAAACAATCCCTTGTGTTATACTCTGTATTGTGAAAATCATTGTTGTTTTATGTGTGGTCCAGTAAAGCCTTTGACATCATTTTTAAGCCATTTTGTGTATACTAGTGTTCCCATTTTATATCTTTTTGGTATATCTTTATATCATTTTAAACAATTTTGATATATCTAGTATTCCCATTTTATATCTTTTTGGTGTAAGGAAGGCTAGAATTGATACTGAAGAAACCTAAATTTGGGTCCTGAATATAGCCCTAATTCTGTTTGCAAACTAATATCTTTATCTCTCTGCGCCTCCATTACTTTCTTTCACTCCAGTACCACATTTTGACGATTCTGTGTTCTGTACTTTTGTGGTGTTAGTATACTTTAATATTTCTGGGCACGGTGTATACAACATTGAACCAGTTCCCACTCTATTGGGCTTACTCTAAGAGAGAAGGAACATGTATGGTACTGTGTGAAAGATAAGTGTTGTGATTGTCCTGCAGTTGCATCTGCCACTGGGTTAGGTAAGTATTCTGTAGTCCACAAACATCAGTATTTCTCAAGGACTAAGTGAAAAAACTTTGTTAATTTTTAAGGCTAATACTCTGACCCTCAAAGCAGAATCATCTACACTCTGCTGATTACTTATGTGAAAACACATAGGATTCTTAAGTTTACTTATCAAGTGTGTATATAACATTTCGTTGTAGTTTAGACACTTTCAGGCGTTTTATTCCAGCAAAATTTAGGAGCTTCTCACTAAGCTGAAAAAATTATTCTTGATTTTCCTGTAGATTCCATAATCTTTAATTGTTATCTTATGTATTACCTGCTGAGCTTGTTGATGGGTAAATTAATTGTATGTATAATCTACTGTGTTTTATGTCGGTGATAGTTGAGTCTTCTCAAAATTAAAATTTCAACAAAACCTTAAAACAATACTGAACTAATGCAGTGCACTAAAACCTTTTTAAATCTTCAACTATCCTATATCTTAAAAAGTTAAACCTATCTACCCTTCAGATTCAGGGGAAAAAAAATAGTTACTGGGAGGAAAAGATGTAACTACAACATTTTTCCTTCTTAAAAATAACTTGATAAGAGACAAGCAAATGTAGCAATGTACATCTGCAGGTGGAGACTGAAGTAATGTGTGAGGAATTCAAGAAATCCAATTGGCATAATCAACACTATCGTGAATGTGTGGCTTATAGCAAGTACATGATCCATAAATGACTTGCATCCTTATCATAGCATTGCTATAGTCCATCTAACACTTATTTGTCTGGCTGTGCTTGCAGAAAGTAGGCTCTTTTTAACATGGAGCCTAGTGAGACAAATAATAGGGTAAGTATCCTGTGTATACACACAAATTTGTACAAATATTTTAACATAAAAATGTTTAGTAGTTTTGTCTTAGAGCATTGAGAGTTGATGCTATTGTAAAGCAAATGTTAAGTTCTTTTTGTAGGTGATGGTAATTTTACTCATTCATGTTTGTCTTCCTTTTTAAATAAATAGTTACCCAGAGTCTATTCTAAGCTAAGGATATTTCCATGCATAGAGGATTCTATAGATTAGAGAGTAATAGCGGGGCTGTAGAGGTAAAATATCCCCGGGTTTATATTCCAGCTTGGACTTTTTTTTCAGCTGTATAATCTTAAATGCTCTTCTGTGGGCTTTAATTTTCTTCATGTATTAGTCAGCTATTGCTGCAAAAATGCTGCATGAAAATAACCAATAATCTCAGTGGTTTATAATGAAAAAAAATCACTTTCCCAGACCGAGTGTCTTCATTTCTGTTCCATGGGACTCCTCTTTCTGAAAATAAGAGGTATTTGGGCAGTGCTTTTGCCAAAAACAGATGAGAGAATTACAAGGAACACAGCCAAACCATGCAAGGCATTGAAAGTTTGTGTTCATATTCCATTGTCAAAAGCAAGTCACATGGCCAAGCCTGATAGCAAAGAGGCAAGGAAATAGACTTCTCCCATAGAGCTTGAGAAGAATGATTAGTTCCTAAGAATTTATTTAACTATAAATTTAAATGTATTAGGCCTCTGAGGAGTTTTTGCAATGTATAAGTGAAACAAAATATTAAAACCTGTTTTTAGAGAAGTGGTATGACCTGACATGAAATTGGAAAAGGGTGTAGAATGATCCTTTTCTAACCTAGAAGTAAGTCATCATGAGATCATGATGGTGCATATGCTGTAGTTTAGGCAAGAAAAGTAGAGAGTTCACTGAAGCATATAGAGAGGGTACTATAAAATCAATATTGGTATTTAGAGCTCTGGGGATGAAGTTGTCAGGGACAGAGCTTGTATGGGTAAGATCTGTTTATTTTTTTAAGCGCGTGAATAGATACATAAAAAAGCAAAGGAACTTGTCCAACAGTATCAAGCTGTCTACTTCTGAGAGAACTTTAACACAGTTTATGGTCTTCATCACTGTGGGCTTTATCACTAGGCTATGCCCATTCCCTCTTATTTCTGCTGCTCTTCAGAGACCTGCTCTGAATGCTTACTGCACTTGTGAAAATAGGAAGTTTGGCCCTAGATGATAGACTACTATAAGAAATTGGGGGACACCTGGGTGGCTCAGTCGGTTAAGCGTCTGCCTTTGGCTCAGGTCATGATCTCAGGGTCCTGGAACTGAGTCTCTCATTGGGCTCCTTGCTCAGTAGGGAGCCTGCTTCTCCCTCTGCTTGCTGCTCCCCTTGCTTGTGTGCTTCCTCCCTCCCTCTCTCTCTCTCTCTCTCACAAATAAATAAATAAAGTCTTAAAAAAAATTGGGGAAAATTGACTAGAACTTAATTCATTGGCCCTGTATGCCTGTATTGTTTTAAAAAACTTTTTTGCGGGTGCCTGGGTGGCTCAGTTGGTTAAGCGACTGCCTTCGGCTCAGGTCATGATCCTGGAGTCCCTGGATCGAGTCCCGCATCGGGCTCCCTGCTCGGCAGGGAGTCTGCTTCTCCCTCTGACCCTCCTGACCCTCCCCCCTCTCATGTGCTCTCTCTCTCAGTCTCTCTCAAATAAATAAATAAAATCTTTAAAAATAAAAAAACTTTTTTGAGGTATAATTGATCTAACATTAAATTAATTTGGGGGTGTATGACATAATGATTTAATATTTGTATATATTGCAAAATGATCACCACAATAAGTTGGTTTAAAATCCATCTGAACACATAGTTTATTTTTATGGTGCTAAAAACTTTTAAGATCTACTCTCTTAGGAACTTGCAAATAGACAATATAGTATTATTACCTATAGTCACCATGATCTACATTACATTTCTATGACTTATTTTTTTTTAAAGATTTTATTTATTTATTTGACAGAGAGAGAACACAAGTAGGCAGAGAAGCAGGCAGAGGGAGAGGGAGAAGCAGGCTCCCTGCAGAGCAGGGAGCCCGATGCGGGACTCGATCCCAGGACCCTGGGATCATGACCTGAGCCGAAGGCAGCTGCTTAACCGACTGAGCCACCCAGGCGACCCATCTATGACTTATTTTTTTAATCCATCAGACTCCAAAGTCAATATACCTCTTGATTAGAATTTTCTATTATTAGTATGCATAAGAGTCACCTGAGGGCTGTGTTAAAAATGTAAGTTCATGACCCTTGGATTTCTGAAGTCCAGAAATCTATATATTTTTTATTTTATTTAGAGTCGGCTGCCACAGAAGATTAAAGTGGATTGCATTAAATCATTAAAAATAAAACAGGATAACCTTGTAACTTTTAATATTTGCAGATTAATGTCCATAGATAGTAGCATGGGTTTTTAAACAAATTTCATGTGATCTACCCACTAGCAGTAGTTAAAAACCCTTTATACAAAATTAAAGCTAAATAGGCAAACCAGTATGAACTTTAAACTCGGAAGCAAATCTACTTCTGAAGATTCAAATGATTGTCCCTAACTTAAAAAAAAGTTTGAAAGCTTGGAAACACATCTTTCAGTCTTTGATTGTAGTTACACATATATTTCAGTGTTCTTTTCCATTTCAAAATAGCGCCATATAGTCTTTTTCTTTTCTAACAAGATTAAAATGTGTAGGTGGTAAAAAAACTTAGAGGACTATGATAACAGGGTTCCTACATAGTTTCTAGTAGTTGAATATATATATGAATATGTGAAGTGTTTGTATAGATTTTATTTTTCCAAAAACTTTGGATCCACATCTTGAAAATGGAATGATAATTAGTATTTGAGCATTCTGTCAATTTTTATGTATTCCTTAGGCCTCTAACCTAACTGATGTTATTTTCTTGATATCTTGGTTATTCCAATATTCATTATTTTCATTTGTCTTTTATTTATATTGTAAGCTGTCTTAATGTGTAATTACTCTTATCCTTACAGATTGTGTATTATGTCATTTTGCTATAAGGAATGAGAATGATAATACTGCATTTCTTGGGATTTTAGCGCCATGTCTTACTCTTTGTAAAGTCTCCTTTATCATCTGTGTTTTCCTCCTCTATTTCTATCATTATATTTAAATTCTTAGTACGTAGGCTTATCTCACAAGAGTATTGACTGAATGTCTATTATTGCATGGATCCTATAGCTTATCATCTAGTACTTGACTTACCACGTTATTATCCAGTTGATTCATATTCTATAAATAACACAGTAGGATTTTAAGTACTTCCAGGTATGGAGCACATCTTTTCTTTTATGATAACTACACTAGCTAGTCTCTGTGCTACTCTTTTTCACATCAACAATACCAGTGAATCCTCACATTCATTACTTGGAGTTAAACTGAGTTAGTGAGTAGCAGAGATGGTATTGAAATGAAGATTATTATTTTTTTTAGCTCCCGGATTGTACCTCGGTAGATCTAGTGATGGTCAGTCATGGTCTTACCTGCTTTAATCAACATTCCTGGACACTGAGGTATGTCAGAACAGGCTGACAGATTACAAGATTTAGAAGTAAAATCAGGATAATGCTTTAACTTCTAATATTTGCAGCCTTACATCCTTAGTGACATGGATAAACAAGCTTGAGGTGGTCAACCAATGCATAGTAGTGAAAAATCCCATTTTCCAAAATCATGATGAGTAGGCAAGCAAGCATGAATCATGGTATCTTTGAATGTAAGTGTACTCAGGTGTGGCTCTGTGATTGGAGATCCCCACTGATTTTTGGGATAAAGATGATGAGGCACATGCTGTAATAAATAATTTCCAGGGGTCTAGAGGGACAGTTGAACAGTACAGAATGGAGAATAATATGTTCTAGGAGGAGAATCCAGATTGTTCTTCACAAAAGAGTAGAAGGAGAGTATCCTTTCAGGTAGGTAGAGCATGTTACTGGGAAATTTAGGAATCTGCTAGTACTAGCTGATGTCAGGACCCCAGTCTCACTCCTGGTACTCATCTTTCTGTTTGAAGAGAATTTCCAAGGCAGGACCACACGTTTGTATGAACCAGAGTATCAGGCACATTTATTACACCCTGGAGGAGTGAGCAAGTGCTCTGTGATAGGAATCAGAATGAAAGGCAGAGTCTTAAATTCCTTTACCTCTGCTGCCAACTCCCCCACCATACATTGGATCAGATCTGACTTTTTAACACGTGATATCTGGGACATGATTTTGGTGTCCACCATATTGGTTTTTTTTTTATTCTTATGTTAATCCCCATACATTACATCATTAGTTTTAGATGAAGTGTTCCATGATTCATTGTTTGTGCACAACACCCAGTGCTCCATGCAGAATGTGCCCTCCTCAATACCCACCACAAGGGTAACCCATCCTCCCACCCCCCTCCCCTCTAGAACCCTTAGTTTGTTTTTCAGAGTCCATCATCTCTCATGGTTCGTCTACCCCTCCGATTTCTCCCGCTTCATTCTTCCCCTCCCGCTACCTTCTTCTTCTTTTTTTTTCTTAACATATATTGCATTATTTGTTTCAGAGGTACAGATCTGAGATTCAACAGTCTTGCACAATTCACAGCGCTTACCAGAGCACATACCCTCCCCAATGTCTATCACCTAGTCACCCCATCCCTCCCACCCCACCCCCCACTCCAGCAACTCTCAGTTTGTTTCCTGCAATTAAGAATTCCTCATATCAGTGAGATCATATGATACATGTCTTTCTCTGTTTGTGGTGTCCACCATATTGTAATGAGACACGTGTTAATTCCCAAGAGTTCTCAAGTCCTCATTTTCCCTTTTTAGAGAAACAGGCCCTCAGGTACTGAATAACCCAAGGTCTCAAAGCTAGTCAGTCTCAAAAGTGATACTGTAATTAAGATTTTTCTGTTTCTCTAAAACCACAGCTATTCCACTTTTTGAAGCATTAACATGTGACGTTTTTTAACATGAGTCGTTCCACAGCTCATTTATAAACCAATCTCCGTAGCTTTAGATGATGGCTCTCATGACTTTTATTTATTTTTTTTAAGTTTTTTTATTTATTTGACAGAAACAGACAGCAAGAAAGGGAACACAAGCAGGAGGGGGGAGAGAGGGAGAAGCAGGCTTCCTGCCGAACAGGGAGCCCAAATCAGGGCTCGATCCCAGGACCCTGGGATCATGACCTGAGCCGAAGGCAGACGCTTAACAACTGAGCCACCCAGGTGCCCCTCTCATGCCTTTTATGTTGAGAAATCTTCCCTTGGTTTCAAGGGACATTTTATGGCTGTATCCCCATTCTGTGGTGACGTACTTGAAGTGAGAACACAGGTCTCTTGCGGTATTCAGCTAAAATGGGCCTACATGCTACTCTCTTGCAGGCTTCCCTTCATATTCAGGTGAGCATTAGGAGTATATGTGTTTTATTGATAACTTTTTATTCAGGAATGTGTTAAGTAACTTGGGACACAGATTTATTTTTTGATGTAAATTATTTTGACTTCATAAAATTAAAATGCATTCCTGTCTATTTGTAAAGTGATACTTGAAGATAAATTCTTGCAGTTTACAGGCAACATTCTCCTTGATTCTAAGACTTGAGTTTCTAAAGAATGAAGTACTGTATAATTTATTTTGAGGGCCTATGCTTAGAGAATATTAACAAATGTTTGCCCTGTTGTAGTTTAAATGTTTTTTTTTTTTTTAAATGCCTTAGACTGGCAAGAAATCTGTCTAAAATCATTATTTTCTTATGTATAGTGAATTATAATCACACAATGCTTTTAAAGCTATGTGAGCAGTAATACGGTATAATCTCCTATAATTCAGTTCAAAATAATGTATGTGGCTGTTGACATATATTTATGTAGGGATACAATGAATTAGGACGTGGATTTGGTGCCTGGCCTCAAAAGCTGGAATGATTGGTAACTTGGTGATTTTTCTATGCACTGTAACAGTGAGTTTTAGACAGACAGATGATGGATCTGTGTGTTTTTCAGTTAAAATGTTCTCTTCATTTTACAAGAGAATTCAAGTAGGTAAAATAATGTACCTTTTCATAGGGGCATATGGTAACTTAAATGGTTTGGATTTTGTAATAAGGGCTAAGCAGTATTCACTTGACCAGGAAGTAGCCAGCCAAGTGTCTACTGAGCTCTAATCTAAGACTGTGTGGTTTCTCCACCCTCTCTCCTTTCCCCCTAACAGTTTTGTCCATGCTCCTAGTCCGTGGCCAGGGAATAGATATATTACTGTATTTTTAGAAAGGAGGCTAATCCCAGAAAGTTAAGAACTATTGATTTATGGGCCCATTCAAACTTAGTCTACTCACCAATAATGATAATAGGCAATGCAAAATATATTGAGCTATGCATATACTACTTAAATTCTTAGATGTGCATAAATTAATGAATGATATGCTTCAACTTTTTCTTAGTAATGCTCATAAAAGTTTATGTTGTAGAAAAGTAGATTGGTCTACCTGAGTCTCAAATTGAAAACTAACTGTACTGGCATTTTCCCTTCAGTTGTGCGGTATATGTACATAGTAAATGGCAGGTTGTTTACCGTTTTATGTTTGTTTCTTAAGATTAGGGAACACTGAAGCCAGACAGTTTGGTTATTCTAGATGTAAGGGATTACAAATGGGGAATGGGATTGTTATTAAGCTATAGTTCACGAAGATACCAAATTGTATAAGCAATGTGTCAAAAATCAAGACTGACAATTATCTTGGGCTGCTTCTAATGGGAAGAAAGAAGCCTAAAACATGGAATATAAAGCCAGAACACTGGAATTGTGATGATATATTGGCATTTTGGTATAATGAGACAAAACTATTTTGAAAACAGTATTTCCCAGGAATCCTGATAGATGGTCTATTTAGCTCTTATTTCAGTTGTGAGCAAAACGTTGATAATAGCAAAACCCAAGCAGGACACAAAGCTGTTGAAGTGGTTAAGAAAGGAGTACATGTTCTCTTTAGTCTTGTGAGATTTCTCTGTTTGGCTAATTGTTTTTCTGTGCTCATTTAGCACTCAGATGCTATCTAAGTAGTCCCACACCCTCAGATATTTATGTATTAGTCTCTTTTGCAGCTCATGATATGTAATAAGCATATCTCAATAGCCCATACCAATAGTTATTTTTCTTAATTTTTACATGACTTAATTTGTGAACTCACTTTTTAAAAATTTTTAAAATTTATTTCTTTAATTCCAGTATAATTAACATACAGTTTTATATTAGTTTCAGGGGTACAATATAGTGATTGCACAATTCTATATATTACTCAGTGCTCATTAAGATAAATATACTCTTAGTTCCCTTCACCTACTTTATGTGCCCCCCCCCCCACCTCCCCTCTGGCAACCACCAGTTCTCTTTACTTAAGAGTCTGAGTTTTTGTGGGGTTTTTTTGTATCTGTTTTTCTTTGTTTATTTGTTTCTTAAATTCCACATATGAGTGAAATCACATGGCGTTTGTCTTTCTCTGACTGACTTCTTTTAGCATTATACCTTCTAAATCCATCCATGTTGGTACAAATGGCAAGATGTCATTTGTTTCGTGGCTGAGTGATATCCCATTGTGCATCTTCTTCATCTTCTTTATCTGTTAACCCATTGGTGAACACTTGGGCTGCTTCCATATCTTGGCTATTGTAAAGAATGCTGCAGTAAACATCGGGGGGCATATGTCTTTTCAAATTAGTGTTTACTCACTTTAGACTGTAGGTTAGGATCAACTTGGCTTCCTCCGTCTTTCAATTCCAGGCTACAGACTGAAGGGTGAGCTCCAGTTCCAAACTTAGAAATCTTATGCAGAGGACTAAGAGGAAGAAGACAGGTGGAAATTTATAATGCATCTAAAAGTTTTTCTTTGGATGTTTCAAAACATTGTGTTTCCTTACCATCCCTTGGCCAAAATAAATCTCATTGGCCAAAACAAGGCTGAAGTCAAGAAAGTGAAAAATTAGAACTATTTCTGCATGGAAGGAAAAAGTGAATAATTTGAAAAAAAATAATTTATACCTTATCCTTGCAGTTTCCAGAATTGTTTGATTTATATCTACTTACTAAGATGAATCTTCAAATAGGCCATGCATCAATTTCTCTCTTGACTAATCCTCATTTAAGTAGTAGTAGCAGTAATAAAAATCAGAGAAAAATCATCAGTAAGTTTAAAAAAAAAAAAAAGCAACATTGATAGTAAAAACATTCCACCTATCTGGACCTACGCTTCACACATCATCTCCTTTCCAGGTGTCAGGAACCAGGCAATAAACAAATAGATACCCGGGGCAGCCCAAAATATGTAGCCACCAAGTTTATTCACTACACATGGTGGATTTTATTCATAAGAAAACAACCATAGAGCCTCTGCTGAGAACCTGTCTATTCTTCCTTCATGTACATTTTTGTGCTGGATTTTCCCAGCCTAAATTTTATTAGGAATACATTAGAAGAAATAATAAGGACACCGATTTGAACTGACAGCTGAGCTCCTGAAATGAAGAAAAGACTTGTATTATTAGTCCTAATATTTCACCCTTTATTTCCATACCATTTTCATGTGACTTTATAGTTCTTCCCTGAAGGCACATTCTATTCCCTGCCCCCTTGACTTCGCACTTAGCCATATGATGACTTGCGTTAGAAAGAGAATGAAACAGTTGTAAAAGTGTGCCATGTCCAAACACAGGCTTTAACATGCCTTGGTATTTCTGTTTGTTCCCTTTTGCCTCTTCCATCAACATGAAGTGAGTTTGTCTCTGCTAACCCATTAGTCTAGGAAGGATAAGAGACCCAAGGAGCCTAGCTGACGTATCTGATTCTGAACAAGATCAGCGCAAGCCTAGCTAACCTATGTATAGTAATTATTTTATTTCAGTAAGTATTGAGGTATACTTGTATTTTTTTTACTTTAAGTAATAGTTATTAATGTTAAGAACATGACAATAATTGAAAAAAAAATACTCCTCGAAACTAGAGCCCCCCTAGTGTTTTACAAAAAGATAGCTATTTGGTAAAAGGGGAATCTAAGATCATATATGTTTGAGAATATGTGGGTTAAATAAAATCACATATTACGGGCTGTAGAGAGACTTTATTAGGTTCGCCTAACCTCAGAGTTAGCTGCATTTTTCTTTTTCTTTTTCTTTTTTTTTTTTTTAAAGATTCCATTTATTCATTTGAGAGAGAGAGAATGAGAGAGAGAGAACACATGAGAGGGGATAGGGTCAGAGGACGAAGCAGACTCCCTGCCGAGCAGGGAGCCCAATGCGGGACTCGATCCAGGGTCTCCAGGATCATGACCTGAGCCGAAGGCAGTCACCCAACCAACTGAGCCACCCAGGCGCCCGCATTTTTCAAATTGATTTGCTATCAGAAAACTAACATTAATAGAAATAATAGGTAATAAGTAATGTTGCCCTAAATGTAGTTTAAGAACTGAAGATTATCCTGGGTCATTTAGCGGAGTAATTAAAAATCCCATTTGCCCTTGAAAGCATCCTTGTTGGATCCCTCCTCCTCAGGCTGGAAATGATGCTGTGTCATTGAGAAAAACTAAGAAAACTCAACAAGCTTCAAGATGTATAGTAATAAAAATTTTTATAGATTATTTTTCTTCATCCCTTTAATGACAAACCAATGGATACAGGGGGTAATAGGACACAATGAGAAGAAAACAGAGCTGTTTTCTACACAAAATGGTGGCTGAAGTAGAGTGTAGCATATTTGCTCAGATCTCTGCTGTTTCCACCACTAAATACCTCTTGTCCACAACACAAGCCCTGTCGCTGTATTTGTCAGCCTCCCTGACAGGGAGACTTTGCAGGGGTTGTAACATCTCAGTTTGGAAAAATAGCTGATGTAATTATTTGGTAAAGTCTAAAAGTGTGCCAGAATCATATTATATAAAAGTTATTTAGCAACTCACATTCACGAAGAAATCATACATTTTTTAACAGTAACCTATTTGCCAATTGGTTGAGTGTTTGAAATCAGATTATTAGAGAAGACAGTTAATGACCACTTTATTCTAAGACTGAAAAATTGCTTTATTGCCATTTTTACAGTTATTTAAAATTCAGGTTAAGAAAATGCTCAAAGGATGATAATTGATTTCATTTCTTTTTAAGTATCACAAACCTAGGAATAACATAATTAGATGACATATTACAATGACAAAAATTATAATTAATCCTAGAACCATGGGAAGGTAGAGATATCCTATGTGGACAATTTCAACTTCTTCCCTGTAAGAAACTTTTTGATTTGCACAAAAGTACAAGGTAATTAGTGTATTGAAATTAAATTTCATTCCATTGGAAAGGTTATCATTTGAGTCATTACAGCTCATGTCCTGGCCATTTACCTTTAATCATTTTTATCTCCTTGTACTAATAGAAAAAAATTTAATCATCCCCTAAACTCACTGCTTCATATATTCAGTACTGTGTGATGTACTGTATAAACTTCTAACATTACATGAATTACCAGCTTGATCTTAAAATACCATGTAGAATTAACTTCCTCTTTGCGTACTCTGGTTAAACTTTTCTGTATTGGTAATTAATGTAGTATCTCCATTCATGTGTATTTACTCAGTGATGGAAGATGCTTTGGTTAGTCTACAGTATCCATGGATACCAGGCAGATCAGGGATTCCAAGCTGAGTAACTTCAGAATTGAAAGTCAACACCTCTTACCCAAACTATCATCACTGAAGTGTTTGCGAGGACATGCCAATGTTAACTTAACAGATTTAACCTAAAGGTTTTTTTTATTATGTTAATCACCATACATTACATCATTAGTTTTTGATGCAGTGTTCCATGATTCATTGTTTGCGTATAACACCCAGTGCTCCATGCAGAACGTGCCCTCCTTAATACCCATCACCAGGCTAACCCATCCCCCTACCCGCCTCCCCTCTAGAACCCTCAGTTTGTTTTTCAGAGTCCATAGTGTCTCATGGTTCATCTCCCCCTCCGATTTACCCCCCTTCATCCTTCCCCTCCTGCTATCTTCTTCCTTTTTTTTTTTTTTTTAAACATATAATGTATTATTTGTTTCAGAGGTACAGGTCTGTGATTCAACATTCTTACACAATTCACAATGCTCACCTTAGCACATACCCTCCCCAATGTCTATCACTCAGCCACCCCATCCCTCCCACCCCCCACCCCTCCAGCAACCCTCAGTTTGTTTCCTGAGATTAAGAATTCCTCGAGGGAAGAGGGAAGAGGGAAGAAGGTTCAAAAGCTAATTTAACATGCTTTCTAAGAAGCTGGTATTTTCTCACTTTTGGAGGGGTAATTTCATGACAACCTGGAAGAAATGGAAATGGATTTGTCATTATACATGTATTTGACAAGATTGCATTGACAAATCTGTCTTATAAAATGCAATCTAGAAATCAAGATTTAGAAGAATTCTAAAAATTAAAATATAAAGAAATTTTTCTACTTGAAAAGACCGATATATTTAATACCTTTTGCTTAATTAACTGTAAGGCTGTGTGTATATACACAGAAATGTATATGTAGATCTCTATTATTATAACACTTAGATGAATATTTAGTACACAAGTATCTAGGGAAAGTACGTACATTTTCTTGCACACTCGAACCGGTCAGGTATGAAGAAAGCTGCAAGTTAGTTGGGAATATTTAAATTGAACCATGTTTTCAATAGACTATGGATAAGGCACTTTAAGATTTCTCACACTGGCTTAATAACCTCTGAGAATTATGGTATTTTGTCCCATTTATCAACAATTGGTGATGACAAAAGCAAGTTAAGTTTTTTTCTCCTATTACGGAAGCTAAAATACTGCTTCACAGCATCATTATGAAGTCCAGCACTGGCAACAGCCAACTCTGTTAGTGTAGAATAGATAGGTAAGTAATGCTTTATCCAGGGTGGACTAGTCTACAGCAAGGAGAGTGAAAGGACTACAACTCTAGGTCCTGACATGGATGAACAGCACAAAAACGACTAATCCAGTTACAAAAAGGTAGATGCTTTGTGATTGAATTTACATAAACTTTATTTTTTTAAAGATTTATTTACTCACTTACTTTAGAGAGACAGCATAGGTGCATGCATGCCGGGGGGTGGGGGGCAGAGGGAGAGGGAGAAGGAGAGAAGCAAACTCCATGCTGAGCGCAGAGCCAACCAGGGGCTCGATCCTACCACCCAGAGATCATGACCTGAGTGGAAATCAAGAGCTGAACACTCAACCAACTGAGACACCCAGGGGCCCCTTACATAAATTTTAAGAAAGGCAACTATGATATTTTGGGGTAAAATATACATAATGTAAAATTCACTAATTTAACTATTTTGAAAGGTACACTTCACTGCCAATAAGTAAATTCATCATGTTGAGTAATAATCACCACTATCCATTTCCAGAACTTCTTACTGTTCTAAACAGAAGCTCTGTACTCAAGAAGCAATAAATCCCTTAATCCCCTCACGCAGCCCCTAGTAAACTCTATTCTGCTTTAGGGCTTTATGAATTCACCTGTTCTAGGGACCTCACATAAGTGGCATCATACAATATTTGACCTTTTGTGTCTGGCTAATTTCATTTAACATGTTTACAAGTTTCATCTGTGTTGTTTCAGGTTAGCATGTTAATTATTAGCATGTTAATTATTTTTATGGCTGAAAAATATTTCAGTGTGTCTATGTATAAATTAAAACTTTGACATCTGGTAGGATAAGTCCTCCAACTTTGTTTCTGTGGAGGCCTGAGAGCTTGGAAACTCCTAGTCCATCATTCTGCTGATGTCCCTCTACAAGGCAAATATGGTCTTAAATATTAGCCGCCTGGTTACCTTTGCAAAGATCGATGGTTGTTAAGTTTGAGATTCCATATACTACTGGTATTTCTGTTGTCCTGGTAATGGACTGCTTTTTCCCTAAGTGGTATATATGTAGAACTGTCATCCCTGCATTAAATCGTGGAATTGTACACATTTGTACAATTTGGGGGGTTTACATCAGTGAGATTTCTTTTCAATTAAGCTTTTTAATTTTTATTTTTTTAAGTAGACTCCATGCCAGCATGGAGCCCAGAGGCCTGAATTCATGACCCCTGAGATCATGACCTGAGCCGAAATCAAGAGTTGGACGCCCAACTGACTGAGCCACCCAGTCCCCCCAAATGAAACTCCTTTAAAAAGAATTAACCTATGCAAAGCAATAAAAGGGAACAAACTTATGATGATGCTTACAATAACATAGATGAATCTGAAAGCATTAGGCTAAGTGAAAGGATATAGATACAAAAGGATATATACTGTATGATTCAATTTATATAACGTTCTTTTTTTCTTTTATTATGTTAATCACCATACATCATTAGTTTTTGATGTAGTGTTCCATGATTCATTGTTTGCATATAACACCCAGTGCTCCATGCAGAACGTGCCCTCTTTAATACCCATCACCAAGCTAACCCATCCTCCCACCCCCCTCCCCTCTAGAACCCTCAGTTTGTTTTTCAGAGT
The DNA here is from genome assembly GCF_029215605.1 of Mirounga angustirostris. Taxonomy (NCBI): domain Eukaryota; kingdom Metazoa; phylum Chordata; class Mammalia; order Carnivora; family Phocidae; genus Mirounga; species Mirounga angustirostris. The sequence continues at coordinate 29,008,322 of NW_026991719.1, read as the reverse complement.
CCATAGTCTTTCATGGTTCGTCTCCCCCTCCGATTTACCCCCTTCATTCTTCCCTTCCTGCTATCTTTTTTTTTTTTCTTAACATACATTGTGTTATTTGTTTCCGAGGTACAGATCTGTGATTCAACAGTCTTGCACGATTCACAGCACTCACCATAGAACATACCCTCCCCAATGTCTATCACCCAGCCGCCCCATCCCTCCCACCACCCCCCCAACTCCAGCAACCCTCAGTTTGTTTCCTGAGATCACTTTATATAACATTCTTGAAAAGACAGACATGCAGGAGTAAAGACCAGATCCATGTCCCTCAAGTATTCAGTATTGTCAAGAGGCATATCATCTGTAATTACTATCAAACTGAAGAGTTTCAGGGCATCAAGTACCAAACTTTAAGAAGAATAGTGAACCCCTGCTTTTATGACCTGTTTTCTATTTCTTTTACCTGTATATCGGTTGCCCCTCTTCTCCTCATAGTAACCTCTCATGGATCCTTCAAAATAAAAGTCTCTTCTTCCTCTATGACTCTGCCCCTCCCTGTCAGGCTCCTGAGTCAGGCAGTACTCACATGCCAGGATCTCCGGCTCGGCCTAATTCCCTACCCCTTGAACCCACGTTGCTCTGTTCACACATGCAGGAAGCCAGAGAGCTGGAGAATTGAAACTCTGGGCAAACTCAACTCAGGGTTCTTGCGTGCTCCCTAACAATTCCAGGGCAAACAGTCGGAGATGCAGGTTTCACATGGTTTTCAGAATTTCACACAGGATTAATTTCCATTCTACCATGATACCTTATTGTCCAGTACTTCTTTCCCTCTTCTGTATCCATTGCCCCCCACCGGAGTTACCTGTATTTTTAAAATAAACTATGTATACACATTCTTGTTTTAGGTCTGCTTAAACCACGATAGTACTTAGCACACATATCCTCTTAACACCAAGTTCTTCTGAGTTAGTGTCAACTGAAATTGTGGTATGTATAGACCAACATTCATCATAAGAACAAAAAGTCTCGTTTCTTCCCTTTTTTTTTTTGCCTTCTAAGCCCCAGAAACAATTTGTATATAATGGGCACTTGATTAAAAAGTCCTAATCAATTAATCTCATGCACCGGAAACTGGTTTTCCTGTTTGTTTTTTTAAGAGCCATACTGCTTTATGGAGAGGACACTTGATGCCCAAAAGACCAGGTGAGAAAGAAGCAAACTTGTTGAAAAGGGCATGCAGACTCTAGGGAGAAGGATAGAAACAGGAGGATATTCATTCTGGAGACTGATTTCAACATGAATTTAGATTTCTAGGAACTTCAAAATGTGGTTTCAGGTACCTGGATTACACCATTCCCTGAACTGGAGTTTTGTTGTGGCTGCAGTCTAAATGGTTAGTAGTCAGATAAAATACTTAAGGTATCAGGCATCATCCAGTCATTTCCTGTCAGGGACAAGTATCTGTGGAAGTGCTCTAATACCATGGTCGTGTGAGCAACTGGTCTGCGTGTGTTTACAGTTTGTAACAAACTGGGCAACTTAAAATTGTGTATCACGTTAAGGCAGAAAAATGAGGCCATATAGTTTTTGTTTTTTTTAATTTCACTGAGAACAAAGAAGAATATAAACATTTCTTTTTTTTTTAAGATTTTATTTACTTATTTGACAGAGACAGCTAGAGCAGGAACACAAGCAGGGGGAGTGGGAGAGGGAGGAGCAGGCTTCCCACTGAGCAGGGAGCCCGATGTGGGGCTCGATGTGGGGCTCAATCCCAGGACCCCGGGATCATGACCCGAGCCGAAGGCAGATGCTTAACGACTGAGCCACCCAGGCGCCCCTGAACATTTCTTTAAACAGTGTTCTTAAAGGGTAAATCACTTCATTTGAATGAAATTAGGTCAAAGATACAAGAGATATAAATACAAAGAGACTCAGGCAAAATACTGGTGGGAGAGGCTCTGAAATGAAGGAGTCATTTTTTTTTAAATTTTATTATGTTAATTACCATACATTACATCATTAGTTTTTGATGTAGTGTTCCATGATTCATTGTTTTCATATAACACCCATTGCTCCATGCAGAACGTGCCCTCTTTAATACCCATCACCAGGCTAACCCATCCTCCCACCCCCCTCCCCTCTAGAACCCTCAGTTTGTTTCAGAGTTGAGAGAATCAGTGGGTGTTGGACAAGTCTGGTGGTGATCTAGGAGTGGGGCGGGGGGTGGGGGGAACCAATGCTCATTCAATCTGTCCTACATAACACTTTTTAAAATTGGATCCTGGTTTTAAAGCTAAGAGAATAGACACATGTGTTTTATGTCATACGTTGATATGACTTCAAACTGTTTTTGTGTTCTTAAATTTCTGAACCGCTGAGTAGGCACACGGAAATAAAAAAGCAGTCAAAGAGACACACAGTTTTTACAATAAAGTTGACCAGCTAAATTCTGCTTGTTCAAGCAGTAGAGTTGATACTCTTAAGGTTTGGATTAAAGGCAGTTCCAGAGAAAAGTCATTTTGTGAATCACCCTTTCTACACAATACCATCCCTCATCCCTACTGCACTCACACACAAGAACATAATATTTTAAATACTGTGTCTTCACATGTGTTCCTAGGTGTAACAGAAAAATTGATCTATGTTTAAATATGTTTCAGAATGTTATATGTTAAAAAAAAAAAAATCAAGAATTTCCCTGCATAAGGTTCTGCTCCTTTAGTAAGGTGATATCAGGAGTTGGCAAACCCTGGCCAGGATGGGCTAAATCCAGCCAATCATCTGTTTTTATAAATAAAGGTTTAGTGAAACACAACTATACCTATTTGTTGATGGATTATCTGTGGCTGCTTTCATGTTACAATGACAGAGCTTGTGACAGAGATTCTGTAGCCTTCAAAGCTGAAAACATTTCCTATCTGGTCCTTTAAAAAAAAAAAAAGTATGTGATCTCTGGGCTTAGAGATAGTATGTCATCCAAACTGTAGTATATATAGCATGCAATTCTCATAATTACTTGAGTAGAGAACCCATTCCTCACACATTTTGTAGCTTTAATGTTTTGTGGAATAGCATATAGGATATAGTATTCTAGTGTTTGCTCAGCTCTTTGTTTTCCTCTTTATTTTTAAGTGAGATTTGGCCAACCATAAATATAACGTTCTGAGGATATTTTGAAGAAGTGGGAGGAACATAATGCAGCACTTGTAATAAAATATACCTTTGGAGATCTCACTGGTTTTTCAATGGTAATATAAAATAATAGCTGGTGGTAATTTCTTAGAGATGAACCCATCAAAAATATCTTTTAAAAATACATTTTATACATTCAATTTATTTGGTTCTCTTGTATGTTTGCATTATGATTTTTCATGAGCTGAGCAAAAATTATCCTTGGTGCACAGAGAGATAATTGTTGCTCTCAATGTGCTTAAATTACTATTTTTATGTTAAAAGATATACTTGTAGAATACATGCTTATCTTGGTACTCGATCAATTTTACCGTACATTTTATTTTTATGCCAAATGTTCTGTAAATGAGAATGAATTATACAAATAGAAATAAAAATTTAACTTTTACTATTTTATCTAATAAAATTTATCATTTTGAAGAAATAGCTTATTAAGAATGAGTTTTCCCTTGTTGAAAACAGAAGGGAAATACATTAAGATTGCTTAATATTTTCCTTATTAAAATATTGTTGGAAAAATAACATTGTGGATAATTAAGAAAAAGAAAACCAGTCTTACAGGTTTTAAGACCTATATGTCAGTCCTTTTTTCTATGGAGGTAGAATTGAAATAACATGGTTTTTAGGTGTATGATGGAAGGATTCAATATGTATATGTATTGCAAAAATGATCACAAAAAGTTCAGTTAACATCCATCATCATACACAGCTAAATTTTTTCTTGTGATAAGAACTTTCAAGAGCCACTTTCTTACTTTCAAGTATGCAATACAGTATTACTAACTATAGTTACCATGCTGCATATTACATTCCCTTGACTTAGTTATTTTATAACTGGAAGCTTACAACTTTTGACCCCGTTCACCCATTTTGCCCCCTACCTCAGGCAGCCATCAGCCTATCGATGAGCTGTTTTTGTTGGTTGTTTTTTTTACGTTCCATACATAAGTGAGATCATATGGTATTTATCTTTGTCTGAGTTGCATGTAGCACAATGCCTTCAAGGTCCATCCATGCATCCGTGTTGTTGCGTATCTCAAGATTTCATTCTTTATAATGGCTGAATAATAATTAAATGGAGATACACGCACATATACATACATTTTCTTTATTCATCAATCAAAGGGTGTTTAGGTTGTTTCTATGTCTTCTCTTTTTAAATGAAATGTGTTTGTTTCATAACGCTCTTCTTCCATATTAAAGTGTAAATACCTTTCTAGATCAAAACATATTCTTCAGTGTTTTTAATAGGATTATTCAGTAGTGCTTATTATGCATCAAACACTGCTGTGTGGTTTATATAATTGACGTAAACATTGAGTTCTAGTATTATTTCCATTTCATAGATGGGACTATTAAAGGTGGGAAGTTAAGAAAAGTATACAGTGACTTAGAGCTGCTATGCGGTATGGCTGGGAATCCGATATAAGTCTGTGGGACTCTTAACCACAATGTTGTACTCCCTCTTTATTAATACTCCATTGGGTGAATATATTATAATCTAATGGATGCAGTAATGTTGGACAGTTGAGTTGTTTAAAATTGTCCCTATTAGAAATATGAGTTAAACCTTTGTCATCTCTGAGCTCATGCATAAGCTAAGATAAATTTGTTTGGGATTCATAGAAAATGCATACTTTGAAGCCTTGACAAATACTACTGAATTGTATTCTGAGCACCATCTACCAGTTTTTATACCCTCTTCCTCCATATTATGCCCAGATTAGATATGTTTGATAGATGAAAACAGACCTCTCATTACATCTGTATGTTCTTGGTAAGTAATTAGAGTGAGCATACTTTTGATATTACCATTTATACTTAAAATTCTCTTTTATTTTCTACTGTTACTTTTTTAACTTGATTAGTATGAGGTCTTCGTATAATAAGATTGTTGTGCTTTTCCCTTATGTATATATATTTACATAGTTTTTTTATATTTTGTATGTGATATTTCTGTTTTTATTTTTTTGATGTGCACAAGTTTTATGTAGTTAAATCCATTCATCACTTTGTTTTATGGAATTTCCTTTTGGTGTTATTATCATGAAATAGTTCCCTGTTAAGATTTTTTTAAAAATTCTCATTCACACTTCACTGTAATATTTTCATGGATTTATTACTTACATAAAAATCCTTAATTAATATGTACTTTATCTCCACAACTGGTTTATGTAGGGCTGTTTTTTCCCTAAATGGGTAATATTTATTAAATAATTACTATGTTCCCCACTGATAGGAAATGCCATATTTATCATGTACTAACTCGTTTTTGTTATCCTGAATATATGTATCTTGGTATTCAAAAATGAATCCTTTTACTTAATTTTTTATTCATTTAGCAAACATTGTAAACTGATTTCTCTATCTCAGGCATTGTAGTTGGACTAATGAATTTGAAAGAAAAGGAAGCATGTGACTAAAAGGGAGCATATTACTATCTAATATGTTAGACAAATGAGTTCAGAACAGTAATTACTATTTTTAAAAGACTTTGAGATAGAGTAAGCGAGAGAGAGAGAGAGTATGAGCAGGGACAGAGGGAGAGGGAGAAGCAGACTCCCTGCTGAGCAGGGAGCACGATCTGGGGCTCGATTTCGGGAACCTGGGATCATGACCTGAGCTGAAGGCAGAAGCTTAAATGACTGAGCCCCCCAGCTGTCCCAAGGATAGTACTTAATGCTACAATAGAGGTAAACTATGATACAGGTAAAAGGATGCCATCTTACTGGCAGTATGTAAAGTGTTCTAAAGACTTAGAATTGATGAACCATATGGCAAGGTGGAAATGGCATTTCTGGAAGAAGGAATGGCATATGTGAAGACATGGATGTTTGAAATACCAGTCTTTACCCATGGAGCTACAAATAAGTATATATATATCTGGAGCGATGTCTATGTGAGTGTGGAGTGTTTAAGAGAGAGAGAGAGAGTAGATGTGGGAGAACAGGAGCAGGGCAGTGAATAATTGTTTTGGTAAGTGCTTTGTCCTGAAATTCTGAGGAAGCCATTGAGTTGTTTCCCCAAAGGATTTATATAATAGTAACTTTTTAGAAAGGTTAATTTGGGAAAGGGGTGGGGCTCCCGTCACTGTGGCGTCTCATGGGGTCGTTGGCATTTTCCTCCTCTCTGCTCTCCCCCTCTTGTGTCTGGAGCTCTGGTGTGGGATCCTGAATCTAGGAGTTAAAGATCTAATGTTGCTGTGTGGCCAGATTTTCTTACTGCTTGCTCTTCTTACTTTAATTCTTTCTGTGACTACCTCATGGCTTCATTCATTTAAATTGTCCCAAGTGTATCTGAAAGAAGAAGAGAAGAATGAGAAAAGGCAAAAACTTGTTAGAAAAAAAGGTACAGGGTAAAAAAAGCCAGCAGATACACAGGGAATGTTCTAAAACCTTACCAGGAAATGAAATTGAGAAAACTTAGAGTGTGTTTATCAGGTAACAGGTGAAACCTGGAAGTTAAGCAGTGGCCATAAACTTGGGGCTGATGAAGATTTGGTGCTTGAAAATGAGAGTCAGACATCTTCTAAAACATCAAACAGAGAAGCAACAAAGAAAGGGAACTTGCCTAAGCCTTTAAACAATTTCACTGTCTGCTGAGCAGCCCAGGCAGAAGTAGGTTCTTCATCTACCTGAAGAACCTCCTGAAGCAGCCGAACAAGTAGGTACTGTTGCTCTCCGATGTCCAAGTGGGAGTGTCCTGAAAAGAAGATTTTCTAAGTCTTGAAATTCACAGGTCTTATTTGACTGGGTGATGAAAATCAGGTACCACACATCCCTATACAGCTTTTCTACTTCCTTTCCCAGAAAGCCTTTGGAAGTGGAGGGAATCTGGTCACTGCAGACCATAGGAATAACTGGATACTGTACTCAATGTGGAAGAGAAAGAGCAGAGCAACTAATTAAGAAAGGAGAACTACCTGTTCTCCATAAAATCAGTTATGCCATGACCTTACAGGACAATAAAGGATTCACATTAAAATTATGCCATACCTTGATTGAGCTCAAGGCAGTAAACCCTATAATGTTGAGATCCTTGGGAACATATGAATGTAAAGGATTAGAAAAGGATTGTTCTCTGCATATAATAGTTTTTGGAATGTGCCCTCTTATAATGTACCAAATGAAAACTAAATAAACACGTGTACAGAAAGACACTCGATGATTTGTATTTTTTCCTAGCTGATGTCATTTATCACTCTGTTGAAAAGTCTTATGACTTGGTTTTCTGCCTTTTCAGTCAACCTTGCCACACTGAACATTTCACAATTCAAACTCTTTAAAGTGTATTAAATAGGAATGTTTTTTTTTTTCTGTATTTCTGGAAATTAAACTTTGAAGGTATTTCAAAGGTCTTTAATGTTTTAAAGTTCTTTCTGATACCTGATAAAGGGTTAGTATCCAAATATATAAAGAACTTAGAAAACTCAACACCCAAAAAACAAATAGCCTAATTAATGGGCAGAAGACATGAACAGACATTTCCTCAAAGACCTACAGATGACAGACACATGAAAAGATACTCATCATCACTCATCATCAGGAAAATGCAAATTAAAACTACAATGAGGTATTACCTCATACCTGTCAGAATGGCTAGAATAAAAAACACAGACAGATGTTGGTGAGAATGTGGAGAAAAAGGAACCCTCTTGCACTGTTGGTGGGAATGCAAACTGTTGCAGCCACTGTGGAAAACAGGATGGAGGTTTCTCAAAATGTTAAAAATAGAATTACCCTCTGATCCAGCAATTGCACTGCTAGGTATTTACCCAAATAGTACAAGAATACTAATTCAAAGGGACACATGCACCCTTATGGTTAAAGCAGCATTATTTACGATAGCCAAGGTATGGGAGTGGCCCAAGATATCCATGCAATGGAACATTATTCAGCTCTAGAAAAGAATGAAATCTTGCCATTTGCAAATGCATAGAGCTAGAGCATGTAATACTAAGTGAAATAAGTCAGAGAAAGACAAACACCATATGATTTCACTCATGTGGAATTTAAGAAACAAACTAGCAAAGGAAGAAAAGACCCAAACCGAGAAGCAGACTGTTAATTATAGAGAACAAACTGATGGTTGCCCGAGAGAAGGTGGGTGGGGGGATGGGTGAAATAGGTGATGGGGATTAAGGAGGGCACTTGTTGTGATGAGCACTGGATGATTAAAATACAAAGTTAAAAAAGGTTAATTTGGCAGTAGAATGGAGGTTGGATTGTAAGGGTCTAGTTTGTATGTATTAAGTATATTAGGATTCTCCAGAGAAACAGACCCAATAATATATTTTATATGTGTTTATTAGTGCTTCACACATGAAACTGTTCTTCCTTGCTTGCTTTCTTATCACCTTCATTTCTGTGGGAAAAAAATATACTTGGGATCTACCGTAGAGACCTGGCACTGTTCTAGACTCAGTGGATCAGTAGTAAACAACAAAAGACAAAAATCCATGTTGTTAGGAAGCTTGCATTCATATCGAGTAAGACAGACATTTGCCAAAAAATAGAGATATTATCTCAAGTATTGATAAGTACTCTCAAGTATTGATAAGAGCATACAGAGAAAAATATAGCACGTGGGGTGAAAAGGGGCTCCAGGGTGATGTCGGTCCTATAAATTTTAGAGAAACTTCATTTCACGAAGGTTTTGTTCAGATACTGACATGAGCAAGTACCTGATGGCAGTGAAGTAGAGAATTGTCCAGAGATCAGATGGGAGAACTTTATATGTAGAGAGAACAGCAAGTGAAAGAAGAATCTAATGGAGGAGCAAGCTTGCTGGGTTCAACGAGCAACAAGAAGGTCTTTGTGCTTGTACAATGAGGCAAGGGGAAAGGGGAAGAAATGACATTGGGAGGTGATAGGAGGCGAGGTACTTTGGGGCTTTGGGTGGACATTGTAAAGATTTTGACTTTTGTTCTGATTCAATGGGGAAATAATTGGACAGTTAAAGGAGTGACATGATCAGCCTTGGTTTTTCAAGAATAACCCTGGATACTGGGTTAAGAAAACATGAAAATGGACAAGGGAAGAATCGGGAAGTCTAGTTAGATGGCTGTTGTAGAGACTAGAAGATTCCTGATGGTAGCTTAGAAGAGGGTAGTAATGATGGAGCTGGGGAAAATTTCTTTAGAGTTGAGATAGGCTTTTCTAGTATGTGAATAGTTAGTAGTAGCTGAATGCAGCTTTTCCTGTAGAATTCAGGGCCCATGCTTTAAAATATCAGTTTGGCATTTGGGTAGGTTTTTGGCTGATTTTCTCAGTTCATCAGTATATTATCAATCATTTAGAATGCTCTAAGTCTTTCAACCACATGAATCCTAATGGAGTCATTGTAAACATTTGTGTTTTCGGTGTATCGGAAAACTGAAGTTAAACAGTTACCTGGAAAAGGTACAAAGCTATAGCCACCTTGTATTTGCCAAATGGTTCAATGAAAATTCCTAGCTCGGGGCACCTGGGTGGCTCAGTCAGTTAAGCGGCTGCCTTCGGCTCAGGTCATGATCCCAGGGTCCTGGGATTGAGCCCCATGTCGGGCTCCCTGCTCGGTGGAGTCTGCTTCTCCCTCTCCCTCTGCCTGCCTCTCTGCCTACTTGTGCTCTCTCTCTATCTCTCTGTCAAATAAATAAATAAAATCTTTAAAAAAAAAAAAAAAAGAAAATTCCTAGCTCTTGTTAGAGTAGATTGACAAGTGAACTCATAGGGGGTTCCTTTCGGTGTTTGAGTTCCTGGGTAGGAATAGGTGAAGATCAAGGAGCTCTTATGAGAGGAAGGCACTCACCACCCAATCAAGACTTCTCTGTGAGTGGGACCCAACATCCTGCCTCCACTTGTCTAATTTTACAGATATAATATTGATCTCTCAAGTAGGCCTGTCTCAACACTCCTCTCTATACCTTCTATTTTTTTTTTGGCTTTATTGAGATACACTTGGAATGTAACCTTGTGCATTGTATAAATGATACAGTGTGTTGACTTGAAGCACTTATATGTTGCAAAGGCCAGCCTGGTTATATTCTTTCTTAATGGAAGTCTTCCTCTGCATCACATTTAATCCCTGTGCTTACTTTGAATTATCCATCATTTTGTTTCCTTTCTTAGAGTATTCAACAGTAATGTACAAAGTAATTATTATGTGCCAGATGTGAAAGATACATAGAGGTCATGTTTCCTTCCCTTTCAATGCTTTTGGAGTGTGGCAGAAATACTTGCAAGGACATAAACTTTGAAAAGAAAGTTATAAACAGGATGATGAATGTACCCGAGTGTTCTGTTGGAAAATCAAGGGCAGAAACCTAGCCTGACCTAAGGAGGAGTGGTGGGGCATCAGATTGTTGCTGGGAGAATTATAATCTAATCAGAGATAGAAGTGATAAAGAGGAGGTAGGCTTACTGTGGTTGAGATGATTGTGGTGTGAATGCCCTTGGGAGTCCCATAACCTCTCAGGATCTCTTCTAAGAAAAATACATTTAAATGCGTAAAATAAAATACAAAGGACTATAAAAGAAATTATACAGTAATAAAATATTGAAGCAAACCCTAATACGGTGATCTGTGTGCTTTTGTTGTATTATATAACTGTATTTTGCCGCTCAGCTTTATTAACTTATAATTTTGTAGCCTTTAGTATGTATTGTATCATGAGGTCGATAATGATAAAATTGCAGTCACTGCTACTACAAAAGTATGTTGTCTATATTCATAATTGAAGGAAGTGTTGGCGGTTAATGTAAATAAAGATGTAAGTTTTATCTCCATCTAAGTTTACAGATCCCTCCCTTGCAACTTTTATCCAGCTTTACATAGAATTTATATAATGGATTTAAGGTAAGGTAGGCTGCAGATGGGCAGAGAGAAACTAATCTGTACTTAGTCCTGCAGGGTGATGATGAAGCCCTAAAAGTTTTCCAGCAACTCTAGCATATGATGCCCTTTCCTGCCATTGAGTTCATTTTTATTTTTCTTTTACTTGCTCCACAGGACTTAAGATTTAGGTCATAATGGACTTTCTAATTTTTCATCTAATTTTTAGGCCTTGCCTTGTTAATAAGATGGTAACCTTAAACCCTTGCTTGCTACTCAAAGTGTGGTTTAGGGACTGGTAGCCTTGGCATCACTGGGAGTTTATTAGAGTACAGAATCTCAGGCTTCGTTCCAAATCTACAGAATCAGAATATGAAAGTCGATCAGATGACTTTGTGATTTTTTAAAATTTTATTATGTTAATCACCATACATTACATCATTAGTTTTTGATGTAGTGTTCCATGATTCATTGCTTGCGCATAACACCCAGTGTTCCATTCACTACGTGCCCTCTTTAATACCCATCACCAGGCTAACCCATCCCCCCACCCCCCTCCCCTCTAGAACCCTCAGCTTGTTTCTCAGAGTCCATAGTCTCTCATGGTTCATCTCGCCCTCCGATTTCCCCCCCTTCATTTTACCCTTCCTACTATCTTCTTTTTTTTTTTTTTTTTTAACATATAATGTATTATTTGTATCAGAGGTACAGGTCTGTGATCCAACAGTCTTACACAATTCACAGCACTTACCATAGCACATACCCTCCCCAGTGTCTATCACCCAGCCACCCCATCCCTCCCACCCCCCACCACTCCAGCAACCCTCAGTTTGTTTCCTGAGATTAAGAATTTCTCATATCAGTGAGGTCATATGATACATGTCTTTCTCTGATTGACTTATTTCGCTCAGCATAGTACCCTCCAGTTCTATCCACGTCATTGCAAATTGCAAGATTTCATTCCTTTTGATGGCTGCATAATATTCCATTGTATATATATATACCACATCTTCATTATCCATTCATCTGTCGATGGACATCTTGCCTCTTTCCACAGTTTGGCTATAGTGGACATTGCTGCTATAAACATCGGGTGCATGTACCCCTTCAGATCCCTACATTTGTATCTTTGGGGTAAATACCCAGCAGTGCAGTTGCTGGGTCGTATGGTAGCTCTATTTTCAACTTTTTGAGGAACCTCCATACTGTTTTCCAGAGTGGCTGCACCAGCTTGCATTCCCACCAACAGGGTAGGAAGGTTTCCCTTTCTCTGCATCCTCGCCAATATCTGTCCTTTCCTGACTTCTTAATTTTAGCCATTCTGACTGGTGTGAGGTGGTATCTCATTGAGGTTTTGATTTGGATTTGCCTGATGCCGAGCGATGTTGAGCACTTTTTCATGTGTCTGTTGGCCATTTGGATGTCGTCTTTGCAGAAATGTCTGTTCATGTCTTCTGCCCATTTCTTGATTGGATTCTTTGTTCTTTGGGTGTTGAGTTTGAGAAGTTCTTTATAGATTTTGGATACTAGCCCTTTATCTGATATGTCATTTGCAAATATCTTCTCCCATTCTGTCGGTTGTCTTTTGGTTTTGTTGACTGTTTCTTTTGCTGTGCAAAAGCTTTTTATCTTGATGAAGTCCCAATAGTTCATTTTTGCCCTTGCTTCCCTTGCCTTTGGTGATGTTTCTAGGAAGAAGTTGCTGTGGCTGAGGTCAAAGACATTGCTGCCTGTGTTCTCCTTTAGGATTTTGATGGACTCCTGTCTCACATTTAGGTCTTTCATCCATTTTGAGTCTATTTTTGTGCGTGGTGTAAGGAAATGGTCCAGTTTTATTCTTCTGCATGTGGCTGTTCAATGTTCCCAACACCATTTGTTGAAGAGACCATCTTTTTTCCATTGGACATTCTTTCCTGCTTTGTCGAAGATGAGTTGACCATAGAGTTGAGGGTCCATTTCTGGGCTCTCTATTCTGTTCCATTGATCTCTGTGCCTGTTTTTGTGCCAGTACCATACTGTCTTGATGATGACAGCTTTGTAATAGAGCTGGAAGTCCGGAATTGTGATGCCGCCAGCTTTGCTTTTCTTTTGATTTTTATGAACATTGAGGATTGAGAAGCACTGCTCTAAGGGACAGGGTTTCTGAATTAGAGTCCATTTGCTTCCTCATAAGACTCTTAGAAAATTTAGTCACATAATCTTTCAATACATGCTTAGTTTGACAATTAAACCAAAATTACAGTCCTTTTATGTAGAAGTGCAAACTTTCCTTCCAGATTTGGAAGTAAAGGGCATATAAATCTTATTAACAATCCTAAAGTGATCTTTAAAGCAGTGGATGATTTTTCTGGGTCAGTGTATCACTTTGAGGAAATAGACTTACCATAAATGACCTGCCATTTGAATGGACACCTTAAAACCATCTATCACCGGGCATGAAATCTTACTGCAAATGTGTATATCCTACCTACATTATGATAACAGATCATAAATTAAGAACAGATCATAAATTAAGAGTGTGTGGTTTCTCATTTCTTTATGGTTGTGAGGCATATCATTCACATAAACTTTTAATCATTCAACAAAATGAGTGGCTGGAGAAGGCATGCACAATAATACTTCATCATGGCCTTCCATTCCTGGCAATGGCTTTGGATTCTTTTGAAATGTTTTATTAGGTGTTTAAGTGATAGGGAAGTAAAGAGTAACTATGGAATTGTGGCTTTTAAAGACTGCTGAATATTTCTGATAATACATTTCATGAAGCATGTGATTCCTGATTCCTGAATTATAAGGTAAAGTAAGGTGAACTAAGTTTTGTACAAAATATTGTCATTTAATGTCACCTACTATATGTAATAAAGTCACTGGAGCCAAATTGGTTGGGCTGGGGCTTCGAATAGGTAGAGAAGAGGCAGAAGTTGGGCTGATGAAAGGGTGAGAACTGGAGGTTGCTTAGAGCTCAATGTCTCCCTTGTAAAATGTAGCCTTGTTAATCTCCAAGTTGTATGGAATTGCTATTTTAAAGATAAAAGTCTCTTGATATTTATTCTCCAAGACAGTGAATTTGAAATTTTCTCTTTTATTTAAAAGTATTCAGTGACTGTCAAAAACCCTTCAGATAGTTGCAATTGTTAATATTACTTTGGTTAAGAAAAAAAAAATTTAAAAGGTGGGAAAACATTTTATAATAAGTGAGAAGTGGCATTCTTAGGAAAATAACATATACCAAAAGAGAAATGCATTCAGCTCTTCCTGATTAAAAAAAAAAAAAAATCAAATCATAAGAATGGTGAAAAATCTATATATTTTACTTACAGACTTTAAAAAATCATATCTGCAAAAAGCTTGCAGTTTTACTACATTAACTTAAAAATATGTTATTACCTGATCACTTCAATTAAAAAATCTAGTTTTCAGATTAGCTCTTTGCATATATGTGAAGAATTTTATTGCACACACAAATCGTGGATTTTTTTTTTATTTTATGTGTATTTAGGAAAACAATATTTAAATTTCAAGTGCTTAATTCCTTATAATATTTTGCATTGTAAATATTCCTGAGTAACCATGTATGGCTATACTATTATCGAACAGTATCAGTTTTCCCAGTTTTATATGTTTTTTAAAGATTTTATCTACTTATGTGAGAGAGAGGAAGAGAGAGGGAGAGAGAGCACAAGTTGGGAAAGGGGCAGAGGGAGAAGCAGGCTCCCTGCTGAGCAGGGAGCCCTACAGGGGGCTCCATCCCAGGACTCCAGGATCATGGCCAGAGCCGAAAGCAGATGCTTAACCGACCAAGCCACCCAGGTGCCCCCCCAGTTTTATATTTTGATGTATTTCTTTCTTATGAAAGGGTACAATTTGTTATATTTATAATGTGGCAATATAGCTTTTTTGTTGGGAGGGAACAATGTAGCTTTCAATTTCTTTTTTTTTTTTTTAAGATTTTATTTATTTACTTGACAGAGAAAGAGTGAAAGCAGGGGGAGGGGGAGCGGGAGAGGCAGAAGCAGACTCCCTGCTCATCAGGGAGCCCGAAGTAGCTTTCAATTTCCAATGCTTTTGAACCAGATCAAATGGAACTAAATTTTGCCAATCTTCTTTAGAGCAATAATCATCTCAGTATATTATTTAAAGAACTTAATTATTGTATTTAGAATATACTCCATTTGAAGTCAAATATTTAAATACTTTATAAAGAGGGGGTGTCTTTTTATTTTTGTTAGTTTTTTAAAAACTCTTATTTAAATTCCAGTTAGTGAACATACCATGTAATATCAATTTCAGGTATACAATAGAGTGATTCAACAGTTCCGTATAAGACCTGGTGCTCATCACAAGTGATCTCCATCATCCCCATCACCTATTTCACCATCTCCCCAATCCACCTCCCCTCTGGTAACCATTAGTTTGTTCTCTAGAGTTTAGACTCTGTTTCTTTGTTTGCCTCCCCTCTGTTTTTTCCCTTTGCTCATTTGTTTTGTTTCTTAAATTCCACATAGGAGTGAAATCATATGGTATTTGTCTTTCCCTGACTGAATTATTTCGCTTAGCAGAATACTCTCTAGCTCCATCTATGTCCTTGCAAATGGCAAGATTTTATTCTTTTTATAGTTCACTAATATTCCAGTTTATGTGTGTGTGGACACCACATGTTCTTTATCCATTCATCAGTTGATGGACACTTGAGCTGTTTCCATAATTTCGCTGTTGTAGGTAATGCTGCTATAAACACTGGAGTGTATGTATCCCTTTGAACTAGTATTTTTATATTCTTTGTATAAATACTCAGGAATGCAATTACAGCATCATAGGCAAGTTCTATTTTTAACTTCTTGAGGAACCTCCATACTGTTTTCCAGAGTGGCTGTACCAGCTTGCATCCCCACCCACAGTGCAAGAGGTTTCCCCTTTTTCCACATCCTCACCAACACCTGTTGTTCCTTGTGTTGTTGATTTTAGCCATTCTGACAGGTGTGAGGTGATACCTTGTTGTAGTTTTGATTTGTGTTTCCCTTGATCAGTAATGTTGATTTTCTTTTCATGTGTCTCATGGCCATCTTTAGATCTTCTTTGGAGAAATGCCTATTCATGTCTTCTGCCCATTTTTTAATTGGATTATTCATTTTTTGTGTGTGTTGAGTTTGATAAGTTCTTTATAAATTTTGGATACTAACCCTTTATCACACATGTCATTTGCAAATAGCTTCTCCCATTCTGTAGGATGCCTTTTAGTTTTGTTGATTGTTTCCTTTACTGTGCAGAAGCTTTTTATTTTGGTGTGGTCCAGTAGTTTATTTTTGCTTTTGTTTCCCTTGCCTCAGTAGACATGTCTAGAAGTTGCTATGGCCAATGTCAGAGAGGTTACTGCTTGTGTTCTTCTGTAGGATTTTTATGATTTCAGGTCTCACATTTAGGTCTTTCATCCGTTTTGAATTTATTTTTGTGTCTGGTGTAAGAAAGTGGTCCAGTTCATTTTTCAGCATGTAGCTGTCCAGTTTTCCCAGCACTAGTTTTTGAAGAGACTGTCTTTTTTCCATTGGATATTTTTTCTTGTTTTGTTGAAGATTTACTGACCATGTAGTTGTGGGTCCATTTCTGGGTTTTCTCTTCTGTTCCATGGATCTCTATTTTCATGCCAGTACCATACCTTTTTGTTCATTATAGCTTTGTATTATACCTTGAAGTCTGGAGTTGGGATGACTCTAGCTTTTCTTTATCAAGGTTGCTTTGGCTATTCAGGGTCTTTTGTGGTTCCATACAAATTTTAGGGTTGTTTGTTTTAGGTCTGTAAAAAATGCTGGTGCTATTTTGATAGGGATTGCTTTAAAGGTGTAGATTGCTTTGGGTAGTATGGATATTTTGACAGTATTCTTCCAATCCATGAGCATGGAATGTCTTTCCATTTGTGTGTCATCTTCAATTTCCTTCATCAGTGTTTTATAGTTTTTATAGTACAGGTGTTTGTCCTCTTTGGTTAGGTTTATTCCTAGGTGTCTTAATGTTTTTGGTGCAATTGTAAATAGGATTGTTTCCTTGATTTTGCTTTCTGCTGCTTCAATAGTGTATAGAAATGCAACAGATTTCTGTATGTTGATTTTGTGTCCTGCAACTTTACTGAATTCATTTATCAGCTCTGGCAAGTTTTTGGTGGAGTCTTATGTTTTTTTGTTTATATATATATATATATATATATATATATATACACACACACACATATACATACATACACACACGTGTGTGTGTGTGTGTGTATCACGTCATGTCATCTACAAATAGTGAAAGTTTTACTTCTTCCTTATGATTCAGATGTCTTTTATTTGTTTCTGTTTTCTGATTGCTGTGGCTAGGACTTCCAGTACTATGTTGAATATACATGCTGAGAGTGGACATCCTTGTCTTGTTCGTGACCTTAAGGGAAAGACTCTCAGTGTTTCCTCATTGAGGGTGATGTTAGCTGTGGGTTTCTTTTTAAGATAAAGGAATCAAAGAACAAAAAGGGATTAGTCTACAGTAATACAGTCAGCTATGCTGAAAATGAAATATCTGTCTCCTAATGGTAAAATCATATTCACTAAATGAGTCCTTCTAAAATAGTTACTAGAATAATAATGTCAAAAGAATTCCAAAATGAATGTCTCTGTAAAAAAAAGAAGTTATATAAAACAAAGGTATGTTAGCTCAAGAGCTGCTGCTGATGGGCAGAATCCTTGTGTTAGGCAAGTACAGTGGTGGTATTCATTAGTATTTTTTAACACTTTGATTAAGGTGTGATTTACATGCCATAGAATTTATTCACATATGTACAATTCAGTGACTTTTTTTTTTTTTTTTTAGTAAGTTGACCAAGTTATACAGCCGTCAACACTATAAAGTTTTAAAATACTTCCATCATTACTGGTACACTGTATGTTAGCTAATTGGAAATTAAATAAAAACTTTTTAAAAAAGGAAATAAATAAAAAACTTCCATCACCATGTTAAGATCTCTCATGCCAATTTATAGTTAAATCCCCTTTTCTACCCTGAGTCATGGGCAGTCACTCATGTACTTACTGTCTCTACAGACTTGCCTTTTTTTGAACATGTCGTATAAGTGGATTCATAAACTATGTGGTCTTTAGGGGCTGGCTTTTTTCACTTAGCATGATGTTTTCAAGTTTCCTTATGTTGTAGCATGTGCCTGTACTTCATTCTTGCTATGGTGAACGGTATCTCACCACCTGGATATATCTCAGCTTTGCTTATCCATTCACCAGTCAATGGATGCTTAGGTTGGTTTGATTTCCTGGTTGTTAGGAAGAGTGCTTCTGTTACTAGTATTTAAACAGATGTGGCTGTGATGATGATGACTGGCAGAAACTGAGAACATCCATTAATCATGCTACTGAATGTAAAGAGGGGGAAGGCACTTTGGTAAGCAGTAAGAGGTATGGGAATTGAGGACAGGGTAGTGTGACTAGAAGAGAAGACTATACTTGGTTAATGGTAGTGAAGGTTTACTTTTGTACTTGGAAAAGTACAAGTCAATACATTATTTCCAAAAATACTTATTAGGTACCTACTCTGTGTCAGAGACCAAGCTTAGAAATTATGGTGGGCTAATCAGATGCAGGGAAATGATCAAACTAATCTGAACTCTGTATCTAGGAACCACAGGAGATTTTTTTTTTTAAAGGGAAACACTGCTGAGAAGTTAAAAAAAATTAATGGAAGCAAATAACTCCTACTTTGCTTACAAGATAGAAACTTTTGATAGGTTTTCTCCCCTTTCAGAAAATGTGTGCTCCTCAGTATTTGGGTTGAGGTCTTCTAGGGAGTCACTTTTACAGGAATGGTTCATGTAGATCCTGTAATACAGTTGTCAATTCTGTTATTTACAATAAAGCAATCCTAAAATGTGCTCTAATGCTTATTTAATCAATTTATCAGGCAGCTTGTATTACCTTGTAGGCTTTAAATATGACTCTTTCTTCCTAATATGAAAAAAGCTAAATGACTATCCCAATAATAGAACGTGATAGTGTACTTTATCGATAATTTGATTTTCAGATGATTCATTAAGCTCTTAAGGTTACTTTGTCGCTAAGCAACAGGCCTATAGAAAGACACCTGATTTACTCAAGAGAGAGAAATATGAATGCATCTTCTGATCTTGATGATATTCCAAAATTATATGGAACTTTCCAGAATGGTTTCCCTCAAAATGCCTTCCATAGAACACTAGGTCCATTAAGTGTCCATGAAGAAATAGAAATTCCTTGGTTAAGTAAGTTTAGAATTGTTGCATAGTATGCCCTGTCTATTGGAAATTCACAATGTTTATTAAAGATTCTGAGAAATACTGCTGGGAGGGAGCACGTGAAACTGATCATTTTTCAGTATTTTCGAAACGTGTCTTACAACACACCTCTATTTTTACATATACCAATAAATATCCTATGGAAGTAGTAACCTGTGGAAGACCCATGGTAAATGCTGGTCTAGATGATGAGCTGTTAGAGGAACATAATGCAGCCAAGAATGTTATTCTTGGGTCTGTTAAAAGATCTGTGGAGATGAAGGGAGGAGAAATGGGAAAAGCCACATTCCTTCTCTCTCTTGATGAATAAGCAGGGCGAGCCAGAGCAGTCTGGGTCCCCTGTGGAATCAGCTATGAGCTCAGAAAGCATAGCTTTTAGGATGTGCTTAATTTCTTACATTTATATTCCCCCATTTTGGAGAAGATTCTCTATTGACTAGAGTATTAATCTCTTAGTCCTGGAATTGTGTTCCATGATTTTTAATCCGGACTCCTTAATCTTCTAGTTGTGGGACCTTGAGCAAGTTATTTGATCATCTAATCCTGTATTTACTCGTCTGTAACATGAACATGCTGGGGATGCATACCTCATAGGGCTGTTGTAAGAATCCAATGAGATAATGATTGACTCAGAAAGGTACCTGGTACATAGTGAGTTCTCAAATATTTATAGCTGGTACATAGTGAGTTCTCAAATATTTATAGCTGTCCTTATGTGCTCTCATAGAAATGGCTGCATGTTCTGCTTACAGTGATTAATTGTATCACCGGTGGTCCTCATTGAAATTCATGTAAGACCTGCCCTGCCTTTAAAATGGAAAACCAAACAAAAACAAATTCATTCATATCCATTAACATGGCATAGAGATATCTTTCCCTGAGTAAACTAAATTGATTTTTCTTTGCTCTTGTCATATTCATTATAGACTCCCTCCCCACCCCCCACCCCCCGCCCGTCTTCCCACCTAAATAGTGAGCTCTTTAGGTCCTGGGAACAAGTCTTAGGCAACTTTGAAACAATATGTAGCATAATCCCCAGTATGTAAAAGGTGCTCACCATGTATCTTTTTTTTTTTTTTTTTTTAAGATTTTATTTATTTACTTAGAGAGAGCAAGAGTAGCAGTTGGGAGCAGAGAGAATTGGAGAAGTAGGCTCCCCGCTGAACAGGGAGCCCGAAGTGGGGCTGGATCCCAGGACCCTGGGATCATGACCTGAGTTGAAGGAAGACGCTTAACCGACTGAGCCACCCAGGCGCTCCTCAGCGTGTATCTTAAACCAGAGTTGGGGGAGGTGCGGGGAGGAGATACCATGTGTTAATCTACTGCTTTTCTTTAAGTTTTTTAACTGGTGTTCTTATCAACAGTTGCCAGAAGAATGAAAGTAACCCCACTTCTGTGGGTTTGTTGTTTTGGAAAAAAAGTAGCAGATATTATCCTGAAATAAGTATAACTATAATACATAGAATGCCACCTTTAGGCTGGCATCTCATCAGAGTAAGATAATTGAGGGAGAGAGAGTGGCAAAGTGCCTAGTGATACAAACTGGGAAGCTAATGAACCAAAGTGGCTTTTCTGCTCTTTTCTTGAAGTATAAAATTAGAGGCTGTGCACTGTACAGCTTGTGATCTTAATATCCATGGTGATTTACTTGGATACAAGCTATCCATAATTTTTCTTGTATATAATAATAGCAATACAAATGATAATATAACAGTTATGGTTTATCATAACTAAACCGGAGTACCTGGCTAGCCACTTGAGAACACATTAATCCAATGAAGGATATTGGTGCATTGGATAATAATACTTTGCTTTGCGGGCTAAGCAGCTCTCCTTTTTCAGCAAATCTATTAGTCTTCTTCCTTAGAGATAAAATTTATGTTAGAACACTTGCATAAGAATAATAAATAGAGGGGCGCCTGGGTGGCTCAGTCGTTCAGCGTCTGCCTTCGGCTCAGGTCATGATCCCAGGGTCCTGGGATCGAGCCCCGCATCGGGCTCCCTGCTCGGTGGGAAGCCTGCTTCTCCCTCTCCCACTCCCCCTGCTTGCTTTCCCTCTCTCACTGTGTCTCTCTCTGTCAAATAAATAAATAAAATCTTTTTTTTAAAAAAAAGAATAATAGATTATGAGTTCTTCCTGTATGCCAACAGTTTGCCAAGTGCTTTATATGCATAGCCTTAATCAATGCCTAAATACCTTAAGAGGCAAATATTACTCCATTTTCAGATTAAATAATAGAAGTTTAGAGAAGTAACTCCTCCAAAGTTATCTGGATAATAAGTGGGGAAGCTACAATATGAACCCTTATCTGCCTAAACAAATATCAATTATGCCCTCAAATATATTTCAGTTACTATTTCAACAGGTAAAATTCTGACATGGAGAGAATGCTGGGTAGAACAAGACACAGAAGTCGTAGGGTCCTTGCCTGGCTCAAAACCTACTGTCTTGGGACGCCTGGGTGGCTCAGTCATTAAGCGTCTGCCTTCAGCTCAGGTCATGGTCCCAGGGTCCTGGATTGAGCCCCGCGTCGGGCTCCCTGCTCAGTGGGAGGCCTGCTTCTCCCTCTCCCACTCCCCCTGCTTGTGTTCCCTCTCTTGCTGTGTCTCTCTCTGTCAAATAAATGAATAAAATCTTAAAAACAAAACAAAACAACAAACCTGTCTTTGCAACCTTGTAATAGTAGCCTAGGTATTCAGAACTTCAATTTCTATATTTTAAATTGGAGGTAATACAACCTATCTTACATATTGAATAGGGCTGTTAGAAAGGAAGTTAATAATTCTATGTATATTGATGTGCATTTTATATTATGAAACTGTCAAAATTTGTTTTTAAACCTTCTTTTACTGCTGTAATTCTGCTTTCTGCCAAATGAAGGAAATTTCAAGGAAGATTAATACTAGTAGTAATAAATGCCTAATATTTAATGAGTGGTTAGTATGTTCCTGGTACTATCTTAATGGTCTCAATAACAAATTTAAGTTGATCTATTTACCAGGTAAGAGAAAAAAGTGGGACATGGAGAGATAAGGGAACAAACCCCGTGTTAAAAGATAGAAAGGATATGATAGTAACTCAGGCAATACAGCCCCATGGTTGACCAGACCCTCCACTGCCAAGCTAGATAAAGTAGGCTATGTGCTGGGTTGGAATGATGTTTGTCATTAAGGGACTCTTACATAAGTCCTACCATTTACATTCTGTAGTTCTTGACTTCCATGGAAGGCCAGACCTTCTTGGGGAAGGTGAGGTTTTTTTCCTTCACATGCAGTTACTTCAAAAACTATTTGTTGAAATTAATTTCAGAAAGATAAATATATACTGAATAAAAATGGATGCTGTCCAACATGGAGACACACAAATAGGAGTGAGAAAAATTGAAACACTTATCAAATAAACCTTATGGCCCTTGTAACTGAGACTTTGCAATCACTACTCCTGTTGTTTTAAATTTACCATTATCATCCCTCTATTTACCCTCAGGTAACTGTAGTACTGTCTACTTGGTAAACCCAACGGGGAAATTCAGAATCCTCTTAAGCTTGCTTTTCTCTTCCCTCACCTTTACTGCTCAGATTGCCAACAAATCTTGCTAAGCTGTTAATGAAATGACTCCCAGATCTGGTCTCTTGGTACTACATCCTCTCTAGCTATCACTCAGAAAGCAGTATAAACTTCCTAAATGGATTCCAGCTTCCGGACGGTTTTCACATCATCTTCAGTGCCATGAGGGTTACTATCCCCGAAGCAGACAAACCCTCCATCTCTGCTTCAATCTCTCTCTCTAGTCTACTGTTGTCAGGATAAAATCCAAACTCCTTATGGCATGCAAAGTTTTTTTGTATTCTAGTCACACTTTTTTTCTCAACTTCTTTTATAGCAGCCTTCAAACATCTGGTGGTTGTGGGGATGTCCTCCTCTTCTGAACACCGTGCCTCTGAACACCTGCCTCCAAGCATCTGTTCCTGCTCTTCTTTCTGCCTATAATCCCCTTCTCTCTCTGGCAAGCTCCAGTTTATCTTTTAAAACGAAACTCAAACGTTACCACCTCTGAAAGCTTTACCTAGGGTACAAGAAAAAGCTTTTCCTTGACTCGATGCCTCCGCAGGCGGATAGATGGTCACACTCTCTTCTGCGCTTATATGGCATTATATTTTTATATACACTTTTTATTTTAGAGTAATTTTAGATGTTTAGAAAACTTGTAAAGCTAGTACAGAGAGTTCCTATATACCTCATATTCACTTTCCCCTGTTAACTTCTTTCATAAGTGGGGTACATTTGTCATGAATAATGACACACTAAACATTATTATTATTATTATTATTATTATTATTATTATTAACTAAAGTCCATATTTTATTCAGATTTTCTCAGTTGTGGTCACTTGTCTTTTTTTGCTTTTGTTCCAGGATTCCATACAAGATATCACATTACATTTAATTCTTACATCTCCTTAGACTTCCCTTGGCTGTGGCAGTTTCTCAGACTTTGCTTATTTTTCATTGTCTTGACAACTTTGAAAAGTACTGGGCAGGTAGGTGTTGTGTAGAATTTTCCTAAATTGAGATTTGTCTGATGCTTTTCTCACAGTTAGACTAAGATCATGGGTTTTGGGAGTATATCACAGAGGTAAGTGCATTCTCTTCACATAATACCAAGGGTCCCTTCTGTTGTCATGACCTGCCCTGTTGATGTTGACCTTGATCACCTCGCTGAGGTAGTGTTTGTCTGGTTTCTCCACTGCAAAGTTATTCTTTGTACCCTTTTCCATACTGTCCTCTTTGAGGGGTAGTTATTGTGAGCACCTCACACTAATGGGAGTGAGGAATTATATTCCATCTCCTTAAAGATCAAATACACCCATAAATTTTGGAATTCTTCTGTATAGGATATTAACTCTATTCTTTCTCATTTATTAACTCATTCATTTATTTATATAATTTTGGAGTCCTGGATGTATGTTTTGTATTTGTTTATACACTTGACCCTTGAACAACATGGATTTGAGTTGCGTGGGTTCATTTGTGTGGACATTTTTTTATATATAGAAATACAGTATAGTACTGTAAATGTATTTTCTTTTCCTTATGATTTTTCTAAATATTTTCTTTATTAATACAGTGTATAATACGAACAGTATACAAAATATTAACAGTTTATGTTACTGTTAAGGCTTCCTTTCAACAGGAGGCCATTAGTAGGAAAGTTTTAGGGGAGTCAAAAGTTACATGTGGATTTTCTACTGTGGGGGAAGTCATTATTCAGGGGTCAACTGTGATCTAATATCTATTTTTTATTGCCCAAATTATTCATGTTCTGGCTGTTGGAAGTTCTTTTACTTGGTTCCTGTATCCCTTTGACATGCCCACATCTGTGTGTGTGTGTGTGTGTGTGTGTGTATGTGGTGGGGGGGGGGGCAACACTTCTTTACTTTTTGTTTCCAGGCTCATCTTAAATATTCTCTACCTCAGTCATACCTAGAATCAGCCATTTCTCCAAGAGACCCTTGTTCCCTTGATTGAATAAAGGAATTAGAAATCAAATTCTGGGTCCTAGACCCAGTATTTTATCTATGTGTCTATTATGTAGCCCACATCAAATTAATTTTATTTTTCTCTCCCGTTAGACTGATGCCTACAATGTTCATATTCTCTTACACAAGAATAAATCCTTTAAAGTATGTAACCTTGCATTCCTCTTTAGTTATTTGATGGATTTATAGGTTTCTCTGAGCAATTACATTATAAAATCATTGTGTTGAAGTATTTCATATATGTTTTACTGGGCCCTGCATCAGTCAGTTATGTTTTATGATTCTGGGGCTGAATTATATGTTTTTATCTTTCCCAAACTCCTTTCTTGTTGCAAAATTTATCTTTTCTGTACTTACCTCTTCTAATCACAGATGTAAAGGGTTGAGACTGAAACTTTCGCAAGGGACTTAGTCCTTTGAACTATAGCCTGACACATGATATACTGTCACCTTGTTATGGTCCCCTACTCCTCCGCCATCTTTCCCCCCTCTCCCATATTCCCTCTTGTACTACAGCCATATTTCTACTAGTACTATTCAATGACTAAACAGCTCTCTGAGGGCATATTTGTTATCTCTGATTTACTGGTATATCTTCTTTGAAGTGATGAAAATTACTTTGAGCATCTGTATAATTTCCATTTTCTTGAACTTTGAAAGAAAAAAGTAACTCTCAAAACAAGCAAACCAACCCTGACTCTTAGTATTTATTTACACCCTCCCCCAGAAATCAGTAAATATATCCAAGGTGTTGAGTACCCTGGTCAGAGTAGGGCATTTGGATATCCCTGTAGTTGAATGCGCCTGAGCCATATTGTATTATACATTACTGGAAACTGATTCAAATCACAATCTCATGCAAATTTTTGGTTAGGTTTGGTGGCTCATTTTAGTGCATCCATGTTGTTTTCTATGACGAATTTCCAAATGAAGAATTTGCGGTTCTTTTTTTTTCTTTTAGCATGGACTATTTACAACATAAACTAAAACACCTGTTCTCTATGGCTTTTAAACAAACCATCCTAACACTTGGCTTCAAGGCAACATTTATTTCTCTTATCCCTGCAGGGTTTAGCTCTTCTAAGTTGGAATCATTTGGGCACCTCTGTGCCTTCTAAGTAGGTTTCTTCACAAATCTGAAGGTCACTTGGCTATCGTTTTAACTAGGCAGGCTTGATGATTTGGATATCTAGTTCTCTCATCTTCCAGCAACTAAGCCTGGCCGTGTTTCAAGTCAATGGTAGAGACACAAGAGAGCCCAAGTCCCATGTACAAGTTTGTTTTAAGCCTCTGCTTATACCATGTTTGATACCATCCAGTTTGTCAAAGCAAGTCTCATAGTTGAGTGGAAGGTCAGTTGACAGGGCATGTTATCCTGTTCATGACTGCAGGGAAATGCAGTTACATAGCCAATAGTGTGGGCGCAGGGAAGGGGTAATGAATCTTGGCTTCTCGTGGAATCTACTACAACCAGGTGATATAGAAATGGAATAAAGAATCAGATCCATGACATGCCTTCAGGAAGCTGATGGTTGAGCAGGGGAATAATATAAATATTGCAGGAGAGAATATGATGTATCATTAAAGTTACAAAGTAAAATTGGAGGAAGAAAGAAATCATGCTTAATTGGAAATGAAGACTTCAAGAGAAAATGACATTTGGATTTATTTGTAAGTACATAATCAGAAGTTGGATGAATAATATAAAAAATATATCCATCTTTAGAATACTAATCCATTTAAATACAAAAACTTGATTATTTGGCTTGACATATTTTACTTAGGTATCTTTAAAAAGTAAATTAAATAACCTAACTGCTAGTAGACCTTCTTTAGTAAATAAAATATTATTAGAAAAATAACATTTCGATGTACCATTTCATAGTTTATTACCTGTTAGTAGCATTAGTAAGAAATTAAGAATACTTACAGTCAGTGGGTAATTAATCTTTATGAGTTTTGACACACAGATTTCTTTCTTGGGAAAAAAAGTATGTGTACATTTTAGACTTGTATCTATTTGTCCTTCTGTGAGCCAGAAACCTCTATTTTACAGTTTCATGGAACTATAAAGCTTTTCCTGCACATTTTGTGGGCATTTATGGGGCCTCCTTTTGGTACTCAACATCCTAGTAGAAATCAAATATCAGAGAAGTGGGAAATATGTTCACATTCTTTTAAGTCTGAGTGCTTTTAGTTGAAGGAGTTAAGATGAAAACACCTATTAAAATGTCTGTAAAACTAAGTAATATTTCACTCTGAGCTCTCCCTGTGAACATTTCCTTTCTTGTGTGTGATTTTCTGTCCTATTTCTAGATATCTGAAGACTGAAATGTGGCCTTCAAGGAGACAAATTCCTCATTCCCCTCCTCAACATATAGTTTCTTTCTTACATTGTGTGAGACTATTTCTAGTCAGAGACTTTTGTCTTGAATCTGAAGGTGGAATTTCATATATGCGTTCTGCAAAGAATACCTATTAAGAGAGACCTGAAGAGGAATGTGTGATGTAACATAGTCCAGTAGGTATAAGCCTTTCATAAATGGAGTTATCTATGGGTGGAATCCCCAGAGGAAGCAGTGTTACCATAAATTTCATACAGCACCACTGTGGAGATTTCCTAAACGGTTCTCAAAAAAAAAAAAAAAAAAATTCGCCAAATAGCGGAATAGGAAGCATGATGTGTATCTTCACTGCTCATGAAACTTTATATTTTTAATGTTTCTTGATCTATAGAAAAACAACAAAACTTCTGAAATTATTAGATTATAGATGGTGTACTTCAAAAGATACAGAAAAAACATGTAAAGTGACCTTTTGCCCAATTTTAAAATTCCCATTCACTTTGAGAAAAATAGCCATACCAGACATACATAGATGGTTAAATGTTTTTTTTTCCTGTAATTTCTTTCTTCCCATTTGAGAAATGTTAAATTGTGTTAGTTTTAAATAGAACATGATTCTTTCATAGATGCAGGTGACATCTTTAATAAGAATTTTGCTCTAAATATCTTACATGTTCAAAAGAGCTATAAGAATCTGGAGAAGTTGTTACTGATAACTGCCTTTATTTTATTTTTTTTTAAGATTTTATTTATTTATTTGAGAGAGAGAATGAGAGACAGAGAGCACGAGAGGGAAGAGGGTCAGAGGGAGAAGCAGACCCCCTGCTGAGCAGGGAGCCCGATGTGGGACCTGATCCCGGGACTCCAGGATCATAACCTGAGCTGAAGGCAGTCGCTTAACCAACTGAGCCACCCAGGCGCCTTGATAACTGCCTTTAAAAGGAAGACTAGCTGCAATAGCCAAAATACGGAAAGAGGCCAGATGTCCTCGACAAGATGAATGGATAAAGAAGATGTGTGTGTGTACATACACACACACACACAGGAATATTACTCAGTCATCAAAAAGAATGACATATTGCCATTTGCAATGATGTGGGTAGAACTAGAGGGTATTATGCTAAGCGAAATAAGTCAGAGAAAGACAAAGACCATATGCTTTCACTCATATGTGGAATTTAAGAAACAAAACAGGTGAACATAGGGGAGGGGAAGGAAAAATAAGAGGAAAACAGAGAGGGAGACAAACCATAAGTAACTTTTAACTACAAGAGACAAACTGAGGGTTACTGGAGGGGAGAGGGAGGGGGAATGGGGTCCTTGGGTGATGGACATTAAGGAGGGCACGTGATGTGATGAGCACTGGATGTCATGTGCAACTGATGAATCAATAATTCTACCTCTGAAACTAAAATAAAATTTTTGTGCCTTAATTTTTTTTTTTTAAAAGGAAGACTAGATACATTTTTATAATTTCTTTCTACCTTGTCTCTCACACATGACTTAAGGAAAACTGAAGGTGAACCTGAGCTGAGTGAAGTGTGAAGATAATAAGTATTTTCTGTCCTTTATTTTCATTGTAAGAGATCATTGTTTATTACCTCAGAAATACTTCTATATTCTCCATTCCTTTGATTTCTGGCTAGAAATAACAGAATTTCAGGAAAATCTGAAGGCATGGAAAATGCCCTCCCTACTTTTGTGGGAGGGGAAAAAATGCTAGTAAATATGTAGGAGAGATATGTTGAGAAAAAATTTTTGAAGAATTTAATACATTTTTTTTTGCATTTTTTTCAACCTAAAGCTACTTGGCTATTTTTTCAAAGCACAAAAGGAAGTGCTTATTATTTGGTTAGCTAAATTCTATGGTGTGCATTTTATATATAAAATCATTACAAATGTAGTTGTTATAGGAACATTGTTACAGAGTTGGAGTCTGCTTTTTTTCAACAATCTATTTTTTGCCAATTTAAGAGAAGCAGACTAGAACTGAAATTGAAGAAACTATCAATATTATTGCAAAACAAGGAACATTACTATGTTTCCTGGACTTGCTGCCCTTAACAATGCAGAATGCCTCTTTTCAGAAAAAAAATGCATTATAGAGTGGCAGACAGACTAAACTGATTTCATATGAATTTTATACATGGAAATATGTCTAATTATTTTCCTTCTTTTGTTAATACCATAAGCAGTTTCTTCTTCCCATGTTTTTATTTTTAATCATCTTTCACAGACTGTTGATAACTAAGCTTTGGAACAAACTTCTTCATCTGCTCATAGTATTCTTCCCTTGTTCATGAAACCAGTATGTCTTCTAATACAAAAATGTATTTTTTATATTCTAGTAGATAGTTACTGTTCAATAGAGAAAAATGGTTTTTGTTTTAAAAATGAAATCTTTCTCTGGGGGAAGACTGTATTGGTCAGGCCTGTTAGTTTCCACAAGAGAAACCAAGCTAGATATTTAAAATGGAAGAGGGATTAATGAAAACATACTAGATATTTCCTGGTTTGTTCCTGGGTGGGATTGTTGAACGTGAGAGGAATAGGGCAGAGAAGCTTTGAGGATGTGTAGTATGGGATGGTATCCAAATTATGATTCTGTTTGTTTCATTGGAGAGCTTTCTACCTTCAGAATAGAGCCCAGATGTTTTTTCACACTTGTTAATGTATACATGTCGACTCGAACTTAGATATCTGCTGTGTGTGTTTCTGAAGCAGTTCCTTACCAGGAAGTGGCTTCCATGCCCTCACATTACTGATAAGAGTAAGACTCATGCTACAGTGTATCTGAATGAGGTTGTTCTAACACATGGCCACTGATGCTCTAGCTTCAGAGGAGGCTGAAAAGTAATTTGCTTCAACCTTGAGAGGATGGGGTTCATGTATGAAGTTCCTCAAGTTGGGAGGTTTGTTTAAGGGGTGATGGACAGCTACTATTGTGACAAATCATGGCAAAAAGACAAAAACATATAGTACCAGTAAGGAATACCATAGGATTCTGAAAGCCAGGTTTGTTACATTGCATTCTAAGAACACATAGTTCCTCACAGAAAATACTGTTAATGGAGGCACAAAGATGTCTGGGAAGATCACATCCTGGCATGTGTAGTATTTGATATGTAACAACCAGTGAAAGCAGAGCTGAAATTACTCAAATACTCTTACCGCACTCAGTGACTTAAAATGCAAGCTACAGAAATGTGGCATCATCATCACCCAGGGGCTTGTTAGAAATGTGGAATTCTAAGCTCAGTCCAATGTACACGTGAGAACCTGAATTTTACAAAGCTAACTAGGTGATTGATTGAGATTTGGGGCGGCGCTGCTCCATTAGATACTACTGTTGAGTAGCAGAATGTTTTCACTAATCACGTACTTCAACCAGAGATGCTCTACGTCTGTAGTTTAAGTGGAGGCAAGATTACCAGAACCATACTCATCAAGGCCTCTGCTTGTTCCTTGGGGTGGCGGCCCAGAGCATCTTCAAGAACTCCTACAGTTTAACAATGCACAGTGTAAAAAAAAACCACTTTTCCTAGTGTTAGACCTTTCAGGATAAGCCTACCTCGGCTCTACAAAATCATGGTGGTAAACCTCTGATTGAGACCCTCATTGATCTAGAAGATGTGTACATCCACCTACATTTCAGCTTTCAATTACAGAGAGGGTAATATCAACATTCTATTGGACAGTGAGTGGGACTGAGGGCATTCCTAAGATTGCTGAACAGTATTTCTGGATGTCTTCCACTGTTCCATAGAGAAGGATGGATAGAGAAAAGAAAAAAAGCAGTCTGGTGTCCATGAAAAACTCTCAAAGGTTTAAGAAACTAATACATTTTAAATATTTAAAAATAAAATTTTAAAAAGATCAGTCTTTTCAAATGATACATAAATCTGGGTTCCATGAATAAATTTAAAAATGTAGATGCCCTATATTGAAAACATAATCATGCAAAATATAAGTGGAGAGTAAAAGAAACATCCATAAAATTAAGACTGGAAGGAAGCTAACAACATAATAGCGAAATTAAGAATTATGAGTGCTTATAACGAAAATAACACCAGAGAAAACTGAATCTGTAGAGGAGAGAATTGAGAAACTAATCCTTTAGCAATGTAGACAAAAAAAGGAATATAAACCTGAAAGTAATGTGGGGGAGAAAAAAAACTCAGAATGTTTCATTGTACAGTTGTGTTTGCCTGAGACAAAACCACAACCAGCTGAAGAGACGGAAACTAAATTGAGCTGAAAAGACAAAACAAAACTGTTCCATATAGTTTTGAGGAATTACTGTGGTATTTAAAAAATTTTAATTTCTGCAAACATCTAACTAGAACAAATAAATCAACAATAAATGTGTACTTGAAGACAAAAATCAACAGGTCTTAGACTTCTCCGTAACAGTAACACCAGAAAACACTGAAGCAGTGTCTGAAGTTTAATTGGTAAATAATCATAAAATTAATCAGTTATCTGTGTGTAAAGGCTGTAAGCTTTGTCAGATACTCAGTGACTCAACAACTATAGAATCCAGAAAAATCACAATGCACTGAAGTTGATTACAATATAAGTCAAAATGAATGTCCTTTATTTGTTAAAAAAAAAATACACTAATGAATGCCTTTATAATAAAATATTCCGCACCAATCAGAAGGTAAAGTGTTATGCTGCAGTGATACTGAGAAATTTGTTTAGCTAATTGGTAAAATATTAGACCTTTACTTTGACCTTTTTTTATACCAAAATCATTTTCAAACAGATTAATAGAGAAAAAAAGAGAATTTCTACTACAGAAAACAGGAAAGTATAGATAAGATTTGAGGTATGGGGCCCCTGGGTGGCTCAGTCACTTGAGCTGTTGAGCATCTGACCCTTGATTCCGGTTCAAGTCATGGTCTCAGGGTCCTGGGATCCATCCCCATGGGGCTTGGCACTCAGCGGGGAGTCTGCTTGTCCCCCTCCCGGCCAGTCTGTTCCTCCCCTCCTGTACTCACTCACTCTCTCTAAAATAGATAAATATTTTTAAAAAATTGAGGCCAACAAAATGAAATTTATTCCAGGAAAATGATTTTAAAAGTCAAAAAGTGACAAAATTTTGAAAAAACTTTTTAAATGCAAAGTACATGATGTGGATATATGTACATATAATCAGTAAGAAAATCAATCTCTAATAAAGCAATCAGATACCAATTTTCTGTTATAAAGAATGTTAATAGGTGCCACCTTTACAGAAAAAAATTGAATAATAGATGTAAAATGCTCAAGAATTCAAATTACAGAAGCAAGTTAGACGGCAAGGTGTTCATCATTGCTTCATTAACACAAGTGAAAATTAGAGTTCAAATAAGGGAATGTTTTAGAGCTACAGTTTTAAAAGTGTCTTAATGTTTCTTAAGCTCTTCATTATAAAAAAATAGACTTAAAATAGTGAAACTAATTACATTTGGCTAGTCATTTCTGAATTCCTAAACAGGCAGATTTTTTTGACACTTCATTATTGTGAAATGCTTTAGAATTTATAAGTTATTTTCCCAAATATACCATTTTAGTTTTAAATCTCCCTTATAAGCCAGGAAACTCAGGGAATGACTATTTATACTTTTCAGATAGTGGCATTAATTTATTAGGCCAGATTTTTTTTTTTTTTTTTTGCTTCCTCTTCCAGTTTTATACTCTGCCTTTCTCCACCCTCTGTGCTTAATACTGGAGAGCCTGATCTCTCTGGGCTCTGTCAACATGTGTCTCTGTACTCCGGTTTCTGGAATGTGTCGACTTGTTGGAAATCACTGGCAAGAGAGGAGAGGATTAGAGGAGAAAGAGGTATTTATTGCTCTGGCTCACTCTGTTCTGTTTCAGGGTAACAGTGGCTGAATTTTTCTCTGTGGCCACAACTGCTGTTACATGGTCCCTCTTCCAAAGCTCAGCTCTCACTGGGTCTGGTATTAACGTTCCTTCCCATTATCCCTTCAGGCCTGGGAGTGGGATAAGGACTTCCTGGTATTATTAGACCCTGTGTGCTTCACGTCCTTATTGGTTAATTTAACCTTTCCCATCTTACTTCACTTATCCCATCGTGTGCTGTGCCAGCCATATGCTGTCAGGCCCGTGATGGATATGGATACCCAGGGAGTTAATGGCTCTTTCAATGATATCCTAGAAGAATATGTCACAACCGGGTTAGAGACTCTAATGTTTCTATGCTCTATTTCAGGGGCAATTTTTGCTTTAGACACTAAAGATAGGATATCTTTTTATGAGACAAAAATATGGTTTGGCTGTTTAAAATATATCTGTGGACAGACAGGTTTATTATATACACCTACTAGCACAGATGTTCTTCTTAACAAGTAGGCAAATTATGTTGTCATGTCACTAGTTCTTTTATAATGAAATATTATGTCAGTTGAGTGCAGCGGAAAGCCTTTGTGAAGGTGAACAACCTGAAAAGCAGGGAAATCAGTGACAAAGAATTTTGGTACAATACCAATAAAAGTGAAGCCATCTGCAGAAAAGTGCCCAGACAGAATTTACTTTTACTGACAGAATTCCTAAAAAAGAAAAAAAAAGAACACTACATCTGACAGGAGGCAAATCTTTGAGAAAATCCAGTGGAAATTATCTGTGATCATCCCTGTTTTTAAGCTTCGTATTTAGTACAGTTTGTTGATCCCGTGAGATATGTCCTTGGTGGAGAGATTGTGGGGTATGTTTTATGAAATAATTTATCTTTTTTAAGATTTTATTTATTTATTTGACAGACAGCGAGAGATGGAACACAAGTAGGGGGAGTGGG
Organism: Mirounga angustirostris; assembly: GCF_029215605.1. NCBI lineage: Eukaryota > Metazoa > Chordata > Mammalia > Carnivora > Phocidae > Mirounga > Mirounga angustirostris. The sequence continues at coordinate 28,974,341 of NW_026991719.1, read as the reverse complement.
AGAGGGAGAAGCTGGCTTCCCACTGAGCAGGGAGCCTGATGCGGGCTCGATCCCAGGACCCTGGGATCATGACCTGAGCCAAAGGCAGACACTTAATGACTGAGCAACCCGGGCGCCTGAAATAATTTGGTTTTTGACAGAGCTGGTAAGATGGCAGACCCATTGGTTTGCTCAATAAAAATGAATTTGATTAGCCTCATAATCATAGATGCTTTGTAAGTCAGAATTCAGTTTAATATTTGTTTTAGGAGGAACCAACATGGAAGTAACTGGTAGGGGTGCAAGGGTAAAGTGAAGAGTCGGCTGGACACTGGAGTAACTCAAATAACTGTGAGATTGAGAAGATCACATCATAGCCCCAGGAGAGCTGTTGCATTTCCTTTGGCCAGTCCCCCTCTTTCCCAGGTTCCCAAGCTGCCTTTGCAAGCCACATCAAGCCCTGTAAAACATGGTTTTATGTTGTAAACACCACAGTCTCTGGTACATAGTAAGTGTTGAGTGAATTATTGTTTTTTAGCGAAGATGTAAGTTATTAACCAAATAAAAGCAGGAAGAGAAAATATAATTCACACATGCAGGCCTATTAAATGCATATGTCAAATTTATCACAAGCCAAGCAAAGGAATGTGCAGTTAGATATGTCTTAATTGTTAAAGATGTCTGACCATTCTAGACCTAAAGAGCACAGAAAACATTTCTTCTAGACCTTATACCTGAGGCTTCAAGTAGGAGTAATGTAGAAAAACAAGACCTCAACAGTATCTGTCTGGCACACCCAACAGGGTATTTCCTTTGGACATATCTTGTATTTTCACAAAACCAATGGGAGGACATAGCACCTGAGCACTGCTTGTTAAGTCCAATTGCGTAGAAGAGTGAAATTTTTTTTTAAAATATGGTCCCCCTTGGGGCGTCAGGGTGGCTCAGTAGTTAAGCGTCTGCCTTCGGCTCGGGTCTGCAGGGATGGAGTCCCACATCGGGCTCCCCGCTCGGCGGGAAGCCTGCTTCTCCCTCTCCCACTCCCCCTACTTGTGTTCTCTCTCTTGCTGTGTCTCTGTCAAATAAATAAATAAAATCTTTAAAAAAAAAAAAACATGGTCCCCTTATGAAGGCTAAAGTTGTATTATGTATCTTTTCTTGACTAAAGGGTATTTGTATAAGGAGCTGTGGCTTGCCACTGTGTTCATAAAAATTAGGGTCTTCTGGAGAGCCTTGGGGGCTACCACCAGGGATGGAGGGGCGGTATAGCCAGCAGAGTCAAGTGTTCTGTCCCCAGTGTGAAAGTTTGATTCTCAGCTTGTATAAATATCTCACAGATAGATGGATGAATATATAGTACTTCGAGATACAACCATCAACTGGGCTGAGCAACAAGTTTGAGGTTGTATTCCTTGTCAAGTTCAAGTCTAGGATACCAGTGAATAAGGAAACCAGATAGGCTGATAGGAAACTTAGCATTACTGTGTGAAAGTTAAGATAATTCTAAGAATCTGTTTTCAGTGGATGAACTTCTTATCAGTACACAGATGAACGGTGGGAGTCCCTAAGTGCAAAGACAAGGCTTTGATCAAAAACATCAGAAGAGAAAATAAGCCTGGAGTGGAATTTTCTGGCAAGAAAATGAAGAGCACATAGAATTAAGACTTGTGGTAAAAAAAAATGATTGCTGTTAAGAGATTGAGACCCAGAATGCAAGTAATTTTCACTTTACATGCTAACAGGAATGTGGTATGGATTTGGAAACAGTGAGTTGTGAAAGATAATGAGTTTTTATCTAGTGTTTCCAAAAAATGTCATGATTCGCCAATGGCGGAAGCTCTGAGCATGTAGGACATGACTGCCAGCAAATATGCACTAGGTTTGAGTCCAAATGCTTTGTCATTTCCTCAGTGAGGGCTTCCAGTAGAACCGTACTTAAAGTATGCCTGCCTCTAGCTTTTCTTTGTTATCATTAATTTTGATTATTTTATTCATACCTTTTACTAAAATTACTAAATATATTAAAGTTATTTTGTCTATTTGTTTGCTTGCCTGTTCACTGCCTACCTCCTCTCCATGAGGAAAGATAGCACGTCAGTCCTTTTCTCTTAGATCTCTGACACCAGCTGGACAGCAGGAGCTTAGCAGTATTTCTTGAATGAAAGAATAAATGAAGGAAAGAGAGCTGCATATTTACCAACACTGTTTCAAGTGTTACCATGGTGTCCCTTGCTTTGACCAATTGTATTATTTCTCATGAAACTTGAATGAAACCTTGTCAGGTATATTCTCTCACAAGCTGCTATTAGTTAAAGTAGGGTCTCAAAAGTCACAGGGAGCTTTTCCCCCAAGATGTTCTCTCACTTCTAGAAAGCCGTCATCATCTTTATTGCTGTTTATGTCCTTTGATGTCTTGTGTGACTCAAAACACTGTGTATGATTTCTGCATCATTAATACAATGGACCATTTACCTCCATATTCTGCTTTTTATATGACTGGCATTAAATTTGTTGATGATTATGAAGGGATGACTCTTAACTTGGGAATAATTTATAGTAGTATTTTGGGAAGAGCTTACTTCATAACCTGGGACTTCTTTATAAGACACAGAAAATTACCATTTTAAAGGAAAAACATCAAACATTACTATTCCTAATGCTGTTCTATACAAGGTTTTAACAAGACTGAAAGTCCTGTAATATGTCTGTATGATGAACTGAAGTTTTCATTAATGCATGAGTTACAGATCTGGTAGTAAAAGGTGATTGCAGAGATAAGATTTAAAAAACTAATTCCCAATTATAATTCTGATTTTTTTTTAGGATGGACATTATATACTAGCAATCTAAATAGCACTATCTTGCCTCTTAATTAGATAAGACTGCAGGTTTATATTGGCTATAGAAATGGGTAGTAATATCAATGATAGAACCTATCCACATATTAGGCAGCACTCTTAAAGTAGACAGGAAATACATAATATTAACTGACACTCTTGTAACATTTTCTATTAATAGGATCTTTTCCAAGCACTTGATAAACTTAACATACATAATCCTTCAAGAGTTCTGTGAGGGGCTGCCTGGGTGGCTCTGTTGGTTAAGTGTCTGGTTGGTTAAGCATCTGACTTTGGCTCAGGTCGTGATCTCATGGTCATGGGATCAAGCCCCACTTTGGGCTCTGCACTCAGCGGGAGACTGTTTCTTTTCCTCTGGTCCTCCCCCTGCTTGTGCGCTTGCTCACCTGCACGCACTCTCTCCCCATAAATAAATAATATCAAAAAAAAAACAGTTCTGGGAGGAAACTGTTGGTATTTTAATAGAGAAGGAAACCAAGGTACATGGAGGAGCTATGCCCAGAGTCACAGCCATTAACTGAAAGATCTGGAATTCACACCCAGGCATTCTGTTAACAGTGTATATGCTCTTTAACCCTGGGATATACAAGTCACTGGAGCTTATTTAAATATTTTAATGTTATTTTTATTCACAAAGGTTTTAAAACATAGGGCCAAGCTAGAACTTGACAACTAAGGGTTCTAGAGGGGAGGGGGGTGGGAGGATGGCTTAGCCTGGTGATGGGTATTAAAGAGGGCACATTCTGCATGGAGCACTGAGTGTTATACGCAAACAATGAATCATGGAACACTACATCAAAAACTAATGATGTAATGTGATTAACATAACAATAATAATAATAATAAGTCAGTAATTATTCAGCCCTATCCATCTAATAGGGTTGACAGGAGAGAACTTCATTAAATTGGATCATTGTTCCAGTGTTACCCAAGCAGGTTGTGGGAATTAAATGTATCCAGATATTCGTTCTTTGAAAATGGTAAAGTATTGTTATCTCTGCCTGCTGACTTTATCATATGCTATAGCTAGCTATCTTAAAACCATACATCCATGGTTTTTGATATGCTTTAAATACTTAGTAATGCACAACATTAATAATTTAAAGAAACTATATGATTATCTCAAAAGATAACAGTTACAATTTAATAAAATTTATTCAGGGTAAAATTTTTTAGTAAACTGGGATGAGAATATTTTTATCTGAATGATTATGGCAAAACTGATAGCATTTTGACTGAGATGGGGAATACAAGGAAGATGACTATTATCACTACCCCTCTTCATCATGATACTAGAAGTACTAATCAGTGCAATAGGCTGAAAAAAAATGAAATTATAGAATTGGAAAGAGAATAGCAAACATCTTTATTTGTGGATTGTAGCATTGTATTCCTGTAAAAACAAAATAATGTTCAAAAAACAACCTGAGTTTAAAAGCCTTAACAAGGTTTCTGGACTTAAAAAAACCAGTATAGTAAAATTAGGTAGTGACTTGAGCGAAAATTGCAGATTAGGCCCTTCCATAAATCCTCTTCTCCATAAAAGCAATGAGAACATGGAAAACATTCTCAGCATCAAATTTTTTTCCAAACTCTGGAAATTAAGCAAAGGTCTTCAGCAATCCAGGTAGTGTTTATTGAAAAACAATGACTAGACTTTTGGTTTTGGCTCAGGTCATGATCTCAGGGTCACAAGATCGAGTTCCGCGTCAGGTTCCATGCCCAGCATGGAGTCTGCTTGAGATTCTCTCTCTCCCTCTCACTCTGCCCGCTCATGTGTGTGCACGCTCTCTCTCTCTCAAATAAATAAATCTTAAAAAAAACAGTGACTGAATCTTGTTAAGTATAATGACCCTCCACTCCTTTTTCTGAGTTAACTCTTAAAACCAGCAACCTGGGGACAGGAGTAAGCTTGGAGCTCCATCCAAGCCCCATTCCCAGAAAATTGTCGTTATTTTCCCTGTCTGGTTGGTCCACGGAAGATCTTACTCTTAATACTGTCTTTATTTGACCTGATTGAGAGTTCACATAGTATTAACAGCCTTTTATGGGGATGAGTCTTGAAAACAATAAAAGGCAAATACTTAACATTGCAGTTGCCTATAGTAGAAGGTAAAAGTTGAAGTAAACAATAGGCTAATCCAAAAGCTTGAAAGTAAAATCCAAGTAACAAGATGTATATGCAATGCTCTGAAAAGCTACAGTATCTTTCTCAGAGTCCAAAAGGCCATGCACATGCATAGAACTTTGTACATACCCAGAATTGTACATAGTGTAGGAAAGCCCTAAGAATATTCTAGTCTCTAACCTCAGGCTGAGCTTAAGGTTTTGCCAATACAGGAAGTGAAGATAAGAGTTATACAGTACCTTGCTGAACTTTGGTATCACCAACCTGCACACACAGCCCCTTAGGAAAGATTGCAGATTTATTGGTTCCAGGAATTTAAGCAAATTTCTGTCTAATCATTAGTTGGCTTGTAAGATGCTGAAGAGAGACTTCAGTGGCCACATGTGACAATTCAAGCTGTCTTGAATTCAGAAAAGTCGCTAAACACACAAAATAATAACAGGCAAAAAACAAACTTTGGGGAGGGAGTACAGTCTAATCTCCAGAATTGCCACATTATATTAGTTTAAATGCCCAGTTTAAGAAGAAAAATACTAGTACTTGCTTTGGCAGCACATACACTAAAATTGGAATGATAAAGAGAACATTGGCATGGCCCCTGTGCAAGGATAACCTGCAGATTTGCGAAGCATTCCATAAAACAGAAACTAGATGTGGAAAAAAAAATTAATGGCCCATCTCTAGGAAGAAAAAATAAAAGCCAACAATTTTCTCTAGAGCCCATATCTTGGACTTAATGGAAAAAGTTTAAATCAGCCAGTTCAACTATGTTTAAAGAACTGAAAAAAAAAAAAAGGTTTAAAGAACTAAAGGAAAATATGAGCATGTGTCTCACCAAAGGAGAATACTAAAGAAGAGATAGAAATCACATGAAAATGGATAAAATTTAGAATTTCTGGAGTGGAAAAAAATGTAAGAATATTAAATATTAGGTTCTGTGTGTAAGGAGCTTGGAAGTCACCATTCTGTCCTAACATCCAGTGAGAAAAAAATGAACAGACTTAAAAATGAACAGTTCTCCTAGGATCCATAAAAGAGATCAAGACACAAGGAAGACTATAATTCTCAAGATCAAAGAAACATAGACAAATACTGGGAGTCAAAGATCACCAGAGTAGAGACTCATGAGTGGAAACTATCACATGAACAAGTACAGGGGTAGGAAAAGTTGACCTGTAATTGTTAGAGGCTCATTGTGACACCCTACCCTCCAAATTTTGTGGGATTTACCTCCAGGAGCTTTACCAGTTTCTTTTTTTCTTTTTCTTTTTTTTTTTTTTAAAGATTTTATTTATTTGCAAGAGAGAGAATGAGAGACAGAGAGCATGAGAGGGGGCAGGGTCAGAGGGAGAAGCAGACTCCCTGCTGAGCAGGGAGCCCGACGTGGGACTCGATCCCGGGACTCCAGGATCATGACCTGAGCCGAAGGCAGTCGCTTAACCAACTGAGCCACCCAGGCGCCCCAACCAGTTTCATACAATAAACATCACAGAAAATTGCCTTCCTGCTTTTGGCAGGGGGATGGAAAAGTAACTCTTTTGATATTTGCCAGAGACACATTGTTCTTTTTAACAATGCCTGCCCTCAAGAGAAACTATTTAACCAGAGCCTGACTGACCTGAAGGAAGAGAAATACCTAGTCAGTCCCAGACTTGCATATGAGAGAAAGGAAATACTCAACTCCAGCCTCCTAGAGCCATCCTGCCCTACCTAAGGAAGGCTACATACTATATAATTTCAACTACATGACATTCTGTAAATGGCAAAACTATGAAGACAGTAAAAACTTCAGTGGTTGCCAGGGGTTGGGATGAATACACAGAGCACAGAGGATTTTTAGGGCAGTGAAAATACTCTGTATGATACTAAAATGATGGACACACATCATTATACATTTGTCAAAACTCGTAGAGTGTCCAACAGCAAGAGTGAACATTAAGATAAACCATGGACTTTGGGTGATAGTGGTCTGTTAATATAGGTTCATTACTTGAGAACAAATGTACCACTCTGGTGAGGGATTTGATAATGGGAGAGTCTATACATGTGTAGGGGCAGGAGGGACATAAGAAGTATCTGTATATTACACTCAATTTTCCTGTGAACCTAAAACTTTTTTTAAATGTCTTAAAAATACTAACTGTAGATATCAACAGGTTTTTTGAGTGGGCAGAAGAAATTATTAGCCATCTTGAAAATAGATCAATTGAGATAATCCAGTCTGAACAACAGAAAGAAAAAAGAATGAAGAAAATTGAAATGAGTCTCAGAAACCTCTGAGACACCCTCAGGTGTATTGAGATATGCACAGTGGACATTCCAAAAGAAGAGATGAAGAAAAGTTCAACAAACAATATTGAAAGACATAATGGCTGAAATATTTTCAAATATGAAAACACTAATCTGTACATCCAAGAAACTCAACAAATTCCAAGTAAGATAAACCGAAAGAGATGCGTACATGGACACATCTTAAGAACAGCTAGAGAGAAGCTCTCACATAACCTCACATACAAAGGTCCTCAATCTGATTAAAAGCTATTTACTCATCAAAAGCCATGGTGGTCAGAAGGCAGTGGGATAACATACTAAGAATGGTGATGGAAAAGAAAGAAAGTCAACCAAGAGTTCTATATCCAACAGAACTATGCATCAAAAAATTGGGAGAAATTATTACATTGACAGATAAACACCTAGAGAATTCATGGCTAGTAGATCAGCCCTACAAAATATAGGAGGTTCCCCAGGATGAAATGAAAGGGAAATTAGACCATAATCTGCAAGAAGGAAGAGTGGTGGTTGATGAAACATAAATGACAGTATAAGGATTTTGAGAAAATCCTACACAAAATAATAGAAAAGTGAAGGAAGCAACGTATTAAAAGGAATTATAGACCATGTTCAAGTAGAATTTATTTCAGGAATGCAAAGTTGGTTCAAAATATGAGAACCAATGATCTAATTTACCTTATTAATAGAGATTCAGAAAACACATGCCAAAACAAATGCCAACAAAGCATTTGACAAAATCCAACTTTTCATGATTAAAAAATATACTCAGCAAACTGGGGATAGAAAGTGTATTACCTTTCTATAGCTGCTGGACCAAATTATTATAACAGTCACTTTTATAATACAATTTTTTCTCTTTAAAGATTTTATTTATTTATTTGACAGAGAAATAGCGAGAGCAGGAACACAAGCAGGGGGAGTAGGAGAGAGAGAAATAGGCTTCCCGTGGAGCAGGGAGCCCGATGCAGGCCTCAATCCCAGGACCCTGGGATCATGACCTGAGCTGAAGGCAGACACTTAACGACTGAGCCACCCAGGCACCCACTACAATTTTTTTCTTACTGTACAGTTTCATGTCCAAAATGAGCCAAAATGAGTCTCACTGGAATAAAGGTAACAGTTGGGCTGCATTCATTTCTGGAGGCTCTAGGGGAGAATCTCTTTTCCAGACCTAAGTAATTGGAAAGATACCCCATAATCATGAATTGGAAGACTTAATCATTTTAAGATGGTAATATCCCCAGAATGCATCTACTGATTCAACACATTTTCTACCAAAACTCTAGCTGTCTTTTTTGTTGTTGCAAGAATTGAAAAGTGGATCCTAAGTATCATATGGAAATTCAAGTGATGCAGTATAAGCAAAACAATGTTGAAAAAGAATAGCAAAGTTGTAAGATTGATTTTCCATTTTCAGAAGTTACCACAGAGTTGGAGTAATCAAGACTATTACACTGTTATGAGGATAGACATATAATGGAATAGAATTGAGAGTTCAGAAGTAAACTCATAAATTCATAATTGATTTTTTTTAATCAGAGTTCTAAGATTTTGTGGGGGGAAATAATATTTTCAACAAATTTGGTGGAAAGACAACTAGATATGAAACTGAGATGCCACTCCCACCATTTACAAAAATTAATGAACAAATACCATATGATTTCACTCATATGGAATTTAAGAAACAAAAGAGGTGAACATAGGGGAAGGGAAGGAAAAATAAAAGATGAAAATTGAGAGGGAGGCAAACCATAAGAAATGCTGAACTCTAGGGAACAAACTGAGAGTTGCTGGTGGGGAGGTGGGTGGAGGAAAGGGGTATTTGGTTGATGGGCATTAAGGAGGGCTCTTGATATAATGAGCACTAGGTGTTATGCAACAGATGAATCACTAAATTCTACTTCTGATACTAATAAAAAAAATAATGAGGTCAATAATATACCGATACAAAATAAGTTTAATTTTCTCCCCATTAAAATGGCAGTTTCTTAGATTATTGGTCTGCTTTTAATAAGAGATTATAAAAGGTTTTTCTTTACCTTTTGTATTATCTGCGAAGGAAATATTCTATGTCTTATCAAAATAAAAAAAATTAAAAATGGATAAAAAACTTAAGTGAAGAACTGAAATGATATTTTTATAAGAAAACAAAGACCCAAATCTTCCTTATGCTGGATTAGGCAGTGGTTTCTTAAATGTGACCCCCAAACCACAAAGAGCCAAAGAAAAAGTAGATAAATTAACTATGCTGAAATAGAAGACATTTTTGATTCAAAGTAAGCTATCGAGAAAAGTGAACATAGAAACCACAGAATGGGAGATAATAGTAAATTGTATATTTGATCAGAGTCTAGGATCTAGAATTCATAAACAAGTCTTAGAACTTAATAATACAAAGGAAATTAACCCAATCAAAAATGGGAGGATGCTTTGATTAAATATTTTTCTAAAGAAGATATAAAAAGAGCCAATAAGCACATGAAAAGATCCTCAGGATCATTAACTCTTAGGGAAATGCAAATCAAAATAAAAGAGACCACTTCACACCCACTACAATAGGTAGAAAAAAATATGCACATTAGTAAATTTGGTGTGGATATGGAGAAATTGGAACCCTCATAAATTGCTGGTAGGGATGTAAAATGGTGGAACTCTTGTAGAAACTGCTTTGGTCATTCCTCAAAAAGTTCATTGTAGGGTTACAATATGGCTCAGCATTTCATTCCTAGGTACTGAAAATAATTGAAAGCACAAAATAATTGTACATGAATGTTAATGGCATTGTTGCTCATAATAGCCAGAAACTGGAAACCATCCATATGTTGGTAAATGGTTAGACAAAATGGTATATCCGTACAGTGAAAGATTCCATCATAAAAAGTGAAGAAATACTGGTACATGCTACAATATGGATGAATCTTTAAAACATGCTAAGTGAAAGAAGCCAAACACTGAAGTATACGTATAATTTCAATTATAAGATATCCATAATAGAGAAACTTATGGAGGCAGAAAGTAGGTTAATGGTTTCCAGGGGTTGTGGATGGCCATGGGAAGTGAATGTCAATGGGCATGTGGTTTCTTTTTGAAGTGATCAAAATGTTCTGGAATTGTATAATGCTGACAGTTGCTCAAGTTTGTGAATATACTAAAAATCACTCATTGTACACTTGAAAGGGGTAAATTTAATGGTATGTGAATTATAGCTCTATAAAAATTGAAAATATATTAATGAATATTTAGAAAGTGAAATTTCTAAGAAAGGAGCCATTTACAACAGCATCAGAATCAAGTACCTACAGGAGAATCAAACAAAAGATGTATACAACCATCACAGAGGAAATAATAAAACTTTATGGAGAGATAAAAGAATAAAAAAAAAAAGGGAAAAACCTCCCTTGTTCATGAATTGGAATGTTCAGTATTAAAAAGGTGAAAATTCCCTGAAAACTGACTGTAAAACAATCAAAATAAAAATCACAACAGGTGTTTTGTTTTATTATGTTTTGCTTTGCAATTCAGCTAGCCAATTCTAAAATTTATAGCAAGCTGTAAATGGCTTAGGAAAGCAAAGACATACTTGAAGTGAAACAAAAAGGCAGAGCTTCTATAATATAACATGGCATATAAAACTGTGGTAAACAAGACCATAGACAAGTAGACCAATGGAACAGAATAGAGAGCATGGAAACAGATCTTGGCATGATACTAGAGGTGAAAAAAATAAAACTTAGATCACAACAAGTTTAGAACCAATTCTATATATAACAAAAGACAGCAAGTGTTGGAGAGGATGTGGAGAAATTGGAACCCTTGCTCATTGATGGTGGCATTGCAAAATGGTACAGCTGCTGTGATAAACAATATGGAGATCCTGCAAAAAATTAAAACAGGAACTAGCATATGATTTGGCAAACCCTCCTCTGGGTATTTATCCAAAAGAATTAAAATCAGGATTTCAAAGAGCTTTTAGCACTTCTATGTTCATGGCAGCACTATTCACAATAACCAAATGTGGCAACAACACAAATGCCCATGGACAGATGAGTGGATGAGAAATGTAGTATATGTAAAAATGGAGTACTCTTCAGCCTTTAAAAAGAAATTTTGCCATAAGCGACAACATGGATGAATGTCGAGGACATTATGCTAAGTGAAACCTTGTCACAGAGAAACAAATAGTACATGATTCTACTTACATGAGGTATATGTAATAATAAAATTAAGAGAATCAGAGAGTGGTTTGGTGGTTGCCAGGGGCTAGGGGGAGGGGAAGGTGGGGAGTTACTAATCAACAGGCATAAAATTTCAGTTAAGCATGATGAATAAGCTCTAGAGATCTACTTATAACATTGTCTCTTTCATCAGTGATAATGTAGGCTTAAAATTCATTACGAGGGTAGATGTCATATTCGGTGTTCTTACAACAATTAAATTAATTTTTAAAGAAACCAATATATGAAATGTTTCCTTTTGTTGTTTATGAGTATGAAGATAAAAAAATGTTATGACAGTAGATGGATTGAAATGTTACTATAATTCATTTCCTGCTGATTATTCATTTTATAATTACTTTCCTGAAACCCAGGGTATCAGTGGATTTCGATACATAAATTTATACTATATACATATAATAACTAATACTTTTGTAAAATTATCATTTTCTTTATCAGATCACTATGCTATCAGAAGGTATTTATATAGTTTCATAATATGCTCAAGTCTGCTATTAAATGACACATGTGTTCCTAAAAATCATTGCATTGTGCAAAATAGTGGAATAAAAGCCATAGGGCTTACAGAAAATGGAGATAAAGGAAAAGCACTAAAAAAAGTTTTGTCATTGTCACATAAAATACATAGGGATCTAATGAGAATGATATCACGATTTTATACATGTTAGATAGGCAGTTAATACGTATATAAATACTTCAATAAGTCAGGTACTTTACCTTGTAAAAGACCTGAAATTTGCTGTGGACACAGGCATGGGGAGAGTTTGTATTTGTGTTATTGTGAAGTGATAGAAGGTGAGCTATCTGAAATCAGAAGTAAAATTGTAATACGAGATGTGGTTGTGGTCGTAGCTGGTATATGCTTGAGGTGTGTGCATATGTTTTATATGCTTCTGCATTGTTCTGTTCAGTGAGCTGCAATTTTCTGAGTTTACCTAGTAGTTCTCATGGAAAAAATCCTGCACAAATGCAGCACATAATTTGTGTTATGCTTATATTGTTCCTAACATTACAATTGCACTGAAACAAATTGATGTTCTCAGAACAAGTGTTATAGCAGAACTGATTATAACTCCCTTTTGCCCTCCTGAATACTGAGAGATTTCAAATGTAATTCACCGAGTATGCCTTACTTACACTTATATTTCCAGTGGAATACTACATGTAAACTTGTATCAAATCTAAATAACATAAATTTAATACATAATATTTGAAATAGCTCTGTAGGATCCATATTGGCTGTTGTACTTTATTTTGCTTGCAGATAATTCATATTAACTAAATTTGGCAGCTTCCAAAGAGAGTAGAAGTAAATGTGTATACTGAATTACAAGTTAATTCTTTTTTTAAATGGTAAGGTTCCTAAAGTGAAATATATAGTATGTATGTTAATTCCCATGAAGGTAATAAAAAATTCCTAAAATGCACTTACAGAGTTCATCATTAGGTATAATTTCACCCTTGCCTGTATGAACACAGTTCTCCATAAAATCAAATCACTGGGCCTGCCTGGTGATGGGTATTAAAGAGGGCACATACAGAATGGAGCACTGGGTGTTATATGCAAACAATGAATCATGGAACACTACATCAAAAACTAATGATGTAATGTATGGTGGTTAACATAACATAATAAAAAAATCTTAAAAAGAAAAACATCACTAGGAACAGCATATGTGTCTAAGAGCAGAATAGAGTCATAACGCTGGTAAGAGGTTTAATGTTCTGGGGATCAATAAGATACCTAAGTGCATTCTTAAGATGCTGGTTGTGCAGTATTTATTGCTTTTGATTGATTACTGAAATATGAAATACCGCATTTCCATAAGTAGTTCTTTTTCTCATAAACAAAAGGCAGAAATCAAAGGGGAAAGTCAAGCTCTCAAAGAAGACTTGGGACATTTTCCTCCATAGGAAATAATTATGAAATAACTACAACACAGAAACCAAAACTAATTATGAAAACTTAATTTGGAAATGTTAAAAGCCAACACGCTGTCAATGTGCCAAAGGCCACATATATAATTAAAATGTAAAAAATAACTATTATAAATACTTAGTATAAGGCATTTTTAAAATATTTAAAATAAAAAATTGACAACTTTATATAATAATAATTGCTTGGCTTTTAATCTGATTGGGATACATTTTTAGTGCATTTCAGTATAAAAACACATTTGGATCCTTGAAATTTCTGGCACATTTTGAGAATTAGAGCCACTAAATAAATCAAGCCACTCATAAGTACATATTGCAGATGAATTTATTCTTTTATTTATTATAACTACATCAGAATTATTAGTTCATTATGTCTTTATAATATTTTCTATGAAAGTCTCTTTGTTTTTACCTCATTTGAACTGTCCAGTAATCCCGAGAATTTGGCTTGGAATGTTGAAAGTATAAATGATTTTTTTTTTTAAAGATTTTATTTATTTATTTGAGAGAGAGAGTGAGAGAGAGAAAGAGCACAAGAGGGGGGAGCGGGAGAGGGAGAAGCAGACTCCCTGCCGAGCACGTAGCCCGATGCGGGACTCGATCCCGGGACTTCAGGATCATGACCTGAGCCGAAGGCAGTCGCTTAACCAACTGAGCCACCCAGGCGCCCGAAAGTATAAATGATTTTAGAGTTAAGCTCATTTTACCAACAAGGAAACTGAGGCCTGAAGGGGAAGAAATGAACTTTTATCACCCTATGGTTTAGAACCAATTCTGTATAAATTCTTCCATCTATTTTCTTCCTTGATAAATTGCTATACTTTGTTACTGGTGGCATCAGAGAAATAGGCAGAATAAAAAAAGACTTACCAACTCAATATGTTCTTTTTAAAAGTGAATGGTTCAGTTATTTTTAAAAACACTTTCCATGTTCTCAGAACCGTGATTAAGAATGTTAGAAAATTCCTATGATTGATCAAAATGTAGCTGTGAGAGATTTCCCATATAAAATAAATTAATAACAAAGCAAATTGTACAAATCACAGTGGAAGGCACAGGTTGGGGGTGAGACCTCGTGTTATATATGGAAAGAGCATTAGGGCCAAAGTATTCTTGGGTCATGTCAAAGCTCCTCTATACCAGTGCTTTTTGACCTTGAGTGGGTTTCATGGCCTAAATTTTCATGCATTAGCATGAGAAGAGTCATCTTTACATTTCACTGTTTTAAGGATTGAATAAAATAATACGTAAAACATATCTGGTTCTAACTGGAATAATAGATTTTTTTTTTAGATCTTATTTATTTATTTGGCAGAGAGAGCATGCACAAGCAGGGGGAGTGAAAGAGGGAGAGGAAGAAGCAGGCTCCCTGCTGAGCAGGGAGTCTGATGAAGGACTGGATCCCAGGACCCTGAGATCATGACTGGAGCCGAAGGCAGATGCTCAACCGCCTGAGCCACCCACGTGCCCCTGAAATATAGATTCTTAATAAAAGGAAGGGCCAGGAGCACCTGGCTGGCTCAGTTGGTTAAGTGTCTGACTCTTGATTTCTGCTGGTGTCATAATCTAAGGGTCTCAGGATGGAGCCCCATGTCAGACTCTGCGCTGGGAGGTGAGTCCACTTGAGGATTCTCTCCCTCTCCCTCTACCCCTCTTCCAGCTCGTGTGCCCTCTCTCTCTAACATAACTAAATAAATCTTAAAAAAAAGGAAGGGCCATTAATAGTTATCAGATGAGCTAAGAAAAGGAAAGTATTATGGTACAATTATAGAACATATGACCTTCCTTCCTTATAATAGAGTAGGTATACGCTAGATGAGAAATTATTGATGGGAAGACAATTCAGGATCAAAGGCATGAGATAAGCACACTGTGAAGATGCAAGAAATAAAATGACATTTTGGTGAATAGGACAAGCTGAACTACTACATATGTAGAAGTAGTGGTATGTACAGTTAAAAGTAAACTAGGATCAGACAGTGGAAGGCAAAAAGCCAGAAGGCCAAATGCATAGCTTTGTCACTGCCCCCCCTCCAAAGGCCAAAAAGCCATGAACCCATGGGTAGTAGAGAGCATATAAAAGTTACTGGAAAGGGACGCCTGGGTGGCTCAGTCAGTTAAGTGTCTGCCTTCGGCTCAGGTCATGATCTCAGGGTCCTGGGATCAAGTCCCACATCGGGCTCCTTGCTCCTCAGGGAGCCTGCTTCTCCCTCTCTCTCTCTGCTTGTGCTCTCTCTGTCAAATAAATAAAATCTTAAAAAAAAAATGAAGCTCTAAAAAAAAAAAAAGTTACTGGAAAATCAGAGAGGGAGACAAACCATGAGAGAGTCTGGACTCTGGGAAACAAACTGAGGGTTACAGAAGGAAGGGGGATGGGGGGATGGGGTAACCAGGCGATGGGCATTAAGGAGGACACCTGTGGTGATGAGCACTGGGTGTTATACGCAACTAATGAATCATTGAACACTACAACAAAATTTAATGATGTACTATATGCTGGCTAACTGAACATAACAATAATAAAAAAAAGTTACTGGATAACAGAGGTGGTTAGAGTAAGATTTACAGGGTACACAGATTGGAAGTCAGGGGAAAAAAATTTATAATCGACCCTGTATATTTAGGGTCATTGTATTTTATAATCTTGTAATGAATGGATTGGTGTACTTTATGAAACCAAATTTTAAAAGGTTAAAATCCTAAAACTTAGATTAAACTCCCTTGGTAATTATTTGTAAATAGTTTGCCAATTTAGTTTTAGATTGGAAGATATAAGTGAACATAAAGTCATTTCTGTGACTCTGGAGTCAGGCTAAACATGAATTTAATAATAATAAAAGTTCTATAGAACAAAGCCAGAGATAAAATATTATTATGGGCCTTGTATCCTCCTCTCATTTTTGAGCACACATCCTACAGGAAACTGAGGCAAGAGATGTGAATCTGCTGTTTGCTCAGAACCCCGAATTTCCATGTGCCTCTCAGAATGGAAGTACTTAACTTTCCTGAGTGTGAGGCATATGAGACCAAACCTAATGACTGTTTCTTCTGGAACCCCACTGAATAAATAGCTGTCTGTACCCATTATGAAGGAAAACTTGTCTGGTGACACTTACTGCGATATGTTTGTCCCCAGTAGAGTGCCATAAGTGAGCGATGTTGGTTCCCAAGGTGATACATTCCTAAGGCATTTTTAATGATAATTTTTAGTATGTATGTTTTTATTTTAATTTCAGAACGTAGCTCTTTGAAGATTGAGCTGCATTTTCATAATAAAAATATTTATAGCAAAGGAGTGTACATATTTTGTCATAGACCTATCTAGCACATTGTGGGATTGTAGCTAAAAGTGTGTTTGATAATCAGCTTGGTTTCCTTAGATCCAATTTCTTTATATTTTGCTTTCCAAAGGACATTACACCCTTGTTGAGTTATATCAGAGATCATTTTTTGGTAGTTAGCATACTTTAACTGAAAAATAATAGTGTTTAGGAGAGAAATGTTGAAGTATTGAATAGGGAAAGAAAAAATAATTTTTGACTTTTGTCTTCTTTTCTTCACTACCCTACCTAACTCAGAGAAACACACCCAGAAAATAATGGTGAGTTCTTTAACTTCAGGAAATCATCCTTTTAAAGGCTGGTGTTAAGTGTATACAGTAAAATATGTGGTTTCTGTGTTGGACCCCGGAATGCTTCACGTAACTTTTTCAAAAACTGTGTTTTGTCTCATCTGAAGTGATAATCCTATTGTGAATACCAACCAAGTCTAAGAACAGGTAAATTTCTTACAGGTATACGGGGCTTGGGAAAATAGTTTGAGTGGATGCATTCAAATAAGTCACAACTATTATATCCACGATTAACTTAATTATAATGTACCCAGGGACACAACTCCAGAACACTGAGTCCTGTGTGATGAATTAAAGATAGGCTGCTAAATTTGTTCTTATCATAACACAATCTTTTGGTTTAAGCCATTTGAATTTTTATTAATATTTTTATGGATATTAGCTGAGTTTCTGTTTTGAATTAAAAGAGCAGAGATATATAAAGGCATAATTCCCTTGAGGTATAATATCAATCTTTTGTTCAGTGGTTAAATGTTTAAAGTCGTTAAACACTGGCAAGACCAGCTACTAATTTTAGTAGCCCAAACTTAATCTCTGTATGCAGTCATGTAGAAAATAAGTTTCAGCTTATTTAAAATCAGATTGAGCCAAGGAATATGCAGGAATTAAGTATAATGTTTTACCTTTATCAACTTGAGCATTTGTATAGGTCCTCTTTCAAGTAGAGGTAGAGTAATTTGAAAGGGGGAAGCACTGTTAAATTGTAGATTTTTTTTTTTACATCTTATATCTCACTTCTAGAAATGCTTAGCTTCTTGAAAAGTACTTAAAGCAGAGTTAAATTAGCTTCTTTTTGTGTATTTAATGATGTATATTTACCTTAGTATTTGAAAGCTTAAAATAAATTATTAGATGCGTTTTTCATGGCTCTCGTCTTTTGGTAAAATGTTTTTTCAGCTTCTGCTATAAACATAACTTCATGGCCTAACATTTATCATTTAAAAATATTAAGTACCCACCAAAACCTGGCACTATGCTTGGCATAGAGGTAAAATGGTGATCAAAAACATATGTCAGTATTTTCATGGAGTTAATGGTTTGGTAGCTCTACCTTAATCCAGTATACACTAGTGTGTCTGGAGTCATTATGATTGTCAAAACCTGATTGCGGGAGGAGGCAGTGTGCTGTCGGGATCTGATGGATAGAGACAAGGGATGCTGCTACCCAGCTTACGTTGCACAGAATGGCCACCCACAGCAAAGCATTTTGGAGCCCAAATGCAATTGATGTCACAGTTGAGAAACGTTGCTCCTGTATAAAAATGGCATAGATTAAACAATTCCACTATTGAATGCAGGAGTAACTTCCAAGATAACTACTTTGAAAGACAGGAGGCATGGGGATGCCTGGGTGGCTCAGTCGGTTAAGCGTCTGCCTTCGGCTCAGGTCATGATCCCAGGGTCCTGGGATGGAGTCCCACATCGGGCTCCCTGCTCAGCGGGGAGCCTGCTTCTCCCTCTGCCCGCCACTCCCCCTGCTTGTGCACGTTCTCTCTCTCTCTGACAAATAAAATCTAAAAAAAAAAAAAAAAAAAAAAAATGGAGGCATGGTTTTATGAGAGTCCATAGCAAAGAAATTTGACCTAAGCTGGAGTCAGCGTAGTCCTCTCTGAGAAAGTTACCTGAAATTTCTCTCAAGGTTTAAGTGTTTGGGGGTAGATAATGGGGGGAGGGCATCTTGGAAGGACGGTTCAAAACAGAAGGGCTACTGATTGGAGGAAATGAATTCATACCAATGTGGCAGACGTGCAAAAGTTGCTGTGAGTTAAGACTGCTGGGGTAGGAAAGCCACAGCTGTGTGGATCCTCTGAGGGATGCGAAGCTACTGATACATGTTGAACAAGGTGGGACTGGATTAGATCCACAGGTTTGAAAATACCGCTCTGGCTCAGTCTGTAAAGAGAGATTAGAAGAGGGCAGAGTTGCTGGAAGGAAGCTAAAATGTTGTGGCAGCTGCTACAGCTATGAATTATCTGAATCAACAGTAAAGAGAACTGTGACAATATTCATGTTTGTTTCACTCACACATGATAAAAGAAGGCCTTTTAAAACTGTGACTCATATGGGCGCCTGGGTGGCTCAGTTGGTTAAGCGACTGCCTTCAGCTCAGGTCATGATCCTGGAGTCCCGGGATCGAGTCCCGCATCGGGCTCCCTACTCGGCAGGGAGTCTGCTTCTCCCTCTGACCCTCCCCCCTCTCATGTGCTCTCTGTCTCTCTCATTCTCTCTGTCTCAAATAAATAAATAAAATCTTAAAAAAAAAAACAAAACTGTGACTCATAAAGTAAGAGAATAAATTCTTAGTTTTAACCCAAAGGGGGGGGGGGACAAAGCTATGCATTTGGCAAAAGTATCATAAGCAAAGACTTAGGCCTCTCTTTCTAAAATGTGTTGTTGCTCTTCCCAAAGACATTGAAATGTAAGGTGCACTGAATTAGCAAAGAAAAATAATGTCAAAAACAAAACCAGAACTTTCCATCCAGTACACAGTGCAGGGAGTACTATACTTAAGAACCTGACTGAGGATTAAAGTCAAGGAAAGCCACAAAATGGTTAATGTTTTGTAAAGTGGGGCTGTAACTTTCTCCAGAGTCTATAATGGTTGAGTAAGCCATTTCTGCCTTAGCGCAGAGGAAGCAGATTAAATGGGTAGATTTCCCTGAGCATTCTGTTTTGTTCATAGGTACCGATGAAATATTGGAATTGCTGGCAAGGTGAATGACTAGAAGTAAAGGTACTTCTTCCTGTTTCAGAAGCTATTATTTTTCTACCTTTCCCAATACAGTGAGGGAATTACCAAATCCTGGTTTAGGGACTCTTAGCTGTTTTAAAGTTGGAGGTGATAGGGAAAAAAAAAAGTATCATGAATTGTAGCTAACAATTAGTTAAAACGAAATTATTTTTAAATCTTAAATGGAAGCTTTTTAAAAAATTTCTAGAAAATGTCTAGTTAAGCCTATTTTGTTTAAATTTGGTAGAAAGTAGAGTAGTAAAATGATATTGATTCATGTGCAAGATGAAACATAATCTCTGTTTATGAGATGACATTAAAGCCATTTAGTCCGACTCATACAGAGAAAGTAAAATTCTTCCACAGTGAGCTTTGCACATGATAACTAGCCTCTGTTTGAACAACCTCAGAGAGGAAGAATTTAGGAGATGAGGCAGATTATGGCAATGTAGAAGGCAGTATGCTGTGTGGAAGAATTATTTCTGATAAAATATTATTGTAATCAGTTCCTGCCCTTAGAGTTGTCCTTAGGATCCCCTTTCTTCATAAGCAAAATAAAAGCCCCCTTCCAATGTTCGAGATTTTTCTATTTTAAAACTGCTTATATGCTAAGCTATTTATCACTTTATCCACACTTCTAAAATGGCAGCCAAAACAAATCTGAAGGTACTTTTGTAGATACAGGATGATTGGTTCTGGGAATGAGAATACTATAGTTGGTTGTGATTTAAACATTATATTTCTTATATTTAATTAAATGAATTATGACTTTATTAGTCAGGATCTATAATGGTTTTACTGATGAGGGTCAACATTTAACTAACTGCTTTTCCTTGTAATGGACTTACTAATCTGTTGATTAAGAAGTGATGTGCACACTGGGTGCCTGGGTGGCTCAGTTGATTAAGCGACTGCCTTCGGCTCAGGTCATGATCCTGGAGTCCCGGGATCGAGTCCTGCATTGGGCTCCCTGCTCGGCGGGGAGTCTGCTTCTCCCTCTGCCCCCTCTCATGCTCTATTTCATTCTCTCTCTCAAATAAATAAATCTTAAAAAAAAAATGTGCACATAACACTGCACAAATCTAATTTCTACGGTGTTATGCCAAAACTTACCATATTATTTCATGATTAGAAGATGTTATGGTTTGATGAGCTTGACATTCCCAGCTAATTATACCCAAATAGTAGTCTAGGATGATAAGTTCAGTTTTGCATGTGCTGATTTCTATATTCCCGTGATCCCTTCAAATAGAGATGCCCTCTTGAAAAGTTAAACAGGTTTCCCCCACTCTCCAAAGGTAGAACATTCCTTTTGTAAGCCAAAAAGGTGTAAAGTGAAGAAACAATTACAATTAATTTATAATGGAAAAAAAAAAGTTGAGCATTCCTAAACCCCCCAAATAACCTCTCTTAGGCTTTTTTGATACTTCAGGGCACATCTTGCAAACAGATGCACAAAATAAATCAACACACAGCACAGATCCTCACAGACACAACTCAAAGCTACGGCGACTTGATGCTGAGATGTGGCGCATGGTCCCTCAAGTGTGGGAAAGAGCTACCCAGTGCCACTGTCACTGCTTGGGGTGTTTGCTGCCTCTAGAAAGACTCACCACAAAAATGAAAATGATTTTTGCTTTTTGCCTTTTCTCTTAAAGTGAAAATCCCTTTCAGATTTCTTTTGGTTAGCAAAATCAGGTCCTAATGTAGGTTTTTTGTAAAAGTAAAGCGGCATAATGCAAACTTTTGAAAAGTGGAGAGGTACCTGTGTATGTCTGAGGCTCAGAAAGAGGTAAAGAGTATCGCTCTATTTTAGGAACAATAAACATAAAGGTGATTGTTGCAGCCATGGGTATGAATTAAAACAACAAAAAAGGAGAATGCATAGGTTGAGAAAGATGAGGTCCGATGATGGAATGCTTGGGCATTATGAGTGATAAGGAGCAAACAAAGTCAATAAATGAAAAAGAGAAGATGGGTTTCAAGGGAAAAGAGAGAAATCAAAAGAAGGATGTCTCCTCATCTCACATGGGGGAGTTTGAAGGAGCCGGGAGTGGCCTGCAGTATCAACAGCACAAAGAATGTCAATAAAACAATAACTAAAGCACAAATATCGGAGTAAGCGATTGGCATGGAATGGATGACCTTGGCAAGGACAGTGTCATTGGAGTAACAGATTTTAAGGGATTGAGTGAGGACTGAATGAGAGTTGAGAACGTGGGTACAGTGAATAAAATATAGATTGAAATTCTCTGTTTTGATGGATTTGGAGTTGGTGGAAAGGCTACTGTTAAGGATCCCAAGTCCTAGATAACGATGGAGTAACAAGAAGTTCTAAAGATGAAAATAGGGAGAATTGAGAGTGAACAGTGTTGTTATGTGCTGTGATCAAGGTCTTAAAGTTTTTTATATGAAGGTGAATGAATAATAATATAGAATAGACATTCAGAAGTTTAGCAGTCACAGAACCTCAACCCTGTGGGAGTGATGTGTAGGAGAGGCAGCCTCTACTTTTGAGGGACAGTTAAAGCAGTGAGAGAAGGAACATTCTGGAAATTACGGTATGCAGACATCTCTTTTAGCTGTTAAAGAAATAGTCAAGGACTCTGGAGATAGGGCACAGAAGGCAAAGCTGGTGAAAATTTGTGGGGACAGTAGCAGTGATTAATAAGGAGACCCAAAAGACTTGTATTTGTTTGTGGTTGAAAAAATTACATGGATGTGACACATGTGAAAATATCAGATCCACAGGGAACTTGATAAACTTGATTCTGTGTCCATGTCTGCCATGTGCCAGAGGCCTAACTATGTTGGCTGTCGTTCTGCTTGTGCTCAGAGTATTAAATAGAACATTGATGAAAATCTCTGACAAGGGTGAAAAGAGTGACTAGCAGCTGAGAGACTATTAAAATTATAATTTATCCAAAATAACCTCTTTTTTCGGGATTTTTTTATTATGTTATGTTAATCACCATACATTACATTATTAGTTTTTGATGTAGTGTTCCATGATTCATTGTTTGCATATAACACCCAGTGCTCCATTCAATACGTGCCCTCTCTAATACCCATCACGTCTTTTAATTACCCATCTCTGACTCATGGATTCCTACAGCTTGTTTGGATAGTTTTGAAATCACCCCTCCACCCACCTTTTCCTTAGGACCTTACTTCCTTTTGAAATCCCAAATCTCCCCTTAACTTCAGTGTTTGTTCTGTGGGTTCACAGAATCTTGGATGAAATTCATGTAGGAAATTGGGTCACGATCCTTCTGTCACATGTGGTCTTGATGATTTTGTCAAAAGTGCCTAAAACACAAAGTCAAGTGTTAAGAAAAACTTAATGTTTTTTTTTTTTTTTAATTAATAAGTTTATGAAGGTAAGAGAAAAGTCATTTTAGGGGGTGGATGAAAATGCTTCATTGTTCTTTAAATTGTCTCTTGCATCAGTGGGATCTTACGCTAGAGCTACTAAATAGCTCAGGAGTAAGGTCTTTCTCACATTGGCCTGATGTGACTACTGCAGACAAACTAATTTATTATTGATGACTTGTGATGCTTTTTTATTTGTCTCCATTTCAGCACTTTTGATATATTGGGTAAAGTCTATTGATTCATGCAGGTTTGGCTTTTATGGTAATTTACTTTAAGGGAGCCTGGAAGAAAGCTTGCAGAAGAGATGGACATTTTTCAGATCTTACCCAAGTGGAATAAAAGAAACATGAAAGGTCTGTTTTTCTCCAGTTGAGTTAATGATTCTGCTTCGGTTTAACTTGTGGGTGGGTCAGGGTTAGTGGAGAAAGGATGTTGTTAGATGTGCAGTGACACTCATGGTTTTTTAGTGCTGAATGTCAGTGATGGACTATGCACTTGAAAAAACAGAGTTACATGAAAGGCATGATGCAATTTTGTTTTTCAAAACCAGCAGTACTTCCTCTTTGAGAGGCCTCAGTGTGTTATGGTAAGGGTTTGTTAAATGGATTATGTTTTGAAGTATATTGTGATTAATATTCCTGTTATCCCTGCATCAGAAGCATCTGAAAAGTAAAAGTAAATATCCTGTTTTATCTAGCATGTCTTTTCATGGAAATGTACAGTTTCTCTTGATTGGATCTAAATTGTTGAGCAGAGAGAATGCATGCATCTCCTTTCCATGGCCCTCATGGGACATCAAATCGAATTCTCCTGTGTATTGTTCTGGCTTGACTACATTTGTCTGTTTTTATCTCTGCTACACAAAAAGATTACTGAGTTTTATCTTCCCAGTGGGAAACTGAAAAAAAACCAAAAAAAACCAAACAAACTCTATTCTCCCCTTACTGGTATGCTTCTTCCCGAAAAAAATGCAACTAAATAAGTTAGTCTTAATCAGTAGATAAGAGAATCCTGAACGCTGAATAAAACTGAAGAGCATTTGGAACCTGGATAGACTACCGAGAGGCGGTAGATCAGGGATTAGAGGAAAGAAAAAAAAAAACAAAAAACTTCTGTCTGATGAGAAACAATTGAACAGAGACTGAACACAAAGCTTTCAGTTTTATCAGTTAGTATGTACACGTTCTATTAATCTTATTGCTATAAAGCTAGCCTTTAGCTTCTGTGCAGAAAAAGAGCAAATCACAGGAGTTACAAAGCTGTTCTACTTAGATAATTTATGGAAACAAATTATGGTATGCTTTAACCATCTCATTATAGTTTTGAACTTTTAAATTTGTTTTTGCTTAGAGAAAGGTGAGGATAAATGAAAGTAAGTAGAGGTAAGGAAAGGAGAAAAGGTATAAAAAATGTTACATTGTTAAAAGTAGGAACTTTCTTTTTAGTGGGTATTGAAGACAAGGAACCAAATATTTAGAAAAGGTTTAGTTTCTTATTTGTATTTTTTTAGAAATAGTTTTAACATGCTTGAGATCAAGTGAACCATTCTTCAACATATATTTTGCTTTCTCAATGACTTCATTTAATGTTCTTCCTTATCAGGATGTGTGTGTATATGTGTGTGTTGGGAGGGGACATTAGGTGCTGTGTATTATGTTACAGGGGATAGAAGGAAATAAACTATGTTCTCCTATTCTTTATATCTAGTTGTTGAGAGATTTCATATAATGAACTTTATTTACATTTTATGTACGTAACTATTAACTAAGTGGCTAGATCAGGAAATAATACAGACAATTTATTGCAGTTTAGATGGAGAGAAAATGGGCAGAGAGAGTTACATGTTAGAAGGGAAGGATTCCAGGAGGAGGTTGAGATTTGGCTTGACCATAGAGATTTTTAGAAATGTACAGCGCAATGATGTGAAATTAGCATGTGGTCAGAGGTGGAGCATGGTAATAAAACAGGTGTTATTCTTGTAGCATATAGCATTTGGAAAGCAGCTGAAATTTGAAAACATGGTTAATTTTAGAGTGTAGAAACATGCACTTCCCAGTCTAAGAAATTAGGACTTGACCTGACATTCTCTCTCTGATACAACTAAAAGAGTTAGAGATATTTACTAGAGAAAATAAACACAATATTACTTCATACAGCTACAGGAACAACAGGTCAAAACAAGTGGAACAGTTCATTTAAAAAGCTTTGATTTCACTCACATGTGGAATTTAAGTAACAAAACAGATGAACACAGGAAGGGAAGGAAAAATAAAGCAAGATGAAAATAGGGAGGGAGGCAAACCATAATGAGACACTGAACTCTAGGAAATAAACAGGGTTGCAGGAGGGGAGGTGGGGGGGGTTGGGGTAACTGGGTGATGGGCATTAAGGAGGGCACTTGATGTAATGAGCACTGGGTGTTGTATGCAACTGATGAATCACTAAATTCTACCCCTGAAACTAATAATACAGTATATGTTAACTCTTTTTTAAAAGAGTTTAAAGATAACTGAGGCTTAGAAAATAGAAGAGAAAGTTGTTATATGCTCATGGACTTGACAGGGATACAGGGACCACATTATTGGAGAAAATAAGTAATAGAAAATTAGTAAGTTATGCAACTGATGAATTGTTGAACATTACATCTGAAACTAATGATGTACTCTGTGTTGGTTAATTGAATTTAAATTAAAAAAATCATTGCCACATCTTTTGAAAATTTAAAAGAAAAAAGTTACAGGTCTGGTAATAACTAATGAATAAAGAAGAAAACCAGGCAATAAAACAAGACCTACTCTATGGAGATGTTAGAAGATATATAGGGATTAGCGGATGCACAGTTGAGTCAGAGATCTTTGATTACAGTTAAAATGAACCTAGTAGGAAATCTGTATCAGGGTAGATTTGGAGTGTAAAGTAAGCATATCAACCTCTTTTTAGCACTCATTAGAGGCTTAAAAGACTTCCACTGGAGAAAAGTGCCACAGTGCCCTCCTCATGAAGCCCCATTTCAAGTTATGGTATGATAGTCACTTTCTCAAATTTGCTGAGTGTCATGATTTCGGGATGCTGTGAGCAGTGTGTTATCGAAGATTTAGCAAAATAAAATATATTTAATAAAAAGATGCAGCCATTTGCCAGATAATACTTTTGCTGGCTGCTGAAAAATCGTCAGGAACATGGTAGGCAATGATAAGATTATGATAAGAAAGTCTACATGTGTAAATCCAGGCATGAGTTGCTTTTCTGGAAGGCATATTGATACTCTCTTCCAGATCTTCATTGTGAGACACTTTTCCTACTTCCTTTCATGTCTTGAACGTTTTACTATTTTTTCTGTGATGAACACTGTGAGTGATACCTTGTGGAAAGGCATCCTCCTTTAAAGGGCATTGAGTTTGCCCAGGCAGTTAAATTATTTGTGGTTCCTCTTGCATATATTAGATATGGTTTTATTCTTTATTAACATGATACGATTTTAGTCTTGAGCTTAATTCTAGGCCATGGACCTTTTTCTAGGTCACAGAGTATACTGGGAAGGTAAGGCCTTCCTGGGGGTATGAAGGAAGCTATTTATTCCAAGATGTTCACGTAGGTCTCTCCTCTCTACTTGAGCCATATTGCCAGTGTTCCTAGCATGACATGGCCCCTTACACCACTGCCCGGTGCTTGACAAAACAGCAGGTGATTTCTACTAAGTTTCCCACACTGGAACTGTACTCTTGGCTCTCGAAAGATGATGAATCCCCATGCAACAAACATAATTTTTTGTTTAGAAAGCTTCTCAGTTGGAGAATGAATCTGGTTCTGTTCTATATCTTTTTATAGTCACATTTTCCCCAGCTTTGAATGCCAGTTGGTTAAGTGTCCGACCCTTGATTTTGGCTCAGGTCATGATCTCAGGGTTGTGAGATCAAGCCCCCTCCCACCCCCCCCACCCTCTCTCTCAAAACAAACAAACAACAACAACAAAAACACAACAACAAAAAAACCCAGCCAAAATGAACTTGCAAGAAAAGAGTAAGATATGGGGGAGGGGAAGGCTCATATTTTCTGAATTCAAAACTTACCAGAAAGCCACAGTGATGATAGAGTGTGATGCTGGCATAAGGATAAGCATAAAATGATGAAATAGAATTGTTGTTGAGAAGTAAACAGATACACTGATGATAAGTTAATTTTTAACAAGGGTGTCCGGATAATTCGATGAGTGAGAGAATAAGGTTTTCAACAAATGGGCCAAACAGGATATCCGTGTGAAAAAGAAAAAAAGACATTAGATCCTGATCTCTATACACAACTCAAAAGGGATACTAGACCTACATATAAGAGCTAAAAGTACAAAAACACTTGAAGAAAACATAAGAGTAAACGTACCTGACCTTGGTTAGGTAATGGTTTCTTAGATAACAACAACAGAAGTGTGAGTGACAAAGATTTAACAAATTGGACTTCATCAGCATGTAAGACTTGTGTACTGCAAATTATACTGTCCAGAAAATGAAAGACAACCCACAGAACGGGGGCCATATTTGCAAAATATATATTTGATAAGGGGTTCCCACCCAAAATATATAAAGAACTCATAATAATAAAAAGAAAAATAGCCCAATTAAAAAGAGGCACATAATTTGAATCGAAATTTCTTCAAAAAGACATTGCTCTGAGTAGTACAGGAAAAGATGCTCAGCATTATTAGTGATAGGAAATTGCAAATCAAAACCACTATGGAATAGTGCTCCAATTCCAGCAGGAGAGCTGTGACAAAAGGCAGACAAAACAAGTGAGATGAACACATGGGAAAATGAAACCTTCATACATTTCAGGAGGGAAGGTAAAATGGTGCAATTGCCTTGGAAAACACTTTTGTAGCCCTTTCAATGTTAAACATTGAGTTCCTATATGACTCAGCAATCTCACTCCTAAGTATATACTAATAAAAACACATACACAAAACATGTGCTGGGTTATTCACGTTAGCATTTTTCATGTTACTCAGAGCAAACAACTATGTTGTTTAGCAACTGGCAAATGGATAGATTTAATGTGCTATATCCATACAATGGACTACTGGCAGTAAGAATGAAATACTGATGTATGGCATGAGCCAACTTTGAAAACGTTATACTTAGTGAAAGGAGCCTGTCACAAAAGACCACACGATCCATGATTCCATATGAAATGTCCAGCATAACAAATGTATGGAGATACAAAGTGGACTAGTGATTGCCTAGTGCTGGACATTGGGGGAGGGAGTGATGTTAATGTGTACAGAGTTTCTTTTTAGGATGCTGAAATGTTCGAAGATTGTGGTAATGATTGTACATCTCTCTGAATATATTAAAAAACTGAATTATAGAATTAAAATGGATAGGTTTTATGGTATGCAAAGTATATCTCATTAAAGCTTCTAAAATACATTCTGGCATTTTATTTACTCTAAAACTAACTTCCCTCCTTTGGATCAAGGACATAAAGTAAGCGTTAAGTTGAATATTTTGGCTATGCTAGTCACATGTAGCCATCTAAATTTAAACTAATTAAAATTATGTAAAATTTAAAATTTAGTACTGGTTACATAATGGTTCCTTCAAGAGCCACATGTGTCTAATGAATATCTTACATGTTATCATGGCAAGTTCTATTGGAGCTGCTTTACATGATTTAACTCAGTTGGAGGTAGAGTTTTGCTGCAGTTTTCCCACAATCCAGTGGTAAATACTGAGGCCATTTTTGGGAAACTGCTAAAACTCCCACTTAATGCCCTAAAAGCAGCTTTTTTTTTTTTTTTTTTTTTTAATGTACAGTGATTCCCCTTTTTTTTCTGGCTTTTATATGTTGCTTATGTTTCTCTTGAAGTGTGAGAAAGTTCACTTGCTGGTCCAAGTGAACACAGCAGTTTACTCACAGATCCACAGTTGAGAAAGTGACCTAATTTTCGGGGGAAGGGGAGTAAGTTAAGATGGACATACAGAAAAGAGACCATCAGAACAAATTAGATCTTTTCTTTTTAACTTGCCATTTTGCAAGGTTTTTTTTTAGAATGCAGAGGCAACAAGTTATATTTTAATGTAATATAGACACAAAATTGAAACATGTCTAATTCTCATTGTTCTCTCCTTTTCCCTGATAATTTTTGGTGGTTTTATTGCCAACTAGAGATGACCACACAAGTTTACATAACCAGAGAGCAGTAATAAAATTTCATAACATATTTATATATTTTATTTTTTTCTTGTTACAAAAATAATAGCTTACTATAGAAAATTTTTAAAATGCAAATAAGCATGGGAAAGAAAATAAAGATTACCTATAATTTCAGCACCATATGGAAATTGTATCGATGTTTTATGTTTTCTGTATGTTATATATTCTCTTCATGTATTTGTATTTTAAATGTCCTATTTTGCATGTTGTTTTATAATATAATATAAATATAATATAATTATATAATATATATAATTATATAATATAATTACATGTAATTATATATATTATATAATTATATAATATAATATAAAATATAAAATTTTTAAATTGGAGGGCTCCTGGCTGGTTGTCAGAAGAGCTTATGACTCTTGATCTCATGGGTGTAGAGATTACTTAAATAAAAATTTAAAAAAAGATCAGCTCTACATCGAAATATTATGATTTTAAGACTATGCCAATAACTAGTATTTAAGTTCATTCTCAAGAGTAAACACATTGATTACTTTACAACTAAAGTGAAATAGCTGTAAGTAACTGTGTGACTGTTTACAAATCTTGATATTTTTTAAACAAATAATGCCCCCCAAATTTTTCAAAGTTGTTCTTTTCAGGTAGTTTTAACTATAGGATCTTCAGAGTTCTGGTGATAAATGGCATTCTTCCATAAATGAATTCTTTTTTTTTTTTTAAGATTTTATTTATTTATTTGACAGATAGATAGCACAAGTAGGCAGAGTGGCAGGCAGAGGGAGAGGGAGAAGGAGGCTCTCTGCTGAGCAGGGAGCCCGATGCGGGGCTCGATCCCAGGAGCCCGGGATCATGACCTGAGCCGAAGGCAGCCGCTTAACCGACTGAGCCACCCAGGTGCCCCCATAAATGGATTCTTGAGGAAAATTATTTTAGTCATGTCATGGAGTATATTTATTCATGGCTATTTTCTTTTCAGAAAGCTTTATTAAATGCAGCAACTCTCAAAAGTCAAAATGCATTCTATCTAAAACTTTTGCTTCCCATGTTCAGTTCAAAGGGTTGAAAAGGCCTTTCTGTTCTGGGTTGTAAATTCAAATGTGATTCTGGTTGGTATTTGACAGCTGTATCAAAACCTGCACTCCGAATACAGTTGCACTCAATCTACTGTCTAGTGTTAACATGACACAAAATGTAATCACATTTGACTTTGATGAAGGAAGCCACTCTGTACAGTGGATGAGAGACTGAGTTATCCTGTGCTTTTTCTGGTTTCTCTCTGCCAGTAGAGAGATTGCCTAAGTACATATATGCTACTTACACACATACATATATGTACATACACACATAGGTACATGTATTTTTCTGGACAGTTTGGTTTTCTTGAGGGTGTCATTCAGTAAAATTTAGTGAAATATACATCCTTAAATTGGAAGCTTATACCTTCTTCACTTATTTGGAGTGGAAGAAACAGAACAGGGACTCCCAGATAGAGGATATGTAAGTGAATTTC
The DNA here is from genome assembly GCF_029215605.1 of Mirounga angustirostris. Taxonomy (NCBI): domain Eukaryota; kingdom Metazoa; phylum Chordata; class Mammalia; order Carnivora; family Phocidae; genus Mirounga; species Mirounga angustirostris. The sequence continues at coordinate 28,943,484 of NW_026991719.1, read as the reverse complement.
ATGTTTTGGTAGAGTTTATACACATTCTGAAGCCAAATGACTTAAAAAATATCTACATCAAAATTGAAGCAGGAACTTGGGTAAATCTCATCTCTTCCTATTACAGAATTTGTTCATTAGAGAATATATCTTACTTTTATATGGCTTTAAAATATAATGTCTCAAGTAGTGACACTTGTACTACTGGGCATAAAACAAAAGCTTGTTTTCTTTCTCTTTTATCCAAAATACTAACCAAGATGAAAAAGGAAACGGATCGCATTTGTGATTTCATCTTTTTCTTGATCATAACTAGGAAAGGATAGAGGTCAGTGGCTAAATATGCCACAGACATTTTTTTCACTTTAAAGTATTTTGAAAAAAAAAAACCAAAACATTAGAATCATTTTTTCAACTTTGTGATTTTTTTTACATAATATATAAGTTACAGAGCACAATTTGTACTACCCAGCCACACCTAAATTAGGTCACAGAGATACCTTTTACCCTTTTGTAATTAAGATTCCTGTTTCAATTTTATTAGGTACTTCTGATATGGGTTGCTAAATTTGGAAGTAGACATTTGGAATATTGTCTTTCATAATTTACCCCCTTGATATTTTTAGATAAGAGCATATTACCGAGATATTACCTACTGCACACATTGTATATATTTTTTACTGTTTTTCATTTAAAAAGGTTACAATACACTAATACTGTATTCCAAAACTAGCTTTTTTAAAATGTACTTGGGGAAATTGAAGTAAAGTTGGGGTGCCTGGAAGGCTCAGTCCGTTGAGTGCCCGACTCTTGATTTCGGCTCAGGTCATGATCTCAAGGTTGTCGGGCTCTGTGCTGGGTGTGGAGCATGCTTGGGATTCTCTCTCCCTCTCCCTTTTCCCCTCCCTGCCTGCTCACACGTGTACTCTTACTCTCAAAAAAAACAATTGAAGTTTAATTAATATATGATGTTTTATTAGTTTCAGGTGTACCATATAATGATTCAACAATCCTGTACATTGCTCAGTGCTCATCACAGTAAGTGTCTTGATCCCCTTTCTCTGTTTCACCCATTCCCCCACCTACCTCCCCTCTGGCCACCACCAGTTTGTTCTCCATATTTAAGAGTCTGGGTTTTTTGGTCTTTTTTTTTTATTCTCTCTATTCTTAAATTCTATGTATGAGTGAAGTTATGGCATTTGTCTTTTTCTTACTGACTTCATCTAGCATTGTACCCTTTAGGTCTAGCCATGTTTTTGCAAATGGCAAGATCTCATTTTTTTATGACTGAGTAATATTCCATGGTGTGTATAAGTGTGTGTGTGTGTGAGATTTTATATATACAAAATCATATCTTCTTTATCCATTCATCTATTGAAGGACACTTGGGTGGCTTCCACTGTGCAGCTATTGTAAATCATGCTGCAGTGAACATAGGGGTCATATATCTTTTCAAAATGGTGTTTTCATATTCCTTGGGTAAATACCCAGTGATGAAATTACTAGATCATACAGTAATTCTATTTTTAAATTTTTGAAGAACCTTCATACTGTTTCCCACAGTGGCTGCACCAATTTGCATTCCTATTAGTAATGCACAAGGGAGCTTTTCCTTCACATCCCCATGAACACTTGTTCCTCATTGTTTTTAATTTTAGTCATTCTGACAGGTAAGAGGTGATATCTCATTGTTGTTTTGATTTGCATTTCCCTGGTAATTAGTAATATTGAGCATCTTTTCATGTGTCTGTTGCCCATCTGTATGTCTTCTTTGGAAATATATCTATTCAAATCCTCTGCCTATTTTTAATCAGATTCTCTGTGGATTTTTTGGTGTTTTATAAGTTTTTTCTTTATTTTTGGTTGTTAACCCCTTATTAGATATATCATTGGCAAACATCTTCTCCCATTAATTAGTTTGTCTTTTTGTTCTCTTGATGGTTTCCTCTGCTGTGCAAAAGCTTTTAATTTTGATGGAGTCCCAATAGTTTAACTTTGCTTTTGTTTTCCTTGCCTCTGGAGAAATATTTAGAAAAATGTTTCTACAGCTGATGTCAAATAAATTGCTACCTATGTTCTCTTCTAGGAGTTTTGTGTTTTCATATCTCACATTTAGGTCTTTAATCCATTTTGTGTTTATTTTTGTGTATGGTGTTAGAAAGTGGTCCAGTTTCATTCTTTTGCATGTAGCTGTCCAGTTTTCCCAGCACCACTGATTGAAGAGACGGTCTTTACCCCATTGTATATTCTTGCCTCCTTGTCATAGATTAATTGACCATGGAAGTGTGGCTTTATTTCTGGGCTCTCTATTCTGTTCTGTTGATCTATGTATCTGTATTTATGCCAGTACCATACTCTTTTGATTACTACAGCTTTGTAGTCTATCTTCAAATCTAGAATTGTGATACCTCTAGCTTTGTTCTTTCTCAAGATTGCTTTGGCTATTTCATGGTCTTTTGTGGTTCCATAAAAATTTTAGGATTATCTGTTCTAGTTCTATGAAAAATGTTGTTGGTATTTTGATAGAGATTGCAGTAAGTCTATCATATTACTTTGGGTAGTATGAACATTTTAACAATATTGGGTCTTCAAATCCAAAAGCATGGAATATCTTTGCATTTGTGTCATCCTCAATTTTTTTTTTAATCAGTGTTTTATTGTTTTGGGAGTACAGATCTTTTACCTCCTTGGTTAAATTTACTCCTAGGTATTTTAGTCTTTCTGGTGCAATTCTAAATGAGATTGTTTTCTTAATTTCTTTTTTTGCTACTTGATTATTAGAGTACAGAAATGTGACATATTTCTGCATATTAATTTTGTATTCTGCAACTTTATTGAATTCATTTATCAGTTGTAGTTTATTTGGTATAGTCATTAGAGTTTTCTACATATAGTACTATGTTATCTGCAAATAGTGGATGTTTTACTTGTTTCTTTCCAGTATGGATGCCTTTTTCTTCTTGGTCTGATTACCGTGGCTAGGACTTCAGTACTATGTTGAATAAAAGCAGTGAGAGTGGGCATTCCTGTCTTCTTCCTGATCTTAGAGAAGAAGCTCTGTTTTTCCCCATTGAATATGATGTTAGCTGTGGGTTTTTCATATAAGGCCTTTATTATGTTGAGGTATGTTCCCTTTAAATCTACCTTTTTGAGAGTTTTTATCATGAATGGATGTTGTACTTTGTCAAATGCTTCTTCTGCATCTATTGAAGGGATCATTGGTTCTTATCCTTTCTTTTATTAATATGGTGTATCATACTGATTGATTTGTGAATATTGAATCACCCTAGCATGCCAGGAATAAATCCCACTTGATTGTGGTGAAGGGTTTTTAAAAATATATTGTTGGATCCAGTTTGCTCATATCTTGTTGACAGTTTTTTTCATCTGTGTTCATCAGACATATTGGTCTGTATTTCTCTCTCTCTCTCTCTTTTTTTTTTTTTTTTTTTTTTGTAGCATCTTTATCTGGTTATGCTGTCAGGGTAATGTTGGCCCCATAGAATGAATTTGGAAGCTTTTCTTCCTCTTCTGTATTTTGGAATAGTTTGAAGAGGATATGTATTAACTCTTCTTTAAATATTTGGTAGAATTCACCTGTGAAGCCCATCTGATCCTGGACTTTTGTTTTTTGGGAGTTTTTTGATGACTGATTCAATTTTATTGATGGTAATTGGTCTGTTCAAATTTTCTTTTTCTTCCTGATTCAGTTTTGGAAGGTTATGTGTTTTGAGGAATTTATCCATTTCTTCTAGGTTGTCCAATTTATTGGATTATAGTTCTTTATAATATCCTTTTATAATCCTTCGTATTTCTATGGTGATGGTTGTTTCTCCTCCACTATTACTGATTTTGAGTTCTCTTTCTTATTTTTTGATGAGTCTGGCTAAAGGTTTATAAATTTTATTAATATTTTTAAAGAACCAGATCCTGGTTTCACTGATAAGTTTTTTTTTTCTTTTTTAGTCTCTGTTTCATTTATTTTTGCAACATTTATTTTGCAGTATTTATTTTTCCAGTATTTATGATTACCTTCCTTTAATGATTTTGGGCTTTGTTTTTTTCTTCTTTTTTCTAGCTTTTTTAGGTGTAAGATTAGGTTGTTGATTTGAGCTTTGTCTTGTTTCTTGAGGTAGACCTGTATTGCTATAATCTTTCCTCTTAGAACAGCTCTTGCTGCATCCTAAAGATTTTGAATTACTGTTTTCATTTTCATTTGTCTCCATGTATTTTTTTAATTTCCTCTGTGATTTCTTGGTTGGCCCATTCATTGCTTAGTAGTATGTGATTTACCCTCCATGTATTTGTGTTCTTTCCAGACTTTTTCTTGTGACTGATTTGAAGTTTCATACAATTGTGGGCAGAAAAGGTGCATGATATGATTTTGGTCTTTGTTAATTTATTGAAACTTGTTTTGTGGGCTAATGTGATCTATGCTGGAGAGTGTTCCATGTGTACTTGAAAAGAATGTGTATTCTGCTGTTAGTAGATGAAATGTTCTGAATATATCTGTTAAGTCCATCTGGTCCAATGTGTCATTCAAAGCCACTGTTTCCTTGCTGATTTTCTATCTGGATGATCCATCTGTTGTAAGCAGGTGTTAAAGTCCCCTACTATTATTGTATTACTGTCAAATTCTTCTTTATGTCTTTTGATAGTTGCTTTATGAATTTAGGTACATAAATATTTACAATTGTTATATCCTCTTCTTGGATTATTCCCTTTATCATTATATAGTGTCCTCCTTTGTCTCTTGTTACAGTCTTCATATTAGTGTTATTTTGTCTGTTAAAATTACTGCTACTCCAGCTTTTATTTCCATTTGGATGTTGACTGTCCATCCCTTCACTTTCATTCTGCATGTGTCTTTAGGTCTGAAGTGATAGCTTCTAGGCAGCATATAGATGGCTCTTTTTTTTAATCTATTCATTCACCCTATGTTTTTTGATTGTTGCATTGATTCCATTTACATTCAAAGTAATTTTTGAAATATATGTATTTGGTGCCATTTTCTTACCTGTTTTGTTGTTGTTTCTGGAGATGTTCTCTGATTCTTAATGTCTTGTTTGTTTGTTTGTTTTAAGGTAGTTTATGTAGTTCTTTGCTGTTCCTTCTCTCATCCCTTGTGGTTTGATAGCTTTTTTTAGTGATATACTTCAATTACTTTCTCTTTATTTTTTGTGTATCTGTTATAGGTTTTTGATTTTGTGGTTACCATTAGGTTCATATACAGCAACTTAGGTATATAGCAGTCTGTTTTAAGTTGATTTTCACTTAAGTTTAAGCCCATTCTAAAAGCACTAAGATTTTACTAACCCCCCCACATTTTATGTATATGGTGTCATACTTTATATTCTTTTACTGTGTGAATCCTTTCACTAATTTTTATAGATATAATTTATTTTACTGCTTTAACTTCCATACTGGATTTTCAATGAGTAATCTACCAGTTTTATTATATGTTTGCATTTACCTGTGAAAATTCTTCCTTTCATAGTTTTCTTACTCCTGATTATGGCCTTTTCTTGTCATCAAAGAATAGTGTTTTTTGTAAGGCTGGTTTAGTGTTGATGAACTCCTTTAACTTTTATTTGTCCAGGAAACTTTTTATCTCTCCTTCTGTTCTGAATGATGGCCTTGCTGGATAGAGTGTTCTTGGTTGCAGGTTTTTTTCCTTTCATCACCTTGAATATATCACGCCACTCTCTTCTGGCCTGCAAAGTTTCTGCTGAAAAATCAGCTGATAACCTTATGAAGTTTGCCTTGTATGTAGCTGTTTTCCTCTTGCTGCTTTTAAAATTCTCTATCTGTATTTTTTGCTATTGTAGCTATTATGTGTCTTGGTGTGGACCTTCTTGGGTTGATTTTGTTGGGGGCTGCCTGTACCTCCTGAATCTGGATTTCAGTTTCCTGCACCAGATTAGGGAATTTTGAACTTATTATTTCTTCAAAAAAAGTTTCTGCCCCCTTCTCTCTTTCTTCACCTTCTGGGATCCTTATAATGAAGGATTACTATACTTGATGATGTCACTGAATTCCCATAATCTAGTCTCATTTTTTCTTCTTCTATTACTGATGGCCTCAAGTGTATTTTGTATTTCAATTATGGAGTTCTTCATCTCTGATTAGTTCTCCTTTTATATTTTCTATTTCTTTGTTGAGGGTGTTACTGAGATCCTACACTCTTATCTCAAGTCCAGTGAGATCCTACACACTTATCTCAAGTCCAGTAAGTATCTTGATGACCATTACTTTGGATTCTTCATTAGGCAAATTACTTACCTCCATTTCATTTAGCTCTTTTGTTGTGGTTTTGTCTTATCTTTCATTTTGGACATACTCCTGTCTTTCCTCATTTTGTCTAACTCTATGTGTCTGTTTCTATTTATTAGGAAAGTCACCTATGTTTTCTGATCTTGAAAGTAGTGTCCTCATGAAGAAGAGGGCCAGGAGTGACCTGTAGCACAGTGCTCTAGATCACCAGAACCATTTGCCCTAAAAGTGTCTAATATGTGGGTTGTATGTACACTACTGTTGAGGCTGAGCTGCATTTGTCTTTAGTCCAGTCTGCTGCAATGGCCCACTTTGCCTGTTGTGGACAGGGTTGGTCCTTGTGCTAATAAGGGGCAGTCTGGGGCTGCCTTGGGTTTGTAGTTAGACAGTGTCAGTAGTCAAACCACATGCCTGCCCTCAGCCTGTCAGCTGAGGCTGCAGTTGTACCAGCCTGCAGGGTACTCTCCCTTTCTTGTTCCATGAGAGGTATTCATTGGTGGGTGAGACCATCAGTGAGACACAATGCCTACCTTCAGTCCAGCTGATCAGGCTTCAGTCATACCACACTGCAGGGATCTCTCTCTTTATAGCCCCCCTGAGAGATTTTTGTTGGTGAGCTAGGCCAGCAGTCAGATCAAATACCTGCCCCCCAAACCATCTGCTGGGGCTGCAATTGCATTGATAGAGCACCTCTCTCTGTGCTGCCAGCTCTGTAGCTTGGCTGCTGGGACTACAGGCACACTGATGTATGTGGTTATCTTCCACTTTCCCCAGGGCATGAGTCACTTTTGAGTGGCAGTGTTCCCTGCCAGGGTTGCTTGCAGTGTGTATGGAGTAGGAGATGCTTTGGAAGGACACCTAATGGGTGGAGTGTGTTGGGTGAGATAGACGCTCAGGGGATTATGGGGACAGGATACAGTTCCTAGCAAGATAGTTGGAGTGTTCTTCCTGCTGCCTTGGAATATCAGACTATCTAGTGTGGAGACACAGAAAGAAATTGTATCTACCAGCACTTTTGTTCTTGTAAAAGTGTCCTAAAGATCCTTGCCCCTCCAGGATACATTCTGAGATTAGTAAATAAATCTGCATGTATACCCCAAGTGCTTTTCAAACTGCTGCTTCTGTGCTATATCTTGCCTGGATTAGTTGTTTTTCTGTTTTTTAAGGGCAGAGCCTCAGTTTCCTGTTGTCCTCTGGCTCTCACGGAGCTAAACCCTCTGATTTTTAAAGAACCCGGCATTAAACCCCACTGATGGCAAAAACTAGTGAAATTAAGCCCCACTGGTTTTCAAAGCCAAATGTTATGGGGGCCTGTCTTCCCGGTACAGTTCCCCCATGCCTAGGATCCTTGGTGTGGGGTCTGCTTCTCTCCCTTCTCCGTGCTTCTAGTGTCCTTCCCATTTGTAATTTCTCACTAGGGATTTAGTTCGAGACTGAGTTTTTGTCCCTCCTGGCATTTCTGATGTGGCCTCCTCTCTAAAATTAACTGGAAATTCTGTTCTGCCAGTCTTTGGTTTATTTTCTGAGTTAGTTTCACTGATGGGACTGTTATCTGGGATGAAGCTCTTATCTTGGTGTGTCCCTGCACAGATGAGCTGAGGATAATCCTACTGTGCCATTTTCCCGGAAGTCTAAAATGTACTTTTGAGACCTTATTTAAAATCACGAATCAAATAAAGTTAATTTCAGATAACTGGTATATTTGCCTTTAAACCAGTACACTCAACTGTTACCCGTGATCACTCAGGATGTAGTTATAATTTAAAAAATTGTATAGCTAGTATTTAAGTTCATTATATACTTGGTTTAATGTCCTAGTGGTAAATTATTAGAGATATTTGAAATAAAATAGCTTATATGACCATGTTATTTTGACATTGGAGTTACTTAAGGAGAAATAGAAGTATTAAGTATTTCTTTTTAAGTTTTATATTAATATTCTCTAAAGGAATTGTGGGCAAGGCAAATGAGTAGCAAAATCTTAGCAAATAAATCAAGTTTACTTGAAGACTCTACTATGCTTCTTAAATCTAATGTATGAATGCTCCATCTGGAGGCTCATCACTGGTCCGCATAATCTTAGAAGAATTTCTGAGTGTAGCTACCCATATTACGGGGATCATGAAAAGGTAGGTTCTCAGTCCTTAAATTTTTTGATCAAATGAATACAGTTTTGGTTTTATTAAGTTGTTGCATAAAAAAGTATATAAATGAAATATTTTGCAAAAGCCACATAGCTTCAAATAGTTTTTGCGCTTATTCTGCTTTAAATCACTTATTCTCACCTAGAGTTGTACTTACCTAAGAGGTGTCTGGGAAAAGGTGGGATAAGTAAATGGGCAAGGCAGGTATGCCAGGCACCCTGTAATGCACAGCTTAGTCCTGCACAGTAGAGAATTGCCTCTCCATCGCACAGAACTTTATAATGCCCTGCATCCAGATACTTATGCAGGTGCGTAGCCTGTTCATATCTGTCTGAGCAGAGACACTTTGTTTTCTATAGCAACACAAAGCACTTTTCCACTCTTTTAATATTCTGCATATTTTCCAATAATTCAGTGATTCTGTAGATGTACTCAGGGAAGTTTGTACTTTGTTTTGTTCAGAAGCATGTCAGGAATTTAGGATTTTGAAAATGTCACTGGTGATAACATAGGTTATAATATTTGAATCACCAATATGATGCGTTCTTTTGGACATCTACTATAGATGATGATTATTTAATTTTTCCTTGGTATTTATTCTTATATTTTTCTATAATAGTGCAGTGTTTTTCCCCAATTTAAAAAAATACTGTTTTATATAGTATTTAAATAGTATTTAAATTTAATAGTATTTAAAAATAGAGTATTTAAATAGTACTTAAAAATAGTATTTTTCCCTAATTTTATTTCTAGTCAGATGTTTTATTTATGAATTTAATGATAAAACAAAATCACTACAAAATTTTATTTTAATAAGGGGGAGGAACGTCCTGTTCTTAGGAGATAAATTTTCAAGAATGTATAGGTTAATGGTCCAGATATCTTTGCCTCTCAAATCATTCAGTATTTGTCGTGTGTGTGTGTGTGTGTGTTTAATAAGGACAGGGAGAGCATGAAAATTTGGCAAATTAACAGTTAACGAAGCTAGTTGGAAGAGAAATAATTCATTGTACTATTTTTATACCTCTAAATAAAATTCTCAATTCTCAATATATCTCAGATTAAGCTGCTAAATTAAGAAATTCATTCTGAATTTGGAGGATTTGTTCATTTGGTATCCAGTGCATTTTCTTTGAATCATCTATGCTGATGAAATAGATGCTAAACCCCTACTATAGACCATTCCCAGGGGTAAATCATCATTCTGGCAAATGTCTGTACAGGACTTCAAGCCGGAACTAACAGGAAGGCATCATTCTGTCAGAAAAGGAGATGTGACAACTTTGGGACTCACTTATGAAGTAATTACTATTTATTATCATGTCCAATTGCTCAAATGTCAGTGGTATTTAGGAAGCCACGGTGACATTGCTCTGGGCTTTCTTTCTTAGTAATACCTCGGGTGCTCGCTTCAGCAGCACATATACTTAGTAATACCTTGGTAACAGAAGAGAAAATGTCCAAACTGAAGTAGATTTTTAAAAAGATAGTGATGGGCACAAGTTCACAAGTTTAAGTATAGATGAGTGTTCAGGGACTCATCCCTATGGAAGTGACCACAGCTGTTATTATTTTTTTTAAGTAGGTTCCTCACCCAGTGTGGAGCTCAATGAGGTGTCTGAACTCACCACCCTGAGATGAAGACCTGAGCTGAAATCAAGAGTCAGATGCTTACCCGACAGCCACCCAGGCACCCCAGTGGCCACAATTATTAAATCACAGAATGCTGGCAGTGGCAAAAGAGTATGGAGAGTTCTTTAAATGCCGACAGATTTTGTACATCAGAAAGATGAAAATTATGGAAAAGAACCTAGTAAGATCCTATGATTAAATTGTGCTGCTTCCTAACTTGCAAAACCAAAGACAATTATTACTTGATTTTTTTTTCATTTTATTTAGAACATTCAAATATTAGGGCACCTGGTGGGCTCAGTAGAGCATGTGACTCTTGACCTCAGGGTGCTAAATTTGAGCCCCATGTTTGGTATGGAGATTGCTTAAAAATAAAATCTTAAAAAAAGGAACATTCAAATATTAAATCCATTCTTGTTAGATTAGTATCTTTATTAGTAATCAAATCAGAATTGCAGCTTATTTTTCCTTGGTATCTCAACATGTGCCAGTCACTGTTCTAAACCCCTTTTGTAAAATATGTATTTATTTATTTGGGGGGGAGGGGCAGAGAGAGAGAGAGAGAATCTCAAGCAGACTCCCCATTGAGTGCAGAACCTAATGTGGGACCTGATACCATGACCCCAAGACCATGACCTGAGTTGAAATCAATAGTCGGATGCCCAACTGACTGAGCTACCCAGCTGCCCCCACTAAACACTTTTTATGTATTATTTCATTTAGTTTTCATAGGAGTCCTATTAAACATAGACTCAATATCTTTTTTCTTTTTACAGAATAAGTTACCACAGAGGCAGATAGTGAAACAAGGTTTAGAGTATATGTGTTTTAGTGTGTGTGTGTGTGTGTGTGTGTGTGTGTGTGTGTGTAGTAATTCTAGGAAGCACCAATAAAGAAGGCAGAGAGTTAAGACAGCAAAGAAAATGATATTTTAATGAGATATTTAATAAGGAAGTTGTTGTTCAGGGCATCTTGGCCTCATTTCTGTTGGTGGTCTTTGGAAGATGGTATAAAGCAGTGCTTCTCAAACCTTGGTGCTCATCAGCACTTCCTGCAGGGTTTGTTAGATTGTAGTACTGAGGCCGATCCTCCAAGTCTGATTTCATGGTATATCAGGGACCAGACCTGAGAATGTGCAATATTTCTAACAGGTTCTCAGGTATTGGCCATACAGCTGGTTTGAGGACCAAATTTTGAAAACTGGTAAGAACATGACTAAGAGCTGTCTCACCTGAGGATATTATTTTCCAGTTGCTATCCATTATTGCCTGGGAGCTGCTCCTTGGACACGAACTTGATAACATTTCAGGCCAGCAATGTGGATACCCAGGACAGAGAGCCTTAGGTAGAGAGTGGCAGGTTTTTGCAGTGGGACTCCAATGTGAACTAAGATGGTGAGTTCGGAGGGTATATGGATGGAGCCTCACACTGTGCCATATCTTTGTTTACAAATAAGGAAATTGAGGCACAGAGAAATTGATGAACTTTCCCAAAGTTTAACAACTGTTAAGTGGTAAAATCAAGATTGTCATTCAGGATTAAAATCCAAGCAGTATCGGAGGGGTAGACGAACCATGAGAGACGATGGACTCTGAAAAACAAACAGGGTTCTAGAGGGGAGGGGGGTGGGAGGACGGGTTAGCCTGGTGGTGGGTATTGAGGAGGGCACATTCTGCATGGAGCACTGGGTGTTATGCACAAACAATGAATCATGGAACACTTCATCTAAAACTAATGATGTAATGTATGGGGATTAACATAAGAATAAAAAAAATAATAGCAAAAAAAAAAAAAATCCAAGCAGTATCAACGTTTTTTGGGAGCTTTTTTTAAAGATTTTATTTTTTTATTTGTCAGAGAGAGCATAGCAGGGGGAGCGGCAGGCAGAGGGAGAAAGCAGGCTCCCCACTGAGCAAGGAGCCCGATGCAGGGCTCGATCCCAGGACCCCGGGATCATGGCCTGAGCCGAAGGCAGACGCTTAATGACTGAGTAACCTAGGCCTCCCTCTTGGGAACTTTTAAAAAATACATGTTCTTGGGTTCCACCCCAGACCTGGTAAAATAGATATTCAGGGCAAGCCCCAGAAATCTGTGTTTTAACAAGCTCTGCAGATGATTCAGATATGCTATCAAATTTGAAAACCGTTAGCCTTACACCCTATGTTATACAATGTTCATTCTCTAGCTGGAACCTCCTCAGGTTTCATTTGTTTCCTTTTTTAAACAGCAAACAGAATGAATGTTAACCAATTGCCATTTGTATATGTGAATGTATACGTCTATTACACAGGTCAGTATACATCGCTGCATCTGTACATTTTTCCTTGGTCCAGAAGATGTGCTTGTGGCAATATGATTGGCAGTATGTTTCTTCTTGATAACACGGTAGGTCCTTTTAAGGGCAGAAGGGTGTATCTCCTTTCAAGGCACTGCCTTTTTTCTTTAGCTGCTTGATGCGATTTTATTTCCACAGTCCAGATTGCTTACAGGTGTGAGCCTGCATGTCCTCCTAGCCATTATTGGTATCTCTACACAGTGTTTACTTATTTACATGTCCAAAACCACACAGAGGACTCCGATCAAACAGAGCCTCTGAGCAGGAGAGCTGTCAGTGTTCCAGAATCTCATGGCAAAGGATTCCTTTTTACTATTTGATGAAAATAGTGATGTTAATAAAATTGCTTCATGTAATGTACTTAGCTGGTTATCACACAGATTCATTGCAGCATGCCACCTGTGTCATGTCTGCTCTTCTACTAAAGTGTTCATTTCCCTTCTCTACCTGGCAAATCCTGTTCATTCTTTGGGGGCCAGCTGAAATGTCTTTTCTTCTTAGAGCTTTTTCTAAACCTTCAAAGTTAACCACTTTTTTTCCTGTCCCCTATAATACCGTTCATTGCCATAGTGTTTATCACATTCTCCTACAGTTACCTAGTGTCCTGCCATACTAAACTAGAAAGCCTAGAGGTTGGAGGGGGGCGGTGCGAGGTCTTATGTATCCTTGAATCTGTAGAATCTAGAGTATGTGCATAAAGTGTAACTAGTTAAGATGTAAAAGATGAAACTCTAAGAAGATCAAGGCCATTGCACCTACTCTTTGAGTCTAGTTTATTTATTTATTTATTTTTAAAGATTGTATTTATTTGTCAGAGAGACAGAGAGCCAAGCAGGGGGAGTGGCAGGCAGAGGGAGAAGCAGACTCCCTGCTGAGCAGGGAGCCCGATGCGGGGCTTGATCCCAGGACCCTGGGATCATGACCTGAGCCGAAGGCAGATGCTTAACCGACTGGCCACCCAGGCTCTTTGATTCTAGTTTAGATTATATTTGAAACAATTCAACAGAAGAGTTTATAGATTTTCTTGAGGGTGTCTGGAAGTCAGTGTATTTTAAGTAAGGTATCCAGGAGCCTTACAGTTGCCTTCCTCTGTAAATTCTCCAACTCAACAGGACATAGTTGTTAAATGATGATATTTACTTTGTCCTTTTGGAAGCTGAGAACCTTCAACCACAACTTTCTCAGAGCCCCTGGCTTGGCTTCAAATCAAACTGGGAAGTCTACATTGATAGCTTTCAGTGCTGTCTCAGATCTTATCAACCTCATACACTATAGGCAAAAAGTAATAGGAAACAGCCTGAAATTCTGTGGTAAGGTTGAAACACATACTTGGCCTCATTTTGTCAATCTGACAAAACATTTGGAGATTAAAACAGATTTTCAAGGTATATAATAATTTACCTTATCATCCTTAGATTTTTTCCCCCCTGCTTTTTGGTATTTTTACAACAAATTGTGTTTTCTAGTACCTTGTGACTCCTCTGTCAAGAGATACCATTTACGTCCCCTTCCCTTGCATTTTTATGGGCCTTTGTGACCATCTCAACTATGAGACTGTGGCAGAAGTGACACTGTATGACTTCCCAGGCTCAATCCTAAAAGATGACACAGACTCCCACAGTCTCCTTTTTGGTAGCCTCGGTCTTAGAACTCAGTCATCCTGCTGTAAGGAATCACAGACTATATGGAGAGGCCTGGATAAAGAGGAAGTGAAGGTTTCAGCCTAGCTAAGCACAAGTCAGTAGTCAGCACAAACCTGCTGGCCATGAGAATGAGCCATCCTGAAGTGGCTTCTCCATTCTCCCACCCCTCAGTCATGTCACCCTCAGCTGATGGCATATGGAGTAGATATCATCCGTCCCAGTCAAGTTCTGCTTAAATTGTAGTTGTGAGCCAATTACTGATTGTTGCTCAAAGCCACTAGATTTTGATGTGATTTGTTGCACATCAATAGATAAATGTAAACATGTCCAAATAGTCTTATTTTTGAACATGGTAGTCTTTCAGAGCATTGCAGAGTGTATTCTGTTTGAAATCTATTACATTGAGTATTTGTTTTCTCTAACTGGCAAAACTTATTTGTTATTCTACATTTTTGTTGTTTTAGAGCCTTTTCAAAATTCCCAGGGTTCTTTTTTTTTTTTCTGTGCTCCCTGTATGTTCAACTCCATTATAGTGCTTATCATCTTTTCTTGGAATCTCCTGGTTTTCTGACACTTCCTAAACTATACACCATTGGTACTGGGGACATAAAAAAGTATAGTCTTAAGTAGAACGCAGGGACTGATTATATTATTCATCCTGATTTTGTGTAGTTTGTTAAGGAATTTTTACTCTTCCATCTCATAATGCTGCCTTCTTTAACATGGTCTCCAAGGCTGCTGCTGAAGAGTAAGTATGGAGAAGTCTCCAGCTCCCTTTTGCCCAAGAGGCATACACATCACTTCACTAAAATTTAACAAGGTAGAATAAGACACATGGCCCCATCCAACCATTGGGGAGTGAAGATTCTAACCCTTTGTTCAACAGCTTTCTCCCAGCAGTGACTCTATCTTGTGGAAGGGGTGCATTTTTATGGGTAGTTAGCTAGCTAGCTCTGCTGGGAGAGTCAAACCAGAAAGGTAGGAAGGAAAGAGGAAGGGCTAGAATAACGTGTATCAATTATTTATTTTCTTTTACATTTTTTTTAGAGAGAGAGCACACATGAGTGGTGGGGAGGGGTAGAGGGAGAGGAAGAGAATCTTAAGCAGGCTCCATGTCCTGTTTAGAGCCCAAGGTGGGGCTCAACACAGTTCAATCCCACAACCCTTAGATCATAACCTGAGCTGAAATTGAGAGTCAGACACTTAACTGAGTAGCCACCCTGTTGCCCCATGCGTCAATTATTTCTGATACTTGTTAGCTAGGAGATTGTGGACAAGTCTCCACATGTATGAGGCTGTCTTCTCATCTATAAAGTCATCATGATAATTTTATGTCCTGTTGGAAGTGAACATCAAAAGCAGTCAGCCTTTGTAAATCAATTTGTACTTGTTAGCTATTAGTTCATGATGAGCAGGGACATTTATACTGCACATTATATTATCTTCAGTACCTTGCACATAGTACATGGTAAATAAATCAGAGTAGATGAATATTGTTTCCGTCATATGTACCAAAAAATTAAGATATTGGAAAATAATGTACTGGGATCACTTATATAGTAAAGCTACACATTTTTAAAATATATAATCTTCGTTTTCTCTGAGAAAAGTCAGGTTATAGCCACAAAAGAGATGAAGAAAATACAATCAGAAAAATAAATCTAAAATATCTACTGTTATTTGATACTTACTAGCTACTGACTACTTAACATGAATTACTGTTTTTTTAATACAATAATAATTTAGATAACATCTACATTTTAGAGTTGAGAAACTATGGTATGGAGTACTAAAATAATTTGCCTCTTTTCACATAGCCAGTAGGAGAAAAAAAATTGGATTTGAACTTGTTCACTCTGATTCTGGGGCCTGATAATATATAAAACGTGCAGTTCTCCAATTTAGTTGTCCACCTGGGGAGCATATTAAAATAGCAATATCCTGTTCTTCCTTACTATTGAGTTGTTGGAACAATTCGATAAACTTTGTAAAAGTTCTGAGGTGTGTTTGGGGTGGGGCTAAAAATTTTGGAAATCATTCTTACTCTATGAGCATCAATTCGTATTTTTTCAACCAAATATATTATTGGTATTTGAATTTGTGCAGATAATTGAAAATAATACTTCTCAAAATCTGGATTTGAGCTACAGTGTCATTTTATTGCAGCTAGGTACCCTGACAAGAGAATTTGAGACACCTTGGGGGCAGATAAGAGTTAGGATTTATTTGCTTAATTCATATGTAGGTAATTGCTATTTGGTAGTATTTGTGTGGAGTTATATGGCTGTCTTCATAGCAAAGAGAAACTCTCCGAGGGATAATTTATGTAACATGAAATCTTATAACCCGAGAGGGTTTTTGTTGCTCTGGTTAACTTCCCTTAGGATTGTATGAGCATTCATATGAAATCATAAATCTACCCTGTAAGTTGTACAGTTTCTAGCAACTTTTTATTCTGCCACTGAGTTATTCTTGTACATTTTGAAGTTGTATAGGATCCTTTTCTCTTTCAGTGTTGATTGTGATAAAGGCAAAGGAGAAGGGAACGTTAATGTTCCATAAGGTGTTGGGCATTGGTTAGCATTTGTATATGCAGTGTGGAAGATGCTAGGCAGATTTCCGTATTCAGGAGCACTGAGTTTTATGTAGTGACAAAGGATACGGTGTTCTACAAACTTACCATCATCCTCACAGCTCATGAAGCACGTATATTAAACTCAAGGGTGCCCCTTGCTCCCTGCTTTTTGGTGATACTTCAAGGTGACTTGCTCTGGCATTCCATGCATGTGTATTTCAAAGATGCACATGTTCACACTGTTAGTAAAAATGATACCATAAAGACCCATTTATAAAGGTTATAAAGGTTATATGTTTTTCAAAGTCTATCTCCTATTCTGAAATGGCTAAAACTCTATTCCAGAATTACTGATTTGTTGTTTGGGATGCTGATATTAGCAGCTTAAACTTTACTGATTTAAAGAATGAAGGGGGGGAAATCAGAGGGGGAGACGAACCATGAGAGACTATGGACTCTGAGAACAAACTGAGGGTTCTAGAGGGGAGGGGGGTGGGGGGATAGGTTAGCCTGGTGGTGGGTATTGAGGAGGGCACGTACTGAATGGAGCACTGGGTGTTATATGCCAACAAGGAATCATGGAACACTACATCAAAAACTAATGATGTAATGTATGGTGATTAACATAACATAATAATAAAAAACAAAAACAAAAAATAAAAGTGCCTTTACACAGATGGAATGGTGGTTTTTTTTAAAAAAATATATAGTTCTAAGGTGAAAATTGAACATAGCTCATTTGGCAAAACTGTTGACTCTGGTGATGGAGTGGTTGTCAGCAATTGTTGCCTACTGAAGAACAAGGAAGTACTTAAGAACGGCTGTAAGAGCATGGTGGACTGGAGAGACTATTAGTAGAGTCAGTGTGGGAGGGGGCAGCAGATGCAGTGGGTGGATGTTTCATGAACTGATGCTAGAAAGGTAGTCAGTGGCCCAGTGATGAATGGTGTGTATGGAGATTAAATTTTATATTGGAAGCATCAGGAAGTTGTCATAAAGATGGCCACAAATTATTTGAAACTTCTCCAATTAATATGGGAGGTCTAGCATCCCCTTGAAGTGAAGAGGGCACTATGACTGCTAATTAGCATTAGAATATGGTGAAAGTGATGCTATGGCAATTTCTTGGCCCAGGATTTAAGATACCAGAAGCTGGCTGTCCCCTATTTTGAATTCTTTATTCTTGGATTTCATTTTCCACATAAGAAGTATGTCTATCATGAGACTAACATGATGTAAGCATCACAAGACATGCAGAGAGAACTGGGGGATGATACACTATAGAGACAGGGATAGAGACAAACAGAACAAATTGCCCTGAGGCACCAAACATTATTAAAGAAAACATTTTAGAAATGAATCCTGCAGTCCCAGCTGCCTCAGCGGATGACCACCCAGCAGGGGAGAAGGAGAGCAAGAGGACCCTAATAGTCCTCATCAAACAACCACAGACACCCACAGATTTTGCTGATACCCCCTGCAGTTTTCGTTGTCATTGACCCCACCTGTGGAGCTTTCTGGAGTCTACATCACTGAAACCCTTTGGGCTGATGGAAAGAGCCACCACATACACTCCTGGTACCGCTGTGCATGCACCAATGCCCCAGTTCCAAGAGGGATCCCCTTTTTGGCAACTTCCCCCAAGAAGAAAAGGAGGACCCCAGCAGACTTCACTGCCAAAGACCCCACTATCTTCTGCTGCTGCTGCTTCCATGGATACCCATAGCCTTCATCAACAAGGACACCCACGATCTTCACTGAGACTGACTTCACCTGATGTTACTGTCTAGAGTTGTCTTTGCTGTGAAACCCCTGACCTCCAGAGCTAGAGATATTTTACCCTATGTAGCCAGCACCCTCACACCCAACCACAGGTGAAGGTCCTTCCCCACTGAAGCCAGTCCATAAAGTCTAGAAGATGTGACTGTTCATTCAAATGTGCAGGCATTCATGCAAGGGTACAAAGAACATACAAAAAAATCAAGGAAACATGACACCACCAGAGGAACATGAAATATTTCCAGTTACTAACACTAGTTAAATGGATACATATAAGTTGTCTGAAAAAGTAACTGTTTTAAAGAAACTCAGTAAGCTACAGGAGAGCAGCTGGACAACTCAATGAAAAGAGGAAAACAGTATGTGAACAAAACAGGAAGATTAATAAAGAGATTTGATAAAGAACCAAACAAATTCTGGAGGTGAAAAATACAATTAAATAAAAAATGAAATAGAAATCTTCAGCAGCAGATTCAGTCAGTCAGAAGAAAGAAGCTGTAAAGTCAAACATAGGACATTAAAAATTATCCAGTCAGAGGAGAAAAAAAAAAAACAACAATGAAAAAGTTAAAAAAAAAAAAAAACCCTCTAGGATTTATAGGGTATTTTTAAAACATTTATTTGAGAAAGAGAGCATAAGCAGGGGGAGGAGTAGAGGGAAGAGGAGACTCCCTGCTGAGTGCAGAGCCCGAGGTGGGGCTTGATCCCACAACCCTGAGATCATGACCTGAGCCAAAATCAAGTCAGATGCTTAACTGACTGAGCCACCCAGGTGCCCCTATGGGGCTTTATAAAGGGAATCAATATACACATTATGGAAGTCCCAGAAGGACAAGAGAGAAAAAGGAGCAAATAGCTTATTTTATTTTATTTTGCTTTTTTTTTGAAGTTTTTATATAAATTCTAGTTAACATAAGTGTAATATTAGTTTCAGGTGTACAATATAGTGATTCAACACTTCCTTATAACCCCTGGTGCTCATCACACCAAATATACTCCTTAATCCCCATCACCTATTTCACCATCCCTCCAGTCCACCTCCTCTCTGGTAACCATCAGTTTGTTCTCTATAGTTAAGAGTCTTTTTCTTGGTTTGCCCCCCTCTCTCTTTTTTTTCCCTGTTTGTTTCTTAAATTCCACATATGAGTGAAATCATATGTATTTGTGTTTTTCTGACTGACTTATTTCACTTAGCATGATACTCTCTAGCTCTATCCATGTCATTGCAAATGGCAAGATTTCATTCTTTTTTATGGCTGAGTAATATTCCTTGGTGTGTGTGTGTGTGTGTGTGTGTGTGTGTACCATCTCTTCTTTATTCATTAGTCAGTGGAAAGTGGGCTGTTTCCATAATTTGGCTATTGTAGATAATGCTGCTATAAACATTAGGGTGCATGTATCACTTTGAATTTAGCATTTTTGTATTCTTTGGGTAAGTGCCCAGTAGTGTGATTGCTGGATCATAGGGTACTTCTACTGTTAACTTTTGAGGAACCTCCATACTGTTTTCCAGAGTGGCTGTACCAGTTTGCGTTTCCACCAGCAGTGCAAGACGGTTCCTCTTTCTCTACATCCTTGCAACACCAGTTGTTCCTTGTGTTGTTGATTTTAGCCATTCTGACAGGTGTGAGGTGATATCTCATTGTAATTTTGATTTGTATTTGATTGATGATGAGTCAGTGTTTAGCATTGTTAGCATTTTCTAATGTGTCTGGTGGCTATCTGTATGTCTTCATTGGAAAAAGGTCTGTCCATGTCTTCCTGTCTTTTAATTGCATTATTCATTTTGGGGGTGTTTAGTTTTATAAGTTCTTTATATATAAAAATAATGGCTACAAACTTCACTAATCTTGGGAGGGAAATGGACATTCAGATATAAAAAGCTCAAAAGATCCCACAAAGGATGAACCCAAAGAACACTATACTGGGACACTGTATAATTAAATTATTAAAAGTTAAGGTCAAAGAAGACATTTTGAAAGCAGACAAAAAATGATTCATCATATTATAGGACACCCCCTAAGATAATGAATGGATTTCTCAGTAGAAACCTTGTCGGCCAGGAGGATATATTCAAAGTACAGAAAGAAAAAATATACCAACCAAGAATAACCTATGCAGAAAAATTATCCATTAAAATTGAAGAGGGGAGCCTGGGTGGTGCAGTCGGTTAAGTGTCCAACTCTTGATCTCAGCTCAGGTCTTGATCTAAGGGTTGTGAGTTCAAGACCCATGTTGGGCTCCATGCAGAGCGTGGAGCCTAATTTAAAAAAAAAAAAAATGAAGGAGAGATAAAGTACTTGCCAGACAAACAAAAATCACATTGAGGGAGTTCATAACCACTATGGACCTGTCTTACAATAAATGCTTAAGGGAGTTCTTCAAATGGAAACAAAACATGCTATATAGCAACATGAAAGTTGAAGAAGGCTTAAATCTCACTGGTGAAGTTAAATATGTAGACATGTACAAAATAATGTAGGTGCATAAATAGCATTTGATTCTAATTTAAAAGTTAAGTGATAAATTGTTAATGGACACAGTATAAAAAGCAAACTGTGACTACAAGAACATGAAGCATGTGGGGAGAGGTGCAACAGTTTAGAGTTTTATGTGCAATCGAAGTTAAGTTGTAATCAAAGCAAAATAGATGGTTGTAACTATAAGATCTTTCATTCAAGCCTTGAGCTAATCACAAAGAAAACAATCTATAATAGATAAAAGATAAAGAGAAAGGAAAGCAAATCACTGCCAATGTTCATCAAATGAAGATAGCAAGAGAATAAGAGGGACAAAATAACTGCAAAACATGCAGAAAACAAAGAAGATGGCAGTGTTCAGTCTTCACCTATCAATAGTTACTTTAAATGAAAATGAATTGAAAAAAATGTAAATGGATTGAACGCCACATAAAAAGGCATATAGTGGCTGAATGGATTAAAAACATCCTGCGATATGCTGTCTGCAAGAGATTCACTTTAATTTGGATTTCCCTGATGCCGAGTGATGTTGAGATACCACCTCACTCCAGTCAGAATGGCTAAAATTAACAAGTCAGGAAGCAAAGATGTTGGCGGGGATGCGGAGAAAGGGGAACCCTCCTACACTGTTGGTGGGAAAGCAAGCTGGTGCAGCCACTCTGGAAAACAGTATGGAGGTTCCTCAAAAAGTTGAAAATAGAGCTACCGTACGATCCAGCAATTGCACTACTGGGTATTTACCCCAAAGATACAAATGTAGGGATCTGAAGGGGTACATGCACCCCGATGTTTATAGCAGCAATGTCCACAATAGCCAAACTGTGGAAAGAGCCAAGATGTCTATCAACAGATGAATGGATAATGAAGACGTGGTATATATATACAATGGAATATTATGCAGCCATCAAAGGGAATGAAATCTTGCCATTTGCAACGAAGTGGATGGAACTGGAGGGTATTATGCTGAGCGAAATAAGCCAGTCAGAGAAAGACATGTATCATATGACCTCACTGATATGAGGAATTCTTAATCTCAGGAAACAAACTGAGGGTTGCTGGAGTGGTGGGGGGTGGGAGGGATGGGGTGGCTGGGTGATAGACATTAGGGAGGGTATGTGCTATGCTGAGCGCTATGAATTGTGTAAGACTGTTGAATCATAGACCTGTACCTCTGAAACAAATAATACATTATATGTTAAAAAAAAGAAAAGATAGCAGGAGAGGGGACCTTGGGGGGGGAACTCGGAGGGGGAGACGGACCATGAGAGACTCTGGACTCTGAGAAACAAGCTGAGGGTTCTAGAGGGGAGGGGGGTGGGGGACGGGTTAGCCTGGTGATGGGTATTAAGGAGGGCACGTTCTGCATGGAGCACTGGGTGTTATACACAAGCAATGAATCATGGAACACTACATCAAATACTAGTGATGTAATGTATTGTGATTAACATAACATAAAAAAATTCACTTTAAAAAGACATTCATAGGCAGACAGTGGAAAAAGATAGCCATTGCAAATGGCAACAGTAGAAAGCAGGAATCGCCATACTTACATCAGATAAAATAACTTTTTTTTTTTAAGATTTTATTTATTTGATTGAGAGAGACACAATGAGAGTAGGAACACAAGCAGGGGGAGTGGGAGAGGGAGAAGCAGACTTCCCGCAGAGCAGGGAGCCCAGTGCGGGGCTCAATCCCAGTACCCTGGGATCACGACCTGAGCCAAAGGCAGCCGCTTAACCGACTGAGCCACCCAGGTGCCCGGATAAAATAACTTTCAGTCAAAAACTATTTCTAGAGACAAAGAAGGTCATTACATAAGGATAAAAGGGCCAATTCAACAGAAGAAGTAGCAATTTGAAATATATTCACATCCAACAACCAAATGCCCATTAATAGGTAAATGGATGAAGAAAATGTGGTATGTATATACATGGAATATTATTAAGTCTTGAAAAAGAAGGGAATCTTGCCATTTGTACAACACTGATGAATGTGGAGGACCTTATGCCAAGTGAAATATGCCAGACACAGAAAGACAAATACCGTATGCTGTTACTTATATGTAGAATCTAAAATGGCCCATCATAGAAGTAGAGAGTAGAACGGTGGTTGCCAGGGGGCTGGGGCGGGGGGAGAGGAAAATGAGAAATGTTGCTCAAGGGATACAAAATGTCAGTTAAACAAAATGAGTAAGTTCTAGAGGTCTAATGTACAGCAATGTGACTATAGTTAATATTATATACTTGAAATTTTCTAAGAGGGTAAAGCTTAAGTGTTCTCACCACAAAAGAATAAAAAATAGTAACTATGTGAGGTGATGGGTATGTTAATTAGCTTGATGTGGAGATTATTTCACACTGTTTATGTATATAGCAAGACATCCAGTCATACACTATAAATATATGCACTTTTATTTGTCAGTTGTATTTTAATAAACATAGAGGAAAAAATGGAAGAATAATAAAAAGCTCAAAAACGTAACAGGCATTTAATTGAAATTGTCAAGTTGTATTTAAAGATTATCGGGAAGATAAGTGTGTAAGAATAGCATCAATGTAGGTGGCGCCTGGGTGGCTCAGTCGTTAAGCGTCTGCCTTGGGCTCAGGTCATGATCCCAGGGTCCTGGGATCAAGCCCCACATCGGGCTCCTTGCTCAGCGGGAAGCCTGCGTCTCCCTCTCCCACTCCCCCTGCTCATGTTCCCTCTCTTGCTGTGTCTTTCTCTGTCAAATAAATATACAAAATCTTAAAAAAAAAAATAGCATCAATGTATGAATTAATGAATAAAAGAAGAAATGAATGATCGAACTAAGAAAGAAACAGGGTTGGTTGTGATAATTGAGCTACCTACCAGATTATCAAAACAGGCTGTGGAACTACTTTAATAAAAACAGTATGGTGTTTGTGTTTGGAATAGAATCAAGAATGTAGAAACAGAGGGAGGAGTGGGTGTGTATGTCTTTGTGTTAAATAATACATATGGCATGGTATTAAAGGACAGTGTTATTTCATAGTGTCAGGACAATTGCCTACATGTCTGACTATAATACACATTTTGGCTGTTTAACACAGATGCCTTTTTTCTTCAGGAGTACTTATTTAACATGATTAAGAATATAAAAAAGCCCTTGGGTTTTCATTTTGCATATATACTTGGTTATGGAGAAATACTTGTTATGCGATTTCTTACTTTAAAATAAGTTTGTAAAAATGATCAAGTTTCAAATATTGTAACTTTTTTATGAGCCATTATAGTTTTGCTGCCATGACAGGTTTTTGACTTGTTCATCACACCACTCCCCTCCTCCTGAATTCATTGGATTTCTTTTCTCGCTAAAGATTAGAAGAAGAAAGCCTGTTTGATAGCATCCCTAATAACTTACATTTTCTTTTTTTTTTTTTTTAAGATTTTATTTATTTATTTGAGAGAGAGAGTGAGAGAGAGCACATGAGAGGGGGGACGGTCAGAGAGAGAAGCAGACTCCCCGCTGAGCAGGGAGCCCAATGCGGGACTCGATCCAGGGACTCCAGGATCATGACCTGAGCCGAAGGCAGTCGCTTAACCAACTGAGCCACCCAGGCGCCCATAACTTACATTTTCTTATTCACACTCTATCCATTGTGGAATCCATTCCAGTTGTTGTTTTGAATAAATTAGTCTTAGAGCCATTTGACTGCCCATTTAATTGCAGTTATTACTTCTTATAAGGAGGCCATGAAGTTTATTGTAGACGTCACTCTCTGAAAGTAGCTAGTTAAGAGGCAAAACAACAATCAAAAAATGATGAAAATAGCTTTGTGTGACCATTCTTAAGATAATTTTGGATTGAGATAGATTGGAACCCTAGTTAAAGGAATGGAGAGATCTATAGTTCTTTCTGATACGGTATGAAAATGGCATAAACCACTAACATTGGGGAGCAACCAGGTTCAGATTGCTGTTTGGTTGAATTGTACAGATCAACCTGGAAGTGAACTCAGTTGAGGTGCTGTACATCAGAAAAAAATCCTTGTGGAGGCTTAATCCGTGATTCTACATCATAATGTTAGTTGAGAACTTTTTTCAAATAAAGGAAGTCTTCCCTTCACATTATAAATACTGTCAGACTCTTCGTGAGATAATGTAACTTTTATCAGTAGATCAACAAGTCTGTGGCTTTCTTGGTTTCATGTATCTGTTGACTGCGATGCAGGATTTTATTTCTGTTAATCACTTTCTAAGCCTGCTATAGAGATGTCACCTTGGAGTTTCTTTTACCACTTGACTACAGAGTGAATTCTTCTGTTAATTTAATCCTATGTTCTTCCTGTTTCTTGCTTTTCATCCTCTAATTGCTCAGTGTAGCCACAGGCAACATCTTTGGAGGGGACACCCGAGACATAACTTGCTTCAGTTTTTGAATTTCTGGAAATGCTCTCTGTCCTTGCATTTGGTAGGTAAATTATATGTATCTAAAATCCAGTTTCAGTCATTGACACAAGAGCTTTGGAAGCGACTATGCAGTAATGCTGGTTATAAGTCTGAATGTAGTCCAGTTCTTATTCCTTTGTCAGCAATCTGTATCTCTGTAGGTTTTGTGTCTTTGGCAGTTTTTAAAATTTTGTCTTTGGCATTCTCCAAATTCAACATGCTGTCTTGAGATTCTGATTTCAATTTTATTTTGGCTAAATACCCAGATGTGGAATTGCTGGACCATATGATAGTTCTGTTTTTAATTTCTTGAGGAATCTCCTCACCGTTTTCAGTGAATTGGCTATACCAATTTATATTCCTATTAACACTGTACAAGGGGGCACCTCGGTGGCTCAGTTGGTTGGGTGACTGCCTTCAGCTTAGGTCATGATCCTGGAGTCCCGGGATTGAGTCCCGCATCGGGCTCCCTGTTCAGCGGGGAGTCTGCTTCTCCCTCTCCTGCTCCCCCCTCTCGTGCTCATTCTCTCTCTCTCTCAAATAAATAAATAAAATCTTTAAAAAAAAAAAAACACTGTACAAGAGTACATTGGAAAACAGTATGGAGGTTCTTCAACAAATTAAATCTAGAACTACATGATTCAGCAGTCTTACTTCTGGGTATATACCCCAAAGAATTGACATGAAGCTCTCAAAGAGATATGTGAACCCCCATCTTTATTACAGTATTATCCACTTTGGCCAAGATCTGCAAATAACCCAAATGTCCATTGGCAGATTACGGGGTAAAGAAAATGTGGTATGTTACATTTAATGGAATATTATTTCACCTTTAAAAAGTAGGAAATCAGGACATTTGTGACAACCTAGATGAACCTGGAGGACATTATCTAAGTGAAATAAGCCAGTCATAGAAGGACAAATAGTGTAGGAGTCCACTTTTATGAGGTGTCTAGAATAGTTAAAGTTATAGAAGCAGAAAATGGAGTGGTGGTGACCAGGGGCAGGGAAGAGGGGGAAATAGGGAATTGTTGCTCAATGAGTATAAAGTTTCACTTAAACAAAATGAACACATGTTAGAGATTTACTGTACAACGTAGTACCTATAACTAACAATATGGTATTATATACTTTGAAACTTGACCTTATGTTAAGTGTTCTTACTAAAACACACACACACACACACACACACACATGCACAAAAGAACACACGGAAATTTTTGGAGCTGTTGGATATGGTTAGAACCTTGTTTGAGCTGATGGTATCCCAAGTACATACATATGTCCAATCTCAAGATGTATACATTAGATGTGCAAAATTATACCTTAATAAAGCTTAGAAAGTAATTTTTTAAATGATAGCAATGAAAATTCTTATACGAAAAGGAATAATGGAAAATTGTTTTGACTTTCACTTGTGGGACATCATGCTACTTTTTTCAACTAAAAATGAGACGTAGCTTTTGACTTCCCGCACACAACTCCAACCTAATACAATTGAACTTCCATATGAAAGACAAAAAGGGTTCAAGCAAATATGATGTGTTCTGTGAGGCAAAACTATAAGCTTTGACCATAATGTCTCATAAAAATTTAAGTAGGTGCACACTGTGTTATGTTAGTCTAAGGTGACATGTTTATATTGCATTGTGCAGTATCTGCATATGCTTTATGCTACAGTGTGGGTAATTTGTTTCTCTGAAGTATTACAGAGCTCTCAAATGAGATTGCATATTCCTAAAGGAGTGTATCTTCTCTCTTACTACCTTTAGCACAAATTATAGTGACAAACTCATGGTAGCTACTTTTATATCCTGGTTGAGGATGTGAATTTTTGTAGGTGGGTGGGCTTTACTGTGTTCTATAATAAGAGAATGCCTTCCACATTTTTGCCAGTACCTTAAAAATGGGAACTGTTGTTTCAAAGCAAGTCAAGTAAAAACAAAGCAAACCAAACAAACAAAAAAATTCATTCATTCCACTGTTAAAGAAAAAAAAAAAAATCCTAAAGCATTAACCTCATCTTGGGTATGAATGATGGAACATTTAATGTAGACTTGAGGAAAAATCATCAAACAAGATTATTAAGACATGCTGGGGCCAACACTCCACAGAGATGTGGGGCGTATAGATGAAATCTAGAGGGCCCAGGCCTGGCACTTAAGGAATTATAGTATATTCCATAAAAAGATAGAAGCATGTATAATCATAACAGATTATGTTGTAGGGAAGAAGGAACTATAGAAATTCAAGAGATATCCTGAAATTGATAGAATATAGCAGTTTCCTTGTATTGATACTAATGTAATCAACATCACTGGTCAGTAAATGATGCTTAGTAATTATTGTAAATTAGACCAAATCTTTTCAACCAGCATGTCACAACACAGAAAACTATGAACGGGTGATTGGCATGATAAAATATGTTCATCCCCTCAGCCCTTAAGACTGCCAAGTGGTTGGGCCAGCTGGGAGTGACCTTTTTCTTGGTGCTTGGAAAGGTACCTGAGCAGGGTAGAGAGTCCAAGGAAATGTGCCAGGGCTACTCAGTTGTCGAAAAAATTATGCAGCATACACTCTTACGGTTTTACCCTGGAGGAAGTAAGCATGGCCAAGAATGTGCTATACCATCTGGATGCCTACCTCATTAGGAGTTACAGAGCATTGCTCTACCCATTGTTGACAAAGAAACATAGCTTATAAGACATTAGTTGTGAGACTCTGGAACTCTTATAGATTCATAGTCCTTGGTTCAAATAGCACCTCTACTACATATTGTGGTAGTATTGATATTTTCTGGCCTAGTGGGTTGAAAACCAAATGTGATAATTTGTGAATTGCTGGGCAACCCTTATGAAGTCACATTACTTGTGTCTTTCATGTTGACATCACATTATCAATGAG
The DNA here is from genome assembly GCF_029215605.1 of Mirounga angustirostris. NCBI lineage: Eukaryota > Metazoa > Chordata > Mammalia > Carnivora > Phocidae > Mirounga > Mirounga angustirostris. The sequence goes on along the minus strand of NW_026991719.1, from coordinate 28,915,330 downwards.
AAATAGAAGATCATTGTCTATTGTAATAGTTAGTTAAAAGTAACAACAAAGTAGAAAAAATTGCTTAAAAAGAGGCAGTAAAATTGTCCTTAAATTAGCAGCTGTGTTTTGCATCTTTATTATATAGTTTTATATGATAAACTTCTACTTGCCAATAAATTTAATCATTTTTATTGTTAAGAATTTCACCAATTTAAAAATATGTAAGAGATACCACATCTTTACAAATATTTATAGCTCCCATCAAATAGAAAGAAATGCTTGTTTTTCTAAAATCAGAAGATTATTACCTGATTTAGATAGTGCTAACTCCCATTCTTGCTTTGGTAAATAAATACAAATATGTGTTATATTTTATTTAACCTTTCCTAACATAATGTATCCCCAAATATTGATTATTTTTTAAAAACCTGAATGTTATGTAAATGGATAAAAGGAAACCTGATTGCTTTTCAGGAAACCGGAGAATTGGTCACACTTTCTACTTTTTGAAAGTTGATCCCTGTTTTCCTTAAACATTGGTAATATGTTGAAAATGAGGATTAGTACAAAACAATATACCTCTTCTACCAAGAAATCAACTTCTTAAATAAAAGTGGTTCTAATAGTAAATTTAACAAAATTTACAAAAACACATTATTCAAAATCTGACTTGTTTCCAAATGATTCCCCTAGTATGTGGAGTAGAAATTTTACACATGTAGGTAACTATACATTCTTTTTTTTTTTTTAATTTTATTTATTTATTTGAGAGAAAGAATGAGAGAGAGCATGAGAGGGAAGAGGGTCAGAGGGAGAAGCAGACTCCCCGCTGAGCAGGGAGCCCGATGCGGGACTCGATCCAGGGAATCCAGGATCATGACCTGAGCCGAAGGCAGTCGCTTAACCAACTGAGCCACCCAGGCGCCCGGTAACTATACATTCTTAAAACTCATTCTGAATATGCTCCCATTTATATGACATCCAGCTTTTCACTTAGGAGAATAGTAATAACAGTGAGGATGGTAGGTAATTTACTACAACATTTACATTTATTCCCTACACTGAAAACTTCATCTTTGTTGCCTTACTTGATCTTCACAACTGCTTCTTTTTTTTTAAAAAAAAAAGATTTTATTTATTCATTTGTCAGATAGCACAAGCAGGGGGAGCAGCAGGCAGAGGGAGAAGCAGATTCCCCACTAAGCAGGGAGCCCGATGCGGGCCTTGATCCCAGGACTCTGGGATGATGACCTGAGCTGAAGGCAGACGCTTAACCAACTGAGCCACCCAGGCGTCCCTCACAAGTACCTCTTGAGGGAAGTTACTGCTATTTTCCAAGTTTATGGATTAGGAAACTGAATGGTAGAAAGATGAAGTAATCAAGCTAACAAAGCTAGCAAGAGCTAGAGCTAAAGTATGAGCTTATATGTGCTATTGACCACTAGGGCATATTGCTTTTAAATACTCCTTCTAAAAAAACAAACCTCTAAAACAAACAAACAAACAAACAAACTTGAGAACCAGAGAGGGAACTAGAAAAGCTAATTAAAGTAACCATGGATGTGGAGGGCCTGACATGTGAGTATAAGTACTTTAATAAAGAACTTGGCATTCTGGAAGCCAATAGCTGAAATCTAACATATGCTGAACTTGTCTAAAATTACTGAGACTAGGAATGAATTTATCTGGTCCACCTGATGCCAAAACTAAGATGATTCTTCAGCTTGAAAGCATGACCAAAATACTCCCTAACCTAGTTATATGCTGCAACACAGTTTTACATCCTTGGTGAGTAGATGAGAAAAACATTTCAAGTGTTATGTCCTTCAAGTGCAAGCATGTCTTTTCCAAATGTTCTGCTGTGCTGTTGTGTTAAATAAAAAAGAAGATAAATATCACTCTTTGTGTTTGTGATAGGTATAGTGTTTGAATGTGTAGGATGTATTAATACATTACAAGTAAGCATCGGTCAAATTGGCATTGTATTATTGTAGGGAATGCCACATTAGATAAATGTTGTTAAGTGTTTATTATGAGTAATACAATTGATGTAAAAGACTGGACTTTTCTTAATCAAAGATAGTGCAAGTTTTTATTCTCAATGTAGTCTTTTACATCCTTATTTTAAAAAGAAAAGAAAGCTAGTCTTAAGGTGATGGTCACTTAATAGTTCATACACAGAGGATGAGGGTTTTAGTTTTTTTAGTCATGAAGAACTTGAATATCAGTTGATGTTTAAGAACTTAATAGCATAAAAATGCAGCTCCCATTCCCTTGGTAGCACTCCCTTTTCATCCTTTGTTTCAAGCATTTCTTTACATAGACCTATTTAAAACATTTGGGATTCATTCATAGTCGATGTACATGTGTAACATTTCTATTAATGGCAATCAAGACAGGAATATTCTCTCTTGTCAAATCCACAGAGAAAACCTCAATTGCTCTGACAGCCTAAGAGACCAGCTGGAAATTTTATATTTGCTGGAAATGGTAATAGAAAAGCAAATAAAAGGGGAAAAGCCTAATTTCCCTTCCCTTGAAACAAATCGACTGAATTTTTAGCCTTTCTGATGAAACTTAGAGGTAGATTTTTCTCTATTTCCAAGCTAATGCTTTCCTTCTTTTAATAACAAAAAATATTTTAATGAAAGTTCTGTTTTTTTTGTAGAAATTATTCTGCACCTCCCCAGTTTTCTTTAGAGGTAGCTAGTATCCAAGTAATAATAGTTTTCCATCAGCCGCTGCTCTTTCTCATAAGATTGACACCAAGTCCCTACTTTCATCAAGTTTCCAACCTATTGGAAAAGAGAATATTTATATGCAAACAGCTACCACACAGGGAGGAGTATGAAGAGTGCCAACAGATTGGGTATAGGCACAATAACAAACCAAGTGTTAAAATGAAACCAAATTTCAGAAGTAAAGAGAAACCACTGATTTTCCTAATTTCAGCATATTCTCCTTTTTATTTTTTTCCATTTTTTAAAATTTAAGTTCAGTTAATTAACATAATGTATTATTGGTTTCAGAGGTAGAAGTCCATGATACCCAGTGCTCATTAGATCAAGTGCCCTCCTTAATGTCCATCACCCAGTTACCCCATCCCTCCACCTCCCTCGCCTTCAGCAACCCTCAGTTTGTTTCCTTTGATTAAGAGTCTCTTATGGTTTGTCTTCCTCTCTGGTTTCATCTTGTTTTATTTTTCCCTCTCTTCCCCTATGAGCCTCTGTTTTGTTTCTTAAATTCCACATATCAGTGAGATCATATGATAATTGTCTTTCTCTGATCGACTTAAGTTCGCTTAGCTTAATACCCTCCAGTTCCATCCACATCGTCATTGCAGATGGCAAGATTTCATTTTTTTGGATGACAATATTCTCCTTTTTAAAATGGCAGCAGATGACAGATGGGAACACTTGATTTCTAAAATCCTTGGCTTCACCATTCTTTCATGCTACCTGTATCACTAGAAAGACGTATCTGGTGGTAGCCAATTCCAGCATCTTTTGACAACACTGATTCCTATAAATGACAAATGCTGAGTGTGGTAAAAAGAGTAGCATTGATGAGGACATCTTGCTGTCTCCATTCTCATGCTTCCTGAGCTTACTCCACTTTTTTTTTCCAGATATGAAACATGTGCACTAGTATCATTTTTAGACTTAAATTTTTTTCTTAGAAAATGTCTTACAGTTGTAAAAATGTCTCACGTAACCTTTTAAGTTTTCCTTATCCACTAATGCTTTGGCACCCATGACTTCTTTTAAATGGGGAACTCCTGAGAAGTTCCCTTCCAACGAACACCTCTCAATCACAGTTATTACTTATGGTAGAATTTTGTTATTCCTTTATGTCACATTTCTTGTACCACCATAGTGAATTATATCTCCATTACTAATTTGTTTGTTGCATGAAAACAGGATTATGCTTAAATGTCATCACACCCACTGTATAGCAGATTGCTTAGAACATAAGGCTTAATCAGTAAACATTTGTTGAATGAAATGAATATTTCCAGGATGTTATAATTGAGGTCTACTCTTAAGGAAATGTTTGTTTCATTTTTAAAAGTGCTTCACCCAGTATGTTAAGCAAAGAGGGAAATAGTATGATGAATCGGTCATACCCACGGGAAACTTACACATGAATTTAAATCGCTATAGAAGGTGTTGCAGACCTATGGAAATCTGTTTTAATTTTGCTAGTAAAATGATGTAATAACAAGTTATCATCCTGAATGATTTTCTTAACAATTACAAATTATTAGTGGGATTATAGGGGGCATTTTCCTCCTAAGCCACACCTTTCTCATGCTTTTAGCCCTTCCTCAAAGCACTGTGAACTCGAACTTTTATTCTTCCCAGAGTTTTCATATCCCTGAAACTATGTAATGCTTTCTCACAACATGAGGCCGGGTACCTAATTGGCACTTAATAAATAGTTAAATGTCTCCCACAAGTAACAGATGCTGCCAACAAGATCTTGGCAAGCCCCAGATTCTGTCAGTTTATGGTTGAAATCCCTGACGGAAGCCCAAAGTGCTGATTATTTGTGTTGTTGACTAAAAAGAGAGCAACGTGCTTTAGGCCCTAGTCATGCATGTGGCAGAACAGGCCTTCTGTTTGCGATGTGAGGTATCTGTCACATAGTTCTGCTCAGACGTAGACCTGCTCTATTTCCCTGTGGAGGTGAGCTGTAGGGGATCCTGGGGGGAAGTAATTACCTGATTGATGAATCACCAAAAAACGTCAGTTAGGCCCTAGGCACAGCTGAATATGGTCCAGGTACTTTCAGAACTCAGCATTCTGAAGAAGTGTAGGATACGTTTGCTGTTGGGGGTTTGGTTTAGCGGTAAGAGTGCCTTCTGCTCGGTGTCACTCCTTTAGGAATGGCCGAGTAAGAAGTTTTTCTCCATCTGATTCTTATGTAAGGTGTTGTAGTACCTATACACTAGGTGACTTAGAAACAACAAATTTATTTCTCATAGTTCGGTAGGCTGGGAAACGTTAAGATCAAAGTGCCATCAAATTCGATGTCTGGCGAGGACCTGATTCCTGGCTCAAAGAGGGGCTGCCATCTCATTGTGTCCTCATATGGAGGAAGGGGCAGGGGAGCTCTTTGGGTTCTCTTTTACAAAGGCATTAATCCCATTCACTAGGGCTCCACCGTCCACCGTCATGATCTCGTTATCTCCCAAAGGCCCCACCTCCAAACACCATAACATTGAAGATTAGGTTTCAGTCTTTGGATTGTGGGTGGACCCATTCATTCTGTAGCATAAGGGCATGTACCAGCTTTGTCCCTCTGTATTTATCAGTTCACTTTTCTCATCAAAGCATGTGGAATTTGATCATCTATATATTCTACTGGTCACCTGCCGTAAGCATTTGTATACAAAAGTCCGTAAGTCTCCTTCCCACCATTTTACTTGTAGTTGGAATGTGTCAAACAACTGTTCTGAGACCAGACCCCTCTTGTTTTCCCTTCCATATTGCAGCGCATCCATGAGGTATGATTTTCAGAGTGGTTTAGATCACTGTTGAGACTCATTTCCCTTTAATTAGTTCAAATTCAGTTTAAATTTGATAGCCTTAATAATATTTAAATTCTACAGTTTAGTTTACCTATGTGTAATATTGCAGATAAGCTACATATGACTTCTTACAAGTTTTGGAGAAAATTGATCTTAACAGCTATTGAGGTTTTATTCTAGTCCCTTCTGAGAGTTGTATGTTTCATTGTTCTTCTTAAAATCAAGCCTACTTTTCAGTTATGTTGGTTCCATAGTCCCTTTTTCAAATTATAGGGATTATTACAAAAATCCTTAAAGAACAGAAAACTATGAAACTGTTAACAGTTTTTATCCCTGGGACTTATGGATAGGGACAAGAGGAATAAGAGGGAATAAGAGGATGGGGGAACTTTATATAATTTACATTTTACTGTTTGAAATTTTACAGTGGGTATATATAAACTTCTGAAATTAAAAATCATAGTAACAATATTGAAAATGTTCATTAACTCATCACCTCATTCATTTGTTCCTTCATTCACCTAATACCTATTTAATAAGTTCTTCGTCTCTTGAATGAAAGGAAAAATAAAACATAATCACTGTTTTTCAAGTATTTAACAGTCCAGAGAGCAAACGTACAGACATAACGATAATTGAGTACTGTGTCATAAAATCCGAGAATCGTTACACTATAGTGTTTAATAATGTGGGCTGTGTTATTATATAGATTTGAATCCCGACTTTATTATTTACTGGCTGTATATCTGGAATATTATTTAAACCTCTATGTGACCCATTGACACCATCTGTAAAATAGAAACAATTAAAGCACCTTCCTTACGGTTTTGAAGAAATTAAACGGATTAATATAATGGTGTTATATTATTATTAATATAATGACAGATAGTAAATAATAATTATTGGGGGGGGGTGCCTTGGTGACTCAGTCGGTTAAGCATCTGACTCTTGGTTTTAGCTCAGGTCATGATCTCAGAGTCTTGGGATCAAGCCCTGTGTTGGGCTCCTCGCTCAGGGGGGAGTCTGTTGGAGGTTCTCTCTCTCCCTCTCCCCCCGCCCCTCCCCCCCACTCACACATTCTCTCTCTAAAATAAATAAATAAATATTTTTAAAAAATTATTGTTAGGTATTTACCCTGGAAGTATAAACATAGGTCATCTGAATCTTTTTTTTTTTTTTTTTAGTACAGAGGGAACTAGGGAAGACTCCCTTAGAGATAAGTAAATTTAAATGGTAAAGACTGTTTAGGAACTTTCTAGGTTAAGAAACATTAATGTTCTGCTGGACTTGTGAACGAGAATCCAGGCTACTAAAAAGTTTCATTGGATTTGCTCAGTGTTTTAAGTTTCTAAATATTATCTTCAAATATTTATCATATTTCACATAAAAATCAGATCTTGATAAGTCAGAACTATTAAACCTGTACCCAGATGGCAGCAGTTGGTAGGAGCAATAGGACAGCTGCATAACGTCCTAGATGGGGTCTTCGCTCTCCATTTTCACCAGCACACCTGTGGCCTTCTGACACTGGGGACTCAGATAAAACACGCTTGGGCTATTGTTTTTCTTTCATGTCGCCTCCTCTATACACACCCTGAAGCATTTTAGTTGTTGACCCGTGATGAAAGGGATCCTACAGGGAATAGTCGAAGTAGATGATAAAGAGCAAAGCCAAGGTCAAAATAATAAAGGGTCTACTCTTTATGATTGGAGAAATTGATATTGTATCCTGAAAGCTTCAGGGAGCCACTGATGCTTATAACAAGGGGAATTAAATGATGAGAGGAGTTCTTTGGAAAGACCATACTGGCATCACGTGGGGAGATAAAATTTTAAATGCTGAGTTTGAAAGGCCCACGAGATATATAGAAGCTAAGGTCTTTATGTGAGTCCTGTGGCCTAGACATGACAACTTCAATAGCTGAAACCCTAGAATTGATGATGTTACCAAGATGGGGAAGGGGAGTGGCTTGGGATTGAAAAGACAAAAGTATCCACAGTACTCAGAGTAGGATATAGAGAATCTAGGGAACACAAAGAGAAGCACTTTAAGGCTGAAAAACACATTCTGGTTTTGCTTTAGCAAAAATATATGGTTTATATACAAGAGAATTCACCCATTGTATTTTATTTTTACCTTTTAAGTTTCTATTTTAATTCCAGTTAACATACAGTGGTACATGAGTTTCAGGTTACAGTATAGTGATTCAATGCCTCCATACATTGCCTGGTGCTTGTCATGACAAGTGTACTCCTTAATCCCCAATACCTTTCACTCATCTCCCTACCCGCTTCCCCTCTGGTAACCATCAGTTTGTTCTCTAGAGTTCAGAGTCTGTTTCTTGGTTTGTCTCTTTTATTTTTTCCCTTTGCTTGTTTGTTTTCTTAAATTCCACATATGAGTCAAATCTTACGGCATTTGTCTTTCTCTAATTTAAGAGTTCATCCATTTTAAGTGTTCAGTTGATGAATTTTAGTAATTGTATGTAGACTACAACCACTACCACAATTCAAATATAGAATATTTTCATCACACTAAAATTTTTCCTTCTGTCCTTTGATTACATCCACCAACTGCTGGCCCCAGGCAACCATTTATCCTTTTCTTGTCAGTGTAGATTTTCTAGAAATTCCTTTGAATGCCATCATATAATATGTAGTGTTTTGTGTTTGATTTCCTTCACTAAATTATCCAGTACTTGTCTGTGTTACTATGTTACGCCTTTCCATCACCGTGTAGTATTCCATAGTGTACATGTACCACAGTCCTATTCATCAGATGGTGGAGATTTGGGTTGTTTCCAGTTTGGGGCTTTTTGATTAATGGATGGATACTATATGGACATACGTTTTTATTTCTCTTAGTAAAAAAATCAGTAGAATTTCTGGGTCTCTGGTGTTTCAGTTACTTGATACACCACTGCCTTACTGCTTTTGAAAGTGGTTGACCACTTTGCAATCTCACCACTCATGTATGAGATTTCCTCTTGCTCCACACCCTCCATAGCACTTGTTATCTATAGTTCTATCGTTAGCTGTACATTGAAAATATGTGGTGTTAACATATCAATGACAATTTTTACTTCCATGGTGACCAGAGAGTATGAGTGTCTTTCCAAGTGCTGATTGTCCACCTGCATACATTTTTGGCTAAGTGTTTAAAACATTTGTCCATTTCAAAAATTGCATTGTCTGTCATCTTATTGATTTGTGTGGCAGCATTGCATTACTTGGATAAACTGTGTTTGGACATGATGTATTATCTTTACATATTGTTGGATTTAATTTGCTAGATTTTTAAGAGCTGCTTTGCATCTTCATTTGTTAGGACTATCTATTTATGTTTTTTCATGGGATATCTTTATTTTTGTTGCCAGGAAATGTTGGCTTGGTAAAATTAGTTGGGGCATTTTTCTTTCTCCTAGATTACCATAAGGAGTTCAGCAGGGGTATTTTTTTCTCCATACGTGTCTGTTGGAAATCACCTGTCACTTCTTCCAAAAGCGTTTTTTTGATGTTATTTGGTTGGATTTTATGGAGCATTTTAAATTGCAGTGTCAATACTCTACATAAGGATAATTAAATTTTCTTTGTTTTTTGGGGGATCATTTGGTCATTATATATTTCAAAGAATTGTTCATTTCATTCAGGTTATGAAATTGCAGGCACAATGTTATTCATTATGTTCTCTCTCTGTTTTAAAGATTATATGGGGGGGCAGAGGGAGTGGGAGAAGCAGACTCCCCGCTGAGCAGGGAGCTCGCTGGGGCAGATCCCAGGACCCTGGGATCATGACCTGAGCCAAAAGACCGATGCTTAACCAGGTAAGCCACCCAGGTGCCCCTCATTATGTTCTCTTATTACCTGTTTAATGTATGTAAGATCTGCAGTGATGTACTGTCTTTAATTCCTGATGTTGTTTTTTTTTCTGTTTTATCTTTCTTTGTTCTTTCTAGGTATAAGTTTATATGTATCTTTTTAAAGAACCAGCTTTAGGGCTTTATTTTTTCTGTTTTTCTTTTTTGAATGTATTGATTTCTGCTCTTAGCTTTATTAAAACGTTCCTTCTACTTAAGTTGAGTTTAGTTTCTGTGCTTTTCCTGATTTGTTTTGTTGGAAACTCAGATAATTGATTTTGATTTCCCTTCTTTTCTAACATGGTATTTAAGGTATAAATTTCCCTCAGCATTGCTTAAGCTGTATCTCCTAAATTTTATCTGTTTTATTATCAGTTAGTTCAACATATTTTCTAATTTCCTTTTTGATTTTTCCCTGACCAGTCTATTATTTAGAAATTCATGTTTTGGGGCACCTGGGTGGCTCAGCCAGTTAAGCATCCAACTCTTGATTTCAGCTCTGGTCATCATCTCAGGGTTATAAGGTCGAGCCCTGTGTCTAGCTCTGCACTGGGTGCAGAGCCTGCTTGGGATTCTCTCTTCCTCTGCTCCTTCCCCACCCTGGCATGTGCTCTCTCTCTCTCTCTTTTTTTTCTCTCTCTCTAAAAAAAAAAAGAAATATATGATTTGATTTCCAAATATGGGGGATTTTCTAGTTACTAATACTGATCTTTAATTATCTTGTGGCTAGAGAACACACTCTGGATGATCTCATTCTTTAAAATATAGTAATATAGGGCGCCTGGGTGGCTCAGTCGTTAAGCATCTGCTTTGGCTCAGGTCATGATCCCGGGGTCCTGGGATCGAGTCCCACATCAGGCTCCCTGCTTGGCAGGAAGCCTGCTTCTCCCTCTCCCACTCCCCCTGCTTGTGTTCCTGCTCTCACTATCTCTCTCTCTGTCAAATAAATAAATAAAAATCTTTATAAAAAAATAAAATATAGTAATATATTGGAAATTGATTTATGGCTCACCATATTGTCTGTCACAGTAATGTACTATGTGGGTATGTAAAAAACTTGTATTCTAATGTGTTTGACTCCGATAAATACAAATCAAATCAAGTGGGTAAATTTTTTTAGTTTTCTGTGTCTGTTGAATATTTGTACAGTTCTTTTAAAATTTTTTAAATTTATTTCTGACAAAAATGTTTGTATTTAAGGTGTGCAACATTATGTTTTGCTATATGTATACATTTTAAAATGATTACCCCAAACTAATGAACATAGCTATCATCTTCCAAAGTTACCTGTTCATTTTTTGTGGTAAGACACTTGAGATCTACTCTCATAGCACAATTTAAGTATGCAGAATATTATTATTTATAATCACTATGCTATACATTGAGATTCCAGAATGTTCATCTTCTAACTGAAGTTTTTATCCTTTCGTCAATATCTCCCCTTTTCCCTGATTGTCTAGTCTCTAGTAACCACTATTCTACTGTTACTATGAGTTTGATAGATGTATTTTTTAGAGCCCACATGTAAGTGAAATCGTACAATATTTGTCTTAATGTGTCTGGTTTATTTCACTTGATATAGTTGTATCAGCTGCCAAAGGAGGGATGTTAAAGTCTCCAATTCTGATTTTGGAATTTTTGATCCATTCCTTTAATGATATCAGTTTTACTTCATGGATGCACGATTATGTTTTCTTTATAATTGACACTATCATTATGAAGTATCCCTCATTATCTCTGGTAGTGTTTTGTATCTTGATATCTATTTTATCTGTTATTAATATGACCACTTAAGACTTTTTATACTTACTGTCTTTATGGTACATCATTTCCATTCATTTACTGTCTACCTATTTTATTTAAAGTGTGTATGTTGCGGACACAAGTTAGGTCTCTCTCTTTTTTTTTATCCTTTCTTAAAATCTCCACCATTTTGTTGTAGCCTGTTAACATTAAATGCAAATATATCGTTTGGCATCTACCATTTTATTGTTTGTTTCTTCTATAATACCTTTTGTTTGCTTGCTTTCCATTATTCCTTTCATCCTCCCTCATTTTTTAAGATTATTTGAAATATTTTATTTTTTATTTTTTAAAGATTTATTTATTTATTTGAGAGAGAGAGAAAGCAAGAGAAGTGGGGGAGGGAGGGAGAGAGAATCCCAAGCCGACTCCCCACTGAGCTCAGAGCCCAATGAGGGCTTGATCTCATGACCCCAACATGACCTGAGTGGAAACCAAGAGTCCGTCACTTAAGTGACTGAGCCACCCTGACACCCCTATTTGAAATATTTTTAGAATTTTAATTTTCCTACTGGATTTTTAACCATATGTCTTTGCATTTTCTAATAGTTATTCTGAGAACTAAAATAAATGTTACTTTTTACTTTTCAATAACAGTAAATATAAATAGTTTAGCACTTCACATAAATTGTAGAATTTTTGAAACCCAATAGGTCCATATATCCCTCAAATTTTATGCCAGAGTTGACAATGATCAATACTTCAACTGTTTATTTTGTAAATAAAGTTTTATTAGAACAGAACCATAACTCTCCACTTAAATATTATCTGTGGCTGTTTTTGTGCTACAACGGCAGAGTTGACTAGTTGCAAAAGAGCTTTTATGGCCTATAAAACCTAACGTATTTACTCTCAGACCCTTTATGCTTATTACATGTGTGATATTTCTGTAACGGAAACCCCATAAAATGATGACATAATGTTTGCTTTAATCAGTTATATGTATGATATTTAAATTAAGAGGAAAAATAATGTAAATATTCGTTTGCATAACCCCAGATATTTATGATTTCAAATGTATTCTTTATTGCTTTCAGAGCATCTGAGTTTCCATCTGGTATTACTCCTTTTCATCCTGTGGAACTTTATTTAGCATTCCTTATAATATATGACTGTTGGCAACGAATTTTCATATTTATTCCTTTCCTTACTTATTTGGCTAATCTGATGGTGTCTTTATTTTGCTGTGACTGGTAAAGATTATTTTATAGAACATTCTTTATATAGAATTTTGGGTGGACAGTTTTATTTGTTTTAGCACTTGAGTAGTGCTATTCCCCTCTCTTCTACTCTCTGTAATGTCTGGTGAAAGAGTAAGTTGTTAGTTGAATTGTTGCCCTGTAGGTAATAGGTTTTCTCCTCTTGCATTCAAGTTTTGCTCTTTTCTCTAGCTGTCAACAGTTTGATTTGTGTACTTTTACATATTCTGTTTATAATTTTTTTTTTAACTTTAAGCAAATGTGGGAAATTTTTGGAAATTCTTTCATTTTTCTTTCTTTTTTTTTTTTTTTTTAAAGATTTGTTTGTCAGAGAGAGAGAGAGCACAAGCAGGGGGAGTGGCAGGGCAGAGGGAGAAGCAGGCTCCCTGCTGAGCAAAGAGCCTGATGTGGGACTTGATCCCAGGACCCTGGGATCATGACCCAAGCCGAAGGCAGACACTTAACTGACTAAGCCACCCAGGTGTCCCTGGACATTATTTCTTTAGATTTTTCTGTCTTATTTTTTCATTCCTCTTCTGGGATTCTGTTTTTTTTTTCTTTTTCAATTTTTTATTTAAATTCCAGTTAACATATAGTGTAATATTAGTTTTAGGTACACAATAGAGTGATTCAGCACTTCCATATAACACCCAGTGCTCATCATAACAAGTGCCCTCCTTAATTCCCGTCACCTAATTAACCCATCTCCTGCCCACCTCCCCTCTGGTAACCATCAGTTTGTTCTCTCTAGTTCAGTCTGTTTCTTGGTTTGCCTCCCTCTCTCTTTTTTCCCCTTTGTTTGTTTGTTTCGTAAATTCCACATGAGTGAAATCATATGGTATTTGTCTTTTTCTGGCTTATTGTGCCTAGCATTATACTCTCTAGTTCCATCCGTGTTGTTGCAAATGGCACGATTTCATTCTTTTTGATGGCTGAATAAAATTCCATTGTATATGTATGCCACACCTTCTTTATCCATTCATCAGTCAGTGGACACTGGGCTACATCCATAATTTGCCTATTGTAGATAATGCTGCTATAAAGATCACGGTGCATGTATCCCTTCAAATTAGTATTTCTGTATTCTTTGTGTAGCTAACTAGCAGTGCAACTGCTGGATCATAGGGTAGTTTTATTTTTAACTTTTTGAGCAACCTTCATTCTGTTTTCCAGAGTGGCTGCCCGACTTTGCATTCCCACCAACAGTGCAAGAGCGTTCCCCTTTCTCCACATCCTCGCCAACACCTGTTGTTTCTTGTGTTGTTGATTTTAACCATTCTGACAGGTATGAGATGATATCTCATTGTAGTTTTTATTTGTATTTCCCTCCCTGATGATGAGTCATGTTGAGCATCTTTTCATGTGTCTATTGGCCATATATATGTCTTCTTTGGAAAAACGTCTATTCATGTCTTCTGCCCATTTTTAATTGGATTATTATTTTGGGGGGTGTTGAGATGTATAAGTTCTTTATAGATTTTGGGTATTAATCCTTTATCGGATATGTCATTTGCAGTAGGTTGCATTTTAGTTTTGTTGATTGTTTCCTTCCCTGTGCAGAAGCTTTTTATTTTGGTATAGTCCCAATAGTTTATTTTTGTTTTTGTTTCCCTTGACTCAGGAAACATATCTAGAAAGAAGTTGCTAATGGCCAATGTCAAAGAGGTTACTGTCTGTGTTCTCCTCTAGGATTTTTATGATTTTCTGTCTCACATTTAGGTCTTTCATCGATTTTGGATTTATTTGTTTTGTGTGTGTGGGTGTTTGGCATAAGAAAGTGGTTCAATTTCATTTTTTTGCATTTATCTGTCCAGTTTTCCCAGCACCATTTGTTGAAGAGATGTTCTTTTTCCCATTCTTTCCTGCTTTGTTGAAGATTAACTGACCATATAGTTGTGGGTGCATTTCTGGGTTTTCTATCCTGTTCCATTGATCTTATGTCTGTTTTTGTGCCAGTACCATACTGTTTTGATTACTACAGCTTTGTAATATAACTGGAAGTGCAGAATTGTGATCCCTGCAGCTTTGTCTTTCTTCTTCAAGGATGCTTTGGCTATTTGGGGTCTTTTGTGGGTCCATACACATTTTTAGGATTCTTTATTCCAGCTCTGTGAAAAATGCTGGTGGTATTTTGATAGGGATTGCATTAAATGTGTAGACTGCTTTGGGTAGTATGGGCATTTTAGCAATATTTGTTTTTCCAATCCATGAGCAAGGAATGTTTTTCCATTTCTTTGTGTCTTCTTCTATTTCTTTCATCAGTATTTTATAGTTTTCAGAATAAGGTCTGTTATCTCTTTGGTTAGGTTTTTCCTGGGAATCTTATCATTTTTGGTGCAATCGTAAATGGAATTGATTCCTTAATTTCTTTTTCTGCTGCTACATTATTAGTGTATATAAACACAATGGATTTCTGTATGTTGATTTTGTATCCTGCGACTTTACTGAATTTGTTCCATTTACATGTAGGGGAGATTGTTTCATATTACCTAACAGGTCTTTGAGGCTCTGCTCATTTATTTCCTATCTTACATCTTTTTTCTGCACAAATGGATAATTTTTATTGATTTTTTTTCAAGTTCACTTTATCTTTGTCATTTCCATTTGGCTGGCAAATCCATTGAGTAATTTATTTTTTATTTTTTATTTTTTTTATGTTCTGTGTGTCTATTTTAGTTTATTGTTTCTATTTTTCTGATGGCATTTGCCATCTTTGAATTCATGGTGAACATATTAGGCTTTCTTTAATTGGGGATTGTTAAAATAGCCACTTTAAAATCCTTTTTTTGCTGTTTTCAAAATCTGGGTCATTGCATAGTTTGTTTAATTTGACTTCTCTTTGTTCCATTTCCCTGGTTTCCTACTTTTGCTTAACTTTGAATTGTATCCAGGACACACAGATACTAAGTGTTAAGGGTTTTGGATTCTTACACTTTTGTCAAGTGTGATGGTTCTTTACTTTTAACAAGCAAAGTGCTTTTGGAGTGGCAGCTTTGGCCTTACTTCAGATCTTCTCCATTTAGGTGAGCTGCTTTTGCTCTTTTCTGTGCATGTGTATGTCAAAGGTCAGGCAGAAATGTGGGTAGAGAGAATTAGGACTTTCCCTTTTGAGATTCCCTCACCATATTCTTCAACAACTGTTTCCCTATCTTCAGTTCTTTGGCTCACCAGAAATGCTGCAGTTTTTCTAATACCTTGTTATTTCATCTCCTGAATAGTTGTACCAGACTTGAGGCTAAAATTCATAAAAGTGAACTTTCACCTCATACGCCCCTCTCCGTTGAGCTTGTTACTCACCACTAAATTCTGACAGCTTCTGTTCACCTTCCACTGCCTGTATGTGTGTACTTTGAGTATAAGGTCCAGTTTTTTATTTGTTTTCTGCAAAGGAGCTATGCTGGTAAGGTCTTGCAGTGTCATTACTACTGAGATCCTCAAGTTTCAATACACTGGTTTTTGAAAGTTATAGTAGTTTCAAAGATTATATTTCTACAATGATTTTTGTGACAGTTTCTATTCTCCTTGTAATTTCAATTGACTTCTTACGTAAGATTGTTCTATCATTAATAAATTACAAGAATGTGTTTTTTATTTTCTCCTTTCTTGTAGTGTTTTCTTGCAACTTCACTATTTTCTATAATAAAAAATGTTTACAGAACTTAAAGCTTACATATGTCATGTTGAATATGTATTGCAAAAATAAATTATGCAGATATTGTGTGACTATTTAAATTTACATCAAGTCTTAAATAAGGGTTATAATCAGAAAAATGTAAAGTATGGAATTTTTTCCTTTAGGCTTGATTTGTCATGTCTTTTCTGTATCCTGTCAGTTGAAAATCATGTTTGATTTTAGGTAAGTGTTTTAATTTTTTTTTGTTTTAAGATTTTATTTATTTATTTGAGACAGAATGAGAGAGAGAGAGAGCTCACGAGACGGGGGAGGGTCAGAGGGAGAAGCAGGCTCCCTGCCGAGTAGGGAGCCCGATGTGGGACTCGATCCCGGGACTCCAGGATCATGACCTGAGCCGAAGGCAGTCGCTTATAGGTAAGTGTTTTAAATAAATATTTATGGCACCCTGACTTAACATATGTCTTATGGTAAGTTCTTTCAATAATAGATAGAATCTTGAGTAATAGAGGCCACAAGAATATCTGTGTTGGGAGGCTCAGCATCTTTTATTTTTTTAAAGATTTTATTTATTTATTTGAGAGAGACAGAGAGCACATGAGAGGGGGGAGGGTCAGAGGGAGAAGCAGGCTCCCCGCCGAGCAGGGAGCCCGATGCGGGACTCGATCCCGGGACTCCAGGATCATGACCTGAGCCGAAGGCAGTCACTTAACCAACTGAGCCACCCAGGCGCCCCAGCTCAGCATCTTTTAAACACACTTATATTTTTCCTTCAAATGTGTTAGGAACTGATAAACATTTTCCTGCACAAACATCTCTTTTACTTATTTTTAGTACTTATAAAAAGCTAGTGGATCATTAAAGTAATCCCCTGAGTGAGTTTAGTTATTTCAGAAACAGAAAAGGAACATCGGTGCAGCAGAGATTTATTTTTAACACTCTGACTTCAAGGTCAGAATCAATTTTTCTTTTGTACATAATGGTGATAGGAAGGTGACGGCTAGGAATCAAAATCTGTAAGCTTTTATCTTATTATAGTTTATGATATATGAGCATAAGAGAAAAGAAACTGTGTGCAGGGATAGAATTGATTTCAATCTAAAGAAAAAGTGCTGGTTAGGGTATCATATAGGAAATAAAACATTGTGATTATTCTTTCAGTTTCTTCATCTGGACAGTTGATTAATATCTGTATCAAAGGGTTTTGTACAATTTTCAAATTTTAAAAAGTCATAATGGTCAGTTAATTTTTGAATACCTGTAACTATGAACTTTTGATCATGAGATATTCAGATGGTTAAACTTCATAATAACAGTTTGTAATTTCATCTCTGACTGTTGCAAATTTATATAACTTGAAATCTAATCCCATAATAACATTTAAAATGGAAAGTTATTTGGGGAAATCCGGAGGAGCACATACCCTCAGATAAAAAGAAATTATTTGAGGAAGGACAGAGAAATGTGCAGATGCCTAGAGTATTGCTTTACAGGAAATAGGCTATTGTGTTTAATTTCCTTGTTTATTTTATTAATCACACACTGAATAATTTGAGGCCTTGGAAAATTTAACACTTATGAAGGGTATCATTATATTTAATTTATAGGAAGTTATAGACATTGTCACGAATCAGCTGAGGGTTAGCTCAACCAGAAATTCATTTCCTTACCTAGATTTAGAGATGAAATTTTAGAGTCCAGAAGAACTTCAAAGTTCCTTGAGGAAAGCCCTGTATTTTACAAATCTATGGAGAAAAGAAATGAACTACTTAAATTTACTTGGCTACTTAATTGGGAGCAAGTTACTATAATTCAGGTGTTTTGAATTCTTTGATATTGTACATTCAATTATGTTACACTATCTAGACATGTGGGGATTATACAATTTAAAAAACAATCAATTCTTCCGTTTCTCCCTGTGCCCACAACACACATACTATCATGCCCCACTCAGTTACATTTTGTCGCATTTATAGATTTTATCCATATAAAGATTAAGTTGTGTGACTGATGCTTTTAAAATTTTAACAGATTTATTGTGGTAAAACTAGTATAAAGTGAATTGTACGTATTTAAATATTGCACTTTGGTAAGTTTTAACAAGTGTGTGTGTGTATGCATATGTATCTGTGAAACCACCATCACAATCAAGATTATAAAATCTCTTAACATTTTTTTTAAGTTTTTAATCCTTCCATCTACTTCTTCATTTCATCCCCATCCCCAAGCAGCCACTGATCTGTTCTCTGTCAATTTGCATCTGCATTTTCTAGAATTTTTATGAATGGAATCATACAGTATGGGCCCTTTTAATTATCTGGGTTCTTTTACTATAATTATATTGAGGTCCACCAATATTGTTGCCTGTATAAGCAGTTCATTGCTTTTTATGGCAACTTCATAATATAGATACACCAAAATTATCTTATCCATTCTCCTGTTGATGGCCACATTAAGATTTTGGGTTGTTTTTGGTTTTTATTGTTTAATGTGTTTGCTCTTAAAGATAAAGCTGCTATCAATATTTGTATTCAAGTGTGTCTACACATAGGAGTTTACTACTCTTAGGTGGGTAACTAGGAGCAGAATGGATGGTCATATGGTAGATGTATGTGCTTGGAACTTCTGAAAGTGATTGTACCATTCTGAGTTCACACTAGCAGTATATAAGAGTTCCAGTGATTCCACATTCTTGATAATACTTAATATAGGCAGGTTTTTTTTGTTTCTGTTTTAGCTATTCAAAAAGGTATATCATGGCATCTCATTATGTTTTTAATTTGCATTGTAGACCATATTTGCATGTGCTAATTTGCCATCCATATGTGTTTTCAGAGATGAAATTTTTATTACATAGGTTTTTCTCTATTTTCCTATTATATATGACATTAATTTGCACTCTGTTTTAACCTTATTATTTCCATTCTTTTGCAGACTTTGAATTTAATTTGCTCTTTTGTTTGTTTCTTAAGATAAAAACTGAGAATGTTGTTTGGCACATGGCTTCCTTGGTAACATAGGCATTTTATGCTAAATAAAAATGCCCTCTACATCTGGGTGGCTCAGTGGGTTGGGCATTCAGTTCTTGGTTTCGACTCAGGTCATGACCTCAGGGTCATGATGGAGACCAGCATCTGGCTCCAGGCTGGGTGTGGAGCCTGCTTAAGATTCTCTCTCTCTCTCTGTCTGCCTCTCTTCTGCTCATTGTCACTTGCTTGCTCTCTCTCTCTCTCTAAAAAATGCCCTCTATTCATTTCCTTCATTGTATCCCACATATATTGATGTTTAGTTTTGATTTTCATACAGTTAAAAATAAATTTAATCTTTCTGATTTCTTATTTGATGCATAGGTTATTTAAACATAATATTTGGGTTTTTTTCAAGATAGTTTTCTATAATTGACTTCTAATTGAATTTAATTGTGGTCAGAAAAGATACTTGGTATGATTTTAATCCTTGCAAATTTGATAATAGCTTTTATGGCTCAGAATAGGTTCTAGTTCAGTGTGCCTTCTGTGTTCACTTAAAAACAATTTATATCATCTTGTTATGAAAAATAAGATAAAAACAGAGAGGGAGGCAAACCATAGGAGACTTAACTATAGAGAACAAACTGAGAGTTGCTGGAGGAGAGGAGGGTGGGGGATACACTAACTGGATGATGGGCATTAAGGAGGGCCCTTGTAATGAGCACTGGGTGTTGTATGCAAGTGATGAATCACTACATTCTATCCATGAAACTAGTAATACAATATATGTTAACTAACTTGAACCTAAAAAAAAAAAAAAAAAAAAAAAGAATGTTCTAACATCACTTAAATTAATGTGGTTATTGTGTTCATCAAGACTTTATTTTTGGGGGGACACCTGGGTGACTCGGTTAAGTGTCTGCCTTCAGCTCAGGTCTTATCTCAGGGTCCTGGGATCAAGTCCCACATTGGGCTCCCTGCTGAGCAGGGAGTCTGCTTCTCCCTCTCCCTCTTCCCCTCCCCCCCAACTTGTGCTTGCACACTCCCTCTCACTCCCAAATAAATAAATAAAATCTTTTTTGAAAAAGACTATTTTTTTTGAGTGTGGTTGACACACAATGTTACATTAGTTTCAGGTGCACAACTTAGTGATTTAATACTTTTATACATTATGCTGTGCTCACCACAACTATAGCTACAATTTGTTCCATTACATTCTTATGATATCATTGACTCTATTCCTTGTCCTCTGCTTTTTATTCCTGTGACTTACTCCATAACTGGAAGCCTGTATCTCCCTCTCCCCTTCACTCATTTCCCAACCCACACTTCCTTCCTTCCTTCCTTCCCCATTGGCAACCATCAGATTGTTTTCTGTGTTTATAGTTCTGATTCTGCTTTTTTCATTTGTTCATTTTTTTTTTTTTAGATTCCATTTATGAGTGGAATCATAGGGTATTCGTCTTTCTCAGTCTGACTTATTTCACTTAGCATAATACCCTTTAGGTCCATCTGTGTTATTGCAAAAGGCAGGATCTCATCCTTTTTATGGCTGTGTAATATTTCATTATGTAAAAATATACCACATTTTTCTTAATTCGTCTGTTGGACAGGTTCCTTCCATGTTTTGGCTATTGTAAATAATGCTGCAATAAACATCAGGGTGCATATATCTTTCTGAATTAATGTTTTGTTTTTTCTGGTTAAATACCCAATAGTAGAATTATTGGATCAAATGGTATTTCTATTTTTAATTTTTTGAAGAACCACTATACTGTTTTTCACACTGGTTGTGCCAATTTACATTCCCACCAACAGTACATGAGGGTTCCATTTTCTCCACATCCTCACCAACACTTGTTGTTCCTTGTGTTTTTTACTTTGGCCATTCTAACAGGTGTAAGGTGATATCTCATTGCAGTTTTTAGATGAGGAAAAGAAATAAGAGGCATCCGTATTGGTAAAAAAGAAGTTAAATTGTCACTATTTGCAGACAGCATGATAATTATACATAGAAAATCCGAAAGATTCCACCAAAAAAGTGGTAGAATTAATAAACAAATTCACTAAAATGGCAGGATACAAAATAAATACCCAGAAATTTGTAGCATTTTTATACACTAACAATGAAGTCACAGAAAGAGAAATTTAAAATTTAAAAAAACCACCATATTCAGTTGCACCAAAAATAATAAAATACCATCAAGACTTCATAACATTTATGATTTTCTATTTGTCCTATAACATATACAGAGAGGAGCATTGAAATTTCTGTTTATAATTGTGGATTTTTTCATTGTAAGTTGCATAAATATAAGGATTATTAGGTCTTCTTGTTGAATTGGCCCATATATCATTGAGAAATGGCCCCTTTTATCCTTAGTAACACTTTTTAAAAATGTTATTTATGTATTTTAGAGAAAGAGAGTGTGGGTGGGGAGAGGGGCAAAAGGGGGAAAGAATCCCAAGCAGCTTCAGCGCTGAGCACAGAGCCCCACTCAGGGCTTGATCTCAGGACTCTGACATCATGACCTGAGCCAAAACCAAGAGTCGGTCACTCAACCCACTGAGCCACCCAGGTGCCCCTATCCTTAGTAACATTTTTTACTATGAAATTTATTCTGTTTGGCATTAATATAAGTGCTCCAGCTTTCTATGATTAGCGTTAGCATGTTAGCATATTAAGCGTTAGCAGGTTACTTTTAACCTGTTTGTGTTTTTATATTTGAAATTGATTTCTTTTTGCAGAATATAATTAGGTTCTGTATTTTATCCAATTTGACAGTCTCTTTTCATTGGGTCGTTTATACCATTTATATTTAATGATTGATAGGATTGGGTTAAATTTATCATGTGGGACTTTCTACTTCATTTGTTATTTTTTTCTTTTTCCACGTTTTCTACTTTAGTATTGATTATTTGATCATTTTTATCATTTAATTCACTTTGTTTTCTATTAACTATAATTGTTTCTTGTGTCATTTCATGGTTTATGGTTTATGATACATGGTTTATAGCAGACCTCTTTATGGGTTATAGTGCACACCTTTAAATTATAATAGTTACTTTCAAGGGATATTATAGCATTTAATGTGTACTATAAGAAACTTAGGGGGAAGAAAAGAAACTTATAATGCTATCCTTCCACTTTTCTCCTACCAGTCTTTGTGCTGTCATTGTTATACATTTTACAGATATTACAAACCCCATACCACAGATTATTATTTTTGCTTTAACAAATCAATTATCTTTTAAAGATAATTAAATAATGAGAAATACTTATTATAGGTTTATTCACACAGTGACAATTTCTAATGTTCTTCATTTTTTTGGTATATATCATGATTTTCACCTGGTAATACTTTCCTTTAGCCCAAAGTACTTCCTTTAAGAGTTCTTGTAGTGCAGATCTACTGGCTGTCAAAAGTTTGTATATGTCTTGAGTATCTTTATTTCACCTTTATTTTTGAAAACTATTTTCACTGGTTATAGAATTACAGGATAACAGTATTTTCTTTCAACTTTTAAGATGCTGCTCTATTGCCTTCTCATTAGCATTGCTTATGGCAAAAATTTTTGCTGTCATTCTTAGTTCCCTTATTTTCTGGCTGTTTTAAAATTTTTGTTTGTCATAATTATGATATTCCTTGCTTTAGCTGTTTCCAACTTTCTTATGTTGACTTTTATTGAAATTGTTGGGTTTGTACTCATCATTACAAAAATTGGTTATTTTTTCAAATATCTTGTTTCCTTCACACTTTCTCTTCTTTGGGAATTTCAAATACATATGTATGAATGTGTGTTAAGTTACGTCAAAGCTTACTGGTACACTCTTTTAAGATTGTTTTAGTCTTTTATCTTTCTGTATTTCATTTTATTTTCAGTTTTTTTAGCTGTATTTCATTTTAAAGATTTTCTTTTATTTAGTGGGGGGTGGAGGGGTAGAGGGAGAAGGAGAGGACAAGTAGACTCCCCATTGAGCAGGGAGCCCACATGGGACTCTATCCCAGGACCCAGGGATCATGACCTGAGCCAAAATCAAGAGCCAGATGCTTAACCAACTGAGCCACACAGGCGCCCCTAGCTATGTTTCACTTTAGATAGTCTCTCTTGGTAGGTCTTCAAGTTCATTAATCCTTCCTTCTGTTCTATGCTGCCTTTAACCCCAGGATATTTTACATCTCATTCATTTTCATCAATACAATTTTGTTTAGGTTTTTTAAAAAATACTTTTATGTCTAATTAGTATTATCTATATTTAGCTTCTTGAACACATTGGCTACTAATTTTGTCACCTGTATCATTTCTGGTTCAGTTTTGATTAGCTTTTCTCCTCATTATGTATTCCTTACTTCTTTAACTTCCTGATATTTATTTATTTATTTATTTATTTGACAGAGATAGACACAGCAAGAGCAGGAACACAAGCA
The DNA here is from genome assembly GCF_029215605.1 of Mirounga angustirostris. Lineage (NCBI taxonomy): Eukaryota > Metazoa > Chordata > Mammalia > Carnivora > Phocidae > Mirounga > Mirounga angustirostris. The sequence goes on along the minus strand of NW_026991719.1, from coordinate 28,891,926 downwards.
GGGGAAGTGGGAGAGGGAGAAGCAGGCTTCCCGCTGAGCAGGGAGCCCAATGCGGGGCTCGATCCCAGGACCCTGGGATCATGACCTGAGCCGAAGGCAGATGCTTAACGGCTGAGCCACCCAGGTGCCCCTGGGTGCCTGATAATTTTTTGATTAATTTCAAAATATAGGAATTTCTACTTTCTTGGGTGATAGATATATTCATATAAATATTCACATAAATTCATATATTCTTATTAATATTTTTGAACTTCGTTCCAGAATACAGTTAAGTTACTTCTGATCTTTGTTTTGTAACAGCAGACCAGCCTTTTGTCAAAGGCAAATTTTGCTTCACTACTAATGCGAAATCCTACAGAGTCCTCTGCTTGATCGTCCATGATTTATGAGGTTTCTTATTTGGTCCAGCAGGAACATGAACTATTACAGCCCTGTGTTAGTTTTGGTTATTATTTCCTCAAATCCTTTTGGGTTGTTCTTTCCCATGCCTATATTATTTTTCTTAATTGTATATACTGATCAATACTCAGCTGAACATTCTAAGAGAGCTCTGCACATCTCCAGAGCTTTCTCTCTGTGTGGACCCTTTCCTTTCTGGTGCTCTGCCCTGCCAGTTCTAGTCAGGTTGACCTCTCCAGAATCATAGCTCCCTTTTCTCGTGTTTGCAAGATTTCCTGTTTCTACTTGAAGTCTGCAACCTTGTACCGCAGCCTGGAAACTCCCCAGGCACTAAGCTGAGGCATATCCTAGGGCTCACTTTGCAATTTCCCTGTTCATAGGGGTCACCGATTTTTGTTGCCTGATGTATAATGCCTTTAAATCATAATTTTGTATATTTTGTTCATTTTTAGTTGTTTCAGAGAAGAACAACTCCTCTTTATCTTCCAAGAGTGGAAGTCTTAGATTCCTAGAAAATTATGCTCTATATTCTAGGACAGGATAGGCACTTTATATTTCCCTAATAGCACTCATCCAATTGCATTATTGGATCTGTTTTATTGTAATTTTTTTTCTCTGACAAGAATGTATGAAATAAAATTCAGGGATTTTTTTATGTTGTCTGCATCTATCAAATTGTTTAAACCAAGGAAGGCAATATGAATAAAGAAATGCAGTAGTTAATTCATATATTTGTAACAGAACAAGATAAAAAGGAGAAAATGATCCCAAACTAACATTTTGGTGGGGTTGGTACAATAAATCTTATGGGTGATGTTCTTTTGGTTAGGATGATATCTTGTTGAGCTGGAATGGGCTTTTCCATGTACAAAGGCTGACCCCCCATCTATATCTGTGTTTGGGGTAAAGCTTAAATCTGTAAAAGTAGGAGAAAGAGATAACTAAACACTTTGATAAAAGTTAGAAGGTTTTTAAGTATTCACAGTAAGCTAGAGAGAATGAGATCAAAGAAAACTAGAAACAGAGAGGCAGTAGATGTGCTGAGAATATCCTCAAGAATTTCATGTAGTTGATGTACCTACCTAGAGACACTAGGTATGGAATTATTTAAGCACAAATGACTTTATAGTATCTGATGTTTTATTTTCTGAGCAAATTACCCTGACATATTAAAATGAACATGAAATTGTGTAATATATTTGACATTTGTTAGCATATTGGAGTGAGGGAAGAAGAACGGTATCCAGAGTGGAATACAGTGACCTACTAAGAAGACATGGTCCCTGTAGCTGCCTGGAGTAACATTTAGGAACAGATGGGAATATAGCAACAGGTTCAGTTGTACTGACCTGAGTAAAACATAAGCTTTCTCAAAAACCCCTAGATTGCTGGTACTTTTACTGAGTACACAAATAAGCTTTGCATTTTCAATGATAATAACAGCAATTATTCTAATTTTCATTGTTCCTATTATACATATGAAATTAAAGCAATAATAAATCATTGATCATTTACTAAGCAAATCCAGCTTAAGTGTTGGAAACAGTTTTTTTTTCAAAATATTTGTCTTAAAATGCGAAGCCTTTCTTTCGCTTCTGTGACAATTATTCACTATTTCTGGAATTCCATTACTGAAACTATTTTTGGTATAATTTTGATCCACATAGGAGAAACAAGCACTTAGCTATAAATTACACTGACTGTATCATTCATGAATTAATCATTCATGTTCTTCAGTAATCTTTGACTGATTGATTTTTGTCTTTTCCAATTCAAATCTAGCTTTAATGGGTGCAAGTTTGGTGCCATTAGTATTCAGAAAGCAAATATCAAAGAGAAATTACTGTTAAAAATATTTTAGATGAAAAGAGTTGAAATTTCTCAGTGCTGTATCTTTTTTTGTAGTTGTTCCCCCTGGCCCAGGCATGCTCCCTTTAGTACTTCAAAAACCTATCACAATGTAGGCACAAAGCACAAATGAAATTCTGCTGAAGGTGTGTGGTTTTTTAAAAGTTTTTATTTAAATTCCAGTTCATTAACATACAGTGTAATACTAATTTCAGGTGTACAATATAGCGATTCAGCACTTCCATAAAACACCCAGTGCTCATCACAACAAGTGCCCTCTTTAATCCCCATCACCTGTTCCACCCATCCCTTCACTTCCCCTCTGTTGGGTTTTTTATTTTTAAAAATCATTTTTTCAATTTATTATACATCAGTGTGGTACATATGTGGACATGTGTAACAATGAATTAAATTACCCTATCAACTATTACTTTACTATTTTTTATGTTTTTTAGTAACTGAGTCTATAGACTGGCATTCTGCTTTCTTGTTTACTCTGTATAACTACTAGGCAAGAAGACTTGGTCAACTTTTTACATATCTAGTTTTTAATACCTCAGATATTAAACTGAGGTATTAGTATCATATTCTGAATACGTGTATTTAGAAATTGTTCCCTTTTAGGATCCCTGATATGGCAAAAAATAGTTTCTTGTGAATTCACATGTTTCCTTGCAGATAGCTATGTATTCCTTGCTGAGCATAGTCTGGATTTTAGGATATAAACTTCCAAAATGACAATCTGGGAAGGAGGAGAATGCATATGTTTTAATAAGTTACATAGTTCTTAGGGATTTTTTGTTGTGACTTTTAAGAAAGTATCACATGATTTTATATGTCAGCATTGTGGTCTGTTTTTAATATCTTTTAGTTTAAAAATAAGTGTTTTCTTTAAACTTTATATCTACTTTGAAAGAATAACTGATACTCTGGAGTTACAAAACTATTAGCAAAATTTATATTCGGTTGAATATTTTAAGAAAATATTCTCAGGCTCTTGTCCTACTTTTAGTGGGTTTCTGGGATGGTTTGTGTTACAGGCCTACCTCACAGATTTGGTAGGATTTCTGATTAGTTTTTATACCTGAAGTATGAGTTTAAAAACAACAACCTGACAGGTGTTGTGCAGAAAAGTTGAGAATTTTTCCCTACATTTCCTTCAATCAAGGTTAACATTTTTTAAAATTTTACTTTATTATGTTAGTCACCATACAATACATCATTAGTTTTTGATGTAGTGATCCATGATTCATTGTTTTCGTATAACACCCACTGCTCCATGCAGTACGTGCCCTCTTTAATACCCATCACCGGGCTAACCCATTCCCCCACCTTCTCCCCTCTAAAACCCTCAGTTTGTTTCTCAGAATCCATAGTCTCTCGTGGTATAATAATTCATCCTAGGAGGGGCATCTTTTATAACATTCCAGTTTTCCTTTTAAGTTTAACGTTCATTTTTATGTGTATAGGCATCCTTAAAGTACGGCAACTGAGTATGAAAAAGTAGAGAACTGAAAAATAAGGGGGATATAGATTGTTATTAGTACATACATAATATTTTATTTCACTGCCCAGGGTTTCTTATGTTGATAGACATTGAATTATGCTTTTCTTTCTCATTTTGCATTGATCCTTCATAGTGGTATTCTGAGAGAATTTCAAAAATTGTTGTATTCTGAGGTAATTCATAATGATATTTTGGCATCCCTTGAGTCACATAATTTGATTATATTTTATCCATACTTAACAGTTAATTCCATATTTACCCACATGCAGATATAGCTAACTTGCCACAGGTATCCCAAAGCACTTTTTTTTTCCTCATTAGTGAAACTACATAGTTAAAGAAACAAGATATAGTAAACTGGAAACTGTACTCTAAATAACGATCTACAATCTTCACTCTTACAAACAGTAGATATCTCACTCTCTGACTTGCTAACAAACTCGCTAACAGCACAGCTGCCAGCTCTTGATTTACTTCAAAGGAGAAATGTAATGTCAGGGAAAAAATAAACTCTACACATCAGAAATTCCTTGTAGAAAATATGTGCACAGAATTTTAAATACTTTCAACAAGTATTGTTAGTTTAAGAATTAACAAAGAGTATTTTGATTGTATACTACCCGATTTAAATTGAGATCTGCAGGAATGTGAGTGTTGGGAAAGGATGTTATTAAAGTTGAATACGGTAGTTATTTTCTGCCAGGGTGGAGTTCATTCACATTTAATAGGCAGTTAAAAATCTGTGTGTTCCCCCTTTAAAGTGGTGGGCAGGTACATATACAAAATTCTGTTTACAAGCCTAGGAAACTACAGACTAAGGGAGAAGGAATACATGAGACTACTGCCAAGAAGGACTGACACCATGCCCTTTGTTGTAATGGATGAAACAAGATAGATAGAGAATAAAGAATGATTACTATTCTGAAGAATCCTGACACTTCATATGATTGATTTCGTAGGCAATCCAGCATTTTTTTTTTGTTTAAAACAAAATTATAAATATATTTTCGCTTGACTTTCTTTATTCTAAAAGGATGGATAAAAAAATCTAGTTATGATATGTAGTTTTCAAGAATATGAGAATATAGCTATTCTAAAAATATATTTAGACATACAAAATAATTATTTTGTTGGTATAGCTGGGGTAGCTATACTTATATCAGACAAAATAGACTTTAAAACAAAGATTGTAATAAAGGACAAAGAAGAGCATTATATAATGCTGAAGGGGTCAATCCAACAGGAGAATATAACATTTGTAAATACTTATGCACCCAATATAGCAGCACCTATATAAAGCAAATATTAACAGATCTAAAGGGAGAAATTGACAGTAGTACAATAATAGTAGGGTATTTTAATACCACACTTACATCAATGGAGAGATCATTCAGACAGAAAATCAATAATGAAACTTTGGCTTTAAACAGCGCATTAGACTGGATGGATTTAATAGATATATACATAACATTCCATCCAAAAACAGAAGAAGACACCTTCTTCCCAAATGCTCATGGAACATTCTCCAGTATAGATCAGATGTTAGGCCACAAAACAGGTATCAATAAATTTAAGAAGATGGGCAGCATGGCAAGCATCTTTTCAAACTACAATGATGTGTAACTAGAAATCAATTACAAGAAGAAAACTGGAAAAATCACAAATAAATAGAGATTAAACAACCTGTTACTCAACAACCAATAGGTCAATTAAGCAACCAAAGGAGAGTACAAAAAATAACTTGAGGCAAATGAAAATGGAAATACAGCATACCAAAATTCATGGGATGCAGTAAAAGCAGTTCTATGAGGGAAATCATAGCAATACAGGCATACGTCAAGAAATAAGAAAAATCTCAAATAATCTACCTTTACACCTAAAGTAACTAGCAAAAGCAGAACAAGCAAAGTCTAAAGTTGGTAGAAGGAAGGAAATAACAAATATCAAATTGAATAAATCAATGAAATAGAGATTAAAAAAATTTAAGATCATTGAAAGTAAGAGCTGTTTCTTTGAAGGGTAAACAAAATGGACAAACCTTTAGCTACAGTCACTAAGAGTGCCCAAATAAATAAAATCAGAAATGAAAGAAAAGTTACAAATGATACCACAGAAATACAAAGGATCATAAGAGACTACTGTGAACAACTATATTCCAATAAATTGGAAAACCCAGAAGAAATGGATAAATTCCAAGGAATGTACAATCTTCCAAGACTGAATCATGCAGAAATAGAAAATCTTAACAAAAAATCACCTAGGAGATTGAATCAGTAATCAAAAATCTCCCAACAAACAAAAATCCAGAACCAGAAGACTTAACTGGTGAATTCTACCAAATATTAAAAAATAATTTAATACCTATCCTTCTCACATTCCTCCAAAAAACTGAAGAGGAGGGATGCTTTCAAACTCACATTATGAGGCCAGCAGCACCCTGATACCAAAAGCAGACAAAGATATCACACACAAAAAAGAAAATTATCGGCCATTATCACTGAGAACATAGATACCAAAGTCCTCAACAGGGGGCTCCTAGGTGGCTCAGTTGGTTGCACATCTTGCTCTTGATTTCAGCTCAGGTCATGATCTCAGGGTCCTGGGATAGAGCCCCACATTGGGTTCTGTGCTCACCATGGAGTCTGTTTCTCCCTCTCCCTCTGCTCTTTTCCACTCATTCTCTCTCTAAAATACACGAGTAAAATCTTTTAAAAAATTCCTCAACAAAATACTAGTAAACCAATTTTAATAATTCCTTAAAAGGATTATATACCATGATCATGTGGGATTTGTTCCAGGGATGCAAGGATAGTTCAACATCCACAAATCAATCAACATGATATGCCCCATTAACCAAATGAAGGATAAAAATTATATGATTATCTTAGTAGATTTAGGAAAAGGATTTGAAAAAATTCAGTGTCTGTTTATGATAAAAACTGTCAACAAATGTAGAGGAGTCTACCTTAACATAATAAAAGCCATATATGACAAGCCCACAGCTAATATCATATTAGTGGTGACAAGCTGAAAGCTTTACCTCTAAGTTCAGGAACAAGACAAGAATTCCCACTCTCATCACTTTTATTAAACTTAGTATTGGAGGTCTTAGAGCAATTAGGCAAGAAAAGGAAATAAAAGACATCCAAATTGGAAAGGAAGAAGTAAAATTGTCACTATTTGCAGGTGACATGATTTTATATAGAAAACCTTAAAGATTCCATCAAAGATCTGTTATAATTAAGAAACAAATTGAGTAAAGATGCAGGGTACAAAATATACAAAAATCTGTTGCATTTATTGACACTGCATTTATTGACAATGAACTATCAGAGTAAGAAATGAAGAAAACCATCTCATTTACAATTGTATCTAAAAGAATAAAATACCTAGAAATAAATTTAACCAAGGAGGTGAAAGACCTATATTCTGCAAACTATAAGACATTGATGAAAGAAATAAGACGCTGGTAAAGAAATTTAGTCTGTGCTCATAAATTAGAAGAATTGTTGAAATGTCTATAATATCCAAAGCATTCTGCAGATTAAATGCAGTCTCTATCAAAATTTTAATGGCATATTTCATAGAATAAGAACAAACAATCCTAAAATTTGTATGGAACCACAAAACAAAACAAAACAGAAAACCCTAATAGCCAAAAGAATCTTGAGAAAGACCAAAGTTCAAGGGATCACATTCCCTGACTGCAAGCTATGTTACAAAGTATAATAATCAAAATAATATGGTATTGGCATAAAAACAGACAAAGATTAATGGAACAGAGAGCCCATTAATAAACCCACACAAATATCACCAATTAACTTACAACAAAGGAGGCAAGAATATACAGTGAGAGTAAAACACTCTCTTCAGTAAAATGTTTCTGGGAAAACTGGACAGCAACATGCAAAAGAATGAAACTAGACTACTATCTTATACCACATAGAAAAATTAACTCAGAATGACTTAAAGACTTGAATATTCAACCTGAAACCATACAACTCATAGAAGAAAACATAGCACTGAGAGAAGCTCCTTGACATTGGTCTTGATGCTGATATTTTGTACTCCAAAAGCAAAAGAACAAAAGAAATACTGAAAGATTACATTAAACTAAAAACTTCTGCACAGCAAAGGAAACCATCAACAAAGTGGAAAAACAACCTACTGAATAGGAGAAAATATTTGCAAATCATACATCCAATAAGGGGTTAATACCCAGAATATATAATTAACCCCTACAACTCAATAGCAAAAAACCCCAAATGATCCAGTTTAAAAATGGGCAGAGGAACTAAATAGGCGTTCTTCCAAAAAGACCTGTAGTTGGCCAACAAGCACATGAAAAGATGCTGAACAGGAGTAATCTTCAAAGAAATGCAAAGGAAAACCACACCTCAGAATTGCTAGTATCAAGAAGACAAGAGATAAGTGTTAGTGAGGATGTGGAGAAAACGGAACATTTGTGCTCTGTTGGTAGGAATGCAAATTAGTGCAGCCACTATGGAAAATAGTATGGATGTTCCTCAAAATTTAAAAATAGAACTACCACATGATCCAACAATTTCACTACTAGGTACCCATCCAAAGAAAATGAAAACACTAATTAGAAATGATATATACACTCCCATGTTCTTTGCATAGTTTTTTTTTTTTTTTTTACAATGGCCAAGATATGGAAACATGGTAAGCGTCCATCAGTGGATGAATGGATTAAGACAGTGTGGTGTGGTGTGTGTGTATGTGTGTAAATAAATGGAATACTATGCAGCCATAAAGAACAAACGAAACCTAGCCATTTGTGACAACATAGATGGACTAATTATGCTAAGTGAAATAAGTTAGAGAATACAAAAACCAATACTGTGATTTCACTTATATGTGGTATCTAAAAAACAAAACAAATGAACTAATAAAACTCATGGATACAGAGAACAGAATGGTGGTTGCCAGAGGGGAGGCTGGATGGGGGATGGGAGAAATAAGTGAAGGGTACCAAGAGGTATAAACTTCTGGGGTACCGTGGTGGCTTAGTTAAGCATCCGACTCTTGATTTTGGCTCAGGGTTGTGAGTTCAAGCCCCATGTTAAAAAAAAAAGAGGTATAAACTTCCATTTGTAAAATAAGTCATGGTGTTGTAATATATGGCATGGTGATTACAGTCAACAATACTGTAGTGCATATTTAAAACTTGTCAAGAGAGTAATCTTAAATCTTCTGATCAAAAGTAAAGAAAAAAAGTGTGTAACTGCATGGTGATGGATGATATTATGATTATTTCAAAGCATATGCAATTAACAAATCATTATATTGTACACCTGAAACTAATATAATGCTATATGTCAATTATAACTTTAAAAAATAAACTACCCCAAAATTAATTGCTGAAAACAACAGTGTATTATTAGCTCTAATTGTTCCATGGATTGACCATGCTTACCTAGGTGGCTCTACTTGGGGGAACTTATGCAGTCACACTTAATAGTGGCTTGGTAGAACTTTTGGAACCGTGGACAATTCTCCCCTGGACAGACATCTTTTAAGCTGGTAACAGCAGAGTCAATCACATAAAATTTCAGGAAATTCATCAAAAAACATAATAACAAGTTGAGATTTTATTAAACAAAATCCATGGAATCAGAGTAAAAAAACTAGGAGGCCCTGGCATGTGAGTTACTGACTGCAGTCATATCTCCACAGTACTACCTTGCAGAATTGCTGTTTCAGTAAGTTCAGTGGCCAAGTGGCAGTTCTAATCTCCCTTAGCATCCTGGGGTGAAAGAGCTATTTGGAGTGATTATGGTAGCTAGCAAACATTAGCAAATGTCATTTTGTTTCTCTGTGCTGTGGAAAGTTTTTTATCATGTGGCTGGCAGTTAGTAGGTGACCTCCAGTTTCCCACCTACAACTCTTGCTATATGGCATGTTCTTAGACCGGGAAGCATATAAAGTGGTTTGTCTGTGCATGTGATCTTCCATGTAGATTAGTGTAACATGTACAAAACTCAGATTCTTAGATTCTAATCCTCACGTTTGTTTTTTTCTTCTTTTTCTTGTCTTATATCAATGGTCAGGGGCGTAAGTACTGTGTAAAAAAAATATGGCAAGTATCATCCCTGACTGTAAAGAGAATGTAACTCAAGTTTGTCCAGTAAGCATGATTCTTGTTCTAGACTTTAGGTGTATAACTGTCAAATTCAGTAAGTTCTCCATGACTCAAATGATTATGATAATTCTATTGAGATAGTTGTATTTCTCCTTTAAAATCTAAAATGGAAATTATATTTATAAATTTCCTATTGTTGAAACTATAGATTTTACAGTGCATTCCTGAGAAAAACTCCACTTAAAATTATGTGTCTTAAATATTATTATTGGGTTTGGTTAACTAAGATGTGATTTCTATGTTTATGGGTAAAATAAGGCTATAATTTTTTAAGTATCTTTAAAATGTTATGGAACCACAGTTGTATACTAACTGTATGAAATGAATTGTCAATTTTCCTTTTGTTAAATATGATTTATTTCTGCCCCTTATTTTTTTCATATACTGTATTTCATTTTTGCTCATTTCTTGTTTCACTTTTGCTCATTTTTTCTTGTTTCATTTTTGCTCATTTTTTATTTCATTTTGCTCATTTCCTGCCTTAAACAGTACAGATAAAATATCTTCTACCAGTGGAAGATTAAATAACTTACTTTTATTATTCTGATTCTTGTCTGAAATATTCAGAAACTACCCTAAGATATTTTTATGTTTTCCTAACAATTTTAATTTACCACTTGTATATGTGTCCCTAAGTAATACAGGTACTTTATCATACTCACAAATCCTTATGGTATCTTTACCCACCCACCTCATATGTTCTTCATTAATTGAAGCCCATGTAAGGGCTAGGACATCAAAGTTTTAAGATTTTTTATTTTTAAGTTGGTAGGAATAGCTTGAAGAATTTTAAAAGGGGAGGAATATATAAACACATTTGTGTTTTGAAAAGTCAATCTTATGGCAAAGTTATAGATTGATTTAGAGGAGAGAGAAAACTCAAAGTAAGGTTGTCTGGTAGTAGATTTTTCTAACAATCAAGACATAATGGTGGAAGCCTCAAGGCAGTGGCAGATGGTGTCAAAAAGATGCTTAGAGAGAGATTTGGAAGAGTTGCAAATGGTTACAGTTTTTAATGACATGGTGGTACCAGAAAAGCAGTCTGAAATATTTTTTCTCATTTTCGTTCTCTTTATTACAGTTTCTTTTACTTTTTCTATCTCTCCCACATTTATCCCCCTCCTACTTCTGCTCTCATACACACATACACTCTTGAACAGACACATGTGCACTCTGACACACACACACACACACACACACACACACACAGTTCTGACATTTTTCATTTTGAATTATCAGGATGGCAAGTCTATCCTGCCCTTTGCTTTAGTATGTATGACCCTGGTTTGAAACATGAATAATATCAGGAAGTTATCTTAGAAATATTAAGGGACAGTAATTTATTATTTCCTGAAGCACACATTTCTCAATAAGGCTTATATTCCCATCACCTTCTTTTTTCAAGCATTAAGATAGCTATATCTGCAACCAGCCCAAACTTTCACATTGCCTGAACTCCAGCTAGTAGTAGTTTAATAGAGACACATTGTCCTCGGGCACAGTATTAAGGGTAGCTGCCTCCCTTTGTAAGCCCCCGTCCCAAGAACTGTGACAGCCAGAATGAAATTGGGTAAATCAACAATCAAGCTTGACTTGATCTCTGAGTGCTACCAGTAGGGTGCTGGCCTTTGATTCATTTCCTGGCTCTCCTCAGAAATCTCATGCAAGGGCTAAGATGATTGCAGCAGTAATGGATCAGAAAGCATTTGGGAGAAGCCTACGACTAACAGCGCAGAGCTGAATCTACCCCAAAAGAAGCTATTGTTGTTTTAGCAACAAATCATATCTCTTGCTTAAAGATATTACTCTAATTTTGGTTGAAACTTTTTATTTCATCCAACACATAAAAGTGAGAGTTAATCCATATAAGTAAGAAGAAAGAAATGGGTCCCACTATAAATTCTGAAACAAACTCCCTTTGCAGCTGAGCAAGAGAAAAGGATATTTATGCTTCTGAATAGAGAACCCTATATTTGGGAATCCCCAAAAATAAAGGTGGCTGGAGTAAAAGGATAAGACAAAATGATTTCCATATTGGAACACAACTATTTCAGTGATGTTCACTGAGATACAAAATATACAAGGAAGAAGCAATTTAGAAGGGATTAATTCATTCGGGGATATTCTGAGTTTTTAATAACCTGAGGCCATATGGGCTAAAGCAAGTAGTTTGGGCTAGAAGTATAATTTGAGGATTTCTCAAAAAAAAAATAGGTGGTGGTTAAAATGAGTGGATGAAATCTAGGGAGAAAGTTTTGAGTGAGGAAAGAAGAAAATCAAAGACAAAGAATGATTAGAGAGATTTTTATCTAAAGAAAAGTAGAGGAAGAAATGTCAGTAAAGAGAACCAAGGAAAAATAACCATAAGGGCAATGAATTAGGCAGCAGGGGAGTAAATAAAGAAAAAGGAAGATAGAGTTTTAAGAACAGAATAACCAATTAAAGAGTAAAATGCTACAGTGTTGTCACATTGTTTGAGAGGGAAAAATAATACACTGTATTTTCTAAGTAGGAAATCTTTGTTAAAGCAATATTTAGTTCATAGCATCAGGATCGGAATGCAGATTGTAATCGACTGAGGGCACTATTGTTGAGAAAGCATGGCTGTCAAGGAAAAGACTGAGAGAAGACTTAGATTTGTAAAACAGAAAGGGCATTTTATCCTGGGATGTAAGATATATGCCTAAGTTTAGGTAGCAGCATTTTTCTAGATATGTCTCCTGAGGCAAGGGAAACAAAAGCAAAATTAAACTGTTTGGACATCACCAAAATAAAAAGCTTTTGCACAATGAAGGAAACCATCAACAAAACAAAAAGACAACCTACTGAATGGCAGAAGATATTTGGAAATGATATATCCAATAAAGGATTAGTATTCAAAATATATCAAGAACTTATACAACTCAACACCAAAAAAACAATCCGATTAGAGATGGGCAGAAGACATAAACAGACATTTCTCCAAAGAAGATATACAGATGGCCAGCAGAAGCATGAAGAGATGCTCAACATCATCCATCATCAGGGAAATGCAAATCATAACCATAATGCAGTATCACTTCATGCTTGTCAGAATGGCTAAAATCAAAATCACAAGAAATACCAAGTGTTGGCAAGGATGTGGAAGAAAAGGAACACTCATGCACTGTTGGTGGGAATGCAAACTGGTGCAGCCACTGTGGAAAGCAGTAGGGATGTTCCTCAAAAGCTTAGAAGTACAATTACCATATGATCCAGTAATTTCACTACTGAGTATTTACCCAAAGAAAATTAAAACACTAATTCAAAAAAAAAAAAAAATGCACTCCTATGTTTATTGCAGCATTTTTTAAAATAACCAAGCTATGGAAGCAACCTGAATGTCCATCAATAGATCAATGTACTAAAATGATGTGGTGTACTTACATAAAATGGACTATTACTCGGCCATAAAAAAGAATGAAACCTTGCCATATGCAACAACATGGCTATAGCTACAGCATCTAATGCTAGATGGGGGGGTCAGTCAGTCAAAGTACGACAAATACATAATTTCACTCATATATGGAATTTAAGAAGCAAAACAAATGAACAATGAAAAAGCAGGCAAAAAAACAAGACTCTTAAATATAGAGAACAAACTGGTGGTTGCCAGGGGGTGGGGGGGGTAGGTGGGAGGATGGGTGAAATAGGTGAAGAGGATTAAGAATAATACACTTATGGTGATGAGCACTTAGTAACGTATACAATTGTTGAATCACTATATTATATGCTTGAAACTAATATAACTGTTTGTTATACTTGAATTTAAAAAATGAAAAAATAAAAATGAAAGGAACAATTTTAACCTCTGGGAATAGTATAATTGTTTGAGACCAAAAAAAAAAAAAGTTATATGGCTAAGTTTAAAGTTGTAAAGATGGAGAGAAATGACACAAATTTAATCTGAAGCTAACTAATCAAGCTCGAGCATTGAGGGCTGGAAGAAGGCCTTAGCAAAATGTTTCTTCGCTCATATGTGATTGTAAACAATGCAAATGTAAGATATTAAAATACCTTATTAACACGACTGTTTCTTTTCATTATGAATCCTCCTGTACACATACTTCCAATCATGTTGGAGAATAATGCATATGTTGGTGATGTGGCTAAAACCTAGTAGAGCTGGGAATATGTAATTTTATTTGTAATCTGAAAAGACATATTTTGAAGTTTCTTGATAAAGCAAGGGTAAAACAACAGGTTCCTGATTTGGAGTACATAAAGTGTCTCTTCCTTTGCATCTTAATGTTTTTATTAAAGAAATAGAATTCAAGTAAATGTCAAGTGGAAGATTAAACAAAAATAATAATGATCCATGAGCTCAATAGAAATAGTTTTGTTATTAAAAAATAACACATTATAACAAAAAGTAATAAAAATAACAGGAAGAGATCAATTTCTATTAGAAGTGATGAGCATGTTCTCATATTTGTCTGATGAGCCAATTAATGAAAAGGGAGTGGGTTATATGAATTATATTGAAATTATATTTCAATTTATATTAAATTAAATTAAATTAATTAAATTAAATTAAATTAAATAAATTTAAATTAAAAAATATTGAAATTATATTAAATTTCTTGCCGATTAGAGTGAAAATGCTAATATCAACAAAGGTTACATAGGACTTATGCCACCACAGTGACTATTGCCAGCAGATTTGTCAATGAGTAGCGTCAAATTTAGGATCACTTATGGAATAAGAAAATTCGAAACACACTGAAATTGTACAGTTCATTTAAAAATGGTTTCTCGAATATGACAAAAATTCTAAACTTAAAGTAATATTAGCAGTAGGAGTCTTAAAGCTAACAAAATACATTTTATACAATACAGAAAAATTATTCGCCATCCTGGAGGACTCCATGCTCATGTTGCTGTCTGTAGAAAAAGATACAAAGTCATTGTCCTATTAAAAGACGATCACAATTTACAGACAGACTTGTAGGAAAAAGGAGAAATGTTTCAAGTAGTAAATTAGTGGAAGTATTTTTTTCTGGGTTTTGTTTTTTGCAATGCCTGTCAGCTTTTTCAAGTTTGTTGTGATTTCCTTTCACGTTATCAGTCAACATTCTCTTTGTAATGATTTTTGTATGCAGAATTTTATATACCCTTATTAAATGAGACCACTGAAACTGTATAAACTTCAGGCCCCATAAAACTTTATTCAGTCCTTGGGAGTTGAGAAGGGAAGACGTGGTGGACAACATTAGAATCAAGCAGGATCACTTAAATGTAGCACGTATGGCTCCACACCGAGACTTGAAAAGTTTAGGTCATAGGAGAGTCAACAGAACAAGCTACTTGTCTTTAAATGTGAGTAGGATTCAGCTTCTCAAAAAAGAAGCATCTTTTGTAGGGGTTAGGGAGCATGGTGGAGAGTGAAGACAAGAAAGAATGTTCATGAGCAAAAGTCTCTTCATACAAATAATAAATCATAATTATGAGCATACTATTAGCTATGATTGAATGAAAAATTATATATTCCCAAATGAATACATTTCAGACAAGTGCATATCACCAGATGTGCCAAAATATAAAATCCCTAATCCTTATAACAAGTTGATAAATTAACTGCTAATGTCCCGATTGTGTGGCTCCTGAAACTGAAGGTACAAAGATTTGTTTGAATTCTCGAAGGCCTCGAAGCAAGTGGCAAGATTCTGCAGTGTGCATTCCTTTCCTGTGCCACATTGTCTCCCCAAGTGAGTTTAAGCACATTCTGAGAAAAATACTGAAAAGACACGCACCTTCAAATATTACTATTAATTTCCTTCTCCTGTATGGTGCTGTCTATTCTGCTTTTTCTCCATTTTGTTCTTTCACATTTCAAATGGATTTCTGTATGTTTTGTCTTGGCAACGTTATCACCTCTTTTATGCCAAATACACTACTACAGCAAGAGGGAAGAATAGGAAGGTTAAAGTAAAAAATTAGTACTTTATGGTCTCCCTATATTTACTGATTTTGCACTAGTTTTACTACCAACACTATTCATATACATGGAATTCTCTTGAAGGGAATTGTGATATTTGAATTTCAGTTTTTATTTGAAAATGAGCACTCTTCCGGATTGAGCATCTGGTCCTGCCAGGCTTTTTCGATAGGAAAAAAAGAAGGTAGCCCCAGTGATACTGTCATAAGCTGAAGAGTCCATCAAGAGAAAAAAGGATCAACACTTACATTAGACCTCTTCTACATCTGCAGTTACACACACTTGGTTTTAAGGGGAAATTTCGCTCTTTAATGGTATTTATGGTGGTGGCCAGCGAGTATCACTTTAAATTGTGTCACCACCCCCCTGGCCGCCTGATTTCTTGAAGTGCTATTTGCCATCTTCACTGAAGTGTCCATGAGCTAGAGAGAATACATGTTTGGGATTTGTGAGGAAATGGCTTAAATCCTTTTCTGTAAAAGAGCTATTACCGTAGAGGCTGAAGTTGTACTAAACAAAATGTTGAGGTAGAAGATGTGGCATCCACACGTTATCTTTAGTAGTAAGGCTATTACTGGGTTCTAGTTCCTGTACACTTTTTTTCAGATGTATTTATTATAGGAACCAAACACATAACATGAGATCTATACTCAAAAATTTTATAGAGTATAGTATTCTTCACTGTAAGCACAGTGATTTATAGCAGATAACTACAACTTCATCTTCTTTGGCTGGAACTTTATATCCATTGAATAACAATTCCCACTTCCCCCTTTTCCCAGCCTCAGCCATCACCATTCTCCTTTCTGTGTCATGGAGTTTGACTAGATACCTTATAATAAGTGGCATCATGTGATATTTGTCCTCTGTGACTGGTTTATTTCATTTAGCATAATGTCCTCAAGGTTCATGTTGTCCCATGTAACAGGATTTCCTGCTTTTTATGGCTTATTTCTTTATTTTAGGGAGAGAGCAGGGGGGGGGGGCAGAGGCAGAGGGAGAAAATCTGAAGCAGACTCCACACCGAGCATGGAACCCCACACAGGGCTCAGTCCCAGGACCCCGATATTATGACCTGAGGTGAAATCAAGAGTTGGCCGCTCAATGGACTGAGCCACCCAGGTGCCCTGAGGACTGGCATGTTCTGGGGGAAATTTCTATTAAAGTCTTACACCCATTTTCTAAATTAGATTATTACTTTTTTTTTTTTTTGCTATTTTGTTGTAGGAGTAATTTCTGTATTATGGAAATTAATCCCTTTCCAGATACATGGTTTGTAAAGATTTTCTCTTATTCCCTACGTTGCCTTTTCACTCTCTTGATTTACTTTGCTTTGAGGATTCTTTTTTAATTTTTTTTATTTTTTATTGTTATGTTAATCACCATACATTACATCATTAGTTTTTGATGTAGTGTTCCATGATTCATTGTTTGTGTATAACACCCAGTGCTCCATGCAGAACGTGCCCTCTTTAATACCCATCACCAGGCTAACCCATCCTCCCACCCCCTCCCCTCTAGAACCCTCTGTTTTTCAGAGTCCATCGTCTCTCATGATTTGTCTCCCCCTCTGATTTCCCTCCCTTCATTCTTCCCCTCCCGCTATCTTCTTTTTTTTTTCTTAACATATATTGCATTATTTGTTTCAGAGGTACAGATCTGTGATTCAACAGTCTTGCACAATTCACAGCACTCATCATAGCACATACCCTCCCCAATATCTATCACCCAGCCACCCCACCCCTCCCACCCCACCCCCCACTCCAGCAACCCTGTTTGTTTCCTGAGATTAGGAATTCCTCATATCAGTGAGGTCATATGATACATGTCTTTCTCTGATTGACTTATTTTGCTCAGCATAACACCCTCCAGTTCTATCCACGTCATTGCAAATGGCAAGATCTCAGTCCTTTTGATGGCTGCATAACATTCCATTGTATATTTAAACCACATCTTCTTTATCCATTCATCTATCGATGGACATCTTGGCTCTTTCCACAGTTTGGCTATTGTGGACATTGCTGCTATAAACATCGGGGTGCATGTACCCCTTCAGATTTGAGGATTCTTTTTAATTTGATACAGTCCCACTTGTATTGTATCCGAGAAATCATTGCCATGGTCGATGTCATGAAGATTTTCCCATTTCTTCGAGGAGTTCTATAGGTCGGGGTTGTACTTATGTCTTTATTTCATTTTGAGTTGATTTATGTATATGATATAAGGATCCAGTTTCTTTCTTCTGCATTTGGCTATCTAGTTTTTCCAGTAGCATTTTTGAAGGAAAATATCTTTCCCCATTGTATATCTCTGGCACCTTTGTTGAAGAAATTAAAGAATTTCTTGAATTCAAATTTAAGATGGTATTACATGGTGAGAGTAGTGGACTAAGCCCTGGGATACTGGCTCTCAAAGCTAACTTGTTGAACTGTCTTCAGGAATTTTGTAAATGAGCTAGGTGTTCAGTTTTAGGTAAAATGAGGCAGACTTATCTGAAAAAAAAATCTTTAAATTCCTTTCCAGATTTAAATGTATGATTATTACCTTTACTCAGTAAATAACTGGGAACTCATTAAAAACCCAAGAGTAGTAAGACCACATCTGTGACTAAGGAAGTCACTTAAAATGATTTAGCATAATCTAGGAGTGGGTTGGCCCAGGGATCAGGAATTTCACATAGGAAGAAGAGCACCATTCTGTGTAAAATGCAAGAAGACCGAAGAAGAATAAAAGAAAGGGATGGATAAATCAAATGGAAAATCCACCCCCTCCCAAAAAAAAGAATGGAAAATACAGGCATAGAAATGAGAGAACACTTTAGTCGTACTTTAGTTTCAAAAACGGGAATCGGATAAATATCTATTTTTGAAATGCCTATGCCCATTTTAAATAGCATACTATAATATCTTGGTGTTTATTCTCCATCATTTAAACTTAAAAAAAAATAATACTTTTTTTTGTGAAAAGCATGTTAAAAGTAAAAAAAAAAAGTCAACTGTGTCTTTTGAACAGAAGAGATGTTGTATTGAAATTACTATTATTGAAAAGATAGATGTGGGCTATAACTGTGTGGGATTCAAACACTGAGGTAGTTTTGGAAAGTTTCAGGGCTCCTGAATGCCTTATTGCCACCTCCAAGGTGATGACTCTTCACAAGCATTGGGATAAATATGCAAAATAGGGTAACTTAAGTGGAGTGTGTCTTCCTAATCAAAACAGGATAGCAGAAATGTCAGTATAATTGCTTGCATGCTTGTTGGATATTTTTCATTGGAGGTCACTGTTTCTTCATTAATACTTACTATTATTGTGATTTGATAAAAACTTAGCATAAAAATATATAAAACACAAAGATATTTTAAGTCATATATGATTAATTTATGTAATAGATCTATAATCTAAATTCATGCCTCATATTTAAAACTGTGGCAGTACTTTTTCAAGTAAAATTGTTTCATCTGAAACCAGCAATTAATATTGAGATGGTGATATTTAATATTGATTCCTATTCCTACTATTAAGTTAGAACAGTAGTTCTCAATCCACAGTCACCAGGAGGGCATTTTAAAAAACATAGATTTCTGAAAAACCAAAACAAAAATGCCAAAAACACAGATTTCTCGGTAGCACTCCTAGAGTTTCTGATTCAGTAGGTCAGGAGTGGGGCCTGAGAATTTGCATTGTTTGTGGGAGTTTCCTTTATTGACCTTTGCCACTGAAGACATTTAAATGGAGAAAGATCATAAGATATAATAATTTTGCCTTATTATATTGTAGGATGTACTTATCCCATCCTACCCCCTATTGAGATATAGAAGAGTTCTGTTGTTGTATATTTTCCAAGCATCACACTTTAAAAATCCATATGTATAATTTGGAGACATTTCTAGTTTACCTAAGTACAAAGTTATGTGACTTGTTATATGGATATTTAAAATTCTAAATATTCTTCATGGGGCTTTGCGGATTCTTTATAAATATGATAGAACAAATCTAATCTTTAACACATAATACTGCAATGGATATTTCTTTTTTTTTTTTTTTTAAGATTTTATTTATTTATTTAACAGAGAGATAGCGAGAGCAGGAACACAAGCAGGGGGAGTGGGAGAGGGAGAAGCAGGCTTCCTGCCAAGCAGGGAGCCCGATGCGGGACTCGATCCCAGGACCCTGGGATCATGACCTGAGCCGAAGGCAGACGCTTAACGACTGAGCCACCCAGGCGCCCACTACAATGGATATTTGTATAAGTAGACACTTTTAATTCTAAATCCTGAAGACAAGACTACGTGCCAACATTGTAACATAAGGATGAGAAAATTCAGAGGACAAATAGGTGACATGAACTCTCATATATTTACTCTCCGTTTTCTCCCACTTGGAAAAGTCATTTGTTTCTTGAAACGTATAAAGGATCTCTTTCTCATATTAATATGTTTAAAACAATATATTAAGAATATCGTTCATTCTTACTGCTTTACTTTTTGTTGCATTTAGCATCATTAATTAGCTTACTTTACAAAGGAAAGCCATCAACATTCAGACTGATGTGTTTTGGTGTATTTTATCTTCAGTATTTGGAATATAGATAGTATATGCTCCATCACGTACAGTTTTGATCTTGTTAAAAATACAAAAAAAATTAAATGTAATTATACTAATTCTATGATTCTTCTTTTTGGTTTTGAATAATTAATATAGTCACATGATTTAAAATTTAAAAGTTAGAAGTAGGTGGTATGGCCCCTTCAACTCCTCCTATCAACCAATCACCTAGTCCCCTTTTCCAGAGGTAAATAAGGTTACCAGTTGCTTTCCTATCCTTTTATAAAATAGCAGTATTCTGACAATATAATCCAATCTAAATTAATATCTTTCCTAATTTTACATGAATGTTATATACATTATTCACTTTTTTTTTCACTTAAATATATCTTGGATGTTATTCCACCTCAGTACATAAGGGACTCCTTCAACCTTTCTTAGGACAGGATAGTATTTTATTATCTGGACATGCCATAATTTATTTAGCCAGTCTCTTACCAATGGATATTTCAATCACTTTTAATGTTTTACTAATACAATGCCAAAAAAAATTGCCTTTCAATTATGCCATTTTACATGTGTGCATGCGTATCTATATGATGAATTCCTAGAAGTGAGTTTGCTAGGTCAAAGAGTATGTGTGTGTGTATGCGTTTTATACTTCAGTCACTGAGACATTAGAGTGCCTTTTTCCCCATATATCCATGCACATAGCATGTCACCAAGTTTTTATTTTTTTAATTTTTTTAATTTATTTATTTGAGAGAGAGAATGAGAGACAGAGAGCACGAGAGGGAAGAGGGTCAGAGGGAGAAGCAGACTCCCTGCTGAGCAGGGAGCCCGATGCGGGACTCTATCCCGGGACTGCAGGATCATGACCTGAGCCGAAGGCAGTCGCTTAACCAACTGAGCCACCCAGGCGCCCTCACCAAGTTTTTAGATCTTTGCCAGTCTGGTAGTTGAAAATGCCCTTTTCAGTAGAATCTCAATTTTCATTCCTTACTTTTATGAGATATCTAGGAACTCTTTATCTGTTTAAGATTTATTGTTAATTTTCTTTCCTGGGAACTGTTTGCTTTGCTAACTTTTCTGTTGCATAGTTAATCTTGTGGGTTTTTCTAATTTTAGGAGATTTCTATATAATAGGGAAATGATGGCTTTGTAAAATATTGTGTTATTAGGGGACAGCTTTCATTGCTATATCAAAAATACCCCCCAAATAAAGTGGTTTATTTTTTTTTTTAAGATTTTATTTATTTATTTGACAAAGAGGGAGAGAGAGAGTACAAGCAGGGGGAACAGCAGAGGGAGAGGGAGAAGCAGGCTCCCCAGTCAGCAGAGAGCCCAATGCGGGACTCCATCCCAGGACTCTAGGATCATGACCTGAGCCAAAGGCAGATGCTTAACCGACTGAGCCACCCCAGGTGCCCAATAAAATGGTTTAAATGAACTAAAAGTATTTTTTTTCTCTAATGATTCTATTAGAGACACAGTCTGTGGATGAACATATGGCTTCCACTTATTGGCCCAAGGTGGCAACACTAATTCTTAATATTCCCAGAGATCAAGAAGAATGGAGAGGTCCAAAGAAGTTGACCCACAGTTTTCTTAAGGGCAAGAATCAAAGGTCAAACCCTGTTGGTCAGAGCTTTGATTAAGGCCATAACTAGCTGCTCAGGATTCTGAGAAATACAGCCTTCGGTTGGCAGCCTTGTGTACAGAGAAACTGATGCACTAGAAAAGGGCATCTGGCTCTGGGTGAAAACTATCAATTTGCCACAAGGGAGTTAAAAATACAATTCTTGTAGTTTGTCTTTTTTGCTTTTGCTTATTGTGGATTGTATCCTGCAAAATAGTAGCTTGTTTATATATCTGAATACGTTGATCTTTCTTTATGGTTTCTGCATTTGGTGTCACCTTTAAAAGTATCTTTCTCATTCCGTGATTAGCTTTTGAAAATCTCCTGTTATTTCTTCTAGTAAATGTTATGGGAGTGGCAGCTGCAATTGCTCCTATTTCTGCCTCTTCTGTCTTATTCTTCATCTTTTGACATTTGAAATTTACAATATGAAATTATTAGTTTCATTGTCATTCAAAATGCTTGGCACCAGAAATAACACTTAGATTCTTTATCTTTACCATTACATATCTACTCACATTCTAGTTTGTTAAATATTTTTTTAAGATCTATTCCATTACTATGACCATTCATCACGGACAAGTTCCAAGATAGGCTGAACTCCACTTATTTGTTTACAGCATTTATGTCCTGAATCTATTGCTCTTTGGAAATTAAAAAGAACTGGTGGGGTGTAAGGGAGCATATATGATAGCTTAGGGAAACATGCAGGAAAGAGAGCTTGAAATGTTCATTAAATTGAATTAATAATTGAAATAAAAGTAATATGCCTTGTAAAAGGTGATTTAATGACTTGGAAAATTTAATTACGGCGATCTGATTAAATTAAAGTGTCACAAAACATTGGTATCATCAGAATTGATTGGTGAGCACCATTGCAGTTTTAGATTGATGAAGCTACAGCAGGAGAGAAAATAATTCCAGTAAAGAATCAAAGGACTGAAGTTGCAGGGTAAAAATGTGTGTGACAGTGACAGTAACTTGAAACTGTGCTGCCCTAGTCCTTTCCCCTCTCTCTCTGTCCTTCCCTTCCTCTTCCTCTCTCTCTCCCTTGTGTTTCCTGAATTATTTCGAACTCTTTCCTTTCTTTTCTCGTATTTTGTGCTGATTCCCTACTTCTGTTATCATTTGCTGATTTCGCCTATTTCAGAAACTAAGTTCTTGACTTTTCCATATGTGAATCTGAGCAGGAAGGGGACAGTGACCGCCATCACAGATCTTATTACCACTCCAAAGAATGCTCCTGACTCATTCCTGAAAGATTACATTTACTATTAGTTATTAATGATATATATACATACATTATATGTACATGCATGTATGGATGATTATATCTTGACACAGTTCTGTATGTAGTTCAATTATAACTTATTTTCTATGTCAGACTTATGCTAATCTTATTTTTTTTTAAGATTTTTATTCAGAGAGAGAGGGGGAGAGAGAGCACAAGCTGAGGAGACAGGCAGAGGGAGAGGGAGAAGCAGACTCCCCTCCCCCTCAGCAGGGAGCCGGATGCGGGCCTCGATCCCAGGACCCTGAGATCAGGACCTGAGCTGAAGGCAGACGTTTAACCAATGGAGCCACCCAGATGCCCCGCTAATCTTGTTTTTAAAGTCACCCAAATGGGGCACCTGGGTGGCTCCATTGGTTAAGCAGCTGCCTTTGGCTCAGGTCATGGTCCCAGAGTCCTAGGATCGAGCCCCGTATCAGGCTCTCTGCTCAGTGGGGAGCCTATTTCTCCCTCTCCCATTCCCCCTGTTTGTGTTCTCTCTCTCTTCCTGTCTCTCTCTCTGTCAAATAAATAAAATCTTAAAAAAAAATAAATAAATAAAGTCACCCAAAGCGGAGCACTTGGGTGGCTTAGGCGATTAAGCCTCTGACTTTTTTTTTCTTTTTTCTTTTCTTCTTCTTTTTTCATTATGTTGTATTAGTCACCATACAATACATCATTAGTTTTTTATTTCAGTTCAGGTTGTGATCTCAGGGTCATGAGATCGAGCCTCACATCAGGCTCCACACTGGGCATGGAGCCTACTTAAGAATCTCTCTCTCCCTCTCCCTCTGCCCCTTTCCCCCCATGCCTCCCTCCCCTGGCTCATGTATGTTCTCTTTCTCAAAAAAAAAAAAAAAAATATATATATATATATATAAAGTAAATAAATAAAGTCACCAAAAGTATTGTATATTCCAACATTGGACTTCTTCACCTATGGGTCAAGTATATAATACAAATATATATTTCTAAAATATAATTTTTGAATATTTAAATGTAAATCTCAGGCTTCTTTTTATTGTGGTAAAGACACATAATATAAAATTTATCATTTTAACCATTTTGAGTATATAGTCCATAATATTAAAAACATTCACACTGATGGTAGTAACCATTCTAAAGGGTGTCAAGTAGCAGTTCATAGTGGTTTTCATTTTCACTTTCCTAAGTAATTAGTGGCGTTGAAAACTTTCTATGTGCATATTGGCTATTTGTATATCTTTTTTGAACAAATATCTTTTGAAGTCCTTTGCATATTTTCAAATTGTGTTGCTCGGTTGTTGTTGAGTCATTGGAGTTCTTTATATATTCTGCAAATTAACCCCTTATTTGATACATGACTTCAAAATATCTTATCCCATTGTGTGGATTACATTTTCATTCTGTTGATAGTGATATTTGATTTTGATGTAGTCCATTCTATCTTTTTTGTGTGGTTATTACTTGTGCTTTGGATATCATTTCCGAAAATCATTGCCAAATTCAATGTCATGAAACTTCTCCAGTATGTTTCCCAAGAGTTTTAGAGCTCAAGCTGTTACATTTATGTGTTTGATCCATTTTGAGTTAATTTTTGTGTATTATATATAGTAAGGGTCCAACTTCACTCTTTTGCATGTGGATATCATTTTCCCAACATGGTTAGTTGAAAAGACTTAGGCTTATCTTCATGTATGTTTCTAAGTTCTATTTTTTAAAGCACTGTGAGATGAAAAAAATTCATTCCTTCATGCAAGTGATTTCTTTTTCTTTGTGTCTTGGAAACTTTTGACTCACCTTTAGAAATGAAGAACTCAGTTGTATAGTTGTAAATTTTAGACGTAGAATAAGCCATCCTTCAGTGACACAACCAGCTATTGCTACAAATGCTATTCTGACTTCTCAACTCTGTTTGCCACCATTACTCGTAGCACTGAAGTATTAACAGAAGAAATGAAAGAGATGATAAATAGATTGATAGGTATGTGGGCAGAGTGGCTCAGAAAAGGCACTTGTATTATTGATTAGCATTGCCTTCACGATACATTAGTAAATAATCCTAAACCACATAGTTCTTCAGCCTGTGCAGTCCAAAAAATGGACCTAGATGAATAAAAAATGTATAAATAAATGAGGAAAAATAAAATTGACCTCATTTTTTAATTTTTAAAATGCCTCTTTTTAACAAAAGGTAACATTTCTTGGCTTTACTTGTAGACTGTCACACAGAAGATACTGTAGCTTTGGGGATCATGCATGTTGTTGGGGGCTCTGTGCACTCATTTCATCTCTACTTCCACTACAAATCATACTTGGGGGAGGATATGGAGGTGAAAAATAGGAAGCGAGCCAGAGTTCAGTCAGGAGGACAGTAAGACATAAGAAACTTGGAATGCCTGGGAAAATGCTACCCAAGTAGAACCTGATCTATTGGGCCTGAGGCATATGGCAAACAGGAGCAATTCTGTAGGTAGGTAGAAACACTTGACTGGAAGATAAAGGAGCAGTAAGAGGGGTCTATCATGGACTTTGTCTAAGCGGGGGCTTTGTATGCTGAGAAAACAGTCTTACTGCAGTCCAAGAGAATAGGAACTATATTAACCTCAGAACTATTAGGTGTATATTTTGAAACAGTATAAAAATATTTATTTAAAATTCTTTTCTGATGTCAAAAGAGGCAGTCTGCAAGGTGGTAAAAACCTAGGTATCAAACATTGAAGGGCAGTATGATAAGGATTCAAACTCAGGTTATCCTACTCCTTGGCCATCTAACTATATATGCTACTTTTTTCCTTATCTGTAAAATGACAAAAAACGTATTTAGAGTACAAGGAAATAACCCAAGATAATAGATGTAAAGCTCATTGCATAATTTCTGGTCTGTAGATCAGTGATAATTGACATGTATGGTTGTTGTGGCTTCTAGACTAACAAGAAACTTTTGTCAGCATTGTTACCAACAGTGCAGCGCGTATGAACTGAGCCTATAAGTGTACATTCGCAACCTAGCTTTAAGTAGATAAATCAGCACAAAGAAATTTATTTCGTACCCAAGTACAGAAGCATGATCACCCTGGACATCAAACAGAAGACTGAAAATCAACTTTATAAAAGAGTTAACAATAGCACTCATTTTCAACATTTTTTTGAAGTGCCCGATTTTAAGTGGTAGAACATAAAAATGTGAAAGCATAAGTCCAGTTGACTCTGCAGTGCTTGAACTTTGCCCTTGACCATGCCTGTCCTGATTTTTAAAGCTTCATTTAAGCATTTCCAATTTTCATCTTTTGGTGTACTTTTGTTTCAGATTTTTCTTTCCTCTTACTTTGAATGTCTTAAACAAGTCAGTGTAACCCTTAGCTGTCTTTCAACAGTTATGTGTTAGAATCGAAAACCTTCCCTTTAGAAGGCTTAAATATGGGACGCCTGGGTGGCTCAGTTAGTTAAGCGTCTGCCTTCTGCTCAGGTCATGATCCTGAGGTCCTGGGATAGAGCCCTGCATCCAGCTCCCTGTTGAGCAGGGAGTCTGCTTCTCCCTCTGACCCTCCCCCCTCTCGTGCTCTCTCTCTTGCTCACTCTCTCAAATAAATAAATAAAATCTTTAATAAAGAAAGAGGGCTGAACTATGAATAAGAATGAAGAAACCTAATACCAGAATCTTTAAAAATAAAATCCTAGAGGAATCAGTGCCAGTTTAGAGAAGCCCTCCCAGCCTTACCCTAGAGTTCTCCTTTGGTAGATAGTAATATTGAACCCATTAGTAACACTAACACCACTCTTTGAATAGTTACCTTTTTGTGTAGAGTAAATGCTAAAAGATGAACTTCATATATGATAAAGCAGACATGAAAAGAAGTTTACAAGAATGAACGCTTCCATTTCAATTCTAGTTCAGACTCAGGGAGAATGAACATAACCTCTTGCAGCTGCTGTTTTTTGTGGAGCGTACTTTCAAATGCTAAATTGTCTGATGCCCAGCATGACTTCTGTTCTTGCCGGTGACAAAGCAGCTAAGACAAGGAGGACAGTTCCTGAAAGGGTGACCTCAGTGGCATGTTATTTTCATCTGATTGTCGTTGTTCCACAGACCCAACTTGTCACGTTCAAACTTAAGAAGTTGGCTTCATCCAAACTTTAAATATGTTGATGGAAGAGGCATCTGGAGTTTGAACATCTTCCTCAGGATTATACTTAGGAGAATTTCCACTGGTGGCTTGAAAGGCTCTCAGTTGGAGCACCTGGGTGGCTCAGTCGTTAAGCGTCTGCCTTCAACTCAAGTCATGATCCCAGGGTCCTGGGATCGAGCCCCACATCGGGCTCCCCGCTCTGTGGGAAGCCTGCTTCTCCCTCTCCCACTCCCCCTGCTTGTGTTCCCTCTCTCGCTGTGTCTCTCTCTGTCAAATAACAATTCAAAAAAAAAATCTTAAAAAAAAAAAAAGAAAGAAAGGCTGTCCGTGGGTCATTGGAAGCTTTAGAAGTGGCATCTCTGGTGTCACATCAAGTTGTATTTACCTGGATTCCTTAGAGGGAAAACAGATTAGAACTTGCATCCATTCCAAAACTAAAGGTAAGAAGAGTGTGTTTTCACTTCAGAGTTCCTGTGTCGGAAAATGAGAATTATCAGTGGTCTCATTTGGATTGATTTTGAATGCACATGTGACAGTTATCCTTACAGTGTTTCTCAGAGGCGATGACCAGTTGTCACCCCTGTTCCATTTGTGCCACATATTCTATTCTTAAAAACCAGGTGGGGCGCCTGGGTGGCTCAGTTGGTTAAGCATCTGCCTTCAGCTCAGGTCATGATCCTGGAGTCCCGGGATCGAGTCCTGCATCAGGCTCCCTGCTCAGCAGGGAGTCTGCTTCTTCCTCTGACCCTCCTCCCTCTCATGCTCTCTGTCATTCTCTCTCTCGCAAATAAATAAAATCTTAAAAAAAATTAAAAAACAACAACAACAACAAAAAGAAACAGGTGGACTTGCTGGGGAACGAGTAGGCTTTGGCCTTGGCGGTGTTTTTGGGAAAATCTCTTCTTGCCTACAGTGTTTCTTCTTTGTTGAAGTTCTCTGAAAGATATTCTTGGATAGTTACTTCAGGGACTTTGTATCGTTACATTATGCATGTCTGTGTCTGCTTGCCTCTGACTTGCCTGTAGTTCTTCATCTGTGTCTGCCTTGTTGTCAGGTATGAATTCCACTGTCTTGATTCCTTTTGCACTTGGGTTGGGAGAAATTGTTGTGTCTGACAGTTTACAAACAAAACCTAACAGATGCTGTAAGGTACTACCTTCCTCAGGAAGTTGAGGGTCAGTGGGCATCCTCTTTCAAAAGAAATCACTGCATTCTCTTTACAACAGCTGCTCTTCTTGTACGTGAGCTGGTGGATTCCAGGTCACATTTTCATCACCGCATTTATATGATAGTACCTCAGGAAGGCAGCTTGAGAAGCGTCCATTGTGTGAGCTGCTCGGTAGCTATTTCTCACCCTAAGCACTGAAGATGTCCCGGGCATCAGTCCTGCAAGCAGTGGCAGGAGCCGTCGCCTCCTCCAGATGCGAGTCAGGGATGCCGCGGGCCTGCGGGGTGCAAGTTCGGCAGGGGGCCCAGGTGTGTTCCACCTGTACCTCAACCATCTGCCAACATCTCTGGTGTATCTGCCTACATTTGGAAGTTAGAGAATAGGCAAAAAAAGGACGAGTAGTCCAGGGGTTAGGACTTGGCAGGCAAAGAAGTAAGCCAGCAGAATTGAGAGGCACCCTGCCTCATTAGCCCCAGTAGCTTGGGTCCTACAGACCCAGAAGGGTGACCCTCGTGGCCCAGGCACCTTTACCTGTCCTGTGACTGTCATCACATCAGCTCTCTGCTGTCGTGGTTTTGTTATCATTTTTAAGCTTTCAAATTTAGATAAGCCTTCTAAGCCAGTGTGGCTGAGTGTGTAAGGTTTTCCTTTATGACCCATACCCTAATATTTGGCAATGTTAGCTACTAAAGGATTCAGATAGTCTGTGGTGCCTTTTTAAATAATCATAGACAATAATGGCATTGGTCTTGCAACTGCCTTCTTATGCTTCTCCTAATTCCCTTAGTTCTTCCAGAAGCTAACTTCGATGCAGAGGTTAGTTTGCAGAATAGTTATTAAGGCATGGCCTGGTGATCAAACCCTGTGGAAGGGAACAGGAGGAAATAGGAAAAGTCCAGTTGTTTGTAACATTGGGCCTCAGCTTTCTCTATGGGGGAGCTCTGGAGAAGCAGGATCAAGGCACATTGGACCTAAAAGGCCAGTACTTTGCACTCCTGCCTTCTACCTCCTGCCTCCATTAGGCTCCGGGTTTGGGCTTACCCAGGAAGGGTGTAACCTTGAAAAATGTGTCTCTGCACAGTAGAAACATTCCATGAAGTGGATGATAAATGAAAGCTGGGGCAAAATGTCCTTCCTCAAAGAAGGATCTCGGTGGTTGGCTCGTTGCATTCATCACATAAGTGATACTCTGAAAACTTGACACACCAAAATATAGGCTGATTTGAAGTAGTTCTGCTTTGGTTGCTTTCAAAGATATTTTGCAAACTATTGTTCTTAGATTTTGCAATTAAACAATAAAGTTTTCCTCAGTTTATAATAAAACATAACTCTACCTCTAAAGTACTGCTTTATTTTCTTTTGATATCTTCACTGATTTAGTCATATAAACAAATATTGACATCTGTGATTTTAAATCTATCCCCTGTGTGTCCTCCAAGGATGTATAGTCTCATTGTTTTTATTTATGGAGACCTAAAAATAATGACAGAAAAAAATAACAAGGCCCTGATTTACTCAGAATTAATGTTCAGTTGAATACTTTACGTTTATTTGCTCCTGAATTACATCCTGCATTTGTGTGACTTTGTAGAATATGTTTTGGAATATATATTTTCCTTTCTTAGATATGACTGACCGAGTATTGCTTTTGTTATTCATTCGATGTTTATTAGCAAATGCTAGAATAAGCTAGGTGCTTGGACCTCTTTATGTAAAGCTTGTTGCCATGGTAACTAAGTGCTTCTCATTTAGAAAATAGACAAAATAAGGGGGCGGGTGGGGTGGGGGAGGAAGAAAGGGTAGCTGCCCAAGGAATCCTTGGTCATGTTAAGAAAGAGCTTATTTGCTAGGGAGTGGAAAGGGAAAAATAGAGAAATAATTCTCCAGCCTCACAGTAATTCCTAGTAGCTATTCTTGGGTCAAGTTATTAAAGAATCAGTAATATGGCAAAAATAAATGAGCTTGTCTTAAGGTTTCATAATACTTTATCAAATAGATGAGACCAAGTATATCATAAACTGTGCTCAAAAAAGGAATGAACATAAGAATTGAACAAAAACCATTATTCTTTGCCACCATATATAAACATCAACCCAGTATCATTGTAACATTTAAGAAAGGCAAGATAAAATCTCTTAACTTTGTTCAGTGGTATTTTTAATAAGAGATTACATTCATTCTTAATTAACTTCTAAATTGGTGGCAAGTTATTAATGTAGAAAAAATTTAAATGTTGCCTGTTAGAATGTATTTTCACATTTGAAATGAAATACTTTAATTTGGTAATGCAGTCATGAAGGAATTACTAGGCTGAGACAGTTATTTGATTGAAGTTTTCTCAAGCAGTGAAATCAACTGCATGGCAAGAAATGGGTTGTTTCCTTCAGTGTACATGATAGGACCATCATGATTGTGGTTAATTCTTATGAGGTGGCAGTTGAAGCAAGTCAATGATTCCTTTCTATAGCAAATGGCTTTTTGTACAATGTATAAGGAGAGGTCATGGCATCATTAGTGTGAGGAAAATAATCATCAGGAACCCATTACAGGATTACCTAGCAGGTACTAGCTTTATTTTACCATGAATATTTTTTCTTCCTTCTCCATATGTAGATGAGTTAGAATTTGAAGCTATTTGTAGTTTGGAGTGTTGATCTAAAAAGATTTTTAAAGAGTTCAGTATATTGATAAGTGATCCTTATAAATGAAAGCATCAGTAAGTAATTTGCTACCGTAGAATGACTTTTAAATATTCAAGACGGTATTTCACAATACAAAATGTACTGTGCTTTGTTTTACTGTAGTCTTTTTTCTTGACTCTTTGTCAATTAAGGTGATGAAGTTTCTGCAGATAAAACTGGTGGTTAACAGTTTATCTTGGCCAAATAAATATTTGTTCGGTATTTGTTATTTTTTACCGTAATAAATGTATTAAACACATTATCAGAGTTTTTCTTTGGTAAATAATTAACACACACATACATACACACACTATATATATGTATATATATGTATATTTATAATGTTTCTCAGAGAGTCCTCCCTCTCTTGATCTTAAATCTTTATGACACAGCTGAGAGAATTTGTAGTAACAAATTTAAAATTGCAAAAATAAAATATTAAACACTTTAAGGATATGGGGAGAACTAGGAAACCCCCTGATTAATATAATTACAATATTGTTGGATGTAATATTTAATATATTTCCAATATGTTTACATAATTTAGAATATGACTTGAGAAAAAACTGTAATCACTGAATATCTATATGGAAACTGGATTATACATGCCCGTTTTTGTCATTATTAAATATTCTCTTGAAAATTTTCACTTGATACGTGATACTGAAATAAATTTCTCAGTGCTGGTACGAGGTCCTGCTAGGTCAAGTGTATCTATTACATGAAAATTGCAAACAGACACATTTTAGTGCCTTAAGACAACATTTTCTTCTCCCTCACATCAACTCCATGTGGCTCTTGGCAGCAGTAAAGGGCAACTACCATCCAAACAGAGGCTCAAGGATGTATCTCAGAATCAAATGTACTTCCATGAGTGCCATGGGACAGAAAGAGTAAGATCGAGAATGAAGTAAATAAATTCAACCTATTTTGTTGGTCGAAGCAAATTATGCTGTCTTACTTAACTTTACCTGAGTGGGAAGATTATATCTATCTGTTGTGGTCCTGGGAAGAGGAAAGCTGGAGGTCATGGGAGAGTCACTACTGTGTCCTCATCAAACATGTTTGGGTTCAGTGAAACCATTTACAGTAACCTCGAGCAAAATGGACATTAATTTTATCTATGCTTTTTTTTTTAGATTTTATTTATTTAAGGGGGAGGGGCAGAAGGAGAGAGCGAATCACAAGCAGATTCCACGCTGAGCACGGAGGCTGATGTGGGGCTCGATCTCATTAACCTGAGATCATGACCTGAGCCGAAATCAAGAGGAGGACGCTCAACTGACTGAGCCACCCAGGGCCCCGATTTTGTCTATGTTTTAGTTCATGTACTATTTAATGAAGATACCACATAGCATCATTTCTTTGAGTCTGTTTGAGTGGTTTTTGCTGAAGTGATAGTGTAGAACAAAATGTATGTAGGCTCTTTGAAGCACACACAATAACAGAATTTTTTAAATTTTATTTTTTAATTTTTTTTAAAGATTTTACTTATTTGACAGAGAGAGACACAGTAGTAGAGGGAATGCAAGCAGGGGGAGTGGGAGAGGGAGACGCAGGCTTCCCGCAGAGCAGGGAGCCCGATGCGGGGCTCGATCCCAGGACCCTGGGATCACGACCCGAGCCGAAGGCAGACGCTTAACCGACTGAGCCACCCGGGCGCCCCCAGCATTTTTTTTTAAACATGACGTGGCCTACTTTGTTCTTCATGTGGAAATACCTATTAAATCACAGATGAGTCAATCTGGGACTCGTGTTTTAACAGCACTGCTGTGTTCCATTTTCAACACAAATAATGATATGGATAGAGAATGCCAGGAAGTGCTAACACAATACCAAAGACGATACGGAATCACTGTATGTACAATTGTGTATTCAGTCAACAGTTATAGACTGTAAATAAAGCACTGAGTTTAAAGTCAGACCTAACTCAGTTGCTGCTTAGTAATTCTGACCTTCAGTATGCTGCTAAAGCTCTCTGTATCTCAGAAGCTTCATCTATAATATAGCAATAATGAGTTACTTGCAGTTACTGCAAAGATGAAACACAATGACGTTTATTTATTTATTTATTATGTTTAGTTAGCCAACATATAGCACATCATTAGTTTTTGATGTAGTATTCAACGATTCATTAGTTGAACCCAATGACATTTATTTATTTTTTTATTATGTTATGTTAATCACCATACAATACATCATTAGTTTTTGATGTAGTGTTCCATGATTCATTGTTTGCGTATAACACCCAGTGCTCCATTCAGTATGTGCCCTCTTTAATACCCATCACCAAGCTAACCCATCCTCCCACCCCCCTCCCCTCTAGAACCCTCAGTTTGTTTCTCAGAGTCCATCGTCTCTCATGGTTCGTCTCCCCCTCTGATTCCCCCCCTTCATTCTTTCCTTCCTGCTATCTTCTTTTTTTTTTTTTAACATATAATGTATTATTTGTTTCAGAGGTACAGATATGAGAGTCAACAGTCTTCCACAATTCACAGCGCTCACCATAGCACATACCCTCCCCAATGTCTATCACCCAGCCACCCCATCCCTCCCACCCCCCACCACTCCAGCAACCCTCAGTTTGTTTCCTGAGATTAAGAATTCCTCATATCAGTGAGGTCATATGATACATGTCTTTCTCTGATTGACTTATTTCGCTCACCATAATACCCTCCAGTTCCATCCACGTCGTTGCAAATGGCAAACCTTAGTCCTATGCCCCAGCACTAACATTCCCTATCATTTATTGATATAATTATTTTAATAAATATAAACTGGCAAGAATTGCTAAAACTGGAGTGGGTGGGTCCACTTGATATGTGTGAATAGGGAGATGAATCAGGCACTACAGTTCCTTCCCAGGAAATCTAGGGCACATGAATGCTTCCAGCTGGCTGGGTGCTCAATTTCTGGTGTTACATTGTCTTTGAAAACACTTGGAAGGTAAAATCAAAATAAAGCAAGAACCTTATAAAAATCCGTTCTATGTTATATAGATATCGAATCATTATGTTGTACCACTGAAAATAATACAGGGTTATATGTCAATTATATCTCAAATAAAAAATATCAGTCATATGAAGCTTTTGGTTCTCAGTTTCCCTCTTTATAGTAAAGGAAAGGCTTAGGAAAAGGTATTTGGAATTCTATGAGTAAAAGAATAGTAGAATCTCTTAGATCTTTATTGTGGCTAACAGTGAGGCCATAAATATGTTATTGGAAGATGTAATTAATCAGGGAAAATATTACTTACTTATATAGGTCTCTGATACGATCGTCAACTTCTTTTATCTGTGCTCATCTTTTTTTTTTTTTAAAGATTTTATTTATTTATTTGACAGAGAGAGAGAGTACAAGCAGGGTGAGTGGCAAGCAGAGGGAGAGGGAGAAGCAGGCTCCCTACTGAGCAGGGAGCCCAATGCAGGGCTCAGTCCCAGGACCCTGGGATCATGACCTGAGCCGAAGGCAGACGCTTAACGGACTGAGCCCCCCAGGCACCCCATCTGTGCTCATCTTCTAAGCAAGTGATTGGAACTGGATAAGATAGGCTCCTTTCCACCTCTGTTTCCTTACTGAAAGTCCACCAAACAGTCTCTCCACTTACATACCTTTTATTTATTCCCATTGTTTTGTTTTCCCACCTCCTTCATCCACAGTTAAATGAAAGTAAAGATGCTTTAACTTCTTATCTCCTAAAATAAATTGTAAATAACAATGCAAAGTTTAAGGCATTTCATGAAATCAAATGTATGAGTCATAAATGTTTATTTTTATTCTCTGTAGAGCTCTGTCTTCAACCTTATAAAATATGTAAAAAGTCAAAAATAAAAAATATTTATATATCTGTGTACTTGTTTTTGCTTTGAGTAAATTTAGACAGTTTATTTCTGTGCTGGGAGTTCAGAACCTCTTAAAGAACCATGCTGCTTAATGATTTCATTTTTGTTAGTATTTTCCCCTTATCATAGACTAATTTTTGTTAAAACGTATTATTGATATTAGTGTTTAGTCTGGAAGGAAGTTTCTGGGTTGGAAAAATTTTCTCAGGGAGCATTTTAGCATAAAGGAATGGATTTTAGGTGTCCCTGCAAATAATGTTGAATTACTTTGATTTTCTTTTTAGGTTGAGTCATTCTTCAAGAAAAATCTTTTGATAGGCAGTGACATCTACTAGAAAAGTGGCAAAATGTTGCTTGCATTTGATACACCAAATGAACATAGATAACTCTAGAGTGTATGAATTGCACTCTGAGCAGCACCTGTCATAATATCAAATTTTTCTCTACCTATTTCCCACTCCACACCCCTTTATCCTAAACTGAGAAAGGCAAATGTTTATTTAACATGCATTTACATTTCTTTGTCCTTCTAATAATATTTGGGAATTGAAATTCCAGGCTCATTAGGTGAAACCTAGAAATTTTACATTTTAATTTTTAGATTTTATGTATATGATATATATGCATGCATACATATGCATGTGTTTATATGTGCGTGTGTGTGTGTGTGTGTGTATCTTGATACATTCTAAAGGACAATGGTATAATTAGAAAGTGGTGAGCACTATTTATTGGAAAATTTTAAGTTGTCATGGTGTATAGATCAAAATTTCTTCTAAGATAATCTTGAAGATTTTATTTATTTATTAGAGAGAGAGAGAAAGAGAGAGCACAAGTAGGGGGAGGGGCAGAGGGAGAAGCAGTCTCCCCACTGAGCAGGGAGCCCGACGTGGGGCTCGATTCCAGGACCCTGGGATCATGACCTGAGCTGAAGGCAATGGCTTAACCAGCTGAGCCACCCAGGTGCCCCCCTTTTAAGATAATCTTCAGAAAATTCATGATAGAACTTATTTCATAGCTAGATGGTGAGGTTTCCTTAAAGGAGGGATTCTTATTCTTTTTCCCCATTTAATTGAGATAAAATTGACCTGTAGCCTTCTGAATGTTTAAGGTGTAAACTACACTGTGATGATTTGATATGCCTGTATGCTGTATGATTACCACAGTAAGGTTAGTTCACATATCCATAACCTTACATACTTAGATTTCTGTGTGTATGGTGAGAACTTTTAAGATTTACTCTCTTAGCACCTTTCACATAAACAGTACAGTATTGTTAACTATAGTCACCATGCTGTACATTAATTCCCTAGAACTCCTTCATCTTATAACTGGAAATTCTTATACTTAGAGAAC
The DNA here is from genome assembly GCF_029215605.1 of Mirounga angustirostris. NCBI lineage: Eukaryota > Metazoa > Chordata > Mammalia > Carnivora > Phocidae > Mirounga > Mirounga angustirostris. The sequence continues at coordinate 28,855,440 of NW_026991719.1, read as the reverse complement.
CTTCTCCCTTTTCCCCCTTCCTTCACCCCCAAACCCTAGCTACCACCAGTATAATCTGTTTCTAGGACTTCAGTGTTTTCAGATTCCACACATAAGTGAAATCATACAGTATTTGTCTTTCTCTGACTTTATTTCACTTAGTATAATTCCTTCAGGGTTCATTCATGTTGGTGCAAATGACAGGGCGTCCTTTTTTATAGCTAAAGATTCCAGTATAATATATAATATATATATTGGAGAATGTGTATGCATTTGTATGTGTGTGTGTGTGAGAGAGAGAGAGAGAGAGAGATGGAGGGAGAGATGATTGATTTTCTATATCCATTCATCTGTTGATGGACACTTGGTTGTTTCCATGTCTTGGCTGTTGTAAATAATGCTACAGTGAACATGGAGGGGCAGATAGTGGAATTGCTGGATCATATGGTAGTTCGGTCTTTAATGTTTTAAGGAATCTCCATATTGTTTTCCATAGTGGCTGCACCAATTTACATTTGGCCAACTGTAAAGAAGGGTTCCCTTTTCTTCTACATCCTTAACTAACACTTGTTAACAACCCCTGTGTTTTTGATAATAGTCATTCTAACAGATGTGAGGTGATATCTCATTGTGGTTTTGATTTTCATTTCCCTGATGATTAGTGATACTGAACATCTTTTCATGTACCTGTTGGCCATTTCAGTATCTTTTTTGGAAAAATGTCTAGGTTATTTGCCCATTTTAATGGTATTATTTGTTTTCCTATTGAGTTGTATAGGTTTCTTATATATTAACTACTTATCAGATATGTGGTTTGTAAAAATTTTCTTCCATTATAACAGCTGTCTTTTCATTTTGTTGTGTTTTTGCTGTGCAGTAGTGTGTTAGTTTGATGTAGTCGCTCTTTATTTTTGCTTTCGTTGCTTGTGCTCTTCATGTTATATTGGAAAAACAGAACAAACAAACAAACAAAAACCATTGCCAAGACCAGTGCCAAGGAGCTTTACCCCTTATGTTTTCTTCTAGGAGTTACATGGTTTCAGGCCTTACATTTAAATGTGCAATCCATTTTGAGTTCACTTTTGTGAGCAGTTTAAGATAGGGGTCCAGTTTCATTCTTTTGCATGTGAATATCCAGGTTTTTTTTAACACCATTTATCGAAGAGACTGTCCTTTTCCCTGTGAGTATTTTTGGTTCCCTTGTCAAATATTAGAGGACCGCATATGAGTAGGCTTATTTTGGGGCTCTCAATTGTATTCCATTGTTCTCATTATCTATTTTTCTGCCAGTACCATACTCTTCTGATTACAGTAGCTTTGTAGTGTAATTTGAAATCAGGTAGTGAGATGCCTCTGGCTTTGTTTTTCTGTCTGCAGATTGCTTTGGCTACTCAAGGTCTTTGGTGGTTCTATATGAAATTTAAGATTGTTTTTTACATTTCTGTAAAAAAAAATGCCTTTGAAATTTTGATAGAGATTGCAGTTCATTAACTCTTATCGAATGTATACAAATTGTGAGACTAGAAGTTTTACATGTGTTCTCACTTTGTTTTCATAATGTAGGGTAAGTGGTATAATTGAGGGCTGAGAAACTATGTAATTTCTTCAAGTTACGAAACTGTGGAGTATCTCCACTGTTCCATTTGCAGTGCAAATCACTAGGGGTACATCAGTAAGCTTAACTGACATAAAAGTACATTCCTGTTTTATGGCATTTTTTATCTAGTTGAGAGTTATTTAAAATAAAATAACTGATATTTATGGTAGATTAGATGGTAATAAATCCTCTAGAGAAAATCACACAGGAAAGGGGAATAGGGTGACTCGCTAAATGAGGAGCTTCATTCTAAAGAATGTTGTCAAGAATTGGGTATCATTTAAGATAAATAATGTTGACTGCCAAAATAAACACAGGCTTGAAATTCAGTGGGTTGCTATAATCAAGTATGATTTGTCTAATTGCCATGTGGGTGGTTCTCCTCCACCTTCTAGTTACACAATTTGTTAAACTTTGTCCCAAATTGTCACAGGAAAAGGGGAATAAAGGAGGTCCAGGGAAATGTACAGGAACACATGGAATATTTGACCATACCTATCATCTCTTCCAGAGAAGGCTTCATGAAAGAGGTATTTGTATTAAGACTAAAATAATTTCCCAGCTATATTTTAATGTGAAAGCATATAAAAAGAAAATATTAAGGGCCTAGGGTCAATCATCAATGTTATATATTTCACTGAAATTTTTCACCAGAGCAAAACTCCTAATGATTTCAAATTGATGTATTATGTGCCTTCTGATAGAGATGGATATACTTGTTTCTAAAATGTGTCCTCTTAAAATTTTATAGATGACATTTAAATTTCCTAGCATAAAGATAATATAGCAAGGCAGAAGAGTAATCAAAAAAAGAGAAAAGGGAAAAAAGTATTAAATTTATTTAAAGTGTCATTTTAAACTGGCACATGTTTCTTGTAATAGTCACAACCAAGGTGACGCTGAAGAACTTTTTCCTGTACAAAGGAAACACAGTGAAATATAGTTTATTGGTGGCATAAGTTAAGGAAAATGTGCTACCTACACCCCTAAGTAGTAACTTCAACATTGAGTCCACTTGTCATCTAAATGCAGTTAGATGGGATTTGTCCCAGATTTTATTATCTCATTTACTGACCAATTTTTGTAGACTTTGCAAATAATAAGACCCCTTCTATTATAGTACAGAATAATTAAAAAGTAGTCATATTTAATTTATTTTATTCTTATTTTTTAATCAGTGCTTTAACTAGAGACACCACATTAGATTATTTTTACAACAGTGGAAAGAACAGTGAAATACTCTTTCACATCTCCCTGTCCTCCACCCCCAGAGGATTGTAGATTTTAGAGGATATTCAGATAACCCTTGACTGGATTACCTTATCATTCCAAAGAATGTCAAACTAGATGCCTGTATGATTTTGAAAATGTGAAGAGACTGATTTCTGAGCATCTGCTCTTCTCTTCCAGTCAAAGTCCTGAGGGTGGGGGGAGGTAACATCTGATAAGATCTCGGGTTTAATGTTCAGCTTTCTTTGCAATTCAAATACTGAGCACTCTACACGGAAGGCAGTGCCAGAAGCTTCAGGGATATAGTCATGGAATTTTGACCCTTCAGTGAAGAAGCTCACATCTACAGTGTGAAAGGCCATAGGGATATAAGGAGTTAGAAAAGGTGAAGTTCTTTCTGCTGAGTGGAGAAAGGAAAAGCCCTCTCAGGTTGTGGAATCAAGATAAATATCAAGTCTCATACAGAAACATGACAAATGATCTTGAAGAACAAATGGAATATTGCTAGACAAAAAGTAGAGAGGTAGAAATGCAGAGAACTGCTCACTTGATTCATCTGTGGGCTAGTGTTGACCTTCAGTGGCTTCCGTTTATTCAGTGAAGACCTCAGTGCTTCATTCAGGCATTGAGGATTCAATGCCTCAATCAGGATTGAAGCACCGTCTCTTTAACTTTCTTGCTGACCTTATTTACCACTACTCCTAAGCAACCTGTACATTAGGCTTTGGCTTTCTTACCGAAAATAATCTGTATTTTAGTTCACTCCCTCTTCTGTCAACCTTCAGTAACAAAGCGAGGCAATCAGTATAGAAAAGAGAAGAAACCAAGCAAGAGTGTAATCTCAGATGAAGTCCCAGGATAACCTGAGGAATGAAAACCACTTACACTTGGGAGTCTGTCTTCTGCAAGCAAAGGAACTGGACATTCACTTGCTCATGTCATTCACTCATTGGCTAGAGGCCTCTCGGAGGTGCAGGATTGAAAACTCCCAGGTACTTTTAGCTCTCCTTCTCCAGGGCCCAAGTAGAATCCTAAGAACGTCACCAAAGGGACACATTAGCAGCAATGTATGCAGAAACTGGAGCATGTATGCCCAGAGCTGGTAAAAGGCCATCCGAACTGGGGTATCAGGGGCCCTACCTGTCTGACCTACTCCCTAGATCAGAGTAAATTTCAGTCTTCTCCTCTGTTCCTTTAATGTAGATTGCCTTTCCCTTGGTATTTAATGCCTGCTGTTTTATATTATTATTCACCTACTAAATGTACTGTTCAAGAGACTAGATTCCTTGAGCAGATTTCATCTTGAGTTAAATTATAGTAAATACATGGGACACCTGGGTGGCTCAGTTGGTTAGGCATCTGCCTTCGGCTCAGGTCATGATCCTGGAGTCCCGGGATCGAGTCCCACATCGGGATCCCTGCTCAGCAGGGAGTCTGCTTCTCCCTCTGACCCTCCCCCCTCTCATGCTCTCTCTCTCATTCTCTCTCTCAAATAAATAAATAAATAAAATCTTAAATAAATAAATAAAACAAATTATACTAAATACTTGAGTTTGTATTATGTAGTATATATTGTGCTGGGTGGATACATAGACCAGAAGCAAGGGACGGTGGCTGCTCTTGAGACTGCTGTTATGACTGTATCCTGTTTGAAATAAATAGAATAGGTAATATGGAGAAGAGCAAGAATATCGAGGCTTCAGTCTCAGACCTCATACCACAACTTGATTTTAATACTTTTTAATTGTATGACTATTGACAAGTAACCCGGTGACATATTGGCAACCCGTTTAAATCTCAGTTTTGTCATCTCTAAAATGAATATTTTAATCCTTTTGAATGGGGCTCTTATAATACTGCTCCCATGTGATACACAGCAGTTATTCAGGTAATGTTCTTTCCTTCCCTTTAAATTCCTTTAAATATTGAACACAGGCTTTGCACAAAATATATTCATAATGTCAATTATTAATTGCAGGAGAAGCTTGAGTGGAGAAACAGAGGATGTACAGAGCTCTGAGTGTATTCAGTGAGTGGTGATTAACGAAGTTTGAGGAGAGATGAAGATATCAATATCAATATGAGTATATTCTCACGTCTAAAATTTTCATAGAAGCTAAAACAGATGTAGAATGTTACATTCTAGAGCAGACTATTCGTATTTAATTGGTTATATTATGGAAAATTTTTAAAGTTCCTTCAGAAAAACAGTACAAAATCATGATAAAGTATGGTAATGTCTTTGAAAAGCTGAAGATGGTAGACCATTTGGTCCCTTGAGGTTCTCCAACAGTGTTTTTTCTGCTGAGGAACAATATCAAGTGGATATGTCATGGGTCATCCCCCATTTTGATGGTCGCTTGTCGGCCACAGATAAGGTAAAGACAGCTTCTGGTGATAGCTCTTTCTCTCCTCCTCTGGACCCGCCAGTGTTTTAGCAACCTGTCTTGATACCATGTTTGCAATCTGATAGATAACACAGAAGACTCGTAAAATCTAGTAAGAAGTGGTGGATGGTAGTAGTGAAAAGAATAGACAATAAGACCAAAAGGGAAGATCGAGCTGTGGAATTTATATACCAGTTGTGTTTTGTCTGACTTTTAGTTCTTCCTTTGGAAAACTAAATTAGATGTGTGAACAGAAACTTCTATGCCATTGAATGTGTTTCCTTGTCTTCCAGGTATACCTCAATATGCATTACCATACAAGAGAGGCAATCCCACCTTTTATTTTTTTTTATTTTTTTTTAAAGATTTTATTTATTTAAGAGAGAGAATGAGAGAGAGCACATGAGAGGGAGGAGGGTCAGAGGGAGAAGCAAACTCACTGCCGAGCAGGGAGCCCGATGCGGGACTCGATACAGGGACTCCAGGATCATGACCTGAGCCAAAGGCAGTCGCTTAACCAACTGAGCCACCCAGGCGCCTGGCAATCCCACCTTTTAAACACTATGTTCTGCCAGGTGGTTCTAATGTCAAACCATCCTTCCTGTTCCTGTGGGCTGCTTGTCCCAAGGGGTTGCCAATACCTTCAGTGTAAAGACTGTGGGGTGCACAGCAGTATGTCCCCTCGCCATTGGGGTTGTAACTGAATCCCACAGTGTTGAACTCCAGTGAGGAGAATTGTATTTGGGGGTGGGGTGGTAGAGATGTTTATTTTTTCCAGCTTGATTGAGGTTTAATTGACAAAAATTATGTATATTAGAGGTGTTCAAACTGATGGTTTTGATATAGAGATACATTGTGAAAGGATGACCACACACAAGTAAATTCACGTATCCATCACCTTACAAAGTCAGTTGTTTGTGTGTGTAGCATGAGCACTTAAGATCTATCTTAGCAAATTTCCAGTATACAATGCAATGTTATTAACTGTACTTACTCTGCTGTACATGGGATCTTTAGAACTTATAGCATTATGTTTTGTGTGGTGTAACTGTGGAGCAAAAGCACCCTATGGCTGAAGCCCTGTGGCATGTATCCTCACCTCTGAACATGCCACATGATCGGACAGTCTTACCTAGAATGTTCACTGCAGGTTTTTTTGGAAATCACCATTTGGTTATATTGGATTCCTCATGTTTTCAATGCATGCCTCCCATGACATCAGTCCCTTTTATTCTATCTTCAGTGAATATCTAAAATACTTGTACTCCATGTGACTGATGAATCTTACAATGGTCTTTAGTCACCAAATGATGTTTTCTTTTTCTAGATTAAAAAAAATTCCTAGCAATTTAGGCTTGAAAGTTAGAGAGTTCAGGGCGCCTGGGTGGCTCAGTTGGTTGGGCGACTGCCTTCGGCTCAGGTCATGATCCTGGAGTCCCGGGATCGAGTCCCGCATCGGGCTCCCTGCTCAGCAGGGAGTCTGCTTCTCCTTCTGACCCTCCCCCCTCTCATGCTCTCCCTCTATCTCATTCTCTCTCTCAAATAAATAAATAAAATCTTTAAAAAAAAAAAAGAGAGTTCATTTCTCCTCTATATCTGTAGTCATTTTTCATGTGTATAAATGCATTTATAGGGCGCCTGGGTGGCTCAGTCGTTAAGCGTCTGCCTTCGGCTCAGGTCATGATCCCAGGGTCCTGGGATCAAGCCCCGCATCGGGCTCCCTGCTCTGTGGGAAGCCTGCTTCTCCCTCTCCCACTCCCCCTGCTTGTGTTCCCTCTCTCGCTGTGTCTCTCTCTGTCAAATAAATAAATAAAAAATCTTTAAAAAAAATAAAAATAAAATAAATGCATTTATACACACAAATGAATATGTTTTAAAATAAGTTTTTTTAAGATTAATCATTTTTAATTCTATCTCTTCAAGTTTTTTTGCTTCCAGCAAAGTGATTCTCTAAAATATGTTTTAAGTGTAATCACAAGTAGAAATGCAGACCATCAAATCTGAGAGGCTTTCCCCAATGGATTTATTTTTGGTAGTTAGCTTTCTAGAATCTTCTTGCTTATCAAGTCTCTGTTGTGACTGATTATGCTTTCAGCCCAAAATAGCAACTTAAAATATTCAGGTTTTTAGGCACTTCTCAATTTTACAATGTAGACTATGGCACCCATTCATTATCTACAACTAATGTTGATTTGGGGTTTTCAGTTTTTGTTAATATAGATGCCCATCACTGGTGAAACAAGTGTCTTTTAAAAATTGGAGACATGGCTTGTCTGAAAATCTGCAAAGTAATTGTTTATCACTGATAATGAGATCATTAAATTCAGCTTTATTTTTTTGCATCAAAGAGTGTTGACAATTTAGAGCTTGCACTAAATGGCCTGATACTGTATTAGAAATAAATCAGAATATGGCCTGAATTTAGAGCCAGAAATTTAATCTTTAGGTACCGAGACAATGTGTACTTGGGTTGACACACCCCCATGTTTGAATTATTTTTCCTATTTCCCATTGCTCTAAATACTCTCATTGAATAAACAAATCCCTCATTTCTAAGGTAGAATTTTTTACAGTTCAAAAATATGTATAATTTAATTTACTTAGTGACACAAAATTGCTAAAATTATTCAGAACCCCTATCAGAACTAGGTGAACCTCTACTTCTGAGGCAGTAATCCTCAAATCTGAGCATACATTGGATTCACCTGCTGCATGTTAACACACAGATTTCTGGGTCCCACGCCCAGGTCTCTGAGTCAGTAGGTGGAGCAGGACTCCAGATTTTGCATCTGTAATCAGTTTATGGCTACTGTTGGTGCCAGGGCCACACTTTGAGATCCATTCTTGTAAGATGTCTGACTCATTGTCTCATCCTAATTCAATCCTCCATTGCTCTCACTTGGATAACTGAAGTAGCCTCTTCACCTGTTTTACTGCTTCTACTTGAATCCCTCTTCAGCCTGTTAACACAGCAACCAAAGAGATTCTTGTAAGACATGTATCAGATTATGTCTACCTAATGGCTTCTTGTCAGCCTTACAACAAAATTCAAGTTCTTAAACTATGCCTGTGAAGCTTACCTTGTCTGGCCTTTGGCTCCTTGTTCCACCTCACGTCCCATTTCCCCCCGACTCACTATCCTCCAAGTTCACTGGCCTTCTTGATCTATCTTGACCAACTATGCCAAGCATATTCCCACCTGAGGGTTTTTGCATCGATTTTTCTTCTGTAGAGGATTATCACCCTTCTTCCCTCCACAGATGCTTATATGGCATCCTTTCTCATTTCACTTAGATCACTCCCCATATTGGGCTTTCCTGACCACCCTATCTAACATAGCATTCTCTAATTGGCCCCTATATTTTTATTTGTAATATGGCTTCCTGCCCCAAAGTAGAAGCTTCCTGAGAGCATGAAATTTGTTTTGTTCTCTGTTGTAACCAGAGTGCTAACACAGCCTCTGGCTCTTAAGAGATCCTGAATGAATATATATTGGATGGATAAAGAAATGAATGGGTGGAGGAATGTTCCTTTCACTGTCTCCCCTTCCTTGTAATCAGGAAAATTAATTCTTTTGTCTGCAAATTGTCCTATTTCCTTTGCCACCATGTCCTCCAGTATTCTTTGCTTTTGCAGAGGTGCTCTCAGTCTTCTGATGGGTACCTTATCTCCAACCTTATTCCCTTAGTTATATTAAATCTTAGATGATTAAAAAAACAAGTCTCCACACACACACGGTTGAGGATCTTTGGCTTTCATTTCACGATCTCTAATTCTTAAATTATGTATCCCTGTCTTTTTGTGGCTTGCACATTTGAAGTACTGTAGTACTCAGTCTTGATATTCTGCTCATTAGACTGCTAGCTGTGAACTGCTGATATACATAGAACATTAATTGCCAGACTGAGGTTTGGTCTTTTTGTGGGAAAAAATAATTAGGTTCCTGTAGCTCTTCAGTCAAAATATGGCCTCTTTAGCATGATTTCCTGTTAATCACTGCTTATATCAAGTAGTGTTTTCCAAACAGCTGGACCATATTGTGGCATGTCCTTTGGAAGCTCCTTGGAATTTTGTTTTTGCAACCAAATTTCATAAGGCAGAACCAGGCACATTTGATAACAAGCATTACAGAATCAAGATCAAGAATTACAGAATTAAGGCTAAAAATGATTTGATTTCCAAAAGCTATTACTCTCAACCAAATGTTAAGAGTTCAATCATTTTAGCTCAATATTCTGGCCTGTGAATTCTTTTTCCTTCACTCTCCAATCTTCAACAGTGATTACATCTACTTTTCTCTACAAATTAATTTAAATATCTGACTTTGACATTTCACAACTCAAGCCTCATATTTCCTAGTGTTTGTTGCTCCTACAATGCCCAAGTAGTTCATCAAACTCTAGCCAAAACTCTATCATCTTTCACTGAAATAAGCTTATACTCATGACCGTGTTTCTGGTAAGGGCACAATTATTCTTTCACCCATAAATATAGCATTCGGGAGATACAGAGACACATGTAGGTGTAAATGTTAAGACACATTAAAGAGTATTTGAGCAGGATATGTAACTTTTGATGCATACATGTTTATTTCCTCTAGTGTCATTAATGTGCAATTTTCATAAATATCAAAAAGAAAAAGAACAACTAAATATTTTGGTATAACTCATGATGGTCACAATTCAGTTAAGCCATCTTCAACATTTTTATTCACATTGACATGGACACAGCATCATATTACTGGAAATGTAAATGACATAATCTCTTTTTATATTTCCAGACATTTTTCGTTGTGACTTCTCTTTTTGTAGACATTATAACTACTTGAAAATTATATCCTATCCATATTTTTTTCATTTTTTGTTCCTTGGCAATTTCTCAGGATCTGTGTCTCTCCAGTAGCCTGGACAGCACTAGGTGTGTTTGGTGGCAGGGGACTGTGAAGGAGATGGCCTCCTTTGTTTCTCACAAGGGCTGCATCTAGTTCAGCATTCCTGGGAGATGTATGACAGTATAAATCATTACTGTAGTCAGAAGAAGTAACTCTTAGTACTCATCGATGTGTCAGGAGTCAAGATAGGGGCTCATGGGCCCCATTGTATCCTAATTTCCCTGCATCTCTGCTTTCAGCCTCCAATTCAATTGCCAAAGTCTATAGAATCTGCCTTAATATTGTCTTCTTTTTTTCCTTAAAATTTTATTTATTTATTTTTTTGTAATCTCTGCACATGGGCTCAAACTCATAACCCCAAGATCAAGAGTCACATGCTCTTTTGGCTGAGCCAGACAGGTGCCCCAATATTGTCTTGTCTTCTTGCCATAACCAATGCCATCGACCTGTATTACATCCTCAAAATCTTGTACATTGTCACATAGATAATTTCCTATATAATTTCTGATTCCTATTAATTATATTCACTGGAATTAAAGCTGTCTTTCCAAAGAGTAGATCTAATAGTATCAACCTTCTGCTCAGCAACCTTCAATGACTCCCCATTGCCTGTAATATTTAAGTAAAATTTTCTCGCTTTGGAATTTAGTTCCTTGACATCCTAATGAGCTTCCATCTTCATGCCTCTGAACTCTTCTGACATTCTCTCTTGTTGTTCTACTTGGAATGAACAACACCCATGCCCCTCCAATGCACTATAATAGGTTAATACTTCAGTGTTGGTGTATTTGTGTTCTTCCCTGCAAGTAAGTAGATTGTCATTTTCAAAGTTCTTTCTTTCAAAAAAAAATTATCACCTCTTAAAATTATCATCTCTCATTTAAGACCCTGTTAAACACACCCTCTTAAATGAAATATATCTCCATCTCACCTTGCCCGAGCTGATATTAAAGCCTTTTCCTTTCCTTTGAACCACCATAACTCTGGTGGTATATGTTAGCAGTTACCTTTATTTTGTACATATAGGTATGAATATATGTGCTATCTTTTTCCACATTCTTATACTAGACCCCAAACACTTAAGGACAGTTATATTATCTCTTTTTACCTTTATTTCCTGAAACATGATGTTGTTGAAGCTTTGGAATTAGGCCTGGGTTCAAACACAGTGTAAATCACCATTTGGTAGACCTCGATTATATCCCAGTACAAGGTTCTGTATACCGTGATTAAAAATCAATGTTGCATATATCAAGTACGCAACTTTTTCATTGAAAAGCAACAAAAGGCTAAGATACTTTCTGCTTATTGCTATACACTGATAACCACTTATTCATATTTCCTAGATATGTTGGTCTTGTTTATTTAAGCCAGATAGTTTGGTCCTATGATCCCAGTGTCCAATTTAGAATATTGTATTAGCAAGAACTGACTGAAGGGCTAACTAGTCAAAATCAGTATGATGCAGAACAGATGGAAGGCCCAAAAGCACAGAGCATGTAACACCTGTGAATTATATCCAGATCAGTTGCCAATCAGATTCTGGGCTCCATTTAAGGTGTTGACTTTGATCTTTCTCCAGTTGTAATTGTTTCATCCAAAACAACTGCGATCTTGGCACAACTTTTTTCAGGAATTGCCCAGGACAAAAATAATAGGATTCCCCAGTCTATAACTAAAGCTCATTACAGCCTTGTTATTCTGTACATGGTGAGAGAAACCCTTAAATTCAGAGGCCTAACCTAATGTTATAAATATGTTAAAAATAATAACTTCTATAAATTTTGGGTTATAATAAAAGCTTGTATGTTTTTCTGGGGTAGATTAACAATTATTATTGGCTCAAAATGCATGAATCTTTGGACAGGAACCATTTTATGATCTGTCATGAATGATCCAACTATAGAAGCTAAAATATGAGCTTATCTCTGTGAAGAATCCTTATGGTTGGGCGTGCTTATTCTTGATTGCTCTCATTGTCTTGACTAAAGAACTTCATTATACCTAGCATACGGTAGTATCATACATGGTATCCATATTTGAGTACTTGCCAAAAGATCTGTGCTTAAAATAAATTTGTGCCATTTGGCTGTGTTGCTACATGACTTTGTAATAGTGTTGCCTCTATTTGTGACATTTCAGTGCACGTGAATCTAACTTAGGGCAGACATGACTTATAGGTTCTTATTTCCCTCCCTGCCTCATGATTCCAGTGCCTGAATTGGGTATACTCTTATTTGAAGGAAAACAGTACATTTATGGAGACATTCTAGAGGCAACCTGTGCCACCCCAGTGATGGCTGAGGCCAGTTTGGTTGACATGGCAGGCCTGGCAGTAATGGTTATCTCTTCCATTTTTCCATGAAAATGGATTCCTTCTTGAACCAACATATATGGAGCTTCCAAGTCTGAATCAGCTGTTTGAAACTTAAGGGAGTTAAGTTCCTGGGTCATCTCACAAAAGGCTGTGTAGCCGTAATATAGCTGATGTCTAGTGCAGATAGTGCTAATTTGGTGTCTGCTTCCCAGATAATCTGGGTACTGTGGGGATTAGGGTTGGAGGAGACTGTGCAAGAATACTTTGGGAACCACCAAACCTTCTTGGGGACATAATCTACTCAGATTTCCTCTGTATTTTCACAAACTTTTGTCTTAGTCTATATATAATGCACAGATCTCTCATATCTCTTAGCTGATTGATTAAGTTTCGCGGAAATAGCAGAACCCTTTCTGACAGAGATAATAGGAAAGGTAAAGCATTTTTATTTTAGTAGTTGGGATGATCTTGTTATGATCTGTGTAGGACCGCTGACTGTCCTAATTATTCTGACATGGCCATTTCTCCTTCCTTCCATATTTTTCCATGTTTTTCCTTCCTTCAGTCAGTTAATTATTAGACAACCATGTGAACTGAACACTGTGATCACAGGTGGGGTTGGATAGCAGACTTAAATCAATTGAGGAGAGGAGAACATCATTCCTTTTGGAGGAAAATGAAGACCACTGATAGGTATACTCCCCTGCTGGAACCGCCAGATTGTCTGCTTTCTCTATATCCATTTAGGGAGGTCACTTTGAAATTCTGATGTTTGTTAATGACAAGTCACATGTATTATTACTCGTAGATGTTACCACCTAATGTATAGTTTATGATAAAATTATGAGTCTTAAATTTAATGTCTTCAGATTATATGAAATAAATTAGTTCTTTAATGGCATAACTTCAATAACTGTTTTTGTTGTTTATTTAGGGTTAGATATTCTTTTTTGCACATTATCTATATTTTTAAATTTTATTTAAATTCAATTAATTAACATAGTATATTATTAGTTTCAGAGGTAGAGTTCAGTGATTTATCACTTGCATATAATACCCAGTGCTCATTACATCAAGTGCCCTCCTAATGCCCATCACCTAATTACCCCATCCCCCCACATACCTCCCCTCCAGCGACCCTCAGTTTGTCTCCTTTACTTAAGAGTCTCTTATGGTTTGTCTCCCTCTCTGATTTCATCTTATTTTTCCCTCCCTTCCCCTATGATCCTCTGTTTTGTTTCTTAAATCCCACATATGAGTGTAATCATATGATAATTGTCTTTCTCTGATTTATTTTGCTTGGCATAATACCCTCCAGTTCCATCCATGTTGTTGCAAATTGTAAGATTTCATTGTTTTTGATGTCTGAGTAATATTCCATTGTGTGTGTGTGTGTGTGTGTGTGTGTGTGTATATATATATATATATACACACACACACACACCACCTTTTCTTTATCCATGCATGTGTCGATGGACATCTGGGCTCTTTCCATAGTTTGGCTATTGTGGACATTGCTGCTATAAACATTGGGGTGCATGTGTCCCTCCAAATCGCTATGTTTGTATTCTTTTGGTGGATAGCTAGTAGTGCAATTGCTGGGTCATAGGGTAGCTCTATTTTTAACTTTTTGAGGAACCTCCATACTGTTTTCCAGAGTGGCTGTACCAGCTTGCATTCCCACCAGCAGTGTAAGAGGGTTCCCCTTTCTCCACATCCTTGCCAACATCTGTTGTTTCCTGAGTTGTTAATTTTAGCCTTTCTGACTGGTGTGAGGTGGTATCTCACTGTGGTTTTGATTTGTATTTTAGGGTTAGATATTTTTATTCCTTAGGGTATCTTAGAGAGGAATTACTGGGTTTTGGAAGGAGCACTGGATGGAGAGCCAGAGTATCTTGCTTCTTGTTTTGACTTTGCATATTTAATGTCATTACCATGAATAAGTGATTGAACATCTCTATATTCTATTTTTATATGCAAAATAAGAGATTTTAAGTAATAACTACAATGAACAAGAATAAACATCAAGTTTTTGCTATTTATTGCATGCCAGCCACTGTATCGTTTTATATATCATAGCCCTATGAGGTGTGAATTATCAGATAGTTCTTGAAGAATTGAGATTTCTAAACATCAGCGTGAAGAAAGCATTGTTCTTATTTCAGTAGGCTTTAGGGAAAAAGAAAAGTGTCAAGAAATTTTCATAAATTACTAAATCTTGAATTATTCCCATTAATTTTAGAAAATAACAGAATAATTGCTCTGTTCCTCTGAAAAAAATGGATGAATTCATGCAAGAAGAGAGGATATAGCTGATACTGGGGATGACCACCAAAGTTACTTGGTGATCTAAATGCTATGAATGGGGGCACCTGGATGTCTCAGTCAGTTAAGTGTCTGCCTTCAGCTCAGATTATGATCCCAGGGTCCTGGGATCGAGCCCCACATCAAGCTCCCTGCTCAGCAGGGAGCCTGCTTCTCCCTCTCCCTCTGCCTGCCACTCCCCCTGCTTGTGCTCTCTCTTTCTGTCAAATAAATAAATAAAATCTTTAAAAAAATAAAATAAATGCTATGAATGTAAGAGTTAAGGCGATGAAATTTTCAACTTCGGTCAAGTTGTTCTTTAAAATAATGGAAAACTTAATTTATGAATAGTTTGTGATGTAGTATGTCACTTGCTAACTAGATTCTTGTCATCTGCGTGTGTGCTTTAATATCAATGTCATTTTAGTTTCCCAGCGTAATGAGATTATTTTCTAAATTGAAAACCCAGATCATTCTATGACCAAGAGATGAGGCTTGTAATAGCTTTCTTAGACAGTGCCAGCTTTAGCTGTAGGACTAGTACTCCATGACTTTAGGCATTGATTTGAGACACTGAAAACAGTTTTCAATTTAATTATATATCCAAAGGTGCATAGCTAAGTTAATTGTGATAATAACTGTCAAATGCTTTCTGACTAGCAAAAGGTACATGTGCACACATGCATTCACACACACACACACACACACACACACACACACTCTCTCTCTCTCTCAAGCTTACACAGACATTCCTGTCTGACCCGCCAGTGTTTATGTCCTTTGCACTGGTCTGACTTGGCATTTGACCTAAAAGGTAGACTCTCTGGTGAGGTGGGCTTCCTAAGTCCTTAGCTTTCTGTGACAGCTCTTACCTCTGTGTGACTTTTGGCAGCTGCCACAGGCATAGCGTTGACCACAGATGTAATGTGGAAGTGGTCGCTGAGTTAATATTGAAGGTACTTTTTTTTTTAAAGATTTTTATTTATTTATTGATAGAGAATGATAGAGAGCATGAGAGGGAGGAGGGTCAGAGGGAGAAGCAGACTCCCTGCCGAGCAGGGAGCCCGATGCGGGACTCGATCCTGGGACTCCAGGATCATGACCTGAGCCGAAGGCAGATGCTTAATCAACTGAGCTACCCAGGCACCCCAAAAGTACTTTTAAAAGAAGTTATGCACTTCAGGAAATTTTTAATTGAGGAAACTTGGATGTTTTGTCATGAATTCAATGCTTATTATATTTAGTATGTTTTCTTCTATATATGATGGCTATATAAAAGTATTCTCCACAGGTAGAGCATTCTTTAATATTATGTACATTTCACAGTAGCGTATTTCATGTACCTACTAAGGCACTAAGATTTGCCCTAAAATTGATAGTAGGAATTTGTTGTCACCTATACTATGCACATCCCTTACATTTATAATAAAAATATCTATCATTTTTGTCTTGCATAAAAGACAAGAGTTATTTATATAGAGCACTTGTAAACCTTGAATAAACTTGTAGGGTTAGTAAACCTTGTAAGTTTTCAGTAAAGTAGCAACTTTTGCTGGGACTTTTCCTTAATTTAATTTAATTTTTTTTTTATTATTATGTTAGTCACCATACATTATGTCATTAGTTTCTGATGTAGTGTTCCATGATTCATTGTTTGCGTATATCACCCAGTGCTCCATGCAGAACGTGCCCTCTTTAATACCCATCACCAGGCTAACCCATCCCCCCCACCCCCCTCCCCTCTAGAACCCTCAGTTTGTTTCTCAGGGTCCATAGTCTTTCATGGTTCGTCTCCCCCTCTGATTCCCCCGCCTTCATTCTTCTCCTCCTGCTATCTTCTTCTTCTTCTTTTTTTTTTTTAACATATAATGTATTATTTGTTTCAGAGGTACAGATCTGTGATTCAACAGTCTTGCACAATTCACAGCGCTCACCATAGCACATACCCTCCCCAAATGTCTATCACCCAGCCACCCCATCCCTCCCACCCCCCACCACTCCAGCAACCCTCAGTTTGTTTCCTGAGATTAAGAATTCCTCATATCAGTGAGCATATGATACATGTCTTTCTCTGACTGACTTATTTGGCTCAGCATGATATCCTCCAGATCCATCCGTGTCGTTGCAAATGGCAAGATTTCATTCCTTTTGATGGCTGCATAATATTCCATTGTGTATATATATATGCCACACTTTTCCTTAATTTTAATTGTAGATGGTCCCAGTAAATAAAATTCTGTGAAATACTTTAGGGCATCAGTTGAAAGGATTATAAAAACTGTGCTGATCGAAAGCATCTCAGATGTGCTTATTAAGCTTCAGCTTAAAAGCCACATAGAATGTTCTAAAGAAGTTATGAAAATGTGTAGTCTGGGCACAGCTTCTGTCCTTCATAAACAATTAAGGTGAGAACAGAACTGGCCAGAGAGAATTCTTATGACATAGCATTAGAAACCTTCCTCCCCGCTTTTTTCGTTATTTTATTCATTTGTTTATTAATTCTTTACTTCCTTCATATTTACTGAGTTCTATTATGTGGCAAACATCCAGTAAATTTTAGTTAATATATATTCTTTCAACACATTCATTAAAAAGAACCCAAATCATTCATTTTGTGCCTGGTACTATATTGAACGCTGTTACTTTCACAACAAACATACCAAATATTAGTTTTCCCATTTTACACTTTAGGAAATTGACAGTAGGAGTGGAAAAAAATAACTCACCAAGATCATATAGGTACAAAATGCTGGAGGCAGAATTTATACTTCTATATCCATTTTTTTTTAAGATTTATTTACTTATTTGAGAGAGAGAGAGAGAGAGAGAGAGAGAAAACAAGTGGGCAGGGCAAAGAGAGGGAGAGAGAATCTCAAGCACAGAGCCCGAGGCAGGGCTTGATCTCAAGACCCTGAGACCATGCCTGAGCCAAAACCAAAAGTCAGATGCTTAACCAACTGCACCACCCAGGTGCCCCCTACATCCATTTTTTGTCCCACTATTCCACAGTGTTTGGCAACTTTAAAGTATCCCCAATATCTGAGACTCTGAGAGAAGATGAGATAGCAACTCATGAACTCAGGGCTATGTTTCTTCTTGAAATACCCACACATTCACAGCTTTTACTAATAATTACATCATCCTACCCATTCTTTGACCTCTCTAAAAATTTTGGAAGGAGGTAGTAATGGCCTACCACCCTTACAACTTTGGGCCTCGGATGGGTAGAAAAGAGCCAGATTAATCCCACAATGCTTCATAAAATCAAGACAAGGACTGATCTCTAATCTGCAACGAGTCCAGTACTATGATGGTATTTTTTTTTCCTATGAGAGAAAAATCAATATAATTACATACCTTGGAAAGTCCAAAGGCTTTCTTTAGCTATTATTTCTCCTCCTCCTCCTCCTCCTCCTTCTTCAGATCCTTTGAATATACTTAATATTTTCTTGAATTGCTTTTCTTAACTATATTTTAACACTCTACCTCTTCTCACATGGTAGTTTAAATCATCAAAACCTTATGTATCCCAGCCATAGCTAGTTTCTCACCACATATTGGGACCATGCAGCCCTTAATTCTCCTACTTTGCCCTATTTATATATCCAGTTCTATTAAAAATGTAAACAGATTTATTTCTGAGCATGAAAAAGCCAAATCTGTGGTAGAGAGTCAAGGTTTTTGAGCTGATTTTTCTAAGTGTATCTCATTTAATTTTCAAAAATATATAAGCAGGTGTTATTCTTGGCATTATTTACACATAAGATTACATCTCAAAGTATTCATAGATTCAAATTATCCATCTGTACGTGGAATATAATTTTAAGATAGTAAAATAACCATATATTTGATGGGTTCTGGTATAATGTTATACATAATCAACATACATGATTGTAATTCAGTTTTACCCAACAATTACTCTTTGTTCTGTATGAGAAGAGGGCCATGTACAAAGTTGAATGTAGCATGATGCTTCCTGATATGCTTTGAATGTGGGGATGGGCATGGTAAATCAAAGAGACTCTAAACCACAATATTGGTTACATATATTTCCACTTGGACATCCAAAATGTGTAGACCCATTGCTCTAAAATCCATCATTCTCTTTATCTTTTACTTAAGATTCGGCCTTATCAGAAGTTGGTGTGAATCACTTTCATCATATTATTATAATTGCTTCACAGTAGATGCTTCAGGGACGAGGTGAATGGAAGTTTTGATAGGGTCAAGAAGAAGTCAGAGAATTGTTATAAAGAAGCAAGCTTAGGCAATTGCAAGAGCAAAGGGAAGATTGAAACAACCATTGTGTATCTTCAAGTCTTTCCCTGTATATTGCAAAATTGGCCCTAGCAACAAGCTCAGTTATGCTAAAAAGTGTTTCTACAGTATAACAATTTCTATTTCTAGGTCCTTTCCTTCCATTTCACAGATAATTTAATCTAGTCACTCCCAGGTAAACTGTGACAATTAATTTTTTTGGTTTTGTTCCCCTTCGTGCTTTTTAGGTTTTGAGTGGCCATTTTGGTGGTTTTTACTTCGTTCCTTCTCCCCAGAGCTGTCCTTGGGTTATGAGAGACGGTGATCAGTAGTGAGACAGATGGGGAATGGTTGGGACCTTACTGTATTGCCAGCTGTGTTGATGGGGAAAGTATATCTTCCCCTCTAAGACGTGTCTGCACCCCCTTTCGGATGGCAGAGGAAATTAAGGGATGAGAGATATTCTCTGTGTCCCTAGATGCTCTTTGCTGTCAGGCACTCTTTCTTTATATGTGCCATACCATCCTTATACTCCACAAATCCTGTGCCCCGTAGGAATGAAAAATTCACTGTGGAACCTGCTTCTTTCTTGGACTTCACCGAGAGCATGAATCACAGTCTTTTGTTACCAGATCATTCCAAACCTACCTGGGGTTTTCATCATTCTGGGATGAAATGACACCAGGCCCTCCCTCAGGAACCCTTTGTTCAGCTCTCACAACTTTCATCTAATTTGAGGAGATAGGCTAGTTTGAATCTTTTTTTTATCTGTTTTAAATCTGTCATTTAGTGTATATGTTTTCTGCCCAGTTTCTGTCCAGGATTGCCTTTTGTATTCAGTATGCATGGCTCTTGAAAATAAAATGACTTGGTTCTCAAGATTTTCTCTGCCAAGG
Organism: Mirounga angustirostris; assembly: GCF_029215605.1. Lineage (NCBI taxonomy): Eukaryota > Metazoa > Chordata > Mammalia > Carnivora > Phocidae > Mirounga > Mirounga angustirostris. Next base: position 28,835,582 of record NW_026991719.1, on the reverse strand, counting down.
TTTTGAAAAGACTTTTGTAGCTCAGAGGCCAAATTTGATTTGATGAATGACACTACTTTACTGAGTAAAGGAAACACTTGTGTGGAGCAAAGAAACCAAACTAGGGAAAAAAAAAAAAACAACAATTGGCTATCTACAAAATGTATCCTCTCCCATGGATGTATATATACACTGCTAGAGTTCATGGTAAAACTCATTTTGCAAATGCAGATGACTTTTTTAATAACTGCAAATGTAATTTTATTTCATTTAAAATTATCATGAAATGCCAATAAAATAATTATATTCTCTCAAAGTCAAAATGGAGATTATTTGTTTAAATATAGTCATTGTATTTTTTGGTCTTATTTTGACACACATTGATTTTGATTGGAAAAAAATTTTCTTTAAATTCAGTACCTCTCAATTTTAAATTCATAACCAAATAATGAAACATAAATCAGTACCATGGTGATTAAAACAAATCCCTAAGTGAATATACATGAAAATCCTTCAAGGAGTACTGTGCAAGTTCTTTCCAGCTCAGTGTCTTTGGAAGGCAAGCCTCAAGTAGTCTTTGAATGCTTATATGGCATTCTGAATTCTAGTAGAGCAGGTGGAAAGATGGACTCCTGGATTTCTTGGCATTGCCTAGATATCTGGAGAGGTTGGCTATCACAGATTGAACTTAGACCTCCTTGTCATCTCCAAGATGCTTGAGGAAATCACACCATTCAAAAGGAGTGCACTTGTGATGAGCACTCGGTGATGTCTGGAAGGGCTGAATCACTCTATTATACACCTGAAACTAATATAATACTGTATGTTAACTAACTGGAATGAAAATAAAATAAGGGGAAAAAAGACACCTGCGTGTATTAGATTAACCACACTAAAAATTCTCTGTTATTTTTAGTCAAATGATGCTTTCAGTTCTGGCAGATTTAAAGAACTGAATCTTTCTGAAAAACTTTTATTTAAAAAATGTAATTAATTTACTTTGTTTTCCTATCTATTTACCACTGCATTGGAGTTAACTTAAACATCTCTTATTAGGCAACAGAATATCTTCTCACTCAAAGCTAAGCATGCAGATTTCCTCTCTGGGAATGCAACCATTAACTGTTAACCAGGCACATTATTCCCTGGCAGACATCTGAGTGCCAAAAATTATGCCAGGTCCTACTACTAAAATACAGATTTCTCTTTTGTGTGTCACTTTCTTGAGAGAACTTTATGTAAACATGTAGTGAGACTAAAAGCTAGTGATTTCTTAGTTTGAAAATAAACATTTAAGAAACCTAAATGTTTCCTAAGAAAAATTGCTAGGAAATTAACCTGTTTATGTTCATTATTTGCAGTTTTGATAGGTATCTCTTCACTAAATTTTTTCATGATTCTCTGCCCATAAATGAACAAATAACTGTCTTTTAAATCCCCTAATTATAAAGGTGAATAAATTTGGACACTGTAGTTGGTACCAGCAGTCAAATATTTATCTGCCTCATTTTTTTCCCTTTATAACTCCTGTCAATATCATGTTATATTCTGTTGCTGATTTTTATATGCCTTCTAGTAAAATGAATGCTTTAGGAAGAGATGCCATATTCTCTGTCCTGTGATTTCTAGTCTCCTTGGCATATAGATTGAAGTCCAGAGTCATTAGTCTGGCATTTATACCATTAAAGATATTTCCCCAATTTCATTTCCAATCTCATCTTACCCCAAGACCTACTTAAACATCTTAAAGATTCACAAACAGGGGCGCCTGGGTGGCTCAGTCCATCCACGTCTTGATTTCAGCTCTTGATCTCAAGGTTGTGAGATTGAGCCCGGCATTGGGCTCCATGGTGAGCATGGACCCTGCTTAGGGTTCTCTCTATCTCTGCCCTGTCCCACTCCCTCTCTCTCTGTCTCTCTCTTAAAAAAAAAATATAAAAAAGATCCCCAAACATACATGCCTTTGCTAATGTTGCTGCTTCTATCTTAACTGTTTTGACATTTTTACTAGACAACTTTCTATCCACCTCTTTGACATAATATAATGACTGGTATCTAGCAGTCTTATTATATTTATCCCTTAATGTCTTTAATTTCTCCAGTGAGGCTTCTGTCTGTTACCTATGATCATAGCTTTTATATTTCTCTTCTACTAATACTCAGCACACATTGTTTTATTGTGTATTGGTGTGTCTATCTCCCACAGATTGTGAGCTCTGAAAGTTTGAGACCATGGTTTTCTACTGCTGAATCCATAGTACCTAGAGCAGAGCTTTGCCGCATAAGAAACAAGAAGTATTTTAAAGATCTTTTTTTTTATTTTCTTCATTTGAGACACACAGAGAGAGAGAGAGCAGGGGGAGAGGCAGAAGGAGAGGGAGAGGGAGAAGCAGGCTCCCTGCTGAGCCAGGAGCCCAATGCGGGACTGGATCCCAGGACCCCCTGGGATCATGACCTGAACCGAAGGCAGACACTTAACCATCTGAGCCACCCAGGCGCCCCAAGAAACAAGGAGTATTTTAAATGGATGCATGAATGACAAATAAATGAATACTCACAACACTTGAAGGGGGTTTGTGTTAAATGACAGAGGTAAGGGAACTGAGCTTGGAAACCATAAGTACTTAATCCATAGTAATATTCTTGTAAGAGCCCAGCTGAGCTCATATTTGTCTGACATGTTCCAAAATATCTTGCTACCTAGAGCCATATGTTAGATGCTATATCTATCTCATTTTTCTCACCACCATTCCCCCCAAAAATATTTAAACCTTTGAATGATAAAATCCTATCCAGGAAGGATAAAAGGTAGTTTTTACAACTTGAGGTTAGCAGCATTGTTAATGGAAACTCTGAGCATTACCTTTCACCTTGTGGCTTGTGTTGTTTAACCCTGAACTTGTCTAGCTTTGTCCTGACATTTTTGTAAAATATTACTCATGTCTCGGGGCACCTGAGTGGCTCAATGGGTTAAGCATTTACCTTCAGCTTATGTCATGATCTCGGGGTCCTGGGATTGAGCCCCGTGTCCAGCTCCCTGCTCAGTGGGGAGTCTGCTTTCCCTCTGCCTCTACCCCCACTCATATTCTCTCTCTCTCTCTCAAAGAAATAAATCTTTTTAAAAAATGAAATATTACTCATGTCTCTTCTTTAAAGTAAAATTAATTTTCCTTGGGGTCTCAATATTAGTGGCTTTGACATTTATTTGAATTTTCAGAGTAGATTTTCCACTTGATTCTTAATGAGAATATTTGCTCAAAATTCTTTGCTCTTTTTCCATAAAATTAAGGAATTAAAATTAAGTTGCTAAATTTTTACAGCTACTAACTGGGGCTTTGGCAAGGATTGAAATATGTGAAAAATTAAAAAAAAAATTTCTCAACTTAATGATTTTCTCCTAATTGGGCATAGAGAAGGAAAAAAAAAAAAACAAAATTAACGTTTCAGAGAATGAGAAAGGGAGTAAACACTGTGTATTCTTAAAGTCGGCATAAGCACTGGTATGACTGTTTGCCAAGACTCCAGCATACGACCAACAGACTCCTCTATTATTTCATCCCTGGACATCCTGTAAGCAGAGTCTGCCAGAGATACTGATTTAAGCTAAATTAATTCAGTCATATTATTTTCATGCCACTCTCCCCTAACTAGGAGTTATTTCAAGCTCATTTTAGCCCTGGTTCACCCTAAAGGAACCATAGTGGTCTTTTGGACCTAGATTCCTTTCTGATTTCATTTAACAAACAGGGAGCAAAGTTGCATGTGCTAAATCATCATTAAAAGTTTCAGGTTGAGCAAAATGTAAATCAATCTGTGAAATCCATGTCAACTTTTGATTGAAAGAAAAGAGCACCCTTAAATGGATGTCTGAATTTCCTGAAAAGACAATACTTAGTAGATACTTACATAGTCTACATTAGGTCTCTAAAGAGTGTAAAAGGCAAAAGAATGTTCATTTGGCTTTCTAATGGAAACATTATAATTCCCCTTGTATATATCAATATATGATATATTTCTCAAGTGATCACGATGATAATGGTTAGCTTCAGAATCCTGTGATGTGTACTGTGTCACCTAAGATACTGTTTTCTTTCTGAAAATATTTATTGATGGTGAGATATGGATCTTGAGTCAGTACCTCACTTATAGTGCAAGATGGAAAATGGTAATATTATAATATTTTTGGATTATTAATTAATAGCTTTCACTTGGATGTTTGTAGGAAATGGGGATACATTAAAATTAGATCTTCTATATCTATTTATTGATTAAAATTGTGAAATACATAATAGGATAGTTTTCTCAAGTAGCTTTTAAGATTCCCACAACATTATATCTCACAAACATGCTAGATATCAGAATTCCCTTATACATCTTTACTTATGGAGAAGAATAAGACATAGTACACACACTAGTGATAATTAACATTGTTAACTATGTGTCAAGCACTTTAAGTCATTTGCACACTTTATCTCATTCAACTTTCATTTCAGCTCTATGAGGTTTCTATTTATATCATCTCTTTTACAGATAAAAAATTTAAGCTCACAAAGTTTGTAACTAAGAGCGAATATATCCATAGGGTTATAATAGAAAACAGATGCCACACTCAAAATAGGACAATTTGAGCAGATTTTATTGACAACAGGACTATTTAAAAAGGTCTGCAATGCAGTAAGAGTGCAGAAACGTGGAACCAATAGAGTTGTTAACACCCCTAGTCCTTAAAGGAGCATGGCCTCTAGAAGCTCCTAAAGGGGAAAGAGCATCGGTCTGGCATTCAGAGTTTTTGTCTCAGCGCAGTTACTAATTCCCCTCTTTTGTGGGTTGTCCTTTTCTTTTTAAGCCTTGTTTTCTTATCCATAAATAGAAAGGGTTGGAAGAGATGATCTGAAGGTCATTTCCTTCTTTTTCTAATATCCTCTGATTCTAGCTTCATGTAGCAAAATGATCTAAAAGCTTAGTCCTCTTTTTTTGTAACATCCTTTGATTTTCTGTTTAAAGAGTGAATTCTTGGTACAAAGGGGTCTGTTACCCAATGACTAGATAGATCCATCTCCACTAATGGGTAACTGAGCCATGCGTGGACTTATTGAGCTGTCATTGTGTGGGAAATGAGAAGCATATACAATAAGTATATATTTGTGGTTCCTACGACAAAGCCATTGAAGCTGAGTATCTAGGCTCTGATTTTTAAAATGAAAAATGTCTAATTTATCACATACATCACAGTTACGAAAAACAAATTGGCTGTTTCATAGAAGTAACACTTTCACTTTTGATAGAGAATAATATCCACAGTATCACATTGATGAGAAATCCTATGAATTCAAATGCTCAGCTTATTTCAAAGGTAAAATGAAAGGTGATATTTTGAACTAGTTTTGATTTTAACTGAAGGACATGGTTCATACAAACATTTTTCCATAAGTTTTGTTTTAGATTTGACCACTCTGTCTTAGCTTAATCTCCAAAATGTGTTATCTTTGTGATTATTTAAAAAGAAAAAGAGGAAGGGAAAAAATCCATCATTTGTGAAGAGGGATTAAAAGTGTCTTTCATTTGTGAGATGCTGCTTTAGATTTAAGGAACCCTATACAGGCTATTTGAGCATTTGGAACGAAACACAAAAGTTGCTGCATTAACTTATTTCTCTGTGAATTAATCGTTAGCAACTCAACTCAAAGGAAGCAGGAAAGGGACGAAAAGTAGGAGAAGAGGCCCCAGAAAGTAAATTGTCTGCGGCTAAATGACCCAGTGTATAACAACTGTAAACCCCGTTAAAATAAACTAATGGCTGTGGGTTGCAGAAAAGATTTTGGGTATCTGCTAATTTCATTTAGCACCCAAAAGAGAAATAATAACATTTAGAGTTGCTACAACTGCTAAAAACATCCACAAAAGAAATTCCTTCTTGGTCAAAATTATATGCTATGTTTAGATTGACTATATTTTTTATCATCGATCTGAAGATAAGGGCAATTTTTGTCATTTATAAATTATATCTATTAAATGAAAGGTATGATAACTGTTAGGTGCACAATGCTCATGGCTAGTGGTAAATTTGCTCCTTTCTTTGAGATTATGATTATTTCTTTGGCCAGAATTGCCATTCTCTATCACAAAAGGGCTCTTTACAATTCTAAGAAAGTTGGGGGGAAAAAAATAACTGAAAGTTCTCTTCAACCAAAATATATACATGTCTTTCAAGTAAGTATTTTGAGCTTCTTTGAAATATTGAAAGATTAGAAAGAAGTGAATTGTTTTCATCTAAGTGACACACATGATTTTGATTCCTGGCTATTGCTGGTTCACAGATGACATTTGAACAGACAGGCTCAACTCAAGAAATAAAACAGTGCTTATCTTGAACCTAGGATAGATTAATCTGTTGTTGTGTATTAGGGAAGTGTGATTGTTAGTAAACTTTTTCTTAAGCTCTGCAAAGAATAAATACCTTTAAAAAGGTGTTTTTATTCAGATTTAATGAATAAGCCAACATGTGAGACATAAAGCAATTGAATATTTACCAGGAAATTTTGGATGATTTTTAAAGCGATTTCAAGCTTAAAAAAGGATTGTTAATCAAAATGAATTGCCCTTTTTGGCAGGGCATTCCAAAATATTGGCAGAGTTGGTGTTACATGCATTATATGATTTGAGAGATACTTAGTAGGCCTGTTTGTAATAATGGCATTGCTACTCGTTTCTGCAGAACTTGAATTTCCAACATTGGAATCATTTCTTAGGTTTGACAAAAGAAGAGTGATGATTTCATCTCCAGAAGAGTACTTACAAATACCTTGGCTATATGTTACCTGAGAGTGATGTTATCTGTGGCTCAAGAATCTTTCCCCACTATTGGTAGAAATAATTGGTTAGGTTCCTTATTAGATTTCAGGGCACAGAGACCAGAACTAAATGAAAGAATAATGTCAGTTAAGTTTGGAGTTAGGTTAAAAGTTGTCAGCCTGGAGCTATCAGAAGACCAGTTGACACTGGACCAGTTTCAGGAACCAGAAAGATTAATACTAGCCTGAAGGTGCTTAGTGGTAGAGCCAGGAAGGGGAAACCCTATATGATGGCCTTTAAAAAAAACAAAGAGGCAAAAGACAGGATAAATACATGCAAGGAAAAAGTCTTGCCCCTAGGACCCTGATATATCATTTCATGCAGAATAGAGGTTGACAATAGACTGACCACATAAAACAAGGAGGATGTTACTATTAATACTCCAGTAAATTAGGACAGAATGTGACATAGCAAATAGCAGGCCATTGGTGGGATGGCAAATGTTGACATTGCAGATGGGAAGGATGTATTGCCTTCTCTTCCAATTAATAAGAAAGATAGAGGGGCACATGGGTAGCTCAGTTGGTAGAGCATTTGACTGTTGATTGTGGGGTTGTGAGTTTGAGCCCCATGTTGGGTGCAGAGATTACTTAAATATAATTTTAAAAATAAATTTTTAAAAAGGGGGAAAAAGTGATTGAGAAAAATTAGCTCTGGACACAATTTAATGATAATCATAAGGGCAGTCATCAAATTCTGTAGATTTAGACAATATTCTCCATAAACCTAGAGTAATAGTTGTTTTATAAATTTTACTCCTTACAATGATTAGAGGAATGAGGCAGAGAAATAGGATGATAAAATGATTGGATAGAAAGAACAAAACAGGGGTGCCTGGGTAGTTCATTCGGTTAAGCGTTTGACTCTTGATTTTGGCTCAGGTCATGATCTCAGGATCCTGGGATTAAGCCCCGTGTCACACTCCACACTCAGCTGGTTGTCTGCTTAAGATTCTCTCTCTCCCTTGGCCTCTCTGCGCCCCTCAGCCTGCTCACACTCCACACTCTCTCTAAAAAAAAAAAAAAAAAGAAGAAGAAGAAGAAGGACCAAAACACTGGGAGCCAGGATTTGTGGGCCTTTGGTTTGTCACGTTTATTGACTAGGTGTGGCATTTATGCATCATATTTTAGGGCTTAAGTGAACCTTGGTACTCAAAAGTACATATATCTTATCTCTTTGTTTTTTTTGTTTTGTTTTGTTTTTTTTAAGATTTTATTTATTTATTTGAGACAGAGAGAATGAGAGACAGAGAGCATGAGAGGGAGGAGGGTCAGAGGGAGAAGCAGACTCCCTGCCGAGCAGGGAGCCCGATGCGGGACTCGATCCCGGGACTCCAGGATCATGACCTGAGCCGAAGGCAGCCGCCCAACCAACTGAGCCACCCAGGCGCCCGTATCTTATCTCTTTGAATTTAGAAAAATTTTATGAAATTATGATGAGAAGGAACTTTGAATTAGATAAAATAGGTTCCTCAAGTAAATAGTATTCTCATAGTAATATTGCCCATAGGATGTGCAGGTGGAAATTTAGAATAGATTTTTTTATGTAAAGGGGCCTTTAAAAGAGGAAAGGGAATACCTGTGATTTTGGAAATTAATTATATTTTGCTGTCCATTTTTAATAAGCTGTTTTGTGTGTTTCTTTATGTTCTTCTTGACTGCAGTGTAATATAAAAGGCAGGAGTGTTTTTTTTTTTTTCTTCAGAACTAATCTTCTAAGTGCCAAAGTATATCATAAGTGTTCAACGGGTACTTATTTGATTAATGCATAAATACCAATTTTTATAAGGGAATTCAGGAACGGATATTCAAGTACCTACTTTGAAAAACCAAGTAAAAAAAATGTATACAGAAGAAACATTATCAGAGCATCAGTTAAGGCAGTGATTATATGAGTAAAGTGAAAGAACATGAATTCATACAGCTAACACTGTTATAGCACTAAATATATGATGGGAACAAACAATTATTTTTTTTTTCACATCATTTTTTTTAATTCTTATGTTAATCCCCATACATTACAACATTAGTTTTAGATGAAGTGTTCCATGATTCATTGTTTGTGCACAACACCCAGTGCTCCATGCAGAATGTGCCCTCCTCAATACCCACCACCAGGCTAACCCATACTCCCACCCCCCTCCCCTCTAGAACCCTGTTTGTTTTTCAGAGTCCATCGTCTCTCATGGTTCGTCTACCCCTCCGATTTCCCCCGCTTCATTCTTCCCCTCCCGCTACCTTCTTCTTTTTTTTTTCTTAACATATATTGCATTATTTGTGGGAACAAACAATTATTAATAGGACCCAAAGCATAAGGATTCAAACAGAAGAGATTATGGACTGTATTTCTATGAGAAGGAAGAAATCCCTTTAGGAATTAAAGGGGACATAAAAACATTCTCCATTGAAAGAAAACTAAGATAATTTGTTGTTAGCAATCCTACCCTTAAAGAATAGACTGAAGGAAGTTGTTTAAACAGAAAAGAAATAACAAAAAGGCTTGGAAGGTCAGAATGGAAAAAAGAACATAGAAATAGATAAAAATAAGGATAATAGACTAGCCTTCTCATTAATTTCTTAAATCGCATTTTATGGTTGAAGCAAAGGGTACACCACCACCTGATGTGGTGCTTAATAGGTGTAGAAGAAACAGTTAAGATAATTATATTTTCAAAGTGTGGGTGGTAAAGGAACCTAAGTGGAAGCAAAATATCTGTACTTCATTTGAAATAGTAAGGAAGCAAAACCAATAGATTGTGAAGTTATATATGTATATTGTTTTACCTAGAACAACCACTAATTACATTGTACAGAGATACACTAAAAAGCACTATAGTAAACAAAACACTAAAAATTATTCAAGTAACCCAAAGGAAGGCAGGAAATGAAAAACAGGAACAGAACCAGAGAAAACAAACAAGAGTAGTAAGTTGGCAAACTTAAGCCATAACACATTAACAACTAACTTAAGTGTAAACAGTCTTAATTAAGATAATTACAGATATTGGCAGAGTGGATAAAGAGAAGATGATCCTCCAATATGTTATCTAGATGAACTCGCTTAAACTATAATGATATAGGTAGGTTGAAGTAAAAGTTAGAAAAAGATATACTTGTGTATATTAAAGCAAGACTGGTTAAACTAATACCAAATAGAGTCGACTTCAGAACAAAGAAAATTACAAAAACAGAGACAAACTTTACTTAGTGGCGAAAGGGTCAGTATACCAGGAGGAATTATCAATTATTAATGTGTTTACTCCAAACAGCAGAGCTGCAAAATAGGTGAAATAATAACTGGAAGGAGTAATAGACACATCCATGGTTAGAGTCGGAGACTTCAAACCCCTCTTGTGGTAACTGATCAACTAGACAGAAGATCTTCAGGTATATCGGGCTTACCACCATTAACCAGCAGGATCCATTCAATATTTACAGAACACTCAACAACTGCAGAATACACCACAAGGTAGACACTATTCTGGGCCATAAAACTAACCTCAACCATTTTTTTTTAATTGAAATTCTACACAGTGTGTTCTCTGGTCAGACTAGATATCACTATCCAAGATAGGAAAACCTCCAAACATGTGGACACTAACAAGAGACTTTGAAATAATTCATGAGTCTAGAAGGGAGTCTGAAGAGAAATTTTAAAAAATAGAGACTATGGACTCTGAGAATTAAACTGAGGGTTCTAGAGGGGAGGAGGGTGGAGGATGGGTTAGCCTGGTGATGGGTATTAAAGAGGGCACGTACTGAATGGAGCACTGGGTGTTATACGCAATGAATCATGGAATACTACATCAAAAACTAATGATGTAATGTGTGGTGATTAACACAACATAATAAAAAAATACATTGAACTGAGTGAAAGTAATAAAAAATGGAAAATTTTGTAGTTCAGCTAAAGCTGTGCTATAGGGGAAAATTATAGCATGAAATGGATACATTTGAAAAGACAAGTCTCAATAATCTAAACTCCCATATCAAGAAATGAGAAAAGAGAATAGCACCATAAACTCAAAGCAAGCAGGAGAAATGAAATAGAAGAGCAAAAACAATGCAAGTGAAAACAAAAAAAGAACTCAGTGAAGCAAAAAATGATACAAAGGTGAATAAATAATAAAACACAAACCTCTAGCAATCCTGACAAAGAATAAAAATACAAATTACCAATATCAGGAATACCACTAAAGATCCTGAAAACATCAGTAGGAAAATGAGGGAATACTATGAAAAACTCGAAAATCATACATTTGACAATTTAGATGAAATACACTCACTCCTAAAACCATCTTGACAAATAAGAATACAGTGGGAGGAATTACTATGTCTGACTGAAGATTTATTAAATAGTCATGTTAAGATTGTTTGCTGTTTGTGGAAGGATAGAATAGAGAATAAAAAAGTTAACACAGGTTAGCATAATCTCCTCCAGTTCCATCCATGTCAATGCAAATGGTAGGTGGTCATCCTTTCTGATGGCTGAGTAATATTCCATTGTATATGTGAACCACATCTTCTTTATCCATTCATCTTTTGAAGGACATCTCAGCTAATTGAACATAATAAATTTTAAAAAAGTTAACACAGGTACAGCCAACTGATTTTTGACAAAATTGTGAAAGCAGTTCATTGGAATAGGATGGTCTTTTCAGCAAATGATGCTAGAGAAGCTGGATACCCATAGACCAGAAAAAAAACAAAACCAGAATTAAATCTCATACTTGATTAAACAATTACTTCAAAGTGAATGTAAAACTAGAAGACCTTTGGAATAAGACATAGGAGAAAGTCTTTGGGATACAGAGCTTATTGAAGAGTTTTTAGTCATGCCGTAAAAACATAATTCATAACAATTTTAAAACTTGGTAAATTTGACTTAATCACAATATAAAACAAATTGATTTGTGAAAGACTCTATAAAAGATGAAAATAAAAACTCTCCAGACATGGAGAAAACATGTGTAAACCATATATTGGGAAAAAAAAAAAAAAGACCTGTTAGAATATGTGAAGAACTCTTAAAACTTAAGAAAAACAGTTCAATTAAAAAATGGGCAAAAGGCATGAAGCAACACTTCATTGAAGAGGATATAGGGATGGCCAATAAGTACATGAAAATGTGTTCAACACCACTAACCATCAGAGAAGTGGATATTGAGACCTCAATGAGATATCATTACATACCTAACAAAAGAGCTAAATAAAACAATTTTTTAAATGCAAGTACCACACACTGACAGAGGATGCAAAGAAACTGGATCTGTCGTACATTAGTGATAAGAATGTAAAATAGTACAGCCACTTTGGAAAATTCTTTGACAGTTTCTTAAAAAGAAATATGAAATGTATGCAAATGCTGTTTGAGTTAGCAATTGCACTCTTGGGCATTGATCCCGGAGAAATGAAATGATACATCTACACACAAAAAAAGTATGATTGTCCATAGTGGCTTTATTTGTACTAGTCAAAAACTGGAAGCAATCAAAATGTGTTACAATAGGTGAATGTTTAAACAAAATGGGTAGATGCATACCATGGAATACTACGCAGCAATAAAAAATAATTACTGATAAACATAAATCGGATGGATCTAGCATATTACACTGAGTGTGTGGGGGGGGGAAGCCTGCCTCGTATGGTTACATACTGTGATTCCATTAATATACATTGTAGAAATTACAGAGTTAGAGAGATGGAAAATAATTTAATGATTGCCATGGGTTAGAGATTTTGCAGAGATGGCATGGGGGTGGCTACAAAGGAATAGTGCGGTGGAAGATATTTGTGATAATGGAGATTTTGTATCTGGATTGCAGTGGTGTTAAATCCACATATGTGATAAAATGACAGAACTACACATACACATTATACCAGTGTTCATTTCCTGGTTTTGAAATTGTACTATATTTAAGAAGTAACTCTTACAAGAAACTGGGTGATGGATACAGGGAACCTCTCTGAATTATCTTGGTAACTTCTTGTGAATTTATAATAATTTCAATGATAATGGTGTATAATTGTTTTTTATATATTGCTGAATTCTCGCTAAATGTTGTTAAGTAATTTGCATCTATATTCATGGGAGATATTAGTCTGTAGCTTTCTTTTTTTTAAAAAATTTTATTTATTTATTTGACAGAGAGATAGAGAGAGAACACAAGTAGGCCCAGGGAGAGGGAGAAGCAGGCTCCCCGCAGAGCAGGGAGCCCGATGCGGGACTCGATCCCAGGACTCTGGGATCATGACCTGAGCCAAAGGCAGCCGCTTAACCGACTGAGCCACCCAGGCACCCTAGTCTGTAGCTTTCTTGTTTTTTCTGTGTTTTTTTTTTTTTTTTCTAGTTTTGGATGTTAAGGTGATATTGGCCTCAGAAAATGAGTTTGGAAGTAATGTTCCTCTACTGTTTTCTTGAAGAGTGCGGAATTGGTGTTAATTCTTTAAATGTTTGGTAGATCTCTCCAGTGAGATGATCTGGGCCTTGAGATTACTTTTCCTGTAGCTTTTAAATTATGCATTCAATTTCTTTAATGTCCACAGGACTATTCATGTTGTCTCTTTCATCCTGGTTGAATTTTGGTAGCTTCTGTTTTTTAAGGAATTGTTTCACTTAAGTTGTGGCATTTATGAGCATAAAGTCACTCATAGAATTCTTTTAGTATCCTTCTAATGGCTTTGAGAGCTATATATTACTAATGACTTGTGTCTTCTCTTTTTACTGTCACTGTTGCTAGAAGTTTATAAATTTATTTTTTTTCAAAGAATTATCTTGTTATGTTGACTGTTTTCAATATCATTTGTTTCTGCCCTTCATTATGTTCTTCCTTTTTCTTCCTTTGGGTTTATGTTCTCTTTTTTTCCCCTGATTTCTGTAGAAGTCACAAATTTAGCAGAGCGGTGGCTATGGAAGTAAAAGGGTAGCATGGAGAATTCTTCTGATGGAACTGTTCTGTGTCTTCACTGTAGTGGTGGTCACATGAAACACACATGTGCATAACATTTCCTTGAACAAAATACACACAGGGGAGAGAGAGAGAAGTGCCTGTAAAACTGGTGAAATCTGAGTAAGACTATCTCACTGTCAATTTCTTGTTTATGATATTGTGCTATAGATATGCAAGGTGGTTCCTTTGGGGAAAACTAGGTGAAGAGTACACAAGATCAGGGCGCCTGGGTGGCTCAGTCTGTTAAGCGTCCGACTCCTGATTTTGACTCAGATCATGATCTCGGGGTCGTGAGATCGAGTCCCGTGTTGGGCTCCACACTCAGCAGGGAGTCGGCTTGGGATTCTCTCTCTTCCTCTCCCTCTCCCCCCACCTCTTGCTCTCAAATAAATAAATAAATCTTAAAAAAAATAGAGTACACAGGATCTTTTTATATGCTTTCTTACAACTGCGTGTGAATCAACAATCATTCAAAGTAGAAAGGTGTAAAAAAAATGAAGGCAAAATAAAGGTGGTCTCAGTCATTCAAAAAGCTGAGATCATTAATCACCAGTACCCTTTTATACCAGTGTAAATTTGAAGGGGCATTCTCCTGGCTGAAGAAAACTTACCCTGGATAGAAAAACAACAACAAAAAACAAAACAGGTGGGCAAGAATGAATAAACTTCTCTAATAATAAATGGGTAAGTAAAAACACAACTGACTGTTTAAAGTGGCAATGAATTGTGTAAAATCTGCCCTGTGTAGAAGTATAATAATTAACAATAACAAAAAAGGCAGAGTAGAGAAATAAAGGAAAAATAACACAGAAAATAACAGGATGGTAGACTGCATGTTAAACACTTTGATTAAAGGACAGAAATTGTCACAGTGAGGGAAAATGTAGCCCTGTGTTCGGAAGAAAATCACCTTAATTATGATGACACAAATAGGTTGCAAGATTCATGCAAACCGATCCAAAAGAATATTGATATGGCTATATTAATATCAAACAGTGGGGACTTTCAGGCAAGAAATATTTTGAGAGATAAAGGACATTTCATAATGGTAAAATGGGTCAAATCAATAGGAATATGCAGGAATATAAAATTTGAAAACACCTAACATTGGGTCTTCAAAATAAGTAAAGCAAAATTGACAATTAAGTGGAAACCTAGAGGAATCAGAAATCATATTGGATATTTTAAATCCTCTCTTTCAGTAACTGGTACAACATACTGATAGAGAGGCTGGGATATACCAGCTCCAGGAAGTGTGGAAGTAAAGGTATGTGGGAGGGAGTAAGGGTAATCATCCAGTAAGAAAATATTACATCTGTTCTTCTTTACCAGCCAGTATTCTTAGACATTTGGCTGCTTAAAGTTTTGAAAATTGTTTAGAGTGTTAGGTATAGTTAATATGATGAGCTTTGTATATTGTTGGGAAAAATTAAAACCTGAAACAGGAAAAACAAAAAAACAAAAAACAAAAAACTTGCCTGCACAGTCTCCTTTAGCTATCTTCCTATATATTGGTTCACTTACTCTTCAACCTTAATCTAATTTGCCTTCTACCTTTACTCCCCTGAAATGGTTCATTTTCAGCTCACCATATTCTTGATGTTGTTAAGCTCAGAACTTCTTTTTAAAAGAATTTTATTGGGGCGCCTGGGTGGCTCAGGCGTTAGGCGTCTGTCTTCAGCTCAGGTCATGATCCCAGGGTCCTGGGATCGAGCCCCACATCAGGCTCCCTGCTCGGCGGGAAGCCTACTTCTCCCTCTCCCACTCCCCCTGCTTGTGTTCCCTCCCTCGTTGTGTATGTCTCTGTCAAATAAAGAAAGAAAGAAAGAATTTTATTGAAGTATGGTTGTCATATAATGTTAGGTACACTAGTGATGTAAGAATTCTATACCTTTCTCAGTGCTCACCACAGTGAATGTAGTCACCATACAATGTTAGTACAGTATTATTAACTGTACTCTCTCTACAGTACTTTTCATCTCCATGACTTATTATATAACCACAAGTTTGAATCTCTTAATCCCCTTCATCTATTTTGCCTGTCTCCCATCCCCTTCCCTCTGACAACCTTCAGTTCGTTCTGTTTCTGAGTCTGTTTTCTCTGTGTGTTTGGTTTCTTAGATTCCACATATAAATGAAGTCATATGGTATTTGTCTTTCTCTGTCTGAATTACTTCATTTAGCATACTCACGGTCTATCCATGTTGTCACATATGTAAAGATCTCATCCTTATTTTATGGCTAATATTCCATTGTGTGTGTATGTGTGTATGTACATGTATTTATTTAGAGAAAAATCTTATACAACTCAACACCAAAAAAAAAAAAAAACAAACAAAAAACCTACAAGTAATTCAACTAAACCATGGGCAGAGGACTTGAATAGACGTTTTTCCAAAGAAGGC
The DNA here is from genome assembly GCF_029215605.1 of Mirounga angustirostris. Taxonomy (NCBI): domain Eukaryota; kingdom Metazoa; phylum Chordata; class Mammalia; order Carnivora; family Phocidae; genus Mirounga; species Mirounga angustirostris. The sequence continues at coordinate 28,819,397 of NW_026991719.1, read as the reverse complement.
ATGCAGATGGCCAACAGACACATGAAAAGATGCTCCACATCACCAGTCATCAGGGGAAATGCAAATCAAAACCACACTGAGATATTACCTCACACCAGTCAGAATGACTAGTATCAAAAGGACAAGAAATAACAAATGTTGGAGAGAACGTGGAAAAAAGGGAACCCTCATGTACTATTGCTGAGAATGTAAATTGGTAACAATGCTGTGGAAAATGGTATGGAGGCTCCTCAAAAAATAAATAAATAAAAATAAAAAACCGAAAAAACACACAATCCAGTAATTCCACTACTGGCTGTTTACCCAAAGAAAATGAAAACACTAATTCAAAAAGATGTATGCACTCCTCTGTTCACTGCAGCATTATTTACAAGAGCCAGGATATGGAAGTAAACCTAGAACTTTTTAGTTGTCATCTTACTTCATCTCTCAATCATATTTTTAAAAGATTTTATTTATTTATTTTAGAAAGAGAGAGAGAGAGAGAGAATGAGCAGGGGTAGGGGTAGTGGGGGAGGGAGATGTAGAAAGGATCTCTCACGCAGACTCCACGCTGAGCGTGGAGCCCGACAAGGGGCTCAGTCTTACAACCCTGAGATCATGACCTGAGCCGAAACCAAGAGTTGAATGCTTAATCAACTGAGCCACCCAGATGCCCCTCTCAATCACATTTGATAAAACTGACAATACTTCTTTCTTTCAACATTCTACCCTCTTAACTTTCAGAATGCCACACTCTATTCGTTATTGGGTTTTTTTCCCCCTTATCTCTGAACATTCCTTCTCAGTATCCTGATAGTCTTGATAGTCATTCTTTTTCATCCAATCATTAATTGTTAAATTCTTCATGGTGCCATCCTAGGCTTTTGTCTCTTTTCATGGCTTATTCCATCTCTAACTTTCTTCAAATCTATGGCTTTATTTACCATCACATGCTGACAAATATAAAATGTTTATGTATTTTGAAATTCAGACCCTAATATCTAGCTGTGTCCTCCTTTATGTCTCTGCTTGAATGTCTGTCTCCCAAGATTCTCAAACTCAACAGAAACAATACTCAAGCCATCATCAACCTGGGTTTTCCATCAGTCACTCAGTTGCTCAAGTTGAAAATTACTCAAGGAGTAAATATCCCTGAATGCTTCTGTTTCTAATCAATCACCATGTTCTATCAGTTCTCCCTTTTAAATGTCTCTGGAATCTCACTGCTTCTGTCTTTTTTGCTAGCTCTTTAGTTAAATTATGTTGCCTGATACACTGAAATTGCTTCTTAACAAGCTCCCTCTGTACCTCTAGAATTATCACCACCTCATTTTAATCCGTTCTCCCCAGTACATTCAAGCTTGTACATTTGACCTACAGTCTGATCATGTAACTAATTTACTTACTTCCTCTCAGTGGTTTTCCAATATGCTTAGAATAAATTCCAGGATCTTTAATACAGCTGACAAGGAATCCCTCATAATCTAAACCTTGCCTGTATTTAGACCTCTGTCCTGTTCATCATGCTTCAGTCTCTTTGTCTTTCACCTTACTCTTGTCAATGTGGACTTTTTACAGTTTTTGAATGATTTCCTGCCTTATTCCCTCTGCCTGTAGTACTCTCCACTCTTACCCCTTGATCCATATAATTACCAGAAATCTTTTAGTTCCATATTCAAAGAGAATTTTCTTTGGTAAAATTTGTTCCTCAGTTATATGCTTCTAAAAATGTTATGTTTATGCCTGTAGCTCTCACCCCACTTTTTAAATGAGTCATACATTTGGTTATTTGTCCAGTATCTATCTTTTCCACAAAACTAGTCACTCTATGAGGACAGTAGTATTCCCAGCACCCATCAAAGTATCTAGAATAAAGTAGGTACTTAATGTTTGAATGAATTATTGAAATCAGTAATTTGATGCCAAATGGTGATTTAAGTGCTGTAAATAAAAGTGAAGCAAGGCAAAGTGAAAGAGAAGACTTTAGGTCAGGGAATGTTATTTTAGAGATGTTTAGAAAGGAATTTATGCCCATCACCAGGCTAGCCTGGTGATGGGGGTTAAGGAGGGCACGCACTGCATGGAGCACTGGGTGTTATTAAAAAACAGTGAATCGTGGATCACCACATCAAAAACTAATGATGTATTGTATGGTGACTGACATAACATAATAAAATAAAATTAAAAATAAAAGAAAAAAGAAGGAATTTATGCTGAGATGACATTGAACAAAGGCTTGGCTGAAGAGGAGTGACCCTTGGAATATCTGTGTAAGGAAGTTGCTGGTTGGAAGGATCAACTAAAGAAAATATCCCAAGGTGGGAATAAGTTTGCAATGTTTGAAAAGAAATAAGGCCAGTCAGTGTGATTAGAGAAAAAGAAGGAAAGATATAGGGAGAGGCATGGGAGAAGACAGGAGAAAGAAGTATGAGGGGCATATTACTCAGTGTCTTGCAGGCTGTAGTAAGGACTCTTGTTCTGAGGATGACGAGAAACCACTGGAGAGATTTGAGACCATGACATGATCTTGCATGTGCGTGCCCATGTGTGTGTGTGTGTGTGTGTTGAACATCTTAATATCTAATATCTTTTGGCTAGTCTAGATTGGGGACAGAGACAGTGTTAGATTCAAATTATGAGAAGATTTTCTGCCTTTCATTGATCCAACTGTAACTTCACTGAGGTAATAAATTGTAAAAGTTCAGTGGTCTAGCTAAATTTTTGACCACCTCAACACTTTTAGCACAGCACGTGGGGAAATTTAGTGAGGAAACGTGTTTTATTGTTCCATGGATTGGAATGGGAATTTCCATCGAAATACTTAAGAGTTTGACATGATATCCTTTGTTATGAAATGAGGATAATTTGTAAAATGTGGTCCTGTAGTATTTAATCATTAACAAAGGAAGCTTATGCCAAGGTTTTCTGTATGATGGAATTATATGGCAACAAGGTAATATTGATTCATACCTTAGATTTTATGCAGCTTACTCTTTTGTAACCAGCCTAATAGTTTATTTGTTTTACTGGCTTATCTGCTCACAGTAAATAAACAAAGTATGTTGAATAGGACAAAATTCTTCTTTGTTACTAGAAAAGTCCGTTTCCAGGTTGTTCAGTGATGGCATAAAGGGCTATAAATAGTAGCTGGTGGGGAAAATTATTTTCCTGGGATGCTCCAGATTATTATACGCAGTTGTTAGAATTATTTAGAGCATACATATTTTATTATGGAGTTTATAGATTAACTTTTAAGAAAGTGATAATAGTGTATTATTTTCTACTTTTGAATTAAATTTATCTGAATGATCTAAGGTCTAATAAGAATGAGGATTTTATAAGAGTTTTTGAAGTATAATTGTTATATAATAAACCATACATATTTAAAATGTACAACATGATATGTTTTGATATCTCTTAAGCTTCACGAAAGCATCACCACGATCATAATAGTAGAAATATCCATTATCTCAAAGTGTCCTCATGACTCTTTGTAACCTCTCCTGCCTGTCCTCAACCCTGCCTTCACTAGGCAACCACATACCTGCTCACTGTCAGTACAGATTCATTGCCTTTTCTACAGTTGTATCAGTGAAATTGTACAGTATATACTTTTTTGTCTGGCTTCTCTTAATGACCATAATTCTTTCACACTTCATTCGTGGCAGTACGTGTGTCAGGACTCCCGTCCTTTCCATGGCAAAGTAGTACTATATTGTAGAGATACACCACAGTGTCTTCATCCATTCACATGATGACTATGTGGCTTATTTAAAGTTGGGGTCATTACAAATACAGCTCCTGTGAATATTCATATACAACTTTTTTGATGGACATATGCTTTCGTTTCTGTCAGAATGGAAAGGATGGCTCTTGAAAGTATGTCTACGTTTACCTTTTTAAGAAACCGCACAACTGGTTTTGAAAGTGGTTTTGGCCATTTTACATTTCCATTGGTCATGTGTAAGAGTTCCACTTCCTAATCAAAAAGTCCTTGTAAATCCTTCATATCTCTTTCACGTTTTTATTTGTCATAATAATTTCATATCTAGCCCTCTCCCTAATAATATCCAATGGCCATTAAAAGTCCAAAAGGTGGCAGGCATTGTACTAAGTATTTTACTGTCATTCTCTTATTTAATCCTCATAGCATGAATGCTTAAGAGCATGAATTACTGCGATTTTACAGAAGAGTACGCTGAGGATAAGTAACTTGCCCTATAGCGCATTAGTGTTAAGTCATGGATCTTTGTTTTGAACCCAAGTTGTCAGACTTGGGAGCCAGTGGTATTAACCAGTGTGCTATGTTCTCCCGTTCTCTTTGGCGGGAGGTCATAGCATAGACCCCTTTGACACCTGGTGAAACTTAAAGCCCTAACACCTTAAGGCCTTTGACAGGTGGCACAGCTTATGTGAAGTCTATTTAAATATACAAAATAAAATAATGAAGATTATAACACAGAAACCAGTTGTATTGAAACAGTTTTTTAAATATTTTAAGTTATATAGTAGTATACATACTTCCCTATTCACACATTAAATAACACAATACAGTGGTAGACTTAGCAATGTAATTTCAAAGTAATGATGAATGCAAAAAAAATCGTGGAATTTATACAACATCTATAAAATGATATGAAAATTTGTGACTTTACTAGCGCCCCAAAATTGCAGGTATTGCTAATGCTACTATCTTTGTAACCTACAAACTTAAGTGAAAATAATGCTACACTTGTGTTAGAGGCTAATATCTGAATTCTATCCATGGACCCTTGGACGCTAAGTTTAGAGGTCTTGCCCTTGTGCATAAGCTTCATGAAAATGGGATCCATATCCATTTTGATCTTCACCATATGACCAGTGCTTACTACAGTGCATTGCCCAAAGCAGGTTCTGCTGACTGAATGATGAATGGAATACAATTTCCAAAGAGCGCACCAGACATTAGAATTTAACATTGGACGAGACACATGTGATCCAGTCTCGAGAACTAGTAGTATACCAGGAAATATAAAAATTTAAAGTCATGTGACTCTTGCCAAGTTATTCAACTTCTCAGAGCCTCAGATGCTTCACATGTAAATGTGTGTAAAACTGTTATCTTCATGGGTTCAATATGAGGATTGAATGAAAGTATCAATATGGTAGTGATACACACATACACATACATGTGTATAAATACACATATACATATATGTGTATGTGTGTGTTTGTGTTATATATGTGAGAACAGTGCCTACCACCATCTGTTGTATAAGTGTTTGCCATTATTATGATGAAGACAAAGTAAAAGGTGCTATGAAGTTGCATAGCAGGGAAACATAGTTTTATCTAGGGGATGAAAAATGCCTCACATAGCAAATTATGTTCCAAGCTGATAACAAGATTGGATGGAAGGTAGGCAATCAAAAGTGAGGGGAGCTTATGGAAAGGTGAAACAGAAGATGCAATTTCTCAGGGGCGCCTGGGTGGCTCAGTTGGTTAAGCGTCAGACTCCTGACTTTGGCTCAGGTCATGATCTCACTGATCTCACGGCTGTGGGATCAAGCCCTGTGTGGGGCTCTGCACTCAGCAAGGAGTCTGCTTGTCCCTCTCCCTCTGCTCCTCCCCCGCCCTGTGATAACCCCCACCCCCAGAACACTCATGAGCATGCTCTCTCAAATAAATAAATAAATAAAATAAAATCTTTAAAAAAACAAAGATGCAGGGGCGCCTGGGTGGCTCAGTCGTTAAGCGTCTGCCTTCGGCTCAGGTCATTATCCCAGGGTCCTGGGATCGAGCCCCGCATCGGGCTCCCTGCTCCGCGGGAAGCCTGCTTCTCCCTTTCCCACTCCCCCTGCTTGTGTTCCCTCTCTCGCTGTGTCTCTCTCTGTCAAATAAATGAAATCTTAAAAAAAAAAAAAAAAAAAAAAAAAACAAAGAAAAAAACAAAGATGCAATATCTCTGAGACAGTAGGAGCGCAGTGTTTTAGAAGAACCAAAAGAAGTTCACTGTGGCTGGAATAAAGTGTGAAGGCAAGAGGTGAAGCTGCAGAGGTAAGCAGAGGCTAAGGGTAGAAACAAAACCACATGATGTTTATTTATGCTGTTCACAACCACTAAGATAGACTAACCGCAAAAGTGACTTTTTTTTAAATAACTGTAATTGTAATCCAGTATTTTCACAATTATTACATGGAACTGCGTGTATATTATTTTAGAGAACCTTTGGTGGGTTCAAGTGGACTCAGTTTGTTTTTCTGGATTTTTTTTCTGACATTTATAAATCAAACATTATAAAGCATAAGTTACTGATTATTATGTATGCCCTGATATGTAGGGATGATTGGTGTTTGTTAATAAAAAATTAAAGTGGAGTTAGAATTGCGAAAATGTTTATATACACACATACACACCACTTAACACCCTTTAGGGAAACACTATTGCAGAAGAGTCACATTGGCCTATATCTCACATATGCTAAATAAATTGTTGCTTATACTTTCATAATGTAGGTCTCGACCACATGTTTACTTTTTTGTGGGGCTGGGCAGTAGCTTTTCTACAGAACCGAATATCTATCTGATAGATGGTTGAAAGGGAAAGGAGATTTCATCAATTCCCCCCTTTAAAGTATTTTTCTCATGAAAACACTTAAATATTTGTTTTGTCGTTTCAAAGTATAAATATTAATCCCCCAAGAAAGGCATACTTAGAACTTTTAGATACAATTGCCATCATCTCTGTGATATTTATTTTAATTAAAAAAAATACTGTCTCTTGCATGGGTATCTTTAAAACGCAAAATGCATTTTCCTGCCATGAGACTTATTTACTTGGTAAACAAGTTATGTTAGAGAGTCAGCTAATTTAATTCCTTACTTTCTAAAGAAAGCAATTTCCATAAGTCAGAATATCAAGTATAAAGTCCACTGCTGGGAGAAACAAACAGAAGCAGTTTAAATGTCTCCAATATGCAAAATAAATATTTTCTAGAAAAAAAAAATCCTCTTATTAGAAAATTTTCCATAGCATCACAGGGGCAAATTCCATTTGAGAAAGTGCACGCTATATTTTATAATAAAGCAGAGATGTGGAGCTGAGCATGCAGCATCCTCATTTCAAAAAGTACAATCAGAAAAGAGAGTTTTTACCCTTAAAAGGCTGTGAAGATAAGTGAAAATCAGCCGGAATTCTACTGTGAATAATAGGATGTGTGGCAAAGGAACTCGACTCTTGATATAGTTACGAAAAGATGTTAATCCAAAGGCTTTGCATCTGTACAGAGAACCGAGTAGATACTGAAAGCGATTTGCAGATGCACGGTTTTTTAGGCAGGAAGAATGCTCGTTAAATGCAGAACGCTGCTCCTGGGTTGGCTCCGAGGTATAGGTTTTGTTCGACTGACGTATCAGATAGTCCGAGTGGTTACCACACCGACGTTGTAGCAGCTGCATAATAAATGACTGAGAGAATCATGTTAGGCATGCCCACCTAACCTAACTTGAATCATGCGAAAGGGGAGCTGTTGGAATTCAAATAGACTTTCTGGTTCCCAGCAGTCGGCAGTAATAGAATGCTTTCAGGAGGATGACAGAATCAGGAGAAAGATGCTGTTTTGCACTATCTTGATTTGTTACAGCAGCCAACTTATTGGCGTGATGGAGTGACAGGAAAAACAGCGGGCATGGAAGGTAGGATTATTAAAGCTATTACATCATTATGAATCCAATTAGAAGCTGACCATGACAAAGCATATGTTTGAACAAGCAGCTGTTGGTAGCCGGGGTTTGTTGCCGAGCTCTTCAAACTCTGCAAACAGTGTTGCTTTTACGGAAGGGATTTTAACATTTCCTTGTGCTGCGTTAGATTTGGGGGGGGGGGTGTGCTTGCCTCCAACCTCAGGAAAGCACTTCTGGGATAGAAATCCGTGTTAGGAGATTTTAGAATAAAGTGTTTTTCAAGAGTCTGGGTTTCTCCAGGTGGAGGATGACCGGGGGCTGGGGGGCGGATCTATGGGGGAAATCTACCCCAGCTCAGTTACATGACATTTACTTACAAGGACTGACTGAGCTCTTGGCATATTCAGACATTGAGAGAAATGAGGATGTATAGAATGTTTGGAATGGTTGGAAATTGTTACACTTCGTTCCTGTTTTATAAGGAGTTTGGCTGTCAGTCTTTTCTCCTCATCAGTTTTTAGCTTTTGACATTTATTCAGTCATTCTGCATTCTATGAAGAAAATACATCAATATCTCCTGCAGGGTTTTTCAACAACTCCAGCATCTGTTTCAGCTATTGAACTGTATTCACGTTTTGCCAAGTTGATGTCGACCCAGCTGGTCTATCATTTCTCGCTTGATTACTGCTCTTAATTTCTCTGTATCAGCTTGTTTCAGATAGGGCTTTTTGAAAGCTGTTAATGAAAAACGACAGAAAATGATAAATTGGTGAAAATGGGAGCATTTATTTATTTAATTATGTTGAAGCCTTAATGAGTTTTGTCTTACATTCTCTTTTGCCTGCGTACAATTTTTAGCACCCTTGTGCTGTTTTGCAATATTTCTTTCTCATACAGTCACTGGATTACACTTATAAGTACTTTTAAACAAATGAAGCATGAGCCTGGACTGTATCTGGCTCCAAAATAGTTTTTGGGAAAAGGGGAACAATTTAAGCTTTTTGTGGAAACTATGCATCGTTTCCATATTCTGTCTTCAGACGCTGTCATGGGGATATGTCAGTGAGTATATATCGGACTGAACATATTGAAATAATTTTTATCACCACTAGGGTAACACGATAATAAAACATCCAAAGCTGTTTTTAACAAGTGATTGTTTAAAACACATGTCAAATAATATAGAAATAGATTTTCTGGAGTGTGAAAAGCATGGTTGTTAATTATCTATATGATACAGAATCTTTCAGCTCTCTGCCCAGTCTCTCCAATAACCTGAGTAGCTAAATCATCCAAGTTAATAGACTTTCATGTATGAACATCTAGTATGACCTTTCGTTGTATACGGTATTGCTCATATGTGCTGTGTCTTTTCTGTAATAATTGTAATATCCCAGTCGGTCTGGTCAAGGAACACTACTGGCTGTTATGTAACTTTTTTCCCTGAATGTTAGTCCATGTTTTTCAATTACGTATTTCTCTTAGAAAGAGTGACTTAAACCAACATGTATTTAAGTAGTGGTGAATCATTTAGAAACTGATGGGCTAATTACACTACTTGGATTCACCCAAATTAATTACTAACTTATGTTTTGAAAGATAGTCATACATTTGGATGAGTACTTTTTAACCTTGAAGCATAGATGAGTGTAGGTGAATATAAAATCCATAATCCATACATAGAGCATGAAAGAAAATAGCTTTCTGGATGTATGGCTTTAGCAGCAAACATATTTTAAATAGTGTGGTTCGGACAACCTAATTATTTCCTGTTCATACTTCTGAGTGCTGTATGTGCTTTTCTACAGCCTGTCACAGTACTTGTTTAATCTTTGGGAAGCTCAAAAACTGGCAGAGAATTTTGCATCCAGATGATAGAGGGTCATTTCTTGGTTGGTTGACAAAAATTAGCTATGTCTATACTTTTGTTTAAAATGCAGTTCTTTCTGTCAGTTTTATTTCCCAACTTTATAACCATCTTAAGTGACAATTCAAGTCTGGAAAAACTCTTTTGCATTACATATTTAGTGGGACTCTCCTTTTGTGAATTGTCTCCTGTGAGAAAAATTCGAGCTTCCTGTTAGCCTCACACTCCTGTTACCATAGTTACTTAAAAAAAAGAAGGTTTTCCTTTCAATGAAGATAGTGTAATTTAAATCAGCTACTGGACTCCCCAAACTGTGGGTTTTTTGTTTGTAGTTCAGGCTGCTTCGTTTGTGACTGGGAAGTCCTCTGTATTTGATTCCACTGATGAATGGAAAGGACAGACACTAGGTGGCACCAGCTGTTGATTATTAATGAAATCTTAAAGGCTTTGGGCCACACACCTGAAGAGCAGGCGACCCTTCTTGACAAATGCCTTTGTAAGATTTGAAAATGCTGGCCAGTCTTTCCAGCTCAGAAACATGATTAGCATGCAAAGTGATGGGACCATGTGAAGTCTCCAAATTCCAGTTGCTTAATTCTGTGTTTTCTGAAGAGGTTCAGGGGGGAAAAATGAGGAAGAAATACATGCAAACAGAAAGAGTGTGTGAAAGGGATGGGAGAGGTGAAATGGACTATAATAAGCATTTAAATATTTTTTAATATGGAACTGGTTACTTGCGAATCTCTGTGGGTTTCACCCGGTTCTCTACAAACCTAGATTGTTTTTCCCAAGGCATTCATATTGTCAAAGCAGCTGTAGCAACTACTTGTCTCTTTTAGGTAAAAATCTAATTAAGCATCATTATTTTTAACTCAGTAATGTCCCTGAGTTCTTCTTTAATGGGAACACTGTGCAGTGAAAATGCCCACTTGTGGTTGAGTTGCCCACCTTTGGATGTATCCCTGCATCCAGAAAGATGAGCAAGGGGAGACGCTATCAGTTAAGAAATATTCCCAAACTGAGAATATAAATTTCTGTTCTTTAAGCCACTCAGTTTGTGACATTTTGTGGTGACAGCTCTGGCTAACCAATACACCTGCTATTCCTTGTTTATCAAGTGACTTTTATCATGAAAATGTGTTGAATATTAGTGAAAGGCTGTTTCTGCATCAATAAAAATGACCACATGGAAAAAAATTCTTTAAAATCTTGTTCCCGAGAAGCTTGTTTCTTCCTATTATTGTCCAATTCTTATGTCATCTAAATCTGAGGAAGGAAAAAGCAAATAAAAACAAACCACATAGGCATGTGCACGCACACCCAGAGATGCACACATACATCTGACAAAAGAATCGAAACTATTTAAAAAGAGAGTGCCATGACAGTATTTCAAATTGGTCCTGGAGTTAACACACCAAAATGAGCCAGAAGGAAGGAAGTCCATAATTAGGGTGGGGATAGTAAATAACTATTAAATTCCCTCAAATTGGAATCTTTTTCAGAAAAATAAGCAGTATTTTTCCCTCACTGGGAAGAAGCACAAATTTCTGAGGAAGATGAGCTGGTTTAGAATGAGCGGAAAGGTAACGTAGACCACAGTTCTTCAAGGTTCTGGGAAACAGTATGTGATTTAGCTAGTTATCTTGATTATACTGTGGGATTTGCTGAAGATTTTTATGATTTAGTCAAGATGCAGAAATGTTTCCCATTTGATATGTCTGAAAGATTAATTAAATTACTAAATTATTCTGCCTTTGGTGCATTAATTGAATCATTGTAAACCAGGAAGCGTCCTCTCTCAGGACTATGATGTAGTTCTATTCATTTGGCTCTGTCTGATTAGGACCTAATTTCTCATACTGTGCCCTGTAATTCTGACATTGGCCCTGCTTGGTTTGTGAAATATTAATACCCAAAACATGAAGGAAGATCAAAATAGTTTAGTGGGAGAACAAATATATTGAATTATTCGAGTACTGAAGGATTATGACCACCTGGAAAATGCAATGAGACCAAAAAGATGAATCTTAATCAGAATAAGATCCTGCACTAAGTTTCAAAAATCAATCCAAGTACAATATGGGCGAGAGTTAAAGCTTAACAATAATTTGTTGAAAGAGACTTAATGATTTTGTTGGCCTTAGCTTCAATATCAGTCATAGTCTCATAGGCATCGAAACAAAATAAAACAGAGATGTTGTTGGGCATGTATCCTTTTAGGAAGGAAACAAAAAAGAATGCATTTTAGAAGGAACTTTTTTTTTTTTTTTTTTTTTTTTAGAGGAACATCGTGGTCTCAGGGACTTTAACATTTGGTAGAGTATTCAGTGAAAAATGTCTGGATGGTGAAAGTGCTAGGAACTACAACGTTTGAGGGGCATCGAAGGTACCAGAAAAGGGAAAAGTTGAAGAATGCTTGAATGAACAAGAAAAAGGAAAAGGTGAACTTTCTTCAAATATTAAATGGGCTATAATGTAAAAGAGGGATTAGACTCATTGGTATCTCTCTGAAAGAACAAAAAAACAGTCTTCCAATTAATTGTATAAGCAGAGAAATGACTGCTTTGTGAGGTACGGTACTCCTTGTTCAAAAAGTGTTCAGAGATAGGAGTTGATTTCCTGCACTAAAGAGGAATTGAAGAAGAAGATTTCTGATATAGTTTCTAATTTTGAGAATCTGTGATCCGAATCATTTCATGAAAAAAAGTATTCCCCTTTCCAGGTCTTTCATTGTGTGTCTCTACTAACTCCTCTGGAATCCTCCAGGCTAGGAGTCAGCCAACTGTGGCCCGTGTGCCATACCTCTTTCTGTTTGGCCAGCCAGCTGAGGGTGGCTTTTACATTTCTGAGTGAGTTTTTTAGAAGTAATATTTTGTGGTAATATTTTGTGACATATGAAAATGACATGAACTTTCAATTTCCATGTCTATTAATAAAGTTTTAGTGGGAGATGGCCATACGTATTTGTTGACATATGGCATAAGGCAGTTTTCATGCGCTTACAGCTATGAAGTAGTTAGGACAGAGACCATAGGGGCCACAAAGCCAAAACTATTCACTGTCTGGCCCTTGGTAGCAAGAGTTTGCTAGCCTCATCTCTAAATGGTACGAGAACTTCACTGTTTGCTCATTAAGTCGAGTGTCAGAAACAAGCTAGGTCACAGTTAAATATCATGCAAAGACCACAAACGGAATTGCGACCACCCGTAGTGTTGAAGTACTACAGACTTGAAAAAGTGGTTCAGATTTACAGCTGAGGAGCTCCTGATGGGACCATTTTGGCTGTTACTGTATTGAGAGATTTGACTTGCTGAGGAATGTTTCTTATTTAATGTCAGGAGAAAATTGGAGGTCTCGGCAGTCACTGACTTATACCTGCTTTGCCTAGTCTCATGGATTTTGCTGAGCTTATCTATTTGCTCAGATTCCGTTATTTTTATGGTTCCTCTTCAGATAGTCTGTGATTTCAGTAGACTTCCCCAAAATGCAGAAGTCAATGGAAAACAAGGTAAAGTGAGTGGAAATCACTTCTTGCAGCTATCCTTCTGCCTCTTCATAGGTCTATAAACTCTGCAAGCAGCTTTTGCCTTACTGAATTCCGAACAGGTTGTCAACTTTTAGAAAAGATGAAGGTTTTCTTGATCAAATATGGTCTAAAGGGGATCGGAGAATAGCAAAATAAAAATCTGTGTGCTGCAATATGAAAGAACAGTTGAGGCTATTAGAACATGAATGATAAGACATGCTAGAGTTAAAAGTTAGCGGTGAGATATTTTTATTTCCCTGAACACGTGGATATAAGAGAAGGGATTTTTTTTTTCAAATCATATGAGAAACCATAATCAGGTTCTAAGCATAAAATTAAGGGATTCTGGATTTACCATCGGAAATGACAGTCTCCACAATTCCACGATTGTGAAACTAAAATCCCTGCATTTTTTTGCCCCAGGGCAGGGTATCATTTCTGCTCCCTGGGAGCACTGGAAATTCCTGTAAAACCCATAGGATTCTTATTTTATTTCCATGAGGATGTTACTGAGCAGCTATCTTGTGATGCCTGTCTCTATGGTAACAGATACGAGGCTTAAGGGTCTGAAGGAAATTCTTCCTATTGGTTTAGGGATATGGAGTGATGAGAGCGACTCACCGAGGAAGAGGATAAAGCTAAGGGAAGGCAAAAGAGACAACTGAGAAAAAACTGTCACAAGGGAGCTGTTTTGTGTGTGAAAACAATTTCATTTCCTCTGTATCTTAGAATGAAATAGAAACGAACATGTAAGTAAAGTTAAAAAAAGAGAGAGAGAGAAGATTCTTAAAAAGTATTGTTTCCAACCATCCAGTCAATTTTATGTAATTGTAGGTACACTGATCTTTTTCTTAGTTGACTTGCTTTTCGCTTTGCAGGAAAAGGTTGCTTCTTGCCTGACATTGATAAGAGGAGGACTTCTACCCCTGGCAAATTTAGTTCTGGTTATTGCTATCAAAGATTTTGATCTTTTTCTTGATTCCAAGGGTAAGAATATTGAGCTCTGGCTGGCATTCCTCATAATCACTGAGCTTCTCAGGGAATCAGGAAAGTATACAGTCCTTCCAAGATATTCTTTTTAGGTCTGTTTCTGCTAAAGACCACTAGTAAGTAAAACAACCATACTGCTTATTTGAAAATTGTGCATTTTGTAGAGTGTGTTAGGTAAGATTTTGTGTTTTTCCATGTTTTGTTTTGTTTTTTATTAAAATAATAGAAGCAAAACACCCCAGAGATTCAAAAGTATTGATTTTCCATTTATTTCACTTTTTCCGTCTCTTTTAGTTTAGCAAATAAGAACTCACTGTGTTTTAGTTTTAGAAAGGAGATAAATGGGACTCTCCTTTCCCTTTGATTTAAAGTATATTTTGAGGTGTTATCAAATAACCAAAAGTATTTAAAATATTTGTGTAATTTAGATGTCCTACGGGAAAATATAAGTCCCAGAGGGCAGAGATGGTTGACTGTGGAGCTCTTAAATGTAGTCTCTGCATTAACATAGGTGTTGCTGTTTCATTTTCCCTGATATCTTTATATAGTAGAGGTTAGGGTCAAAGGAAAAAAAAATAATAAAATTATAGCAAGTGAGCAAAGAATCACAACTTGAAGGAAAATTTTTTTTTTTGAAGGAGAATTTGAATTTGGGGGAGTTGGAGATAAGTACACTTCAAATGACATTTTATAAATTAACACATATTTATTGTTTATTATTCCCAGGTCATAGTGCTTAAAAGCTTTAAAGATTAAGTCTTCTTATTTTTTTAACCTTAAGAAATGTGTAGATTCTCTGTGTAGATATAACATCACAAGTTTAATTCACTCTGTAGATATTAATAAAAAATGTTTTTAGGACATGTTCACACTGGCTTTATATGAAATGAAAAAAAAATAGAGTTAGCTGTAAGGTTGCGGTGGCTTCTTTGATAATTTTGGAAAATAAATTTTTTGAAAGGAAACCTTCTTTGTAACTCTATACATTTTGAACCATAGCAGTAATTGCAAAAGAAATTGGGGTTTCTGAATAAACACATGGCGACTTGAGATACTACACATATGCACTGCTTTTGGCAATGTGACTTTAATTTGAAAGGTAAGACATTCCCAGTGTATGTCTAGCATGACTGGCCTCCTCAAAGCTAATTTTGTTGGGTTTTGGGTTTACAGAGTCCAAAGTGCACTGCAGGGAATATACAAGTAGGCAAAAAGATTGTCTGGACAAAAGTACTGTAGAAAGTAAAGATGAAGAGGTAATCTTCTGGACAAACGTTTACGCAGGAAGTGGGGAGATGGCTGAAGTGCAGTGTTGGATAGCGCAGAAAGATGAATCACTATCCATATACACTAGAAGGTAAATGGTGCCTACCAAAGTTCCCAAATAATATTGTCATTGCCTGTCAATCTGGAGACAAATACAAATACCAAGGAAGAAAAAGGGGGGGGGTGCGGAAGCCTCAGCAGCATCAATCTGCTCTGCTAATGGCATTGTCACAATTGATTGTAATGCTCCCAGGATAAAACATAAGGACCATCATATTCTCTTTTTTAAAATTGCAGTGTAGTTGAATATTAGTTTCAGGTGTACAGCATAGTGATTCAACAGTTCAATACATTACCAAATGCTCACGACAATTAGTGTAGTTACCATCTGAAGGACCATCATATTCTGATTTTACTAGCACACGTCTCTGTCTTACATATTATGGGTGGAATTATGCATTACAGCACTAACTAAGCTGGATTATGGAAAATGACGCTAATGTTAACCTGAAATTTGATGGGTTTTAGGCAAGCTGTAGGACTTAATTTATGTTCTGTGACAAGTACAATAAAGAGGATATTGAGTCAAAGGCTGCCTGTGATAGAAATGTTAATGCAGTGAGTAGGAATCTCAGGTTCATCTCCCTTTACCTGCTGACCCATTCATGGGCTGGCTCTGGTGGCCCATTTCTCCGTTAGGTCATCCAGAACATGATTAGAGGCCACTAACTGAAGTGACACGTTTCTGTTCCTTTCCATTCATCCAACAAATGTGTATTAATAAATTCTGTCAGGTTCTGTGCTAGGGCAAGATGACTAAGATATGGCCTCTAAGGAATTTAGATATGAATGTGCTTTACGTGGACGAGGACAGAAAAAATATCTATGGTGACAGCTAACTAGAAGGCAGCGGCAGCTGTGAATCCAGACAGAAAAGCCAGCTTGGGAATGAGCTCTAGAGGCTTCCAGGGTTCCTTATTTGAGTGATGGAGAAGAAATGGCAAGTCCATCAAAGATGAAAATGATAGCTGAAGGGAAAGAACACAAATTCAGTGAAAAATTATTAGTAATTCAAAGTAGACAGTGAAGTAGCATAAAGTTTCACTGGAAATAAGGAGGAGCATGCCTACCAGCCATTGCCTGTCTTCACTGAAATCAGATTTAAAAGGTAGAGTTTTACACTGTTGTAAAAGTCAGTGGCAGATAATGATACTGCACCTTTTTCAACCTAGGTGAACCTGGCCATACAAACTTTCTCTCAGGAGGTTTATAAAAGAAAGCCAACAATTATTTTTCTTGGTAGGCTATGTACATCTATCCTTGGGAGCTCTTCCATTTGCTGTCTTTAGAGAAATAATCATATTGTGTTATCTCAGTTTATATGCATCTTTAATCAGAAGCTACCTGAAGGGGCGCCTGGGTGGCTCAGTCAGTTAAGTGTCTGCCTTCGGCTCAGGTCATGATCCCAGGGTCCTGGGATCGAGCCCCACATTGGGCTCCCTGCTCAGCGGGAGGCCTGCTTCTCCCTCTCCCACTCCCCCTGCTTGTGTTCCCTCTTTCGCTTTGTCTCTCTCTCTGTCAAATAAATAAATAAAATCTTAAAAAAAAAAAAAAGCTACCTGAAAATATTTCACCTATGTTTACATTCATCACAGAATTATACCTCAGAGATTATACAGGAGGGCTTTTTACACAGGATGTCATTTTATATAGGATAGGTCTAGTGTTACATAGACCTGTAACATGAGGAGATAGCATTAAATCACGAAGGTCTCATCCAACTTGGGCAGCATCCCATTTAACTGGCCTTCACCTTCACTTCTGACTCCTAGGAACTTAAAAAGACATGTTTACATTAGAATTTGGAATAAAAGATAAGGATATTTTCTGAATGATGGAATAGTCTAGAAAGTGTTTCCTCCATCCTTCCTCTCCCTTACTCTTTCCCGGTACACCTCTTCCCTCTTCATACAATAGAATTGTATGTGTGCACATGCACACACACATTCATGCATGTATGTGCATCTCTCTCTGTCTCTGACTCAAGTAATTTATATATAAGGTATGGCAAGGAATATAGAGTAAAGTCAAGGAAAATTTCCTCCCAACATTCTTTATTGGACCAATTTTCCTTTGTAGGTGAAAGCATTTCTGGGTGCCTTGGTTTATAAAGCTCTTTTATTGATATATAACACAAATAAAAGTGCACAAATCAGTAAGTGTCCAACTTAAAGAATTTTCACAGAGTGAGAACATCCCAGTGATTATTCAAAGTGAGAAAATGATATTACCAGCATCCCCAAACCTCAGTCTCACCCTTTCTCAGTCAATATTCGCCCAATGAAAAGTGTCATACTGACTTCTGACATACCATAGATAGGCCATTTCTAAAATTTATTTTATTGGGAATGTGTAGTATGTCCTCTGTTGTGTCAGACTTCTGTTTCTCATCATAATGTTTGTGAGATTTATCTATTATGTTGCTTGTAGTTGTGATTCAGTCATTTTCAGGGTTGAATAGTATGTCATCACATGAATGTACCATAATTTGCTTGCTCCATTTACTCTTGATGGATATGTGGATTGATTACACTCGGGGCCTCTAAAAACAATGCTACTCTGAACATTGTTGTATGTTTTACACATACACATGCTCTTCTGTTCTGTGAATATCAAGAAGCGAAATTGTTGGGTCACCAAATAGCCAAGTACCTGCCTTTAGTTGATAATGCTAAGTAGTTTTTTAATGTGGGTAAGCCAACTTATTAACCATCAGTTTATGAAAGTTTTGGATATTGTTGCCAATAATTAGTATTACCACTGTCTAATTTTAGCTATCTGGTTGTTGTGCTGTAGTATCTCATTGTCCTTTGATTTTCCTTTTTTCTAATGACTAATGAGTTGGAGAGCCCTTTGAAGTGTTTGATGGTCATGTGGATGTTATCTTTAGTATGCAGAGTGTTGTAGACTCATCCTTAATTTTCTGTTGAGATGCCATGTGTTTTTTTTTTTATTATTGATGTGGAGTTCTTTATTTTTTCTGAATGTGAACACTGTGTTTATTGCATGCATCTAGATAGATGCATTTTACAGAAGCCTAGAATTTAAAGCCCATAGACTCTTAAAGAATACCTAGTCCAGTCTCTTTATTTGACTGAGGAAACTGGGGCCTATAGAGATGAAGTCACTTGCTTAAAACTTCTTGTAGTTAGGAGTAAGACCAGAAATAGAACCAAAGTCTCTGAACACCGAAGTATGACTTCTTCTCTTAAACCATGTAGAGTCTTTAGTCCCTTTTAATATGGTGACTCAAATTCTTTGTTTGTCTAGAAAGGCCAAGAAATGCGTGATACAGTTATTGTAATAGCAAATACAGTGATGCATGATTCATCTCATTGATTCTCTGAACAGAAATATCCCCAAGTACCCAACTGTTGAATAGCATGGCCATGTAAAATTTAAACTTTGATTTCTTTTTGGTATCAGATTTTATTTGTCCTCTTTCATATCTTTATTATTGCATTCAGCTTGTCCTCATATTTATTCTTATAACTTCTATCTTCTCATTCAATATTTGGTTCAAATTCAAGAAAGTCCGATTTTTCCATGGTGGATTAATAAGAATGTTATTTTTTGAATGCTTTTCTTTCAAATGAGAGTGAACTTAGGTTGCAAAACATCATTGCTAATACAATAATACCTAATGTTTATTGAAAAAATGTTTATTCTAGAGGCAGTACTTGGTACTTTCCATGCATTATTTTAGATAGTATTTTGAACAACCCCAACATGTTTTGTTATCGCCATGTTACTGATCTAGAAAGTGAGCCTCAATGACTTTAAGCTACTTGTGAGACAGCTGGAAATTGAACCAAATTTATCAAATTTCAAACATCGCACTCTGTGCATGATTATACTCTACATGCTTGGAAGGAAACTGACATGACAATCGAGGTTTGGGGCACCACCTGCTTCTACTGCTTCTGCAGTAGGTCTCATGGATGTTCCTAGTCTTCTAATCTCATTAAAATATTTCATGTTTGTGTTCTTTTTCAAAGTGGTAATCAGAGCTGTCGCTTTTTTGGTGTTGACTTTATTAATTTCGTTGAGTGAACTGAACTCTTGATAATGGAACAACCTAAATACTGACAGGTAGGTTCATATCCATAGACGACCTTTTAGCTGAATTTTCTTCCGTTAAGAGGCCAGACCTATTTTAAGAGTCTTCGATTTCAATTCTTTTGAGCAGTTTATTCTAGGATGTGATTATTTCTCACCTAGATTTTACTTCCAAGTATTTCTTGTTCCTGTTCATGGAAGAACTTTCTACAGAAGGCTGAGAATGAGTGTGCTTTTTCCTTGCTACACCTCCCTGGTTTCACGCAGAGCGGACACATACTGGTGCCTCCATCCAGAAATTTGAACCTACATGAGTTCCCTAGCATGTTCTTTTTGTCTTGAATGTGAGAAGCACATTTAAACAATAATTTTGTGATTATTTTACTGGGTTTGAACAAAGAGGGATGGCTTTACACCCAAGATCTCTAATTCATAGGCATTTGGTAGTAGTAATTGCTCAAGTGTAGAGAGCTTTACAATGAACAAAACACTTTGATGTTTATTGTATTCACATAACAACCATATGCAGTAACTTTAGTAAGAAGTATGATTTTCTCTTCATTCAGATCCAGGTCTCTTTGTGTTTTAGGTTTCTGTAAACTTCGCTTTCTGCTTTCCAGACCACCTGCAGTCACTGCCTGAGTTCAGATCCAGGTAGCTCACTTTGAATACCATGATAGCTTCCTAATGTACCTGCAGGTCTTGGGTCTCTCCCGTTTACACTTCACAGAGGCTGCTAGGCTCATATCTCTCAAAAGCCAAATTTAATATGTGACTCCCATGCTTAAATCCACAGGTGGCTCCCCTTTGCTTTTAGGATCTAATTCAAATAATTTGTAGGGAAGAAAAGGCCCCTTACCACAGTTTTCCTGCCTTTTTGTCAGGTCTGATTTTTCAGCCACCATATGAATGCCTTACCCTGTTTATTTGTTTGTTTTTTAAAAATTTTATTTATTCATTTGAGAGAGCCAGAGCACAAGCAGGGGGAGAGGCAGAGGGAGAGGGAGAAGCAGGCTCCCTGCCCGACATGGGGCTCCATCCCAGGACCTGGAGATCATGACCTGAACCGAAGGCAGAGGCTTAACCGTCTGAACCACCCAGGTGCCCTGCCTTACCCTAGTCTTATGAATAGTTGTCTGAATGGCACACACTTCCCTGCCTTGTGCCTTCGGGTATGTTGACCCCACGTCACACTCTAAAGCGATTCTTACTCCCACATGTTCACTTGTTGCACATCTTATAATTCTCCTGGATAGAGTCGATGGTGCCTCTTCAGTTTTGGATGAATCATGTACCCCTGTGTATACTCATGTAACATCCTTCTCATATCTGTGTCAATGCTTAGCTATCTCTGCTATACTTTTCATGTTGTTTATTTATATAGATTATTGGTGCCTGAAGACTGTGAGTTCTCCTTTCATGCTTTATCCTTTGCAAAGCACCTGGGGAAAGAGTGACTCAAATTTTATTTATAGGTGGTATGAATTACACAGCCAGAGGTAATAAGATTTCTTTCAATCCTATGAGAGCATTATTTTTATTTCACCCTCCTTCATTCCAGTGTCCTTAATAGATAAGTCAAGCCAAGTTATGGTTTTGGTGTATTCCGTGCTGGTGGAAGTTGGCATATTTAGTTTTGCTAGTATAATAGTTTTCCTACGTATTGGGAACGTATAGAACACAGTACTTTAAAGCTTATTTCCTTTGTGATTTACACATTCACTCAAATTATCCACTAAGAAACCAATAAAAATAATTTAATGAAATGATCAAGTAGGGTCACAGAAGAGTAAAATGACAGTTAAGACTGAGGTAAACAAGTTCAGGCATATAGTAATATAAAACACAGTGAAAATGTGGTCATTTGATTCCTTCTTCTTTTTAGGATTTAATTTATTTATTTGAGAGAGAGAGTGAGTGAGAGAGAGAGAGAGAGCCCAAGCAGGGAGCAGCAGAGGGAGAGAGAGAAGCAGACCCCTCGGGGAGCCCAACATGGGGCTCGATCCTGGGACTCGAGGATCATGATGTGAGCCGAAGACAGAGACTTAACCAACTGAGCCACCCAGGTGCCTCTTGATTCCTTCTTCTGTCACTCACAGGAAATGATGGACTGTGCCAGTCCCCCAGCTGTGCTGTATATCGTGGCTGTTGTAAAGTATTCCTGCAGTTAAAAGTATATCTCCAATTCCATCTCGCCACGGAATTTTCATCAGGAAATGAGAGTCCCACATTTGAAAGGATTTGAGTTTGGAAAGTAGGGGATATACAATGCCAGCGGTAGCACAGCGGAACTAATGTGTGATTGGTTTATAGCCAAAACCTCAGGTCCACATCTGGACAGTCGGCCACGTCACAAGTTCCTGGCAGCTGCAAAGGGAGTAAGAATTCAGTGGATGTGTCCAGTGATGTGGGATGTTCACACCCCCCTTGCTCTAATACACAGCATTGTGATATTAGGAATTAATGAAGGGGTGGACAAATTTAGTTTTTTATGATCTGTAAAATCATCTCTATGGAGGGAAGAATTTTAAAGACGCATGAATGTGTCGCACAGTGGTTCCAAAATTTATCCATTCTTTATAGTTCCCTGTGACAAAAAGCCACAGGCCAGGAGCTACGCATATTTATTTATTTAGTTTGATGCTTTTCATAGAATTTCTATTCATTCTTTTTTTTAATTTTATTATGTTAGTCACCATACATTACATCATTAGTTTTTGATGTCCTGTTCCATGATTCATTCTTTATGGATATTTATATACAGTCCTTTTCACACGTAGTGGAATTTAGTGCACTGTGTTTAAGAAATACATTGACAGAATTCATTTGTGCACATTACAGTATTTATTAGGGAATGAAACAGTCATTTGTAGAGTTATAGTAACCAAATCATTTGTAGAGTTATAGTAACCAAATGTATAGATACATTTTATTGTATTGTTCAGGAAAATCAAATATTGTGACTACGTTTACAAAACAAATGTGATGACACTTGTTGTGTAGTCTATGAATAAACATTGACCTTGGATACAACAGTGGGTTGGATGAAAGGTAAGGGAATGTGTAGCCATAATCTCTAGCAGGAATGCATTCAAAACCTCTGATTGCATATTAAAGGAATGATTGCTTGTTTTCCATTTTTGAAAAAATAATGCCTCTGGATAATCATTTGTGTCCAGATGAATCAAAGGAAAATCTTTACAACCTTTAATGTAGCAGAGCTAGGGAATAAATGCTGGTCTAAACTACGCGGGAGAAGTGAGAGGATTGGTCATGGTAGAGACCAATGACCTCCATCACTATGTCAGTCAGTGTGCTGGTGTCAGCCAATATGGGACACATCAGCAGTGGATCCAGGTGGAAACCTTTTCCAACCAGATGGATTTGCTGGTATTTTTAATCAAAGGAGTAGCCCATTTTTTTCTTTTTTTTAAGATTTCACCTATTTATTTGACAGAGAGAGACACAGCGAGAGAGGGAACACAAGCAGGGGGAGTGGGAGAGGGAGAAGCAGGCTTCCCACGGAGCAGGGAGCCCGATGCGGGGCTCGATCCCAGGACCCTGGGATCATGACCTGAGCCAAAGGCAGACGCTTAACGACTGAGCCACCCAGGTGCCCCAGGAATAGCCCATTTTTATCAGAAACATTTCAAATGTAAAATGGGACCTTCTCTGAAGGTTGAGAAAAATGTGTACGCATTAAGGCTCATTCTACTACAAATACAATATAATTAACAATAAATTAGCTAACATTCTAATAATGATTAAGTCTATAATTTTTTATTATTATGTTAATCACCATACATCACATCATTAGTTTTTGATGTAGTGTTCCACGATTCATTGTTTACGTATAACACGCAGTGCTCCATGCAGAATGTGCCCTCTTTAATACCCATCACCAGGCTAACACATCCTCCCACCCTCCTCCCCTCTAGAACCCTCAGTTTGTTTTGATTTCAAGTACGGTATCATGTCAACCAAACTGTTTGAAAGTTTATTTCATTCTTTTGAAAGGAATTAAAGTGACATACTTCTAACAATGCATGCACAATTACTAGACCCTTGTAACAGGGGGTCTTGATGCCTTCCCCTCTATTCTGGGAAACCACCATTCCCATATATGCCTCCAACTTCATACTACAACTTGGTTCTTTGTCTCATGGTTTCCATCTGCTTTGGGACTGCCTGAGATTGTCCTGGAGGTAAGATCATTTGGAATTGCCCATGACATGGAATAGGTGAGAAGCAATAGCAAATACACCATCTTTCTTGTCTCTCACGTGAGACAATTCTGTCTCCTAGAGGTCCCAAGTGGTATTAAGCCTCATTAAGGCCAATGAGCTCATCAGCTTACACTGTGCTGGCTTCATTTTCTTGCCATCTACTTCTTTACTGCACTTCCTGGGATCACCTCTGAAATACATTATTTGCATTCAAATCCTCTTCTCAGGGTCTACTTTTGGGAAAATCCAGCCCAAGAAAACCTATTATCAGTAGTTTCACCTCTGATTTAATTTTTCATCCATTTTTGTCAAGTAAGTGTATTTGGGAAAATAATAAGGGCAATTATCAAAAGATGCATAAATTTGGGAATTAAGGAACCTTAGAAGTAACACAGCAGTTTTGCCATTTGTCATCTGGCAGTAGTCATTACTGTTCTGGGCCTTGTCTTTTCATCTGAAAAAGGGAGGCATCTGGTCATATATGGTAAAAGACAAAAAATTAATGGAAAGGAGAAAACGCTACCATCACACCATGTACGGTTGCTTAATAGTAGTTTCCAGAAGTGCTGTGACAAAATTTTGGGCTGTGTTTGTCCAAAACTAGTGAGAAAAGATGTCACTGTTTAATGTCATGTATACTAGCATATATGCAATGGGAATGAAAGTGGATATTCCATATTTTTGCCATCTCTATAATAGATTAGATCAGATTTCATATTTTTTAATATTCAGAAAACATTCTCTAAAAGAAATTGTATGTGGAAGTCCACCAACAACAATAACAACAACAACAACAACAACAAACGAGTTGAAAATGTAGGCATTCTAGATGAAAAGTGAGAAGGGAAATTAACTCCCACCGGCTTCCACTTCTGCCCTACAGGCAGCGCAATCATACCCTTAGACCTTGAAGAAAGCTACTGTATTAGATAATTATCAGTGACTGCTTCCAACCCTATCAATCTAGAAATTGCTTTACTTACCTACTTAACTACAACCTGGAAACAGCTAACTTTAAACTGGTAAAGCCTGAATATACCAAGTGAGACTGAGTATAGGAATGTATCCAGCAGCACAAATAATGCTGCATAAAGCTGGCAAAGATAGGATGTCTGAGACCACTGGGGGTGGGGGTGGGGCGGAGAACTACATGGGATAATGCTAAAGGCTAAATTTTCTAAGAGGTCCACATTTCCATTGAAAGATTTCTTTAAATTCAACTATCATAGTACCTGTCTTATGCTGAGCACTGAAAGCTTTTGGAAAGATTAATCAGAGATGATTTCTGCCCTTGAAGCTGACAATGATTAGAAGAGAAATGTCACACTCAGAGTATATGACTGCCATGATATATCACCACTCCCCCTTCCCCTTCGAATCCTCTTTCTCTTGCTCTTGTGGCCCTGGTCCCTGACATCATGGTAAAACAAAACATCAGTGTGGAAAAAGATGCAGAATTTTGAAAGGAAATAATGTAGTGGAATCGTTGGCACATGGTGTCCATCATGCCCTAACAATCAGGCCCCATCCTTCTTTGTTCAAGCCGAACTTAGGGGAAAGCTTTCACTGAGGTTTTATAAGCACCGAGAAATACAGGTCCTATTACTCCCCTGTGTGGCTATTTTCCTGTGTTTTTACAGTATCATGAGAGCTGCAAGAGAGGCTCCTGGTCCTGCCATGTATAGCACTGGATGGTTTTTAATTCCATTCAGTCTTTGAACTCTCTCTCACCCATTCACCAAAAATTATAATTGACTGTGTTTGCACATGGAAAATGGTGAAATACACATTTTCTTACTTTTCTATTCTAGATTATTGTTCACGGAGGACCTATAAGTGACCCCCAGCAATTCTCTGTCCTCACCTTGATGAGAGTATTATGATGTAATTAGCTGGGGAGATTGAAAGGACGAAAGAAACCATTATGAACACACTACCCGTTTAAGTCAGCTTGTCAGATTTTAATAGAGGGAAAAGGTTGAAGGTTTTCTTATCTGAGTGCAGGTCCCATTTTCTTATAATACTTGTCTTCCATATGATTCACATCTGTTCTCTCTGTGATGTTAGCAAAGATGATGATGATGAAGGTGATAATGATGATGATTCCTCATAATGGATAACTATAATAGCAGGTAGAATGTGGTAAATACTAAAAAAAGAATGGTAGATAAATCTCAGGGATGTTCAGAGCAAGGGGAGGATGACTCTGAATTTTTCTTTCCTGTCTCTCTAGGCATTTTTAGACACATCCACTGTGTGTGTCTGTGTGTGGGTGTAGGAAGGAGGTTCAACTCAACTTATGCAATTTTGTCCCGTATTCCTACATACATTACGCTTATGACTATCTGTTCATTATCATTTCCCTTCCTTTTTCTGATTATGGATGCATTGATATTCTTTTTGATAGTGCTCACTGCGAATTAACTACCACTGTATAACATATGGTAAGTCAAACTAGGATAAGGTACTGGGAGTGTTCTGTGGATAACAGAGTGTTGAGGAGAGAATCATTAGATTTGTGAAGAGAGTAAGGCCAATTCTCTAATTCTTGAGAGAATATGATTAAGACTGGGAAGTACATGTGTAAATATCTACTCTCTAAGCTCCTAAAATTCTTTTTTAAAACTTTAAACTTTAAATCAGCTAATCAAATGTATATACCAACATAAAGCAATTGTTCAGTAGAATAATTGTGTCCAGAGAACCTCACGCCTCTGGACACATGTTTCCTTAATTCATCTAATCACACGGACACTATTTCATTCACCTCTCTCTCTCTCTCTCTCCATATATATACATATGTGTATATATATACATATGTATATATACATATATATATGTATATATATATATGTGTGTGTGTATATATATATAAGCTATCTAAGATAAATATATAATTTGAACCATTTGAAATGGCTATTTGATCATTCTTGACCTGAAAATTATAATTTTTTTTTCTCCATTATTAATCTGTTTTTTTTTTTAATTTTAATTATGGGGTGCCTGGGTGGCTCAGTCAATTAAGTGTCCACCTCTTGATTTTGGCTCAGGTCATGATCTTATGGGTCGTGAGATCAAGCCCCACATCAGGCTGCACGCTCAGTGGGGAGTCTGGTTGAGATTCCCTCTCTCCTTCTCCCCCCCCCACTCACTCACTCTTTCTCAAATAAGTAAATCAATCTTTAAAAAATTAAAAAAATAAAATTTTAATTACAGTATAGTTAACTTACAGTGTTTTATTCATTTCAGGTGTACAATCTACTGATAAACATTCCATGTATTACTCAGTGTCCATCAAGATTA
Organism: Mirounga angustirostris; assembly: GCF_029215605.1. Taxonomy (NCBI): domain Eukaryota; kingdom Metazoa; phylum Chordata; class Mammalia; order Carnivora; family Phocidae; genus Mirounga; species Mirounga angustirostris. Next base: position 28,792,457 of record NW_026991719.1, on the reverse strand, counting down.
GTGTACTCTTAATCCCCATCACCTCATTAACCCATCTCCTGCCCACCTCCCCTCTGGTAACCAGCCATTTGTTCTCTATAGTTAGGAGTTTGTTTTTTGGTTTGTCTCTTTTTGTTTTCCTTTGTTCATTTGTTTTCTTAAATTCCACTTAAGAGTGAAATCATATGGTATTTGTCTTCCTCTGGCGTATCTCACTTAGCATTATACTCTCCAGCTCCACGCATGTTGTTGCAAATGGAAAGATTTCATTCTTTTTTATGGCTGAATAATATTCCATTGAATGTAAATACCACATTTTCTTGGTTTTTTTTGACTACTGAAGTTTTAATTTTAGTTTCAGTATAGTCAATGTACAGTGTTATATTAGTTTCAGGTGTATAATATAGTGATTCAAAAATTCTATATATTACTCAGTGCTCATCACAATAAGTGTACTCTTAATCCCCGTCACCTATTTCACCCACCCACCCCCCATCCACTTCCCCTCTGGTTACCATCAGTTTGTTCTCTATAGTTAAGAGTCTGTTCCTTGGTTTGCCTCTTGCTCTCTTTTCCCCCCCCTTGTTCATTTGTTTTGTTTCTTAAATTCTAAATAAGAGTGAAATCATTCAGCATTTGTCTTTCTTTCACTGATTTACTTCACTTGGCATAATACTCTGTAGCTCCATCCATGTCATTGCAAATGGCAAGATTTCTTTTTTATGGCTGAATACTATTCCATTGTGTACATATACCACCTCTTCTTTATCCATTCATCTATCCATGGACACTTGGGTTGCTTCCATAATTTGGCTATTGTAAATAATGCTGCAATAAGCCTAAGGATCCATATATCCTTTTAAATTAGTGTTTTTGTATTCTTTGGATAAATACCCAGTAGTGCAATTACCCAATCGTAATGTAGTCATACTTTAAATTTTTTGAGGAACCTCCATACTGTTTTCCACACTGGCTGCCCATTTGCATTCCCATCAGCAGTGTACAGATGTTCCTTTCTCTCTATATCCTCACCAATACTTGTTGTTTCTTGTGTTGTTGATATTAACCATCCTGATAGGTGTGAGATGATATCTCATTGTAGTTTTGATTTGCATTTCCCTGATGATCAGTGATGTTGAGCATCTTTTCATGTGTCTGTTTGCCATCTGGAAGTCTTCTTGGGAGAAATGTCTGTTCATGTCTACTGCCCATTTTTAAGTGGATTATTTGTGGGTTTTGGTGTGGAGTTGTATAAATTATTTACATATTTTGGATATACTAACCCTTTATTGGATATGTCATGTGTAAATATCTTCTCTCATTCCGTAGGTTGTCTTTTAGTTTTGTTGATTGTTTCCTTTGCTGGGCAGAAGCTTTTTATTTTGATGTAGTCCCAATAGTTTATTTTGCTTTTGTTTCCTTTGCCTCAGGAGACATCTAGAAAAAAAGTTGCTGTGACCCCCATGAGAGAAATTACTGCCTGTGCTCTCTTCTAGGATTCTTATGGTTTCAGATCTGACAGTTACATCTTTAATCCATTTTGAGTTTATTTTCATGTACAGTGTAAGAAAGTGGTCTAGTTTCATTCTTTCACATGTAGCTGTCCAGTTTTCCCAATGCCATTTGTTGAAGAGACTTTTTTCCCATTGGATATTCTTCCTCCTTTGTTGAAGATTAATTGACCATATAATTGTGGGTTTATTTCTGGGTGTTCTAGAAAATGGTAATTTCTTACGCTTCTAACTGATAGCTGTACTCTTAGTGTGCTGATTAAGTGGGGGGTCAAAAGGGCCTGTATGGCACAATATCACTCCACTTGATCAACACAGCAAGGCCAAGATACATAAAACATAGTGAAATTTAAGGAAAATAGACTGATGATTTTGTAATATAAAATCTATATGCTCCCCTACTGAAATCAGAAAAGTGAAAAAGTTCTCTTCTGTGGCACTCTTATTAATCCCATGTGATTTTTATACTGTTAGTAATGGACTGGACTGCAAAGAAATAGACAACTGGGGAGTTAACTATGGGTATAAATTTTTCTATATTTAATCAAAGTTACCTAACTCTAAATCAAATAAATTTGGCTGAAACCAGGCAGACTCCTTTCCTACTGAGACATCGGGCTCTATTAAGTGCTATGTCTGCCTAGACAACATTATGATTAATTTTGCAAATGCCATTTAGTATGCATTTAAACTAACAGAGTAATGGAAGAAGGATTGATATGAAACAACTCTTAATTTCAGGAGTAAAAAACTTTCTCTTTCAATCATCTGTTTGGTATAGTTAAATAGCACATATTTTATTAAATTGTAGATGTAAGTTGTGAGAGTGTACGGGAATCTGAATAAATATTGCTGGAAATATCACTGTCTGGGGAAGTTGTTACTTTTAAACACTGCTGTTTTCTAAAATGTAAGAGTAGAAACAAAATAAAGATAAAATTCTTAACTTATAGAAAAACATGACAGTGTTTGCAGCATGAGAGGATTTTATATGTGGTAATAAACAGTTAATGATTAAAATCTAAAGAATTCTTATGGCCAGTCTTCTTTTAGAACATGGGTTCTGATAAAAGAGCAATATTACCACTTTAAGAGCAATTAGAGCTCTTAATGTTTTCAAATCAGTATGAAGGTTTATTTTTGATTGTGAGGTTTAACGCCACTTGAAGAAAAAAACAATCTAAAAAATGTATGTATTACTTATTTTCTTCCATTATTGCTAAAAGGAGCGTGAAATTTTAACTTTTAGGTAATCTTAAAAAAATTTTAAGAGTTAGAATTACAATTTTATTTACATCTATTCCAAAGAAAATTAAGTATTTAGGTAGAAATCTAACAAAATATGTATAGGATCTATATCTTGAAAAATCACAAAATGTTGACAGAAGAAATCAAGACCTAAATAATTTCAGAGACATAACACTTTCATGGATTAGGAGACACAACATAGTAAAGATGTGTCAATTCTTTCCAAATTGATCTATAGATTGAGTACTTTAAAAAGAAAAAAGTGGGAGGAATCCCTCTACTCAATATTAAGACATACTATATAGGTACAGTAATCCCAACAGTGTGATATTATTGGTGTGATAAATACAGATTGATGGAATGGAATAGAAAGTCCAGAAATAGACGTAAATATGCCTAACTGATTTTTGACATTGATATAAAAGGAATTTGATGGAGGAAAAATGTCATTTTCATCTGTTAAGAGGGTAAAAAATAAAGCTACAGAATGTGAAAACACATATACAAACCATATATCTGCAAAAATATTTTTACCTACACTATAAAAAGACCTCTCACAACATTATAACACACACACACACACCAAAAAAAGTCCAATTAGAAAATGGGCAAAACACATGAATAGACATACACAGATGGCAAATGAGCACATGGCAAATGATTCAACATCACTGCCATTAAAGACACACAATTTTAAAAATAAAAACAATGAGGTATCACCACACGCCTATCAGAATGTCTAAAATTAAAGATAGTGATGGCAGCAATGCTAACAAGAATGCAGAAGAACTAGATCACTCATGTGTAGCTGGTAGGAATACTCAGTGGTTACAGCCACTCTGGAAAAGAGTATAATCGCATTGTGAAACCAAATGTGAGCTTAACATATGACCCAGAAATTAAACTCTTGAGCATTCATCCCAGAGAAATGAAAATGTGTGTTCACGTGAAAACCTGTACATTAATGTCCATAGCGCCTTTATGTACAGTAGCCAGAACCTGGCAGCAAACGAAATTTTGTTCAATGAGTGAATCATGCAACAAGCTGGTACATCTGTACCGTGGAATCCTGTTCAGCATAAAAAGAAGTCTTACCATATGTAATAACTTGGATGGATCTCGAGGGAATTAGTTGAAGATAAAAAGTTCATCTCAAAAGGTCACATACCATATTATTGCATTTACAGGGCAGTCTTAAAATGACAAAATGGTGGTTCTAGAGATCACAGTTGTTGCTACTGGGGGTTATGGAGGGTGGGTGAGAGGGGGACTGTGTCTCTAAAAGGACAGGAGGTGGGTCCCATGATAGAAGTATTCTGTACCGGGATGCCTGGGTGGCTCAGTCATTAAGTGTCTGCCTTCAGCTCAGGTCATGATCTCAGGTGGTCCTGGGATCGAGCCCCGTATCAGGCTCCCTGCTCAGCAGGGTGTCTGCTTCTCCCTCTACTTCCCCCCCCACTTGTGCTCTCTCTCTCAAATAAATAAATAAAATCTTTTTTTTTTAAAGAAATATTCTCTACCTTAACTGTGGTGGTAGCCATACAGATCTGTACATGTGATAAAACTGCACAGAACTAAATACACTAACACAAAAACACACAGAAGAGTTCAGATAAATGAATGAATGAATAAGGCTAGTGGATTCTATCACTGTTAACTTCTTTATTGTGATATTGCACTACAGATGTTACTGTGGGGGACACTGGGTGAAGGGTATATTGTTATCTCTCCGTTATTTCTTAGGGCTTCATGTGGATCTACAGTTATCTCACAAAGTTGGAACAGAGATTAAATTAGAGGGACAGAAGAATGTGGAAAGGGCGAGAATGAGAGAGAGTTTAGATATACAGTGTTCAGTTGCAGTACCAGCTGCAATAGTATGACTGTTATTGGGCCTATAAGGTAATTTTATCCTTCAAGTGATTCCCCTATTGAATGTATCCAGCTTCAAAGCAGAAATTAAAGACTAGTTATCCAGACATGTGAAAGCCATGCTATTTGTTGAAATTACTGTTATAATCAGTGGACAATGGAGACATGAAGTCAACAGCAAGTCGTATTAACTGGAATGAAAAAGCACCATGACTCTGTTTTATTCATTGGAATGAAAGGATTGGTATTTTTGTCTTAGATATAATTGTAAGATGCTGTTATTTTTTTCCTCATGGCCAATATTTATGTAAGAGTGAATTGCCAAAAGCTCGGGCACCTGTAAGAAATCTTCTGAAAAAGCATCACTACAGCACCATGACAGGGTTTCTAAATGTGAGAAATGCTTTACTTTTTTGAGAATGCAAAGGATGTCAGAGGACATATAAATGAGACAAACCATGAATGGAAACTGGATTGCAAGTCAGGATAGAATTCATTTGAATTTTTAAAATATTTTGAGGTTTCCATCGACCCTTACAAGACTTTCGTGGATTTATTTCTGTGAAAGCAGCCCAATGTTCCCGTAGCCCAATGTTCAGTGTTTTTTTTTCTCTTTTGCACAAGGTTGTGTAGGTGTGTGTGTGTGTGTGCACGTGTGTGTAAGTGTGTGCATGTGGACATGTGTGTGTGGCTTTGATTTCTGTAGTGACTTAAATATTTGATTAGATGGCTATCTTTGTGTGAGCCCCTCCCACCAAGTAAAAAAGAATGTCGTTGTCAAAGCTCAGAGAGAAAGCTTAAAATGTCACATGTTTATCGATTGTTATATCACCCTGCTTTATACACTCCTGACTTTTTTTTTTAATTCTTTTTTTTTTTTAAGATTTTGTTTATTTATTTGACAGAGACACAGCGAGAGAGGGAACACAAGCAGGGGGAGTGGGAGAGGGAGAAGCAGGCTTCCCGCTGAGTAGGGAGCCTGATGAGGGACTCGATCCCAGGACCCCGGGGTTATGACCCAAGCCGAAGGCAGACGCTTAACCGACTGAGCCACCCAGGCGCCCCTATACACTCCTGACTTCTTGAAGTTACCCGAGATTAGATACAGTCAGTTGAATGCAGCGTAAGGAAACTGTGTTATTGTGTCGATTGATACCTTGTTGGTTTCTTTGTCCCCAATAATCATTATAGAGAAAGAGTGTGTGTGCACGTTTTCTTATCACCCCAGTTTTCCCCAGCCCCTATAGTTCACACACGATATATTTTCCTGGACCCTTTTCACTTGTCAGTGACATTGACAGTAGTGGGTATTGTTTCATGTCATTTTTTTCTCCCTACTTTCCTTGCCATCTGTTTGCGAACATTCTGGCCTAGTGGTTGCTGTTTGTCTTGAAACTACTGGAAAGTTTCAGACAGTGATAACTTCAAGCATGAAATCACAACTGTAGGGCAAAATTTATAAGTCATCTCATCCTTCAGCATGAAGCCTTGCCTCTGAAATCAGGTACAGTTTAATAAACCAGATACAATATTTTCTCTTTCCAGAAGGTTAAAAAATAATGGTCAGGTTTGATCTGATTTCTAGAAATGCAGAAAGTTCCTCTTGGAGACACACTCATCTCTTATCTCGGCATTTCATCTTTTTTAGTTACAATTTACATTAATACTTTTCATGCCTTTGAAGATACCGATATGGGGGGATTTGGTTTTTTGAGTAGCTGTTTTGCAGTCACTGGTGGTTAATAGAACTTTTCATTCCCTTCTTACCTGTTCTCATAGATGAAAGCTGAGTATATTTTTTCATTGTCTATTGCTAGGCAAAGGTTGATTGCATAGTCATTTATTGATAACTAATGTAAAAATAATATGACCTTGTTTTTTCTTGTAAATTTGCTTTGTATTTTCATTCTAGGTAGAGGAAAGGGTAGTTTGTAAAAATTAACATATTATAAAACAGTTGGTAAATATTTCTGGAGAAAACCTAATCTTGACTTAATAAAGGATCATACTTGTCCAAACTCTTGTGATAATATTTCTAAAAACTAGTCTTCCACTCAAGGAAAATGAGGATGTTTGTACAGAATAGTCATGTGTCTATGTAGTGTGGTAGGCATAATAATGGCCACCCAAAGAGGTCCATGTCCTAATCCCAGCAACCTGTGAATATTTTATCTTAGGTGGCTGTGTTTGAGGGTCCTTAAGACCACCGTCAGGTTCTGTGATTCACTAGAAGGACTCACAGAATTCAGAAGAACAGATATACTCATGGCCACCGTTTTTTAAGGCAAAAGGATAAACACTAAAATCAACAAAAGCAAAAGGTGCATAAGGCAGAGTCTGGGAGAGACCAGGTGCCAGCTTCCAGTTATCCTCTCCCACTGGAGTCATGGGGACAATGCTTAATTCTCCCAGTGGTGATATGTGGTGGCACACAGAAAGTATTTCTGACAAGACTTTACCCATGTCTTGGCTTTCCAAGATTGTATTGGGGATGGTAATGTGGGCGTGGAATACTCATGTGGCTAACTTGAGTTCCTAAGTGTCTAGTCTCCCCGGAAGTCATACTAGCGTGTGGCCTAAGGGCCACACTATAAATCACACTGTTAGTATAAGTTGTACTGTGGCCCAAGGCCTGAGGTAAACAAGGGCATTTTTAATCAGACAGGTATCACCAGGGCTTACGAGTTATCTCCCAGAAACCAGTTAGGAGTTAGAACTTTCTTTGGAATGTGTAGAGTTTGAACAACCCAGGCCTACTGAGTTAATTTTTTACCGCCTAGTGGCAAAGGGGACTTTGTGGATGTGATTAAGTTAAAGATCTTGAAATGAAGAGATTATCCTGCATGTTCTGGATGGGCCCAGTAAGATCACCAAGATTCTTAAAAGAGTCAGAGAAGGAGATGGGAGAATGAAGAGCGGAGCATCAGAGTGATGTGACATGTAGATTGGAAGATGCTATGCTGATGGCCTTGAAGATGAGGAAAAGAGCCATAAACCAATGGAATGGATGCAGGCAGCTTCTAGAAGGTGAAAAAGGCAAGGAAAAGAATTCCCTTCTATAGCCTCCAAAATGAACACAGCCTTAGTGATACTTTTTAGCCCAGTGTCAGATTTCTGACCTCTAGAACTATAGGAAAGCCACTAAGTTCGTAATAGCCTGTAATATAAACAATAGGAAGACAACATGGTAGAATATAAATGTGTACATGAAAATATATACATTTGTGTTTGACATGTGTGTTTACATACAGATGTATATCTTTGGGTAATTTAAAATGAACTTTATTAATGCTCAAGTCAACAAACACACATTGAGATACATTTACTTGCACACTTGCTTGCACACACATATAAAACACACCACATTCAGATCTATCTTCCTCCCATGACAGCTAACAAATTTGTGAATAGAATACATTGGGTTTGACTTGGGATTATGAAATTCGTGGTAAACATCATCAAGGCAGATGGATATCTAGGTTTTTCATTTCATTGATGAACAGGTTTTAGTATACAAGGTGACAGTTGCTATTAAAATTTGGATTTTATACCTACTTCAAAGTAAATTGCACCTACAGTCCACTTGCAAGCTCCACATTTTAGAAATTCAGCTTTGTATTTGCTGCATTTATTACATTCTTTTGCATTTTTCTTACATCTACTTTGCTTAACAAGAAGACACTGAAGTTTTAAGTAGTTCTGTATGTGACGGAATTAATAATACAGTTCTTCAGTTGGTAACAGGAAAGCTCTTGAAATTATCTTGTGCATTTTTCTTATTCTAGTTACTTGGTAGATTGAACAGTTTTTAAATCTTTTGCTTAAAATTTCACTACAGCTTAACTAACAGTATTTCTTAACCATGATGCTTGATAAAGCCTGGATATTAAAAGCTTGGTATACAATTTGGCCCAGCAGTTAATCTATTCAGATCATGCGAAAGGGTAATTAGAGAAAGTCAACAACATACATAGGTCTATAATTTAGTTTTCTGCACAAATAGCATAACTAAAAAGGATGAAGAGAACATTAACCATTTGCAACAAAAAACAGTATAGTGTTTTACAAAAAGGGTCTAGTCAAGAAGTACACTGAATGCTTATACAGACAGTTTCATTATTCATGGGCTCCACATTTGTGAATTTTGTGACTTGCTAAAATGTATTTGTAAACCCAGGATCCCTCATGGCACTTATGCCGTCATTCAGATATGAACCTAGTATCCAAAAATTTGAGTCACCTGACATGCACACTCCCAGATGAGGTCAGAGGGATGCTCTGCCTTCTCATTTCAGCTCTCGTGTGTGTCCTTTTCACGGTCTATTTAGTGCCATATTTGCCACATTTTTGTGCTTTTTGTTGTTGATTTTGCTGTGTAAAATGGCTGCCAAGCGCGGTGGTGAAGTGCTGTCTCGTGTTCCTAAGTGCGAGAAGGCTGTGATGTGGCTTACAAAGAAAATATATGTGTGAGATGAGCTTTGTTCAGGCATGAGGTTATGCTGTTGGCTGTGTGTTCGGTGTTAATGAATCAACTATTTATTAAATAAGGTGTCTGTAAACAGAAGCACACACAAAATAAGATTATGTATTGATTGATTTGTAAAAAATGTGAGCAGAGGCTCACAGGAACCTAATGCTGTATTTCCCCTAGGGTAGGTACTGAGGCCAGCATTCACTGAATCGATGTTTGCAATTCCTTTATAGAACATAACTACTGCGAATAACAAGAATGACTGTATTTGGTTGTCATCCTTACTCCTGAGCCACATGCACAATGTAGGGTCTACACTTGAAGCGGTACTGAAAATCCACAGAGGCTTTCAAATTTCCCAGGTTCGTCATTTAGCTGTATTTAGACTTATAAGAAATCAGTGAAGTCACATGCTAGTTAAGTCCCCAACTATATGTTATTTATTCTTTTATTTTTTATTCCATTATATAAATATTGTACCACATGGATCAGGAATGTCATGATGCTGAAGTGACACATTTCTGTTTCTGAAATGAATGTCATACAGGTCCTGTGACGAATGAATCCTTTTTTTTGATAGAAAAACTTGTTCTCCTTCTTCTCATTTTCTCATCATCTTATTTCTCATCTTACATGGTCTTCCTCCTTAACGTTTTTCTCCACTTTTCCTGTTGAGTAGTTATCTTAGCCATCTGTTTTGCATCTCATTTTTATTATCTTCATTCTCTTTTTATTATGCTAGCCACAAAAATGATAGAATCCCTAACCTCCAACTCCCTGCAGCATTTGACACATGGCAAATGTCTCTCGTTCTGTATTTATCTTTTTATATCTGTGTCTTTTTTATATGTCTGTGTCTAAACAGAGCCTTGTGTATTGGAGTGGGTGCCCAGTAACTAGTGGCATTGGTAAATTGCAGAAACTTCTATCTCTTCACAAAAAAATGCTTTGAAGAAATTCCCTCTACCATTCAGAAAACCATGAGCACACACACACACACACAACAGATAAAAAATTCTGACTCAGACATTCATATGTCATTTAAACACAGTATTTAGTTTAATAGACATGCCATCATTCCATTTGCTAGTTCAGTATAAGTTTTATACAATTAAAATATATTACTTCCAAAGCTTTCTCAAATTGACCAACATCTCATTTTATATCACCCTACTAGATTACCTTGACTGCAACCCTCCCAGGAATAACCATGGGGAAACAGAAAGCAAGCAAGCTTGCTCATGCATGCGCACTTGCTCGTGCTCTCTCTCTCCCCCTCTATGTGTGTGTGTGTGTGTGTCTCTAGTATGTATATGTATGTATGTGTGTGTGTATATATATATATATGAAGGTATGTGTTTATATGTGTATATATGCACATAAAATATTAAGTGTGTATATCTACGTGTTAGATATGTATGTATATAAAAATTTATATATGTATATTTAAAAAATTATAAAGGTTTATATTGGTGGGGTACAAAGTCTTTGTGACCTTTGCATCATTTTGAGCAGCAAAGTTCCCTTCATTTCCCTGTCACTCTTCAAAATCATTTCTACTTTATTTTTTCAGTATAGGAAACAGCATGGAAGTCCGTCTCCTTGCCCTCAGTCTCTCCAAACCCCATGCTAGATATTGTCAGTATTATACCAATAAATATATTAGAACATTTTAAAACATCTCGAGGTCTTTGAATTAAAATATGAACTACATTAAAACAATAAACCTAGATTTACAATCTTTTTTAGGACTTAACTTCATGTGGTTTACCAATTTGGAGACAGAGAATGGAATAATCCATTTTTACAGAATTAGAGCATACTTAGGATGCAAAACTTACATGGATAATTTCTTAATTCACTGTGTCTGCTAAGAGAAAAATCAGGAAATGACTTAATTAAAATGAATAATTTAGGTGATATTCTCTGTATTGTAATCCATTTTTAAAGTAGTGAGCTTCTCTGGGAAGGAGGAAAATATTTAATCACTGATTCAATGTTATTATAGACCTTATGTGTTCTTGCAGAACATAATAATGGTTGGTAATTTGACTCAGATCATCTCCAATCTACTGGACAATTGTGGTTATGGCAGGTCACATTTTTTTAATTTAATACATTGATATAAAATATTCAGTCTTTTGTAACAAGCAATTAAGGCTTTTGTACTTATGAAGTCACTTCAACAAAAATATTATAGAACCATTAGGCAGCTAAAATAGGCTCCATGCATTTTTAAATACAGTTTACACAGAGTAAATTATTTTTCTTTTCAAAATATCTTTTTAATAATATTGTTTTAAAGAAACATCCAAGGTATATTATAAGTTATTTGAAAGGAAACTGAGTTATGTGGAAGATTTCTGTTGTTATTTAACTCCTACCTCTTTTGAGTACAAACAGATACCTTAGTTTCAGCTTTGTTTCCCCAAGGAGCACACGCTAATTTTCATTCCATGTTCTAAATTTTTTTAACGATTTATTTTTAAGTAATCTCTATACCCAGGGTGGGGCTCGAACTCACAACCCTGAGATCAAGAGTCGCACACTTTTCCAGCTGAACCAGCTGGGCACCCCTACATATTCTAAATTTAAAACACATTTGCTTTTTAATTCCAGTCATGGATGGGGGCCATTATAGCTAATGAATGAATAAATCAAAACATCACACTAAATACTTCTAGACTTTATTATTGGTGGAAGTAGAAATGGAAGATAGAAATTGAAGGCTTTCTATTTCTATATTTGGATTTTAGTATAATAATTTAGTCACTCTGTATACACGTATTTAAAAAAAAAAAAGAATATTCCTCTTTAACAAATTGCTCAAGTCTTGAGGTAAATATGCCTTTTCACCAAAGGTCAGTGAGTGACCCATCTACTGGTAGATTGTATACAAACTGTTGCATCTTGTATATCCTTACAATTTTTAAATTAAAAAAATATGCTGTTTCTTACCTATCACTTATCCTGAAATAAGAAATATATCATATTTTTTGCAAAAAAAAGGATGCATACTTTATATCTCCATATATTTATTACAGATATAGACAGATCTCTATAGGTACAGATATTTATATTTATACTTTTAAAATAGACAAATTTCCAGATGTTCAAATGCCTTTATTCTTCTCATTGAATATTGAGGGATTTACACTATATACTCATTTATCATTGGGGTATATAAAGAAAGGTTTAGATATGTAATGTGTGTTGCTCATATTAACTAGAATCTATTGTTTTGAAGTACAGATTTTAGTTCAATAACATAGCACATTACAGCAGACCAAAGTTATTAACTTCAATTGATAAAGAATTATGAATATAATTATAATCCTGTTAATTATTTAAAGCCATGAATTATGCAAATGCAGCAGGTATTATTAATCATCTGCAAGAACCAGAACAATTTCCCTAAAAGAACATATAAATATTAAAAAGTCTGACTTGGCTCTCTTATGTACTTTTAGAGCTTTAGTTTTCCCTTATGAACAATGTTTGGATTCAGTTCTCCTTTATAAAATGAAAAATGCCCCAAATGCATCTTCTACTAAGGCCAAATGAATGTCATTAGATTTGTCTTCTTGTCTATAAAATGTTTACTGTGTGGTTCCACATGTTTGTTTACATTAAAGATAATTCAGTTCTTTTAAGCTAATAATAGTCTGCAGTGGCTGATATCCTCCTCCTGGATAGCAGACTGTCTAGATACCCCTGCTGTGAGACTAAGCTACATGTAATAGTCTCATAGCATTTAATAAAGTCTGAGAATTTCCAAAATTAACATATCATGAACCTTCCCCCAGTTCTAAGGAACAACAGAGCATTTCATGGAGTAGTTATGACTAATTTCTATAAGTATGCTTGCTCACCATTTATAGAAAGGCCATAATGAAAAAAATAGCAAGAAAAGGATTTCTAAATTGGAACTGTTGAAGATGCAGTTAGTAAGAACCTTGAATATCTTGTTCTGTAAACAGATCGTCGTAAATTTTCCTGAAATAAATACTATACTTTTCCTTTAAGGAGCACCTTGTTGAAATATTTTTTAAATTGTTTTTACTTCATTGCTTTCTTTTTTTTTTAAGCTTTCATTTATTTATTTATTAGAGAGAGCTCAACTAGGGGAAAGGGACAGAGAGAGAGGCGGAGAGAGAATCTTAAGCAGGCTCAATGCCCAGCGCAAAGCCCAACACGGGGCTCAATCTCACAACCCTGAGATCATGACCTGAGCCGAAACCAAGAGTCAGATTCTTAACCGACTGAGCCACCCAGGGACTCTATTAATATTTTAAATATTTTTAAAGGATTTTATAACCAGGGACTCTATTTGCCTCAGAATAGTAGAGTTTAATTCACATTTTCCTTTAAAGCCAGGTTTTTAAAAAATTATTATTTAAAATAGAACTCTTCAGGGCACCTGGGTGGCTCAGCCAGTTAAGCATCTGCCTTTGGCTCCAGTCATGATCCCAGGGTCCTGAGATCGAGCCCCACATCCGGCTCCCTGCTCACTGGGGAGCCTGCTTCTCCCTCTCCTGCTCCTCCTGCCTATTGTCTCTCTCTCTCTCTCTCTGTCAAATAAATAATTTTTTTTAAAGTAAAATAAAATAGAATTCTTCATAATTGTCTCTTAGAAGAATTTTGTCTTTTAAAATCTCAGAACTTTTCCAAATACTGGAAGATTTAGGTATGTGCTTGTGACCTTGGAATGTGATCCTTATTTGGAAAAGGTCACTGTTGCACAGGAACTAGGGTAGGAGTTAGGGGAGGGGCATAGGGCCATGTAGGAAGGCAATGTGGGGAAGCATTGTGCTATTCAGACTACTGAAGTGTTAGCCTTTAGAATAATGTCTGCAAAAAGTTCCAGAAATAATGGTTTGCTGAATGTCCTAAGTAGCTGGCAGTTCATGGCACATTCACAATAAATGACAGGATACATCAACTGTTGTTTGGTGGAGGTATCAGAGACATGACTGCGTAGACATGCACTTTATACATACATTTTCTAGTACTGTAATTAAGCCCAACTTGATTTTGTGCTGGATTACATTTGGATCTGTGTTTCGGTGGTGTCTCACAGTTTTTTAAATTATACCTAAAAATTTGGTGTCTGTCCAGAATATTAGAGTTTGGGAAGGATATTGGAGAAAGAAATTTGAAGCAAATGAGATTCTTAAACTGTAAAAGACTTTTGTTCTTGTCTTTCTTGAATTTCTACCAGTGACTCTGCCCTTCTGCTGGAGGCTCTGTTCTCTGTGCTGCCTGCTGACTGTCTGAACCTGAGTACTCAATAGCATTTCTCATCTTGTTCTCTTGTTGAGGACTGTCCATGAGTTAAATGTCAAACTCTTTCATCGTAGAATGTTTTTTTTTTAATTAAAAGAAAATGTATAATCTACAAGACATTATAACATCTGATTTTTAAATTTTTTTTTAAATTTTTTATTGTTATAACATCTGAATTTTTATTACTTATGTGTCTATTAGGTGACAGGCAGAAAACTAGGATCCACGAAGAGAACTTGAGTACTTTGCATGAAGGGGAAGAGATTTAATTTTGCCATAAGAAAGAACTGTCTCATATAGAACATGGCTACAGTTAGAGTGAGCATGCATTCTGCCCTTCTCTAGCTCTTTTGCCACTACTGCATTTCAGGACTCATCATCTAGAATCTTTCTGCTCCAGTCTGCACTTGACATTTATTTAATAGGTGCTATTATTTAAAAGATACTGTCTTGGGTCCTTTACAAAAATTGTATCAGATAATTTCCATAATAATCCAATGAACCAAATAGTATTGTTATCCCCATTTTTCAGGTAACTGAGGTATAGAAGGCATAAGCAACTGGTCCAAAGCAATTCGCTCTTCAGTGGCACATTCAGACTTAGGCGGTCTGGCACCGTAGTCTGTCCTCTTCATATCTAGTCTTTGCTTCTGCCCTCAGTATCATAGAGACGGAGTCTGAATCTCATGGTTTAGAGCTACTCAAGACTTGTCATTGTTTGCCCCAGCTTACTTCTCTGGCCTCATTTTCCGGCATTACAGCATATTCCTTTGATCCAGGCACATGGACTCTCTCACCTTCCACCCGAACATTCTTGGAGTGTTCAGATATCTGTGCCATTTTCCCTCCCACCTGTATGGCCGCCACACTTGCCACAGCCCTGCTTCTAGCATTCTCCCTATGGGAATCCCCCACGCACTCCTCAGTCAAATAGCGCTGCCTCTAGAAAACTTTCTGCAAATGGCAGGCCTACTTAGTTACTCCTTGTTTTAGCTCAAACTTCACACGTTCATGTCTCTTGTGACCCTACAGCATATTAAATAGTTTCTATATTTCTATTCTGTTATAAACTGGAAGCTCTGTGAGGCCCAAAAGCACGTCTTTTTCTTTTGTGTACCCCCAGACCTCAGTAAGGAAATGCACTGAAAAATTGTTGAAACGAATGGAGAACACATAGTACAAAGCAAGAGTTCCTTAGCCTGTTAAGTGTTCAGGCAGGAGTTAAATGACCAGCCATCACAACTCTGGTAAAGGAGATTTCTGCATGGGGAGAAAGGTTAAGCTGGATATTAGTCTCTATGGCCTTTTTGTTAGCTCTCTCATTCCAATTCCATGTCTTGCCTCATAGTTAAAAAGGGGCAGTCAGAAGTACCTATCCATTGTATGTGGCACAGGCTACTTGATTATGATCCCCAGGGCCTCGTTTTTAGAAAATGTGTTTGTACTGTAGTCCAAAAAGAGCTACTCTCTCTCTCTTCCAGACTAAATTCCCTTTCATATTTTTCAAGTCCACAGAAGCTATTTTTGGGCACAGACTTCTGCAATTTACCTCTGTGCACAAACTTTCCAGCAGGAGATGTTTATCCCCCCCGAGATGGCAAATATGGTATTTTCTTAAATTATTGCTAAGATTTCATACTTTTCACCCTGGAAGAGAAACAAAGGCTCCGTAATATCACTTGGAGGCTGAGATTTTCTTTATAACCTAGGATTAAATGAGAAGAGAAAACTTTGGAACACATACCTGTAGGAACTTAAGTGAGTATGCAAATGAACTTCTGATCCTACCTTGTTTTTTCTACTAAATGACATATAGATTTTTAATTGATGGAGAGCTGATTTTACTATTTTTGGTGCCCTTTATAAATGATCTGATGTAAAATATTACATATACTAAATATATACTAGAATCTATGCATAAATTCAAAAGGTATTTATTAGTATTTGTAATAAATAATTATAGAGGAATTCACTGATTTAATGGGAAAATAGTTAACACAGTTTTAAAAATGAATTGAAAAGAGAGGGAACAAAGGACATCAAATCAATTTAAAATGATAAATACCCAGATACTACAAAAGCATATTAGTTATATACATAATCCATTTGCAGTTCTTCTTATCCCACATGTGGATTACCCAGAAGACAGTGGTAAACCAGATGTTCTATTTGAAAGTTGGCATTATTTTACATTTTAATCTTGCAAGTTGTTAAAACCATGATTCTTAGTTGAAATTCACTTTTGTCTTTGCTTTATTTTGGCTTGTTTTATTTGCCACACAATGTAAATGTAAAAATGTACAATAATATCATTGTAGAAAAATTGGAGAGAACAAATAGCTCACAAAAAAGAAACATAAGTGCCTAATAAATATGAACATATGTTCAAACAATTAGTAGAACTATAGTAAGTAGCTGTTTTGTTTTGTTTTGTTGCCTCTCAAATTGGAAATGGTCAGTAAAGCAGGGGAGTCCGTGAGGTGGATGAGCCTTTTCTTGTTGGTGGGATTATAAATCAGTCTAATGGTTTTGGAAAGCAGTTTGCCAATATGCATAAAGAGCATATTTGATCCTTTGACCCAGCAATTTGTCTTCTGAGGCTCTTCCCCAAGAACATGATTAAATAACATGGGCAAGGTTGTTCTTTGCTGTGTTATTTTTTTTTAATTTTTTTATTGTTATGTTAATCCCCGTACATTACATCATTAGTTTTAGATGTAGTGTTCCACGCTTCATTGTTTGTGCATAACACCCAGTACTCCATGCAGAACATGCCCTCCTCAATACCCATTACCAGGCTAACCCATCCTCCCACACCCTCCCCTCTAGAACCCTCAGTTTGTTTTACAGAGTCCATCGTCTCTCATGGTTCATCTACCCCTCCAATTTCCCCCCCTTCATTCTTCCCCTCCTGCTATCTTCTTCTTTTTTTTTTTTCCTCAACATATTTTGCATTGTTTCAGAGGTACAGATCTGAGATTCAACAGTCTTGCACAATTCACAGCGTTTACCAGAGCACATACCCTCCCCAGTGTCTATCATCCAGTCACCCCATCCCTCCCACCCCACTGCCCACTCCAGCAACTCTCAGTTTGTTTCCTGAGATTAAGAATTCCTCATATCAGTGAGGTCATATGATACATATCTTTCTCTGTTTGACTTATTTCGCTCAGCATAATACCCTCCAGTTCAATCCATGTTGTTGCAAATGGCAAGGTCTCATTCCTTTTGATGGCTGCATAATATTCCATTGTATATATATACCACCTCTTCTTTAGCCATTCATCAGTCGATGGACATCTTTGCTCTTTCCAAAGTTTGGCTATTGTGGACATTGCTGCTATAAACATCGGGGTGCACGTACCCTTTTGGATCCCTACTTTTGTATCTTTGGGGTAAATTCCCAGTAGTGCAATTGCTGGATCATAGGGTAGCTCTATTTTCAACTTTTTGAGGAACCTCCATACAGTTTTCCAGAGTGGCTGCACCAGCTTGCATTCCCACCAACAGTGTAGGAGGGTTCCCCTTTCTCCGCATCCCCGCCAACATCTGTCGTTTCCTCACTTGTTAATTTTAGCCATTCTGACTGGTGTGAGGTGGTATCTCACTGAGGTTTTGATTTGGATTTCCCTGATGCCGAGCGATATTGAGCACATTTTCATGTGTCTGTTGGCCATTTGGATGTCTTCTTTGGAAAAATGTCTGTTCATGTCTTCTGCCCATTTCTTGATTGGATTCTTTGTTCTTTGGGTGTTGAGTTTGAGGAGTTCTTTATAGATTTTGGATACTAGCCCTTTATCGGATATGTCATTTGCAAGTATCTTCTCCCATTCTGTCGGTTGTCTTTTGGTTTTGTTGACTGTTTCCTTTGCTTTGCAAAAGCTTTTTATCTTGATGAAGTCCCAATAGTTCATTTTTGCCCTTGCTTCCCTTGCCTTTGGCAATGTTTCTAGGAAGAAGTTGCTTCGGTTGAGGTCAAAGAGGTTGCTGCCTATGTTCTCCTTTAGGATGTTGATGGACTCCTGTCTCACATTGAGGTCTTTCAACCATTTGGAGTCTATTTTTGTGTGTGGTGTAAGGAAATGGTCCAGTTTCATTTTTCTGCATGTGGCTATCCAATTTTCCCAACACCATTTGTTGAAGAGACTGTCTTTTTTCCATTGGACATTCGTTCCTGCTTTGTCGAAGATGAGTTGACCATAGAGTTGAGGGTCCATTTCTGGGCTCTTTATTCTGTTCCATTGATCTGTGTGTCTGTTTTTGTGCCAGTACCATGCTGTCTTGATGATGACAGCTTTGTAATAGAGCTAGAAGTCTGGAATTGTGATGCCGCCAGCTTTGCTTTTCTTTTTCAGCATTCCTCTGGCTATTCAGGGTCTTTTCTGGTTCCATATAAATTTTAGGATTATTTGTTCCATTTCTTTGAAAAAAGTGGATGGTATTTTGATGGGGATTGCATTGAATGTGTAGATTGCTCTAGGTAGCATTGACATCTTCACAATATTTGTTCTTCCAATCCATGAGCATGGAACGTTTTTCCATTTCTTTGTCTTCCTCAATTTCTTTCATGAGTATTTTATAGTTTTCTGAGTACAGATCCTTTGCCTCTTTGGTTAGATTTATGTCTAGGTATCTTATGGTTTTGGGTGCAATTGTAAATGGGATCGACTCCTTAATTTCTCTTTCTTCTGTCTTGTTGTTGGTGTATAGGAATGCCACTGATTTCTGTGCATTGATTTTATATCCTGCCACTTTACTGAATTCCTGTATGAGTTCTAGCAGTTTTGGGGTGGAGGCTTTGGGATTTTCCACATAAAGTATCATATCATCTGCAAAGAGTGAGAGTTTGACTTCTTCTCTGCCCAATTTGGATGCCTTGATTTCTTTTTGTTGTCTGATTGCTGTGGCTAGGACTTCCAATACTATGTTGAATAGCAGTGCTGATAGTGGACATCCCTGCCGAGTTCCTGACCTTAGGGAGAAAGCTCTCAGTTTTTCCCCATTGAGAATGTTATTTGCTGTTTGATTTTCATAGATGGCTTTTATGATATTGAGATATGTACCCTCTATGCCTATACTCTGAAGAATTTTGATCAAGAAAGGATGCTGTACTTTGTCAAAAGCTTTTTCTGCATCTATTGAGAGGATCATATGATTCTTGTTCTTTCTTTTGTTAATGTATTGTATCACATTGATTGATTTGCGGATGTTGAACCAACCTTGCAGCCCAGGGATAAATCCCACTTGGTCGTGGTGAATAATCCTTTTAATGTACTGTTGGATCCTACTGGCTAGTATTTTGGTGAGAATTTTTGCATCCATGTTCATCAGGGATATTGGTCTGTAGTTCTCCTTTTTGATGGGGGTCTTTGTCTGGTTTGGGGATCAAAGTAATGGTGGCCTCATAAAATGAATTTGGAAGTTTTCCTTCCATTTCTATTTTTTGGAACAGTTTCAGAAGAATAGGTATTAATTCTTCTTGAAATGTTTGGTAGAATTCTCCTGGGAAGCCACCTGGCCCTGGGCTTTTGTTTTTTGGGAGATTTTTGATGACTGCTTCAATTTCCTTAGTGGTTATAGGTCTGTTCAGGTTTTCTATTTCTTCCTGGTTCAGTTTTGGTAGTTGATACATCTCTAGGAATGCATCCATTTCTTCCAGGTTATCTAATTTGCTGGCATAGAGTTGCTCATAATATGTTCTTTTAATTGTTTGTATTTCTTTGGTGTTGGTTGTGATCTCTCCTCTTTTGTTCATGATTTTGTTGATTTGGGTCATTTCTCTTTTCTTTTTGATAAGTCTGGCCAGGGGTTTATCAATCTTGTTAATTCTTTCAAAGAACCAGCTCCTAGTTTCATTGATCTGTTCTACTGTTCTTTTAGTTTCTATTTCATTGATTTCTGCTCTGATCTTTATTATTTCTCTTCTCCTGCTGGGTTTAGGCTTTATTTGCTGTTCTTTCTCCAGCTCCTTTAGGTGTAGGGTTAGGTTGTGTACTTGAGACCTTTCTTGTTTCTTGAGAAAGGCTTGTATTGCTATATACTTTCCTCTTAGGACTGCCTTTGCTGCATCCCAAAGATTTTGAATAGTTGTGTTTTCATTTTCATTGGTTTCCATGTATTTTTTTAATTCTTCTTTAATTTCCTGGTTGACCCATTCATTCTTCAGTAGGATGCTCTTTAGCCTCCATGTATTTGAGTTCTTTCCGACTTTCCTCTTGTGATTGAGTTCTAGTTTCAAAGCATTGTGGTCTGAAAATAGGCAGGGAATGATCCCAATCTTTTGGTACCGGTTGAGACCTGATTTATGACCTAGGACGTGATCTATTCTGGAGAATGTTCCATGGGCACTAGAGAAGAATGTGTATTCTGTTGCTTTGGGATGGAATGTTCTGAATATGTCTGTGAAGTCCATTTGGTCCAATGTGTCATTTAAAGTCTTTATTTCCTTGTTGATCTTTTGCTTAGATGATCTGTCCATTTCAGTGAGGGGGGTGTTAAAGTACCCCACTATTATCGTATTGTTCTCGATGTGTTTCTTTGCTTTTGTTATTAATTGCCTTGTATAGTTGGCAGCTCCCATGTTAGGGGCATAGATATTTACAATTGTTAGATCTTCTTGTTGGATAGACCCTTTAAGTAGGATATAGTGTCCTTCCTCATCTCTTATTACAGTCTTTGGTTTAACATCTAATTTGTCTGATATAAGGATTGCCACCCCAGCTTTCTTTTGGTGTCCATTAGCATGGTAAATGGTTTTTCACCCCCTCACTTTCAATCTGGGGGTGTCTTTGGTTCTGAAATGAGTCTCTTGCAGACAGCATATTGATGGGTCTTGTTTTTTAATCCAATCTGATAGCCTGTGTCTTTTAATTGGGGCATTTAGCCCATTTACATTCAGGGTAACTATTGAAAGATAGGAATTTAGTGCCATTGTATTGCCTGTAAGGTGACTGTTACTGTATATAGTCTGTGTTCCTTTCTGGTCTATGTTGCTTTTAGGCTCTCTCTTTGCTTAGAGGACCCCTTTCAAGATTTCTTGTAGGGCTGGTTTCGTGTCTGCAAATTCCTTTAGTTTTTGTTTGTCGTGGAAGCTTTTTCTCTCTCCTTCTATTTTCAGTGACAGCCTAGCTGGATATAGTATTCTTGGCTGCATATTTTTCTCATTTAGTGCTCTGAATAGATCCTGCCAGTCCTTTCTGGCCTGCCAGGTCTCTGTGGATAGGTCTGTTGCCAATCTAATGTTTCTACCATTGTAGGTTACATATTGCGCTGCTTTCAGGATTTTCTTTCTTTTTTTTTTTTTTAAAGATTTTATTTATTTATTTGAGACAGAGAGAATGAGAGAGAGAGAGCACATGAGAGAGGGGAGGGTCAGAGGGAGAAGCAGGCTCCCTGCCGAGCAGGGAGCTAGGATTTTCTCTTTGTCTCTGAGACTCGTAAGTTTTACTATTAGATGTCGGGGTGTTGACCTATTTTTATTGATTTTGAGAGGGGTTCTCTCTGCTTCCTGGATTTTCATGCTTGTTTCCTTCCCCAAATTAGGGAAGTTCTCTGCTATAATTTGCTCCATTATACCTTCTGCCCCTCTCTCTCTTTCTTCTTCTTCTCGGATCCCAATTATTCTAATGTTGTTTCGTCTTATGGTATCGCTTATCTCTCGAATTCTGCCCTCGTGATCCAGTAGTTGTTTATCTCTCTTTTTCTCAGCTTCTTTATTTTCCATCATTTGGTCTTTTATATCACTGATTCCCTCTTCTGCCTCATTTATCCTAGGAGTTAGCGCCCCCATATTTGATTGCACCTCATTAATAGCCTTTTGGATTTCGACTTGGTTAGATTTTAGTTCTTTTACTTCTCCAGAAAGGGTTTCTCTAATAACTTCCATGATTTTTTCAAGCCCAGCTAGTATCTTTAAAGTGATGATTCTGAACTCTAGATCTGACATCATACTAATGTCCGTATTGAGTAGGTCCCTGGTAGTCGGTACTACCTCTTGTTCTTTTTGTTGAGGTGATTTTTTCCGTCTTGTCATTTTGTCCAGAGGAGAATAGATTAATGAGAGAACAAAATGCTAACAGGATAACAACGTTCCCAGAAAATATACTGTAAACAAATCAGAAAAGACCTGAAGCAGTGGGAAAAGAAAGGGAAAGAGAGAAAAAAGAAAATGAAAAAAAAAAAAGATAAAGATAAAGATAAAAACAAACAAAAACAGAACAAAAAAAAAAACAGAATGTGATCAAATATGATCAGGCTGGTATACAGATCAGTGCCACACACTAGATTTGGGGTGTATTTTGGTCTGTTAGAAGAAAGTGCCT
This sequence comes from Mirounga angustirostris, assembly GCF_029215605.1. NCBI lineage: Eukaryota > Metazoa > Chordata > Mammalia > Carnivora > Phocidae > Mirounga > Mirounga angustirostris. The sequence goes on along the minus strand of NW_026991719.1, from coordinate 28,769,769 downwards.
CCCGGGCGCCTGGGTGGCTCAGTCGTTAAGTGTCTGCCTTCGGCTCAGGTCATGATCCCAGGGTCCTGGGATCGAGTCCCACATCGGGCTCCCTGCTCAGCGGGAAGCCTGCTTCTCCCTCTCCCACTCCCCCTGCTTGTGTTCCTGCTCTCGCTATCTCTCTGTCAAATAAATAAATAAAATCTTAAAAAAAAAAAAAAGAAGAAAGTGCCTCCCAAAATTTTAAAGAAAGAAAAACATATATATGTACAAAAACAAGGGTTGATATGAAGGGATGGAATATGACTGTAAAGATGGAAATTATAAAAAATTTTATAAAAGGAATTGATAAGTTGTTTGAAAAAAGAAAGAAGAGGATTTAAAAAAAAAAAAGAAAAAAAAAGGGAGAGAATGTGATCAGGCAGGGGAGTAGAAAAAAACCATACACTAGAGATTTAGGGTATATTTTTATCTGTTAGAAGAAACTATCTCAAAATTTTAAAGGGAGAACAACTTATATATATAGGCCAAAAATACGGGTAACTACTAGGAAGGGATAGAATATGATTCTAAAAATGAAAAATAAAAATGAAAAATAAAATTTTTTTTAAAGGGATTGATAAGATGTTGGTTGAAAAAGGGAAAAAGAAAAATTAAAAAAAAAAAGTTAAAAAAATTAACTTTGAAAGACTAAAGAATCATGGTAAAAAAAGCCATGAATTCTATGTGCATTATTCCCCTAGTGCTGGAGTTCTGCCATTCTCATTGATCGGTAGACTTGGTCTTGGCTGGCTGTTCTCGCTGATCTTCTGGGGGAGGGGCCTGTTGCCGTGGTTTCCAAATGTCTTTGCCGGAGGCGGAATTGCCCTGCCCTTGCCAGGTCCGGACTAAGTAATCTGCTCGGGTTTGTTCTTGGGAGCTTTATTCCCTGCAAGCTTTCCGTACAGCTTTGGAGGCGGAGAGTGAAAATGGAGGCCTCCCAATCTTCTCCCCAGAGGAGCCGAGAACTCGGGCCCCGCTCCTCAGTGTGCCCCCTGAGAAAAGCCGTTAGTTACTCCCGTCTCCCCGGTCTCCGGCCGCACTCTGTGCTCACCCGGCCTGTGGCCGAGCATTTCTATCTCTGGCACCCGACCCCGGGTGGAGTCTCCAAACCCAGCAGATCCCTGTGGTGTGCTTCCGTGCCACTCCTCCCGGGGGAGGAAGGGGAGTCTCCCCAGATCTGCCACTTGTTGGGTCCCTGCTGGAGGAGCAGTGGCCCGACTGTGCCGCGGATCACGGTTTATGGCAACCCCGAGCTGAGAGCCCACGCTTGGGCTTTGCCTCTGCAGCTGGCTTCCCCGCTCCAATACCTGGGAGCTCTGCCGCACTCAGGCACCCCCCGTCTTTCTGTGACCCTGAGGGTCCCGAGACCACACTGTCCCGCGGGGTTTCCACCCCCCGCTTAGCCACCAGAGTGACGTCCCTCAGCGGAGCAGACTTTTAAAAGTTCCGATTTTGTGCTCCGCGGCTCTGTCACTTGCCACAAGCGGCCGAGGGAGGCCCCTCCCCCGCCATCTATCCTCCTGAATATCGCCTCGGATTCACTTCTCCACATGTCCTACCTTCCAGAAAGTGGTCGCTTTTCTGTTCAGAGAGTTGTTGCTCTTCTTTTCTTCGATCTCCTGTTGAGTTTGTAGGTGTTCAGAATGGTTTGATCCCTATCCAGCTGAATTCCTGAGAGGAGACGAAATCCAGGTCTCCTACTCCTCCGCCATCTTGCTCTGCCCCTGCTGTGTTATTTTTAATAGGAAAAAAAGGAAACAACCAACAACTGAGTTATTGGCAAATAAGGCATCGGTTAGACAAACCTTGATATATCACTGCAATGGAACATTATGCAATTAATAAAATGTTTTGAAGAAAATTTCTAAGATGAATAAATATTGGTCATATAGTACCAGTCTGAAAATATATGCAATATAGCCAGTATATTTAGTCTTTAAGTATAGCTCTGTAGAGAAATTAATATAAAAGAAAAATTTCCAAATGCAGTGAGATTTAGTATAATATTTATAAGTTATCATATAGAAGTTTTCATATAATAAGAAAAAAATAACCCTAAAGTATAATTTTGTAATATCCAAAAGGATTGAAGAAATATGCTGTATTGACAATAAAAAGAAAAAAAGATTTCACAAGATCCTAATATCATTGGGCTTGGTATATCCTCCTTAGAAGAAAAACTATACCAAGCATTCAACCCATTCAGTGCTGTTTAGAGGAGCATCTAATGTTTTCTAATGGAGGAGGGGGGCCAGGGTTCCCAAATATGATTTCAAGGAGGGTCCTGCAAAACTGAGGTGAGATAATGAGTAAGTACAGTTCCTAAGGCCTTACCTAAAAGGTGAATGTTGTTACCTGATTTCAACAAGGAATACTACCAGTAGGCTAACTCATACTTCTCCCAAAACCAGAAGTGTCTGGTCTTGAGTTGATGTTGGGGTTCTGCTGATAATGGTTCTTTTACCCTCCTGCTTTTCTTCTTTCATCAGATTCTGCCTTGGGTTTCACAGAAATTCCCTAAGGACAAGGAGCACAGAGATACTGTTTTATTGCAGCTGGTTAGTTGATCTCTTCACTGCAAGAAAGACATTGTCTCTGAAACTACAACAGCAATGTAACCAGTCCTACATTTTAGAAATCTTTGATTTTGTGCAGTGTCTGCTATGCAGCTATTACGTTCAACCTCCCTTGATTAGATTACAGGGGTTTACAGTGTTAAGTAGTAAGTAAAAGAGACAGTAATTACTGCCAAGTCCTTGTTGAACCTGGACATCTGATAGTTTTAAATATCCTGTGTCCACACTTAGCCTTGTTTCAAAATTCTCTTATCAGCAAACCAGGAAAACTGCAGTTGCAGATGAACCAGAAATTTTTACTTGGTCATTTTGACATAGATGCTTGATAATTTCATGCCTTTACTCATTCATTATATTTTTCTCATTAAAGACAAAGAACTCCATCTTCTACAAATGATGCTTTCAAAGTAATGAATGGGTTCTGGGTATTAATGTTGTGTTGAAGCAAATGTTACATGTGCTGATTTGCATGTAATTTACAATAAATATAAAACCCTAGCGGGATTAAAATTTATGTACCACAAAAAGCGAATTGCAGAAGTTTTATTCATCTACGCTGTCTTGTCATTATGAAATGGCTGCTTCCACTAGGAATATATAGGTAGCATGTAAAACACATATCTCTTTTAGCAGAGGAGGTTTTTGTCAACACGTGACCACAGCCAAGCCATTTGGTATTTTGAAAATGTATTCAAAATATTAAGTATAGAAAGGAGATGGGAGGAAAAGTTAAGTGGAAAATAACAACTCTATGTGAAAAATGACAATGTTAAATAATGTTAAATAAGCTACTACTTGTCGAAATAACTTTGAAAACATGTTCTAGTTCTCCATCTAAACTTTCTCACGTGTACATCTCCCTGTTCTTTACCTGTCCAACCCCAGGCTGTACCTTTCTAGATCTTTCATTATATCTTGCATATAACTTGGAGAATTACAACTGCCAACCTCCTCTTACCGTACTAGGCTTTCCCTTTAATCTGTCCTAAGAGTCACATCCATGGTCCCTTTGAAAAGGTACAATTCTTTTTCAGTGGTTTTTCAAGAAGCTAAAGGAAAAAGGAATAGGAAGTAATGTAGAGTACCTCCTGTAGGCTATGCATATATGTAAACATTAGCTCATTCAATCACTACAACTTTTTTTTTTTTTTATGAGAGAGAAAGAGAGAGGGAGGTGGGAGTAGAGGGAGAGAGAGAATCCTAAGCAGATTCCACACCCAGTGCAGAGCCAGGTGCAGGGCTCAATCACAGGACCCTGAGATCATGACCTGAGCCGAAATCAAGAAAACTGACTGAGCCACCCAGGTGCCCCACTACAACTATTTTAGGTAGATGATATCAGTCCCATCTTCCTGAGGAAACATGCAAATCAGCACATGTAACATTTGCTTCAACACAACATTAATACCCAGAACCCATTCACTACTTTGAAAGCATCATTTGTAGAAGTTGGATTTCTTTGTCTTTAATGAGAAAAACATAATGAATGAGTAAAGGCATGAAATTATCAAGCATCCATGTCAAAAAATCTGCACATTGTATACCTGATACTAATATAACACTGTATGTTAACTATACTGGAATTAAAATTAAATTAAAGAAAAATCTTCTACAAAGTCCTACAAGTACCACAGGAAAAAGCCAAGGGTTTTATCTAGAGCGCTCTTGCACTGAGACCATCATTTTTCTTTTCTCTCATTCTGGTTTCAGTTACAGAGTAACATCATTTCTACTTGCTGTAGGACGAAATTTGCTTACAAATATTCAATTTATTATTTAAACAAACAGAAAATATCTTGGAAGTTTAAATTATTCTCAAAAGTTTGATTTTATTGTCTATAGCTATTATGAAACATATTGTGTTGAGTTGTAGCTATCTAATAAATAAGGTCAAGATGGTGATTATTAGGGCTGTTGGCAACTGTTCTGCCTCTCCTTCCTGATACATGAGAACATGACCCCACCCACTTGATGATAGATCTGGCTCTATGACATTTTTGATCAATGGAATGTGAGTGGAAGCAATTGGTATCACTTCTGGACAGATGATCTAAGAGCCATTGAATGCCTTACCAACACTCTCTTTTCTCTTAGACCAAGTGTTTGCAGCAACATTCAAGATGGTGGCTACTCTGTCCTCCTGAATGACTGCAAATTGTGACCATCCCCTGCTACAGTGTGGTGGGCACAGAGCGTAAGCAAGAATTAGGATACTGAGGTTTTGGCATTTGTTGTTATAATATAGTAGCCTAAGGTGATTGATACACTTAACATCAATGATTATTTTACAATTGAAACTGAAAACACATTTAGGAAATGTTTTCCAGGACCTTTCTTAGATCTTTCTAAGATCTGTGAATTGTATCTGTAGCCTACCTTTGGTGTGATTAAAACTTTTAATTTCCTAAAAAGTGGAAAAAACAAAAATTTATTTGAATTTTGTTACAGGCTCTTGAAACTAAAACGTCCGGCAATAAGTTTATCTTCCTGAAAGGAAATTGTTTGCCATCACTAAAGATACTCAAGTAAATTTTGAGTGAGAATTGAGGTATATGAGGCAAAGACAGGTAATTTCTTTGGTTCATTTTATCTCATCTTTTAGGATAAAATGGAATACAAAATCACAAGGGAACTGTTTACCTGTTGTAGTAATAGAGAGGTAACTTGACACTAGTGAACAAGAGTGACAGTAATTTCACCATCAGACGCTTGTTGGTAATTACTAGTTCACCTTTTTATTTATTTATTTATTATTTATTTTTAATTTGATTATGTTATGTTAGTCACCATACAATACATCATTGGTTTTTGATGTGGTGATCCACGATCCATTGTTTTCATATAACACCCAGTGCTCCATGCAGTATGTGCCCTCCTCAATACCCATCACCAGGCTAACCCATCCCCCCACCCCCCTCCCCTCTAAAACACTGTTTCTCAGAGTCCATAGTCTCTCATGGTTCATCTCTCCCTCCAATTCCCCCCCCTATTTTTCCCTTCCTTCTCCTAATGTCCTCCATGCTATTCCTTATGTTCCACAAATAAGTGAAACCATATGATAATTGACTTTCTCTGCTTGACATATTTCACTTAGCATAATCTCCTCCAGTCCCATCCATGTTGATGTAAAACTTGGGTATTCATCCTTTCTGATGGCTGAGTAATATTCCATTGTATATATGGACCACATCATCTTTATTCATTCATCTGTTGAAGGGCATCTCGGCTCTTTCCACAGTTTGACTATTGCAGACATTGCTGCTATGAACATTGGGGTGCATATGGCCCTTCTTTTCACTACATCTGTGTCTTTGGGGTAAATACCCAGGAGTGCAATTGCTGGGTCACAGGGTAGCTCTATTTTTAAATTTTTGAGGAACCTCCACACTGGTTTCCAAAGTGGCTGTACCAACTTTCATTCCCACCAACAGTGTAAGAGGGTTCCCCTTTCTCCACAACCTCTCCAACATTTGTTGTTTCTTTCCCTGTCCATTGTTGCCATTCTAACTGGTGTAAGGTGGTATCTCAGTGTGGTTTGGATTTGGATTTCCCTGATGGCTAATGATGATGAACATTTTTTCATGGGTCTGTTAGCCATTTGTATGTCTTCTTCAGAGAAGTGTCTGTTCATGTCTTCTGCCCATTTTTTGACTTGATTATTTGTTTTCTGGGTGTGGAGTTTGAGAAGTTCTTTATAGATCTTAGATACCAGCCCTTTATCTGTAGTGTCATTTGCAAATATCTTCTCCCATTCTGTGGGTTGCCCCTTTGTTGTGTTGACTGTTTTCTTTGCTGTGCAGAAGCTTTTTATCTTGATGAAGTCCCAAAAGTTCATTTTTGCTTTTGTTTCACTAGCTTTTGGAGATGTATCTTGAAAGAAGTTGCTGTGGGAAATGTCAAAGAGGTTACTGCCTATGTTCTCCTCCAGGATTTTGATGGATTCCTGTCTCACATTGAGGTCTTTCATCTACTTTGAGTTTATCTTTGTGAATGGTGTTAGAGAATGTTCGAGTTCATTCTTCTGCATGTGGCTGTCCAATTTTCCCAGCACCATTTATTGAAGAGACTGTCTTTTTTCCATTGCATGTTTTTTCCTGCTGTGTCAAAGATTATTTGACCATAGAGTTGAGGGTCCATATCTGGGTTCTCTATTCTGTTCCATTGGTCTATATGTCTGTTTTTGTGCCAGTACCATGCTGTCTTGGTGATCACAGCTTTATAATATAGCTGGAAATCGGGCAACGTGATGCCCCCAGCTTTGTTTTTCTTTTTCCACATTTCCTTGTCGATTCAGGGTCTTTTCTGATTCCATACAAATTTTAAGATTGTTTGTTCCAGCACTTTGAAAAATGTCATTGGAATTTTGATTGGGATGGCATTGAAGGGATAGATTGCTCTGGGTAGCATAGACATTTTAACAGTGTTTATTCTTCCGATCCATGAGCATGGACTATTTTCCCATCTTTTTGTGTCTTCTTCAATTTCTTTCATGAGCGTTTTGTAGTTCCTCGAGTATAGATCCTTTACCTCTTCGGTTAGGTTTATTCCGAGGTATCTTATGGTTTTTGGTGCTATTGTAAATGGAATCGTTTCTCTAATTTCTCTTTCTACAGTTGCGTTGTTAGTATATAAGAAAGCAACTGATTTCTGTGCATTGATTTTGTATCCTGCCACATTACTGAATTGCTGGATGAGTTCTAGTAATTTGGGGGTGGAGTCTTTTGGGTTTTCCACATAAAGAATCATGTCGTCTGCGAAAAGAGAGAGTTTGACTTCTTCTTTGCCAATTTGAATACCTTTTATTTCTTTTTGTTGTCTGATTGCTGTTGCTAGGACTTCTAGTACTATGTTAAGCAGTAGTGGTGAGAGTGGGCATCCTTGAGGTGTTCCTGATCTTAAGGGAAAGGCTCTCAGCTTTTCCCCATTTAGGATGATATTCACTGTGGGTTTTTCATAGATGGATTTTATGAACTTGAGGAATGTTCCCTCTATCCCTATACTCTGAAGAGTTTTAATCAGGAAAGGATGTTGTATTTTGTCAGATGCTTTTTCTGCATCAAGTGAGAGGACCATATGGTTCTTCTCCCTCCTCTTATTAATGTGTTCTATCACATTGATTGATTTGCTAATGTTGAACCACCCTTGTATCCTGGGGATTACTTCCACTTGGTCATGGTAGATGATCCTTTTAATGTACTGTTGGATCCTATTAGCTAGGATTTTGTTGAGGATTTTGGAATCCATATTCCTCAGGGATATCGGTCTGAAATTCTTCTTTTTGTTGGGGTCTTTGGCTGGTTTGGGGATTAAGGTAACGCTGGCCTCATAGAATGAGTTTGCAAGTTTTCCTCTCTTTCTATTTTTTGAAACAGCTTCAGTAGAATAGGTATTATTTCTTCTTTGAATGTTTGGTAGAATTCCCCAGGGAATCCATCAGGCCCTGGACTCTTATTTTTGGGAGGTTTTTGATCACTGCTTCAATCTCATTCCTGGTTATTGGCTTGTTCAGGTTGTCAATTTCTTCCTGTTTCAGTCTTGGCAGCTTATAGGTTTCCAGGAAGGCCTCCATTTCATCCAGATTGCTCAGTTTATTGGCATATAGTTGTTGATAATAATTTCTAATAATTGTTTCTATTTCCTTGGTGTTAGTCGTGATCTCTCCCCTTTTATTCATAATTTTATTAATTTGGGTCCTTTCTCTTTTCTTTTGGGTAAGTCTGGCCAGTAGTTTATTAATCTTATTAATTCTTTCAAAGAACCAACTTCTAGTTTCGTTGATCTGATCTACTGTGTTTCTGGTTTCTAATTCATTGATCTCTGCTCTAATTTTAATTATTTCTCTTCTAATGCATGGCTTAGGCATCGTTTGTTGCTTTTTCTCTAGCTCTTTAAGGTGTAGAGTTAGTTGGTGAATTTGAGATTTTTCTGTTTTTTTGAGTGAGGCTTGGATGGCTATGTATTTCCCCCTTAGGACCACCTTTGCAGTATCCCATAGGTTTTGGACTGATGTGTTTTCATTCTCATTGATTTCCATGAATTGTTTAAGTTCTTTGATTTCCTGGTTGACCCAAAGATTCTTGAGCAGAGTGGTCTTTAGCTTCCAAGTGTTTGAATTTCTGCCAAATTTTTTCTTGTGATTGAGTTCCAGTTTTAGAGCATTGTGGTCTGAGAGTATGCAGGGAATAATTTCAGTCTTTTGGTATTGGTTGAGACCTGATTTGTGACCCAGTATATGGTCTATTCTGGAGAAAGTTCCATGTGCACTGAGAAGAATGAGTATTCTGTTGTTTTAGGGTGGAATGTTCTGTAAATATCTATGAGGTCCATCTGGTCCAATGTATCATTCAAAGCTCTTGTTTCCTTGTTGATTTTCTGCTTAGATGATCTGTCCATTGCTGAGAGTGGAGTATTGAGGTCTCCTACAATTAACGTATCATTATCAATATGACTCTTTATTTTGGTTAACAGTTGGCTTATGTAGATGGCTGCTCCCATGTTGGGGGCATAGATATTTACAGTTGTTAGGTCTTCTTGTTGGATAGAGCCTTTAAGAATGATATAGTGTCCTACTGTTTCTCTAATTACAGACTTTAGTTTAAAATCTAATTTGTCTTATAGAAGAATTGCTACCCCAGCTTTCTTTTGAGGTCCGCTGGCATGGAAGATGGATCTCCCTCCCTTCACTTTCAGTCTGGATGTATCTTTAGGTTCAAAATGAGTCTCTTGTAGACAGCATATGGATGGGTCCTGTCTTTTTATCCAATCTGCAACCCTGTGCTGTTTTATGGGAGCATTTAGGCCATTCACATTGAGAGTGATTTTTGAAAGATATGAATTAATTGTCATCATGTTGCGGGTGAAGATGTTGTTTTTATAGATTGTCCCTGTAAATTTCTGTTGTTCTGTTTCTCTTGGGGTCTTTCTCCTTTTATAGAACCCCCCCCTTAATATTTCTTGCAGGGCCGGCTTAGTGGTCACATATTCTTTCAGTTTCTGCTAGTCGTGGAAGCTCTGCATCTCTCCATCCAGTCTAAATGACAGCCTTGCCGGACAAAGTATTCTTGGCTGCATGTTCTTATTTAGTACCCTGAATATGTCTTTCCAGGCCTTTCTGGCTTGCCCAGTCTCTGTGGATAGGTCTGACATTATTCTGATGTTCCTCCCTCTGTACGTAAGGACTCTCTTCCCCCTAACTGCCCTTAAGATGGTTTCCTTGGTTCTAAGATTTGCAAGTTTTACTGTTACATGCCGGGGTGTTGGCCTGTTTTCCTTGATCTTAGAAGGTGTCCTCTCTGCCTCTAGGACTCGAATGTTTGTTTCATTCCCCAGATTATGGAAGTTCTCATCTACGATTTGCTCAAATACATCTTCTAATCCTCTGTCTCTCTCTCCACTCCCTCTGGGATTCCAATAATTCTGATATTGGAATGCTTCATGGTGTCACTTATTTCTCTGATTCTATTTTCATGGATTCTGAGTTGTTTTTCCCTGGCCTCCTCTTTTCCCTTTTTATCTATTATATTGTCTTCCAGGTCACTTATTCACTCTTCTGCTTCAGTTACCCTAGCTGTTAGATTATCTCGATTGGATTGGATCTCATTGATAGCATTTTTAAGTTCTACCAATTCACCTTTCATTTCTGCCCTTAGAGACTCTATGTTGCCATTAATTGATTTCTCCTTTCTAGCCATTGTCTTCACAATCGCTGGCCTGAATTCCATCTCCGACATCTTGGTTATATCTGCATCCATTTGTAAATCTGCAGCATAAGTCATAATCTCTGAGTCTTTTCTGTTTTGGGGGCTCCTCCTCCTAGTCATTCTGTTGATGGGTGTTTGAGGGAATGTATAGGGTCCAAATTATTGACCAGAACCCAAGCAAGATGCACCTGTTTTCTTGGGATCTTAGGGTTGCTGGCCTCTTGTTTTCCCAGCCTGTCTTCTGGGGGAGGGGCCTGCCGCACTGTTACTCAGGCAGCCCTGTTTCGGCAGAGTTGCCCTGCCCCCCTGTAGTGGGGGATGGGCTCAACGGGAATCAGTCTTTGGGGGTTTTGTTCTCTGGCAGCTTTCCCTGGTGGCTTTCCACGTCTCTTCCATGAGTCAGAGCAGAAGAGACTGTTTCTAGCCCTCTACCTCATAGCAGAGAGATCACAGTCTGTTCTTCAGTGAGCTCTCCAGGCCACACTGTCTCCATTTCTGTCCGTGCTGCTATAAACTGCAGCATCCTGGGTTGTGCGCCCCTCCGCAGTGCCCCCAGTCCTGACTCCAGGTCGGGGCTCCTCTCTGCCCTTTGTGCTTCTAAAACCGCCAGCCACTCCCAGTTTGCCCGCACGACCCTGCCGCTCCGGGTTTCCATCCCGGGGACTGCAGTTCGCAGGCGTGACCCCGCTGCTCTGGGTTTCCCGCCCCGGGGGCTGCCCTAAAGTCCTTTCCAGATGCTACCGGTCTGTGAGTTTGTGCCCGGTCCCCAGCGCGCAAGGCTGTCGCTCACCGGCGCTGTAGGATCCCCACGGCCAGGCTCCCTCCTGCTGCTGTTTATCCTCTGATATCTGCCCGCAGAATCAGGGCTCCCCAATTCATACCTCAAAACCAACTGCCTGCGATATTCTGTTTATAGAGATCCAGATCTTCTTACATCTCAGGTTGGTTTCGTGGGTGCTCAGAGTGGTCTGGTAGATATCCAGCTCAATTCCAGGGACCAGTTGAAATAGGCTCCCCTACTCCTCTGCCATCTTTCCTTCCCGCCACTAGTTTGCCTTTTTGTAGCTGCTGTGATGGCATGTTATTAATATTATTTAAAGTTATATATTTTAAACTATAATGAGACTTAATCTTTTCATTTCAAAACATGAACAGGGATTAATGTGACTGATGAACCCAAAAGGAGAATGTCTACTCCTTTATGTTCTCTTACTTAAGGCATGTTTTTGAAAAAAGGTAACAAAAATAATGATGTCAACTCATATGTCCCTGTATTTTTTTTTTAATTTTTATTTTATTATGTTTGTCCCTGTGTATTTCACAATTTGGTATGTATTGTCAATTTGGTTTATTTATAAATTGCACATGATAATGAACTCTTAAAATGTGTCAAACTGCTCATGAAATAGACATTATCACTTTATACCACACATATACAGAGATGAGAACTGAAGCATGGAGGTATTACCCAAAACATTCAGTGTTTTGATCCCAGGTATTGTCACTTTGGAGCTGTTATTCATAGCCATTAAACTATTCAACCACCCTTTCTAGAATGATAAATTGGTAAAACAATTTTTTAAATGTTAAAAAAGCCAAAGTGAATATAAGCTTATGTAAGTTTAGATTCAGGGATTTCTCAAGGATTAAACTAATTTTTTTGGCCAAAAATTTTAAATAGGAACTAAAGGCATTTCTTTGTCTTCCTTTAATGGTTAGAATATGTGTGTATATGTTATATTAAATCAACTAATTGGATCTCTCCAATTATTATGTATTTGAAAAGCATCATTGGGTCTGACTTTATGATATAGCAATCATCTCTTTATAATATAAATTATATGCCAGAGTGCTCAGTCTGGAAGATACTCAAAAAATATAAATTCTCTATTATCTGAAATGTAATGATAATTGACAAATCAGAACATCTGGTATCTTTTAGACATCCCATATTCTATATTCTCCTATGATAATAAAAATGGAATTCATATTATGTTTTAAAGGCTTTTTTGTTTTTTGTCTTATTTAACTATATTCTACAGTGCATCCCAGAAGACGTAATTTCAAATATGTAAATAGTTCTGAAGAGGTTATTATGAGATTTAACTTTTACTTGAAAAAAAGGTTATACTTCCTGCTCTGTTCTCTGAATTTAGGAAGCTACCTATTTATTTTCTCATTTTGCTTCATTTGGGCAGTGATTTCAAGTAGGAGGACTCACCAATAATGTATTACCTAATAACCAAGTAGACGTGGCTTTTAGGATGATTTTTCTCTTACCTTTGTCATCTGCAAAAGCCTTCCTATTTGGTGCTGGTAGGTTTACTTTGCTGGGTAATTGCGGTGCCTAACTTAGAATAACCTTGCCTACTGAGATGCACGTCTGACTTCTGATCTATGAAGCTGTAAGATAATAATTTTGTGCTGCTTAAGCACCCCCAAAAGAGTAATGTTGCTTTAATGTAATTTATATGTAACACCTTTCATAGCAGAAGTTATTCCTAAGAGAGATGCCAAGAAGGTTATGAAAGAAAATGAGTGACATGGACAGAAGTTAATAGCAGAATAGGCATATAATCTATTGTGGTTATTGTGATGTTATTTAATTTCTCTGGGTCTGATATGCAAAATGGAGCAGTGATACTTGAATATGAGAATTCATATAGAATTAACTTGGGATGATGCAAATAAGTTTTCTAGTAGCTTATTTGTCATGCAGTAGATGGTCAATATAAATACTAGTTCACAGGGAGAGGCAGAGGGAGAGGGAGAATCTTAAGCACACTCCACACCTAACAGCACAGAGCCTGAAGTGGGATGTGATCTTACGACCCTGAGATCATGACCCGAGCCGAGATCATGACCCGAGCCGAAATCAAGAACCAGACACTTAACTGACTAAGCCACCCAGGTACCCCTAAGATTTTATTTTTAAGTAATCTCTACACCCAAGGTGGGGCTCAAGCTCAGGACTTGCATGCTCTTCTGACTGAGCCAGCCAGGTACCCCTTTACTGAGCATTCTTTTTTTTTTAATTTTATCATCATTTATTAATAGATTTATTCTTTTTAAAAGTAGGTTTATTCTTAAGCATTTTATTTTTAGAGCCAACATATAGTACATCATTAGTTTTTGATGTAGTGTTCATCATTAGATTCATTAGTTGCATATAACACCCAGTGTTCATCACCACATGTGCCCTCCTTAATGCCCATCACCCAGTTACCCTGTCCCCCCATCCCCCTCCCTTCTGTAACCCTCAGGTTGTTTCCTGGAGTCCACGCTGTTTCGCTCTCTTGCTCTCTCTCTAAAATAAATACATCTTTAAAAAAAATTCCACTTGTCACTTTTTAGTGTGGCTACGAGAAAATTTTAAATTATATGTGTGATTTGCATATTATTTTTATTGGATAGTACTGCCTTGTACCTTGGGGAGGTAGAAGGATGAGATGAAATTGCAAAGGGTAATGAGGACCCTGAAGGGTGTCAGAACCTGTAGGCTAACCAGTCATTCCATCCTTTCACTGAAGGAGGTTACCTGACCTCCAGCAGAGACTGGAGTTGGTATTTTACCCCCCTAAACAGATAGAGATAATCCAAAATGAGATCATTTTGAAATGAAAGTGCCTAAGATACTTTTAATTGAAAAGTTTTCATCTTTCTTCACTACCCTACAAGAAGTGGTCTCATAAAGAAGTTGAGATCAGTTATTATTCTTCACAAATTTGGGAGTGGTGTGAGTAAATATTCGACCTCAGTATAAAGTGCAGTCTTTTATAGAATTGATATCATACTTTATATAAATTTTGTATCCTGCTTGGTTAATCATCCTGCATACATCAATCTCTCATCAACAGGAAAGAAGTATATATTGCCCTAGCAAAACAGATTGAAAAAGTAATGCTGAAATGGGATGTTATTTGGCAATAAAAAGGAAAAAAAAACACTACATGCTATAACGTGGATGAGCCTCAAAAACATTATGCTAAGAACTGAATTGCATTACATTTATACACAGTGCCCAGAAAAGGCAAATCTATTGAGACAGAAAGATATTAGTGGTCATTTGGAGCTGAGAGTGAAATCAGGGATTAATGGAAATGGGCATAAGAGATCTTTCTGGGATGATGTAAAACTAGATTATAGCAATGGTTGTATGACTATACAAATTTACTAAAAATCATTTAGTTGTACACTGAAAACAAGAGAGTTTGTAATATATGAGTTGTTCTTCAATAAAGAGGTTTTTTTAATGTTAAAAAAAATACTAGTTCATCCATGATAGATTTCTCTTGTTATATGGTTTATAAAATTCCATGTCCATTTGTGGAATTTGAACTTCCTGTTGGTAGAGACTGCTTCTGACTCATTGTTTTTTCTAGCACAGAAAGTGGTAGGAAGTAATCAGTTACGCGGTCAATGTCCAATAAATTAATTTCACAACAGCCCTCTGTAGACATCTGTAGATGTGGTCTGTTTATTGTGTGTTACCATAGCTCTCATGGTCATTCTCTAGGCTCATTTCTCAATTTGTTTAGAATAGACTTTATTTTTACTTTGCTTATTATTACTGTTATTTTTCTTGTAAAAATAGAGAACATGAGATCTGCACTCTTAACACATTTTTAAGTATGCAGTACAGTATTGTTAACTATAAACACAGTACTCTACAAATGATCTGTAGAACTTGCTTATCTGAAAATTTATACCTATTAAACAGCATGACCCGTTTCCCTCTCCCCGCAGCCTCTGGCAGCCACCATTCCCTTTTCTGTTTCTATGAGTTAGATGAACTTAGATGTCTCATATAAGTGGAATCATGAAATCTATGCCCTTCTGCAGTTGACTTATTTCACTTAGCATAATATTCTCAAGGTTTATTCATGCTGCAACATATGTCAGGATTTCCTTCTTTTTATGGCTGAATAATATTCCATTATATGCATATGCCACATTTTCTTCACTCGTAAGGTGCTGACAAATTTTCAGTTTTCAGTTTTCATTTACTTGTCTTGCTGGTATAGATAGCTGAATTTATATATTTAGATCTATATCAATATCTATATTTACCTATCTCTATAAATCTATATCTATTTCTATATCCACTACCCATGCCTGTCTCTATACCTGTGTGTGTGTGTAGTGTGCTAGTAAAATTTTAATGACCAGCTTACTGAAGAAAAAAAAAAAAAAAAGACAAGCTCTGATTTGTAGTGTTTGCTGATTTCTGTGATGTAAATATTTCAGCCATATCCAAATTCATACTACCAACTTGACACTGCTGAGAGTGGATTTTGGAAGAGATGTGTAGTGGAATACCATAACATAGCATTTTTTCTACCCAGATACAAAGACGTGAAGAACCTCACAAGCATAGGGAAGAGTAAAATATAGTAGTAAAATCATTAGGAAGTGGTGGGTTTTTGAACATATTATTACAGGTGCTTTAATATAATTTATTTAATGGTAAGTTTATATAATTTAATTCTTACAAGGGCTATGTTTAATAGTAGGCTTGCAAAATTCCTTAAAATGTAACATTCAGCTCTCATGAGACAGTAAAAAAGCCAGCTCCTGAACACGACTTTAATGTCAAAGTGTCTAATGTTTTCTCATTTCTAAAACCAAAATTTAATCAGAGGTTTAACTCTTTTTGACTCTTATATCCTTTTAATTCTTGACATTTAGTAAGTTTCTACAGTGAATATTCGTAAGTAGAAACTTACCAAACAATTCAAGAATTTGCCTTTTGTTTATGCACTTGAAATAGTGTACATCGCTTTAATGATTCCTATAATGCCAAAGGTCATAAAAGCTAATTTCCAAATCACTAAAGCACTTTAATACCCTTTGATTCTTTTTTTTTCTTGTAATGAGGCTGAAATAATTCTGTTCACCGAAGATAAACTATATGTTAAGTAAAAGACTATCAGCTGTGAAATTAAAAATTTCTTAAAAATATTTGCAAATGTTTTCCTGGTATTAAACATTTCAGTATTTAGTATTAAATATATACTTTTTCAAAATATATGTAATAAAACAGCTTATAAATGCAGTGTATATGTCCATTTTTTCTTACTCACAAATGGTGGTTATATGACTTGAGTTTTCTTGATTAAATGTAACTTAATTCTCCCAAAATTTTCCTCCCACACAAACATATGCCCCAGCCTTGCTTCCTATTGGTAGTGACTGTTTCTGACTCATTGAATGACTTATTAGAGTGAAGAGAGAGAGGCCACGATTATAAAAATGGAAAAGAATCATCTTTTCAGCAAATAATGATGGGACCATTGAAGATCCACATGCACAAGAATGAAGTTGGACCCCTACTTCACATAATATACAAAAATTAACTCAGGGATGCCTGGGTGGCTTGGTCATTAAGCGTCTGCCTTCAGCTCAGGTCATGGTCCCAGGGTCCTGGGGTCCAGCCCCGCATCGGGCTCCCTGCTCAGCGGGAAGCCGGCTTCTCCCTCCCCCACTCCCCCTGCCTGTGTTCCCTCTCTCACTGTGTCTCTCTCTGTCAAATAAATTAAAAAAAAATTAACTCAAAATGGACTATAGAACTGAATAAAAGAGCTAACACTATAAAAATCTTAGAATAAAATGTGAGTAAATCTTCTTAACCCTGGATTAGTCAGTGGTATGTTAGATATGACACCAGAGGTACAGACATCAAAAGAAAAAATAAATTCAATTTCATAAGAAAAAAAAAAACTTTTGCATTTCAGATGATACTATCAAGAAAATGGTAAGACAACCCACAAAATCAGAAAAAAATAATTGCATTCGTATATATGGTGAAGAACTAGTATCCAGAATATTTGTAAACAATTACAACAAAATTTTAAAAGTTAAATAATTGACTTTTTTAAATGGGCAAAGGATCTGGATATACATGTCTCTAAAGAAGATCTAAGAAGGTCTACATTTCTCAAAGAAAAACACCAGAAAGACGTTTAGCATCGTTGGCTTTTAGGGAAATGCAAATCAAAACCACCGCGAGGTACAACTTTGCATTCACTCAGATGGCTTTAATAACTGTGACAAAAAACTAATGTTGGTGAGCATGTGGAGAAATATGAATCCTCATGTGCTTGTTTTTTTTTGTTTGTTTGTTTGTTTGTTTCAAGTTTTTATTTAAATTCCAGCGAGTTAACATATAGTGTACTATTCGTTTCAGGAATAGAATTTAGTGATCCATCACTTCCATATAACACCCAGTGCTCATCCCAGCAAGTGCCCTCTTTAATCCCCATCACCCTGATGGGAAAGTGAAATGGTGCTGCTACTTCTGAAAACAGTTTGGCAGTTCCTCTAAATTATAAACACCAAGTTACCATATGACCCAGCAATTCCACTCCTGTGTTATACCTAAGAGAAATGAAAATATACATCCATATGAAAACTTGTGCATGGATATACATAACAGCATTATTCATAATAGCCAGGAGGAAGAAACTAAAATAACTGTTAAGAGTACATTAAAAAAAAAAAGAGTACATAAACAAAAGTGGTATATTGACTAAATGGAGTATTTTTGAGCAATATTAATGTAAAGACATACTAATATATACTACAGCATGGCTGAACCTTGGAAATACTGTACTGAGTGAAAGAAGCCAGCCGCAGAAGACCATATAACATATGATTCCATTTATGAAATGTCTAGAATAGGCAAATCTATACAGACAGAATATAGATTTATGGTTGCCTAGGGATGAGAGCATGTGGGTGAAGGAGAAATTGGGAATAACTGCTAATGGATATAGGATTTCTTTGGAGGATAACAAAAATGTTTTAAATAGAACTGTGATCATTGCAAAACTGTGTGAATATACCAGGAAAAAAAAAGAACTTTGACATATACACTTTAAATGGATGGATTGTGTGGTATGTGATTTACATCACAATAAAGCTGTTTTTAAAAATATAACAACTTGGAAAGAGTGACAAAGGAAGAATCCCAAGCAAAGCCCAGGAAGGAACCCAAGTGAGACTTCCCCCCAAAATCTCCTGCTATGTGCTGTCTTGTTATTTTCACCTCACTTCTTACAGTGTATTAACTGGTTACCAATTACATGCTATATAATATAGTTATCTCCCTGCTAATATATGGAGTTACCAGTCTACACATTAATGTGAAAAATTTTGGCAGATATCTATCTTTAGAGCACATATTTGATATCAGCTATGCTATATGAATTATTGGTTAGGGGTGGAAGAGGGAAAATATATTCATATTAAATGTTTAATCCAAAGGCAGAAGTGTGGAATGGGCTTTAATTGATAACTTATGAAGAGTGGGCATCCGGAGCATCTTCACTGTGAGAAAAGTGTTACAGAATGTTGTTTATTCAACCATGAGTAAATTAAGCAGAGATGACCAGTTTCACCCCAAGATCTGTCCTCTTTTATGGAAGTAGAATCACTGAGTTTTAGCTTAGCCCGTAGTTTTACAAAGTAAAATATACATTTCTCACCCTCCACTGCAGCTGGGTATGCTGTATAGCCTTGTTCTAACAACTGGGCCAGAATCAGAATTCATGTGTGAAGTTCCAGGAAGATAAATCATGATCTTTTTCTTCCATCTTCCTCATCCTTCTTCACTGCTACTTGGAATGGAAATATGATGGTTGGTATAGCCATTTGGACTACAAAAGAAGTCACATGTTGAAGACAAATCAATAATATGAATTTTCTATGTCTCTGATGTTCATGGGACCACTCTACTGGCTCTCAACTGTGTCTTCTTGTTTGAGAGACAAGGAAATTTCCACTGTTCTTAGCCTCTGTTATTTTCAGTTTTCTGCCACTTCGAGCCAAATTCTAATCCCAGTGAATTCCAGGAAGAATCCCTGACAACTGCTATGGGCAGTTAGAAAGTACTCTCTTAGTCACTGGGAAGTTTAGGGTGAAAAAGAGACAATGCTATGTTTTACAGAGCTTACATTCTAATGTGGTAAGATAGAAAATAGCACATTTTTAATAATATGATTATGAATGATCATGATACAATTGATAGAGTATGAATCTGGATTTTAGCAGTTCTTCATAATTTAAGGGAAGGTCTCTATGAAGCAGTGATAGTTGAGCTGATACCTAAACTAATCATAAACAGATCAAGATATATGATGATCTGGATCAAAGAACTGCAGACAGAAGAAGCACAAAGGGAAGGACGAACTTGGCCTGATCAAGAAATAGAAAAATATGGCTTGTGTGGTTTGAGTAGAGAGAGCAGTAGAAAGAGCAGCAGTGGGAGATGATGTTAGACAGTAGTGTGGGAGCCAGATTAAACAGGGCTTGATAGGCAATGGATGAAAGCAAACCCAAAAAGACATACTTAAGAATTTTGTCCCAGCATCTTTTCTCTCTCTACTTCTCCCTTTTCCTTTCATCTTTTCCCCTCCTGTTTTCTTTCATTCATTGTACAATGTGGTCTACTATTTCCAGAACCCCAAACCCAGAACTCTGTTTTACTGTTTTAGGTGTACTTTCACATATTCAATTATATAGGAAGGCCTGGCCTAGGGGATTTCCCCCACTAGTAATTTGTATTACAAATTTCAAAGCGATATCTTTTTTTTTAATTTTTATTGTTATGTTAATCCCCATACATTACATCATTAGTTTTAGATGAAGTGTTCCATGATTCATTGTTTGTGTGTAACACCCAATGCTCCATGCAGAACGTGCCCTCCTCAATACCCATCACCAGGCTAACCCATCCTCCCACCCCCCTCCCCTCTAGAACCCTCAGTTTGTTTTTCAGAGTCCATCGTCTCTCATGGTTTGTCTACCCCTCCGATTTCAACCCCTTCATTTCAAAGCGATATCTTTTAAATCAAGTTTTGGAATAGAAACAAATAATATATATCAAAAAAAAAGAAGGTAGCAGGAAGGGAATAATGAAGGGGGTGCAAATCAGAGGGGGAGATGAACCATGAGAGACTATGGACTCTGAGAAACAAACTGAGGGTTCTAGAAGGGAGGAGGTGGAGGGATGGGTTAGCCTGGTGATGGGTATTAAAGAGGGCACATATTGAATGGAGCACTGGGTGTTATATGCAAACAATGAATCATGGAACACTACATCAAAAACTAATGATGTAATGTATGGGGATTAACATAACATAATTAAAAAGAATGCTTTATTTGGGGGAGCTTCCAAATACGTATATTTGTTTATAAATAACATAGATTTCCAAGTATTAACTTAGGGTCTTTTGTTGATGAGACATTTCAAATTATGGAACACAATATTCAGGATAAATACGTTTGATTCATTTCAATGTAGATTTTACCTACACCACTATTTTAAAATAGTTTTGAGGTTCCAGTAGGCAGATAGTGTTGAGAGGCATCTGCATCTTTTGTTGGTGGTGAATGTAATTTAATTGACTTAGAGCCTTATAAGAAAGGATTTCAAAGTGGATTCTAAATTCATTTGTTTCAAAGGTGAGTAGGAGAGAAGCGGGAGACGACAAAACCCATAAGATTGTTATAGAAGTTTGGGTAGGGGGCTGAGAACAAACCCACAGTCGTCACTTATTCCATTATTGGCAAAAATGGAAGTTCCCATACACTACTGGTGGGAGAATAAGTAAATTCTTAGAAGTATATTGGAAATTATATAGGCAATATGAACTAAAATTTAAAATGGGCATGTGTCTTAAATTTGCATAAATGTGTACATGGGATACATCCTAAATATTCCCTACAAAAATAGAGTTAAGTAAGTTATGACAGAGTGGTGAATAGGAAATTGTACAGGCATCAAAATATTGAAGTATTTTTATAAATACAAGTAGAAATATGTCTGTGACCTATTGAAGAATTTTGAAAATAGATTACAAAATACTATTTGTAGTATTATTTTTAGGATAAGGTATATTGAATAAGAATGTAAGATAGAGATACAATGTAAGACAGAAAGAGCCTCTCACAGATGAGTACTTTTTGGAGATGGTCTTCAAATAATTGAATGTATGTCTGTGATATAGTTATGGGTAATTTTTAAAACTTTTTTCTAGTGAAAGTTACTATTTTATAATGTAAAACTTTCATATTTAGAACAAAACAGTGAACTCACAAAAAACATTAATGTGATTAGAAGGCAATATATAGGGATAAATGGGAAATGGGTGAGAAAATAATGTATTGAAAATATACTACTTGTTTGAGAAGAATGATTTTCATATTGAAAGGAGGTAACTTTTGTTTTATGGAGATGCATTTTCTCTTTTAGGATGAGGGAGGCCTCAATGTATTTTTAATCTAAGAGGCAACACATTTAGTCTTTTGGCAACTTTACACTATTTTGTGATCATGTGAACCAAGCAAACAGAAACTTTCACATAGAGCCAAGTTTCTGGTGGTCATGAATTCATTTGAAGATGAAAATTGATCATGAAATAAGGATATGAGATACACTTTTCTAGTTTATATTAGGGGTGGTGGTGAGATATATTCTGCTTTATAAGACATGCACATATTAAGGACCTGAGATGTAAAGGAGCAAGTACATTTCGGGAACAAAAGGCAAGCATGGCTGGAGTAGGGAAAGTTGAGTAAATTGACATGGGTCTTGAGGGATAAACAGAGACTACTTCATGTAGCATCCTACAGATTGTTTACCATTTTGGATTTTATTTCAAGAGAAATAGGGAACTGCTGGTGAGGTTTAGTCAAATGGATTGACATGATCATCTTTATTTTTTTGAAGATCATTATGACTCCCATGTGGAAAAGGGACTTGAGTAGGAACAGAGGATACCTGAATGGGGACTGGAGGCTCACCAGGCTGAGTGAGGATGCAAAGAGACCAATTAGGAGGTCATAATGATTGTCTAGTCATGAAAATACTGTGCTTTGGACTGGAATAAGGGCATTTGACATAAAAACTTTTGGCTAGTAGAATCTTTTGAGATTTAGGCTTGATTAAATGATGGGAGGGAGAGAAATCTCAGACGACTTGAAGAATCTGATAGGAGAGGTTTAGTAAAGGATGCTTTCATTTAAGATAGGGTACACCTGAGGAGAAGCAGATTTGAAATGGAATGTACTTTATTTTTAGATTCTGGTCATGTCAAATTTGAGGTGGAATTAGTTCAGTAAGTAGTAGAAAATAGGTG
Organism: Mirounga angustirostris; assembly: GCF_029215605.1. Taxonomy (NCBI): domain Eukaryota; kingdom Metazoa; phylum Chordata; class Mammalia; order Carnivora; family Phocidae; genus Mirounga; species Mirounga angustirostris. The sequence goes on along the minus strand of NW_026991719.1, from coordinate 28,747,332 downwards.
TCTGGAGTACATGGAGCTCGTTTTAAAATTATTTCCTCTTAAATCATTATTTATCCTACAGAAAAATGGCACTGACTCTGAAAGTCAGCAGTTTCATTTTTGTTTTGTTTTTGTTTATTCAAGAGATCATTCTTGAAATAATGACATCCAAAAATCTATCATACCAGGAAACAATTGCCTAATGCAAACTATTGTTTTGTTAATAACTCTCATAGAGAATAGCATAGAAACTCTTTCGGGTGTGAAATGGAACTATCTGGCATGTTATATTGAGGGATACAGACCCTGAATGAGTATTCTCCAATGAAAGAGTCTTGGTTGATGGATATAAAAATGTCTTCTGTTATGAATTCATCTTAACTTAGTCTTTCTTAAAAAAAAGATTTTATTTATTTGAGAGAAAGAGCAGAGTGAGCGAGAGAGAGAGAGAAAGAGAGAGGGAGCTCCTGTGCACAAGTAGGGGCAAGAGGCAGAGGGAGAAGCAAGCTCCCTACTGAGCAGGGAGCCTGTTGCAGGGCTCGATCCCAGGATCCTGGGAACATGACCTGAGTCAAAGGCAGACGCTTAACCCACTGAGCCACCCAGGTGCCCCTCATCTTAACTTAGTCTTAAATTGAAAAGTGTGGTCCTTCTTGAGAAACTATCTCAGAAATTTCCTTATTGTCAACCAAATTAGCATACAGGTTTTTTTTTTTTAATGTGCAAAATGGTATTGAAAATGTTATGGAACATGTATACAATTTAACAATTCATTAAATGTAAGTAGTGCCTTTTTGTGTGAAATAAACAAAAATATCTCCAACAATATCTTATTCTGAATTTTCCCTAGATTGAAAAAAATTACTCAAATCCTATATTCTGCCCACATATTCTGCCCATTTATTGCATGATGACTTCTGACTCTTCTATGAAAGAACATTTGTACATGATTTTTAAAAATCATGATATGAAAAGAGTTGTTTTCAAGGAAAAGATGAGAGTCTGGGGCCCAGGAAATTTTATTTACATTTGAGATACAAAGTTGTTTTTCCTGCAGCATTTTCAACAAGAAAGGCTTTTTATAAAGAGCTGTAAGTATATTTTGTTGTTGTGAGATAAAAAAATAATAACTTGATTGGTCAAAATAAAATCAAGCTTAAAGGCATCCTTGTTTGACCTTGAGTATACAAATTCAGAAACCTCACAGTCCCACCTTTCTCTTGAGTCTATGGGTGCAAGTGTATTTACAGCTCAGATCACATTTGCTTGTGTTTGCAGTAACTGAGCCCTTTTGGGCTCCAAGAATGGTACAAGATAATTGGTATATACCGCAAGGATAAAACAATGAAACCAATAAGCTATTGAAGTGCTTACAATCCCCAATGATCTAGTGACCTTGACATTTATGCTGAGAAGTTCTAAACTATGAAAATTGAGGAGAAGAAGGGGGAGGGAGGATATTTACTACAGAGAAATAGCACGTACAAAGGCCCTCAGGCTTGAACATGTTGGTGAACTTGGGAAACTGAAAGAGGCCAGTCGGTATCTGCGGAGCTTAGGGGTTAGCCTGAAATAAGTTCCATGTAATGAAGTAGGAGAGTTTGACAGGGAACTTCTGAGTGTAGAAAGATTTTTTTTAAGATTTATTTATCTATTAGAGAGAAAGAGAGAGAGACAGCAGGGGGTGGGGCAGAGGGAGAGGGAGAGAGAATCTTCAGAAGACTCCCTGCTGAGCACAGAGCCCACCTCGGGGTTCGATCTCACCACCCCGAGATCATGACCACGAGATCATGACCCGAACTGAAATCAAGAGTCAGACACTTAACCATCTAAGCCACTCAGGTGCCCCAGAGTCTAGAAAGATTTTTAACTTCATTCTAAGGTGAATAAGAAATCACTGAAGAATTAGGGAGAATGTAATGATGAAATGTACACTTTTAAAGGGGTCACTCTGATGCTGTTTGCCATGAAGAGGACATTGGGCAGAAGGTCAAGAGTATAGAGTTACAGGGCAGTTACAGATTGACTGGAAGAAACTATGCTTACCTATGCAATCAGTTTAGACAGAGATTCCAATTTAGTTAGCCCAGGACTTTCAAAAACTGGATGACCACATGGGAAGGAATAGATAGACTACCTGACAATATAGATTGCCTTGGCCCATCAGAGTTATCAGTGGCATAGGTATGCAAGACAACTAAAGACCCAAGGCAAGGTATATCCAGTTCTAGGAAGTACAGTCCTTAGGACCCTGCCCTGTTGAATTTGGATATGACATCACCAATTTAGAAGAATTTGAACTACTAATCTGTGTACTTCCATTTGAGGCAATGTTGTGCTCGCTTCGGCAGCACATATACCATTTGCGGCAATGTTTTTCTAAATATCTGTTTTTTCCTGGTCCTTAAACTAAAGTTAGCATCATCAAGGCCATGTTATCATCAGTGGATGAAAATTCTCTCTTTGGGAGTCCCTTTCATTTCTGCAGGTGGCTTGCATGAAAGGATATTTTGCAGCGAGCGATGACAGGATATAAAGATGAGTTGGATGGTAGTGATTGGTTTGGAGGAAGTAAAAATCATAGAGGAATACCAGAGAAATAGATGCTGGGGCCATTTACCTGATCTTCCTAACTTAAAAGCATCCATTCCATTAATTAACAACTAAGAAATGAACATGTCCCAGTGTAGAATTCAGCATCATTTTGCACTGGCTTAGCACTTTAAATTTTACTCCCCTCATTTATCTGTCCCTTACTTTTCAGAACTATATAATTTAGTGCTTTCCTTTTCTGGTATGGAAGAAAAGGAGCTTCTTCTTAGATAACTAGTTTGAGTAGCACAACTTAGCTCAAAATCATTTGCAATTATGTTGATTGCAGCAATGTTTTAATGGTGAAAATACCGTAAATATCCTTAATGCATGTGATGGAATGCTATTGAGTGGCTAAAAGGGATGTGTCATATAAGTCTTTCTCAACTGAGTGTGCTATTGCTACCTAGGGGACATTTGGCAGTTTGGAGACTTTCTTTTTTTAATTGTATTGACTGCAGAGGAGGATGTTCTACTGGCATCTAGTGGGTAGAAGCCAGGGCTGCTGCTGACCATCCTAGAATGCAAAGCACAGCTCTCCTCCCCTGACACCAAAGCACTGTCCAGACCAAAATTTCAGTAGTGCTGCTTTTGAGAAACTCTGTATTATGTCTGCACATTGTAGTAATTATATATCCCAAATACATAATGTTGAATGAAAAAGAGGAAAGTCTTAGAATGATATGCATTATTTTCATGCTAGCTGCTAAAACAAACCAAACCCCAAATTTCAGAGAGTTAACAGCCATGGACTGCGTGCTCATGCCCCAGTCAATGGCAGTATATGGCTTTCCTACATGGGGTAATGCAAGCCTCCGGACTTCTCCTGTCTGTTTGATCCACCACCTCTTTGATCTCAGAATCCTCTGCATTCAACCATTGGATGGGGAAGAAAGAGTGGAAAAGACACATTAGCTCTTGAAAATCACAAACACAGAATTGACACAAATTACTTCCACTCATATTCCACCAGGAGAAACTAATCAAGTAACCACACATTTGATGTGAGAAAGGCTATGAAATGTTGTTAGAGGGTGAACAGCCTCTCCCTCAGCAGTACTACCACAGTTTGAGGAGGGGAAGATGGATTGCTCTGGACAGCTGCTTAGTTCTGGGAAGGGTACCCAGCACATAAGTAAATTGGTAAAGGTCTCACACATACACACACACACCCCCACACACACAATACCATGAATTATTTTTGGACATAGAAATGTATGCGGGGGCGCCTGGGTGGCTCAGTCGTTAAGAAATGTATGTGGAAAATAGAACAATTGGACTGGATTGATGAGCATAAAATTCACATCTGATGGCCATCCATGAAAGGGGGGGAACAGGAGAATAGATCTTGAGATAAGGGAGCAAGACTGTCTTCCAACATGTCTGTATTGCCTTCTTTTAGGATTGAATTACAAACACTGAATTAGTTAAGACAAGGTATTAGTAATTATGATTTCTTGAATATGTGTACATATGTACCTATATAATTTTGGACTTCTCTATCTGATTTTACCTTCGTCAAAATAAATAATGAACCAGTTGAGTAAATCAAACTTGTTTTATGTCAAATAATTTATTTTTAAATTGAAAAAATGAGATAGAACTTGTATATTATTTTAAGTCCTATGTAAAAAATGTGGTCATATAGAAAAAATTTTATAAAAGCTTTTACTTTTATATCAGTGGAGGAACATTATACAGCAATCCTTCCTATACATTCCTTTTCAGGTTTATCTACAGAACACAATACTGACATGCTCCAAGGCTTCTTGAAAAAATTCTACGTACAACATGATAATACAGTAATCCCCCCTTATCTGTGGTTTTGTTTTTTGCAGTCTCAGTTATCCACGGTCAGTGGTGTTATAGAAGCAGACGATCCTCCTTCTGATGTATAATCACAAAGTCACTAGTGGCCTAGCACTACATCACAGTGCCTGCCATTTATTTCTCTTCATCTCATCCCATAGGCATTGTAGCATCTCACATCACCACAAGAAGGATGAGTACAGCCCAATAAGACACTTTGAAAGAAAGATGACATTCACATAACATATTACAGTGTATTGTTATAGTTGTTCTATTTTATTATTAGTTATAAACTTCTCACTGTGCTGATTTATAAATTAAACTTTATCATAGGTATGTACATATAAGAAAAAACAGTGTCCATAGGGTTTGGTAGTATCCATGGTTTCAGACATTCCCTGGGGGTCTTGGTACGTATACCCCATAGATAAAGGGGATCTGTATTTCGTTGAAAATACCCTTGTTCCTCGTTTACTTCAATCTCTCTAGTAGCATCATGGTGTTTTTTTCCTGAAATATACCTGATTTTCCAAGCCATGTTGTGAATATTGGTAATATATCTTCCTTGCAAGAGATAGAAAAGCAAATTAAATACACTTTAGTATTCAAACCATGTGTATGTGTGTGTGGTTTCTATAGTAGTAGAATTAAAGGAAAATTAAATAATCAAGCTGTAGGAATTGTGAGGACACGGACCTTTCCCCTAGTTGTCTGCTTTTGAGGATGGCTGAGTGTACACGTTCTGTTGTTGAGCCTCAGGTAAAACACTCCAGGCAGAGCATCTGTGTGTCCCACTTTGAGTCAGGTATCAATAATCTTGGTTCAATCAGCCCTGGCTGGAAGGCATTGTCACTCAGTGCAAGCATGACATCAGGGACTATGCTTATGGGTTTATTGGAATGGAAAAGGTGTCAATTTTCAGAAAAGGGAGACAAATGGGTGGGCTGGGCAGGCCTTCCCACATCTCTCTCTCACTTGGTGTGATCCATGCCCCACACTATTTAGGCAGAAAGAATTCTGAGCTTTGTCATTTGATCCCCTAGTTTTCAAAATCTATGCAAATGAAAAATGTGTTTCAAAGGCTTCATGTATATTTTTCTTCCTCTTAGGATGTCACTTTGAATTAGGAATGCATGACTATGTAGTGTTAAAATGTGAACTGTATCAAGTTCATCCTTCCCCGATATTACAACACATAAGAAGTAAGGAGTAATTTAAACTCTTTGTAAACTGTGATTTTAATAAGGGAGTGAGAATAAAAATGACTAGTTTATTATGTTACATTGTCTAAGGTTTTGTATTTGGTTTTATTTTTAAAGAATATACTTTATAAGTTAATAAAGAAGGCAATTGAAAATATACCTGTGTAAACTGTAGACATAATAAACTAAAATTGTATCAGCCCAGTTATAAAGGAGCACTTAGAAATAGCTTAGCTAACTCTCCTTTTTAGGTCCTTATGCAAACCCCAAATCCTGTTGTTATTTATCACTTATTAGGAACCAAAAAGAGTCCCAAATGTTGCTTTGATGAGCAGGATGCAATGAAGTACTGTTTTAAAGGCCTTATTAAACACTTCAGTGAAATAGGAAGTCATTTATGCAGCATCGTTAATACCCCTCACTGAATTTATGATTTTCAAAGAAAAAAGTGCTCCTCTCTCATAATCTCATAAGTAAAACTTACTCTCTTTCTTGTCAAATACCAATGCATTTAAAAAGAGTCTATTTGAACTTGTATGTGCTATGCTCTGTGTTAGCATTAGGGCAAAAGGAGGAGGGAGGGAAGAAAGGGAAGGGAGGAAAGGAAGGAAGGAATCTTTGCTTTTGAATTTCTTACACAATGACATGAGACAGAAAACCAAAGTAACAGACATATAAAAGGGCCTATGATTTGAGAGGTAGAGAATGGCTTAAAAAAAAGTGCCTGAATTGAAGAAGGCATTAATAGTAAATAAAAATGTTTCAGCAAAATTATGAAAGTTTGTGTAAACCTTAATAAAAAGCTTAGAAGGAAATATCTAACATAAAAAAGTAGTTCAGCAAAAATTACTTTGTATTTAACTAAAAGCATTTTTAAATAGTTTTCTCCTACATATAATTGGGATTTTGGGGAAAGTTACACCTTCTAAAATTCATGAATTGTTTGCTATGTATTGTTATTTCCTTTAGAAAAACATTCTAATTATTGGAAAAAAGAGATTGTTTTAATGTATTTTTATATTCAAACCAAATGCGCTTAACTCAGAATTGGGGTTCCTCATTAACAAGCAGTCTTGACCTTGACTAAAACACTTAAAATATTAGGCAGTGTGGTAGCTGTATATTGTACTGCCTACCTGGTTCAAACTAGACATGTGTAATTAATGAATATATATATATATGCATTCAGTATATATATTATGTACTTGTCATATACTGGTCAACAATTCCAAAAGATTGGGATTTTTTGTTTGCTTAGTTTTGACAGAGTTTTCATTAAATTAAATAGAAAAATATGTCTCCATATTAAAGTTTCAAATATTTCAGTGAACTGGGATTTTTTATTGCTGGCATTATTTTTAGTTTGGTTATGAACATAAATGCTAAATACATAAATTTTTTGAAGTTTTCAAATTTCCCATTAGGTAACATGCAGTGTAATATTAGTTTTAGGTGTACAATATAGTGATTCAACACTTTCATACAACACCCTGTGCTCATCACAGCAAGTGCACTCTTTAATTCCCATCAATTTTTATCCATCCCCCCCCCATCCACCTCCCCTCTGGAAACCATCAGTTTGTTCTCTATAGTTAACAGTCTATTTCTTGGTTTGCCTCTCTCTCTTTTCTTTCCCATCACTCATTGGTTTTACTTCTTAGATTACACATATGAGTGAAATCATATAGTATTTGTCTCTCTCTGACTGACATGTTTCACTTAGCATTATACTCTCTAGCTCCATCCATGTCCTTGCAAATGGCAAGATTTCATCCTGTTTATGGCTGTGTCATATTCCATTGTATATATGTACCACATCTTCTTTATCCATTCATCAGTCAATGGATACTTGGCCTGCTTCCATAATTTGGCTATTGTAGATGATGCTATAATGTAGATTAGCATGCATGTATCCCTTCAATTTTTTTTTTTTTTTATTCTTTGAGTAAATACCTAGTAATGCAATTTCTGGATCTTAGGGTAGTTCTATTTTTATCTTTTTGAGGCACCTCCATACTGTTTTCCAGAGTGGCTACACCAGTTTGCATTCCCACCAGCAGTGCAAAAGCTTTCCCCTTTCTCCACATCCAAACCAACACCTGTTGTTTCTTGTGTTTTTGATTCTAGCCATTCTGATAGGTGTGAGGTGATATCTCATGGTGGTTTTGATTCATAGTTCCCTGATGATGAGTGATGTTGAACATCTTTTCACGTGTTTGCTGGCCATCTGGAAGTCTTCTTTGGAAAAAAATGTCTATTCATATCTTCTGCCCATTTTTAAGTGGATTATTTGTTTTGGGGGTGTTGAGTTTTATAAGTTCTTTATATATTTTGGATACTAACCTTTTATCTTGTATGTCATTTGCAAATACCTTCTCCTGTTCCTCAGGTGGCCTTTTAGTTCTGTTGATTGTTTCCTTCACTGTGCACAAGCTTTTATGTTTTGATGCTGTCCCAATAGTTGGATCCCAAGTCATCCAAATTTTGTAAAGGAAGAAGTAAAACTGCCACTATTTGCAGGTGACATGATACTATATAGAAAACCCTAGAGACTCCACCAAGAAACTGTTAGAACTAATAAATGAATTCAGTAAAGTTTCTAGATACAAAGTTAATATTTATAAATCTCTTGTGTTTCTATACACTAATAAGGAACTATCAAATCAAGGAAACCATCCCATTTGCACTCTCATCAGAAGACTACCGTACAGGGCACCTGGTTGGCTCAGTCAGTTAAGCATCTGCCTTCAGCTCAGGTCATGATCCCAGGGTCCTGGGATCGAGCCCTGCATCGGGCTCCTTGCTCAGCGGGAGCCTGCTTCTCCCTCTGCCTCTCCCCTCTGGCTTGTGCTCTCTCTCTCACTCACTCTCTCAAATAAATAAAATCTTTATTAAAAAAAAAAAAGACTAACATACATAGGAATAAATTTAACCAAGGAGGTAAAATACCTGTACTCTGAAAACTATAAATGCTGATGAAAGAAATGGGAGATGACACAAAAAGTGGAAAAATATTTCATGCTCATGGATTAGATGAAGCAATATTGTTAAAATGTCCATACTTCCCAAAGCAATCTATAGGTTCAATGCAATCCCTATCAAAATACCAATCTAGTTTTTCACAGAACTAGAACAAATAATCCTAAAAATAATATGGAACTTCAAAAAACCCTGAATAGCTAAACAATCTTAAGAAAGAACTGGGTGTTATATGCAAACAATGAATCATGGATCACTACATCAAAAACTAATGATGTAATGTATGGTGATTAACATAACATAATAAAAAGAAAAAACAGTAGATTTTGTCATAAAAACAGACACATTGGTCAATGGAACAGAATGAAGAGTCTAGAAATAAACCTATACATACATGGGCAATTGATTTATGACAGAGAAAGCAAGACTATACAATGGGGAAAGGAGAGTCTCTTCAATAAATGGTGTTGGAAAAACTGGACCATTATCTTATACTGTACACAAAAATCAACTCAAAAGGATTAAGACTTAAATGTAAGATCTGGGCGCCTGGGTGGCTCAGTTGGTTAAGCGACTGCCTTCGGCTCAGGTCATGATCCTGGAGTCCCGGGATCGAGTCCCGCATCGGGCTCCCTGCTCGGCAGGGAGTCTGCTTCTTCCTCTGACCCTCCTCCCTCTCATGCTCTCTGTCTCTCATTCTCTCTCTCAAATAAATAAATAAAATCTTAAAAAAAAAAAAAAGACTTAAATGTAAGATCTGCAAAACTACCAGAAGAAACATAGGTGCTAAGCTCCTTGACCTTGGCCTTACTGATGTTTTTTGGGTCTGACTTCAAGAGAAACAAAAGGAAAAAGGAAAAATAAATGGGATTATGTTAAACTAATCTGCATAATGAAGTAAATCAAGTAAACAAAAAGTCAACCTACTGAATGGGAGAAGGTATTTGTAAATCATATTATCTGATAAGGGGTTAATATCCGAAAAAGGGATCATTATTGACTCATACACTCCATAACAATAACAAAAAATCTGATTAAAAAATGAGCAGAGGATCTGAATAGACATTTTTCCAAAGTCTTACAGACGGCCTACAAGTACATGAAAAAATTTTCAACATTAGTAATCATCATGGAAATGCAAATCCAAACTACAATCAGATATCCCTTTACACTTGTCAGAATTCCTCTTGTCCAAAAGCCAAGTGTTGCAAGGATATTGAAGACAGGAAACCCTCGTGCAATGTTGGTAATATAAATTGGTACAGCCACTATGGAAAACAGTATGGTAGTTCCTCAATAAAAATTAAAAATAGGGGCGCCTGGGTGGCTCAGTAGTTAAGCGTCTGCCTTCGGCTCAGGTCATGATCCCAGGGTCCTGGGAGTGAGCCCCACATCGGGCTCCCTGCTGAGCAGGGAGCCTGCTTCTCCCTTTCCCTTTGCCTGCTGTTTCCCCTGCTTGTACACACTCTTTCTCCGTCAAAAATAAATAAAATCTTTAAAAAAAAATTAAATATAGAAGTACCATGTGATCCAGGTATCTTTACAGTGTGTATCTAAAAGAAATGAAATCCGTATCTCAGAGATAATTGCACACCCATGTTTATTACAGCATTATTCACAATAGCTAAGATAAGGAAACAACCTTAAGTGTCCATCAATGGATGACTGGATAAAGAAGACCTAGTGTGTGTGTACATGATGGAATATTACTTAGCCGTAAAAAAGAATGAAATTTTACCACTTGTGGCAATGGGAATAGGCCTTAAGGGTATTATACTAAGTGAAATAAGTCAGAGAAAGATAAATACTGCATGATTTCAGTTATATGTGGAATTTACAGAACAAATCAAACTAATAAGCAAAACAGAACAGATCCCATATTCACAGAGAACAGATTGCCAGAGGGATTGCCCGAGTGGAAGGGGATTAGTGTGGATGGGAGCAGGGGGCAAGGGGTGAAGGGATCTAAGAAATGCAAACTTCCAGGGCTGCTGGGTGGCTCAGTCAGTTAAGCGTCCTACTCTTGATCTCAGCTCAGGTCTTGATCTCAGGGTCCTGAGTTCAAGCCCCACATTGGGCTCCATGTTGGACATGGAGCCTCCTTACCAAAAAAAAAAAAAAAAAAAAAGAAGAAGAAATGAAAAAAGAAATACAAATTTCCATCTCTAAAATAAATAAATCATGGGGGTGTAATGTACAACACAGGGAATATAGTCAGTAATAGAGGCGGTAATCTTACAACAATGTTGTAAGGTGACAGTAACTAGACTTATTGTAACAATTTTGCATACCAATGTCCAGTTACTATGTTGTACACCTGAAATTAATATAATATTGTATAGCAATTATACTTCAATGAGTAATAAAAGAAATGCCTATTTCTTGAATGCATATAAGAATAGCATTTACTAGGCTGCCCCATATATTAATTCAGTCAAACCATATGACTTAAAATAGCTCCCTATAGTATCAATTATATTCAGGACAGGATGGGAGACTGCTGCTTGCTTTGAAAATAAAAACAAACAGAAACTTGGCTCCAATTCCATCGTGTAGGAGAGCACAGACTTGCAGTGAGTCACGGCTATGTTAAATCAGGCACTTGTATTCATCTAATGAATCCATTGCCCCTGGCAGGGGCCAGCATGCTGCCCAGATCTCCAAGTGCTGACTTCTTTGTTATTAAGGCAACAGTCTTAGAATCCTTGTAATGAAAATTTGAACAAAATTCCAAAGCCCTCTAATCATCCCGGAGTTGACAGATGTACTGATATAACACATGCTAGTCTGGAGCCCCAGGTATGAGCTCCTCAGTTATGGCAGATTACATTAGTGGGGTTTGAAACCATTTGTGTTAAGTGAGCCCCACATTTTGACGACTAGTACTAAATAATTATTTTAAAGGTAAATGTCAGTGTTTGTGTAATTATTGAGGGTCATTTGTTTTGAAAACCTCAAATCACAGAGCCTTATCTTAGCTATTGCATTCATACATCCAGGGCTCTAATTTTGACCTCACTGATGGTAAGGTTTACTCCACCTTATCCTGTAAATTAATAACAAATTAGCCTTGCTAAAAATATATTTTTCTCGTCTCTCCTTTTGCTCGTAAGTCTTCAGCATATGTCTCCCATGCATGTAATCTAGTTCAGACTCCCTGATCCCTCAGGCCACCTTGGATCCCACCTCATCTCTTACCACTCCAGCAAGACAAGCTTTCAACATATTTTCAACGAAGTCCTTTTAAAGCTGTCACGTTACAGTTAGTGCTGAATTGGTGGTAGTTAATGTCAGTATAAATATGAAGTATATAACAGTAAAAATATTTAGTCAAACGTGAACAGAGAATTCTCTAGGATGTACTGCCTACCTGTGTGACCTTGAGCTAATCATATACATTCTGAGCTTCCCTGGCTTTCTTTAATGGTGCGATTACATTGGATGATTTCAAACACATTCTTCAAGATCTTTGAAAAAAACTTCAGTAATCGCACTGCTTATCTAATTTGTGTTTGTTTTGTATTCTCTTATATATACTTGAATATGTGAATCCATATACAATCACTAAATTAGCATAATGAGATTCATCTTCTGGCACTGGTGTTAAGTTGGAGAATTTTTGCTATTGATGGACAGAGCTGTGGTATTGTGAGGCAGTATTTCTTATTATATTGCTTTTGTTGGAGTCAGTGAGTAGTGTAATCCTGAAAGCAAAATAAAACATGGAGCTAAACAAATTGCCTCTCATATTTACAGAGGGCAGGCATGCATATTACTTCACATTATGCATAACTGAAGTTGTAAAATACTGCTGTAGCGTTTTGATGATTCAACAGTTAGGGTGTGTCGTTGATCAGAGAGCTGGTGTTGACAGAGCATACCACAGTAGAACATATGCTAATTGCACATGGCTTCATACGAGCTCTTAAAAAGAGAGGAATGTGAAACTTGTCGGATCCGCTATCAGAAGTTGAAAATTCTGGGTTGTGGAAAGGGATATGATTTGATATTTGAACTCAAGAAATGGAGGAGATTAGTTAGAGATACAGCAATATTTGCAAGGTCCGTATGACCTTTACATAGCATGATCTACTGAAACCTGTTTTTCCAAATGTTTATATGTACGCACACTGACATTTAAACTGGAAACAATGGGATATAAATCCTCTCATTAAGAAGGTGCCACTGAGGGGCGCCTGGGTGGCTCAGTTGGTTAAGCGACTGCCTTCAGCTCAGGTCATGATCCTGGAGTCCCGGGATCGAGTCCCGCATCGGGCTCCCTGCTCGGTAGAGAGTCTGCTTCTCCCTGTGACCCTCCTTCCTCTCATGTTCTCTGTCTCTCATTGTCTCTCTCGCAAATAAATAAAATCTAAAGAAAAAAAAAATTTTAAAAAAAAAAAAGAAAAAAAAAAAAAAAAAGAAGGTGCCACTGACTGATTATTATTCTTGAAGAAGTGTTGTCCTTTTTCTTGCATGATAAATGCTTCTTTTTTAAAAAAAATTCTCCTGCTATTTATAAAAATGCATTATTCTGAGATTCTAACCAAAGTTAGAAGTATCATATTGGAACTTTAATTTAGACAAGTTCAAAACATGTCAGAACATGGTCACTGTTGGATGTTTCATTGTTGTTCAGAGCTCTGCTGTGGGGTAGGCCTGGATTGAAGGGATGATTGCAACCCGTTATCTTTATTACTTATTACCATCTCTGGGTAATGCTTAAAGGTGGGAGATACCGGTACAGCAGTTTAGAATGTGCAATCAGTCAATCATTCAAGAAGTGTTTAGAGAGTGTCACATACCTTACTTTGTGTTAGGAATACACTGGTGAACAAGACAATTTTTTACCTTGATGGTGATTAAGATCCACAGGTTTTTAATTATTTCTGGATTTGTCAATTTTTCAACGGCATACCGAAAGGCCCCAAAACTGCCAGTATCCAGGAGCATCTGTGTGGCTCAGTCAGTTAAGCATCTGCCTTCGGCTCTGGTCATGATCCCAGGGTCCTGGGATCGAGCCCCACATCGGGCTCCCTGCTCGGCAGGAAGCCTGCTTCTCCCTCTTCCTCTGCCCCCTGCTCATGCTTGCTTGCTCTCTATCTCAAATAAATAACAATTTAAAAGCCTAAAACAAAACAAAACAAACAAACAAAAAAACTTGCCAATATCCACAACTTGTCTCCAATCTCTTTCCTTGCTTGTTTTTGCATTCCTAAAGTCCATTGTCCACCTTTTGTAGGAATTTCAACTTTTACACTCACTCAGAGTCTAACACCTTTAAAATCCAAAGCAACCTTAATTACTACCCCACATTCCCAATTAAGATAAGTCTGAGTCGTCCTCATCACTGTATTTTGCTTTAGCACTAACTAATTTGGTAAAACCATCTGTGGTAAACCCTCAAATGGTGTCATAAAAAGATCACTTCTAATTGTTTCCATTATATTTTTCTCACCTTATACAGTCGCTGTTCTTCCTTTTGTCTTTTCTCACAGACATGATTTGACCCATATGGTTTCAGTTCTTCCCTAGACCACCGTGGAGACGCAGATCATGCATGGCTCCACCTCTAATTACAGTCTGCTTGTGTTGGTTCTCATTTTAATGTCATGGTCATAAGTAGAGATCCTAATATAGGGCAAAAATTGCAGTCATTTCCCCCACAGTAAGTGTAGTTTCAACCTTGACCCTTAAAAAAGATTCTACCTTGAAACACTCTCAGTAGGTTGATGACTTACTTCAACTTTATGAGAGACGTATGGGAGAGAGAGAGAGAGAGAAAGAGGTAATTGCTCACAGTATTTAGTACTGACAAATATTAGGTATTTCATGAGCATTTTTTTCAGTTTTAGGTAAAAATAGGAATCGTGAATTCTTTAGACCTTCAATAGTTATTTGTGTGTAAAATATTAAATAATAAGCAATACTAATAGTAAAATGAGATTAATTTTTTGGAGAAGTCCTTGGTACTTTTGATATTAAAAAAGAAAAAAATATGTATAAAGTAACTTTTACACTATGAAAATATTAGAATTACAACTTAATATTGGTAGTGCATTCAATACAATATTATATATTTACTTCATATTCAATAAATGTTCACTGACAGTAATTGCTATAATTTCTTTTTTAGATTTTTTTAAAAGATTTATTTATTTGAGAGAGAGAGAGTTTGCAAGTGGGGGGAGGGGCAGAAGGAGAGGGAGAGATTAAATCCTCAAGCAGACTCCCTGATGATCGGGGAGCCCTAGACAGGATTCGATCCCAGGACCCTGAGATCATGACCTGAGCTGAAACCAAGAGCAGGTCACCCAACCACCTGAGCCATCCAGGCACCCCTCTTTTTTAGATCTTTGAGAAAAGAGGATTAGCATTAAAATATTGTCATAAGTGACACCTTTTTAAGATACTTGGAATATTAAAGTAATAAATTAATCTTAGTTTGGGTGGCAAAAGTCCTTTGTTTTTTAACCCCAGATATTAAAAATTTGAAAAGTTTTTTTTTATAATAAATATAGCCAAGATTCTATTCATGTATTTTTAGTGGCTATCTATAATTTATGTAGTAAAAGAATGCAGTGGTATCATATTGATCCTTTCTGCTCAAGCTAATAGTTTATTTAGCTGCTCCCATTGGAATTACTGTTGTTTATGTATCATTCCCTTATTTTTGCTTTCATTTGCTATCTTTTACTGAAGACCACTTATTGACCATATGATTAGATACACTTGGCATGTGTTACACATTTCTCTAGGTGAGAACAAGCTTAATGGTGTGCCTTTTGCTGCTAGTCACTTTCTTCCCAGGTGCCTAAGCTGTCTTTTAAGCCTCACCATTGTCTGGGAGTCAGTGTACTTTCCCTCTATTGGGAGGGGGTTGATTGTAATAGCCTCAATGTATTGCAGAAGCAGAAGGACCCACTGGGGCAATCCAGACCAGGTTGGGCAGAGAATTTGGATACAGTGTGCACTTCCTGTCCTCAGCCTTGGTGATTCTCTTCTGCTGTGCGTGTAGGTAGAGTGGTGTGGGGTTGTCATTCTTTCTCAATTTTGTTTCCTGTTCTCTTGCTGGAGGATAAACCCTGAACCTTAATTTACTCAGATCTACCACTCTGTCACTCAAAAGCCAGTTTGGGCTTAAAACAAAACAAAACAAAACAGACCATTTACATTTGCTTGATATTTTCAACCCTTGTACAATAATATTTTCTTTCTCTCAACACCTGCTAATGATGTCTGAAACAATGAGAACCAGAAAACAGGAATAAAAAGGCAAACGAAAAACATAAGCATTATTGCACCAGAGACAGAAACCAAGTATAGTGTTGAACAGGGCAGGATAGAGAAAGCATAGCCCCCTTCAGTCACCTGTAGTTACTATCCATTTTGGGGATGATTATAAAGCTATCATAAAGAAAGTCTTATGGAGCCAGCTCATTTATACATGTATATAAAACAAACTCTCAGCAGCCCCAAGGTATATTTCCTGAGACATTTGCAAATCTCCAAATTTGCAAATACCACTAAACCATATAATTCCACTCATAAAATGCAGTGAAGTATAACTGAACAATTACAGACCCCTATCAGATCCTTAATGATTGTATAAACTCAAGTCATTTATAAAGGTATTAAAGTCTGTCACTAAACACACACACACTATATTATATCACCCCCATATAATTTTTAACCATGAACTCACCTGAATTCAAAACTCTGACAGCTCAGCCATAAAAAAGAATGAGGCCTTGCCATTTGTGACAACATGGATGGACCTAGGGGATATTGTGCTAAGTGAAATAAGTCAGAGAAAGACAAATACCATATGATTCCACTTATATGTGGAATCTAAAAAATAAAACAGATGAACAAACAAAAAGCAGAACCAGACCTATAAATACAGAGAACAAACTGAAGGTTGCTAGAGGGGAGGGGTGGGGGGTGAGCAAAAAGGGTGAAGAGAATGGGAGATACAGGCTTCTAATTATGGAATGAGTAAGTCATGGGAACAAAAGATACAGTCAATAGTACTGTAATAGTGTTGCATGGTGAGAGATGGGAGCTACACTTGAGGAAATCAGAGCATAAAGTATAGAGTTGTTGAACTGCTGTGTTGTATACCTGAAACTAATGTAACATTGTGTGTGGACTACATTTCATGAAAAGAAAAGAAAAGAAAAGAAAGAGAGAAAGAAAGAAAGAGAGAAAGAAAGAGAGAAAGAAGAAAGAAAGAAAGAGAAAGAAAGAAAGAAAGAAAAGAAAGAAAGAAAGAGAAAGAAAGAAAGAAAAAGAAAGAAAGAAAGAAAGAAAGAAAGAAAGAAAGAAAGAAAGAAAGAAAGAAAGAAAGAAAGAAAGAAAGAAAGAAAGAAAGAAAAGAAAAGAAAAGAAAAGAAAACTATGACAGATGAATAATGGAATAGTTGCTCTGTAATACGTGCCTGGCATATATTCTCTGCAATACCAGGCTTTTTGTCTGTGCTTTACAAATTGTTTCTTATTACTCCTTCTTACTTGTTGAGCTGTTTCCTCTCAAGTAGAAATGCTCAAGTAACAGTCTGGTCCTACATGCTTATTATTATAGAACTAAAAATGCTTCCTAATGTTCTCTGTTCAGCTCATGCTCAGTTATGGTTGCCCCCCTGGCTGAACTAGTACCTCTCTGTCCTGTCACTAAATGAAAATATATCCCCAAGACATTGTTTTTCTCCTCAAGTCTGCCTTCATTATGTATTTGTTGACTCTATCTTATTTCAAGTTAACTACCCATCACTTTTTGTTAAACCTCTGACTCCTACTTGATGAGGTATTGAACATTGTACTTAATGAGATAGTTTTGTAGGGTTTCTTTCTTCTTTAAGTTTTCTCTGGAGAACATAATGGGGTTGAATCACTTCAAGAAACAAAACATGGTACTTTTAATAACCCCAAACTTTACTGGTCCAAGAATCATTTCTTCCATAAAACACTTTACTTGTGTATCTTTCTATTGTCAACATTATCAACTATCTTTGGGGTAAGCAGAGGTTGGAGAGATAGCAGAGAGATGAATGGTGGTGTATTTGTCTTGAAGGAGGGAAGTTTCCTTCAAATTAAGGGATCACTGACTATACAAATATAAGGGGCCATCTAGGCTGCTTTGAGAAAGAGAAGGCTGGAGGGGTCATTTTGAATCCCTCACTAGACTAAGTGACTTATGTATGTGTCTCAGTAAAATAGCAATATTCTAGATGTAGTGGAGCTTTGATATTTCTTGATGTTTTGATGTTTCTCAAGAATAGTCAGACTCATTAGTATTAAACCCTTAATGTCAAGGGTATTTATATCTGGGAAAAAAGTGACTAATTGGGTTGCTTATAAAGCAGTAATATTTATTACTGAAAAGACCTGTCAATATCATGTTTTATATTTATTTTATGTTAAAAGCTATGTTGCTGATTAAGCTTATACTAAGTTCAGGAGTTTTAAGTGAGAATTCCATTAGTATGGAATCTTAGGACTTGAAAGAATTTTTATTAAATATCCTAGAATGTATGATATAGAAATTGAGAGATTTAGGTGCTTTTTTGAACCCATATTGGTATTTTAAGTTATTTTATGTCATGAATTTACATTTGGCAAAACTGAGTCTTCAAATGAGATATTAGAATTTGATGTAGCTCTGTTGATGTGGAATTTGTCTTTAAATTAACAATAACTTACTTGATCCTCTTTTGCTGAAGTGCCCTGGGATTTCAACTAAAATGCAAAATGAAGAAGTAAGAATTATTAACTCATTCTCAGCAGCTTTATGTAGATAAATTCACAAGGGGCCTATGGAATAATATATGTTAGTTTTATTTTCTGTTGTGGCAAAGAATAAAAAGTAGTCCTTTGCCAGCCTCTAATAAGTATTATAATTTATTTTTCTGAAATGGCATCTTTTGAAGCATGCTTAGAAATCCTTCCGGGTTCCTAGTATGAGCCCCAGGGTGGATTGAATTCATCTTGTGCACTTGTGACAGTGAGGATTTAGGCAAAAATCAGAAAAACAGTTGGTATATAAATAGACTTGCCCAGTCTACGATAGATTCTCTGGGGAAAATAGAAAACCTCTAGACCTAGCCTAGAGGCTTCCTAAAGCCTCAGGTCCGTGATACATCAAATGAGTACACCGTCCTGGTTATCACACTGAGAATATGTTATTCTCACCAAGCATCACTTCCTTCCCATTTTCTACATAACTTTTCCGTATTCCATGTTTGCCCTTCTCACTTTTCTAGACCTATGTGGCCACAAGCTCCTGTGTGTCCATAATGTAGGCATACGTTTTAATTGAATGCATTATGAATTTGTTGTCAAAGTAATTATGATTACTTCTCCGTAATGAAATACCAAACCCATCCTGCCCCCATGAAGCCTAGCCCTCACAACCTATGACCATAAGGAAAAAAAAGCTTGCTCCTTTCTTCTAGTGCTAACTAATTTAAAATTGATTACTTTGCGGGCGCCTGGGTGGCTCAGTTGGTTAAGCGACTGCCTTCGGCTCAGGTCACGATCCTGGAGTCCCGGGATCGAGTCCCGCATCGGGCTCCCTGCTCGGCGGGGGGTCTGCTTCTCCCTCTGACCCTCCCCCCTCTCATGTGCTCTCTCTCTCATTCTCTGTCAAATAAATAAATAAAATCTTTAAAAAAATTGATTACTTTGCGCATGTTCTTTAATCAGTATACATAAAGGAATTTTCTTATCTTTACAAAAATGCATACATTCAAGATTCACAATGAAGGGAAATATTCTACATGGGAAGAACAGGGTAGACCCCTCAGCTTTGACTCTGATTCCATTGATTTTACTTTGTTCTTAGGTGTATTTTACTGTTTGTTGGTTGAACACTCTAACCCTAGAGTAACTAGGACCTTGTCTTGCCCCTTAATGTTGTGTGTGATCACAGTTATGCCCTGGTCAAAATTCTTAGATACAACTTTACCATAGGCAGTAAAAATTGAAAACTACATAAATAAGGAAATAACAATGAACTGGATGAATTTGCTAATGAACTACCACTTACCTTGAAGGTCTTAAAATCCCATCGTTCCTAACTCATGACAGGCTGTCCTGAGGTGACTGTCATTCTGGCATCATGTTTATCATCTGGCCCCTTAAAAGATGCAAGTCTCACTTCCTGTCAGACTTCTGATATTTGGTTCTTCTTTTTAGACTTATCTAGCAGGGGTGGGACCTTATTCATGGACCAAATGGTGCATTTCTGCCAGGAAAAAAAGACCTGTACTTTGGCAATTTGTTCTAGCAGAATAAGTTTCAACAGTTTTATATCAATATCTGTATCTGTATGTATCTATCTATCTATCTGTCTATCTACATACCAGCCAAAGGCTGTAATATCTTCATGGTTCCTTCAAAAACCATGCTAAATATTGATGTTCTTTGGCCTGTTAGAGGCAAGGTCCAAGTGTAGACTGTCGAATGTATTTTTTTTTTTTTTTTTTTTTTTTTTTTTTTTTTTAAAGATTTTATTTATTTATTTGAGACAGAGAATGAGAGACAGAGAGCATGAGAGGGAGGAGGGTCAGAGGGAGAAGCAGACTCCCTGCCAAGCAGGGAGCCCGATGCGGGACTCGATCCCGGGACTCCAGGATCATGACCTGAGCCGAAGGCAGTCGCTCAACCAACTGAGCCACCCAGGCGCCCGTGTCGAATGTATTTTAATATATTTTTTTCACTTGACAGATTAGGCTTGAGAGAAGATGTTAATGTAAGATTATTTGTATATGCACTTTTCATCTCACGTGTTGGTGCAAGTTATTAAACAAAAGAAAATTAGGACTTTAATGTAGTTTTGAATTGTAAGTACTTTACAAGTCAGTTTCCTTTTCTCAGAAATCCCTGTTTCCCAGAGATACATACTGATATGTATCTTACTACTTTGGGGTCATAAATTAAATTTAACTTTGTAAACAGCTTCTCATAAGGTTATGTTGCTATTATTATTGTGCTGATATTCTATCACTTGGTTTCATATTCATCTCTTTTTTTGTTTGTGCATTTTTATTTGGTGATGTTTATATCAGTATTCTAAAACTTAATTTTAGAGACATTGGATATCACTCACTTGGATGCCATTAGTTTATTATAAAAGAGAGAGATGCAAATTATTTACATGATGAAAGATTTCACAACTTCACTGGAATGGACAGCTTCGCTTGATGCGATTTCTGTAATGATTTATTTCAGTCTACATACTTTCCGGGAATGTTACCATCTCTAAATAAGAAATGATCCTTGTCATCTAGAACTACTTTGGTGCCTCCATATTCTGAGAGAAGGACTTGATCTCCAGCTCTCACACTAACTGGTTGAATCTCTCTTCACCCTTCCCTTTAGAGCCCGATCTAACAGCTACTATTGTTGCTTGCAATACTTTTCCTTGAGATTTTTCTGGAAGCATAATACCTCCTTTGGTTGCAGTTTCAGCTGCCCTCCTTTCAACTCAAAGTCAGTCAAAGTGGGGAAGAAACTATGTAAACACCTGTCCTGGCATGATTCTGGCTTCCGCAGTCAGTTCTCTACTCTGAAGCTACAACCCCCGCTCCAAGGAGACCCGCAGTCTGACCCCAGGGGCCATGTGAATGTGCGACTATACTCATCTTTTTATTCATCTTTTTATAAATGTCTGATTAGTATTCTATAATAATAGTATTATGAATGGTGCCCTGAAGTCTAACCCTTTGCTTAAAGGGCTAAAAAACATATATAAATTAAAATCAAACTAGCAACAAAGGAAAAGAATAAATTCATAGAAAACAAGATTTTGTAGCTTAAAATCAATTAGCTCAAAATCTATGCTCAAATAATAAAAAGAAGCGGTTTTCTATAGAATGAAAAAAATAATTTTCTGACTAGGGTAAGGTCACTTGTGAATCTGAAACGATGCATATTGATAAGGCATTACATTTGAAAGACAAGTCTCCAGTTTTGCTTCTAACAAAGAAAGCAAGTATATACTAAACATACAGGATCTTTATGAGGAATGAATAAAGAATTTTCAAAAGGGCATGGTAAACACACAGATTAGTTCTTAAGGATAGGTCATGTCCACCTGTTTTCTTATTTAAAGAGAGCTATTTTATTTATGTTATGATGAAATAAGTCCCACAAACAAAATGACTGAGAGTACGTAACCTTTTACCATACTTGCTCGTAGAATTGCCATAACAGTGGTGTAGGCATCCCCTTTGTTTTGCGTCCTTATCAACTAGCTATCGACATGTTTAGAATTTTCTCAGTTTGATGAGTGTGAAATTATATCTCCTATTAATTCCCTTTTTTATGATACTAGATCTTTTGCATTCATTAGCCCTTGTATTTGCTCTTCTTTGTATTTCCTGTTCTTTTCCTCTGCCAGTATTTTGATTGAGTTATGGCTCTAGTTATTTCCTTCTATGTATTCTTTTAAAATAGTAAAGTTTTTGTACAACACCCAGTGCTAATGGATCGTGGATCACTGCATCAAAAACTGGTGATGTATTGTACAGTGACTAACATAACATAATAAAAAAAAATAGTAAAGTTTTACTCTTCTACTCTTAGGTATCTTAATAAATCTGGAAGTCACTCTTAGTGATTTTTTACCCATAGATTTTTTTTTATTGAAGAAGCAATTCTCCTAACATAATTTTAAAATGTCTGTCTCTTCCCTACTTACATATCTACCTCTATTGTGTATCAAGATTAATATATACATATGTATTCCTGGGCATCCTATTCTGTTATGTGCTTCATTTGCCAATTCATGTGTCAATACCATACATCCCTATTAATGTAGATGTGTCATTAGCCAAGCTTGACATGTGGTAAGACAGAGCACCCTATCTTGTTCTTCACAATTTTCTTAGATAGCCTTAGTCATCCAAGTACATGTGAATTAGAGGCAAAATTGATAAAAGCCCCCATTTTAAAAAAGTGTTGGTCTATTTATCAGGATTATATTAACTTAATTTGGGAGAAGTGGCATCTTAAGTTTGTTTTTTTAATTGTAATTTTGCCTTATTCCATCGCTTGCTCTTAACAGTAATAAAAACTGTTTAAACACTTTCCATCTTGCTGAAATATATCCTTCAGTAATTCTTTCAGAGAATATATGGAGGTAATAATCTTTCTTAGTCCTTGTCTGAAAATATTATGAATAATAGTTGCGGTTCAAATTGTAGTCAGCGCATTTTTTTCTTGTTACTCTTTTGGGTGTATTATTTTCTATTCTTATTTTCAGGCACAAAGTCACAGCTGATTAGATCTTTTGCAGTCTGATAGTCATTCCCTTAGATATAACCTGCTTTTTCCTAATATAAGTCTTCAGATGTGTTCCTTTATCATGATGTTCTGCAGGTTTTCTACAACATATCTGGGTGTAAATTTATCTTTTTCCTACTTGGTATTCATAGTGCACTTAGAATTGAGTACTCTTGTCTATCTTTAGTTCTGTAAAATTATCAGGTATTATTTTTAAATTTTGTTTTTCTGCAATTCCACACACAAGTCCCTTCTTTAGGAATTCTTACAGTTGGATATTAGTGACTATCTTTCGCATCTTTTGAATTCTCTCTTTTAAAATTGATTCACTTCCCCGGGTTCTGTTCTGGATGAGTTCTTCATTATTATCCTTCTAGTTCACTAATTTTATCTTTTGTGCAATCTAGATATTCTATCATGTTTAATTTTTTAATTGATTCATTTACTACGTTTGCCATTTCCAGTATTTGTAGTCAGTTTTTTCCTCATAGATACCAAATTCTGTCATGCACTTTCTCCCTGCTTTTATTTTATAACTCCAAATTCTTTTTTATTGGATTTTCTCTTTTACTTTTATTACTGAAAATTCTC
The DNA here is from genome assembly GCF_029215605.1 of Mirounga angustirostris. Taxonomy (NCBI): domain Eukaryota; kingdom Metazoa; phylum Chordata; class Mammalia; order Carnivora; family Phocidae; genus Mirounga; species Mirounga angustirostris. The sequence continues at coordinate 28,723,897 of NW_026991719.1, read as the reverse complement.
AACATATCCTTTTAAATTGTTTTGCAGACATTTCTGTGAGAATAATTTTATCTCAACTGAATCCATGGTTCCATCATTGTGCTGGTGGTGGTGATGAATTTCTGCCTTTTTTAGGCTTGTATTTGATTACAGGTTTCTGGAGCCTTTCAAGTTAATACATTTGCGTCATTGTTTTTGTAATTTCTTTTCCTCTCTTTATTCCTCCCTTTATGAAGACAGATGCTGTCCTCGTCTGTGCCATGGAATAGATAACGTACTGGCATATTGGGGTGTCTGCTTTGTGGTAATAATTAAAGTTATTGAGGACTCAGTGCTCAAGTCCGTTTATTTGGGGTTTTTTCCTGCCATCACGGTGTGTCTTTTTTTCTTCCCATATCTCTAGTTTAATAGTTTTCTATAAAGATAGAGCCTCGGGCGGCAGGTCAGCAAAATTTTCAAGTAATTTCTCCTTTCAAGAATGATTACTGGGTAGACCTTTACTTTAACTTGTGACTTCAAGCGGTGATCTTAACTCTGGTTCTTCTCTCATATGTGGACTCTTAGTGAAGGAGCCTAAATGCAGCGACACTGTCAGTCAGGGGAAAAGAACCTTTTAGGACTGCAGCTACAATGTCTGATCCACAGCGGTGCCAAGCTCGTGTCTAAGCCCTGCTGTGTTACTGCGTGAGTTTTTTTTTTTTTCTCTTTTTATATTTTCTCGATCAGTGCTCTGTATTTTAAACAGGTGATATGTATCAGGGCATGAAATTTTCATGCCATCTCAGTTATAGAGGTTTCAACGTTTTCTATTTAATCAACTGGTATTCATTAACTTCACAAAGTCAAAATTAAAATCCACAGTCAGACATATACTAGTAATAATTTTTTAAAAAGATTTATTTCTTTATTGGAGAGAGAGAGAGACCATGCACATTGGAAGGAGGGGCAGAGGGAAGGAGAGAGAGAGATTCTCAGCCTCCCCGCTGTGCGAGGAGCCCGACGCAGGGCTTGATCGCGGGACCCTGAGATCATGGCCTGAGCCAAAATCAAGAGTCAGGCACTTAATCAGCTGAGCCACCCAAGCGCCCCTATACTAGTAATATGTTCATAGGAGATAAACCAGCTTATTATGTTTTACAAGACAATATATGCGTATTGTTCTGACATACTAAAATTAACATAAAGGTTTCTGTTTTGTCTCTATCTTCTCTATCCAAAAGAATAGAATCCAAATTTAAAAGTGTTTGATAATTTGGCAGGAATTGGAGTTAATACAGATAAACCTGGATTAAATGATTCTCCTCTGTGCTGTTTTTCTGTATCTACATGACCCTCTAGAATACAGGCTGTAGAGGGCCAGGACTGGTGTTGTAACTGTGTGGTTTGTTATTGTTGTAATTTTCTATTATATGCCTGTCACTTAACATGACAACTGACATTTAAGCCCACAAATATTAATTGAAGGAATGAACATTGAGGGGGCTCGCAGGCATAGACACAATTTGTGTCTGGAGATGCTGTGAAGGCTCTCATCAGCAAAACAGATGGGCAATAAGTATCTTTTTAAAATATCTGTGTATATAAAGTGATCAGCACAGAAAAACAGAATAGATTCTCTAAGAATATGTAACAGTAAAATAATCCCATTTCATTTTTAACAGGCTTTATTATGCTAATACCAAACATTTTCTTAATTCAGTAAGTCATTTGATGAATTTCCTAATAATACTGATATAAATATAATAGAAAGTGTTGATATAATATTTTGCATTTTCAAACAGTAATGATGATGTCTTCAAGAACTACCTACCCGATGCAGGATTCATTACTTCTCTCTAGTCAATTTCCTGCTTTTAATTCTTTGGTGGTGTTATGAAAAGACCCAGTTTGAAGGTTTTTCAGTAGGACAATGACGTTGTCTATGTTATTGAAAAGTAACTGATAAAAGAATGTGAAGATGCATTCCTGTTCAGTCTTAGGGTTTGGGCATTGTCTCACTGTTTCTTGAAGAACAAGAAAAATAGCATGTTAGGAAAGCAAAATTTTTGTTGCTTTAAAAAGTATTTGCCCAGTACACTCCTTCATAGGAGTATGGCCAAACCCAGAATACTAACATCAAGTACTGGTGAGGATGTGGAACAATAGGAATTCTCATTCCTTCCTGGTGGGCATACAAAGTACAGCCACTTTGGAAGACAGTTTGTCGGCTTCTTAATAAACAAAGCATACTTGTATTAAAAAAAAAAAAAATTCTTACCATATGAGCCAGCAATTGTACTCCATGATCGTTACCCAAATGAGTTGAAAACCTGTCCACAGAAAAACCTGCCCACAAATGTTTATAGCAGCTTTATTCATAATTGCCAAAGCTTTAAGCAACCAAATTGTCCTTCAGTTGGTCGATAGATTAATAAACTGAGTCCATCCAGACAACGGGAATGTTATTCATCACTAAAAAGATGTGAGCTATTAAGCCACAAAAAGACCTGGAGGAAACCTAAATGCATATTACTAAGTGTAAGAAGCCAGTCTGAAAAGACTACATACCGTCTGAGTCCAACCAAATGACATTCTGAAAACAGCAAAACTGTGGAAACAATAAAAGGATAAGTGGTTGCCAGGGTTTGGAGGGAGGGATGAATATGTGGAGCACAGAGGAATTTTAGGGCAGTGAATCTACTCTATGATACTGTAATGGTGGATATGTATCATTATACTCTTGTCAAAATCCATAGGATGGACAACACCAGGAAGAAACCCTAATGTAAACTATGGACTGTGGGTGATCCTATATCATTATAGGTTTATCCCTTTTAACAGTTGTACAGCTCCATCGTGGGATGTTGATAGTGGGGTAAGCTGTGCTGTGTGGGGACAAGGGGTATATGGGAAATCTCTGTACACTCTTCTCAATCTTTCTGTGAGCCTAAAGCAACTGTAGAAAATAGAGTCTACTTAAAAAAAATATTTGCCAGCACAAAACATGTTGTTTTAAGCCCAGTTTTAAAACATGCACAGTATAGTAGCCTATGCTCATGAGTGTACAATAACTCCTTTGAAACTGCTTGTCTTCAAACATGTATATTAAAATAAGACTTGTCCATATAATAGGTATTTTCTTTTCCCCTTCTGCATATATTTAATATGATAATTAATTCAACCTGGTATTATTCTGGCTGCTATTCAAAGCCTCATACATGTTTGTTAATTTGTCACTTGTTCCTTATACAACATCTTGGTTATTTAATAAGCAGTCACAAAAGTCAAGAGAGTCCTGCCCCAGCATGAGTCTTAATTGAATATGTACTACATAATAGAATTAAATTCCGAACAAGCTGTCAATGGCAGATGATCCTTTGGTTATGAGCAAAACTTCAGTGGGAGTGACGGTATAAAGCTGATGGAGTAATGGCAGCAAAGGGCCTTGGAATAGCAGATGATATGATCATACAAGGGTTTTAAGGACACCCCAGGCTGACATGGAGAGAGGCATCTCTGGGACCAAGTGCTGTCATTGATTTGTGAGTCATTTCACTAGAAAAAAACATGAAGATTTTTCCTTAAAGGTTTCTAGCATCTTCTTCCAATGTCTTTGGGAAATCTTTGAAATTCTGTCTCTAAACAAATGAGGAAGAGAATGATGTTGGAAGATGATATCAAAATGCTCAATGTATTTTCTTGTGTTTGATCAAAACTGTTACTACTAGCAGAACTTTGGGTGGTGGTGTTGATCAGTTTTTTGGTGCAGGTAGTTCTCAGGTGACTGTGTGATCACAGATTTAAACATTTACAATATGCTTCCAAACTGGAACATTTTGATGTGGTCATATCTATGAAATAAATGACATTGTGTAAAACATTGCAGCAGATCTCTTAGAGCGACATGACAGGATGACAGTATAGTTACTCACAGTTCAGACTACCACAATATAGGATGTAATGAGCCATAATGCCATTATTTTTCACTTTAGAATTTTAATGTTGTGTTTTGTACAGTTCTTAAAATATCATGCATAAAACATTGTGCTGAAACAATAGTGAGTTGTATATTCATAATGTCATTAGAAGCCAACAGTCTAATAACCGTAGGAAACAATGGAAAATTTTCCTCGGACTCTTTTGGAAACCGGTAACAAAAAGACCTGCTGCGTGAATGATCCCCTGTCTGAAAGGCATTCTGGCTAGATCTGTAGATACTATAGTTTGATCCTTTGTTCTGCTGGGAATCTCCATAAATGCAACTGGAGGGAGGAGGACATTTGAAGCTATGGCATCTTTCATTATAGGGTGATTCTGTTTTACTCATCCTCTGTACCCACCAGAAAAAAAAAACAAGAACAACAAAAACAAACAAACAAAATGCATTCCTCAGTTAATGAATTGGCCACTAACTAAATGAAAGAGGGCAAGAGGCTTGGAAGAATAATAACTGCACAATAGAATATTGAAATAAGCATTGTATAGGAGCATTGAAAAAGAGCATGGTGCTCTGATAACCTTGGATTTGCTTCTGGGATGGTATCACATAATTTCATCATCATGATTACTCACAGATGGAGTGATACATTTTGTTTCCAAATATAAATACAAAAGAGCAGACTACAGAATCCAATGAGAGGGATGCTACAGTTGATATTTGATAGTGTATATGTGGCACTAGGCAAGTACTGAGAAATTAATCTCTTGGAATGAACCACCACTGAAGGAACAGTTTGTCAAGTAATGCCATTTACTCTCCTTATTAACATACAGAGCAATTCTGTTGCATCACTTAGCATGGTGAGCTTACTAGGAAAATCACATTGGTTTGAGCAAAGAACTCCTCTGACCTTTCTAAATGAAAATAGCATGATGCTAAAAATAATTGGTGGAAGGACCATCTCTACACACAAAATGGTTTTGCGCAATCAACTACCATATCAAGAAGAAACTTTTATTTTTTTGTTAGGAGTGCAGAAGATTTTTCTGTTTTTGTTTTTTGTTTGTTTGTTTGTTTTAATTAAAGGGAATGAAAATGGTTATTTACATTAAATGCAGATAGCACCCTCCTTCCTGCAGGGAGTGTTCCTCCCAGATGGATACCTTTTTCCCCCTTGGTTTTCAGAAACCCCTTGATCACACTAAAAGAGCAGCGATGCCTTTTTGAACATAGGAAAACCGAAGGTAAGTTACATTTAAAATCTCAGAATTTTTGCGTATATTATAAAATGATGACTAGGAATGTCTTACTCATTTATATATTTTTAAAGGGCCTAAAGACATCTAATGTAGCTTTTTATTAATGCCAAAGAAACTCATTTATGAGAAGTAATAGGAAAAAATCAGTAGTGGTCTGCATAATCTCAAGATCTTAATACTATACCTCTTATTAAAAAATGAAACATTGTGTTTACCATTTAATAATTAAGATCTAGAGTAAATAATTTTGAGTAAGGTATACTTCATCATTTTCTCAAATGTCTTTCTCAAGGCACATATTCAGATGAAACAAAAACCAAAGAATTTAGTAAACATTGATGTCTGAAACCTGAAAATTAAAATATGAATATTTTTTCCTTCAGAGATGTGACAGATATACATTCTCAGTGGAAAAGTCAGCTTCTATTTTAAATCGGAATTAATGTGTAGTTTATGATTGATCTAAAATATACATGTTATACCTCTTCTCATCTAACACAGAATGAAATGGTTCTGAAGGATTTTGATTAATCACATAAGTTAGAAGCCATACTTTGCTAGGAAAAGAATATTTTAGAGAAATACAGCTCTGCTTGAGGCTTAGAAAGTGTTACCATCAAACTCAAGCATATTTTCCTCTTTGTGTGGCTGTTGAAAACTAATTTTTAAATATCACTATCCATTATACTATATTACATCATGACTACTCAGTGTTTTGTCCTTCAGTTGTACCTGATTTTTCATATTTTAAACCAGACCAGAAATATCTGGAAAAAAATATGTTGCCGTATCCACATAACGTACGTCGTGTATGCAGATAGAAAATAATTAGACAATTGGGGACATATGAGATCATTTATATTTTTGTGCATAAATGTGTAAAAAGACTTTCCCTTGATTATGGATATAAATATTATGAAATATAACTGAGCCTGTGAGACTATCAGTAAACTGAAGGGTCTGTGAAATCTGAAGTCTAGCTCAAACCTATGATTAAATTGTCAGTAGTAAAAGGGAAAAAAAATAGAATCCTAGTTAAGTTTTTGAAGTTTTTTTTCTTTGGTACCTATAATCACCTAGAAACCAGTCTTTACCTAATATCCATTCAACACGGGGAGCCATAGGATAATTTTAAGCCTCATATACAAGTCCTAAAGGAATGAGGAGTACAGGATAGGAGAAGATTAGTCTGTGATGGCATGTCTCCGAGTACGCAATCTTTGAAGTCTTCTGAATTGGAAGTCCTAGGCATACATTGACTGAATGGGGAATAGAGTAATAGAGGTTTAAAATGCCACCTATACGATTTTACAGAGGTCTGTGCCGCTAAAAGCTTTGCATCACGGCCTTCTGGGAAGGCGGATGTGTATGGACTAGCTAAAAGTCCAGCCATTTTTATGATAGCTCAGATAAAAGAAATCACTAATAGGTGATAGGGTATTTTAAGTGATAGGGTATTTTTAAGTGTAGCATTGCATAAAATCAAAGAAGTAAACATTTTATTCAATTAAAGAATTCTTCGGGGTAGACCACAGACAAAGAGAATTTTCGCGTTGGAATTCATTGGAAAGATCATCCAGTCTGTTTACAGATGAGAAAACTGGGGGGTCAGAGAGGTTAAGTGACTTGCCTAAAACTTTGAAGTTACTGGAGCATCAAAACCAGACATATATCCTCCTTCCTTAGTCTCCCTGTTAGTGTTATTTCCATTTTTGTTTTTAAGACAATCCAGTGGTATTTGTTATGTAGTTAGTTTCAAGGAGGTGATTATATAAATCAGGTTTATATAATCACATTTGACTAACATTAAACTCTGATTGTCACCAACAGTAACAAGTGTTTTGGAGTACTTTTACTGAAAATATGAATGGTGATCTCCTTTATCATGTTACTCTGGGGGAAAAAAGCGCTTTCCCCATTTGTTTAGAAATTTAATTGATGTGTTCATTTAACTCAAATGATATAACAATTATTTCTCTTTTGGTTTTGTTCAGTATAGTAGTGATATCTATTCATAATTCTCCCTGGTATTTATTTAGGTTTGTAACAATATGAGGTGATTTTAATGACTTGACTGATGACTTTTGACAGATGTTATATGACATTTTTGATAATTGGTAAATGTCTGCTCATGATAAGTGTCACATCAAGAAGTTTCTTTGAATATAGTGTCAAATATATGGCTTAGTTTGCATTCTCTGTGTTTTTACATGAACATATAAGGGTCTTTCAAAAAACTGTTTTGATGGCGGTGTTCTTTTTTTTTTAAAGTTTTTATTTAAACATCAGTTAGTTAACATACAGTATAATATTACTTTCAGGCGTACAATATAGTGATTCAACACTTCCATTCATCACCTGGTGTTCATCACAGCACCTGCACTCCTTAATCCTCATCACCTATTTCACCCATCCCGCCCCACCTTCCCTCTGGTAATCATCAGTTTGTTCTCTAGAGTTAAGAGTCTATTTCTTGTTTTGCCCCCCTCTTTTTTTCCCTTTGTTCATTTGTTTCATGTCTTAAATTCCACTTATGTATGAAATGATATGGTATTTGTCTTTCTCTGAGTGATTGCTTCGCGTGGCATAATACTCTCTAGCTCCATCCATGTCATTTGCAAATGACAAGATTTCATTCTTTTTTTATGGCTGAGTAATATTCCATTGTGTAGGGGCGCCTGGGTGGCCCAGTTGGTTAAGCATCTGCCTTTGGCTCAGGTCATGATCCCAGGGTCCTGGGATCAAGCCCTGCATCAGGCTCCCTGCTCAGTGGGGAGCCTGCTTCTCCCTCTGCCCCTCCTCCTCCTCATGGCTTCTCTCTCTCTCTCTCTCTCTCTCTCAAATAAATAAATAAAATCTTTAAAAAATATTCCTGTGTGGGGCGCCTGGGTGGCTCCGTTGGTTAAGCGACTGCCTTCGGCTCAGGTCATGATCCTGGAGTCCCTGGATCGAGTCCCGCATCGGGCTCCCTGCTCAGCAGGGAGTCTGCTTCTCCCTCTGACCCTCCCCCCTCTCATGTGCTCTCTCTCTAATAAATAAATAAAATCTTTAAATAAAAATATTCCTGTGTGTGTGTGCGCACACACACACACACACTCACGTATGCCACTTCTTTATCCATTCATCAGTCAGTGGACACTCGGGCTGTTTCCACAGTTTGGCTATTGTACATAATGCTGTTTTAAGCATCGGGGTATATGTATCCCTTTGATAGAGTATTTTGTATTCTTTGGGTAGTGTGATTACTGGATCACAGACAGTTCTATTTTTAAGTTTTTGAGGAACCTCCATACTGTTTTCTAGAGTGGCTAGGTCTTTCAGATTTAACAACTTTTTCACACTATAAAGCAATGCATAAATATATAGAAAGATAACATATAAGAATAATAAAATGCGGGACACCTGGGTGGCTCAGTCAGTTAAGGGTCTGCCTTTAGCTCAGGTCATGATCCCCGAGTCCCAGGATCAAGGCCTGCGTCAGGCTCCCCACTCAGCGAGGTGTCTGCTTCTCCCTCTGACCCTCCCCCATCTCGTGCACTCTCTCTCTCTCCCTCTCTCACTCTCACTCACTTTCTCTCAAACAAAATCTTTTAATTTTTTTTTTAATTTTTAAAAGAATAATAAAATGGTATGTTTAAAAAAATTCATAATATTTTATTTTATAAGTCATTCTACATCTTAAATCATTCAAATAGCTTTTAGGTCATTAAAGGATTTTTGTCATGTAAAAATCATAAACATATCAATAGACCTTGTATTTTTTTATTTTTAGTGTAATTAAGAAAAAAAAGAAAGAAAAAAAGAAAAACTTGATCCAAACCTGACTTTGTTTCCAGTGTTGTACAAATTTTGTATTTTTCTAACCAAATTTTAATAACCATTATTATTTCATCTATTTACCAAAGCAGCCAGTGAAAATATTTCTGTTTTAGCCTGATGCTGTGTTTTCTCTGATTTATTCTTTCTGTGAAACAGCACATAAAATGACCTTAAAATTGTTGAATATTGCAACTGATTTCATATGATTTGTATCATCTCCCCAATAATAGAAGAATCTTATGATCGAAATCTGTATTGAAATATTGGGAAAATAGACTAAGGGAAGAACTAAAATGTTCTTGGCTAAGGCACACGTAAAACTTTAACTATTTTGGCATATATTTAATCTGCCCCGTCCTCCAAATTTTTGGATACTGATAAATTTTCGAATTTGTTAATGCAATTTTCTTAATTTGGTGTATCACATCTTTCTACGAGTGCATGAAGTTTTACTGCAAGTTTAAGAGGAAGGATATCAAATCTATTTCAAAAGTGTCTAAGTTGTAACAAAAAGGAAAGAAGTGCACTGTGGAAAAATATATATATAGTGTAAGTTCCAGACAACCAAATCCATGTGGTAGAAAATAAAGCAAATATATACATAATTAAGTGTTACCACTATTGCTGATATAAGATATACAAATTTGTCAAGAATACTGGGAATATATTTTCAAATATTCAAATGCAGAAATGAAAAATACTTAATTTTTAATGGAATTTCCTGTTTACTATTTATGGACTAGCGTTTACTTATATGGAGAGGAACAAAAGCTTTTTTTAAGTGGATAATTTCTTATTAAAGGGCAGATGTTATTAGGTGTATTCAGAGTTTGGTTTGCAAATTATCCTAAAACATTAATCAAGAGCCATTGCTAATTAATGATGGCATTTTCTGGTTTTCCTGTGAATAAATTGTGATTAAACTAACAAAATTAATAAGAATGATGATCCAAATAGAGTTGGAAAAATGCTCTTTGTACTTTATGGATGTATTGGTTTCTCTGACTAGAGGACCCTGGGAGAAGCTAACATTTTTACTTCCTCACTGCTGACATCTGTTCTGAAATGCAAGATTCCATTGGAATTTTGGCACTTAAATGGGGGAGTTCACTTAAAATCCTTCCAAATTTTCTTTTGCCCAGCACATTAGTTCTGTTTCATGGATCAGAAGTTGCTGCCTTTTTTCAGTTTAACTGTCAGCACCTCCACACTTCCCAGTAGTTAAAAATCATTCATTGGCAGTTGCTTGGTTCACCTCTGAAATGATAAACCTCTCTTTTGAGCTTTAATGAAATGGATGAAGTTTTTAATGGCATAATGATTTCTTCCACTTCCTTTTCTACACAGCTTGCCTTTCTGTGATTTTCTGGTTCTGTTTAATCAGTGAAGTGGTGTGTGCGTGTTCATTATTAAGTGATGGTTACCAAGACCAAATTTGTCTCGATACAGTATAGAAAAACTTCCATTCATTACTCTTGGTCCTGACCAAACTTCCAGTTCAATGATTATTTCTAGTATGTACTTGACATATAAATACTAGACTGGGTATAAGTATGGTTTCTTAATAGGATAGGGATCTTCTCTTGATGGTCAGTATTATTAGTTTTAGGTTGATTTTCTTTTTGTCACATCCTCATTTCAAAGTGACTGAGAGTGTAGATTTTATATTTTTTTAAAGATTTTATTTATTTGTCAGAGAGACAGAGAAAGAGATCACAAGTAGGGGGAGCAGCAGGGGCAGAGGGAGAAGCAGATTCCCTGCTGAGCAGGGAGCCCAGTGCGGGGCTCCATCCCAGGACCCTGGGATCATGACCTGAGCCAAAGGCAGATGCTTAACCGACTGAGCCACCCAGGAGTCCCGAGAGTGTAGACTTTAAGAGATAGTCTATTACTGGCTAAAATGAATCAGAAAGAAATTTAGCATTGTTCCTGTCCAAATACAAACAGTCAAGTGTCTTTTTCCACATTTTTGTATAGGAATATAAATGACTTATCATGGGTTATTTTCCTTATGAGAAAATACCTAAATAACATTAAGTTAGGCTAAGAAAATGACTTTCTGTGTGATGATCTTTTAATAGTGTGTGTATGTATTGTTTTAATAAAAATTCCAGAACTTATGTATTAGAGTTCTCCAGAGAAACAGCCAGTAGGATATATAGATAGGTATGTATGAGAGGAGATTTATTATAGGAATTAGCTCATGCAGTTATGGAGTTTGAGAAGTCCCACAATGTAGCATTAGGAAGCAGGAGAACCAGGAAAACTGGTGGTATAATTCAGTACAAGTGGGTCCAAAGGACTGTGAACCAGGGAAATGAACGGGATAACTCCCAGAGAGGCCAAGGGCCTGAGAACCGAGGGGCTAATGAAGTAAAAGCTAGAGTCCAAGGGCCCCAGGAAGCAGAAGTTCCTATGTCCAAGGGCAGGAGAGGATAAACTCAAGAAGAAAGAATTCACCCTTCCTCCTTTTTTTGTCCTATTAGGGCCCCCAAGAATTTGGATGATGCACCCTCACATTGGTGAAGGGGGTTTCCTCTTTCCTCTGTCTAGTGATTCAAATGCTATTCTCTTCCAGGAGCACCCTTACAGATACATCCCGAAATAATGTTTTTCCAGCTATCTGGGCATCCCTTAGCCCAGCACAGTGACACATAAAATGAACCATGACAAGATGTATGAATTTTTTTTTGTAAGTAACTTAATTGCCATAGTAAGTTTGTGAACATTAAAATGAGGCCCTGTATAACATTAAAAATCTTCTCTTTAACTCTTCATGAGTAGAGTTCAAACTTTAAACCTCATGTGTAGACCCAAATCCCCATGAATTCTCAGGGAGGGCCTGTTCTTCCTAATGCCAACATGAAAGTCACACATTTTAAAAGGAATAATGTACAACACTGTTTTCCGAATAGCCTAGCCATTAATGAAATTATCCAATTGTCCCTTTGTAACATTGAGAAACAAAGAACTGTGGAGGGCGGACAAAACAGCCAAGTGACTGCTAATGGAGAGAGGGGTATCGGCAAATGTGGTGGCCAAAGGAAAGCAACTTGAGGTAAGAAAGGCAACTGAATTGGAAGTCCTAGCCACAGCAATCAGACAACAAAAAGAAATCAAAGGCATCCAAATTGGCAAAGAAGAAGTCAAACTCTCACTCTTTGCAGATGATATGATACTTTATGTGGAAAACCCAGAAGACTCCACCCCAAAACTGCTAGAACTCATACAGGAATTCAGTAAAGTGGCAGGATATAAAATCAATGCACGGAAGTCAGTGGCATTCCTATACACCAACAACAAGACAGAAGAAAGAGAAATTAAGGAGTCGATCCCATTTACAGTTGCACCCAAAACCATAAGATACCTAGGAATCAATCTAACCAAAGAGACAAAGGATCTGTACTCAGAAAACTATAAAATACTCATGAAAGAAATTGAGGAAGACACAAAGAAATGAAAAAAACGTTCCATGCTCATGGATTGGAAGAACAAATATTGTGAAGATGTCAATGCTACCTAGAGCAATCTACACATTCAATGCAATCCCCATCAAAATACCATCCACTTTTTTCAAAGAAATGGATCAAATAATCCTAAAATTTGTATGGAACCAGAAAAGACCCCGCATAGCCAGAGGAATGTCGAAAAAGAAAAGCAAAGCCGGCGGCATCACAATTCCGGACTTCCAGCTCTATTACAAAGCTGTCATCATCAAGACAGCATGGTACTGGCACAAAAACAGACACATAGATCAATGGAACAGAACAGAGAGCCCAGAAATGGACCCTCAACTCTATGGTCAACTAATCTTCGACAAAGCAGGAACGAATGTCCAATGGAACAAAGACAGTCTCTTCAACAAATGGTGTTGGGAAAATTGGATAGCCACATGCAGAAGAATGAAACTGGACCATTTCCTTACACCACACACAAAAATAGACTCCAAATGGTTGAAAGACCTCAATGTGAGACAGGAGTCCATCAAAATCCTAAAGGAGAACATAGGCAGCAACCTCTTTGACCTCAGCCAAAGCAACTTCTTCCTAGAAACATCGCCAAAGGCAAGGGAAGCAAGGGCAAAAAGGAACTATTGGGACTTCATCAAGATAAAAAGCTTTTGCAAAGCAAAGGAAACAGTCAACAAAACCAAAAGACAACCGACAGAATGGGAGAAGATATTTGCAAATGACATATCCGATAAAGGGCTAGTATCCAAAATCTATAAAGAACTCCTCAAACTCAACACCCAAAGAACAAAGAATCCAATCAAATGGGCAGAAGACATGAACAGCCATTTTTCCAAAGAAGACATCCAAATGGCCAACAGACACATGAAAAAGTGCTCAATATCGCTCGGCATCAGGGAAATCCAAATCAAAACCTCAATGAGATACCACCTCACACCAGTCAGAATGGCTAAAATTAACAAGTGAGGAAACGACAGATGTTGGCAGGGATGCGGAGAAAGGGGAACCCTCATCCACTGTTGGTGGGAATGCAAGCTGGTGCAGCCACTCTGGAAAACTGTATGGAGGTTCCTCAAAAAGTTGAAAATAGAGCTACCATACGATCCAGCAATTGCACTACTGTGTATTTACCCCAAAGATACAAAAGTAGGGATCCGAAGGGGTATGTGCACCCCGATGTTTATAGCAGCAATGTCCACAATAGCCAAACTGTGGAAAGAGCCAAGATGTCCATGGACAGATGAATGGCTAAAGAAGAGGTGGTATATATACACAATGGAATATTATGCAGCCATCAAAAGGAATGAGATCTTGCCATTTGCAACGACGTGGATGGAACTGGAGGGTATTATGTTGAGTGAAATAAGTCAAACAGAGAAAGACATGTATCATATGATCTCACTGATATGAGGAATTCTTAATCGCAGGAAACAAACTGAGTGTTGTTGGAGTGGGGGGTCGGGTGGGAGGGATGGGGTGACTGGGTGATAGACACTGGGGAGGGTATGTGCTCTGGTAAGCGCTGTGAATTTTGCAAGACTGTTGAATCCCCTCTGAAACAAATAATGCAATATATGTTAAAAAAAAAAGAAGAAGAAGAAGGTAGCGGGAGGGGAAGAATGAAGCAGGGGAAATCGGAGGGGTAGACGAACCATGAGAGATGATGGACTCTGAAAAACAAACGGGTCTAGAGGGGAGGGGGTGGGAGGATGGGTTAGCCTGGTGGTGGGTATTGAGGAGGGCACATTCTGCATGGAGCACTGGGTGTTATGCACAAACAATGAATCATGGAACACTTCATCTAAAACTAATGATGTAATGTATGGGGATTAACATAAGAATAAAAAAGAAAAAGAAAGGTAACTGAGACAGACAGGTATAAGAAGATGAAAAAAATACTTATGAAAGAAATTGTCAACACTTCTGTCTGGTAGCCATCTTGATGTTTGTTTGTCTTATGCTTTCTTATAAATAATCCCAAAATGGCTGACTGTGTTTTCCTCTCCCATATATTCCTATATATATATATATATATATGAATTAATGGAATATATATATAATGGAATATATATAATTAGTAATAATTATATGCTATACATATATAGCATATACTTCCATAGATCTGGACACCAATTAAATGTAGTTTTGAAATAGAGGTGTATTATCTTATGTACCAAGGAGTCCAGAAGTAGCTTGCCTGTCATTCATTGATTTAGGCATTTCAGTATGACTCCGTTGTGGCCAGTCACTGGTGATAAAGAACAGAATCAACATGACTGGCCTGGGCCAATCTTGATTTGTTTTTCTGGGATGGGTACATTCTCTGAGCACAATGCCTCTTGATACATGAGCAGCATTGGAGTTCTGTTAACAGTGAAGATGAGGAATCTGGATGGGCAAGTGTGAATATTTTTAATTTGAATTAGGCATTGATAAATGTAGACATAGAAATAACTTGTTATACTGTGCATTAAATTAGATCAGTTACTCAATTTCTGTGAATTTTCTTAATCTTTGATGTCATCTGGTTTTATTTTGCTTTCTGGACAAATAAATTCAAGACGGCACACAATGAAATATAGGAACATAACATTTCAAAGAATAGATTCAGCCATTAGAAAGAAAAAGTAAGCACTTGGATTCCAAAGGATTTATACAAAACTTAGTCTTTACCATTGTTAATTAGTAAGCCAAATATGTCTTTCAAATGGCTTAGCCCCCCTACATAATATGTGAGTTTTATCCTTAGGGTTATCTATACACCTCTTGTCTGGTACTATTTTGTATATCTCAAGGTACAGAGTCTCTCTCTGCCAAGTTAAAACTAAAATTATTTTTTTCTTCACAACTGCTTTCCTGTGTACATATAAGAAGAAATATAATTTTGAATATGTAATGGGGTTTTTGTGATTATATTTGTTTGAAATGTTTTTGATATGAATAGTTTTCTTTTTTCCACTGTTTAACATACTTGATATTTGGAGGGAAATATCCATTTTGATAAATGAATACTTAAAAGAGCATTGTTTTCTGTTTTCCAGAACTTATATTGATTAACAATAGAAAATACATATTTGTATGCATATTTATATATTTGTCTTCTATATGCATATACGTACACATACATATGTATATTATAGAGTTTAACTGCTGTGTGGAATATAATACAGAAATGAGTAATACTCCATATACTTTAGGCAACCGCAGGCCTTAGCAAGCTTAGAAACCAAGAATCTCTGACATTTTACTCCTCTACCAGCTAGGAATTTCCAGATGGATTTAAAACAAGGCCAAATCAGTATTGCAGTGTTTTTTAGTTGCAGAAACTAGACTTGTAATCTTTCTGAATTGCTTTTTTTCTTACCAAAAAAAAAATTTTTTTTATGCTTAGTTTTGTGTTTTGATCTATACAATATTGAAACAGACTACATTTTCAAACATTCACAGTCTTTGTTGTGTTCTTCATGGATTACAAAGTATGCCAGATGTGGAGAATTTTCTTGGAAAAGTTGGAATCACCCAAAAGTTATTAAAAAGTTGGAAAATTATGAGTATTCCTATTATGATACAAATAGCTTCTGTACTCATTTAAACAGAAATTCTAGCACTTGCATGTAGTTTTATTAAAATTCTTAGCTATTTTGGCCCCCTAGCTATTTTGGCAACTTGAGCCTCATCATAAAACATTTCTTACATTAAAAATAAAGAGGACAAAGTGAAAACTAGTATAAGACAATATAGAACAAATCTGATTTACCTTCTAAATGTTCCTTTTATCTTTTGGTCAGTGAATAGGAAAAAAGACTAATTTTTGTGAGTTATTATCAGCAAAGAAGATAAATACAATGTATGCCATTTTATTAATTTAAGTTTTTGAATATTCAAAGTAAATTATTTCCATTCACTCTCTAATTCTGCTTTTTCCCAGAAATTGTTATTTGATCATTGATTTTTTTATTCTTTCTCACTTTCCTGAACCCTAAAAAGTAACCATGCACATTTAGCTTATGTACTAGTACAATGTATAATAAGCAAGTATTATAGAAATACATTAGTTCAAAACAATAACGAAGGAGCAAAAAGTTTTATATTTGTAAACCACATTCCAGGGGGATTATGTCAGGCCATGTGAAAATACAACCAAATGTGATATAACCTTTTATTTCATTTTAGTTGTATAGCATTAGGTAAGCTCAGATGTGCTCAAGAAACTATATTTCTGTAAACAGGATGGATACTAATTTCTTCTTTATTAGTCTTTGGAGGAAGTAAATTCTGAGACATTGCCTACTCAGTTATAAAACTACCAACCCAGTCAAACAATTTATTCCACAGTTGACCAATTCAGAGAGAAAACAAACCAAGGTAAAGTATCATTTTAATTTAAATTACCAATTTGTAAACTCAGAGAATAAATAGAGCTGAACTCAAAGTCTTAAAAAATATTTATTTTTCTGTTTAGCTTTATTTACTTCAACTGTTTGACCAAACCAACCTGACTCCATGCTTATGTAGTTCTGAGAAAGCTGACATCTGCATGTGAGTACTTCAGATTTTATGGTGATCATTTTGTTGTCAACATGCTTTTTAAAATTATACAGGAAGTGGCAAAACTTTGATGACTTTCTTACTCACTAATGTAATCTACCTTATATAATCAAAAATCAGCTATCCATACCTGTGGTTAGCCAAGGAATGGCAGTTTTTAAAAAGCAAGAAGTTTTTAAAATTGATTTTATTCTGAAATTCCTTTTTACTTAAGCTCAGGTATTCATCTGGTCAGGGCTAGTAGAAGTTTCTGGATCATTATAAAATCTCTTCAGAAGTAATAATGGAACAAACGAAGGGATTTCCACACTTGCTTCTGCCTTATGAAATGTTTAGATTGGTTAATATTCATTACTTCGCTGTCTTCCTACAACTGGAGAAGAGCAGTTGTATATATAACTGCTTCTCAAACTTTAAATCCAAATCACCTGAGGTTTTTGTTAAATTTCAGATTCTGATACTGTAGGCTTGGAGTATGCCTGAGATACAGCATTTTTAGCAAGGTGATGCTGTTTCTTCGTAAGTAGCAAGGGTATATGTAGACAGTGTCTTTTCAGTATTTTTTTTAAGATTTTATTTATTTGAGAGAGAGAGAGAGCACGAGCGGGACGAGGGGCAGAGGGAGAGGGAGAAGGAGACCCCCCCCCCCCCGAGCAGGGAGCCTGACACCAGTCTTGATCCCAGGACCCCTGAGATCATGACCTGAGCCGAAGGCAGACACTTAACCCACTGAGCCACCCAGGTGCCCTGTCTTTTCAGTATTGATTAAAGTTTTGACTTAAACCTAGATAGCCTTTAATAACCTTGGTAATTGCTACCCAACTCTTAATTCAGCAGATTTTTTTAAACATCTCAAATCCTCATAAAGATTATGATAGTAAGAAGCATAGGGTTTAGAGTTGGACATGACAATATTCAAAAACCTCAATGGATGGAACTGGAGGGTATTATGCTAAGTGAAATAATTCAGTCAGAGGAAAATAGGGGTGGGGGGAACTGAATGGGAAGAAATCAGAGACGGAGACAAACCATGTGAGAACCTTGACTCTGGGAAACAAACTGAGGTTTGTGGAAAGGGAGGTGGGTGGGGGGAAGGGGTAACTGGGTGATGGGCATTAAAGAGGGCATGTGATATGATGAGTGCTGGGTGTTATACTGAACTAATGAATCACTGAACATTATATCAAAAACTAATGATATACTATACCTTGGCTAATTGAATTTAGATTAAAAAAAAAACACCTCACTTCCAACTTTGGGCAAATATCTTAACTCACTGAATCTCCATTGTCTTATCAGCAAAATGCAAATGATCCTACCTACATCACATTGGGATGATGCTTTTTAATATGCCACAAGCATATGAAATGAACAATAGCTAATATGCAATATACAGTGCCAGATACCTTCTACACATCCCATGGTTTGTTGATATAACGCTGCGTATATGGGCGCATGTGTGTGTACCTATGTGTTATAGATAGATATAGATATATATGTATATCTCTGTGTACATATGTATATGTATGTATGGACACATACACAATTTCTTTTTTCTAATATAGAGCATTTTTAATGCCAGAGCATGCATATGAGCTAGAACAAAGCAAAGAGAGGGTGGTCTTCAATGGTGTAAAATGTATGAGTTCAACCTCAAAATGAACTCATCATTGCCCTTATTTTTAACAGATTTACTGAGGTATAATTGATACACTAGAAACTGCACATATTTAATGTATGTAATTTAATGGGTTCAAACATCAGTAGTACCCTTTTGAATTCTGTATTTCATAACCTGGTTATGGGTTTTGGGAAAAATTCTAGTTTAGATCCCTTTCCAAGTGATACCCTATAGTGCTCTGCAAATGATAGACTCAAGAAGGAATGAAATTGTTCCTGCTGAAAGTTTTGTCACAGGACAATTTTCACATTATAGAAATGGAAATTCATTTGGAACTGGCTGGCAGGTTAATTTGAGATCAATTCAAGAACTATGAATCCCTTTTGGGAACTATTATGTTTAGCTTAAAAACTCTGTAGGCTAATGGTAGATACCATGCTGTGCGTGTGTGTGTGTGTCTGTGTGTAAGAGAGAGAGAGAGGTTCACATGCTGATTTACGTTTTGCTACTGAATTTTTAAATAGAGGAATTAAATCTTTTTAACTTACAACAAATACAAAATATGTTAAAGTAAAGCAATTCATATTGACCCTTTTGTACAAAGTATATATGGCACAAGATATTAAAAAATGAGAACAGTGAGATGGTCTTTTTTTTTTAATACCCACGCCCACTTCACATCCAAAACAAAGTGAGATAATCCCTATGTCAGTGAAGTCTTTCCTTTATTCCTATGTTTTGTTGTTACTGCTTACTGATATACAAATCCTGTTTCACAAAGGTTTGTGTAGCAAAAGGAAGAAGACCAACTGCACATTTTATAGCATATTGAAATTCTTAGCTTAGACTGCTCTGAAACTACTAAATTGTTTCATATCATACAAGTGTCGCCCTCAAATTTTTGGTGATGGGGCTAGCACCATGTATCCTCGCCTGAAGTGTCCTAGTGTTTTGTTGACTTTGATGCATAAACAGGTTGAGAGACATTTAATCGCTTGTATCAAACTTCCTTTTTTCTATCACAGATAGGTGGGGAATGAGTTGATAAAGTATTCATATTTAATCAACAAGACACATTGAATAGTATTACAAATATATGTCATTGAAGGCCAATAACCGTTCCTATCCTCACCATCCCAGGAGTTTTTTCTGGGACAAAAAGATTGTAAATCATCACTCAGCTTCCACTGTTAGAGATTTCAGGAAGTTGTCCTGTCCTGGAGTTTGATCAGGCCGCCAAAATAAAGAAGAGTTTGCCAGCTTTTTGTGTGGCAGAAGAGTTGTCATCTTTCTGGTAGGTGGTTCTGTAAAGAGAGCATTTTTTAATGTTTCTGGAGCGCCCTCCAGGGCATATTCTGAAAGGGGAAGGAGAAACGAAATACTGGCACTTGGTTGTTTATTAACATAAGTTGGCAGGGGCAAATGAGCAGGGCATGTGCAACTTGGAAAATGTTTCTCTTCAGTATGAATTCATCTGGATTATCCTTAATAATAAATGGGGCCTATGGGTGATGTATGAATCCCAGAGGGGAAGACCGTATCCTAAGGGTACGGTCTCTTGCATCAGGCTGCATAGGTTCATATCTACCTTTTACTGATTTTGTGTCCTTGAGCAACCTTCAGATTTCCACCTGTGTAACCTTGCTGAGTTTCAGTTATGTCATCCGTCAAATGGTGATAAAAGTGAGTGGCTACCTGATGGAGTTGTGAGGATTCAATTGCTGTATTTCATTGAATCTAAGAAATCATCGATTATAAGATAGACCATCATTTTGTGTACCACTACAAAAGAAAAAAGGAACCCCTAAACTCTATACACCAATGATTTTAAGACACAACTCGATTTAGACATATTAAAATGTGAAATACATCATCTGAGAATCAATGAAATCTAGTAGATAATACTGATAAGGTACTTACATCAGTATTTGGCACATAGTAAGTGCTCAAGGTTTGCTATTAGGGGATAGAATTTTCCTAAGGGAAGATAGTCTTTCCCACTCTGAAAATGGAGGCCTTCCAGAAGGGATGATGACAGCCTTCAGTATGGAAGAGCAACCGTAGAAACAGGACAGAGTCCACAAAGGACCCTTGTGTAGGCTGTCATTCTCACACGCTCTTCTCTTGCACAACACAAAGGGAAAAGCCCTTTTTTAGTTTACAGTTTTACCTCCCGCCCACCCTCCTAATTCTCTTTAGTTCTCCTGACTAACAACCCTGCAGCAAGTCCGATGTTCCTACACAGCTCTGTGTGGAAGAGCTGTGGAGACCGCAGGCGTGAGTGGTGAGGCTAGCTCTGCGTTTGCCTGGCAGCTGGGACCCAAGCCTACAGCTGCCCCACAGCCGGAAGGACCCCTGTCCAGTAGCTCCGCATGGTGACGAGCTCGGCAACAAGCAGTGGCTTGCGAGGAACAGTCTCCGAGTATGACAGGGAGGGGACCCCACCCAGAGAAGGAGCTACCGGTGGACCTCCAACTTAGGAATACATGGGAGGGACAAAACCTCTTCCTCCAGGATTTTAGAAAAAGGTGCCTCTTGCAGGGGCAGAGGCGGCTAATGCTTAGTTGACATAAATGTTGAACTTTTAAGACCACACATACAGGGCGCCTGGGTGGCTCAGTTGGTTAAGCGACTGCCTTCGGCTCAGGTCATGATCCTGGAGTCCCGGGATCGAGTCCCGCATCGGGCTCCCTGCTCCTTGGGGGCCTGCTTCTCCCTCTGACCCTCCTCCCTCTTATGCTCTCTCTCTCTATCTCATTCTCTCTCTCAAATAAATAAATAAAATCTTTAAAAAAAAAAAAAAGACCGCACATACAATCTAGACTAGTGGCCATTGAATCAGGCTAGTGAGTTGCCTGTATTCCCTCACTTTTGGAAAGCGTATTTTTTCATATTTTATCATTTCTGAAATCAGAATGTACAACACTCATAATAGTATCACCACTACATGTTCCCAGTG
Organism: Mirounga angustirostris; assembly: GCF_029215605.1. Lineage (NCBI taxonomy): Eukaryota > Metazoa > Chordata > Mammalia > Carnivora > Phocidae > Mirounga > Mirounga angustirostris. Next base: position 28,702,323 of record NW_026991719.1, on the reverse strand, counting down.
CTGTTCTAAGTGCATCACTGGTATGAACTCATTGGTCATTCTGTGAGCTAGGCATAGTTGTTGTCCCTCATTTAACAGTTGAGGAGACTGAGATATGGAAAGGTTATGTCTCCAAAGTGTCAAATGTCCACAAACACACACACATACACACACACATGTAGGCCCCCTCCCCCAAGACCAATTAGGTGGCAGAGGTGGGCAGCGTGGTCCTGACCATTATATTTTTGTACAGTTTAACAAGACCACAGGATCTCCATTCCTTCCCCAAAGCAGTTTCTAAGCCAAAGGTGCCTTTAAAACCTTATGGTAGCCTTGAGTGTAGGAAACTAGTGTGGTGGCTGGATTGTGCCTACAGTCCTGTTCTAGTCCTACTTTCCTGTGTCCAGGACCTCTGAGGGCCAGGAGGGAGCAGTGACAATAAGCACGGACATTGCCTCTCACCTGCATTTGAGTCCCAGCTGTGACGAAAATGGAGTGAGCTTGAGAAAGGTGTCTCTTTTTAGATTTTATTTATTTATTTGGAGGAGGGGAGAGAGAGAGAGAGAGAACAAACAGGGGAGGGAAGGAGCAGGGGGAGAAGCTGACTCCCCACTTAGAGCCCAAAGCGGGGCTCGATCTCAGGACTCTGGGATCATGACCTGAGCCGAAGGCCAATGCTTAACCAGCTGAGCCCCCCAGGCACCCCAAGAAAGATTTGTTTTAATTACACATTTTATTTTGAGAAATTGTAGAATTACAGGCAATTGTAAAAAATAATACAAAAAGATACTGTATAATTTTTACCTAGTTCCCCTCCACTGCTGATATCTTGCAAATTATAGTTCAATATCATGACACTGTAGAGTGAAACCATTTTATTTGGAGTTCCCAAGTTTTCATTGTGTTCGTTCGTGTGTGTGTGTGTGTGTGTGTGTGTGTGTGTGTGTTGAAGTCAATGCAATTTTAAAACATGTAGGAGAGTGCCTCCCCCAGTATAGTCAAAATTCGGATCACTTGCGTGACCACAGGGTCTGTCCTACTGCCCACTTCCCTCCTGCCACTCTGTCCTGTCACTCCCTAACCCGTAGCAACAATGAATCTATATTTCATGTCTATAATTGTGTAATTTCAAAAATACTATACAAGTGGAGTACTATAGAATGTAATACTTTGCAATTGGCTTTTTCACTCAGCCTAGTTTTCTTTTTTTCTTTTTTTCGCATTTTTTTCTTTTATTATGTTATGTTAATCACCACACATTACATCATTAGTTTTAGATGTAGTGTTCCATGATTCATTGTTTTCATGTAACACCCAGCGCTCCATGCAGAATGTGCCCTCTTTAATACCCATCACCAGGCTAACCCATCCCCCCACCTCCCCTCTAGAACCCTCAGTTTGTTTCTCAGAGTCCATAGTCTCTCATGGTTTGTCTCCCCCTCTGATTTCCCCCCCCTTCATTTTTCCCTTCCTACTATCTTCTTCTTCTTTTTTTTTTTTTAACATATAATGTATTATTTGTTTCAGTCAGCCTAGTTTTCTTGAGATGCATGTAAGTTACTGCATGTAGCAAATAGTTTACTTTTTAAAAAAAATTGAAGTAGAGTTGACATACAGTGTTATACTTCAGTATGCAACATAGTGAATCAACAATTCTATACAGTGTGCCGTGCTTACTATGATAAGAGTAATTACCATCTGTCAGCATACAGTTATTACAATATTATTGTCTGTGTTCCCTATGCTGTACTTTACATCCTCCTTTCTTTTTTTTTTTTTTAAGATTTTATTTATTTATTTGAGAGAGAGAATGAGATAGAGAGCATGAGAGGGAGGAGGGTCAGAGGGAGAAGCAGACTCGCTGCCGAGCAGGGAGCCCGATGCGGGACTCGAAACCGGGACTCCAGGATCATGATCTGAGCCGAAGGCAGTCGCTTAACCAACTGAGCCACCCAGGCGCCCTACATCCTCCTTTCTTATTTTACAACTGGAAGGTTGTACCTCTTAATCTCCTTCATGTAATTCACCCATCCCCCCACCCCTCTCCTCTTCCAACTACCAGTTTATTCTCTGTATTCATGAGTCTGTTTGTTTTGTTTGTTCATTTCTTCTTTTTTTTTGTTTTTAGATCCATATGTAAGTGAAATCATATGGCACTTGCTCATATACATTGCCGATTCAGTAATTATGGATATCCCATAGTTTATTAAACCTTGTTCGACAGATAGTTTGGTTGTTTGCAGTCTGGAGTTACTACCAGTAAAGCTCCCATGCGCAATCATGTGCAGGGTTTTGTGTAAAGATAAATTTTCATTTCTCTGGGAAAAATGCCCATGAGTGCATTTCTGGATTGTATGGTGGTTTCATATTTTGTTTTGTTGTTGTTTGTTGGCTTGATTTTAAAAACCTACAAAACTCTTTTCCAGAGGTGGATGTGTAGCATTTTACATTCTCACCAGCAATGTGTAAGTGATCCAGTTTCTCCACATCCTTGTCAGCATTTGGTGTTGTCACTATTTTTTCTGATAGATTTGTAGTTTGGTCTCACTGTAGCTTTAATTTGCAGTTCTCTAATGTCTAGTGATAATGAATATCTTTTTTATGTATTTATTTTTTGTCTGTATATACTCTTCAGAAAAATGTATCTTTACATCTTTTGCCCCATTTTCTAACTGAATCTTTTTTTTTTTTTACTTTTGACTTCTGAGTTATATATTCTAGTTACTAATCTGTGTCTTTACAAGGGATATGCAGATATTTTCTTGCAGTCTGTATCTTGTATTTCATCTTCTTTTGATTTTTTAAAATTTATTTATTAGAGAGAGAGAGCGCATGTGAGAGAGAGCAAGAGAACAGGAGCAGGGCCAGAGGGAGAGGGAGAAGCAGACTCCCCACTGAGCAGAGAGCCCCTGCAGGGCTTGATCCCAGGACCTGGAGATCATGACCTGAGCTGAAGGCAGACGCTTGATGGACTGAGCCACCCAGGCGCCCCTTTTTTATTTTCTTTTGATTTGTTTTAAAAAGATTTTATTTGTTTATTTGAGAAAGAGAAAGAGAGAGGGAAAGTGCATGCACCAGCCGGGGGGGGGGGGGGGCAGAGGAAAAGGGAGAAGCAGACTCCCTGTTGAGCACCGAGCCTGACAGGACCCTGAGATCATGACCCTGAGCTGAAATCAAGAGTCAGACACTTAACCACTTAACCGACTGAGCCACCCAGGTGCCCCGGTATTTTATCTTCTTAACAGGTTCCTTAGCACAGCCAAACTTTTAAAATTTTGATGAAATTTCTTTTATCAATTTTTCTGTTTATGGGTTGTGCTTTATGTGTCAAGCATAAAATGTCTTCATCTAAGTCACAAATAGTACCTCGTATATCTATTTCTAAAAGATGTATAGTTGTGTATTTAACGTTTGTGTTAGTTTTGCATGATGTCAGGGGTTTTTGTCGATGTCTACTTGTTCCAGTGCCCTTTCTTGAAGAGACTATCATTCCTTCATTGGATTGTTTTTACAACTTCTTCAGAACTTCTTGGGTATATTTTTTTACAGGTTTATTGCTAGGTTCTCTGTTCCACTACATTGATCTATATAACTAACCTTTCCCATTTCCAACTCTCTTGATTACTATAGTTATATAGTAAGTCTTAATATTGAGTGGTATCATTCCTCTCTTTGTTCTTCTTTGTCAAGATTGTTTTAGTTATGACAGGGCTGTGTCATTGCATATAAACTTTACAATAGGCTTCTTTGTGTCTACAAAAAAGACCTTGCTCCTATCTTGGTAGGAATTTCATTAAACCTGTACATCAATCTAGAGAGAATCAACCTTTTTACCACGTTGAGTCTTCCAATCCATTAACACAGTGTATCTCTCTCCACTTATAAGATCTGATTTCTTACATGATGATTTGCTTTTTAGCAGTGCTTTGCATTGGGATTAAATTGTGTTTTCCTATTTTTGATACACTTATAATGGTGTTATTGTCTATTATGCATGCGATTACAAAAAGAAAGGGAAAATAGAAAAGGGTCCAAAATTGCACTTTTGAAAGGGAAGCACTTTTTAAAAATTTCAATCACTGTAGCTAAATACATACCATATGTGTATGTTGTTGCAGTAATTTTATTTTTGATGTTGCAGTAATTTTAAATGATAAGGTTATAATTGTTTATTGACAGATTGATAGAGACCTATAATTTTTCATGAATGCAAAACATCTTTCTAATTACATTAAAGTCATGCATCAGGGTGTTTTTTAATCACTCTTCTTTAGCCTACACTTTTATGACTCATGTTGTAAAATGAAGACTGGTCCTTGTTTATATTCTAATGTTTATGGATAATCCCTGTATCATAAAATGGACAACAAATTAATTAGAAAGAGCCCAGTGTACTAAATTTGAAAGTGAATAAGAAATGAATTCTTAAGTAATTGAAAACCCTAAAGGCATTGTTTTACGTAAATTGGGAAGGGTCTGAGTCATTTTCTCCACTTAATCATTTACCTTAATTTAAAATATTCAAATTAACACAGCCTCACAGGTGATAACCTGGAAAAACACAAGCTTGATAGCTAAGATAGTTATATAAAATTCCCAACTTTATGGAGATGAGAAAAAAAAAATGCCCATTTTTGCCTCTCTTCCCCACAGTGGTCCATACCTATTAAAATGTTTCTCCTATGATAACGTGTATTTTTTAAGTTTTGATTTTAAAGCATCTTTTTAGTTAAGTGCTGTGGGAAAATGTGCTAGCTTTTTGTCTAGTTTTAGGGCATAGAGGCCTAAAAAAAATAAAACAGTTTGGAATCAGGCCACTGGATACTTGATACATATTCTGCAACATTGTAATAAGGTCTTTCAGCTGTCTTGTTCTTGCACAGTGGAGTGTGTTTATGGGTGGAGTGACCTATTCGACACACACAGACACGTGGACAATTTTAGACCTTTTATCAGTGATCAGAGTACATTGTCACCAGGTGAATCATTATGTGATTCCTGTTTTATTTTTTTTATTTTTTTAAAGATTTTATTTATTTATTTGAGAGAGAGAGAGAGAGTTAGCGAGAGCAGGAACACAAGCAGGGGAGTGGGAGAGGGAGAAGCAGGCTTCCTGCGGAGCAGGGAGCCCGATGCGGGGCTCCATCCCAGGACCCTGGGATCATGACCTGAGCCGAAGGCAGACGCTTAACGACTGAGCCAGCCAAGTGCCCCAATTTTTATTTATTTTTTTTAATTTAATTTAGTTTTATTATGTTAGTCCATACAATACATCATTAGTTTTTGATGTAGTGATCCACGATTCATGGTTTCCTGGGGTTTTTTTAATTTTTATTTTTTAAGATTTTATTTTTATTCATTTGACAGCAAGAGGGAATATAAGCAGGCTTCCTGCTGAGCAGGGAGCCCAACGCAGGGCTCGAACCCAGGACCCTGGGATCATGACCTGAGCCAAAGGCAGATGCTTAACGACTGAGCCACCCAGGCGCCCCCATTGTTTTCTGTTTTAAATTACAGGACAGTCCATTGCTTTCAGGCCTTACTTCTGGAGTGAAAACTTCATATACAAATCGATATGGAGGTGCCGAACTTTTATTTCAAGTGGTGATAAATACGTCATACTCGAACCACCAGATAAAGCCATGAAAAATGTAGAGATTGTTTATATACACAGAAACATATTTTATTAAAGTTACTATGAATCCCATTCACTTTTATCTTATACTCTATTACTTCAAAGGGAGAAGCTATTGATTTTTCTGATCTCCCTATATCAACCATGACCCTGGCAAGAGATAGAACCCGACACAGATGGTCCAAGAAAACCCAATAATGGGACCATGTTCAGAGGTGTGGGCAGGTTTGAAGGAAACAAAAAGGGCTGTTGGGGTTCCTACAGACTACCAGCAGTAGGAAGTTGTCACATGTCCTCCTTCCCAAGTTTGAAGGGTCAAGCAAAGGAGGTAGCATTTTCTAAATTCAGTAAGAGATGAGGCAGTGGAGGAGGGGATTCCTAACAGGAGATTTAGAGATATAAGACATAAGGCCCAAAGAAGGAGTAGAATAGGGAAGAAATACCTTTCTCTCTTCCTGCCTTTCTGTCTGACGTGTGTGCCACCCATTGGCCAAAATCAACCAAGAATAGTCAGCAAGGGAGCTAATGAAATGGATGGAGATCAGCCTTGCAGGCACAGAGCAAAACAAAGAAGGGCAGAAAAATGGGTTGCATTCATGCCAGCAAGAAGAGAGTAGAGTGAAATATTCCGGCATTGGAAAAAAACAACAACCTACCAACCTAGAATTCTGTATCATTGCAATTATCTTTCAGAAGTGAAGGAGGGATAAAGACTTTTTCAGACCAACCAACACTGAGGGGATTTGTTGCCAGTAGATATGCCTTACAAGAGATGTCAGAAGAAGTGTTTCCAAGAGAAAGAAAATGATGTCGGTCAGAAACTTGGATCTCCATAAAGGAGACAACATTAGAGAAGGACTAAATGAAAGTAAAATGAAATCTTTTAATTTTCATTCTCCTGATGATGTAATAAATAGCTGTTCAAAATCATAAGAGCAGTAACGTATTGGGTGATTAGAGCTTACTGCTAAAATAAACGAATGGCAGCCATGTTATAAATTTTGAGGAGGAAAGTGGAATATTGTGTTATAAGGTAGCTGCACTAGCTGTTGGGAAAAATTGATTGGAGTGGGGAGCAGAGAGAAAATGTCACAATTCCTTACTTCACTCAATGTCAGAACAGTCCCCTAGCTAGTTCAAGTTTAACTTCACTTACTGTTAACCATAAATTATTTCATTTTATTCTTCTCCCAATAACTGAATGAAAATAGAAAAAAATGGGGGCTATAATAAGTGGAAGTTAGAACCTAACACAGTTTATTTTTTTCTAATGGATTTACCTGCTACGTCTAGCCTTGTCTCAGTCTACAGACTTAATATTTTTCTGCAGACCTTTTCAAGAACCAGTTGTATTATTAGATTTCCCTATTTTCAAATTGAGGGTTTGTTGAAGTAGCCTATCTCCCAAATCCCCCTTTTTTGTTTTAAAAATAGAGATTTATACCTATCTTTAGTTTTAGTCTCTTCTCCAGTTTTCTAAAGGTATTACCTCAGAATTTCAAAATCCTAAAGAGCACTTCATTCGCAGATGTGGCAAGAGGCATATAGTTTTAGGGGTACCTGGCTGGCTCAGTCATGAGACTCTTGATCTCAGGGTCATGAGTTCAAAGCCCCATGTTGGGGGTAGAGATTACTTTAAAAAATAAATAAATGAGCTTTTAAAAAAATGTAACTTTGAAGACAGAGAATTAATCATTAAAAAGGCATATGCACACACACCTGCACATATAGGAAACCCAGGTTAGTAACTCAACAGACTTCTCAATATCCCAAATAAATCTAAAAAATAAAGCTAACACTGAAACTTCACAATAAAAATTTTACTCTTCTAAAAAATGGTTAAGGAAATATGACTGCTTTAGCTGTTTTGAGACATCACTTGAATCCAGCATATTATAGGTATATGTAAGCGATCACATTTAATACATACAATACGGGTTAGAGGCTATTTTCAAGTAACTGTACTTTGGAATTTTTAAACACTTAAAAAAAATTACACATAACTTGTGATGTAAACCTCTATCAACTCTTTTTCTGTAATCCTCTAAATTCAGACCATTTGTGAAAACTCATTTAAAGTCAAGTAAAATACTCTCTGTGGTTTTGTAACAGGCTCCCACTTTCAGGCTTCAGTGAGTTAGTATATTGCTTAGGGGGCTCAGGAAAATTTTTGAACCAAATTATAATGGTCATTATTTGTGAGGCTATTTTCATTTCTTAAGCATTAAGACTTTCAAAATAGAATGCCACTCAATTAGGGACTCAATCTAAATGAGGGCCCCCTCACCCCTTGCCCCCGACTCTTGGAACATATTCGAGAAAATAGCATGTGTAGCTTCATCTGGTATACGAGTCCTCTTTAACCTCGCCTCTCCAGAAGATTTGTCAGGAGACTAATGAAGCCTAAGTGTCAGAGCCCCTCCATTTCCCAGAACTCTTCAAAGATACTGCTAAAGTTTCCAGATAGCCAGGTGCTTGGAAAATACCCAAATCTAAGAAGAGCTTCAAATGTTAAGCCCCCGACTCTCTGGATGAAGATCACTCTCATAAGCTGCTTCTTAGGATGACCCATTCAACCTTCACAAAAACGTTATCAGGTTTGATATGGTTTTGATGTGGACAAAACTAGTGATATTAACAACAGAGCAAATGCTGTAACAATTGGGGAATTTTTAAAACTTTTTTTAAGAAAGAAATTAGGAAATGACTTTGATTTGAGCCTACAAATTTTGCTGAAGCTGCAATTTAAATGTCATCCACATAGATTTATATTATTTCTGTTACTCTTTCTTGCACAGTAATAACTTGGTCTAGGTTTTCAATACATTTGTGAAGTGTTTTTGAATATTAAGTACTGACAAAGTGTCATTTGGAGGCTGTTTTTGCATGATGCTAAATATTTAGTTTAAAAGGTACCCAGAATTCTTATTTGCAGATTTAAAGTTTTTGTGAACTAGAGAATTATGACTTTGAACTGTGTTATTATTCTATAACCTAGGTGCAGTAGCTTTTAAAACAAAGAGGAGCAATTGCGAAGACAATTGTAAACATATCATTGCTGTCATCTAATCTCCAGCAGGTGCTACGGTGTGTTTCACCCTTAACTTGCTTTGTGTGCATAAATGCAACATTCCGTATCAGCAGTCGGAAAACTTTGGCCCATGGGCCGGACCCAAGCCACTGTCTCGTTTATTTAATTAAATTTTATATTTTGTAGGTAATTGTAGATTCACATAGAATTGTAAGAAATACAGAGAGATACTATGTATCATTTTACCCTGTTCTCCCAGTATTGACATATTGCAAAACTGTAATATAGTATCAAACCAGCTTATTCGCATTAGTACAATCAAAGTACAGAATTATTTCCACCATCCCAAGGAACCCTTATGTTACCCTTCTTTGGCCAGACCACTTCCTTCCTGCCCCCCCCACTCCTTTACCCCTGGCAACCACCAGTCTGATATGTATTTGGATAATTTTATTATTTCAAGAACGTTATATAAATGGGTTCATACATTATGTAACATTTTCAGATTGGCGTTATTTACTCAAGGAGAATAATCTGGAGATTTTTTCCAGATTGTTGTGGGCATAAAGAGCATGTTACTTTTTAGTTCTGAGTAGTATTGCATGGTATGGATGTGCCACAGTTCATTGAGCCTTTCACTTGTTCAAGGATATCCGAGTTTCCAGTGTCTGAAATATTACAAATACATCTGTTTTAAGTACTCATGTGCAAGTCTTCGTGTGAACAAGACTTTTCATTTCTCTGGGGTTAGTGCCCTCGAGTGAAATTTCTGGGTCACATGGCATTTACATGTTGAGTGTTGACAAAGCTGCCAAGCTCTTCTCCACAGTAGCTGGACCATTCTACATTCCCAGCAACAATGAGTAACCCAGTTTCTGTACATTCTTGGCAACATAAAACGTTGTCACTATTTTCTGACTTAGCATTCTGATGTGTAAATAGTTACAACTCATTGTGATTTTATTTTGCATTCCCCTCACAGCTAATGATACTGAGTATCTTTTCATCACCTTATTTGCCATCTGTGGATTGTCCTTGGTGAAATGTCTTTTGTTAATTTTCTCCTGGAATTTTTTTGGGGCGGGGGTTGGTTTTGTTTTATTTTTGTGTCTTATGAGTTCTTTATATATTCTAGATCCTAGTCTTTGGCTGAGCACGTGGTTTGCAGACATTTTTTACTTTAGCTTGTCCTTTTATTCCCTTAAGAGCAAAAGTTAAAATTTTTGTTCCTGTCCAGTTTATTAGTTCTTCCTTATGTGAACCATACTGTTAGTGTAAAATCTAAAGACTGTACCTAGCCCTAGATCCTGAAGATTTTCTTATGTATATATTTTAAAAATACTTACAGTTTCATGTTTTACATTTAAATTCATCCATTTTTAGTTAATTTTATTGTGGCACACTTAAGTGTTCTAGGACCATTTGTTGAAAAAGCTATCTTTGGGGCGCCTGGGTGGCTCAGTTGGTTAAGCGACTGCATTCGGCTCAGATCATGATCCTGGAGTCCCGGGATCGAGTCCCGCATCGGGCTCCCTGCTCAGCGGGGAGTCTGCTTCTCCCTCTGACCCTCTTCCCTCTCATGCTCTCTGTCTCTCATTCTCTCTCTCAAATAAATAAATAAAGTCTTTAAAAAAAAAAAAAAAGAAAAGAAAGAAAAAGCTATCTTTGTTCCACCGAATTGTTTTTGGATCTTTGTCTAAATCACTAGGCCATATTTGTGTGGTTCTCTCATCTTCCACTGATCTTTGAGTCTGTCCCCACCAGTACTCTACTATCTTGATTACTGTAGCTATATAAACTTGAAAATCTGATTAACTTCTTCCTTCTTTATTCTTCCTTTTCAACTTTGTTTTAATTATTCCAGTTTCATTGCCTTTCTGTGTAAATTTTAGAGTGATCTTGTCTATACCAACAACAACAACAAAAATCTTGCTAGGATTTTGATGAGAATTGTGTTAAAGATGTATATCAATTTGAGTAAAATTGACTATGTTGAGTCTCCCGATGAACACAGCATTTTGCCCCAGTTATTTAGATGTTCTTTGATTTATTTCTACAGCATTTTGTGGTTTTTACCGTATATGTACAGTACCTGTTGTATTAGATTAACAGCTTCATTTTTTTTTTTTTTTTGGTAAGAGAGTAAGGACTACCGTATTTCATTTCAGTGTTCACTTGTCCATTGCTAGTATGTAGAATTGCAATTGATTTTTGTATTTTTATCTTGTGTTCTGCTACCTCAATGAACTCACTTATTAGTTCCAGGAGATATTTTTTTCTTGTACATTGCTTGGAATTTTCATATTCATCCCACCTGCAGGTAAGCAACAGTTTTATGTCTTCCTTTCCCATCTGTATGGATTTATTTTCTTATGTGGCCTCTTTGCACTGGTTAAAACTTTCAGCCCTCTGTTGAATAACAGTCGTAAGAGTATATACATTCTTGCTGTGTTCACAATATGAAGGAAAAAGCATTTAATCTTTCACTATAAAGTATGAATTTAATTGTAGGATTTATGTGGGTGCTGTTTATTAAGCTGAGGAAGTTCCGTTCCATTCCTATTTTTTTTCTGTTCCTATTTTTTAGAGTTTATTTCAGACATAGGTGTTGAAATTAGTCAAATGATGTCATATATCCACTGATAAGATCAAATAATTATTCTTCTTGAACATTTAATATGGTGGGTTACAGTAATGGTTTTCAAATATCAAACCAGCTTTACATCCAGGGAGCAAACCCTACAAGATTTTTTTATATGTTGCTTAATTTTACATACTGATATTTTGTTATGAAATTTTACAAACTGAGGGTTACAGAAGGGAGAGGGGCGGGGCTTGGGGTAGCCGGTGATGGGTATTAAGGAGGACAAGTGTTATGATGAACACTGGGTGTTATACACAACTAATGAATAGTTGAACACTAAAAAAAAAAAAAAAAAGTTCCCTTTGAGATTGATAAGGGATACTGGTTTCTAGGTTCTTTTTGTTTGTTTTTGGTGTTTCTAATTTTTTTTCCTTAATTTTGGTATCAGGCTATTGCTGGATTCATTTAATGTATTCAGAATTATTGCTTTCTCTTCTGTTTTCTGGAATAGTCTGTGTGGAATTGGTGTTGGTCCTTCTTTAAAAGTTTGGTATAATTTCCCATTGAAACCATCCCAGCATGGAGACTGATTTTTCAGAAGTTTTTAAACTAAGAGTTCCATTTCCTTATTAGTTATATGGCTGTTCAAATGATCTATGTCATACCGGGTGATTTGCAGTAGTTTGTGCTTTATGAAGAATTGGTCCATTTTATGAAAATTGTCGAATATGTGTATGAATAGTGCTCCACAGTGTTCCCTTATTATCTTTTCTATGTCTGCCCAGTCTATATTGATATCCCGCTTCATTCTTTTTTTATTATGTTAATCACCATACATCATTAGTTTTTGATGTAGTGTTCCATGATTCATTGTTTGCGTATAACACCCAGTTCTCCATTCAGTACGTGCCCTCTTTAATACCCATCACCAGGCTAATCCATCCCCCCACCTCCCTCCCCTCTAGAACCGTCAGTTTGTTTTTCAGAGTCCATCGTCTCTCATGGTTCGTCTCCCCCTCCGATTCCCCCCCCTTCATTCTTCCCCTCCTGCTATCTTCTTCTTCTTTTTAACATATAATCTATTATTTGCTTCAGAGGTACAGATCTGTGATTTAACAGCCTTGCACACTTCACAGCGCTCACCATAGCACATACCCTCCCCAGTGTCTATCACGTAGCCACCCCATCCCTCCCATCCCCCACCACTCCAGCAACCCTCAGTTTGTTTCCTGAGGCTAAGAATTCCTCATATCAGTGAGATCATATGATACATGTCTTTCTCTAATTGACTTATTTCACTCAGGATAATACCCTCCAGTTCCATCCATGTCATTGCGAATGGCAAGATCTCATTCTTTTGATGGCTGCATAATATTCCGTTGTATATATATACCACATCTTCGTTATCCATTCATCTGTCGATGGACATCTTGGCTCTTTCCAGAGTTTGGCTATTGTGGACATTGCTGCTATAAACATTGGGGTGCATGTACCCCGTCGGATCCCTACATTTGTATCTTCAGGGTAAATACCCAGTAGTGCAATTGCTGGGTCGTAGGGTAGCTCTATTTTCAACTCTCTGAGGAACCTCCATACTGTTTTCCAGAGTGGCTGCACCAGCTTGCATTCCCACCAACAGTGTAGGAGGGTTCCCTTTTCTCCGCATTCCTGCCAACATCTGTCGTTTCCTGACTTGTTAATTTTAACCATTCTGACTGGTGTGAGGTGATATCTCATTGAGGTTTTGATTTGGATTTCCCTGATTCTGAGCGATGTCGAACACTTTTTCATGTGTCTGTTGGCCGTTTGAATGTCTTCTTTGGAAAAATGTCTGTTCATATCTTCTGCCCATTTCTTGATTGGATCATTTGTTCTTTGGGTGTTGAGTTTAAGAAGTTTTTTATAGATTTTAGATACTAGCCCTTTATCTGATATGTCATTTGCAAATACCTTCTCCCATTCTGTCAGTTGTCTTTTCGTTTTGTTGACTGTTTCTTTTGCTGTGCAAAAGCTTTTTATCTTGATGAGGTCCCAATAATTCCTTTTTGCCCTTGCTTCCCTTGCCTTTGGCGATGTTTCTAGGGAGAAGTTGCTGTGGCTGAGGTCGAAGAGGTTGCTGCCTGTGTTCTCCTTTAGGATGTTAATGGACTCCTGTCTCACATTGAGGTCTTTCAACCATTTTGAGTCTGTTTTGTGTGTGGTGTAAGGAAATGGTCCGGTTTCATTCTTCTGCATGTGGCTGTCCAATTTTTCCAACACCATTTGTTGAAGAGACTGTCTTTTTTCCATTGGACATTCTTTCTTGCTTTGTCGAAGATGAGTTGACCATAGAGTTGAGGGTCCATTTCTGGACTCTCTATTCTGTTCCATTGATCTCTGTGTCTGCTTTTATGCCAGTACCATACTGTCTTGATGATGACAGCTTTGTAATAGAGCTTAAAGTCCGGAATTGTGATGCTGCCAGCTTTGCTTTTTTCTTTTTTTCAACATTCCTCTGGCTATTTGGGGTCTTTTCTGGTTCCATACAAATTTTAGGATTATTTGTTCCATTTCTTTGAAAAAAGTGGATGGTATTTTGATAGGGATTGCATTAAATGTGTAGATTGCTCTAGGTAGCATTGACATCTTCACAATATTTGTTCTTCCAATCCATGAGCATGGAACGTTTTTCCATTTCTTTGTGTCTTCCTCAATTTCTTTCATGAGTATTTTATAGTTTTCTGAGTACAGATCCTTTGCCTCTTTGGTTAGATTCATTCCTAGGTATCTTATGGTTTTGGGTGCAATTGTAAATGGGATCAACTCCTTAATTTCTCTTTCTTCTGTCTTGTTGTTGGTGTATAGGAATGCCACTGATTTCTGTGCATTGATTTTATATCCTGCCACTTTACTGAATTCCTGTATGACTTCTAGCAGTTTTGGGGTGGAGTCTTTTGGGTTTTCCACATAAAGTATCATATCATCTACAAAGAGTGAGAGTTTGACTTCTTCTTTGCCGATTCGGATGCCTTTGATTTCTTTTTGTTGTCTGATTGCTGTGGCTAGGACTTCCAATACTATGTTGAATAGCAGTGGTGATAGTGTACATCCCTGCCGTGTTCCTGACCTTAGGGAGAAAGCTCTCGGTTTTTCCCCATTGAGAATGATATTTGCTGTGGGTTTTTCATAGATGGCTTTTATGATATTGAGGTATGTACCCTCTATGCCTATGCTCTGAAGAGTTTTAATCAAGAAAGGATGCTGTACTTTGTCACATGCTTTTTCTGCATCGATTGAGAGGATCATATGATTCTTGTTCTTTCTTTTGTTAATGTATTGTATCACGTTGATTGATTTGCGGATGTTGAACCAACCTTGCAGCCCAGGGATAAATCCCACTTGGTCGTGGTGAATAATCCTTTTAATGTACTGTTGGATCCTATTGGCTAGTATTTTGGTGAGAATTTTTGCATCTGTGTTCATCAGGGATATTGGTCTGTAATTCTCCTTTTTGATGGGGTCTTTGTCTGGTTTGGGGATCAAGGTAATGGTGGCCTCATAAAACGAGCTTGGACGTTTCCTTCCATTTCTATTTTTTGGAACATTTTCAGAAGAATAGGTATTAATTCTTCTTGAAATGTTTGGTAGAATTCCCCTGGGAAGCCATCTGGTCCTGGGCTTTTGTTTTTTGGGAGATTTTTGATGACTGCTTCAATTTCCTTAGTGGTTATAGGTCTGTTCATGTTTTCTATTTCTTCCTGGTTCACTTTTGGTAGTTGATACATCTCTAGGAATGTATCCATTTCTTCCAGATTATCTAATTTGGTGGCATATGGTTGCTCCTATTATGTTGTTATAATTGTTTGTATTTCTTTGGTGTTGGTTGTGATCTCTCCTCTTTCATTCATGATTTTGTTGATTTGGGTCATTTTTCTTTTTGATAAGTCTGGCCAGGGGTTTATCAATCTTGTTAATTCTTTCAAAGAACCAGCTCCTAGTTTTGTTGATCTGTTCTACTGTTCTTTTGGTTTCTATTTCATTGATTTCTGCTCTGATTTTTATTATTTCTCTTCTCCTGCTGGGTTTAGGCTTTTTTTGCTGTTCTCTCTCCAGCTCCTTTAGGTGTAGGGTTAGGTTGTGTATTTGAGACCTTTCTTGTTTCTTGAGAAAGGCTTGTATTGCTATATACTTTCCTCTTAGGACTGCCTTTGCTGCATCCCAAAGATTTTGAACAGTTGTATTTTCATTTGTTTCCATAATTTTTTTTAATTCTTCTTTAATTTCCTGGTTGACCCATTCATTCTTTAATAGGATGCTCTTTAGCCTCCATGTATTTGAGTTCTTTCTGACTTTCCTCTTGTGATTGAGTTCTAGTTTCAAAGCACTGTGGTCTGAAAATAGGCAGGGAATGATCCCAATCTTTTGGTACCGGTTGAGACCTGATTTGTGACCTAGGATATGATCGATTCTGGAGAATGTTCCATGGGCACTAGAGAAGAATGTGTATTCTGTTGCTTTGGGATGGAATGTTCTGAATATATCTGTGAAGTCCATTTGGTCCAGTGTGTCATTTAAAGTCTTTATTTCCTTGTTGATCTTTTGCTTAGACGATCTGTCCATTTCAGTGAGGGGGGTGTTAAAGTCCCCCACTATTATTGTATTGTTGTCGATGTGTTTCTTTGCTTTTGTTATTAATTGCCTTATATAATGGGCTGCTCCCATGTTAGGGGCATAGGCATTTACAATTGTTAGATCTTCTTGTTGGATAGACCCTTAAGTAGGATATAATGTCCTTCCTCATCTCTTATTACAGTCTTTGGTTTAACATCTAATTTGTCTGCTATAAGGATTGCCACCCCAGCTTTCTTTTGGTGTCCATTAGCATGGTAAATGGTTTTCCACCCCCTTCACTTTCAATCTGGGGATGTCTTTGGGTCTAAAATGAGTCTCTTGCAGGCAGCATATCGATGGATCTTGTTTTTTTATCCAATCTGATAGCCTTTGTCTTTTGATTGGGGCATTGAGCCCATTTACATTCAGGGTAACTATTGAAAGATATGAATTTAGGGACATTGTATTGCCTGTAAGGTGACTGTTACTGTATATTGTCTGTGTTCCTTTCTGGTCTTTGTTGCTTTTAGGCTCTTTCTTTGCTTAGAGGACCCCTTTCAGTATTTCTTGTAGGGCTAGTTTCGTGTTTGCCAGTTCCTTTAGTTTTTGTTTGTCCTGGAAGCTTTTTCTCTCTCCTTCTATTTTCAGTGACAGCCTAGCTGGATATAGTATTCTTGGCTGCATATTTTTCCCATTTAGTGCTCTGAATATATCCTTTTTGGCCTGCCAGGTCTCTGTGGATAGGTCTGTTGCCAATCTAATATTTCTACCATCTGCTTCATTCTTAACACTGGTAATTTGTATGTCTTCGTTTTTTTCCCTTTGTCACTCTTGTTAGCACTTTGTCAGTTTTATTTATCTTTTTGAGGAATGAGCTCTTTGTTTCATTGATTTTGTCTATTGTTTTTCTGTTTTCTGTTTTCAATTTTATTGATTTCTGATCTTTATTATTTTCTTCATTGTGCTTGTTTTATGTTTTATTTTGTTCTTCATTTTCTAGATTCTCGAGGTGAGAGCTTGGATAACTAATTTCTTCTTTTCTAATATATGCATTTAAGAGCAGCTTTTTCAATCCATTGCCTTATTGAACTGACATGGCAATCCTTTTTTTTTTATTATGTTATGTTAATCACCATACATTACATCATTAGGTGTTTTTTTTTTGTAATTTTATTTTATTTTTTTGCTTATTTATTTATTTATTTTTTTATTCTTATGTTAATCCCCATACATTACATCATTAGTTTTAGATGAAGTGTTCCATGATTCATTGTTTGTGCATAACACCCAGTGCTCCATGCAGAATGTGCCCTCCCAATACCCACCACCAGGCTAACCCATCCTCCCACCCCCCTCCCCTCTAGAACCCTGTTTGTTTTTCAGAGTCCATCATCTCTCATGGTTCGTCTACCCCTCTGATTTCCCCTGCTTCATTCTTCCCCTCCCGCTACCTTCTTCTTTTTTTTTTTTCTTAACATATATTGCCTTATTTGTTTCAGAGGTACAGATTTTGATGTAGTGTTCCATGATTCATTATTTGCGTATAACACCCAGTGCTCCATTCAGTATTTGCCCTCTTTAATACCCATCACCAGGCTAACCCATCCCCCCACCCCCCTCCCGACATGGCAATCTTTTATGGTAGGCAGTCCATGTGGTATTATTTTTAAAATCCTCTTCCTCTATTAGGTACCTGTCTCAGACAACATCCTCTAGATTATTTGAGTTCATTAATTAACAAGTAGATTAAAATGTATTTTCTTTTAATACACATCAAGCACAATCCCCTTGAGGACAGGGATCAGGAGCTATTCCCTTATATCCTTAATGTAGAAAATTTGGCCCTAATAAATATTTGATAAATAAATGCACATTCATTCCCTACCCACTGCCATTGTTTTCAGTGAGAATTTGGTACTGTGGTCATCCCACAATGGCAAGGTTCAGAATCTCTCCTAACATATATTTGCAAACAGATTTGCTTTATTACACTCAAAGGGTTGAGCATTCATTTTGCATTTTATAATTATCTGTGATGTAAATTCCTGTCTTCCTCCCTCATACCTCTTTTCCTTTTTTCCAGCTGATACCATTGAGGCCCTATTAAACCCAGTGCACTTTTGAGAACTAGTGATGCTTTAACATCAACAAGTTTACAACTGAGTAGCGAAGGTAGCATTTGTATCATTAACTCAACTGCAAATGGGGCTGAGGAAAACCTCAAAAAAATCTTCATGGAGAAGGTAAATGTAAATAAAGCCCAGAAGGATAAGGAAGCATACAATACACAAAGGATAAAATATAAAGAAATTATAAGCAGAGGCCATACTGTACACATAACCAGATGATAAGCAATGGGAGTGAAGCAATTCAAAAGGAAGATACAACATTTTTTTTCCGACTGAGTTTGCGTTCTAGCAGGTAAGACACATATGAAACATATATCCAGTTGATTTATTATGCATGAAACTAATGTGCAAAGCAGCATGCAAGGAGAAGATATATGATGAACTTTCGGAATAACTTGAGCTATCAGATAGGAAAGCACCTGAGATCACTTCAGGGGGATTCAGAGAGATGTAATATAGTGTTGAAAAATGAAGGCAAGGGCTAGATTGCAAAGGGTCTTTTCATTTCTGACCATATTTTCCACTGGCGTATCATACTAGTAATGAGTGTCCTCCTGAAACTGAGAAGGTAGGCGTGAGCCCACATGCTAATAATTCTTCACTTGTATGAATGGCCCTACTCCCCACTACTACATCCATTTTGTGACATTCTCTGCCCTACTGTTTGCCCTGGGAAGGTTAGCTCTTCATCTCCATCACCTCAGCCTCTTGCACTCCTTCAGCAACTTTTGTGACACCAACACATCAGAGGATGGGGGAAGAAGTTTAGGGCACTTCTTTGTTACTTTGTATGCACCTCACTAAAGTCCTGGTCATGACTTTGTGTGTCTCTTACTGTTCCAACAACATTGTTCTCTCCCTTTGACCCATCAGGCCTGGAGGTGGGAATAATTTTCCACTTTTGATATTACCTGGATGACTCACTTTCCTTCAGCCTCATCACCCTGCCTACACCTCTGTCCATACATAGTTGTTTCAACAAATTGTTTTCTGTTAAATGCTTTTGTGTCTGTCTAATTCCTGCCAGGACCTTGACTAATAGAATATAAAAAATTCAACTCTTAAATCTTGGTACTGATTCTCAGCTCACCGACATCAATGTCTTTAATTTCTTTTTGCTTATAATACTTTTGTTTCACTCAGAAATCTATAATCACCATCATTAATTTCTACACCTTTACCTCCAAAAATGGTTGAAGATCAATATATGCATTTTGTGGCCATTGTTTTTACAACACAGATAAATTACTTTGGGATTTTACTTATATTTAGTAAGTAAATGTTCTGTCTTGACCCTCTAGAAGGCATTGCTGTGTAGTACCAAGTCCCAAAATCAAATCATTTTGCACATGTCAGAGATACCATTGTCTATGGAAATATGAGTTAAAAAGTGCTCTCCGTTTCACAAGTTGTAGCTATTTTTCTGTCTAGTGGGAAAAAATCTGCATGTTTCAGAATGAATCCACAAGGTTCCAGAGATCCATTTACTATTTTTAATGGGAACTAAAATAATGTTAAAGAAATATACATTGCACACATAGAAAGGAATAATCTCATGTCACAACATAGGTTGAATGGCAAATCTGAACTTCTAGCTCCACCTAACAGTAACAAAGGAACACCCGTCTTCCCATGTTCCACAAAAGGAGTGTAAGAAGAGGCTAGATGAAAGAGAAGACTTAAATAAGATCCAGAGTCTAATAGCATAATACCCTAAATGTCCAGGTTCTTATTTAAAATCACTCATCAAGCCAAGAAGAAGGAAAATCACAACTTGAATGAAAAAAGACAATCAACAGTCACCTACATCGAAATGACACAGGTGATAGAATTATCTGCCAAGGATATTAAAGCAGCCATCATAAAAAATGGTTCAATAAGCAATTACAAACTTGCTTGCAACAAATAAAAAATAGAAGGTCTCAGCAAGAAATAGAAGACATATAGAACAAAATGAAGTTTTAGAACTGAGAAATACAGGAATCAAAATGAAATTCAGTGGATGGTCTCAACAGAAGATTGGAGGGGGCAGAGGGCAAAATCCATGAACAGGAAGATAGAACAGTAGAAATTACCCAGTCTGGGCAAGAAAGAAAATAGGCTGATGAAAACTGAACAGATCCTCAGTAACCTGTGGGATCATAATAAAAGATCTATGATGTATGTCATCAGAGTCCTGAAAGGAGAGAAAAAAGAAAGTGTTGCTGAACAAGTGCCCAAAGAAATAAAGGCCAGAAGGGGCACCTGGGTGGCTCAGTCGGTTAAGTGTCTGCCTTTGGCTCAGGTCATGATCCCGGGGTCCTGGGATGGAGCCCCGCATCGGGCTCCCCGCTCCACGGGAAGCCTGCTTCTCCCTCTCCCGCTCCCCCTGCTTGTATTCCCTCTCTCACTGTGTCTCTCTCTGTCAAATAAATAAATAAAATCTTTAAAAAAATATATTTAAAAAGAAATAAAGGCCGAGAAATAACCAAATTTGGAAAAAGAGTCAAGAAGCGGCTGAACAAAAAAGGATAAGCCCAAGGAGATCCATGCCTATACGCATTATAGTCAAACTTCTGAAAACAAGTGATCAAGAAAAAAAAAAAAAAAAAAAGCTTGAAAATAGTAAAAGACAAAAGACACTATGGGCAAAAAAAAAAAAAAAATTCAAATGACAAGATTTTTTTATGAGAAACTGTGGAATCCAGAATGAAACGGGAAATGGCATGACATTTTTCATATGATTAAAGAAAAGACCTGTCAATGTCCAGAAAAATAGAAAAGGAGGCAGCACGCCAAACACATTTTATGACACAGGAAGTACTCTGATACCAAAACCAGACAAACATAGCACACACACACAAAAAAAAAACAAAACAAAAAACACCTCAGACCAGTATCCTTCACATATATACAGAGACAACAATCCCTAACAGAATTTGATAAGTTATATTAACTAGCTAAAAAAAAAAATCACATGATCTTATTGAGGCAGAAAGAAAGGTTTGATAAAATTCAGCACCCATTCATGATAAAAATTCTCAGAAAACTAGGAGTTCAGGAGAACTTCCTCAACTTGATAAAGAACATCTACAAAACTTCTATAGCTAACATCATAGTAATGGTGAAATATTCTAATGCTTTCTTCCTGATAGGAGGATCAAAGCAAAGATGTTTGCTTTCAGCCTGCTATTTATAGTACTGGAAGTTTGAGCCAGCATAAAAATGCAAGAAAAGTGAATAAAAGCATACAAATCAGGAAGGAGGACTTAAAATCATCCCTGTTTGCAGATATTATGATGGGGCTCTGTAAAATATCCCAGGGATTCTACAAAATTACTCATAGAAATAATGAGTTCAGCAAGATCTCAGGACAAAAGGTCAACTACAAAAACCAATTGTATTTCTGTATGTAAGAAATGAACTGCTGGAAACTAATATTTTAAATGTACTTTTCTGGGGTGCCTGGGTGGTGCAGTTGGTTGGGTGGCCAACTCTTGGTTTCCACTAAGGTCGTGATCTTGGGGTTGTGAGATTGAGCCCCACATCGGGCTCCCCACTTCACCACGAGGTTTGCTCGAGAATCTCTTTCCCTCCCCTCTGCCCTTCCCACTCGTGCTCTCTCTCTCAAATAAATAAGTAAATCTTTAAATAAAATAAAATGTAACTTTCTGTAGTCACTACAAAAAAAGAGAGAGAGAAATGTTTGGGAATCTAACAAAACATACAGGACCTACAGGCCACGAACAAAAAAAAGGGGGGGGATGAAATAAAACCAAGACCTAAATAAAAGGAGATAAATACTGTGTTCATGGACTATGAACTATAGCATAGTAAATGTCAGTTATCCCCCAAATTAATCAATAGTTTTAATGGAATTACTATCAAATTTCCTGCAAGATTTTTTATTTATATGTACAAGCACCCAATTGCCTGAATCCTCTCTGCCTTATTTTGTGTGGGTTCATTGTTAATAAACTACCCGTAACTAGCACATTTCTCCATTGGATTTATCTAAAGAGATTTTTTTAAACACCTAAGAAATACATGTCTTAATAGAATTTGTAGCATTTCAGCCAGTATGGATCATTGTAGGGAAGAGAAGCAGAAATGGCCCGGAAATTATTTTTTCCAGATCAATAAATTTGTGAGCTTTATTTAAATATCTTAGCTACTCAGCCTGTTTTTTCCTAGCTTATTTATCCTGTGATGCCTATTTAATCGTAGTGCTTAAAATTATGTTAAATAACTGAATCAGTGGAGAAAATGACTCAGACCCCTCCCAGTTTATATAAAATACTGCTGTTAGGGTTTTCGGTTTCTTAAGAATCCCTTTCTTGTCCGCTTGGAGGTTTACCATAATCAGTCTTTTCTAATTAATATTCCAGTCATCTTAGGATATAGGAATTACTGGTTGATATTAGAATATAAGCAAGGACTAGTCTTCATTTTTTTTAAATTTTCTTTTTATTTATTCATGAAAGTCAGAGAGAGAGAGAGGCAGAGGCAGAGGGAGAGAAGCAGGCTCCCCGCCCAGCAGGGAGCCCCATGCGGGACTCGATCCCAGGACCCCGGGATCATGGCCTGAGCCGAAGGCAGACGCTTAACCATCTGAGCCACCCAGGCGCCCCTAGTCTTCATTTTTTATAACATGTATCTTACATCCGTAGGCTAAAGAAAGTAAGTAAAAAACTGATGCAAGCCTTCAGTGTAATAAAAATAAGCTTTGTATTCTTGCAAAAGTAAAGTCTTAGGAGTTCATGTGTAACAATTATAACCTTTCATTTAAAATCATTTTCAAAGCATACATGTACGGTGCATGTTTAGTTACATACATTTATTTTTTAATGTCTTTTTTGCAAACTGTCATTTGACAGCCTATGCTTTTCCCCCTTTCTTTGTGCAACTGTATATATAAGAATAATATCATCATAGGCATATTAGGAATGAGAAAAAACAACCCAATCACAATACAGAGCGCTGTTAGAAAGCACAATATGATGATATAAAATAAAGATGACCTAAATGTTAGAAGTATATGCTGTTAAAGTTAAAGGGGTGCCTGGGTGTCTCAGTGGGTTAAACCTCTGCCTTGGGCTCAGCTCATGATCCCAGGGTCCTGGAATGGAGCTCCATGTTGGGCTCCCTGCTCTGTGGGGAGCCTGCTTCTCCCTTTCCCTCTTCTTGCTGCTCTGCCTGCTTGTATATTCTCTCTCTCTCTCTGTCAAATAAATAAAATCTTCTAAAAAAAAAAAGTATATGCTGTTAATGGATTAAAAGACTCAACATAGTTAAAATGTCATTTCTCCCCAAATTGATCTATTTAATGCAATTCCCATCAAAATACCAGAAAGATATTTTTTAGTCCGATCTGTAGACCTATTTGTAGATAAGCTTATTCTAAACTTTGTAAGGTAAGACAGAGGACCTAGAATTTCTAAAATGGTTTTGGAAAAGAATAAAAAGTGGGAGGAATAACTCTAATGCTTGGGCGTGTTATGTCGCCAGAGTAACTAAGGCAGTGTGATATTGGCAGAGAGCTAGGCACACAAGTCAATAGGACAGAAGTGAGATCTCAGAGGTAGATCCCCACAAATATGTCCAATTGGTTTTTGACAAAGGTACAAAAGTTATTCAGTGGAAGAAGGGTAGTCTTTTCAACAAATGCTGTTGGAGCAGTTGGAAATCTGTAAGAAAAAGGACATCTACGTAAACCCCACACCTCATACAAAAGCAAACCCATAGATTTAAATGTAAATATGAAATGATTAAAAATTTAGGAAAAAAAAAAGCACAGGAGACAATGAATCATGGTTTCGTGAAAAGTTTGTAGACTTGACACCAAAAGTACCATCCATAAAAGAAAAAAAAATTCAATAAATTCTGTAAATTGGACTTGAGAAAAAACATTTTTGTTTTGGAATTTCACTGTTATGATGAAAAGACAAGCCACAAACTGGGAGAAACAATTTGCAAGGCACATATCTAATGAAGGACTCATATCTAGAATATATAAATTCTCAAAAATTAAAAACACTCTAAAATTAATAGTTAAAACGAAAGATATTCAATTGGAAAATGAGCAAAAGACATGAACGGCCATTTCACTGAAGAGTCTATTCAGATGGCAAATAAGCATGAGAAAGGATGTTCAATGTCATTAACCATTCGGGCATTTCAAGGTAAAACCACCATAGTATATCTCTACATGCTTAACACTGAAAAAAACTAAAATTGACAATACCAAATGCTACAGAGGATACAGAGACACTGGATCACTCACATTGCTGGCAGATACATAAAATGGTACAGACCCTCCAGAGAGTGTTTTGGCAGTTTCTTTAAAAAGTAAACATACATTTACCATATGGACCAACAACTTTACTCCTGGGCATTAATCCCAGATAAATGAAAAATATGTGCATGGCTGTTTTACAGCTTTATTTGTAGTAACCCCAAACCAAAAATAACCACAATTTCCTACAATAAATGAATGACTACACAAACCATAGTACACAATTAACATGGAATACTACTCACAATAAAAGTAAGCAAGCTACTGAGGCAGATAACTTGAATGGATCTCTAGGACATTATGCCAACTGAAAAAAGTTAGTATCGAAAGATCACATACCGAATGATTCCATTTTTCTAACATTCTTGATACAGTGATGGAGACCAAATTAACAAGTGCCGAGCTGTGGGTCACAGAGTCCAGGGATTGATGGTTGGTATGACTCTAAAGGGAGAGGAGAAGGAAGATCTTTGTGAAAGGGAATGATTCTGCAGGTTCTATATTGTGATTGAGACTGTGGTTACCCAAATCTACAGTATTATAAAATGGCAGAAATATATACACATTGTATCGATGTCATTTTGCTGGTTTTAAAATTGCATAATAATTCACTTAAATGTAACTGAGGACACTGAATGAAGAGTATATGGGACCCCTCTTTACTCTCCTTGCAACCTTTTTGTGAATATGTAATTATCTCAAAACAAAGTTAAATTTTAAAAAGCTCTGCTCTGCCAATTATTAACACTGGGGATTTGAGTAAATTGCTTTGACCAGTCATCTTTATAATGGGGCTCCTAAGACCTCAGCACCGTGGTTATTGTGAGGACTTAATGAGAGAGGTAAGTGACTAAGGACCACAGGAAAATAGGACAAGGTCTGAATTAGAATTCACTGTGTTTGGGCTAAATTTTATTTTATGTACCTTTCACTTTTTCAAGTATTTCTTCTTGCCTAGATTATAAAACCATAAGGGAAATGTATGTATTCCACATTGATGTAGAATTTATTACAGGGACCCAGTAAATTCGGACTGTTGACTAAGGCTAAGAGACCATTAAGATGTACCTGAGAGCATTTAAATCTATCCCTTTTTGGTGCACTGGATGTGAACCAAGACAAGATTTTGGTATATTGGTAGCCATAGTTATTTTTAGAAGCATACACTTCGTGGTTTTTCAAAATTGGCTATGCATCAGAGTCACCTGTAAAACATAGAGCACTAGGTCCTACTCCCAAAGAGTTTCTTATTTTCAGGTCTTTTCCAGAAATTTTCCGTATGTTGCTGTTGCTTCATGGACCACACTTTACAAATCGCTGATGAACTGTGCATATGCCTTGGCTTAAATGTGGGCTTATAACTATAGAAAACTCACAGTACAAGGTGTAAAGGAACTTAATTCAGGACGATATTACACCCTAGAGCACAGGAAAACACATGCTAACATGCAGACTTGGATGCATGTTGGTCAGAAACCACTTTTTGATTTTGTTTTATGAAATTGTGGCTTATAGGCATACTTAGATGACCACGCTAAGAAGAGGAAATGAGATGACTTACGGAGAACATTTTAAATCTGTTTTGGATAATAGTACTTTAAATACAACTATCTACAAATTAAGCCTTATGCCTTATTTCATATAGATTTTGTTGGGGGGAATGGTGATCTTATGATAATGGTATTCTAAAATATGAAATGTATAATGATTAAGGTAAACATTATACTCTGATTCAATATGCCAGTTTTTTTCTATTTTCATCTATAATTTATTTATGTGCCTAGCAGTTGAATGTTTGACATTGAAAAATGAGTCTGTCACTTCAACAAATGGTATTATAAAAACACTCAAATAATTTTAGCACAGATTATTATTATTTTTTAAAGATTTTATTTATTTATTTGACAGAGACACAGCGAGAGAGGGAACACAAGCAGGGGGAGTGGGAGAGGGAGAAGCAGGTTTCCAGCCGAGCAGGGAGCCCGATGTGGAGCTCGATCCCAGGACCCTGGGACCATGACCTGAGCGGAAGGCAGATGCTTAATGACTGAGCCACCCAGGCGCCCCAGCACAGATTATTATTACAAAAAGAATATCCTTCTAAAAAGTTAAACCAATGTTTCTTTCAAATATTGGGCTCATCTGCTGTGTTAAAAATGTGATAAAGAAGCCTTCTATTGGCAAAGAATGGTTTACAAACATGCCAAATAACATATTACAAGTGTGTTCACTTAATACAGAAAACTTCTTTTGAGAGCCATTAAATAATTAATAATTAACTCGATGTCCAAGAGAATGGTATTTTAATAATTGCCACCAAAGAGGTCAAAGAGAGTGATTTTAATAAAGTTTTCTCATAAGGTGCTATGGAAATTTAGCATTTTCGGAAGATTTCTTCATTCAATTATAAGAGTACTCTTTATTTGAGCAGAAGCCTTGTCCCCTGAGAGCTATACACAGTCTGCCTTCAGAGCTCAGCTGCTACATTCTGCTGTTGCTTTTCTTAATCAGACTGTTGGCATCATCAATACCTGACTTTTGATAAGATCCGCAGGGTAGAAATTAAGTTTGGTAGATAGGGGATGCATAACGAGTGCAGAGATTATCCTGGGCATTTCTTTTTGTTCAGTAGAGTGAAATTTTTAGCGTTGTTGAGAGGGTAAAAAAGGAAAGGCATTTCAGAGTCTATTCTGGATTAGGATTTTCTGCTCTGTTATTTTAGAAATGTGCATAGAAGTCACAGAAAGTACTGTCATTTTATATACTGAGGAGTTTTCATGTTTAGAAGCCTGTGAGAGCAAGTACTATGTCCACTGTGCTATTCTGGTTTGGACATTAATCAGAACACAGTTGAACATTATTTGACTTCACAGGGCTTGTCATGCTGGAAGAACAACCTTATATGTAGTGGCCATGGGCAGTCCTATTATGGGAAACCAACTTGAGAGAAAAGGCGGGTCACTTGCTTCTGCGCAGGTCCTGGAATTTGAAATATCCAGGGGCCTCTACAGAATCCTGGCATCATTTACTATGTTGACTCACTCAGTGTTGGGATCACTCACTTTCCCCTTACAGGACTCAGATCTTGGAGGCAATTAACTTCAGAGAAAAACGAATAGGAAAAACTGAAGTGTTCTTTTTTAAAAGGCTGCTGAAGTTGGTTGATTTCTCATCATTCCTAAACCTATTGGAGCACTAAAGTTGGGAGAAAATTTACCAAGACTTTTCCTGCTGCCTTGATATATACTTTTTTTTTTTTCCCAAATGCTTTGGTGGGAAGAAGTAGAGGACTGTTGTAAGTACAAAGTCACTAAGAATATTTTTACCGTGGCATAAGTTTTAGTTTGTGGCAAGCTCACTGATTAGGCAGATTGATTTTAAATTATTATAGTAGTTTGTGAATAAGAATAAATGTTATCTTGAATTTCCTGTACACATATATGTGCAGGTGTACATGTTTCTCATTGGGAAAAGTTTTCAGTAGAAATGAAGTAGAGTTTAAAGTTTTTTCTTTACAAATATAATCAAGATCTTTCTTTTTTAAGAAACCACTAAAGTAATAGAATATGCATGACTGGCCTGAAGTATTTGTAACAAACTATTTTAATTGCTCTGAAGTTCGTGTATCTGAGTTATTATCTTGATTATTTGATCCTCTCTTCAGTAATGGTTGCATGTGGGGCAGTGATCTGCTATATATTCTCAATGAACTAATTGTGGTAGTGGAATGATGTGTGGAGACCCCAAGGTTAGAAAAATTCTATCTGGCACATCTTGGGGGGAAAAAATTAAAAAACAGAACGAATTGTGATGGATAAATGGAGGCGGAGGAAAGTATGATAAATATTTAATTTAAAAATCCTTGTCTCATATTATATTTAGTATTTGAGTGTTCTGTAGCATATCATGAAAATTCCTTCAAATAGTGATATGATCTTTGCTGGCAAATGACCAGACACTTTTGTTGAGAACACAACATAAAAGCAAGAGGGACTTCTGATCATTTCACAGTAAGCTCACCGTGTTGTTTCATGTCTAGTATGACCTAGGTTTTCAGTAAAGCTTTTTTATTTGGCTTTTATATAAAGTGCATCTATTTTGTTTATTTTAAGAAAGTCATGATGACTAATGAAAAATTGAGAAATTGACTCTGGCACAGTAGTAAAAATAATGTATAAAAATAATATATGAAGAGTACAGTGTGTCCCAAAGAGATGGACAGAGGCGATTACCTTGTCTCCCTCACCCCCTGCCTTTGACTGGTGGATTATAGCCATTCTGAAACAGATACGATGGTGATGCCTATAATTAACAGTGAAGAAAGTAAGTCTTTCCAAATAAGTAATTCTTCAAAATTTCTGGTAAAAAGGTCACAACACAACTCTGGCCTCTGTGCCAAAAAAAAAAAAAAAAAAAAAAAGAACATTGTGCACTTACTGATTCACATTAGATGCTACCAGAGTTTATAGTAAAACATGTTTAATGAAATTTTCTTATTTTACAAATTTATTAGGTGAGCACCAGAATTGCTTTCTGGTTGAAAAACCATCCCATTTACTAATGTTACAAAAATACAACGGCGTATATTCTTCGCAATGTACGCATATTGATTGATCCATTGTTATACCTACAAAATTCACACCAGAAACCAGTGTAGAGAGTGATGTAGAAAAAATAGCAAAGATGCAATTCAAAAAATAACAAAGAATGAAGCAAGGCAAACCTACTCTCTGCTTTGTCATAGATATTCAAATAACTTCAAATTCTTCATTAGAATTTAAAGAAAGCTAACCTTTTTGGGACAAGCTCTGTAGGACTTTATTAAAGCACATTTTAAAGCTATCAGGTGCAACTTTAAGCTGCATGACAGTGGATTTGTTAAGAGAATATGAAGATATTCACACGGTTATATTCTACATTAACTTTTACCAGCTGACATAACTTCTGTTTGAATGTATTGACATTGGATTGAGGTGTTTTGTTTTGTTTTTTTTTTTTTTGAATTGCCTTAGTTTGAAAAAACGTAAAAGAGTACACGTGGGTGGTTTTTATGAAAGTAGTTGCCAGAAGATCCCTGTATTAACATAAAGATTGTTTACTTTTAGAATTGCTCAAATATTGCATTGCAAAGAGTCACTCAAATAATTTATTGCAAATATACATTTCATTGGAATTTTTTAAATGATAGAAATTATCTTGAGTTCTAATAAAATCACCATTTAGAATGATTTCATTTACAGAGTCTTCTAAGGGCATCTTAACTCTGAAAAAGAGATTGCTGATCTAAGTGGATAATATATTTTTTAATTGAATAAGAAGTTTTCTCTATCTCTTATGCGGCATAACATTATGGAAAATGCAGTAGAGAATGTCACGTAGTAGTTACTGTAAACTTAAAGATTACCAAGTGTTTTGTGCAAATTCATGTTATTTAAGGGGAAAAAATGTGTCAGTTGACACTACTCCAGCTAGAGAGTACTGAGATATAAATTCATAATTTGTACAGAGATATTAATACAGCTTCCTCTTTGGTTCTGAAGTATTCATTTGAAATCCTTGTAGTCCAAGTCATTTGTTACATGAGAAACAAATTGTCAAATTCTTAACCACTTGTGTGGTTTAATAAAAGAGATTTAAATCTTTGTTGTCTTAGAAAAGTCAGGGTTTTTAAAAATTTTGTTTTATTATCTTTCATCATGGCTTTATCACAAGAAAAAAGCAAAGTGATTTCCCAAACTTTCCTTCCCCTTCCACCTTCTACTGTAATATTCCCCTAGCTTATTAAAAATGATTTATCATACGTTTTATTAAACTATTCTTTCTTCCACTGCAGATACAGGAAACATGGTATTTTGATGTGAGGGTATCTGATTATATAAATGCATGAAGACACACTTAAATCACAGAGCCGTTGACAGTTCACTGGAAATTAAGCTTTCTTTGAAGATAATTTTCTGTTCATGTCTTTGATTTTCTATTTTAGACATACATCATTTTTTAAGAAATTGACAAATAAGACTAATGTATGTCCTCTGTCCAACGAAACATAACAAACCATGAAGGAAGGAGCAGACCAAGGTTTTACGGGGCCTGGGATTATACAATTTGAGGGAGGGGAGTCTTTTAAGAAAAATAATACAAAATCATGAACCTACAATGAGGTAGGGCCTTGGGAGGAACCAGTGTAAGTGATCGCCCTCAAGGCTTAAACTTCAAAAGTCCTCAACTTTAAAAGTGATTTCATGGGAAATCACCTCCATATGAAGGGATGTGTTGTTGAATATTTACCCAGTTACATTTTAAGATGAAATTGATGCTAGTTATATTTCTTTAAGCATATGTTATTTCTCAAAGACAGGCTTTTATTTAATGCAGATTACAGTTAAAAGAATGCGTAATGGTAGGAATTTGACATTTCTGCCTTTCATTCTGAAAAGATACATTGATTAAAATGATGTCAAACTCAGTTAATGGAGGCGGTGCAGCTATTTCAGATATACAGGGTATGTAATTTGAAGGCAAGCCAAATCACAATGAGAAGAATAATGATGACCTTGGTTTATTTTTATATAGCACATTCAGATTTTGATTGGATTCAGAAGGAGGCAATGGTTTTCTTTCTCACAAAGTCCTGCTATCATCCTAGGAGATTTGTGTTCTGTTATCAAGGCACTTGGCTCATATTGGAACATTTTCCTGGGAGGGTCATGGGCTGCAGTATGGGAAATGAAGAGACTTTTTTTTTTTTTTTTTTTTTTTTTTTTTAATTAAATGCAACCAAGTTCCATAACAGAATTGCATGGAAATGTTTCTCTTTGGGGAATATACTCCATGCAGCAGACTGAGCTTCAGAACACAAATAAACAAGCAAACATCTTGCAGTCTTCACCTTTCTCCTCATTTAAAAAAATCTGTTAGTTAAAGTTCTTGGGGTTTCACTCTCTACAATATTGACAGAGTAATAGAACACGGATTTGGATTTTGGAAGTTTAATTTACATACAGATACGAAAGTTCAGTTGGCAGTGTTGGGTAGTTTATTATTTTGCCACTTTGGAGAGGGTTTGTCTATGGATGTCACGTGTGGAATTTTTCTTCAAATCTTCATCTTTGTAAAATTTCAAGCTCCCTCTAGTTAATATTAAAAGTGAACGTGTCTTTTAGAGATTCTCATATCCTGTCTTGAAGGGGACAGTGACCCGGCTCTTTGTGAATCGCTCATATGCAAACTATCATTTGAGGAGTAACAACAAACATGATTTAGTTGACTTTTTTCCTGAAATCTATAGTGTAAAAAGCTTATTTTTCCCATATCTTATGGCATAATATAATTTTGCATGTACCTTTTTTTAAACCAGAGGTCTCCTCCAGGGATCCAGAAACAGTAACTCTCAGGGACAACATGGTCTTTCTCTTTCTCCATTCAAGATGACTGCCCTGAATATGGGGCAGACGAGGCGGGGGGAAGGGGGAAGCGCAAAAACCTTGGCTCCGGTGTTCACGGGTATCTTAACTTTCTCGGCCACAGTTCTTACAGGCAGCAGGCATAATGAGAATGAAGAGAGGAAAATGGTCCTGCTTGCTCGTGCTTAAAAGAGTCCTAACCTGAAGACTGCACAACCTCTACCACATGCCCAATAACAAAACCAAAAGGCAATACTCCCCCTGGCACAGCTCAAGCCCTCCACTGAGGCGGCCATTTTAAAAAACAATGTCTATTCAACTCTTTGCTCCATCTGATGTTATTCTGATAGCATGTATTCAAAACACCTGGGAATTTTAATAGGTGAAAGAACCCACAGGGCAGTGTTCTCAGGGTCTTACTGTCCCCAGAAGGATTTTGCATAGTGTATGTGATGATATTAAGCCCTGAGAAAAAAGTGTTCCTAGCAGCCTGGATTGAGTTTGGAAATCAATTTCTTCCCTGTCTCCTTTATTATCTTTTGCCTTCTGCCTCAGTGCCTCACTTTGGCTTTGTCATTATGTGTGCCATTCTTCAGTAATGGAAGGCGGGGGCGAATTGACAATTATCCTTTAACTGGAATGGAACTGTCATTTCTTTGCTGGTAAATCGTTGATGCTGCTGTTGTTCTTGTTGTTCGTAAATGGCTCTTCCAGAACTCTTAATACAATATTTCAATTCCATATAATTTTCAGAAAATAATATAATTCCATATAATTTTAAGGAAAAGATGTTGGAAAATTGATGTTTGACATCTGAAGTATATCGAAGACTGGTTAAAAAGATTCAGTCTTACGTTACTGTTCAAGTACCAGGATCTGAGGAGGAGCTTTGCTTCTATTTTTACTTCTTTTAGTTTATTAATTTATTTATCTTTGTATATAATTTGGTTGTTGGAATGAATAGGAGGAGTATTAAAGTGCATCATGAAAGCCAATGCTTATCCATGTAATAAAGTGAGAATGTTGACATTTAAATGGATTTTGAGCAGGGTTAACATGATTTTAAAGAAGCTTGAGGAAAAGTAGATGTTTGAAAAAAATAGATGTTTGAATTGTCATGCTTTTAGCTTGTATTTAATAAATATTCAACCCATTCACAGGCATTGCAACAAGGAAGGAATTTACATATGCCAAGATAGTGTGTAGTATTTGGCCAGTTTACTTCCAACTTTTAAATGTACTTTATCTCTACCACTATGAAACAATTGATGTTTTAGAAAGACCAGTATTAATTGAGCACAATTAGCATTATAGTAGTCTCATCTTATGTCCAATTATGGGCAAATAAAGGAGTTGCCCTTTCAGTGTTTTCACCCTCTCCTTGATTTTTGCTTTGTTTTGTTTTAAATTGCTGTCCCCCCTCCCGCTCTGTTTCTGGCTAAGACTGTCATTGAATCAGGACTATAAAAGGGCATAAACATCAGTGGTGTTTTGCTCATTCTTGGCACCCATCTGTATTTGCACACAACTTGTCTGCTCCTTTATCAGATTACAGCTGCGGTACTACCTTAGCCTGAGCTAAGTGCTGAGTTAAAGGGCATGGGAGTCAGCACACTGTTAGGAGTACAGATTTTTAGCCTTGGAAACCGTGTGAGGTCAAACTAAAGAAATGTGAAAGAGAAAAATCACAGAATCAGAACTGCCCACATATTTCACCAAAGGCAGGTTGAGTAATTCCTTTTTCTACTGATGCTCAAGGAGGGCAGTATTAGAAATAATGTTATCAAAATGGCTGAGGAACCGATAAAATTATCTGTGAATCCCAATGGCTCCCGTATATTGGGAAGTAACTTGGAAGGAAAAGGGAAAATCTCACTCTACAGAGTGCAACTAGATAGAAGCAATGTTGACTTGTAGCTGGTTAACTAAAAGAGCTTACTGGAAGCTCAGACAGCTGGGGAATCCTGATTTAGTGGAGCCTGAAGGGCAGGTCAGGAGCCATGTGAACAGCTGCTGAAGATCTAGAGGATTCCTTTGGATTAGGTCTACACACCCCATCTCTAATGGGCTATGTCAGAGAGCACCAAGTATTATCACGGAGTTCAGTTCGCTCAAGCTTGTGGATTTTGCAGTATTTTACTTTAAATTTCTGGAAACAGAGTTGCTCTCAAAAGAAATCCAGAACTAAAAGTATCAAAAGAAGTGACTCTGTAAAGTTTGTATTGTATTGGGTTTAGGTGATCATTGTTTAAAGAAAGAACAGTTTGTTATTCAATATGCAGATAATATCCTTCATGTCAGGTACCGTACTAGTCTCTGGAGATAATGTTCTAAACAAGTGAACTCACTGAGATTAGAATTAAGGATTAGGTTAGAATTTAAATTGCATTTGAGATAAGGGCCGGAGAATAAAACACACATTGTTATAAGAATGTATAAGAGTGAGACCTAGACTAGTATTAGAAATTGGGGAGAGATCCCCAGGAAAATTACATTCAAAGCAACACAAAGAAGAATGGGATTGGGGAATAGTGGTCAAAGGGAAAAAGAGAGAGGAAAAATGTTTACATTCAGAGGAAACAACGTATGTGAAGATAGAACTTGGTATGAAGAAAGAACTAAAAGAAGGTGAATTTTCCTTGAGTATAGTAAGTCAGGGAAAGTTTGGGACTGGTGTGCTGCTAAAATGGTGAGAGCTGGGGTCCAGTCACTCAGAGCCTCAGAGGCCATGGGGATGATTTTTTCTTTATAGTAAAATCAATGGACAGCCTTTTAGGGTCTCGACTTTGGATGAGACCAACTAGAAAGATCGTGGAGTGTCAAAAGGGGGTCAGGAATTCCATATGGAAGACAAGAACATGCCAAGAAATTGTAGAAGCATCTAGGTAGAATGATAAAATCCTAAGGAAAGTAATATTTCAGTAAAGAGGAGTTTCTTCCAATCTCCCATTTAATGACCTTATGAGTGAGGATTGCACTTGCAACACCAGGTGTCTTGGTTTCCACAGTCTCTGCCATCTATTTACCCCTAATTTCCTTTCCTGTATTGCTATTTCTGTGAGATATCACCAAAATGTTGCCTCAGTAGAAAAGCTTCAATAAATATTTAAATTGTGTAATGTATTCAGCTTTTTCCTGTACTCTGCACTTCCTAAAAATACCTTCTTCGGAAACCCCATTTCAACTGACTGCTGTATAATGAAATGAGACATCAGTGTAAAACATTTATCATAGTCTGAATTTCAATTGCTCAGTCAGAGTTGTTAAGCAATATGAAAAATCATCCTTTAGAGAATACAGAATTGCATAGATATGACAAGGTAAGTTTGCACTTTATTTAATGCTATTTTAGTTAATATAGATGCTTATTGGAGAAATGTCTAAAATTTCTTGAGAACCATTAGTAAAATTGATTATTCTTGAATCTGGAAAAATGGTAAAAATACTTAGAAAACATTGACAGTTCAGTTTAAATAAAACTAGAATTGTACTGAAGCGATAGAAGGCACTTGAGTAATTGAAATTTAATCATGGATGAGTGTAATGTACTTATCGGTTAGCTTTGGGGGAAGTAAGACTAGATGGAATATTAATATGGTATTGAGCAACTTTTTTACTATTAGGTTTTTACTTGCTTGTAGCCAAACATTAGCAAACACCTGCTATGTTCTCTCTGACTTCTTTGAGATTATAACTCTGTATGTGCACGCACACACACACACACTCACACACACATGCATATAAATACAACTATAATATGTCAAGAGAGTTACAGAGCATGGTACAAATCAGCCAGAAATAACTACTTATGGCTGATGTGATTATGGAGGATTTCATCAAAGAATCTACCTCTATAAATAGGCCTTAGAGTCTGGGCATATGGAGATGTGAATTAGAGAATGAGTAGAAGGGGTTGTGATGCATAGACAAGGATTAATGAGACATTAATCTATCCTACAGAAATAGTTACTGACAGTACCTTGTATGTGCATAGCACTATTAAGTATCACTAGTATGAATAGATTTCTCTCTCTCTTTCTCTCACACACATACATACACACAAAGTCTAGAAATTAAATGGTTTGCATACAAAATGTTTGGCTTGACAAGTATTTATAAAACCAATAAATACTATTAAACCTGAAAATAATGCTTCCATTCAGAAAACACAAACACTACAACATAGTTCGGAAAAGAAAAAAAAAAAATTATATCCCAATGTCACCTCCCAAGTATAAGAAACAGTGTGGTTTAATATTTTATTTATTCAAGGAGCTATCAGTCATTTAATTTTAATATTAAACATTAGAGGTAACTACTGTTGGATTTTTTTTTGATAATTTTCTTAAGAAAATGGGATAAGTGAGACTATCATACTATCAAAATATGATAAATACAAAAAAACCCAAAAATATTACCTTTCTATACTTTATATCCATCAGTTGGACTAAACTGATATTTTTCCTTAAAGTTTTATGATTTTGTTCTTTTTCTTAATTCAAACTTCGCTCGACATAGCTCACATGAAGGAAAGAATGTCATGTCACTAAATCAATTGAGAAAATTTCCATCTACTTTCTTGAACTCTTAGCAATGCCAACATTGACCATTTTCTCCATTTTTAAAACTGTTGTGTGTTCTTGAACTCTGTGCATTGCACTCTCCTGGTTTTGTTCCCATTTCTTTGGGTATTTCTGTTTGGTCTACTTTACAGGCTAATTCTCTCTACTCAACCTTTAAATATTAGGATTCCTCAGGGCTCATTCCCAGCATGAGTGTCTTCTCTCTCTGTAATCCCTTCCTTGGTCGTTGCACCCATGCCCATGACTTATTAACACGCATGTGGAAATAACTAACCAAATTATACCTCCAGCTCAGATTTCTCTAGTAAATTCCAGAACTGCAATTTCAGCTGCCTGGTTGGCATCTCCATTTGTATGTGACAAAGTCACCTCTACTCTAAGTGCCCTGAACAAAACTTTTCGTCTGTCCATGAAACCTGATCTTTTCTCATTGTTCCCTTTATCAGTGAATGACGCTACCATTCCAGTTTCACAAGCTCTTGAAACCTATTACATCCTTGAAATGCTTATCTCTAAACCACTTGTGTCTAAACCACTAATTACTTGGGTTTTATCTCCCTAGTATCTTTTGACCCACTTCTTTTCATCTCCTCTACCATCAGCCTAGCTCAAGTAGCTTTGTCTCCTTAGGAATATAGCCTCGGTAGCCATTCTGGTGTTTTGCATTGCCTCTTCCCCATTCCTTCTAATCTATTCTCTAAAACTCATCCAGTCATCTAAGTTTGACAATATCAGTGCACATTCGGTCACTTCAGTAGCTTCTGCTCATTGCTAGGAAAGCAAAACAAAATAGAACAAGATCTAGACACTGTGTTCCTCTCCTGTCACATCTCCTGTAATGCTGCCCCTGCCTTACCACTTTTCTGGGGTTCTTTCTGGTCCTTGAATAGGCCTCACTTCTTCCCACCGTAGGGCTTTTGCATGTTTTGCTCTTTGTCCAGAACCTTCCTCACCCTTTACTTTGACCTAGCTAACACCCCTTCCCACTTATAAGCCACTCCCTATGGGAAGATGTCAGAATTCCCTTGAGTAGATAAGATGCCCCTATCATATAATATCCTACCATAACACATAGCACAGTCTTGATTTCATATATATATATATATATGGATGACAGACATGTATGTGTGTGTGTGTGTGTTACTAACCAATGCTTATCACTCAGATTACATGGTAAGTTCCATGAATGCAAAGATCTCAGTTGCTTTTGCTCACCACTGTTTTTCCAGAACCAGGCACATAAGTATTTTTTAATAATGTGTGTAATATTTTGTTGCATGCTGTAATTACAGCCATTTACATATAAGAAAATGTTATAATAATAATGATAATTTGATTGCATTTATAGGACAACAAAAGAATTTAGTTCTGGTTGAAGCTTAATATATATGAATAAATAATGAAGGTTTGCTTTTTTTGGTCACTGGGTTTTATTTTCTTCTCTGATTACCCATACTCCATTTTACTGTAGTCTTTTGGTTCTTGGTT
Organism: Mirounga angustirostris; assembly: GCF_029215605.1. Lineage (NCBI taxonomy): Eukaryota > Metazoa > Chordata > Mammalia > Carnivora > Phocidae > Mirounga > Mirounga angustirostris. The sequence goes on along the minus strand of NW_026991719.1, from coordinate 28,664,627 downwards.
TTATTTTGTTTTGCTATTTTCAACCCAGATATTTTTTCTTTCCTGCATCTATCTTGGTAACTCCCAATGGCACTTCTCAGTGTTAACTGCTTCCTTCACATCTACAATATTCTTCCTCGATTCCACACTAGTCTATTCCTTTTTTTCTCTTTCTTACAGTTGGTGCCTTCCCTCCCTTTTTCAACTTGCTCTCTGTGGGTATCCTGTAAAAATCATTCATTTACTCTTTTTTCTTCACCAATTTCTCTCTTGAAGAAGAGATCCATTTTCTTTATAACCTAGAAGAGCTTGCAGTATGTATTTGGGTGTGAAGAAGTAGTGATTTCATTTTAAGATGTATTAGGGAGGGGCGCCTGGGTGGCTCAGTAGGTTAAGCATCTGCCTTCGGCTCAGGTCATGATCTCAGGGTCCTGGGATCAAGCCCCCAAGCCCTGCATCAGGCTCCCTACTCAGCGGGGAGCCTGCTTCTCCCTCTCTCTCTCCCCCTGCTTGTGCGCTCTCTCTCTCTCTCTCAGGTAAATAAATAAAATCTTTGAAGAAAAAGTATTAGAGAAAAAGTGACACTGACCATTAAGTAATTTGTCCTAGAGTATAGAAGGGTGAGAGGACTCAAAGCACGTTTAAATAATTTCTCTGAGGAAGGGCAAAAGAATTTGGCAATGAGGGCGCCTGGGTGGCTCAGTTGGTTAAGCGACTGCCTTCGGCTCAGGTCATGATCCTGGAGTCCCGGGATCGAGTCCCACATCGGGCTCCCGGCTCGGCGGGGAGCCTGCTTCTCCCTCTGACCCTATCCCCTCTCATGCTGTTTCTCTCTCTCTCTCTCTCAAATAAATAAATAAATAAAATCTTAAAAAAAAAAAAAAAAAAAAAAAGAATTTGGCAATGAAAAATAGAAATATATTGTCTATAAAAATATATTGTTAATAACACCTTTCCCATTTTGTAAGGAAGAGACAACAACTGTCAGCCAAACACAGAAAGAAAAAAAAAAAAAACCCTGCATGATCTCACTTATATGTGGAATCTGAAAAAGTCGAATGCATAGAATCAGAGAGTAAAAGGGTGGCTACCAGGGCTGGAGAGATGGAAACAATGGGGAAATGTTGGTCAAAGCGTACAAAGTTGCAGTTATATAAGATGAATAAGTATAGAGATCTGATGTACAGCGTGGTGGCTATTGTTAATACTGTATCGAATACTGGCAATTTGCTATGAGAATAGATTTCAGGTGCTCTCATCACAAAAAAAGATAACTATGTGAGATGGTATGTTAATTAGGTTGACTGTAGTTATCACTTCACTATGTATATCAAACCATAATGTTAGGCACTTTATACAATTTTTATCAGGAATAGTTGGGAAAAAAGGGACAACACTAAAGCCGACAAGGATGCAGAGAAACTGGGTCTCTCCAACAATGCTGGTGGGAATATAAAACGGTACAGCCATTCTAGGAAAACAGCTTGGCTTCTAAAACTAAACATGTAATCACTGTATCACCCAGCAATTCTACTCTTGGGCATTTATCCCAGAAAAAGAAAACTCATGTTCACAACAAAACCTGTACATGAATGTTCACACCAGCATTCTTTGTAGTAGTCAGAAATTGGACACAACTCTCATATCCGCAAATGGGTGGATGTAGAACAAATGATGCATCGGTATCATGAAATACTACTCAGCCATACGAAGAAATGACCTATTGATCATACAGCAACTCTCATGGATCTCAAGGGCACCATGCTTGGGGAAAAAAAAAAAAAAAAAAAAAAACCCTCCAAGGTTACATACTGTGTTATTCCTTTTATATAGCATTATTGAAATAACAAAATTATGAAGACCAAGAACAGATTATTGGTTGCCACAGGTTAAGAATGGGGGGTGTTCGATGTAGGGGTGCCAGAAGAGAGCGTCTGCTGATGGACCTATTCTGTGTCTTGATGGTGGCATTTGTTGTACAAGATATACTTGATAACAATGCACATAACTACACACACAAACACACATACACGCAAATACCGAGAGAAGGACACAAGTGAGTTCATGTATAACTGGTAAAAATTTGAAGAAGCTCTGTAGATTATATGGGTAATTTCCCAACTATGACATTGTACTATAGTTATCCAAGGTGTCAACATTGTAGGAGGTAGAGTGAAGGTTGCACAGGACATCCCTGCATATTTCTTTGCAGCTTCCTGTGACTCCATGCTTACTGCAAAATATTTTTTTTTAAATGCAGCATTAAACCTTTAATAAGCCCTCAGTGTCCTGAAGGCCAGTGTGTCATCACCAGACCTAATCAACAGATAAGTCTTGTAAATTAATAAATCCACCACTTAGGGTACAGACAAAGGATGGTTTAATGCTAACCCACTAGAATGCAATCCATTTCTATTATAGAGGAACATGCATCACTTATTGAACAAAATGTCATAGTGATTTAAGCCTTGTTCTAAATGTCCTACCTTGTGAGATATTGTGCTTCAGGTTGTTTATGACCAAAAAGCCTGTATGAGAAGGTCTGGCATTTTAGAGATTATGCTGGTCCACAGGCATGGTAACTAAACAAGACCAGAGACTACTTGAGTTTTCAACCTGACTTACCTATCAAGTTAATTAATCGTGGACAAGTCAGTATTTAACTCTTTATTTATTGAGTTCCTGGTACTGAGCTAAGTGTATTTAATATTGATTGTCTTCAGGAAAAAATTAGGAATAATAATGTTGCTTCACAGCGTTACTTACTGTAGGCATTAGGAAGGGGCGTTTCTTGGTCATTGGCAAAGTGTTCACAAAGTGGACAGTTTTTGTATTTTGTATTATTTTAACTTTTAATATTAATGAATAGCTAATTTACATTCAACTTCCAAAGAGATAACAAATTGTATAAACAGATGCACAGACCAAGAGATGATCTCTGATGGTGTGTGTTCGCGCATGTGTGTTTGTGTGTGTGTCTGAGATCTCCTTGCTTTAATCTGGTCTTAAACAGATCCGTCTTTCTCATTGTTACCCCAGTCATGTTTCTAAAACACAAATCAGATCTTGTGCCTGTAGCTTAGCATCCTATAGAGAATCCTCTAGCTACAGGGTAAAATCCAAGGCCCCAGCACATGGGACCCTTTACAGTACGTCTCTCACCTTTTTATCTGCTATTCTCTTCCATGTGCACTTCTCTCTAGTCATAAAAAAAAATTGTGGCTCCACAAATAAATCATGTAATTGCATACCTATGACTTGCTTCCCACTTCCTGGAATGTTCTTACAAAAACCACTATCACCCTATCTTCTTCTAACAATTTCTGTTCATTATTTTGGTGTTTGTTTATAGAACATCATTAAAAAGCATTCCTGACTACCCTAGGGCAGGATAGGCATCTCTGTTCTGTGTTCTTAAAGAAAACACACTGTAGATAATTCTGCTCAAGTAATTATATCCTCTGATGTCAATGTCAGGTTGCTTCTGACTCATTCCCTTGCTCCTTGAGAGGAGGGTTTGTGCCTGTTATCTATGGGTTACTTGTACCTGATTGTTTGTAGGCACATATAGGAATGATTAAATACTGCAGCAATCGTCTGTTCTTTAGTCATGAAATCATTATGTTTTTGGAACTCAGGTGTCCAGGCTAAAAATGGTTCATGTGTAACAGTGAATCCTGGTGTGTATTTTTATATTCAGACACACATACACACACACACACACGATAACTAATAAAATAGAGTAGAATAATTCTTAGTACATTATTTTTTTTCTAAGGGCTCAATGAATTGTAAAAGTTATAAACCTCAGACTGAAATGTCTGTTGCTTAATTGAGATCATTCCTGTAATCAGTGGTATTTCTGGCTTATCTCTGAAATTTGTTTTCCCATTTTTTTAATTCATCTTGAAATGAACTCAGTTAAAAAAGAAGCCTGACTTGTGGGGATTCCTTTGAGGGACTACAAAGCTGAGATCTCTTTGGAGTTGTCGAATTACTACCAAGTGAGAGAGATTCAGGGAGGGTAGAAATTAGGTGGATCGCTTCTGTTCATGCAGTATGTGCATGCTGGGTCTGCTGTTCTTTGATGTGGGTGCAAGAGTTTTAAGTCTCTGGCTGGGTGTCTGAGGACAGATTGCTAAGAAAGTGCACGGTTGGCGTGGACTACCTGGAAGACAACTGTTTGCTTCTGCTTGAGCTATTGTTGGAGTTTCCCTGAAGAGGACTTAGAACGGAATGTCCATTCCAGGGAGGATTCAGTTTCAGATAGCTGCCTTCCTGAGCTCATTTTCCACCCTGAGGTCTGGCCACAATGACTGGAAATCTTTCATCTGTTTTAATCTGGAATGGAGCTAATTTATAAAAGGAAAGTTAGTTGCTGGGTAACTATGTGCACAAGCAGAGAGCCCATTGCACATGTGCCCAAACTCAGGGTGACAGATGTCTATTGAATGACTCAGACATATGGAATTGGAGGGTTCCTTAAAACAAAAATAGCTTCTATTAAGTCAGTCTAACAGCCTATCCATATTTATTAGGTGGAGTCTTTTGCATTAAAAATAATGTTTGTAAGTGTTTTATTGACAAGTGAATATGAACTGTATTTTGTACATTACATTAACATACTATTTGTACATTACAGAAATCCATACATCTGGTACACCCAGGCGTTCTAGGAGAAAAACTAGCTGGAGTGATGATAGTGATTTACTGAAGTAGTGGGCCCTCTGACCCGATTTCAAAATGAAATTGAGTTTCAGCAAAACTAATATAATAACTTTTCCTTTAATATTTTATCTTTGAGTACATTATTTGTATATAAAAGGTTTTTATGGGACATCATGACAATCTCTTTTGACTTGGAAAACTTTAACCAAGAAAAAGACATGATATAGACGCATTTTATCCACAACAATATATGATGATAGCTTTATGATTTTTTTCTTAGTGAAAGCATATATTATTGTATTCAGCTAAAATAGATTATTTGGCTGATTTTTGATCTTTATAATGCAAAAGTAAAGAACTATCCACCCGGAAAACAATCCACGCCTTGAATAATATGTTGTTGTTTTTTTTTAAATAATATGTTTTACCTAAATTAAACTCATAGTCATCCTTTTGCCTGGGGATCACATTGCAAAAATGTGTACAGTTCTAAAGTGAAAATTTAGTGTATGAATGAGAATTGGAGGATAATTGACTCTTAATCCATGACATCTACAAATCAGGTTCTATCACTGAACAATTAATTTGTGTATATCCATTATCTTTTATAATAAATGATAATGATCATAACATTTCTTATAAATAATTTAATTCTTATAAAATTTTTGGTGAAGGAATGTATTACTATTCCTACTTCACAAATGTGGTAACTGAGTCCATATTATTTGCATTATAATTTGGTTTATTATATTATCTCTACTTCTAGATGACCTCTTTCTGGGTGTAGCCAATCATGTCTTATATGTGCTTGCATTCTCAGTGACCTTAGAATATTATTATATACTAGGAAGAAGCTCAGTAAATGTGAGTTGAATTAATTCATATCCAAAAGGGATAGAAAAAGTGATCGATTAGCCATAAATTTCTTTTCACCTAAACCATTTGATAATGACATCTAATACTTTAGAAATAATACAGTGTTGGAAAAAATCTCAGATAACTTTTAAAAATATAATTATGCACATATACATGCAGAGTTCTAAAAATGACATAGGCTATTGATTCAGCCTGCAGGCCAGGTGTACAAGGCATTTCCGTTTGGCATGTGTGTTTTAATTGTTTACATTAAAATGTACTACCTAGGTACAAATTCCCTTTTGGAATCTTCAGTACTTACAATTAATGAAAGCATACCTTTTATAATACAAGTACAAGAAAGGATACTAATTGATTAATATGCCATGTATTTTTCCAGTTGCAGGAAACCATTAAAATTGTATGCATATATGCTGAATGTAGTGTCTCTTTTAGCAAATACCATAATCAATTGCTATAGATATTCAAATACTTGCATATCTGGTATAATCTTATATTAACTTCAGATTTCTTCCAAATGTAAATTCCCATGGATGTAAAAAGCAGTGTAGAGTCTGCATATAGAAGGAGAAAGAATATCTGGCTCTCAATTCTCTAGTCAGAATTCATTTGGAACCATTTTGGAGAGGTATTTTTTTTCTTTAAGAGGAAACCCAGCTTTCATAGTATGTGCATGTGTGTATGTATATGTCGTTGTATATTATAAGAAAAGAAAAACACAGGGGTCCAATATGTGAATTGTAAGATATTATCCACCTAAAACAGGTAACTTCACAGATGTGAATTGCTTTTTTGTTAGTGGATACATTTTTTAATATCCCTTTGAATTTATTCCCTCTAAAAAGAAGAAGAATCTGTTGCTTAGAAATATTTTTAAAGTGGGGCCCCTGGGTGGTGCAGTCAGTTAAGTGTCCGACTCTTGATTCAGCTGAGGTGGTCATCTCAGGGTCCTGAAATCGATCCATGCATCCAGCTCTGCATCTGGCTCCACACTGAGCACGGAGTCTGCTTAAGATTTTCTCTCACTCTCTTTCTGACCCTCCCCGATCTCTCTCTTTCTCTCTCTCTCTCAAATGAATAAGTAAATAAATAAATCTTTAAAAAAAAGAAATAATTTTAAAGTAAGCACAGGTCATTGCTATATAAACTAGAATTTAAACAGAATATTTTCAAAGCATTAGGGCATATTTCCTCTCTAGCCTAAATTTGAAAACTTAGGAAATTTTAGATCTCAGTAAGTTCAATACATAAAACAAAATTCTCATTTAATTACAAAATCTGCATATTTAATTCCAGGGCCAAGAACTTCAGCACGTTGAAATTAAATTGCTGCCTATTACTAGACATTTGTAAGAAATACTACTTTATAGGTCTGCTACTTCCTCTATCCTGAGTTTAGTGTGTATTTCTTGCTATTAGTTATCAATTGACAAGTGCAAATATTCATGCAGCCCAAGAGCAGAGCATTCATTTCATTGACTGCAATTATTAGCATGATTTTTGACATCTTATTCATTGGGAGAGTGTCATTTAATGTTAATTAGAATGAATGTGAATGCTTTTCACATCCTTAGCTAATACATTTGCTCATAGAATAAAAACATGTCTGTTATGCTTTGAGGATCAAGAATGTTTCTTTAGGGTGCCTGGGTGGCTCAGTTGGTTAAGTGACTGCCTTCGGCTCAGGTCATGATCCTGGAGTCCTGGGATCGAGTCCCGCATCGGGCTCCCTGCTCGGCGGGGAGTCTGCTTCTCCCTCTGACCCTCCTTCCTCTCATGCTCTCTGTCTCTCATCCTCTCTCTCTCAAATAAATAAATAAATAAAATCTTTAAAAAAAAAAAAAAAGAATGTTTCTTTAAAAATATGTGAATAAATGCCAAAGAAGGTGAAATGACATCTTTCATGCTAGTTCCAATATGGGTATTTTGTTGAAAAACAAAGCCTTCTTTACATAAAGGCAGAGTGGGTGGTGTATCCTTTCCCTTAATTCTGAGAGGTTTGTGGCTGCTTTTCTTCTATTGTGTTTAATTCTTGCCTTGAATTCACTTGTTTATAGGACTGCCTGTCCCAGTAGGCTATGAGTTTATGTACACAGCGACTACTGTTATTTGTATATCAAGTGGGCTAAGCAAAATCTCTAGTGACTGATTCCTAATAAATGGTGACTAAGTGGATGGAAGCTAGTATGGCTGAACTCAGATGTCATCCTTGTTTGGTTTTTGTGTGCCTGGTGGGAAGAGAAGTGGCTAGCTCTAAGCAGTATATTCAAATAGCTTCCTAGTGTTTATACATAGTAGCTTAGACAATGAGGGAGATAAAGTAATAAAATATGTGTTATTGAGGAGTATTTGTGTATATTGAAATTTTCAAAGGGGAAGATTTAGACCTATTTCTAGGTGACTCAGAATATGTGTGAAAACTCTTGGAAGTTATAAAGTACTATGGTAATATAAGAGATTTCCCATGAAGAAACAACATACTGCTTTGTTGGTTCACTAAGATCTATGATGTTGCATGTGCTTGGTCAAACTCTTGCTTAGAAGAGATACACCATAGGATCCCATAAAAATTTCCAAAACATTTAGGGGCATCCTCATCCATTTACCCATTCAAAACACATCCTAAATTTCAGGCATCATAGTAAATGTTACAGTTAAAAAGGTGAAGAAGGGGTGCTTGGCTGGCTCAGTCGATAGAGCATGTGATTCTTGCTCTCGGGGTCATGAGTTCAAGCCCCAAGTTGGGTGTAGAGCTTACATTAAAAAAAAATTAAAAATAATTGAAAAGGTGAAGCAAATGCATTTTCTGTCTCCCAACAAAGAAAATGACACATCCAGTAAAATGAGGAGGTTGCTACGATGTAGGTTTACACAGTTCCAGTGGCAGCATAGCAACATGTAGGCAGGAATACCTCAGTCTGCAAGGATATCCAAGAAGAATTTCAAAAAGGTATAATGAATTGGGGTGAGGCTTAGCATAAGAAGACATTGTGCCAGTTGGAGGAGTAAGAAAGGACATTTAAGATAGGGGAACAGCATGTGCAAAGATGTAGTGTGTATAAGTGTAGTGTATTTAGGAAATGAAGAGGGTATTAGATCGTAATAAATAATACGATATTATATATAATTATATAAATAAATATATATTATATTTATATAATAAATATATGATATTAGATTAAATTAGGTCACCAAAGATTATGGTATGGCCAAAATAAAAGTTAGACTCATATCATGAAGAGCACACCAAGAAATTACAGGCCATGCTAAGAAGTTGAGAAGCCAGTGAGTAACTTTGAGCAGAGAATTAATACAATCTAATATTTATGTTATAGTCCTTAATATTTAGAGAAGACTCTGACACCATCTTGATGGATCATGAATTGGAGAGATGTGTGGGAGTCGGTGGCTAACTTTGAGCTTCCATCCCAGTTACCTGATGATAATCAGAATACAGATTTCTTGGCTCCACACTCAGTAGATCTGAGGTAGGGACCAATAATTTGTATCCTTACAAGTTCCCAAGGTCATGCTTATGTCCCAGGTTCAGGGACTAAACATTGGGAACCTCTGACTTAGAGCATGGTTCTGGGATGCAGTTAGAACCACCTGGGGAGCTTTTAAAATTGTGAATATCGGGCGCCTGGGTGGCTCAGTTGGTTAAGCCACTGCCTTCGGCTCAGGTCATGATCCTGGAGTCCCGGGATGGAGTCCCGCATCGGACTCCCTGCTCGGCGGGGAGTCTGCTTCTCCCTCTGACCCTCCCCCTTCTCATGCTGTCTTGCTCTATCTCATTCTCTCTCTCAAATAAATAAATAAAATCTTTAAAAAAAATTGTGAATATCTAGGGCTCTGATTCTAGACCAATGAAAGCACAATTTAAAAGCATTCCAGGTGCAGATGGTATTGAGAGTCAATATTGTATAGGCAGGTGTAAGACGGTTGTGGTTATATCCCAAATAAGAGCCTTACTAGGATATTAAGAATGGAAATGATGGAATACAATCAAGATATTTGAATGTTTAATTGGTAAAATGTAGTAATGGAATTTGACTAGGTAGTGAGGAAAGAGAAAAGGGTCGCAGTTTGTCAGTTGTTGACTTCCTAATTTCTGACTTGGGCAGATATAGGTTTATATGGTATATATTTATACTTCCTTTTAGAAACTGGGCAGAGAGCTTATGTATATAGGAAAAAAACTCACTGATTTTTCAAATGTCTAAGACAATTATTCTAATTTAAACAACTTTATTTTTTTAAGATTTATTTATTTGAGAGAGAGAGCATGAGTAGAAGGGGCAGAGAGAGTCTTTATTTATTTATTTTTATTTAAGTTCAGTTAGCCAATGTATAGTACATCATTAATTTTTGATAAAATGTTCAATGATTCATTAGCTGCATATAATGCCCAGTGCTCATCATATCACGTGTCCTCCTTAATGCCCATCACCCAGTTACCCCGTCCTCTCACCCACCTCCCCTCCAGCAACCCTCAGTTTGTTTCCCAGAGTCAAGAGTTTTATATGGTTTGTTTCCCTCTCTGATTTCTTACCCTTCAGTTTTCCCTCCCTTCCCCTATTGTCCTCTCCACTATTCCTTATATTCCACATATGAGTGAAACCATATAATTGTCTTTCTCTGATTGACTTATTTCACTTAGCATAATACCCTCCAGTTCCATCCATATCAATGTAAATGGTAGATATTCATCTTTTCTGATGGCTAAGTAATATTCCATTGTATATATGAACCATCTTCTTTATCCATTCATCTGTTGAGGGACATCTCGGCCCTTTCCACAGTTTGGCAGAGAGAGTCTTAAGCAGACTCCAAACTGAGCAGAGTCCAACATGGGGCTCAATCTCAAGACTTCAAGATCATGTCCCAAGCCAAAGAGTCAGATGCTCAACCAGCTGTACCCCCAGGTGCCCCTAATTTAAGTAAGCTTAAAGACAAAAATTAGACCCAATATTTAACCATTTAGTTTTTAGCCTTCAGGAAGGTTGTATAGTTATAAATTGAGCTCACAGAAACACAGCACACATACATACTTCATCATAGTGTGGTACCCAGCCTGGGGTGGGTAGGGACATTATTCATCAGTCCAGTTGGAAAGCTGGGTTTGGAATGCCAGACAGACTTTATAACAATAATATGTCATGTATATAAAACAGCTCATGTCCTGGACAAGAGGGATGGTGATACCATAGTTTGTTTATCTTGGCTAAATACAGAACAGGAAATAGTGTCTTCCAACAGGGAGAGCAATTAGAATAATCATTAATTAGGGTATTTGCAATTCCTTTGTGAAGGACTATTCTTTGTTAAATGAAATAAAGCTCTCTGCTTTGATTATAGTTATCATCTCGTGAAAATATTGAATGAGTTTAGATTCCTAAAGGAAATTAGAAGTTAGGTAAAATTCACATTCACTTAAAAACCCCTTGCACTGAAAGATACTGATTACTACAAAGGAATATAGGAGAACATCATTGATTCAAAGAGATTATTACAGGTGACAAGTTTAAAATGAACCTTAACCAACAAATTGGAAAATGTTTTTTCCAGGCAGAGACTGCTGTCAACTCCACGGAGTATATGCAAGATCATGTGCTATCTGAACTCAGCTTACTTTATTGCTCCTGCTTCTGCTCTCACAACTCTCTTTCCCTCCTACTCCTAGCCCTTTAGCCTGAGGGTGCTAGGTGGGAGCTCCCAAACTACCAAACTCTCATGTTGTCAGGTGTATGTCTTCTTGAAATGGCTTCCCCTTGATCCCTCTCTACTGAAAACTTGATCACTTACAGCTTGGTTTCCATTTCATCTCCAGAGGAAATCCTTTCCTAATCCCTCTCCCCAGGCCTCTTCAGGCCACCAGACTACAGCATGAGGCGAAGTACCATGTCAGAGAATTCCCATGGCATCACGTCTCTCACTAAATGTCGTCAGTATATGTACTTTCATATTAGAGTTCACATTCCTTGACAGCGAGCCGCAATGTTTGATTTATCATTGTTATGGCAGTAGCATCATTTTCTATGGTGTGCTCCCTACCCTCTACCTAAAAATAAGCACAGGGCTTAGAACAGAAAGCTATTCTGCTAATGCTTTTTTAAATAAATAAATGAAAATTGGAAAGCAGATGAAGAGCAGAGCTCATTCTAACAATGATTACAGTTAATATTCTTCTTGTTGTAGTAGCAAGAAATACATGATTAAGGTGTTGGCAGAGTTGATTTCTTCTGAGGTCTTTCTCCTTGGCTTGTAGGTACAGGCCATCTTCTCCCTCTGTCTTTACTTGATCTTTCCTCTTTGCATGTCTGTGTCCTAATCTCTCTTTATAAGGACACTGGTCAATAGTTTAGGGTCCCGCCATGATGAGCTCATTTTGTTGCCAGGTAAACTGGGGAGACCCCAAGCCCTGGGGCTTCAACCCAGCCCAACTCAAAGATGTTCCTGCAGGTTCTTGGCCTCATCATGAGCAAGAATTCAAGGACAGACACAGCACAGTAGATGATGGACACAAGCGGGGAAGTTGATGAAAGCAAAAGTACACTCTCCAGATGTGAGAGCGGGTGAGCTTGAGAGAGAGAGAGAGAGAGAGTGCGTGAGCTGCTTACTCTGGGTTTTGAGTTTCTATGTTTCATTGACAGTTGTTAACTACAGGGTGGAATATTCATTACTTGAGGAGGAGATTTCTTAGAAGCAAGGTTTCTTGCCTTTTCTTCCTTATTTGGCCAGAGGTTTTCTGCCATGGCGTCTGCCCATTATCTTGGACCTGTCTAGGTTTGATCCAGCTTCTTATGCAGTGCTGCCAGGACAGGCCTCTGACCTTCCCAATAGCCGGCCATGACTTCCTCTATGGGGGACTCCAGGAATCCTGTTAGAATCTAACTAACTGCCTACTCCATCAATTTAACCTTAATTACCTCTTTAAAGATCCTGTCTCCAAATATAGTCACATCCAGAGGTACTGGGGTTAGGACTTCAACATATAATTGGGGTGGGGGAGTGGGGGGAGCACAATTCAGCCTGTAATAAGGAATCATGTCAAAGAACAGTTTTGAGAGCAAAAGAGATTGGTGTCTGAGTGGAGTGTGGGAAAAAGGAAAATGATTCAGGTCTTCCCTGTTCTTGCTCTTCCACTGAACCAATCAGATCCAAGGAAAATGGTCTCACAATCCCCACAGGCAACTAGGATTCAGTTGCTCCAGAGGCTTTTTTCCCTGAGTTAGTGAGGTCTGCTGAGAGTGTGTTTGTAGTACACAGGAATCCTTTGTATAAGGTGCAATCAGCAATTTGTAACTGCCCAACGGCAGAGGGCAAGAGAACTGGAGGGGAGTAAAGGGAAGGTGGTCAGAAAAGAAAAGGGGCCTGGAAGGGTAGAAAAAAGGAAAGAATACGAAATACATTAAGACATGAATAAACAAACAAAAAGCACAATCAGACCTGTAAATACAAACAAACTGGTGGTTGCCAGAGGGGAGGGGGTGGGGGGAAGGGCAAAATGGCTGAAGGGCTTCCTCCAGGCTTCCAGTTATGGAATGAATAAGTCACTATAGTATCACAGTCAATGATATTATACTAGCTTTGTATGGTGGCAGGTGGTAGCTACACTTGTGCGAGCCTTGCGTAATGTATAAACTTCTCGAATCCCTGCGCTGTACACCTGAAACTAAGGTAGCATTGTGGGTCAACTATAATCAAAAATTAATTTGAAAAATTGAAAAAACAGTTTAGTGTTTTAAAGTTTATTTAAAAATGTGTTAAGGAAAAAAATGCATGAAGAAGATTGAAGATTTTAAAAGATGATGTTAATTGACAGAAGGATAGACAGAAAGATATGACCAAAGGAAACCTGGTATTTGGTCTACAGTTTTGCTTTTTCACTAGCATGACACCCTGTGGTGAATAACAAGATCACAGACCATTACAGCTGGAAAGGACCTGGAGAATATGTTCTAACCTCTCATTTTACAGTTGTCAAAAGTGAGATTCCAGATCTCAAAACTAGTTAGATACAAAGCTAAATTAAATAAACCCAGGTGGTTCATAGCCAGTGATTTTCATATCATACCACACTGCTATGTAGTTGTATGGTCAGAAAAGGTCTGTGGCTTAAGAGGGTCAAGGTGGTATCTTATGGTATCTTTTATAATCCCCACAGCTCCATAAAGAATAATAAATTCATTTGACTGTAGGTTCACTATTCAGTAGTTATATCTGCATATATGTAATTATCCATGTATATGCATATATAGTGTTAGATCCGTATAAACATAAGTATTTTTACAGACATCGTGCCTGCTTATAAAAAAATATCCCTAGCAATTGCCTATCTACCAATTTTCTATATATGCAGAAACAGAGAACAGAATTAGAAAATATTGGGGAAATTAGTAAGTCAAAACCATCACTCCCAGAATTAAAATAGATAAATTTCATTGACCAATGACAAGGCCTGTGTGTGTTAATCCAACTTCAACCTTTGCTCCACTCATACACCACATGTTCCAGCTCTGCTAAACTACTATATATTTCTAGAAAGTGCCATCCTCCTTTTCATCTCTGCATTTGTGCATGCACCTTTGTTTGTCCCCCTTCCATTCTTAGTAAGTTACTGAATTTTCCCTGACTAGATTTCCTTTGACTAAATTTCCTCTAACTCAGATTCCTACATTTCTCTTAGACGGAGTTGGGTGTAGTCCTATTGATGTCTTAAGTCTATCTCTAAAACAGAAGCTACCATATTGTGGATATTATTCACTACCATTTATTACCACTTTATTACATTCCTGCTCACAGAATGCAGAATGTAAACCCCTGGAGGCCAAGAAATATGGGTGCAATGGTTGGGAAAGAAATAGTTATAAAATGATTATTGTGAATAGAGCTTTATGCTTACTGGAAGAAATATTTATATTTTTGAGTCCTATCTCTACTTTCAGCAATAAATATTGGTGGATACTCTGTGTTAAAAGCACTGTACGTCCTAGAACTATTCTAATGTGTTATAGGGACTGAACAGTCAGTGATGTTAAATGGTCAATTCTTATAGATGATTGTTTTGAGATTTAAGGAATAGGTTCCATTTTTTTAAGTCTTTTCCTTTATAAAGTATACTTTGCTAAGCTCACCTTGGGCTGTATGAGTATACAGACTTCCTGTAACTTCGACAAGATATATGGAAATAAGATATGTGGAAATGAAAGCAAAACGTTATAAACAGGAGTTGATAGGATTTTTTAAATTTAGCCATCATATCTTATTTTTTTCTTAAGCTTCTGGAATATTTTGTTAGTATTATAAGAAAACTTTCAGGCGCCTGGGTGGCTCAGACAGTTAAGCGTCTGTCTTTGGCTTGGGTCATGATCCCGGGGTCCTGGGATCGAGCCCTACATCAGGCTCCCTGCTTAGCAGGGAGCCTGCTTCTCCCTTTTCTGCTCCTCCTGTTTGTGTGGTCTCTCTAATAAAAAATAAAAAAATCTTTAAAAAAAAAAAAAAAAAGAAAACTTTCCCTCCAGAAGATAAATCTTTGGAATTGTTAACTTGGAAACATGTCAGACAAAACTTCACTCATAATTAGCAGTGGTTTACCCTCTGGATTATTTAAGTATTCCTATTTGTACCTTCCAAAATTTGCCATTGAATATTATAAAATTTTTAATTATATCTAAAAAAAATTTTAGGTTAAGATGAGAATAGGCTTCAGAATACAAAAATATTTTAGAATATTTGGCTTAGAAGTTCCTGGACTAATACCATTCTGTTCCCACTCTCCTGAAAAACCTGGCTTAACCTTAACCATATAAGCATTGATTGCAAGTTTGTTACATTTATATTTGAACTCTGTGTATTCCCATTTCCCTTAAATTCCATGACAGTAGAGATCTTGTCTTAGACATCTTCATATCTCTTACAGTGAAATAAATCTCATTTCTATGGAAGATATAGAATTGAGAGTTCGAGATAACAGAGTAAAAAAAGGTAGTAGATGGAAAGTATGCATATAGTCCAGGCCAGGCTTATAGAGGATATAGACTTAGAGAGGAAGAGGAAGGGATTCAAAAGGGAGAATCATACTTACTTGTTAAGAAGTGGTCAGTAAATTGTGGGAGATGAATTAAAGGAAAGGACAACATGATAGTAATCCTTAAAGAGTGCTCCGTGGAACACTAATTATTCAGTGTGGGCCCCTCTGGTTTTCCCCAGCCCTGGAAAAAACAGAAACAAAACTAAAAAAGTTTGCTTAGTTCTATAAGTTAAGGAATTGTTGCTTGCTTACTACATCACCTTCTTAGAGTTTCATGGTGCGCACGCAAGGAGCGTTGGAATCCTGCAGGAAAGATTGCTCCTTAGCCCAGTTTCTCAAACTCGTTTAATCCTGGAACTCCTTTCACATACAGCCAGTGAAAGCCAAGATTTCTAATGCTTTATGAAAACTATTTTGGGATTCTTAAAAATAGCTAATCAACCTGCATAATTGGGAAGGTGATGATAATATTAGCAGCAGGAAAATCAGAAATAGAATCAAAATTAGAGAACAGTGGGAAGAGGGTTGTTTGTTTTGAGACATTCATGTGGAATTGGGGATATCCAGGTAGGTGGGTAAGATAAGCTTTTGGAATGAAAGGCTGAACCTAAGAAAAGGATGGGTCTAGAGAGAAATAACTGGGGTCATTCACATGGTGCTGATAGTTGAAATTATAAAAGAGAACAAGATTGCTAAGGGAGAGAATATAGTCCCAAAGAAAGGATAAGAGAACCCTGGGAGAGTACAGATATGTGTGCCTCGTTTAAGTCTCAGGACCAGATCATGAAGAAAGAATCATCCCCGTTTTAGAGATGAAAAACTAAAGCACACAGAATGTACGTAACTTCCTCAAGGTCACATAATGGTTAATTGGCAGATGGGAGATTTTGAACTCTGCTCTAAAATTTGCTCCTGAGTTGGTTTGCACATGTATGTAACTAATACAGAGATACTTAAAAACGTTTTTGTGGAAGCACAACAACCATATCATTTTATAGGATTGTCTCTTATTTTTTTATATTTTATTTATTTGAGACAAAGTATGTGAGCATGAGGCGGGGGTGGGTGCAGGGAGTGGGCAGAGGGAGAGGGAGAAGCATGCTCCCCACTGAGCAGAGAGCCTGATGTGGGGCTTGATCCCAGGACCCTGAGACAATGACCTGAGCCAAAGGCATCCGCTTAACCCACTGAGCCACCCAGGCACCCCTAGGTTTGCCTCTTTTAGTCATGTCTTTGAAGCACCATACATTTTTAGTTACTGGCCCAAGAGGAAGATACAATAGATTATTTTTGGCCAACAGTGCCCTTATTCATGAGAGACACATAATTATGAACCAGGCTGATCTCTGCACAATACTGCTTCCCTGAGAATAAGTCCTTGCAGTTGCATCTGCCATATTGAATTTGGGTTGCTGTTATGGGGATAAAAATTAAAATGGGAAATAAAATATCAATTTTCCTTCCATTGTTATTTTATTTATTATTTTTCACTTCAGGCATATGAAATTGCATTTATAGGGACACATTAAAAAGCTTTCTCTAGACAACTATCTCACACAATTAAGCAATTCTTTTAAATGACTTCGTGCAGAGATAAAACAGTTCTGAAAAATCAAGGTTTGGCTTTGCTTTTGTTTGACCTGTATTCCTTATTAATTTTATAGCTGCACATTCTTTTTCAAAGTGTATTTCATATATAAAAGCTCATGTCAGTTCACGACAAAATATCATTTTACAAAGAGGACACTGGTTTTTACTACTGTTGTGATAGTGATACCTGCGAGTATAATATAAATATGTATGTACTTCAGTTTACAAATTAGAGAGGGCTATAAGGAGAAAGCAAGATCTAATGTAGTATAGTTTCTTTCATTAAAACAAAACTTTCCACCTGGAAATGACACAAGCCATTACAATTATGCTAGCACATGGTGAAACGGCACACACACACACACACACACACACACACACACACACTCCCAGACATACGAGCCTTGTGAATCAGTATTCAGCAAGGGTAAAATAATACACACCATTGAATATCAGACTTCTGGGCTCCCTTTCCTGGCTTCCTTTAAACTGGCAAAACACAATAGTCTGTTTCTTCCTCCTTTCCACATCGATCGCTGTACCTGCCAGTCTTTATATCACAAGCATTCACTTTCCTCCTGTTTTTCAGCACAGTGGGAGCAATAGCCATGACTTTTAGGCTTAATGAAGTGAAGGACATATTATGAATGAATAAAATCCGCTGTTTTCTTCATGGAAGGAGCTGCAGAGTATTTCTGCTTATTCCTATTTCTGTGGATACTAAGAAGGAAAATTTCATGGCTTCAAGGTCTAGAACTAAGTGAGACATAGAAATTCAAACAGGAGAGGGACTGTGAAAGTCACAGAAATGGAGACCTTTGAGCAAGACGATGAAAGCCACAGGTGGCTTGGGGACGGCAGGAAAGAGAGTGTGGGGTCGGAGCGAGTAGGCAGGCAGACAGGAGGCTGTTGGAGCCCTGGTACCGCTCTAAAGTCTCAGTGCTCTCAGCACTTGCTCTCATGGTGCTGCTGAGCTTTGGCCGAGCGCCTACCCCCAAACCTAAAAATAGCCAAGTATGGCGCAGCTGTGTGGGGACTGGCTATCTTTCTCCTTGGCTTTGACAAAGAGCTGTGGGTCGGTGGGTCCGAGTGTGCACCTGTTTAGACAGCAAGCGCTGAGTTTAGTTGTCAACACTGCTGAAGGTAATTTCAGACTTTCATTCCAACAGATCAGTTGGACCATAGGAAATTCTTCTCCTTCTCTTCTATCTCCCTCTTCTTGCCCAGACAATACTTTTTTTCTCAAGCACATTTTAGAGTGATTGCCACCAATTTTTAAAAAATTATCCTCTATTTAATCAATCCCCTCTTTAAGTGACTCACAGGAATTTTATTTCCTTTTTTGATTTAGTAAAATTTAAGAGCTTTAAATATACTTTTGGAAATAAGAAATATTTTCTTTGCTACAAATATAAAGATCATTGCCCCTTATGTCATTATATAAAAATATCACCTCTACAGTTTTTATATTCTAGGATATTCAGTTTGAAACTAGGATTTGGATTGCATATATCTTTGCAAAAATCCCTCATTCTTAATTTCTTTCAATTATACTATGAATTAAAACACTGGGATTTTGTTAAAGGTTCAGATTGTAGCACTTGTTTAAAGGCTTGTTGTTAGCCTTATACAATGACTTTAATCACAAACATTTAGTTTTTCATGGGCATATTTTTCATGATAGTCTTTTTCATACAAACTATATGATTTAAAATGCAAATATTTATTAATTACTGAATCTTGTAAATGTATTAAGGTATAACTGATGCCTTTATGCAAATTAGGAAAATATTCATTCTGTAATATCAGTTGCAGAGTGGTTTTTTCCTCTCCTCCTTTTCTGCTTGCTCTTATAGACATGTGATTAAGTCATTGTTCCTAAATTTGCCCGTGTGACTAAGAATCAGAAATCAGAGAAATAGTTTTAAACATTTTTATTGTACAAAAGGCAGTATCTTTTACCAAATGAAATTAAGTACAGCCTTCTCTTTTCTTTGAATCTATTGAAGATATGACTTCTGTTTTGGATTGTGTTTAGGGTTTTATGATTTTTTTAAATACAGCAGTACATTTTGGGGTATGGTTTGCTGACAGTATTTTCCACACTAATCAGTGGTTTAGCTGTAAATAGAGGCTGATTATTGCATCTGGGGAATACACATTAGAAACGATTGGCATTTCTGGTTCATATATAGGTGGAGAAATACTCTGCCAGATGGGCATTTATTTACTTATTTATTTATTTTCCTGGCCAGAAATAACAGGCAATGTATGAGAAAGTGTAGAAAATACTGTGTTGGCAGTCGTAAGCAGGATCTCACAAAGTTTGAATGGAGCTAATGTGCTGAGAGTTCTTTTTGTTTTTGTTTTTGTTTTTTTAATTTTAATGACCAACATAGTATTTTTTGAAACATCTGTGGATTAATGTTCATGCCAAAGGAAATTATATTTTTTCAAGCAATTTGGTCATTATAGTAGCTCTGCAGATAATGACAGCATATAGCGAATTTTGAGCACTTACTTTCTGCCAAGTACTGTGGTGGGAGCTTTAAAAACATTATATGAGTGCATTCTTAGGACAAGCCTGCAAGGGAGCTATTATTATTCCCATTTTACAGATGAGGAATTACAAGTCAGAGGTAGGCTCTAAAACTCAAATTTCCTGTTTCAAAACCCTTGCTATTATATACCACAGCATCAAAGCTACACCCAAGGTTTACCAGCTGGCCCTATAGTTACCAATGTTTTAATTGCTTTGTTCCTGAAATGAATTGACTATAAAATGATACCCATTGGGGGTGCCTGGGGTGCTCAGTCAGTTGATCATCTTCCTTCAGCTCAGGTCATGATCCCAGGGTCCTGGGATCGAGCCCTGCATTGGGCTTCCTGCTCGGTGGGGAGCCTGCTTCTCCCTCTCCCTCTGCCTGCCACTCCACCTGCTTGTGCTCTCTCTCTCTCTCCCCCTCTCTTTCTCTCTCATTCTGTCAAATAAATAAATAAAATCTTTTTAAAAAATGATACCCATTGGGACGCCTGGGTGGCTCAGTTGTTAAGCATCTGCCTTCGGCTCAGGTCATGATCCCAGGGTCCTGGGATCGAGTCCCACATCGGGCTCCTTGCTCAGTGAGGAGCCTGCTTCTCCCTCTCCCTCTGCTGCTCCCCCTGCTTGTGCTCTCTCTCTCTGACAAATAAATAAAAATCTTTAAAAAAAATGCATTTATCTTTAAAAATAAATAAATAAATAAAATAAAGATAAAAATGATACCCATTGAAGGATAGAGAAACCAGTCATATTTTTTTTATAGTTTTTGTTTTTTTCAGGCCTGGGGTTATATAAATACCAAGTTGAATCTAACTTGTTTCCAGATTTAAATGCTTCCATTTGTTCATTCATCAGAATCAGTTGACTGGACCTGGTGATCTTAGATCTTTAAAAAAAAAAAATGGTCATGTGATTCAACTTCCTCACTTCTCAAAAAGGAAACCAAGTTGCTGAAAGTTTAAGTAATTGGATCAATTTCATTTTTAGTCAGTTATATCATTAGAATCTAGGTCTCTCTCTTAGTCTCAGTAAACATACACATACATAATTGTAGGTTAGAACTATCAGTTATAAATGACAAAAAAATAGCAAATTATTTTAAGGAAAAAAAGAGCTTTACTAGCTTATATAATTAAAAAGTGAAGAAGTCTGGGGCACCTGGGTGGCTCAGTTGGTTAAGCGACTGCCTTCGGCTCAGGTCATGATCCTGGAGTCCCTGGATCGAGTCCCGCCTCGGGCTCCCTGCTCGTCAGGGAGTCTGCTTCTCCCTCTGACCCTCCCCCGTCTCATGCTCTCTCTCTCTCATTCTCTCTCTCTCAAATAAATAAATGTTAAAAAAAAAAAAAGTAACACCTCTTAAAAAAAAAAAGTGAAGAAGTCTGACTGACTTCAGGTACATTTAGATGCAGGAGTTCAAATGATGTCCCCTGGCACACTCTCACCCTCTCTCAACTGTGCTTTCTAGTCTCTTCTTGGCCATTCTCTGTCAATATGATATCCATATTAGTTTTAAGCTTATATTATTGTGCCTCATTTCCAACAGAAAATAAAAACTACATTCTCCCCAACAGAAGACCTGGGATTAGCTTTGATGGACTCTGATAAAATTCACCCACACATTCTTGAATCAATTAACAGTTTGGGAGTGCAGTGTCCTTACTGGGCAGGTTTCATCATATGCCCACCCCAGAAGGAGGAAGAGAGGTAAGCCCTACCCAGCATCATCTGAGAAGTAGGGACATAGGCCAAAACAAAGAGGGTAGTGAAGAAAAAAGTGGAATGGATAGTAGGTATAATAAAACTGTAAAATACTGTGTGCCCAGTACTACATGTGTGGGTGAATGTGTCCTCAACAACCTTCAAAGATACAGAACAAATATTGCACTTCCAATAATCACAAATAGATGCCCTTCTGTTTATGGTAATGATTTCTGTAGTCTAGGAATATAAGAAAACATTTTGTTCATAAAGAAAATATTTGGAGGTAGAATAAATTGTTTGAGGAAGCTATTCAAATATTACATTCACATAAATATAACCATGTTAGTTTTACCTTAAAAAGTATGTGATAAATATGATTACCTCAAAGATTTGTTTAATTATATATTATTTAGATGTTTAAACAGGTGATCTCTCTCCTTAGAATAATTGACAATGGAGAAGAGTAATGTGGTACTTTTTTAGGTGATCCTAGATTTCTCAGATTATAGTAGTTTCAGTATGCTGATTTGCTTTATTTTTTGACTAGTCAATCATTTGTTTTTGAATCTTTGCATTACCTAAACTTTTACTCAGTTTCTAAATTAGGCACATAAATATAGGAATTGCATAGAAACATTTTTACAAGCAGCCTTCTTTTTCTGTTAAATTTGTCATCTGAAAACCCAAATTCAATTTCATATTTCAGTACCTAACACTGATTACTCTGATACTTACATTAAATTCCCCATTTAGCAACTGATAGAAGTTATTGATTTAAAATTTCCATCCTTGGGATGCCTGGGTGGCTCAGTCTCTTAAGTGCCTGCCTTAAGCTCAGATCATGATCCCAGGGTCCTGGGATCGAGTCCCACATGGGGCTCCTTGCTCAGCAGGGAGTCTGCTTCTCTCTCTGCCTCTCCCCGCCCCCACCCCCGGGCTTGTGCTCTCTCTCTGACAAATAAATAAATAATTTTTTAAAAATAAAGTTAAATTAAAAATAAATAAGATTTCCATCCTTTAAAAGTATATGTCTATCATTTGATCTCAAAACTTGATGGTCCCATACTGATTATGTTAGATAAGTTCAGGCTGTATTCTCCTTTTCCATAGGTATTTCAAAATGCAGCTTTTCTTATTCTGTTAAAATTTTAATGAGATATAGCCTATATATTAAAATCTAAAGTATCTCTTAAGGGTAGGATTTAATCACGGTCACAATGGAATATTATTCAGCCATTAAAAAGAATGAACTCTTGCCATTTGCAACAACATGGGTGGAGCTAGAAGGTATAATGTTAAGCAAAATAAGCCAGTCAGAGAAAGACAAATACTGTATGAGTTCACTCATATGTGGAATTTAAGAAACAAAACAAATACCCAACGGAAAAAAATAAGAGAAAGAGAGAGGAATCAAGAAACAGACGCTTAACTCCAGAGAACAAATTGATGGTTAACGGAGGGGTTGCAGGGATGGGTCAAATAAGTGATGGGATTAAAGAAAGCACTTATGATGAGCACGGGTGATGTATGGAATTGTTGAATCACTATATTATATACCTGAAACTAGTAGAACACTGTATGTTAATTAACTGGAATGAAAATAAAAACTTAAAAAAAATTCATCATAGTTATGTCCCCTCATTTCAAGGCTATGGCTATCAGTCTGTTTGGCAGTAAACACTGTTTGGCTGCCTGAGGGTCCATTAACTTGACCTTGAGTTGAAATCTGAGCTGCCTGCATCATGTGACTCTCAACATTCTGTTTTTATTCCAGTGGTAATGAATACCTTGCATTCAGAGAGTCTAGAGTGACTTAGAAAAGATTTGGTACTTTTTAAAGAAATACACCAGTAAAAGTTACATGATGCTTTTCACTTGAAAGCAAGCAAATGGTTCTTTATTATGGCAGAGCAGTCTAATTTAATTTGCACTTGAGTGATGAAAATGTGCTACACATTTGCATTAATTTATGAGATTTTGTCTAGTTGGATTTTTTTTTTTTAAGACTTTATTTGTTTGACTGAGAGAGACACAGTGAGAGAAGGAACACAAGCAGGGCGAGTGGGAGAGGGAGAAGCAGACTTCCCGCCGAGCAGGGAGCCTGATGCAGGGCTCGATCCCAGGACCCCGGGATCATGACCTGAGCCGAAGGCAGACGCTTAACGACTGAGCCACCCAGGCGCCCCTCTAGTTGGATTTTAATATATTTATAAACCCCTTGTTTTAAAATAATGACAGGAAGGCGCCTGGGTGGCTCAGTTGGTTAAGCGACTGCCTTTGGCTCAGGTCATGATCCCAGAGTCCTGGGATCGAGTTCCACATCGGGCTCCCTGCTCGGCGGGAGGCCTGCTTCTCCCTCTCCCACTCCCCCTGCTTGTGTTCCTGCTCTCGCTGTCTCTGTCTCTGTCAAATAAATAAATAAAATCTTTAAAAAAAAAATAATAAATAAATAAATAAAATAATGACAGGATATTTTGACAATATGCTTTTCTCATTATATGGAAAAGTTTGAGGTTCAACAAAAAGTGATAATGGTAAAGTTCACATTCAGAGTACGAAAAACATGACTGCATCAGTTAGCATCGGTTTTGGCTACAAGTAACAGAATACCCAAAATGGTGTTTTTTTAGGTAAGAGGGATTTATTGCTCTGTCACAGAAAAGGGGTCCAGTTGTAAGCAATATGTTGCTGGCAGGGAGGGGCCATACTCCTCAGGGATCCAGGAACCTTCCTTCTTGCTGTAGTATCTTCCATCCTCAGTGTTACCTCATGGTCTAAGATGGTTTCTGGACCTCCAGCCTCTTTCCAGGTGGCAGAAGGAAGGAAACCAGCAGAGTGAAAATAGGTAATGTCCAAGCTGAGTTAGCTCCCTTTGACCAGCTCTCCCCCAAATCCCACTGGATATCTTTGCTTAGTTTCACTTGTAGTAGACAGTATCAGAATAGTCTAATTCATTCTTTCATAGCAATTGATGTTGAAAGCTTTGCTTCTGTCTGTAGTAACAATACTTTTGATCATTCTGATTCCCATTCTCTGGGGGTATAAATCCCTGTCACTAAATTTTTACTAAATATGTGTAGATTTTTAGTTTAAGTTTTCTTAAATTCCAGCTTGGAACTCTTGGAGATACTGATACATGTGTTCACATTTTGTCCAATAATCTCTATGAATACTTTAACCATAAATTCAGATATATCTTTAATACTATGATACTAAAAAAATGTAAAATATCTCCCTTTGTAAACTATTAAAACAAAATTTTTTTACTCTCTTTGCTGGCATTAGTTGGCACTAGTGATGTTGTACCCAAATCACTTTTACCAAGTCAGTGTACTCATCCCTGAACTCCTGGGAGTGCCCACAGCTCACCGTGGTCTCTCCTTCTCTGGAGATTTTCTTTGTCCTGAAAGGAGCCATGAGCCTGGAGGCCACATGTCTTTCATCCCAGGTCAGCTTGAAGTTAATACTGTCTGATGGGAGTGTACAAAACCCCAGCCCCTTTGTGACAAGGTGGGACCCACTTTTTGGTGTAATTTGTACTCAGGAGCTCCCTCCAGAATCATGTTGAACTCAGTGTGTGACTGGGATCTCATCTTTGTTTAGTTTTCCCTGCCCTTATGTTGACCCCTTTATACCTCTTATTCTTTGTGTACTTAATAAAACTTTCGTTTAACTTATCTTAAAAAGAGAGGTGAGAGAGACATTTTATACAGCTGAAACGATTCAGGAGGATTATGAAACTTTATTTTTATGTCTCCACTTTAACTTCTCTACCTTTGGGAATCTAATGGCCCTTCCTGGTTTAAAATATTTGTGATTCTATACTCTGTTTTGCACATACCAGGTAGCTTCTGGAAAGTGATAACCTAACTCATAGCTTTGGCCATAAGAACTTGCACAGAGTAAATGCTCAAAATATAGCCATTACATTAAATTGATCCATTAAAATTTATGTTCCTTCTTTGATAACCTCTTCATAGTTCTGCACATATCTCTGTGCAAAGGTGGGAAATTATGTGTAGTAATAAAAAAGGAAGACAAAAATTGCATGAACTTTTATATATATGATACACATGTAAGTGCCTTTTGCTAGAGGATGCTTCAAGAAATTATAATCTTACCAAAATTATCAATGCCATAAAAAATGAAGACTGATGACATTTGTTTTTGATGTCAAGCCCTCCCTACTCTCTGCCCCTCCACTCACAAATACTGTGTTTCACCAACACCTCTGTCTTTCTCTCACTCATACACACTCACATACTTCTGTACTCACCTGTCAATGCCTGTGTGCTCTTCTCTGGTGAGCCATGAAACACATGTAGGAAACTACATCTTCTAGCTACTTCTAACGGCAGCTTGTTCTTGTTGATATCAGCTCTGTGCCCTATTTTGTATGAGTTTCTATTTATACAAAATATTTTTTCTTCTAACTCAGGGGAATTTTCAGGACACACACCCCTTGACAGCCTGAATTAGTTCAGGTCTCATTCAGAAAGAGAACCCTTCACATGAGAAATCTTGGAGCTAAAAAAAATACTGAACAGAAAGTAGGGGTGACATGGACTCATGCAAAAGAAGACTAGGTAACAAGAGTTACTGATACATGAGAATTTTGGCAAGGGGTGAAGGGGGCATGGAGAGAGGTCTGGCTTGGACTGAGTAGTTGAAAATCAGGACGGTTAGAGAAAAAGTTAATCTTCATGGATGGAAATAAACAACATTGAAGGCTGCACCTTGCTACCAGGTGATACTCAGAAGTATGAGGAGAATGGCTAATGAGCAAAAAATAATAAGATTGATTTTAAAAGATTAAATGGTGGAGGCAACAAGACTTTGAAGGGTGGCTCCTTTGGAAGAGCTGCATATGTGAGCAGCATTAAATAGAGAGTATATTAGGTTTATAAATGGAACCAAATAAAGTTCTAGATCTCTATCAGATCTTTTTTTTTCAGTGTTTCTTATTATATTTATCACCATACATTACATCATTAGTTTTTGATGTAGTGTTCCATGATTCATTGTTTGCGTATAACACCCAGTACTCCATTCAGTACGTGCCCTCTTTAATACCCATCACCAGGCTAACCCATCCCCCCACCCCCTCCCCTCTAGAACCCTCAGTTTGTTTCTCAGAGTCCATAGTCTCTCATGGTTCGTCTCCCCCACCGATTTCCCCCCCTTCATTTCTCCCTTCCTACTCTCTTCTTTTTTTTTTTTTAACATATAATGTATTATTTTTTTTCAGAGGTACAGGTCCATGATTCAACAGTCTTACACAGTTCACAGCACTCACAATAGCACATACCCTCCCCAATGTCTATCACCCAACCACCCCATCCCTCCCACCCCCCACCACTGATATGAGGAATTCTTAATCTCAGGAAACAAACTGAGAGTTGCTAGATCTCTATCAGATCTTAAAATTCTACAGTTCTTCAAATCAGGCCATCCATACCACCAGTTCATGTACAAAGAACCTGAGGTCTGCAGAGTATTAGGTGGCATGCCCAAGACCTCAAGACTGTTAATGACATATTAGACCCAAACTCATCATGTGAGACTGGTGAAAGGATCTACATGTCAAAGTCCAGCTCTACCATTTATTTGTTATATAGTATATATGTGCCTCCGTGTCCACATCTGTAAAATAAGGAAGATCACTGTACCTTTCCCACAAATTTTGAGTATAAATAAAGGGGTCACTGCAAGTAATGTTGATTGTAAGAGAGTCTGACGTAACTGAAATGCTCATTCAGTGTTAGCTGTTGTTCTTGTCCTTTGTTCTTCCTCCAATGCCTTGGCAAAGGGCTCTCTGGAATGACAGCATCAAACGGCTGGTTCTGCCACTTCATCTTTTTAAGACTCTGAGCAGGTTTCCCCATATCTCTGAGCTTTAGTTTCCTCACCTATAAAATATGGAGAAAAAAAGTGGCCCCTCCTCATCTGGTTGCCACAAGGATTAAATGAGATAGCATACAGAAAAGTCTTAGCATGTAATAAAGTCTGACACACAATATGCAGTGAAGAAAATAATAATTTTTCTTATATTTGTTGTGCCTTTCATATGAAAGTTAACTGTAAGCTGAGTTGAATGAGTATTCGCTCGTTTACAATGCAAGATAATATGTTTCCCTGCTTAATCAGTGAGGAAACTGAGTTTAAGAGTTGAAAGATCTCCCTAATCCATGTTTCAAACACAGATCTCTTTCTCAAGTCCATGTTATTTCTACTTCATTGTACTTCTTTCCTGTAAAGTGAAAATAATATTCCCTAAATCATAATATTGTTGCAGACATTGAATTACATAAATATAAAGTGTATAGCATATAGCAGGTACTTAATAAATGATTCCTGTCACTAGGGAAGAAATAGATGTTCCTCCTTGGTTTATCCCCTGTGTTACCAGCCAAATGCCCTAAGCACAATAGGAGGAAATTGGCCTAATGTGTTGAATTTCGGGCAGCCATCTTGATTTCTGTCCTGAATCCAACTCTCAAACTATTACTTAGCTCTTCAGTTCTCTTCCAATAATAAAGGGTCCTTCCATTGTCCCTCAAATGGAGTGATTTCAAAAGCACTGTAGGAAGAATGCTCTTCTGTTACTTCTGCACACTAAGAGCCAAGGTGTCATAACTTCCACAGGAAGGGGAGGAACACAATTTCCTCTCTGTCTCTCCTGCAATAATTAGACGGGTTCTTTGATTGTTCTGATGACCCAATAGAGAATCTCTGATATAGAAGGTAGATGTACCTCATCTTCACAACTCCTCTCACATCAAAGGCCAGTAGCCTTGAGGAACGATGTGCAATGCTTGATAGCATTTGGGGATGGGAGGAAAATTGAGAAGGAAAGCTAAGCTGACCCTGAGGGAAGTTATCAAATTGTGGCACTTTGTGGCTGCCAATTTGGGACAACTGCCTTGCAGTAGGGATCTAACTGCTGATTTTATTTAGCTTCCTTTGGAATATGGTTGAGATTGGAGGCCACAGGACTCAAAGCATGGCAACTTGAGAATACTTCTGGCCCCCCCTTTTTTTCCCAAAAGAGGTCATTAGGCATGACAGAATTTCATGCGTGAATTTCATGACAGTGCTTTCCCATTTTATGCTGTCGTTGAAATGGTTCTCCCTAATGTCAGTTCTTTTTCTTATTTGAATCCTCCTCTAAATTCACCCTATCTTTTAACAAGTTTTTCCTGACTTGACAATTAACCTGCTTTCATGACTGGGCTTAAGTCTTAATTCTTTGGTCAAGTTCTCCTCGACTACCCCAGTACAAATGCTTATCACCTTCCCTTAAACTCCTCATCTTCACTGTTCATCTAGTTGCTGCACTGCTTTAGATTAACATATGCAGATATAAGCCTTATCAATCTAGACACGCACACAGTCCAATTTCAGATAGATGCCACATTCAAGCAAACAATGGTCAAAGGAAAATTTAGCAATCATGTATGGAAATTTCTCAGGAATCTAAAAGCAGAAATCAAAATCTACAGCAGCATGTTTTATAATATTCTTGTCTTCCTCCATTTTCTGGCTCCTTGAATTCATGGGAGACTTTCATTTTCTAATGCTGGGGAAACTCTCCAGACCTCATCACCACCCCTTATTTCAGTAGCTTGCTTTAATGCTGCATAGTCACAGAAGAGGTAGTCCTGACAGGTGATTCTCCAAACAGTTAGCAGTCCCTTTGAGAAGAGTGAAATGTCTTCGCTCCAGTTCTTTCTCCCCATGATTGGCAGCCGAGAGGACTGCTGTCATCCTCCACTCCCAATTCAAAATGTAATTTTTTGTAGTTACTGAGCCTGTTATATATGTACAGTCATTTTTCTATGTGGAGCTTATTCCACAACCAGATTTTCAAGTCCTTAGAAATAGGAGCTAGGGGCGCCTGGGTGGCTCAGTCGGTTAAGCGGCTGCCTTCGGCTCAGGTCATGATCCCAGGGTCCTGGGATCGAGTCCTGCATCGGGCTCTCTGCTCAGTGGGGAGCCTGCTTCTCCCTCTCCCACTCCCCCTGCTTGTGTTCCCTCTCTCGCTGTGTCTCTCTCTGTCAAATAAATAAATAAAATCTTAAAAAAAAAAAGAAATAGGAGCTAATTATTATTCATCATCACTGCTCCTCTTCTTCTGCCCTTCTTATTTTCTAACACAGTGTGGTGAATTTTTAGCACTTTGTAGGTGAAACACTCAGCAGTTGTTGCTGAATTGTAAAACAAACAATAAGAGTCATCTGAACCTACTGTAGTATTAGGCATAAAATAGCAACCTAAATAGACTATGATAAACCATGACTTTTTCTTTACTCTTTGGAATATTTGACTGCCAAGTTCTTCTGAGAATTCCAGTATCTAACCGTGGAATCATTCCATCAAGCTCATCATTCTCAGCTGATATTCTATTAAGCCGGTGTGAATGGACTACTGTTGGTGAGATAAGATTATGCACTTTAATGTCTAAAAGAAGCAAAAGAAATGAATGCACATATTCTACCATTGAGAAGATATTTTAAACTGTAATTTTTCATTCTTTTCCGTTATCTCTGTTGCATGTGTTTTTTTGTTTTTTGGGGGTTTTTTTTGGTGCAAAACATCATAAAGGTTTCTGTTCATCAAGTCACAGACTTGGGGGCATGAAACACAAACAACTACCTTTCTGATCATAATACTTAAATATTATAGCCATTTTGGCCAATCTCTAAGTATATCTAAATTTAAAACTGAATTAGTGGTTTTTAACTGGTAGGTAATCGTGGATCCTTTTAAAAATCAAACGTGAGCCCTGAGTCCATACTCCAGATAATGGTATATACACATAAAATTTTTGCTTAGAATTTAGGAGATGAGTAGACCTCTGGACTTCAAGTTAAAAACTTTGTCTCTAAGTAAACTTAGAGACTAAGTTATAGAAAACTATAAGTTGACTTATAGACTGAGTTACAGAAAAAATAGCATGTTGAAATAAAGTTTGGGACTAATGGACATGGTTTTACTAATAATGACATGGGGCTTTACTAAATCTTGAGTTTTTCCTATTTTAAAAAAAATATATTTGTTAAGTCTGATATTTCAGTTTATAACCTCTAAAGTCCCTTCTAAGTAAATTAAGTTTTTATGCCTTTGAAGAATGATGTTGATCAATTCTACCCTATGGCAAGTACCTAAATATATATATACATTCAGGCACTTTATCCTTCCTCTTTAAAAAAAAATATTCTATTCATTCTTGAAAAAAAATTAGTTTGCATGCAAGTGTGTGTACTATTTAATTTTATGTGATTAAGTCCCTTTGGTAGACACATAGTCAACTGTAGACAAACATGTTTTTAGTGCTTGGGAAATACTACTAATGTGTTAGATGGACAATAGATCTTAACTGATACTACCTTGAGAGTATAATCTCTCTCAGTAGTGTTTTATTTCATGAAAATTGACACTTTTAGGCTGTTTGAGAGACCAGAGTTTTATAGGTATACCTAGGGGTGGTGGTCATGGAATGGAGAGGACCAAAGCACTCTTCGCCTTTGTTCCACGTTCTTTCTGTTACTTGTTTTTGGTTGCTATATAGTGTATCATCTACAGTATAATAAGGTACTATGTAAATGTTATTTTATTCCCGCACCAGCTTCTGTCATTTCTTCCTTCATATATGTGTTTACTTCTTCTTATGTTTTGTGGGAAAAAAATCCAAATCTCTATCAAAAACAGTGTATCTGAGTCTTCTGATTTGATAAAGTACAGCAGAAAATTACATAATTTGCTTCTTAATTATATTGTATGATTTACTAAAAGTACAAAATAGGTATTTGGGGGTTCCATATGGGGATGCATAATCACATCCATAGAAGGAATTGATTTCAAGGGTTTAAGAATAACCTATGAGTAGATTTTAAAAAAGAACTAGGACAATATTACAGACTGTAACCAGAAGTGAAAAAAAAAAAAAAAAACTGCAAAAGAAATAGCTTTAGAGGTCTCAAATCTGCTTTCAAAATCCTGGGATCTAGTTCTCGTAAATTAGAGTTCTCAGTAAATGTAGGACAAGTCCCAGCTGTACCATAGCATTAACATTAAAACTAAGACATATCTTGCATCTACTTCTCCCTTAAATCCCCAGAGGTTTCAGACAAGAGAGCAGGTCAAAATGAAGTCCCCTACCATTTCCTCTTCCCCAGTAAGCAGGTCTCATCTGTTGTATTTCCATTTTGAGACACTTCAACATCTGAGAGAGATAGTTTAAAGAGAAAGTACTCAATCCATCTGGTCTGGGTTTTCCAAAATTACAGAAGTTATTTCAGTATCATTAAATTTGTTAAGCTTATGCAATAAAATCTGGAGAACTGTGACTCATTAGGGAAGGGATCCACTAATGTGCACTTTGATGCCTTAAATATAAACTTGCACAGTCTTCATTTCTTCAAAGATTTCTATCCATTTTCTTGACTTAACTGAATCCTGGCACTTCTTTAAAGATAGGATTTTCCTGAAACACCTCGGGTTTTTCACACACAAAAAAATCAGTATCACTGTTAAAACTCTAGAAAGATTGATAAAAATTAAAAGATGGAGTCACAGACCACTATAATATCAGAAATGAAACTACAGATCCTGCAGTCATTAAAAGGATAATAAGGGAATACTATGAACAACTTTAGGCAACAATTTTATTTAGAAGTAGATCAATTTTTTGAAACCCAAAACTACAGAATTTAAGCACAATGAAATACACAATCTGAATAACCTTATAACCATTAAAAAATTGGATTTATAACTAGAAAACTCCTCAAAAAGGAATTCATTACAGTATTACTCCAAATATTTACACAGAAATTCGCAACAGTTTTGCCAGATTTTTACCAATACAGAAATCTGTTGTACTTCTATATACTAAAATGAATACGCAGAAACCAAAATTTAACACATAAAAGCATTTACAGTAACTCCAAAGAAAATGAATTACATAGGCATGCATAAAACAAAACATATTTAGAATTTATATGAAGAGATGTACTAAATAATAATAAAAGAAATCAAAGACCTAAAGAAATAGAGAGACATACCTTATTCATGGATTAGAATGTATATTTTATATGTTATTTATTCTAAATTTGATCTATAAGTTTAATACAGTTACTATTAAAACCCAACAAGGTTATTTGAAGGCATGCACAAGTTTATTCTAAAATTTATATGGAAATTTGTAGGCCCTAGAATAGGTTAAAAAAATTGAAAAAGAAGAATAAAGTAGATGAAATCACATGACCTGTTATTAAGACTTCTTATATAGCCACAGTAATCAAGACTGTGTGATATTGCTGGAGGATAGACATACAGATCAATGGAACAGAATAAAGAACCCAGAAATAGGCTCACGACAATATTCCCTAATGATTTTTGACAAAGGAGCAAAATCATTTCAGTGGAGGAAGGACACCATCTTTAACAAATGGTGCTGGAGCAATTAGACATCCATAGGCAAGACAAAATGTACTTCTGCAACAATTAAAAATTATTTTATAAATAAATAAAATAAAGTTGAAGTATAGAAAAAACTTATGCTGTAATGTTCAAGGATGCTAAATTCTGTGAAAGAATACTTTATCTCAAATATGGAGAAAGACAAAATGATGATTCCTTGTTTTCTTATATTGTCCTAGAATATTTCTTAATAAGCTCATGGTATCCTCATCTGACTTCTCCAGGGAAAGTAACTTTGCCATCAACAAGTTACGAAAGTTCAGCAAACTAATGGGTTACTTGGTTACTGAAACTGCTGATGATGTTTTTCTCTACATCTTATTCTGCTGTATTCCCAAATATCTGTAGTAAGTTTTACTTTTCTAATGGGATTTAAAAAGAAACAGGTTTATGAAGGAGAAGGCCATAGAGAAGGCACTCTCACAATGAGTCTAGATGTAATAAAAATTCTTTCTTGAAATGTTTTTAAATTTAAATAGAAACTTTAAAAGGAAAAGAAAGTTTTTAAATATGTCCTGCGACCTAGACTTCCCACCTAATACAGAAATTCACAAATGAGAATGAGGTCATTTTTCTCTTTCTATACGTCAATTAGAATCGCATTGTCTCTTCCTGGTGTTGCCAATATAGTAGACTCATGCTATGTGTGGCTACTGAGCACATGAATTGGACTGTGCTGTTAATGTAAAATTTGTCCTGGATTTTGAAGACTCAGTATGAAAAATAACAAGAAATATCTTATTAATAATTTTATATTGATTACATCTTGAAATATAATATTTTGGATATATTAAGTTAAATAAAATATATTACTAAATTTAATTTCACCTTCTTTAGATTTTTAGTGTAGGGATTTGAAATTTTAAAATTACATACAGAGCTTGCATTAAATTTTTATTGGCCAGAGCTAGTCTAAAATATAATTTCCAGTTTCAGCTTCTTTATATTTGAATGAGAATGAAAAGACACCTGTTAAAAAGCAGCATCAGACCTGTAAATACAGAGAGCAAACTGATAGTTGCTGGTGGGGAGGACGATGGGGGGATGAGCACAGTGGGTGAAGGGGAGTGGGAGGCATGGGCTTCTGGTTATGGAGTGAGTAAATCATGAGAATAAAAGGCACAGCATAGGGAATATAGTCAGTGATTCTGTAATAGTGTTGTATGGTGACAGATGGGAGCTACACTTGTGGTGAGCAGAGGATAACATTTAGAGATATGGAATCACTGTGTTGTACACCAGAAACTAATGTAACACTGTCAACTATGCTCAAATTAAAACAAATTTTAATAAAAATAAAGAAACCTCTGAAGCAATCTGCATAGAGAACTAAAGCCTTTTTAATCAAATTTTAAAATGCTCAATTTAGTTTTTATGTAAATGAATTTTTGTAATTATATTCATTTAAGCAATAAATACTGAGTAGAATCTATTCTAGTTACTTGGAGATTACAAGGCCCTTGTCTTTATAGAACTTAGGGTTTGTCAGTTGAGAATCTTTAGTTAATTTATATAACTCTAGAAATAATTATAGCTGGCTTAATTAACTTGACTTGGGTACCTACTCACCTAGTGGGAGCAGAACCTGTGTGCCTACCAGGGAGTTGAGTATTATCTACAATAATCCATTTTACCTTAAGGAAAGGATTAGCCAGTGTGCATTTCTAGAAGAAATACAGAGTGTTTGTTAATCTAGCAAATTAGCTAAGTAGACATTGGTTACATGGAGATCTGTTCAGAGACCCTTCTCTGTACTTGGCCCTATTGACGGCTTTTCTCACTCTTGCCCTAGACTCTGAGTTCATCAAGAGTTTATTTCTCATTGGCACATATGACAGTAATTGGTAAATAACCAGTAGCAAATAAACCATCTGGTGAGTGAAATATTCTGAGAAAATATTGAGTCAGATTTTAAACCAGTAGACATTACAATTCAAGTCGGATTCCCTAACCTGTTAAATCTTGACAGTTGGCGTCAATCTTTAATTTCGATGTCTGGACATTGCCTAGAAGGAAGTGTCTGTCTTTGTTTAGTCCTTTAACTCAAACACTTGAAATTGGTTTATACTTTCATGTAGACATTTTCAGTGTTGTTCAGAAATATATTTAATGGGATCCTTAGACTGGATTCAGAAGAAAAATAAGCTGTCATCCAAAGATTGTTAACCCCATCAATAAATTGGTAGCTCTAGGGCATAGAGAGCCCTTGTATTGTTCCAGTGGCCTTAGTGTCCAGTAAATTTACTCCAATAAATAGTAACTAAAGCAGTTTTTCTTGACAGTTACATTTTCTAGCCATTGATTTTTGTAAATGTACAGCATTTAGAATTCTGAGAGAGCTTTAAGTAAGCTTGAGTTCAGTTGAAATGTTATGAACAGTGATTTGGTTTTTCTGTTCATTAGATACTATAAGCATTTACATAATTAGGAGGCTCCGATATGGTTAAAGGTGGATCAGATGAAAAGCAAATGTGCAGAAACCTTCTGTGAATGCACTAGAATCAATAGAGGCTGAGAAAGTTTACTATCTTATAGAGAGTTGAAAAAGGTCTTATTTGGAAATTCAAAATATTCAGGCCTTGATGTATTCTTTGCCAATTTTATTGCTCACGTAATAACCCTTTTTCTATACTGTCTTTTATTTGAAATTCTCAGTCCTAAAATTGGTTGTATTTCACTTAGATATCTACTTGTATCCTTCATGCCTTTCTACTGTTAAACAACCAAAATTCAACCAATCAAAATTTAAGGATCTAGTTGGCTTTATTGGTTGATTCATGAATCGGGCAGCTCCGCAACTGGGAAGTAGAAAGGAGCACCAAGGAGCTGTACAAAATGGCAGACTTTTATAGGCAGAAGAGGGAAAGGGGTGAGGAAAGAGCAGATTACCTCATCTTCATTTGGGGGATGGAAAGGTCTGTGTGGCAGATTACCTCATTGGTACTGACCAGAAAATTTTAGACTGACTAGTTAAGACTGTCTTCCTGGGGCACACTGAAAGTGCAAATGAGTTAGGTATTAAGCTGTGGTTTGGTGATGTGGGCTTAGCACCAATGAATCCATTTGGGTCCTATTCTTTTTTTCTTTTTAACACTATTCATTTCGTTTCCATTAGCCTCAAAAGTCCTTCCCATCGGTAATGCTGGCTAATCCCCATTCAGGCCTCATCAGTATATCTCAGTGTGTACTGGCCTTGATCCCATAACTCTTTGCTGGCAAGTTTGATAATTTCTGCTGGTCTACCTTTTTTGTTTTCCAATGTCCATTTCTAACTTCCGTTTACCTCTTCTGTTCTTCCCCAAGAGCACTCATGGGGTTTTTGTCTCCCCAACATGTCTACTTACCTTGATGTTTCCAAACATGGTAAGTTTAAATTTATCTTAAGATCTAAATTACCTGAAGTCGAGTTTATAAGAATCTATATATCAAGAATTTTCTAGGATTTTAATTTGAAAACCAGTGTTCAGAACCTGGCTTATGATCTACAGATTAACAAAACACCTGAGCACTTTTATCTGCAGTCCCAATACCATAAAGTAAAAATGAAGGTCAGAATTAAGACTGGGCAGTATTGTAGGATCCCAAAGTCCCTTGTGATGTTAAAAAACAAACAGTGAATAAAGTTACTTCTGTATATTACATAATGACAGTAACTGCTGCATTTTATGTATGTTTGCCTTTAAAGATAAGCCTCATTTAATCAGTTTCATTTCACTACATTGTATAGAAACCTGGAAACTTAGAAATAAAATAAACACCTAACTACACTTACATATGTGCCGCACTCCCTCTTCCACCAATATTTCTCATTATTTTAGAGTTTAGATGTAGCCATGGTCTTATATTACAAAACAGAAAGAGTGCTGTTGGTTTTCCTGTCAAATTATTTATATCAAACCATTAATGGTGCTTACTTAGTGCCAGACACTATTCTAAGCACTTTGTAAATATTAACTCATTTAATTCTCACAAAACCTTTAAAAGATACACAATTTTTTTTAAAGATTTTATTTATTTATTTGAGAGAGAGAATGAGACAGAGAGAGCATGAGAGGGTCAGAGGGAGAAGCAGACTCCCTGCCGAGCAGGGAGCCCGATGTGGGACTCGATCCCAGGACTCCAGGATCACGACCCGAGCTGAAGGCAGTCGCCCAACCAACTGAACCACCTAGGCGCCCCAAGATACACAATTTTTTAAATTTTTATTATTATGTTAATCACCACACATTACATCATTAGTTTTTGATGTAGTGTTCCATGATTCATTATTTGCGTATAACACCCAGTGCTCCATGCAGAACGTGCCCTCTTTAATACCCATCACCAGGCTAACCCATCCTCCCACCCCCCTCCCCTCTAGAACCCTCAGAGTCCATCATCTCTCATGGTTCTTCTCCCCCTCTGATTTCCCCCCCTTCATTCTTCCCCTCCTGCTATCTTCTTCTTTTTTTTTTTTTTAACATATAATGTACTATTTGTTTCAGAGGTACAGATCTGTGATTCAACAGTCTTGCACAATTCACAGCACTCACCATAGCACATATCCTCCCCAATGTATATCACCCAGCCGCCCCATCCCTCCTACCCGCCACCACTCCAGCAACACTCAGTTTGTTTCCTGAAAGATACACAATATTATTCTCACTTTATGGACAAGGAAATTAAGACACTGGATGATTAATGAACACGCTCAAGGTCACACAACTCAGAGTAGTAAATGGAAACTGACCCTGAGCCATCTTGTTCCCAAGTCCAAGCTTTTAATTCTTTGGCTCTGCTATTTCCATACATGGTATTTCTATGAGAAGTTTTGGTCCCCCATGCTTAAAGATAAATATAATAATTAAGCCATCTTATTTCTCTATACTCAAACTTTTCCCAAAATTACTTTTGTATGCCAAACACATTTAAACAGGTTTTCATTATACAGTTGTTCTGAGTAGAACTTGGCCCTCAAATACAGACAAAATAGAAATTATATTTCAGAGGAAGTTAAAAAGTTTCTGGGCGAAGGGTATATGGGAATACGTGATTTAATTTCTGAAACTTTCTTGCAAGTCTGAATTTGTTTTAAAACACACATTTGAAATGCTTCAAAGTGTTATTAATCAAACTGGAGAAGATAAATTGAAGTGGTACTACTTAGTGTACAAATTCAAGGGCACGCCGTTCATATCGCATTTTATATGAACAGTGCTCCCCAAAGTTGTGCAATGAGGAAGACCTGAAGTATTTTATTTACATTAAATTTTATTTACATTAAAATCATCGAAGAATAGCAACAGAGCTGGAGGGGAGGTGGGCAGGTAGATGGGTTAAATGGGTGATGGGTTTTAAGGAGGGCACTTGTGATGAGCCCTGAGTGTTATAAATATAAATTCTACTCCTGAAATGAATATTACACTATATGTTAACTAACTGGAATTTAAATAAAAACTTGAAACAAAAAAAATCAGTAACAACAGAAAAATAAACTGAACAAAAGACAATGATCTGGATTGTCCCTCAGCTTCCACTAACATGTGTTTTAATGTGCTTCAGCAAAAATTATTCAAGCATTGTTTCCTACCACAGTGAGAATGCTCAGGACCTCTCAGAAATAGATAATTTGTTAATAATATAAATACATAATGGGAGAGCATGAACAGTATTAGCCTCATTCACACATGTAATCCCAGAGCACAGACAATACCTGATCTGTAGTGGGTACTTAATTTGTGGAATGGATAAGCAAATCAGTGAATGATGGATGGAGGTTGATGGTGCTTTTTCTACTTTAAACCACTTTCAAATGTGCTAATATTCCTTTGATAATCTTCTAAATTGACTTAGGTAGAGAGTAATCTTTTTATTTGATAGAATAGTAAAAGGCAACCTAGTTTCAACGACCCATCCATGTCCACCCAGTGTGTGTGTGTGTGTGTGTGTGTGTACACATACTCAGAAATAAAGCCCAACCAAGACTTCCAGTCCAAAGTTCTTTTCACTAAAATACATTTGAACTGAAGAGAGCAAAAATCATAGAAAAAGGAAATTTATTTAAAAGTAGATCTAAATGTACAAACTAGGATGCATGCTTTTTCTGGATGCACATTCCATAATACCAGAAAAAAATAGGAAGTAATTTCACTGAAATATGTAATAGAATAGTGACCTGAAAATGCTATAAATCAACATCAATCCATATGTTCACAACTTAGAAATCAAGTATTTTCTTTATTGAATTTATCTGTATATGAGAAATTGTGCTGTGTTTTTTTTTTTAAGAGAAGTTTTAATTTATTTAATAGTCTTGATTACTCTTTGGGAATAGAAATATCTCTAAAATTTACTTGTGTTTTTTGAAGAAAAATTCTCTGTTGATCTCTTTCTCACATCTTCTCATGTATCTTATTTCACTTTTAATTTCCTGCAAACTTATCTTTCCTGATAAATTATTCCTTTCCCTTTCTCAGTGATGACTGAGAATGATTATGTTGAGATATGTTTCCTTCTAACATCCAGACTACTATCCCATCTCTATCAATCACTCCATCATATTTTAAAAATCTGGACTCCACCACTGCGATTTCTCCTGGCCTGGTCTCCCTGTATCTTCCCATCTCCCATTTCCCACACTGAGCACTTTCATTCCTGCCTCATCCTTTCGAATCAGTTCAGAGAGCTGCACTCAATCTCCTCTTCTGTTGCTAAAACAACACCATTAGTCACTTTCAGTTACCTTCCTCTCTTCCTATACATCAAAACTTCAGAGTTTGCCTTATCCTCAGTTTCTGCTCAATACAGCTTTTTTGGCTTGATTTTTAACACCAAGTCATCCCATCCTGTATGTTTTCTTTTCATTACTCTTTTCACTTGATGCCTTTGTTTTCTTCTGAGGCTGCGACCACCTTCATTCTATTTTCTCTGAACAACTAGCATTGGTCATTGCAAAATCTTTTCTTCGCCCCTTTGTTTACTACTTTTCCTGGTCTGGTACCTATTTTTTTATTGACATGTAATTGACATAGCATGTTGTGTTAGTTTCAGGTGCACAACATAACGATTCAGTATTTATATATATGGCAAAAAGATGAAACACAATCACCACAGTAGCATCCATTGGCATATATAGTTAAAATTTTTTTGTGACAAGAACTTTTATTTTGAGAGAGAGAGAGAGCAGGGTGAAGGGCAGAGGGAGAAGCAGACTCCCCACTGAGCAGGGAGCCCGATACGGGATTAGATCCAGGGACTCCCGGATCATGACCTGAGCTGAAGGCAGATGCTTCGACTGAGCCACCCAGGCACCCCATGACAAGAACTTTTAAGATCTACTCTCTTACCAACTTGCCAATATGCAATACAGTATTGTTAACTATAGTCACCATACTGCACTCTGGTATCTATTTTAATATGGTTTTATACATAAGTACCTAGAGTAACTGGGGTAAAAAAAAAAAAAAAAACATAGACGAAATTGTGATTCTATGTTGTCTGTCAGTTGAGAAATATTTCATTGCTGAACTTTCTCTAAAATTCATTTTATTCATACTTCTTTTTCTTGTTTATATTCTAATGCGTCCATCTCGAAGTCAGGTGGAATAGTTGGAGTTATTCACTGTTTAATTAATAGTTATAAATCATACTTTCTAAAGATAGTTGTGGATTCTCAAAAAAGTGCTAGAAAAAGAAGGCTAGCATTGTTCCCATGCACTCTCCACATTTCCTCAGGCTACAGAAATAGTCTTTGATGGATGTTCTTGTTTATTGAATGTGCTTAAACTAGACAGAAATGAGAGGTGATCTGTGTCTGTTGCAGAAGTTGAAGGGATTTTCGCTCTCACTTCTTATTCCTACTTCCAATTATGAACTCAGACTAGAGAAAGAAAATTGTGTTTCTTCCCATGGAGTGCTGAAACCCATACTGACATGTAGGAGGAAGGAGCAGAAGTTCTGTGGGTTTGTCAGAATGGTAAGGACATGTTGTCTTAAGAATTACTTAGTAAAGCCAGCGAGTTCACTAGGATGAAGTAGGGAACTATACACTACTAATCAAATGTAAATTCAGTCCCTGGGCTTAATTCCCTTCTAGTTCCAAATCTGCAAATTTAAGCAATCACGTCTTGAAATTTCTTAATGTCACATGACAGAGATGTTTAATAAGTTTTTAATTTAGCTAGGTCTGGGTGCCAACAAGAAAAAAAAGAGAAAAAGAGAGCAGAGGATAACCTCAAGTGCCAACTCTAATTAATTGGTGGTATCTCCTTAGACTGCAATGATGAGAAGGTCCCATCTGGACTCGGTAGGCGAGTGCAGTGATCTATAAGCCGTGCTTGCTGGCAGGCCAGGAGAAGAAAGAAGGCAGGATCACTGAATTGTCTGTGGACCCTGTTGTGCTAGAACGTGTTTCAGCACTTAAGGTTTGCATTTCAGCCCTGGAGGTTATTAATCAGGCCTCTTATTTTCTGATCTATACTACATTTTTTGGTACCTGGTTGAAAGGTATACTGTGAAAATAGTGTACCAATAATTACCCTTGAAAAGAGTTGATACCTTGAAAATAAAGATATATGGTACTTCTATAACTCTGGTTATCTGTTCTTAGAAAATAAATCAGGGTGTTCATGAACTACTGGATCACTGGATTTTATCATGTGTGTTTATTATTGATAATCTCAAGGTGAATTTCTTGATCTTTAAATTGGTTAAGCATCAAGAATGATGATTTCAATTAAAGAGTCCTATCCTTAGCAAGTAAAAAATACTTAAGTTGTAAAGTTTCCAAAAATAGTATAGAGCTTAAAAATGGACGAGTTTTTCAAAATTAAGTAATAGGTATATTTAATTTTTTAAATTTCCGTATATTTGGCAAAATGATGAAACATGATCACAAGCCACACATGAATTTGGCACATGTTTTCATCAACTTTTTGTGAAAAATTTACTTTGTGTATATTCTGTCAACTTTTTTTGTGTGTGGAATAGTCTGTCTTAACTTCAACTAATTAAACACTCTTTGAGGGCATGGACCAGCCTTGGTCTCTAACAATTTGCAAATTTCAAGACAAAGTGACCTTGGAATTATTGTACGAAAACTCAATATATAAAAATAAGCAGGAATAGTAGCCACAGTCTTTGCTGGAGAATCCTGTGGGGGGAAAAAGCATATGGGTTTCATTTTGGCAAGTGAAGGGAGGAAAGTTATTAAGGCATGCAATACAACAAAAAAGAACTCACAACATTTAGCAACATATTGTCTGTGGGTAGCAGAGGCTCACAAGAACCTAACAACTTTCTAAGTTTTTATCTTGGAAAACACATGAGTGGGTTGATTTGCACTTTGTTTGTACTTTGGAAGTTTAGAATGTGTTTACCTTGAAGAACTTTTCTTTTAACTTTCAATACATCACTCTGTAAGTTACATGATCACCTTATCTTTATGAATAAGGGGGGGCAATACAATCCTGAGCACATTTCCCCTAAAACTTGGTGTCTTTTTAAATGGCCTCTTTACTGAAGAGGCATCCTATAAATATCTATTCTATGAGGATCTTATTCCATCATTTTCATATTTGTTACTGGCCTGACATATCACAATGTTTTATGTGAAGATGGACATGCTAAGGGTTCCTTTTGAAATTGCATATATATATATATATTTTAAGATTTTATTTATTTGAGAGAGACCAAGAGAGAGAGAGAGCACAAGCAGGGGAAGCAGCAGAGGGAGAGAGAGAAGCAGGCTCCCCACCGAACAGAGAGCCTGCTGTGGGGCTGGATCCCCAGACCCTGGGATCATAACCTGAGCAGAAGGCAGATGCTTAACCGACTGAGCCACCTTGTGTATTGTTTTGAATCTATATTAAGTGAAGCCAGGGGAAGCTGGGAAGGTCTATTTGCATACCATGCACTGCAGACTTGCAGCAGAAGTAGGCTTCCCTTCAGTTTAATTATTGGAGAATTTTAAAATGTCCAACTTCAATCAACAGATCATGCTGTTGCTAGACTAATACAAGAAATGATCACCTAATATTGTAGGTCATTCTCAGGAGCAGTAAAACTTCTTATTAGGGTTCCAAAAATTTTTGGAGCACAAACACATGACATGAATTTCTTACACAAATTTAAAGCAATGAAAATTTTACAGTAAGTTAAATGAGTGAGAATGTGAAAATGCCCAAAAGAGCATATAAACAGGGCTGGTAATGACTTAGATTGATTCAGCAAAGAACAGTCTGTCTCTTTTAGGTTGTGGGTTTGAAAATACCCAAAACCAAACATTTGTTTGCTTTCTGATTCTTGATTTTTTTTCTGACTTGCTCCCACTATTCTAACAGTAGTGTCCTGACTCTTCCAGTCCCTGGGGCCCAGAATCTTGGAGTAAGTTTTGAATGTTTTTCCTTCTTTTTTTTTTTTTAATTTTTTTTTTAAAGATTTTATTTATTTATTTGACAGAGAGAGAGACAGCGAGAGCAGGAACACAAGCAGGGGAGTGGGAGAGGGAGAAGCAGGCTTCCTGCCGAGCAGGGAGTCCGATGCGGGGCTCGATCCCAGGACCCCAGGACCATGACCTGAGCCGAAGGCAGACGCTTAACGACTGAGCCACCCAGGCGCCCTGTTTTTCCTTCTTTTTACTGTCAATTCCTATCAAATCTGCATTTGACATGTTACTGACATCCATTCCCTTTGTTCGTGTTTTAATGGCTATTACCCTCCTCTAGGACTTCATCTCCATTTTCTTACTAATCTTTCTTTCCCTTTCAGAGTATCCTGTAAGATTACTCTTCTTAAAACATGATTGAAGGGTGTTTGGCTGGCTCAGTCAGTAGAGCGTGTGACTCTTGATCTCGGGGTTGTGAGTTTGAGCCCCACATTGGGTGTAGAGATCACTTAAAAAATAAAATAAAAAAATCTTTAAAAAAAACATGATTGAATAATGTCTTGGCTATAGTCTAAAGCCTCTATTGCATTGATTTAAGTATGTGTTTGGCAGTCTCGGCCCCTAATCATTTGCTCATAAGCTGATGGTTAAAATGATATTTGATATTTGGGGTTTTTTTTAAGATTTTATTTATTTATTTGAGAGAGAGAGAATGAAGAGAGAGTACATGAGAGGGGGGAGGGTCAGAGGGAGAAGCAGACTCCCTGCCGAGCAGGGAGCCTGATGAGGAACTCGATCCC
Organism: Mirounga angustirostris; assembly: GCF_029215605.1. Lineage (NCBI taxonomy): Eukaryota > Metazoa > Chordata > Mammalia > Carnivora > Phocidae > Mirounga > Mirounga angustirostris. The sequence goes on along the minus strand of NW_026991719.1, from coordinate 28,620,594 downwards.
GGGACTCCAGGATCATGACCTGAGCCGAAGGCAGTCGCTTAACCAACTGAGCCACCCAGGCGCCCGATATTTGATATTTGAATGGCACTTGATAATTTCAGAGCATTTTCACATAGTTATATTATTGGACTTTCTATAAAACCTTGTGTGACGGGTAGTTTTCAGTACTAATCTCTTACCGAAAAGGAATATAACTTTTACAATTTACAAATCACAAATCTAGCAGGTTGTAGCTGTGTGATTTGAACTTACAGAGCCTCACACTCTAGAAGTGTTTCTGCCAAAGTTGCTCTCCCCCAATGGCTTCCCTTTTTGCCTCTTACAGCCCAAGTCACTTACGTCCACACTCCATCCAAAGATGTAGTGTGTCAAGACTCATTTCTAGCTCTAACTATTCCATGATGAGAGATTAATTTTGGAAATATGAATAGGAAATAACTTAGTCACTGCATAACTTCAGGGCAGTTTGGGCAGTATTCCAGGAGTAGGTTAAATGTTGCTAACTTACGGAAGCAAAAGGTATATAATTTGGTAAAAATGACAAAAAAAAGAGAAATAAATGCCAGAGCCTTATAAGGTAAATTCTGTCCAGGCTTGGACGTCTTAGTGGCAGATATAGAGTCCAGGATAGGTTTTGTGATATGAGAAGGAGGAATTGTATCATCTGGCAATGAGAGATTAAAGGCTATCTTGGGAAGGATATATGTTTTGGGAATGCCCTTAGAGCAGAGCTCAATAAATGAAGTCAGCCACAGGGTTTTTTGATAAAATCAGAAGTCCTATATTGCTCTTAGAAAGGTTACTTAAGGGGCACCTGGGTGGCCTAGTCGATTAAGCATCTGCCTTTGGCTGAGGTCATGATCCCAGGGTCCTGGGATTGAGTGCCATGTGGGGCTCCCTGCTCAGTGGGGAGCCTGCTTCTCCTTCTGCCCCTTCCCCTGCTCATGCTTGCTCTCTCAAATAAATAAATAAAAATCTTTTTTTTTAAAAAAGGAAAGAAATTGCTTTTGGTTGGAGTGAGTTATCTACAACTTCTAATAAAGTTCTTTTTTAAAAAAAAAGAAAGAAAGGTCATTTGAGTACACTGAGACTCAAATTTTCATCTGTAAAATGGGGTCAGTAATTTTCCCTCTAATGTTTTGCTTAAATATTCAATGAGGTATGTGAAATGCTCTGTAAGCAATAAAATCTTACGCCAATGCAAAGAGCTCTGTAATATCAAATCTGTTATAAAATTTCAGAGTGATTATTAGAATAAAAGAGAATCTTTAGCACCAAGGTTGGGAATTTAATTCATTTATATTGCTCAAATCTCAATATGAAAAAAAGTGTAAAAACTCTTAGTTTTGTCTTTAAATTTTATTATACCACATTAAAGTTTGCTAAAAATCTACTGTCTCTATGACTTCAGTGGATTGTCACTGGCCAGGCAAGACAAATGTTATCATGTAGATTTTACAGAGATAGTAAGTTCTTGATATCTAGCAAACTTCCTTTGAAAGAATCACATTTACCCTTGATAAATGGGGTCAAATATTGGTATTATATTCAGTGTCTTCTTCAGACGTTACCATCTAAGATCACTGGAGGACTTGAGAATCTTTTTTTGGCTTTTTAATAATAGATTTCTTGAATTCACCTTTGCCTTACCCAAGTTATTTATTTATTTTAGTGGAATGCATTTCAGGATGTCATGTACCATTGTGCTATTTTTTACTGCCCAGGCATGTTTGGCCCAGGCAGTGTGAGGCGGGGTAGGTGAGGCTGAAATCCAGCCTTTCATAAAGGCACCCAAGCTATGCTCCCTGGCATGGGGCTGTGTCTGCCCTGAGGAAGTAGAGCCTTCTTTCACATAAAGGCATTGTCTCTGTCCCGACTGGTCCTGGTGGCTGAGTCTACCCTAGTGGATGACTTTCTTTTACTTTTTCAAAGGTGCTATATCGTCTAGAGGTTGGCCTGTTGTCATTTTAATCAAGAAGATTATGAAGGGGACATGCATAGAAGTAAAAAAAAAAAAATAAAAAATTCAGGAATGCAAAGTAAAAGATTCAGTCAACACATAAAAGACCTTTCAGATACACTGGGAATAATAGGATTTAATATGGGCTTTAGAGCTGAGAAAGTGTAGAGTTTGAAAGGAGGAAGTCAGAGACACTCACCACATCAGCCCCAAGATGGCATGGATGGAAAAGTTCAGTTTGTGTGAAAATCTGAGAAGCTGGTCTGCTAAGTCTCACCATGAAAGAGGTGTTTTGTGGAGGAGTGTGGAAGCCGCTGCTTTGCCGGCATCCACTTAATGGCAGGCTTGGGACCATCGTTGGTCAGACTCATTGTCACATGCAGAAATGTGAAAGAAATCTGGGAAGTTGAAAGTGCAAAGCCTAAAAACTATAGAGGTAAGATGTTGATTTTATTTTAAAAATTATAAAGCTGGGGGCGCCTGGGTGGCTCAGTTGGTTAAGCGACTGCCTTCGGCTCAGGTCATGATCCTGGAGTCCCGGGATCGAGTCCCACATCGGGCTCCCTGCTCGGCGGGGAGTGTGCTTCTCCCTCTGACCCTCCTCCCTCTCATGCTCTCTGTCTCTCATTCTCTCTCTTGCAAATAAATAAAATCTTAAAAAAAAAAAATTATAAAGCTGGGGTCCAGAATGGGTGGCAAGGAGGTAGAGCACACCTACTCTCTTGGTCCACTCGGGGTGCTGTCATACAATACTGTAGAGCACCTGGCTTAAAACAATAGCAATGTGTTTTCTGGAGTTCTGATGGCTGGGAAGTCCACGACCGAGGTGCCAGCAGATTCAGTGTGTCTGGTGAGGACCTGCTTCTTAATTCACAGTTGTCTTCTCTCTCAGGGTCCTCACATAGTGGGAAGAGGGATGGGTTCAGTTGGGTCCCTTTTAGAAAAATCCTAATCCCATTCATGAGGGGTCTGCCCTCATGACTTCATCATCTCCCAAAGCGCCCACCTCCTAATACCATCACATGAGGATTTGGTTTCAACTTATGAAGTTTCAAGGGAAACAAACATTCTCTGTACCCACTAAGGTGCTGCTTATTCTGAATGAGAGACTCAGATATTTTTCGTTGTAATGCTAAAAAATTTACAGAACCTCACTAAACCTGTGTTTGTGAAGTGGGAAGAATAATAATGATATGCATATTTTATGACACAGTATTTGTAAAATTGTTCATATATGGTAGGTACCTAGTGAATGTTAGCTATCAATTTTGGCTGTTATAATAAGTTACTGGAGGCTGAGCATTATTGGAAATGTGACTTCTATATTTTAGGCCTGTGGGATATCGAAGTAGTAAATTCATCATTAATGTACATACTTTTGACACTTGCTTCCTTCAGTATTTAAAAATACTGATGTAAGCAGCCAGTTCATCTCCTAAATAGAAGGGAATATGTTGTCATGATCACTCAAGTGATATACTATAACTCATCTGACATTTAAAATGTCAGTTTGATTGAGAAATGAGAGTTGTGGGCAGATTAATGTGATTTAAATGGGGTTTGGTTTATGTACAGCCCAAATGAATGATGACTAGGTTTTAGAGACTGGCTAGCCTAGGAGTAGGGCAGTTCCCTGGGGTCCTGGAGCACTAGGTTTGAGCAACAGGAGGGAGGTTGTGCTGCCTTTGTCACCAACAGACGTGTTCCATAACAGGTAATAGGTAGGTGTACCTGATTAACAGGAGCAGGAAGTGAAGGTCTTGGGACCTTGGGTTGGTAGATAATGTGAAGAAATAGAGCCAAGTGTCAAAATGATGGATTATCGCCCAACTCATTCTGAGCATGGCCAATGGAGGGTCACAGTGCTGGTCTAGGAAGATAGGATCAGAGAGTCAAAAGAACTCTTTCCAGTTAGGAGCTTGGGCCCGAGAAGGATGAAGAGGAAAGCAACTTCCTGGAGTACAAGGCAAACAATGAGTCCGAAGAAACAAAGCAAGAACCTGGCTTGAAGCCAGAGTCACAGCAATTTGTGATGAAGCTGCACTTGATGGGCCTCTCACTGGGAGCTTCCTAAAAATCCCTCCGGCTCCTCAGGTGGGCAGAGCTGAACAGAAAGGCTGGAGAGCCGCAGGCTACACGAGGCAAGCAAATACTTAATGTACTACAGAGCATTTAGAACCTGAAATAAAGGTAGAATGTTCTACCTGTATACGCAAGCATTCTGAGTGATCAGCACAGAAATATATAGGTCATCATTTTGCATGAGGTCATAGGGTAATACTTTTTATTACCACGGTTGTGCTTGAGCTAAATGAATTATAGTTGATTTCTGGGTACTTTTGGAGCTTTATACCTCAATATGACTTGTCTGTCCAACAAATCTGTGCCTACTTACTCTTTGGCCTCTCTCTCCTTTTATCAGCTAAGCATTGCTTTTCATTTACTAGCTCTGTTTTGTTTGCCGGCTAAGTCGGATGCAAGAGCAGGAGGTTGAATTGAGAATTGAGAGACTGACAGGAGCCAGTTCATTGAGGATTGCATTCTTGTGTGTCCTGGGTTGGAGAGGACCCCCCTCCCCAAATTCATGTTCTCCTCAGAACTGTTTGGAAATAGAGTTGTTGCAGGTGGAATTAGGATGATGTTGCACTGGAATATGGTGGTCCCTTAATCTAACACGATGACTAGTGTCCTTATAAGAAGACAAGAGGAGATACAGAGAAGGAGACAGACAGGGAGAATGCCGTGTGAAACAGAAGTAGAAACATGAGTGGGGCATCTACAAGCCAAGAAACTGCTAGCGAGCCAAGGATTGTTGGCAATATCAGAAACTAAGAGAATGGCATGAAACAGATTCTCCCCTTGAGCCTTCAGAGAGAACATGGCCCTGCCAACAGGCCAAAATCCTGATTTTGGATTTCTAGCCTCCTAACTAGAGGGGAAGTAGAGTTTGAAAGGAGGAAGTGAGAGACGCTCACTATGTCGGCCCAAGGATGGCATAGGTGGAATTGTTCTGTGAGGCAATAAATGATGGTTGTTTTAAACACCCAGTATGTTATAGCGCCCCAGGAATCAGATATACCATAGAGAGGAATTTAAATATTAATTTATCTATAAAGAATTTTAACTGCCAGACCTACTCTTCCATTGGATATCAGCTTTATGTATCTTTTATCATCTAACACATTATTCAAGTAATCATTTGAATAAAAAAGGATGTAATAATTCCTTGAAAGGGGGCGCCTGGGTGGCTCAGTCAGTTAAGCGTCTGCCTTCGGCTCGGGTCATGATCCCAGGGTCCTGGGATCAAGCCCCATGTCAGGTTCCCTGCTCAGTGGGGAGCCTGCTTCTCCGTCTCCTTCCCAATCATGCTCTCTGTCACTGTTTCTGTCTCTCTCTCTCTCTCAAATAAATAAATAAAATCTTTAAAAAAAAAATCCTTGATGGTACCCAAAAGTTCTGGTAGGTAGATCAGGCCAATGCCAGGAAGGCGTTTGATATAGTTTCTCACAGTAGCCTTCTGTGCACTTAGAGTAAAGCCTCATCTAAATAAATTTCTTATTGTATGTTTGATGATTTAGACTTTAGGCTGGAAGAGGTGGATTAAGGCATATTAAGCTGTACTGTGGGGTAAAAATAGGTATATCTTAAATAGAGAAATGAAAATAGGCAGAATTGCCCATCACCAAGACCATATTATTTACATTTACCCCTCTTCTTAAAGCACCGATCCTTCTGTTCCACATCCCCCCCTTTTATTAAAATCTGGCAGTCTTCCAGATCTTTAAAGTATTATCTTTACAATGTCATCTCTCACAATTAATCTTCCTGCCACTGTTTAGGACAAATGAAACTCTTCTCTAATCTAGTTTAGCATATACGATATGCATGGATGTTCTCTGTAAATTCTTTGAAGATAGGTACCCCATTTTATTCATCTTTGAATCACCAAAGCCCTAAAATATTTGAGCCCTGGTGGAGGTGTGTCTTGAGATGGGGAGTCTTTGTCAACAGTACATACTGTGGCAGTGACGTAAGTATACTCCTTAGGTTTTCTGACTGTTAGGAAAAACTTCCATCTAAAAAAGAGCATGAAACGAAATGGATTCCTTTTCCACTGATGTTCAGGTGGACAATTTCTTTGGACGTTTTCAGAAATGAGAGGGATTCTTTTTAGTTTGACGTGTGTGTGTGTGTGTGTGTAGACTGTGCTTTCTAAAACACTGTGGACTCTTGCTGGGTTTTTTAGCACTTTTTTTTTGAGGAGAGTTGACACAGTGTTACATGAGTTTCAGGTGTACAACATGGTGATTCGACAAGTTTATACCTTATGCTGTGCTCACCACAAGTGTAGCTCCCATCTGTCACCCTACATCGCTATTACAGTATCATTGACTATATTCCCTATGCTGTGTCTTTTATTCCCACGACTTATTCATTCCATAACTGGAAGTCTGTATCTCCTAGTCCCCTTCAGCCATTTTGCGCATTCCCCCACCCCCTCCCCTCTGGCAACTATCATTTTGTTCTCTGGATTTATAGGTCTGATTCTGCCTTTTGGTTGTTATTTTTGTTTGTATACCCAACATGGGGCTTGAACTCATGACCCCAAGATCAAGAGTCACATGCTCTACTGACTGAGCCAGCCAGGTGTCCCTGTTTGTTTTTATCATTATCATTCCTTTGGTTAAGGCCTTGGTGTTGCCAAAACCCTTATATTAAAAAGTAGAAATCATAAAGCATTCAGCCATTGGTAGCTAATCATTCTTTGCAGATAGGTAGCCTATCTGCATATTCATTTACCAGGGATTTTAATTAATGTTTCAGAGAGACTCAAAGACTCAGAAGGCAGCCCTGGTTCCAAGTGGCTGCATTTCTTTAAGGCCTGAGCCTCCTGTGGAGGCGTCTGGATTTGAAATGCTTATGAACATAGTCTAAATTGCAACCTAGATTGGTATTGTGAAGATTATTAATAGCTTGGGTCAACAGAAGGAGAAAGAAAAAACAAACACAAGATATTTGCCCTCCCAAATCATAAAAGCTTCCATTTTTGAGGAAAGCAGAGAGAAGTGTTATGTTCATTAAAATAATTGAAAAGTTGACATTATTGTCATTAGCCATAAAGCAGGATAGAGGTAGGTGAATCTGTGGGAGCATTTTAGAAAAAAAGCAAAAATCAAAGTTAGTTTCTGAATTGTACTTCTGGAAAGAGGACATAATATGTAATCAGGCTATGTCTCTCATAACTTTGTTAAATTAGATGACAAAAATCACATGGATAAGAAAATGTGATTAAATCACTCAAAATAAGAATGTCATTGTTATCACTTTCTTTTAATAAGTGAAAGGTGAGGACAGATATCCTTTTAAACTATGCGTGAGCAATTCCAGTATCTTCTTAGAAATGAAAATTGGATTCTAATATGGGCTTGTCTTTGACCATATTCTAAAAGGATAATATAATGAGTTGGCAAAAGACCCCACGAAGGGAGCTTCTGTATAAAGAACAAATACAAACACAAAGAAACTCCTACAAACAAAAGTCAATATAACTGGCAGCAAGATTTAAGAGGAAAAACAAAAATGGAGCCAGGGAGACAGAACACGTTTTTGCCTCCTTATCTCAGTGTTTTCTCATCTAAGGAAAAATAAAACAAAACAAAAGCAGTATGAAACATTCCATCTTTGTGGTGGTGGGGCCAGGGGTAGAAAGATTCAGGATTATTGTTTGTACACCGATTTGGTGTGAATTCAGAGACTAGAAGACATCCCTACTTTAGAAGTTCTCATACTTTGAATATTGCTGCTGATTGTTAGAGTTTTGTATTTTTTTCTAAAGTTACTAATCCTCAAAGGAAACCTAATTTATTAAAATAGGAATGCTTGAAAGAAATAGACTGAATGAAAACACAACTGATAGTTTAACAACTTCTTGGCTATGGCTTTAGGAATAAACCGGAAGGAACTGTATATGTCAAGATTACCATTTCTTCTTATCGATTAGACACGTTTTTTGCATCATGTGACCTATTTAGTACTAAAGATTTTGGGGCCTTTCTGCAGTTCTTTTTCACCTATTTAAAGTGAAAGAGGGACACCAGGGTGGCTCAGTCAGTTAAGCATCTGCCTTTAGCTCAGGTGATGATCCCAGGGTCCTGGGATCAAGTCCCACATGGGGCTCCTTGCTCAGTGGGGGGCCTGCTTCTCCCTCTGCCTGCCCCTCCCCCTGCTTGTGCTCTCTCTCTCTCTCTCTCTCTGACAAATAAAATCTTAAAAAATAGTGAAAGAAATTGGGGCACCTTGGTGGCTCAGTTGGTTAAGCGTCCGACTCTTGGTTTTGGCTCAGGTCTCGATCTCAGGGTTGTGAGTTTGAGCTCCGCATCCGGCTCTGTGCTGAGCCTGCAGCCTGCTTGGTATTCTCTCTCTGTCCTTCTCCCTCTGCCCACCCCTAAAATTATGAAAGAAATTACCGATGCTACTTTTTAAAGATTTCTGTGAATTTAAATTATCAAGAGTGTAGATGAGTCTTGCTTGATGCAAAATTGATGGACAAAATTTAATTTTACAATGAAGGTAAAGAAGTGAGTATTAAGGTAGCACACAGCTTTCAGTAAAATCCCTTTAAACAATTGTCTTAGTATTTGTTTTTACCTTATTATATATTTCAGTTTTATTCTTATATACTTTTTAGGAATATCTCCATTAGGCCAATTCATGTATCCCCATTTTTATATATTTTCACATATTTTTTTACTTTGTAGTTTTGCATTCCTTTTTGAAAAATTGTATGGCATTAAGGTACTAATTTAAAAAAGGGAGAATTTAGTGTCCCTTGTAAGAAATAGTTATTTTTGAACACATATTCTTTTCTCTGAAATATAAATGATTTATAACCATAAAGGGTTATATCAGAGTCAAGTGTACATAGTGAATATGACACCATCTACATTTGTTAATTGAAACAATTTGGAACTAATTTTAAAAACTGCTGAAAATTTTCCCTTGCCATAATGTGCAATTTTTTCCTAATGTACCACCTTCTGTCTTCTCAATGGGATTGTTGCTTTTAAAATTTTCATTAGTTCCTAAACTACATGCTACTGTTTTTTTCTGTACATTTGGTTTAAATGACTATATATATTTGAGGGAAAGAGAGAGTAGGTTTTCTGGTGAGTTACAATGGTAATATGATTGTTGGATGAAGCAGCTTTTAACATTGGGAATGACCATAAAATGGTCATATATTTAACAGAAATAACTTCCTCTGTGTTATAGCAATATATTGTAATAGTTTTCTGTATGTGCAGTTACCTCTCTCCTACAGAGAATTACTAGTATATTCCACAGATAAAAATCTTCAGTGGATTTCAGTGTGCTTTAATGTATGCATATATACGTATACGCAAACATACAGTAAATATAAATGCAACATTCCCTTTATAAAAAAAAAATCCATCAAAACCCCCATGTAGCTCTCAATAAACTACTACCATTTTTTCATCAGTAAGCTAGGAAAAGTAATGGCTCTCTCATTCCTTTAATTTTCTAAGTCTAATAATAAAACTTTTTAAAAAATCCCATACAAATGCAAGGACCATATAGTGAGTAGTGTAGTGAATCTATTTGATCACTTTTTTAAAAATTATGTTAAAATTTTTGATCATTTTAAAGCATGGTCTATTGTTAAAAATATTTTAAATTGAAGGTTATCAGTTTTATTATCTCCCTCTTTTTTTATTAATAGTTAATTTCAGGAAAATAAAGATAGTGATAGCTAGCTACTTTTTTTAAGTCTTAATATGGGCCACATGCCATGCATGAGCTTGTTTTGGTTTTTCTTTATTTTTTTCAAGTTTTTATTTAAATTGCAGTTAACATACAGTGTAATATTAGTTTCAGGTGTAGAATCTATTGATTCAACACTTACAACACCCAGTGCTCACAAGGTATTTACCCAAAGGACACAAATATATTAATTTGAAGGGATACATGCACCCCAATGTTAACAGGAACATTATCAACAATAGCCAAATTATGGAAAGAGCCCACATGTTCATCAACTGATAAATGGATAAAGAAGATGTGATATATAGATACACACACACACACACACACACAAAGGAATATTAGCCATAAAAGAATGAAATCTTATTTTGGATTTTCTTCTTTAATTAGTACACACTATAAGGGAGGTCTTAACAATTTCCTTTCATGGGTAAGGAAATTGAGATTCAGAAAATTGAGTAATTGGCTTAATACCACAGTTAAGTGATAGAGCTAGGATTTGATCCCAGACAGGCTTTATATCCAAGTTCATAGACCATAAGCTTCCTGAGGGCAGAGACCATGACTTTTGTCCTTGGTATTTAGGTATCTACCATATCCAAATAAAATCTCTTACTATCAGATTTCATGGATATTTGGAATTCTTTTTGTATTTTTTTAAAGAAAACACATTTTAGAATTTTATAGCAAATGTAAGTAATCAGTTTCTTTAGCTAAAATAAAAACCAGGAGCAATATTCAGAATAAATACATCATGTAAAAAAAGCAGCAGCTAAAACGCATAGGATTTTAGAGACATGAGTAAAAGTGAAATATATACTTTTTGCCTTGTACTTGTTGACTTCAGCATTCACATCTAACTCTGACTCCAGAGACTTGTAATAACTAAGGTATTTCAGATGGAAAAAGCTTTGGGTTACCTGAAAGAGTATAGCGGAAAAAATGGCCCATATTAAGACTTAAAAAAAGTAGCTAGCTATCACTAATTTAGAGGTGCTGCATCCATCCCTTCAGAAATACCTGAATAGAACTTCATCTTTGCTTATTGGATCCCATGCCAGACTGCAGCATAGCCAAGAAAAGCTTGTTGACCTCACACTGTCACTGTCCTTGCTCACAACCTCGAGTTCTTCTTAATAGTCTTGAATGTAGTTTAAAAGCCTTAGTGTTTTGTTCACTGTTTTATATGATGTCCTGAAATTGAGCTTCAAAATGATCTGTTCCTCTTTTTTGATCCACTTCAGGATGGAAACCCTCTTATTCCACACAGTCAGGGCAGTAATGGTTGGTATGTTAATAAATTATGCCATGTATCAAGGATCTAAGCGCAATGGAAATTCCAAGTAGTCGAGTAAGGGAGTTGAGGAGTTCCATGACCTGAAACACAGTATGAAATGAGGTGTCACTGTGGATTTCATTGTGTAGGTGAGATCTGAGCTAGACTTGTGTAGGAAAACTCTTCCAGGGAGAGTGAACAACTAGGAAAAAAGGCTCTAAGATGGGAGTTTGTTTGATGTGTTCATGGAACAGCAATGAGAATGGGGATTTTACAACCAGATAGTAGGACATCATAAAATTAAGGGAGTTAGAGTGCAGATTAGAGACTTGCACACTTTGGTTCCTGTGCAGTGGAGAAAGAACATGGAGGCATTTGCAAAACAATCTGAGAGGAGATTCCTTTAGTACTTTTATAATATCCCCCACAGGAAGGCCTTTTCTTTCCTCTTCAGCTCACTTTTACTGATTTTGTCCCACAAATTCAGTTGAGTTTTAGAGAAAGAACACATTGCTTTATTTTCTACTCCTATTTCATCTAATTATGTAGTATATAATTATATTATTTGATTAAATAAATAAGAATGAAAACAATCACAGTGGACTCTTAGTAAGCCATATGTTCTGGTTATCTATTGCTATAATAACAAATTAGTCCAAACTTACTAGCTCAAAACAGCAGTCACTATTTATATCTCATGTTTCTGTGAGTCATGAATTTGGGCATAGGTCAGTGGGGTGATTTTTCTACTTCGTGTTACATCAGCTGTGCTCATGCAATGGTACCCAGCTGTCAATGGCTGGCCAGAAGAATCCGAAACAGCTCCACTCACATGTCTGGTGCTTTAGTGGGGTTGACTGGAAGATTTGGCTCAATACCACTGACCTAGTGCCTACATGTGGCCTCTCCAGCAGAATGGACTTAGAGTTGTTGAACTTCTCACATGGTAGTTGAGGGTCCAAGAGTAAATGATACAGAAGGCATGAAGTGTAAGTTTCCAGTCTCTTAATGCCTGCCCCTGGGAAGCAACAGAGCATTTCTTCTAGCCTATTCTATTTGCCAAGGCAGTCATAGAGTCCACTCACATTAAAGCATGGAAACAAAGACTTTACCTTTTCAATGGGAGGAGTATCAAAAAATGTTGCAGCTATCTTTAGTCCACCACAGTATAGAGTTCAACTTAAAAGTGTAGGTTTCTGGGGCTCCTGGGTAGCTCAGTCGTTAGGTGTCTGCCTTCGGCTCAGGTCGTGATCCCAGAGTCCTGGGATCGAGCCCCACATCGGTCTCCCTGCTCTGCCAGAAGCCTGCTTCTCCCTCTCCCACTCCCCCTGCTTGTGTTCCCTCTCTTGCTGTGTCTCTCTCTGTCAAATAAATTTAAAAAAAAAGTGTAGCTTTCTAGTTAAGATCTTTCAGCAGGCCATCTTGGTCCATCAGGAATCTAACAGAGGAAATGCGGAGTTCTGGTTTATCCAAAAGTTCAGGTAAATAGAGGCCTATTATGACAGATGCTAGTAAGGAATATATGCAGCCCTGTTTATAGCAGCATTCTTTACAGTATCCAAGCTATGGAAAGAGCCCAGTGTCCATCGACTGATGAATGGATAAAGAACATATGGTACACACACACACACACACACACACACACACACACACATACACACAGTGGAATATTATTCAGTCATAAAAAAGAATGAAATCTTGCCCTTTGCAATGACATGGATGAAGCTAGAGAGTATTGTGCTAAGTGAAACAAGTCAAAGAAAGATAAATACCATATGATTTCACTCATGTGGAATTTAAGAAACAAAACAAACAAGCAAAGGGAAAAAATATGAGAGAGAGAGACAGAGAAGGAAATCAAGAAATGGACTCTTAACTACAGAGAATAGGCTGATGGTTACCAGAGGGGAGGGGAGTGGGGGATGGGAGAAACAGGTGATGGGGATTAAGGAGTGCCCTTGCGATGAGCACCAGGTGATGTAAGGAAGTGTTGAATCACTATATTTTACGCCTGAAACTGATATTACACTGTATGTTACCTAACTGGAATGAAACACTTAAAAAAAGAGACAGATGCTAGTATAATTCCATTCATCGTTTTTATTTTGCATTAATCTCATTTGTAATTATAACTCACATGTCTGCCCAGACATCTAAAATCATAAAGGTGTAGTATATTATTTAGGAATGAATGTCCATCTCAACATAATTATAAACACTTTTACTTTAATCTCTAGGAAGCAAATTCTTTTTGTCTGTTCTCTTTTTAAAAAAACTCATCACTCTTAAGTTTAAATTTACTCTATTTTAAGGGTTTAAATACTTTTGAGGAGCATTGGGTATTACATGCAACTAATGAATCATTGACTACTACATCAAAAACTAATGATGTGCGGGGCGCCTGGGTGGCTCAGTCGTTTAGCGTCTGCCTTCGGCTCAGTTCATGATCCCAGGGTCCTGGGATCGAGCCCCGCATCAGGCTCCCTGCTCAGCGGGAAGTCTGCTTCTCCCTCTCCCACTCTCCCTGCTTGTGTTCCCTCTCTCACTGTCTCTCTCTCTGTCAAAATAAATAAATAAATACTTAAAAAAAATCTAATGATGTGCTATATGGTGGCTAACTGAACATAATAAAAATAAAAAAATAAATACTTTCCTGATATGAAAAATTCCCATATTGGGATGCTCATGTAGATTATACATTGCAGTAAATTGTCGTGCAAAATATGGGCAGTCAGGTGCTAGAGATTCTATTCCTGCTCGAACCCTAAGAAATATTAACCATCTTCTCGCTGGCTTTTTAGCACATCTGCTCCTTTTAAAACTATGGCAGGGAAGGCGCCTGGGTGGCTCAGTTGGTTAAAACTATGGCAGGGAGGTGTGTAAGACTGAATCAATTGTCTCTTGGAGTTTACTTTGCTTCTTTAAAACTTTGCTTTTCCACTAAAGGCAATTGCTTCTTGAGCTGTACTGGTTGTTCCACACCCACTGATTATCATACAGCCATTTAAAGTTGAAATAGTAATCAAACCAATGAAATCCCAAAATTAGCTGTGCTCCTTCTTCATTTCTAGTGGAGTGCCTCATCTGAATATCTATAAAGGATGTTGTGGTGCATTCCCTGGCAGATGCAGTAAAACAAATGCAATACACACTGTTCACATACAGCTTTGAATGTTAGGTTGAATTTTAAGTTGGACATATTTTAACTTCTACAATTTAATTATAGGAGTCAAATGATCTTAAAGGATCATTCCAGTTATGAATAGAAGATGAGGATTTGGCTTTTATTACAGAAAGAAAAATATATTTTAAATGGTAACATTTATATTTTTTGCCCATCAGAAACTACTAGTTGATGCTTCTATTAAAATTATTAAGAGCTAAGTATATAATGATGCTTGGGGCAAATTCTCATTTAAGGAATGGCATACTGCATGACAGGTTGTGAGGTGCTAAGAGATAATTGCATGCCTAGAAGGTGTGGTGAATCATGAGCAAAGGCCAAGAACATCCAGAGACCAAAATTCAGTCATTTCAAATATTACTCCCTGGTGTGTGTTATTCTACTTAAAAATTGCATACTTGTTGGTTATAAATTTAAAGACCAAAAAAAAAGCATAGTTAAATGAGTACTTTTGTAATTTTTAAAAATGTATTTAAACATTTACTAACCCAGTGCAATTTATTCAATTCATAATCACAAATATCATCAGGCTATTGAAGAGGGGAATATGCCAAATACCATTCTGGACCTTCCTTTTGAAATAATCTTGAGTCCCAGAAGAATGAAATGCATGCTATGAATCAAAGAAATGTTATGTCAAATAATCAAGTGTTCATTTATATGTATTTTTATACCCCTATATATTTAAAGTAATTCTATTTACTAGAATTTCTTTATTTAAGTCAAAATGCAAGTCCTTCTTAATTTTCCTGGGTTTGATATAAGACCACAGTATTTCCTGATTGACAACCAGGGGAATTATGGATAAGAGAAAAGAGAGAGGGAAAAGGAACATTTCCAGTTTTATTAATTTGTGTTCAATGAAATAATATACGTGCCTTGCTGTCCCCTACATTCCTTACTCATGTAAAGATAGAGCTGTTTCTGCCGGTGAAACTAATGTTCATTATCTATGCCCAAATGCCCTTAGTAGACGCCGCTGTGAGCACCTCACTCCTCTACTAAAACAATAGCAAGTAAGAGCAAGAGAGACGCAGAGTGACAAAACAAAAGTAAGTTACCATTCAAATTATGCCTATGATCAGGGCCTCGGTTTAAATCCAGGTTCCTACATTTTTAACTAGGAGTTCTTAAACTTACCTTAGTTTTTCCATCAGCATCTGTATATGGATATTAATGGTGATTAACCTCTACAGTTGTTAGAAGGATTACATGAACTAATGTAAACTGTTTATTTACAAAAGTGCTTTGTAAATAAACAGCCTGATTAAAAAATGGTCCAGAGACCCACCAAGAGGGTCTTAACAGACACCCACCAAAGAGGATATACAGATGAAAGATATACATATGTCATCAGGGAGATGCAAATTTAAAAAATGAGATCCCACTACACACCTATTAGAATGGCCAAAATCTAAATCACTGACAACACCAAATGCTGGTGAGGATATGGAACAGCAGGACCTCTCATTCACTGCTAATAGGAACCTAAAATTGGTAGAGCTACTTTGCAAGACAATTTGGTTGCTTTTTACAAAACATACTTTTACCATACGATCCAGCAATAGCACGCCCTGGTATTTACCCAAAGGAATTGAAAATTTATTCCATGCAAATCCTGAACATGGATGTTTATAGTAGCTTTATTCATAATTACCAAAACTTAGAAACAACCAAGATGTCCTTCAGTAAGTGAATGGATAAATAAGCTGTCTAGACAATGGAATATTATGTAACACTAAAAAAAAAAAAAAAAAAAAGAACTATCCATCCACAAAACAACATGGAGGAAACTTAAATGCATATTACTAAGTGAAAGAAGCCAATCTGAAAAGACTACATATTATTTGGTTTCAACTACATGACATTTTGGAAAAGCCAAAGCTATGAAAAGATCACAGGTGGCCAGGAATTAGCATGGAGAGGGGAAGGAATAGGCAGAGCACAGAGGACTTTTAGGGCAGTGAAAATATTCTGGATGGTACTATAGTGATGGATATATGTCCTTATACATTTATCCAAACCCATAAAATGTACAATAGCAAGAGTGAACGTTAAGATAAACCATGGACTTTGGGTGATTATGATGTATCAGTGTAGGTTTATCACTTACAGCAAATGTACCATTTTAATGGGGGATTTGATAATGGGAGAAGCTATGCATGTGTGGGGACAGGGGGTATATGGCAAGTGTCTGTACTTTCTGCTCAGTTTTGCTGTGAACTCAAAAATAAAGTTAAAAAGATAAAGTCCATTAAAGAACTTTAAAAGACATAAAAAGAAAGTCTCTTAAAAATTAAAAAATATATATATATTTTAGTATACATGTGTTTCCTTCACCTCTTGTTGTTCTATTTTTTGGAATTATTTTGTCATAAATGAGTGCTATATCGATTCATTTTTTTTAACAACTGAAAAAAGAAGTGCTTTGTAAGGCTGCCAACCCTTACATATTAGGTATTCAATACATATTAGATATTTTTATTGACATGTTAATACCCTCAATTTAGGAAAATTTAAAAATCATGAGATTCATATGAAATGTCTAGAATAGGCAAATCATTACAGACGCAAAGTAGATGAGTAGTTTCCAGGGTCTAGGGAAAAAAAGAATGGAGAATGACGGCTAGTGGGTGTGAGGTTTCTTTTTCAAGTGGTTGAAAATGTTTTGCATTAGTTAGTGGTGACAGTTGCAAAACTCTGAATATACTAAATATCACTGACTTGTACACTTTAAAAGCATGAATTTTATGGTATAGTAATTATGCTGCAGTGAAATGTTCTAAAAATTAAATGAGAAGGATAGAGAGACAAGTAAATTTTGGAATAGTGTTTTTGTAATGTTTACAAAATACCCACTATGTTAAACACCCTCTACAATATATAATATACATTATAACACATATAATAATATGTATTATATATAATGTAATAATAGTATGTCATATATACTTTATATCTCACATCTATCTAAATTCTCAATGAAGTACTTATTATAAATAAACAAAAAACCTATCTGATAATAAGTGCTTCATTGAGGATAAAATGAAATGAGTGAGTGGGTGGGTACTCTGGTTTCAGAAGTGAAGAAAGGCTTTGCCGAGGAGGTAATATCAGCTGAAATATGATTGTCTAGGATGAACCAGTCATGTAAAGACAAGGGAAGAACATTCCAGAAGGAAGGAATAGCTAGTGCAAAGATTCAGACACGTAACTGCCTTTATGTGTTTAAGGAGGCCACAAAACAGAGACAGAAATGGGGAAGACGGCTAGGGTCATGGCTAACAGGTTCACCTGGAAGGACACTTTCCAAGTTTTCTCATATATGAAATGAATAGTGATACTGAATACAGAGAATTGCCATGAGGTTTTAAAAATACATAAATAATTCTTAGTGTAATGTCTAATTCATGGTTGGAAGTAAATAATTATTACTGTTCTATTAGTTTGTCAACTACGTATAGACTGGCCCAATCATGGGCAAATTTAAAATAAGTTGAAGGCACTCACAGCGGAACCTTGGGCTTCTAGAAAACGCACTCTTTGTTAATCTGTGAGGAAAGAAATGGTGAGTTTTCCAGTGGTAACAGAGAAGAATTATAGAAAACAAATTGCTAATCCCCTCGTCATTTCTTTTAGATTCCGTGTCATGGGATATTGGACTTATTCTAGTCTTCATATTAATTTGTTTTGGTGTCAGATTGCATTTCCTTGCTTATTTTTTAAAGCTGATAATCTTTTTTTTTTATATCATCTGTGGTTTTATTCCCTCTATTCTTATTCTTCACATTATCAGGATAAACGTCTACAAAGTTAGAAGGAGTAAGTAGTACAAAAAAGAAACTTTCTCTCATTTGGTTAATTTTCTAAAAGGCTATATATGGATGGTGGATATTAACAAAATGTGACACACTAAGTAATGGGAAAGTATCAAAGACCATTTCCCCTCCCTTTTATTAAAACCAGCCACAAGGACTTTGACAACAGTTTTCTTGCAAAGGTTGTCATCAGCCTTCTCAACATAAGGCATAAAAGGAATTCTAGATTTTGGACGCTGTGTTGTATTATTCTCTAGGTATAGGGATATAATATAATGCTGCAATCAAAAGAATAAGCTTAGAACAAGCTTTGGAATAATCTAAATTTAAACTTACCCTCACTTTCTAGCAGTATAACCTTAAACTAGTTATGTAACCTTTCTAGGACTCAATTTCCTTACATATAAAATTATCATCATAACAATTACTTCATAAGATGCCATAAGAAAAGTATTGAGCACAGTTTCTGTGATACCCAATATTGATAATAATATAATCATCATCATCACCACCACCTTTCCCTTTATAAAATTCATGTAATGTCTATGACAAAAAAGTTACTCTAATTTGGGGTGCCTGGGTGGCTCAGTCATTAAGCGTCTGTCTTCGGCTCAGGTCATGATCCCAGGGTCCTGGGATCAAGTCCCACATCGGGCTCCCTGCTCCATGGGAAGCCTGCTTCTCCCTCTCCCACTCCCCCTGCTCGTGTTCCCTCTCTCATTGTGTCTCTCTCTGTCAAATAAATAAATAAAATCTTTAAAAAAAAAAAAGTTATTCTAATTTAAAAGTCAAGTTGATACTGTGTTCTAGTTAATACATGTAAAAGTACAAAGAAGGGGTGCCTGGGTGGGCTCAGTTGGTTAAGTGTCTCCTTTAGGCTCAGGTCACGATCTCCGAGTCCTGGGATCGAGTCCCACATCGGGCTCCCTGCTCAGTGAGGAGTCTACTTCTCTGTCTCTCTCCCTCTGCCCCTCCCCACTGCTCGTTCGCTGTCTCTCTCAAATGAATAAATAAAATCTTTTTCAAAAAGTACAAATTAAAAAACATGTCTATGAAAAATAGTAAAACCATTTTTTTAAATTTATTTTGGTTTGTAAACCTAAACTTGATAATTAGAATGATAATAAAAGTAATCACTATTATGTCATTTGTCTTATGATTAGCTTCTTTATGTATTTTCCCTCAATGGATATTTTTAAATATTTCCGAGCTGAATCACTTGGAAATAGCTTTCATTTCATATAATGTTCCCAATATTATATTGAGCATTTGACTCCAATTTCTTTGGAAAAGTTGGGACCCTGATTCTTTCCCTTCAACAGTATTTGTGAGTTGACAAACATCAAGGGCCATGCCATAGCACGCACAGTAGATTTGGCAAGATACTGTTTAAGTTAGTACCATAAATTTTCCTTTTATGTTTCCCAACCTCATATTTATTGAAATGCATTAAATTACCTCAGACATCTAAGGATATAGCATTCAATTTATAATAATCTTTATGGTTAACTTAATTCCATTAATCTTATCTCTGAAAGGTGGCAAATTAAGGAGTCCAGATTGCAGTTTCATTTCTTTTGGGGATGCTGTGAAGTATTTAGATGATTGCTGTGTGGTTGGTGGGGGAGTGTCCAAGAATTAGGCAGTTATGTAAAAAAAAAAAAAAAAAAAAAAAAAAAAAAAAAAACCTTTGGTCTATTTCACACAAAAGCTCTGTGCTGTGCTAGATGACATTGGATGATGGCTCAGTGCTCGAATCACTGCAATTCCAATTATTTGGGGTTAAAAATGACAAGTCGGCATTTTCACCGACCAGAAGGCCCACATTTTCATTTTCTGACCAGATTTCACCTTAGCAATAGCAATCTTTAAAAACTGTTTAGGCATTTCGGTTTGAAAAGTTTGTGTTCTTGCTATAAAAATGTGTACGTGCCGATTTGTATACACAACATGAGATTTTAGTTGCTGGTATTAGATAATTAAATGTTCTATCATGGTGTAATAAATTCATTTCCTGTGTTGTGCACCACTTTTGGGGGAATGTGTACTGGTTAAATGATATTCACTACATTGATTTGGTGGATTTGCTGCTTGCTTTACTACCCTAGAGAGCAGCTAGTCATATGTGGAGTTTGTTGAGCCTGTCGGATTTCACCTGGGTGTAACTGTAAGAAAATGAATACATTGTCACACAACTTAGGAAGTCTGACTAGTGGGTTTCTGTTGAGTCTCCTTAGTAAAGTTTGTACAACTCTACCTTTCCAATCAGACTGAATATCACTGAGGCTCTTAAACTTGTTCGAAGCTCTTCTGAAAAGCAGATATTTAAAATTTGTGAACTGTCATACTACGTGGCCAATCCCAGAGTGTGCCCTTCATTTGTAGTATCGATTTTGTGTTCTGAGAGCACAAGTCAGCCCCTTTGGTTCATACACATGTGTGATATTGGAGAGAATATCAGGAAATATGTAACCACTTATTTAAAATGTTCGACCAGGGGCGCTTGGGTGGTGCAGTAGGTTGAGCTTCCAACTCTTGGTTTCAGCTCAGGTCCTGATCTCAGGGTCATGGGATCGAGCCCCGCTTCGGGCTCCATGCTGAGCATGGAATCTGCTTGAAATTCTCTCTCTCGCTCTCACTCTCCTGCTCGTGCTCTCTGTCTCTCAAATAAATAAAATATTTTTAAAAAATATAAAAAATAAAATGTTTGACCAGTTGTGAGGTCACGCTGAAACTACTACTCAGAAAGATTTAGTCTAAAATTTGCTCTATCGTGCAACCTAGGGCTATATTCCTGACTCCGATGGATCTTCTGGGGAATCATGCTGTTCATCTCACAGTAGATAGGCAAACGAGAAAATAGGTGAACACCACCATGTTAGAAAAGGGAGTTTTTAGATGCATGGATTCTGGAGACGGTGCTGAGTTCCAGTATCAGTGCTGCTATTTAACAGCTGTGGCCTTGGGCAAGTTACTTACCCTCTTTCTGCCCTTCTTTCTTTATTTTTAAAATGAGTAATGACATACTTTGTAATTACATACTTTGTAATTTTGTGTGAAAGTAATGACAAACCTTTGTAGGTTTGTTGGAAAGAAATTTTATCTCTTTTTTTTTTTTTTAAAGATTTTATTCATTTTTCTGACAGAGAGAGACATAGCGAGAGCAGGAACACAAGCAGGGGGAATGGGAGAGGGAGAAGCAGGCCTCCCGCGGAGCAGGGAGCCCGATGCGGGGCTCGATCCCAGGACCCTGGGATCATGACCCGAGCCGAAGGCAGACGCCCAACGACTGAGCCACCCAGGCGCCCAGAAATTTTATCTCTTAAAAGGTGTACAGGACATAGAGAGCATCGCCTGATACTTTACTATTATCATTCCCTAGGGGGAAGGATCCCAGTGTCTGGAGATAGAGCTCTCTCTCCAGTTACTGATGAAAGTAATTTGAGATGAGGGAGCCACTAGCAAATCAGAACTTGGTGGAGATCTCTTCAGACTGTATGCCACAGCTAGCGTTTGTCTGATTTTTGTTGTGGTGGTTTTACTTGTCAGGTTTCCCGAATTCCTTTCGGGAAACCTTTTGGGGGCACTTCCAGTAGTGCTTATAGGCTAGCTTACTTATCTCAGGGGAAAGTGCCCACTAGCAGAGCAGACAGAGGTTGTGCCAGGAAAATCTATTAAACGGAGTCCTGAGTGCTCATCTCTATAATCGTATAAATGTACGCTTCACAGGGCCTGTGTGTATATGAGTAAATGCGTATAAACCAGAGATGGCTAAATCTAGATGGGACCTTAAAAGCTATGTAGTTCAACCCCCTTATTTTATAGATTCGAAAGCCGAGACTCAGAAGATGGAGCCATTTGTCTAAAGTCATAGTAGTTACTGTCTGAGATGAGGAAAATATCCAAATGTCTGCATACATCTGAGGTTATTTCCACTAAAATTTTATGCCCAAATTAGCGTCTGAAAGATTCCATTTAAAATAGCAACATTTTCTTCCTCCCTGAGCATCTCTGCAATGTTCAGAAAAACCTAGAAAGCATCCTGGAAAAGCTGTCCCTTTTTTCTCTTTTCAACCTTGGATTAAGACAGAAGTTCAAACTCTACACTCTCCCTTACAAAAACAACCTAAAATATTGAGATGAACACAAATAATATTAGGAGCAAACTACTACTTACCATATACACTGGCAATATGCTTGCTGGACAAACCCACTTAGAATTCACAGACACTAGATACATTTCAGGACACCATCCCAAAACCTAATTAATGAAATGAGTGACCTCTGGCTCAAGAGTGTAGCCACGATGCTTTCAATACAGAGCAATAGCTCTTAACTATTGACAGCAAAAATGTGATATATAAGGCCCTTGTTCTGCCCTTTCAAAAGTTGAACCACGCCACTATCCCTAAAAGCTGAAAGGCATGGGAAGAGGCTGGGAGCCCAAAGGTTCCCATTCATACAAAGTATGTGCTTCCCTAATGGCTACTTATCTTCCAGCTCAGACTAGGGATTTTATGTGGGAAGAAGGCTGCCTGTGATTTCATGAGTAAGCCAGAGAAGCACAATGAGGGATGATGGTGTCCCTTTGGTTGTCAGCCTGCCAAATAGGAAACAAATAATAGCAGAGGGATAAATGTGACAGAAAGCAGAGGTGAGAATCAGAACAGTGAGATATGGGAAACATCAAAGAACAAGAAATAGCAACAAAGAAATGCCAGAAGCCAGCAAGAAAAGGGGAAATGGTGGTTCTGAGGACCAGTAAAAATGGTGAAGCATGGCTCTCAGAAGGGGTATGGAATGCTCACAAAGGAAGTCTCAAAATGCCAGTAATCCATTCCAGAAGGAAAAGGAAGCTGATCACTTTTCTCCAAGGCAAGAATACATATATTTCTCTTAAAAAATAAGTAAAATGAAGTTAGACTGGATTAAGGAACAAGGAAAAAAAAGAATTGAAAGAGATGGATTCACAAAGAGGTGGCAAAGGCATTGAGCAACATGCCTCTGATTTAGGCTGGTGAGTTGTTTATGTCTCCTTCCCACTGTAGAGCATGTTCCTGGGAAATAGCCCACAGCGCTGGGAATTAGGGATAGGACAGTGAACATCCACTGATCCCAAAAGAAGGATCCCTGCCAGTAAATAGCTGAGTGGTCAGGCCAAGTCACCTCTGTCGGATGTCTGTCCCTGTCAAACAGGTAACATTAATTTTATCTAACTCAAGGAGCTTTAATAAAGAGATAGGGGGTTAACGCATATATAAATGGAAGGAATGTGGTTTATAGTGGTTAAAAGAGCATACTCCACAGCCAAACCTTCTGAGTTGGAAATTCAACTCCTTTTCATCTCTGCTCTGTGCTCTTGGGTGGGTCACTTAACTTCTTTTCCTCAGTTTCTTCATTTGTAAAATGGAGTTAATAATAGTGCCTATTTCATAGGGTTGCTGTGAGGAGTGACATAATGCATGAAAATCACTTACAATACTACTTCTCATGTATCAAGGACAATCTTAACTATGTTCATTGTGCTGATGCTTTGGAAATCAACTTTTTATATGAAGGCAGCATATTGCATTCATTAATAGTACTATGTAGAGATTAGAATTCTTGAGTTGATAAAAAGTCCTAACATGATTATCTTGTGTTCATTCATGTTCTCTTCTTGCTCATGTCTGCATTTTTTCAGTCCTCTCTTAGTTCATTGCAAAAGAAAATCTTTTCTTTTTGCCTCACTTGCTGAACATATATTATTCATCAAGCAATTATCGAGCTCTTACTATATACAGGCATTGTTAGAAATAGGAAGAGGCACAAGGCATGTTTTTTCCCTGAAAGACATCCAGGAAAAGGAAGTAGCTCATAAAAAAATAAGAAATAAGAAATGTTGCTATTAGGTATATAAAACTTTGTTTATATAATCACCTGGGCTTACTTGGATGCTAAGGACACACTTCCTGAAAAGTTTGAAGTAATAATTGAGTGTTTTTTTGAAATAATTTGCTATGATATTACCTCAGATGTTCTATTATCTCACATTTCACCTTTTAGTTTGTCTTCTGCCAGTGAAATTTTAGGCTGGAATCTCACTTTTTCTCACTCTTCCCTGCCGTCCTCCCTCACCACTAAAAAAAAACAACTTTGTTTTATGCTTAAATGTTTCTGATGATGTTTCTCATATCCCACTCTATTAGGCTGACAGATCTCATGCTAAATTAAAGTGGTTGGAAAACGTAGCACACTTTGTCTAAGTATGTTTTATTTCTCTTGCTCCCACCACATTTTATTTCAATAGTCTCAAGAGAGAACAGAAAGATAGCATGAACCTTACTTCTTAGGAACTTGAAGGAAAGAGTCCGCTGTCTTCCCCGCAGGCAATTCGTATAATTGATGAGGTTAAGAATTATAGGAAAGAGATTTCTACAGGGCTTTTTTTCTTAAGTGGTGCAAGTTTATGTGCGAGAACTTGGAAATTCTCATTCTTAGTGAAGTACAACAGTGTGGGAGAAGTACATCTACTGTTTCGCAGGCAACATGCTGCTTCTGAGGCCAATAGCTGTCTTCAGCCCCCAAGTGTGCTTCCCTTACTTGTGTGTGCATTTTACCTATGTTCTCTTCAGTAAGCGTTTTGCCGATTTTAAAAGGAACCAGAATTGGTTTTCTTTTTACAATAAAAAATAATGCATGCTCATTGTCTACAGTAGAATAGAGAAGGACACAGTGAAAGTAATAGTTGCCCATAAGTTTAAGATTCAGGAATAACCAGTGTTAACTGTTTACTACATACAGTTCTATTGAGAACTGTGTAATGATGACTAACATTTATTGAGCATTTTATATACACCAGGCAATTTCAACGTTAAATATTACCCAGTTACGCCTCACAACAATCTTATAAGTACTATTATTATACCATTTTTGAAATAAGGAAATCAGTGCAATAACAAAGTACAGTAACTCGTCAGTGATCACCATGATAGCAGGGAATGGAGCTAGGATTCTAACCAGGTAACCGGGCTCAGAGCCCAGATTTTTAAGCACCAAGAAATAAAGCCTTTTTAGTTCACATACACCCGGTTTTGTTCAGCTGCTTTAATTCGCTTAATACACCACATGTTTTTCCCGGTGTTTTTTTTTTTTTTTTAAGATTTTATTTATTTATTTGAGAGAGAGAATGAAATAGAGAGCATGAGGGGGGAGGGTCAGAGAGAGAGGCAGACTCCCTGCTGAGCAGGGAGCCCGACGTGGGACTCGATCCTGGGACTCCAGGATCATGACCTGAGCCGAAGGCAGTCGCTTAACCAACTGAGCCACCCAGGCGCCCTTTCCCGGTGTTTTTAAGAGGATTTTTATTGGCTGCCTATAAATCCGTCAACTGGATGTACTAGAATTATTTTAACTCCTATTTGACGGAGATATAGTTTGCTTCCTATTTTTCACTATGGAAGTGATCTAGCATATTTTACAAAAACCTGAGCAGGTGTACCTGCGTGACTACCTGGGTGACTTTAATGTTTATGTAAATAAACAGGTACTGGACATTGCTGATGTAAATATCAATGTGAAACCTGCAGTAAGTATTTGTGGTGCAATCACTATGTTCCAGGAACAATGCTAGGAGGCAATAGGGAGTAGGAAACTATAAATCCAGTCTTTCTGTTCCTAAATATTTTCTAATGTAATGCAAGGACATCCCTGTAAAGTAGTGTGTTTAAGTGGAAGCCAGATTGGTGTGTTGAGGAATGAATGCCAGGTGATAAAATTTTCACAATGGATGAAAAAGTCCTATCAAGAGTTATGGTTATAAAAACCAGGGCAGGTAATGTGAGGAAACTGATGTTTTAAGAAGATATATTTGGCAGCATTATAGACCTGTGGGTATCTGTAAAGACCAGGGCTATACCTACTTAACTGGATTGATTTTATCATTTCTAAGGATTTTGTGATGTTAAAGAGCATATATTACAATGTTCTTATATAGGTGGTGTAATACACGTCATTAACCAAATGCCGATCATAAGTAGAAGCATCATTTCTGTTGGCTAACAGTCTCAGTTATAAATTAATGGGTTTATTAAATGGTTTTTCCCAGGACTTAGAAATATTGAGGTTTTGAATGTTGTAGGAAATTTCCAAATACTCTCAGGGCCAAGCGGTACGCAGACCATTCTCTGAGACTGGATCATCTGCAGTATGTCTGTGGTCTTTTTATTTTGCTCTAAGCCCTTGGTGTTGCCTTCAGGGGTTTCTGACTAGCATTTAATTGAAGGCCGACTGAGTTAGATATATACCTCCTATAGTTGATGGGTTTTGTTGCCAGAAATATCCTTTTGGTTATCAGTGGGGAAGGTTTTTGCTTCTACTGCTGGGTTTAAAGGTGTCCCTCAAGATTCCATTACTCAGTTCATTGAGAAAAGCTTAAAGGTAAGGGAAGGTCGATCTGAGCTCTGTTTGATGAAGGAGGCTGAGTGAAATAATAGCTCCCAAGTTGGCTCAAGTTCTTCCAGATGTTCACGTTTATATGAATACTTAATACTCGGAGATATTCCATGTGGTGAGATTTCTGTGCAGAATTGCTTTATATACAGTTCCAAGCGTAAAATGATTTTTTGGTCACTCGATGTGAAAATGATCACTGATCATCCACAACAAACAACCAGATCGGTTTTTATCCTCCTGGATTTCTAAAAGCAAAAACTCCTGTGATATGGAGTACATCGTTACCTTCGTTTTTCTTCAAACTTGGTGTAACTCCGTGCGAAAGACATAGAGTCAAAGGAAAAGAACAATACTGAGAAATAAGTGGGCCATGAAGAATTATGCTTAAAATCCTAAGTAAACTGAGATGCATAAGCTCACCACAGCAATGTGATTACAGAAACTGTAAAGAAGCTGGCTGAAGGAGCTGCAAAGGACTTGGCTTTCCATGAACTTAATGAGACCAAAACTAAAGTCCTTCCCTAGGAGATAAGCTGAAATCATAGCACAGTTTGAATAAAAGTATACCTTTCCAAGGTTACTGCAGAACAATTATGGCTGGGATCCCTTACACTTGTAGAGAAAGCTCTAGTTTAAATTGACTTCTGTTGTGCTATGATGCCTCCCAGCCTGCACTTTCAGGCGCTGTGTTGGGTAATGTGTTTATAGGCTGGTCTCATTTTTCTTTTTGGAATAGGAGATGCGTAACTTACTGCTACTTGGAGGCAACTTCAGGAAACAGGATTTTCAAGGTGGGAGATTTAAAAATGTGATTATTGGGAATAATAACTCCAGAGACAAAGATTTAATGGGATTACTTCCAATTTATTCAGCCCATTGCCAGGTTACTGAAGTTCTAGTTTAAGACCTGTGCGTTCAGAGTCCACACTGTTCCCTGATGTATTGTATATTTAGGTTCTTACTACCAGATAGACGCGTTAGGTTTGCCTCCAACTCTCAATAGGGGCCTCACCTCTCAGAACAGTTATCGTGGCCAGATCCTTGACAGCTGTACTCCTTGCATACTTCCCACTACTATTTCTTTAAAATTAAGATATGGAGGGCCGCCTGGGTGGCTCAGTCAGTTGAGCGTCTGCCTTAGGCTCAGGTCATGATCCCAGGGTCCTGGGATCAAGTCCCACATCGGGCTCCTTGCTCAGCAGGGAGCCTACTTCTCCCTCTGTCTGCCGTTCCCCCAGCTTGTGTGCACTCTCTCTCCTCTCTCTGACAAATAAATAAATTTTAAAAATCTTAAAAAATTAAATTAAATTAAGATATGGAAAAATACATTACTAAAAGGAAGAAACCCCATCTCTAACAGCATTACAGTGTTTTTCAGTTCAGAGTCTTATTTTGTATGCATCATTTAATTTAATTTTCTCCAAAGCCTTGGGAAATGTGAGTTATTATGATCTTACTACTGTTGTTGATAAATAGCGGCTACTATTTATTTAGCACTAACTCTGCATCAGGAGCTGTGCTAAACACCTTGCAGTTGGCCCAAACAATACCCTTAGGAAGCTAGAATGAATATTGTGCCCATTTTACAGATACTGAAATCATGCCTTAAGTGACATGCCCAGTTTACGCAGCTAGCACATAAGCGGAATTGGAATTCAAGCATTACTTGATCTGCTTTCACCATAGAGCCTGAGCTCTGGATCTCTGTGGGCATGTTGTCATGCTCTTTTTCAGGTGGAAGCCCTTGTGATGCTAAAAGTTTAAATAAGTTGCCTTAGGTTATGCAGTTAGTTCCTAATGCCTTCCTACCGCAACCCCAAACATTTTCCATTGCACCCTGCTGTCCCCAGAGCCCCGCCTCCCAACCCAAAGGAGAACCAGTATTTTTGAGAAAGCCCACTCTGACCTATGCCAGGTTCACAAGGATGGGTGAGTGGGGGAAGGGTACAGACTTCAGCCCCTACTCATCTTCCTTTCTCAAGCACCTTTGTGCAGAACACCATACCCAGAGTTCTACCAGGCAGTCCTCACTGAAACTAACAGCTTGGCATTCTGAAATGATGGTAAGGGAAATATTTATTTATTTATTTATTTATTTATTATAACTATAACTATAATTTATTATAACTATGTGCTCTTAGGAGCTGTAAGGAAGTAAAATTTGTACTCTGCTAATTACATTTCTAATAACGCTCACATTTTCCCTTCACTGCCAACAGAAATGTTTAACGAGATATAATCTGACAGCACCCATGTTAAAACTCCCCTGAAGCCAAAATGTGTCACTAGTCAAAATGACCCCCGTCTTCGCAGGCCCTTGAAGAAGAGTTGAGGATCATTTATGAAGTGGGTTTTAACCCCAGGGTGATACATTGTGCTGCTGTTATTGAGCTCAGGGATCATTTTTTTTAATCATTTGAACTTACTACCATATCCTTTTCCAAAATCGATTACTTTTAATTATATAGCTACCCTGGGCATAAAGCTAATGTCCTATAACTTGGATATGCTTTCCACCGAAGTACTGACAGAGTAATAGGTTTAATGTGCACCTGACCATAATAAGCAAAAAAAAAAAAAAAAAGACAAAAAAAGAATGAGTATATAATGAAGACACTGATCACCACAAAAGAGTCAGTGTATGTGTGTGTGCGTGCGTGCATGTGTGTGTTTAATATGTCTGTGGATGGGGATGTTGTGGTTTGAGAGGCTCAGGGGTGTTTAGCGGGAAAGAAGTCTCATCAAACTTGACAGTTTTCATGACAACACACAGATGATGGATTTGAAAAAGCTTGGTCTAGAGATTGGTTCTCAAACTTGATTAGATAGCAGAATCACCTGGGGAACTACTCAAACATGCAAAGGCCCAAGTCTTGTCCTTACTTTAATGAAGTTGGGCTTCTGTATTCTGTACTATCTCTTCACTTGACTCTGATGCACACCTATTATGAGAACACCAGGTCTGTGGGCACAGATTCCCAAACTTGGCTGCACACTGGAATCACTGGAATCTCACACGTAGAGATTCTTCTTTTGAGATGAAGTGCAGCTTGGGCATGGGGAGGGTCAAAAGATCCCCAGGTAGTTCCCATATCAGCAAAGTTTGAGAACCCCCACATCTAAGGCCTTGCTACCCAATGTGTGCAGGGTTCAAAAGCCAGCAGCAGCCATAACATCTGAAAGCCTGTTAGAAATGCAGAGTCTCAGGTCTCACCTACAAATACTGACTCAGTAGCCTCCATTTACCAAGGTGCCCAGATGATTGTTTATGCACATGACCTTTGGAGACATACCAGGCTAGGGAGTCAGGCAGGGCTGGGTTTTTAGCTATTTGTTACTAGCAAGGTGGCTGGGAAACCTCTCCGAGCCCCAGTCTCCTTGCCTGTAAAATGGGCATAATGATAACCCTGTCAACATTGCAGGCTTGCTGGAGAGATTTTTTTTATTAATGTGTTTTTTAAAGATTTTATTTATTTATCTATCAGAGAAGGAGACCGAGCACAATCAGGGAGAGTGGCAGGCAGAGGGAGAAGCAGGCTCCCCACTGAGCAAGGAGCCCGATGCGGGGCTCGATCCCAGAACCCCGGGATCATGACCCGAGCCGAAGGCAGACGCCTAACCAACTGAGCCAGCCACGCATCCCAAGGAGATTCTTGAAATGCACTAGTGGACTCGGCTTAATTTCTGGAACGGGGAAATGGACTCAGGAAACAAAGTCCGAGGTGCTGTGAACTTTCTTAGCAATGGGGGACAGAAGGCAAATGAAGCAAAACGCTGTCCGCACTGCCATCACAGACCTATTCCTCTTCTTGTATTCGTGTGAAGGTTCTTTGTAGGTGTGCATGCGAGATGATTTTCATTAATTCAAAAGAATAAATGCTTCCCAGATGCAAGAGTTGTCTTCTAAAAAAATAAATATTATAGGAAAGCAGTCCTTAACCACAGTGTCCTTGAAGCTCTCTTGAGCACCCTGCATTTTGGCGCATTTTGTGACCAACAAAACCGTATGGGGCCACCTACTCATACTGTGTTATCTTTACTTTTCCCTTTTCGATGGTCATCTGTTATTTCCCTCCTCCTTGGCCAAGAGCTAGTTTCTTTATAGGAACTCCTCTATAGGCTTCCTTTTATTTTTCTCTTCAAGCCACTCACTTCTGAAATTATCTACTGTTTTCTTAATTTCTCTAGCTTTTATCCCACAAAATATGTTCATTGTTCCCGTTCTGCTCCCTGAGCTAAGACACAGAACCAGCTTGTTCGGTAAAGTTTATATCTGATTGAAAGGGAATGACAGTACTGTCTTTGTAGCATGATCGTTTTCATATTAAGATGGAAGTAGAAATGTCTAATGGGGTACCACAGAAGAAATACCCTCAACTAATCTTTCTAAGCAGGACGACAGTGAGTAATGATTACAGTTAATTAAGTTAGGCAACCTCCATTTCCATTCACTTAGCAGCACTGCTAATTATATACTCATTCTACGAGGTTTCTTTAGTTCTTCTGTAATTTGGATGTGGTACTCTTTGTAGGCAAGGGGATACGGTACGATTAATGAACTTTTCCCCACCAACATCTCCTGTTCTCTCCACATGAAATTTCCACATCTGGAAATTGAGAGTAGAAAAAAAGGAGCAAGGAAAAAAATAATCACTCACATTGTAACTTACTTCCATCATAGCACATGGTTGTAATTGCAGAATATTTTCTAGGGAAGAAAACAGTAGCATTTAATTTCTTTTGAGGCCCTGGGAAATGGTGGCTTTAAGGACAGAACCTGGCTATTGAAAATAAAAGTGGCAATGACAATGACCCTTTATGCCATAGGCTTTTGTTCACTTTAAATAAACACGTATTGAGTGCTTACTGTTTGCCGGACCTTGAGTCCGGCCCTGAATCTACAGGGTGGAATAGAAGCAGCCCTGACTATTTTTCCGGGTCTCTTTACGTGGACTTCAAACATTTTAACAACTTCCTCTTTAAAGAAAACTGAGAGAAATGCAGCTTTTCTTGGGTATATTGTTAATGAAGCACTTGAAAAAAAATTAGTTTATGTGCTTTGATCAGATGGGGATTGACGTACTTAAGAGTTTTATTTTTAATCTGAAAATCCACTTCAATCTTATGCTCTGGGTAAACAGTCATTACGCAAGGCTGGCACAATTCTGTACTTGCAAGGAACAGAATTCAAGGTGGAACTTCAAATATAATCTCAAGTAAGTTATTCATATTATTCCTTTTATTTAAAAACTCAGGGTTTACATGGTTGGATTTTTGCTTCAATCTTCAGTAATCTCCATTTGCTTTAGGAATTAACTTCTGCATCATGCCTTGGGTCTGGCGTCAGTCTGTTTCAGATCTGAGAATTGATTTTTAAAAGTAGGTCTAGAGGAAGGTATTTGGATGTCAAGCGCTTCCCTTGTGATATTTCCTAGGAAGTTCAAATATGTTTCGAGCACCACTGGACATTGCTGGCCTTGCTCTCTCCCCTCCTAGCATCTCACCGGTGCACAACTTTATAGGTCCAGGCTCTTCTTTCCGCGCCCTCCTTTCTGCTCTCTTTCATAACATGTTTGCATAAATGAGCACGCTGTCGAGTTCACATGAAGGCTAGACAGAAATACAGGTGTCCTCATAATAATCAGCTCCTTGCATTCCGTTCTCTGGTTTCTGCTTCAGTCTGGGAGAAAGCCTATATAAAGCAGCCGGCACACTTATTACCACAGAAAGTGAGGTTACTGATTAGAAGGGGACGTAATCAGGTAGATTGAGCCTGTGAGGGAAGAAACCATTGCTGTGACAGGGGAGTGTTGGCAAAACGCTCCCTGTGAATTGGTAAAGATCACCTCCCTTTGCAGGGCAACCGGAGCGGAAGAAACAGGTGCAAAAAGACTGTGCGTTTGTCTGCGTTTGTGAAGCTGGGCAGAGATTATGTACCTGCTTTATCTGTGCTTGGCTATGACTCTACCTCCAGGTTTCTCAGACCCCATAGAATGTGTAAGAGAAAAGTACCAACAGGGAAATCAGCAAAAAGCTTTCCTATGAAGGTGTAGCCTGCCACCGCAGAATTTGAAATGTCTGAGGTCTCATCTGGTGAGTAAAATGTGCAGATAAATGCCACAGCCATTCAGAAGAAGGATAAATGCCACAAGCCGTCCGAAGCAGGCTTCCCCAGAGGTGACTCCTGTGGTCAGTTTGCAGCCTCTAGGGTAAATTTGGATCCCTCCTCTTCCATATGGCTTTCTCTAAAAGTTAAATGGGGACTTTTGTTGGGAGAAAGGGAGGGGAAGGGGTTTGACATCAGCGATCTATATGATAATGCAAAGCACTGAAATCAAAAGGAGCCCAGATTCTACTTTTTGGGCTATGGCGTTTATGAACCTGGTCTTTAGGAATCTTAAGTTATTTCTGATATGAAGTGACAAGAAAAAAAAATTTAATGACCCAGACCTTAATAAACAATAATATTTCTCCTTCAAATTCAGTTTCTCGGGACCTAGACTAAATCCATGAGTGCAATAGAAAACTAATGTGACGAATTTACATGTCGTAGCAATAGAAACATCTCTGTGATATATATATATATATAGTTTCAAGAAATATTTTTGTCAAAGAAAAGGAAAATAATATGGGATTGTTGTGAAGAGTGATTTAGACATGATCAGATATTCACAGCTTATTAGGACATAAACTGGGCTGCCAGTGGTAAACAATGAATCCAGGCTGCCTAATTGCCTGAAATATTTAAGAACGATTTTAAAGGTTCAACAATTACTGCTAATGCTAGCAGTAAAGTAAAGTAAAGTAAAAAGGAGTTATGATTAGTCATGTTACCTGTGGGTTGTTATTTTTTTTTTAATTTTAAGAGATCCTAAAATTCTAAATCAGGAAAGATTTGTTATCAGTATGTACAAACTGTATATTAAAAGTACATTAATTCCTAAATTAGGGCAATTTTGTTAAAATTCCTATCTCTTCCGACAAGTTTTTCTGTCATCAGGAAGGAAGATGTCTAGTTTGGGGGGCAAGGCAGAGCTAAATGAGTAGGATGGAAAAAAGCCTTTTTAAAATTATGAATATATATTAAAGAGTCCAAAGTTAAAAAGTATATTTTGATCCCACGCTGTTCCATAACTTGATTTGTAAGAGAAGCTACCCACTGTTGCAAGACTTCTCTCTCATCTGCTCTGAACTACGTGGTTGCCATTTATCACTTAAAGGTTGCCTTTTAGTAATCTCTTTCTAAAGATTTTTTTTTATTATTTTTCTGTTTGTGTTTTATTCATCGGACAGATTGTCCTGGAAGTACAGAGGCCAGTTAATGGTTTATGAATTCAAGCTGAGCCGAATATAGCTAAGCTCTGTCTTGCTTGACATTTCATCAAAAGCTGTGTTGATTTGCAATGTTTACCGACCTATTTATTGAACCCTCACAGCTTGAACTATGCCACCAAGCTTGCTGACATTGCTGAGATTATCTTTAAATGCATGTACAAACTAAGGAGGAAATAGAGAAACAGAAAAATAAGTTAAAAACAATCCTTGACCTATTTAGTAAATTATGCTTACATAGTCCTTGATTTATTTATTTGTTTCCTTCAAAACCCCGTGGCATAATTTTTCTCCTTTGATCTTCAGAAAAGCTCTGGAAGAAGGTAGTGGCTCTCCCTGCCTTGGGAGGGCCTCAGAATCCCCTGGAGAGCTGTTAAAATACAGCTTGCTGGGCCCCACCTCGAGTTTCTGATCCGGTTCTCCTGTGGGGGGGCCCAAGAATTTGCATTTCTAAAAGGGTTCTCTCCAGGAGATGCTGATGCTGCTGGTGTGGGGGCCGCACTTTGAGAAGCACTGCCAACATGAGAAGATTCTCATTTATCAGTCAGACTCGCCAGGATTCAAGTAGAATAAGACTTTGGCTCCTGAGGATTTATCTAGTTGGAGGACATTCTAGGTAGAGGGAATAGACTCATGGGAAATTGGAAGAATGATGAGTCACCAAGGATGGCTAGGTTATCTCACTTGGGTGGGAGGTAAAAGGGTAAAGAAAAGGTTCGGCTCTCTGAAAGTTTATATTTTTGATAAAAGGACAAAAGACTTAGGAACTTAGACAATGCATTGCATACAATAGGAGCTCAAGAAATAGTCAACAGGTTGAGATTTATGTGTCAGGTAAATGGCGGGGATTCAATAAACGTCTTGTTGAATGAATGGGGGGAAAACAGAGCTTGGCTGATATTCATTATTAGAAACAGAACACTTATTTTCTTTCCCTTCATCTGGTTACCTGGGTACTCTTTACACACTGCTTAGAGAAGTTGCCCACTGCACAAGAAAATAAACACACTGCCCACACAAAATTGAGGCATTTGTTCCATTAATGATTAACACATTAAAATATCAAATACCTATTTGGGAAATTATTGTTCCACAGAAATTAGCAATAACATTGCTAAAGTAAACAGTTGGTCAGCAGTTCTCAAATATGTAATATAAAGAATCCATTTTTAATTACTCTTTTGATTCTTATTCCCCGAGCTACCTCCCTCAGTAAAGATTCAGTCTGTGATACTTTTAACAAAATGAAAACATGATCCATGTCTTTTAAGCACTTGAGTCCACACTGTACATCAAGTCTACCCCTTTGGGTCCGTAAAAATCGAAGGTTTCTCCAACGCACTTTTCTGAAACCACAGTTTGCAAACTTAAACCCTGAGAAGACTGGGTTTTTACTTAATTATAATGCCTAAGAAAAAATTAAAACACATCTTTTAAGATGCTAATAACTGAATTGAAGTGTTCAAAAAATTGTCGTCTTTCCTGTTTTTGTTTTTGTTTTTTTTAAGTTACATGCTCATTCGTTATGGTCCATTTCATTCAGTAAAATTTAAGCTTTGATATGTTCTAATGGGGTACAACATTTAGATTCAATGTATAATATGGATAATTGACTTTTACTGAAATTTAGATGTTGGTAACTTAGAGTTGGGAGTACGAGGCCTTTAAGGAAGTAGAAATGTTTATTACACTCATCCTCGCAATTTTGTTGATGAAGTGCATCAAGAAAGTAGATACTGTCATTTATTTCAGTTTTATAGGGTGTTCTTTTTGTCTAGTCTTACCTAGCACATGCTACCTATATAGGCTTCAGAAATCATCAGAGCTATGATGGCATTTTCATGCAATTTTAATTCTGATACTACTCCAAGTTGATGAAAGAGGGTGATGCTTAAAAGGCAATGTGCCATATTTCTAATGTTCAAATAATATAGCAAGAGATTTATTGTGGCCTGGTTCACTTATCAGTTTATTACTTTTCACTTCCCCATTCATGATTAAAGCAGCTGATGATTACTAAAATAGATAATATTTATGGTGATAAATTATGGTTTTATTATGAAAATAAAGCCATCTTTAATGGCAATTTGGAATATAAATTAAAAAAAAACAACAACACTAACTCTACCAGGGCTCTCATATCCCTTGGCTTTCATCATTGAGTCCTTAGCACTTAATCCTGTCTGGAATGTAACAAGTGTTCAATAAACTAGCTCTACAAATGAATCCTACAGGCAAAATTGCCCAGGGAAAGAAAGAAGGGGGTATTTTTATTTCAATTTTTAATGCCGTTAATTTTGGCAAATGAATAATATCTGTGACATTTTATTCTGATAGCTATTAGATCATTAACTGAATGTGAGAACAAAAGGCATTTGGGGGTTTTTTGTTTGTTTTTCTTATTAATACTAGATTTCTTTGACAAACTCATTTGAGTCTTTTGGGATATGATCATCTGTTCACCTTTTCGGTTTCCAGATTCCTCATGGTCAAGCCAAAATCATATCTCTTCAGACACACACACATGCATACACACACACACACACAGTGCATTTTATTATAGCCAGCACTTGAAATGGAAATGGGGGGAAGGGAAAACCTGAAATAGATGGGTTTTTTTTCCTAGCCAGGCAAAACTGAAGCCCCTCTGTTTTAGGAAAGGTGTTGGTAATATAGTTAAGAGAAGGTAAGAAAGAGGAATGAAAGGGTGGAGGGAGGTCCCCACCTGTGTGTACTTTCTTAGGCCGCTTTGAAGGTGCCAAAAGCAGAAAAATGGTTCTGCTTCACTTTACTCCATGTTCAAGACTCAAGCCAAGATTGAGCATGGACCTAGAAAAAAGTTCCTTGAAACTCAAGTCTCTTAAAAATACAATATGTCAAAGGGGTTTTTCTTTTCTTTTCTTTCTGAAAGTTAAGAGATTCTCAAAAAAGAGACTTTTTGGAAAGTTAAGAGAATAATGAGTAAGGGTGCTGACATTCTCACAAATTTATCAGGAAATCTAGATGAATCTCTCTCCAATAAAAATGAACATCAGTGGTGTCTGACAAAGCCCTTTGGAAGAAGAGCAAGGAGGAAAAATCTTGCCATATAATTGAAGATAATGAAATGATTCATCATGGCTAGTTGCAGTAGATTATTTGACTTAAAGGTTTTTGATACAAATAAGTTCACTGTGAATTAAGTTAAAAATATATATAACTGATGCCCCTTGCTGTAGAGAGTATCATTTATGCAACAGATTATGTTATTTAACCACCTTTGGAATCATAATTGTTAATCATAAACTAAACCAAATTAAAAATAAAGTATACCACATGTGAAGCCATTCCAATGAATAAAACAGTTTCTGTGTGAACTAGCCTGCTGTTCAAATAAACTATAGTTATGCTTCAGATACTGTTTACCAAAATACTGACAGACTCCTGCAAGCACAGTTTTTAAACACTTATCTTGGAGGTTTCCAGGACCCTCAAAATATTTCTATAGGTTTAAAAAACAACTACAAAACAACAATACAAACAATACCTCTACTCAAGGCCGTATATAGCACAAATAAAAATATTCTGTAGGGAGGATTTGGAACATAAATAGCTTTTGTGCTTCAGATATTTCCAATTAGCCCATTCTTAAAAGTCTGCAATTTTTTTCAACTGAGTCTTGAATAGAGATTATAAAGCTCAACAGATACTGGCTTAGATTTGTACGTTTGTGAACCAGTAGGAGGTAGTACATATTGACAGAAGGCAATGGGATATCAAGGTATTAGAATGGATGTTCATACTATTGAGCACCTAAAAATATATAAAACACTATAAAAATATATAAAGCACAATATACATTTTATAGGCCGAGCAAAAGTTTGCAAATAGTATCCCCAAAATTAACTGAAGAATTTGGGGGTTTAGTTTTCAAATCTTCAATTAAGGGGGTTGGATTAGATGACTTAATATGTCCCTTATGTAGCTCATAACAATAATTCCTTTAAGGAGTGCTTCAGTAGAGGAGAGAAATAAACAAGGTCTTAACGGTGGGGGGTGGGGTGCAGCGGGCATAGAGGGTGCTAGAACTGCACGCTCTATGTTTCTTTCCCCACCCAAGTTCATTGTAGTTCCTGGCTCACCATCTCCAGAGTTCCTGTCTCTTGCTTTATTGCTCTGCCCGAGAAGTTACTCTGGCACCATGGGAGCTTACTCTGCTGCAAATAAGAGTGAGCCAGAAATATGGGGAAAGGGGAGTGATATCACTAGGAGCAAACTTTAACTACTAGGGGATGGGAGTCCTTGGAAAGTGCCCCAGCCTCCTCTTCCTCTGGCAGGATGGCTCTGAGGCATGGTCCACACTGCACACTGCTTCTCAGAGGGTCACCAAAGGGATCGAACCCCTGACTCCCATTACTGATGTGCTCATTAATACATCCTTTCTCACCTCTTCTCCCTTCCTAAATCTCACTTTCTTCCACCCCCCCCCAACATGTACTTTCTGAAATCAGAATGAAAACTCTGCACCCTTAAGTCCTCACCTTGGTGTCGGTCTGGGGAGAATCCAAATTAACACAGAGCGTTGGAGATCGATTATTTCACATGCTTAAAAATCAGGGCAAGGGCAGTGGAGATGATAGAAGGAGGGAGCACGAGGGAGCTCCCACCGGATGACTGTGCTGTGTTTAGTAGCTAAAGAACAGTCATCCATCAAGATGGAACAGGAAGTGAAGAAGAAGGAAACAGTTTGTAAACCTGAAAAGCAGTGGAAAGGTTTAGAAGAGCTGCTCTAGGAAACGTGCCAGATTGTCACAATGCATGAATAAAAGACGCATGGAACAGCAGAGAAAGTAGATGACGTCATCCATATCTTTCGATTTTATCTTATTCTAAGTTACTGCTAAACATGGCAGTATACCTCCCGCCACCTTGTCTCTGCCACTTGTGCTTTTGACCCCTTCTGCTCCATTCGCCATAATGCATCCATAGTGATCTTTTAAAAATGTAAACCAGGTTGTGTTCCTATCTGGTTTAAAAGCATTATTGTTCTCAGAGATCCATGTCTTTCCTCCTCCTCCTCCTCTGGGTTCTTGCTGCACTTTGGCCACACTGACCTGTCATTTCTGCTATTGTGTCTGCCTACAGTGCTTTCCTCACTCAACCTCTAGCAGCTTTGATTATCACTGTATATACAGTAACAAGCATCTTGCCAGGCACATCGTCTTAGCTTAATCTGCATTTTTGCTGCATGCATTAATGAGAAGAGAAGAGTCGGGGTTGGTTGATGGTGGGTAAATAGTAATTTCCTGAGGTGCAATCTCTACATTGTTTGATGTTTCACTAGCAAAGAGGACACATTTGGAGAAAGAAGACACTGGTTATAACTCAGTACTCCGGACCGTGTGGAAGCAGATACGTGTGGTCTGAGGTGTTGTTCTTTGTATGGAACACGGAAATGGTGGGTTGGAGCCCAGGCTAGGCTAGACATCACACAGTGTGGATGGTGTGACATGGGCGTGAGTGAAGCTCATATTAAAGATGACGAGGAGTTCCTCGGTGAGGGGTTTAGAGTTAGTGTCAGATACAGAAGTTGTAGTTGGTAGTAGTAGTTTTAGTGGGAAGCCCTTTCAAATTGGTAAAGGGGCATATTGTGGTGGAGAAAGAGACTGACAAATGGAGTAAAAGTTAGTGTTGAAATGTGATGTGACACAAGGACAAACAGTCAAGTTGTCTTGGTGTTAATATAATACCCATGATGCAAGAGCAGCTATGCTGAGTGGCTCAGCAGACTGAACTGCTGAGGACTTCTGAGGGCAGTGTATCAGGTGATCACATGCCAAAAATACTTCATTCCGGAGACTTTAGTTTTCTCATTAATTTTATCACTAATTCATTCATTTTCAAAATGTATTTCAGTATTTCATGTCAGGTTGACTTTAAAGCTTATATGCAGATGCAGGTTTCTCTTCCTAGCACTGAGTAAGGCAGTTGGTCCTATTCTGTGCTTAAGAGTAAGGCAAGCTTATGTTGGCTCTGCAAGCAGGGTTATTAAATAACCAATTACTATTCAGGCCATGTTACATTCCTTAAAATTACTCAAGCAAGAGTCTTGAACTTGTCCAACCCGAACACATCTGATATCTTCAGCCAAGTAGGGGATGTAAATTAGGGAGCTTCAGGCTTTACTAGTGTGGAATCAGGCATACTTTTTTCCCTTAGGACTCCATGACTAATGACCTGAATTGTCTAAATTTCCAGAGTAGTCAGGTCTTCAGTGGTAAGCTTGTTTCATCATTTCTGCCTCTGTT
Source organism: Mirounga angustirostris (assembly GCF_029215605.1). Lineage (NCBI taxonomy): Eukaryota > Metazoa > Chordata > Mammalia > Carnivora > Phocidae > Mirounga > Mirounga angustirostris. The sequence goes on along the minus strand of NW_026991719.1, from coordinate 28,580,522 downwards.
TTGTCCCACAATAACAGGGTACAAAGGATAATTTACATGCAAATTTAAGCAAGTTGAGAGAATCCTTCAATGGATTTTTTTTCTCCATTTTCTATTAAGGTATGATTTCAGACATTCTAGACATGTTTTCGTGATAAAAGTTTCAGATTCTCAACAACGTGAGGAATTATAGAAGTGGGTATTGGTTTTGTAATCAGGACATATGAGAGGAGTCCCAACTCCCATGCTTATTGTATGCCTTTAAGTCAGTCATTCATCTTAGGGGGTCTCGGTCTTTGCATCCAAAAAAGGGTCAATCTTCCATGTTCTCACCACACACACACACACACATACACACACACAAAATGGTACCTACATGAGGTGATGGAAGTGTTAACTAACCTTACTGTTTTAATCATTTCATAATACATACATGTATTGAATCATTATGTTAGTTATCTTAAACTTACACAGTGTTATACGTCAATGACATCTCAACAAAATGGGGAAAAAAATACAAATGAAAAACTGACATAATAATGATCTTTTCCTGACTATTTTCACTAATTCCAGGGATCAAATAAAATTAAGTGCAAAAAAGTAAAATATGATAATAAAGATGAGTTACTTTTAATAACAGTGTTTTTAATAACTATGTCACAAAAATTCATCCAAGGCCTTTAGCAGATTGGCTCGGTATCTCTCAAGTCTAGTAGAATTTCTTTTAAGTCAAGAGCAATATGAATCCTCTCATTCTGACTGTGTGCTCTTAACGGTTTTAGATGTGTTTTCTTTATATTCTCAGCCTGAAATATTCTGTCTCTTGCATAGGCCAGTTCCCTCACTCTGATCCTGGTAGGCTCCTTCTCCCTTTCTGGAGTCTTCTCTACTCCTTTTGGTTCTAAAGTGTTACCATCTTCAAAAATCCATTCTAGTATTGTAGCTACTTAACTGCTTCAAACCTCACTTCATTCTGTGAACTTTTGTTCCACATTTTTACCCAGTTCTCAACTTACTTACTTGCTAATGATTTCCTGTGGATTTTCTTTGTTTCGGTAGCTATTTTATAAAATTCTTGAGAGCAGGTGCAATGTTTTATATTCTCCATGTTGTTTACAAAAGTGTAAATGCCTGATAATTTTTTAAACATTGTATGACTAATACTGTGTTCAGAGAAATGTTTCCTTTGGCAACCATATATTTATCATATTTATCTGTAGTTTAGGCACAGTCCACAGAAGGAATATTCCTCTACTCTAACTCCTTTTGCTCAAGAAATCCCCGCATTACACTTTCATTAAAAGGAAAAATGCTTTGGGCACCTGGGTGGCTCAGTTGGTTAAGTGACTGCCTTCAGCTCAGGTCATGATCCTGGAGTTCCGGGATCGAGTCCCGCATCGGGCTCCCTGCTCGGCAGGGAGTCTGCTTCTCCCTCTGACCCTCCTCCCTCTCATGCTCTCTGTCTCTCATTCTCTCTCTCTCAAATAAATAAATAAAATCTTTAAAAAAAAAAAAGGAAAAATGTTTTTCCCTTGTCTGTGATGGCCAATCGTGTCACTTCTGGCTTTGCAACATAATATATTCTAGCTTTCTGTCACTTAGCTTGAGAAAAATTAACTGTATGTGGAGTGAATGTCTCAGAAGAAAGTAAAGAATTAGCTTTCCTCATCTATGGATTTGTTATTGTTGCTAAAAATAATATGGTATGTGGGAATTTCATTAATTTATCCGACAGATGTTTAGTAATAAGCATAAGTGAGAAAAGGTGCGTTCTCATCATATAGTCATCATTAATGCTGAGGTGGTGTTTTCCAGCGTATTTTCAATGCTCCTCCTATGTTTGTTACAGATTGATCAATTCCTGAATATCCAAATGAGGTACACTGCTTTGTAATAAGTACTTACAGTTTTCCTAAGTGATTGCTGTTAAGATAGAGAGTCTGTAGGAGAACTTGAGTCATCAAGGTTGAGCACAATTAAAATCAACGTACCTCCCTGGTCTGATCATTCTTCCCTGGGAACTGGAATCTGGGGATGTCGAAGTTATTCCCTTGTATAGTAAGTTACAAAAGCATTAAATACAGACCATATTAAGAAAACACAGATTCTACTTTTTGAGTGAGCTACTGTTACACATCTATGAAAATACAGTATTATTTATGTTTGCATAATAATTGCTTCTCCAATTTATTTTCAACTTGATAAAGTAAACTTGTTAAATATGAGTTAGCAGGTTCGTGTGTTACTTGTTTTTCTTCTCTTGTTTCCTATTTATGCCCTTCTGGTATGATCTGAAGTTTCATTTTAACAAACTTACTGTACAGGAGATTTTCATTTTCAAAATAATGAGTACTAGAGGCAACTGTAGATGGAAATATAAAATGTGAACATGCTAAAGGGCTTTAACTTTTAGCTACATATTTCTTGAAGTAGTATTTAAATTGTATCTTCAGAATTATTTTGGCATATATTCCCATGACACAATAATAGGGGATTGAGAGTATTAGGGGGGAAATGATAAATATTTCTAAAATATATTTCATTTTGATCATGTCCCATAAAATTATCTTCCGTTTATAGTATAACCTATTTCTTACTCTTTTTGAGGTATAAATGTAAAGAGTCATATATCACCATTGGCAAGTTATTCATCTACCTGTGAGAGTACCTACAGTGGAATCATTTTAAAACATCTAATATTCTGGGAGAGACAATTTACTTCTCTCAATATATTACATAGGCATCATGTTAAAATGCACTATGAACATGTGACAACCGATCTTTAGGGGAAAAAAGTCTATGAATCATTCCTGTAACATTTAGAATTAAATTCATTAACCAAAATAATACCATGCTTTATCTTTTAAATTTTGCTTCCTTAGCATCTGGTCCTTAGTCTGTCTAATTGCATTATAATGGCTCTGTGTTGCAACAGATGCTAGATTTTTTTTTTTCAGCAATGATAATTTTGTTTCATATTTTGGAATACCTGCTTTGCAATCGCCTTTCCTATTTACTAGAGCCAGGAGGAGAACAAACCTATTTCTTTTTTCATTTGGAAAGTATTAAAAGCTCATCTTTGTTCAAACATCAAGAACTCTATACTTTTTACATTAAAAACTTTTTTTTTCCAGTTAGTTTGTTGAGTACTGCACTTCTGGTTCTGAGATCAAGAGAATGATGAGCCATCAAATGGCTAACGTAACGAACAGTGCCTAGCATATTTATTTTCTTATACATGGGCAGTTAATATTCTTACTTTTACATGTTGAATAAATTAATATTATATTAATGCTGTGCAAAGGGCTAATTTCTTATAGTGAGTATAATAAAGTCTTATGAAGAAGAATCAATTCTTAGGATAATAATGCCAACAGTTATAACTCAGGTAGACTATGATCAAGTTACACCGTAAGGATCTTTCATCATATTTTACCAAGATCTTATTTTTTTTACTCAAAGGGGATAAGGCTGATATACTTCCAGGTATGCGACACATTTGTTATTATTACTAAAAAAGCCCATTTTCTTCTTCAAGCAATTATCTGATGATGTTTTTAACGTTAATAAGCAGCATAGCCTTATGAAATCTCTTAGAACTTTTCTGAATTTAGGTGCACCTGGGTGGCTCAGTCGTTAAGCATCTGCCTTCGGCTCAGGTCATGATCCCAGGGTCCTGGGATCGAGCCCCGCATTGGGCTCCCTGCTCAGCGGGAAGCCTGCTTCTCCCTCTCCAACTCCCCCTGCTTGTGTTCCTTCTCTCACTGTATCTCTCTCTGTCAAATAAATAAATAAATAAATCTTAAAAAAAAAAAAAAACTTTTCTGAATTTAGAAAGAAGTTTTGGTTGGGAAAGTTGGAAACTGTCTCACTCCTTGTTTTAATTCGGTTATAGTAGACATTATTGTAAGTTATTATATATGTTATATATATTATATCTATTTGGCAAATGTTTGAGATATTTATTTTATATAGTTGCTTTTTGTACTAATGGAGAGGTATCATTGCTGGCATTGTGTCATTAAAACACAGTAAGATAAATGGCATTTGTCATTTTGTTGATCATCTAATTTGATTAAATTGAACATAATAAGAAGTCACCTATAGCTATACCGAATGTTATGCTAAAAATAAAACAGGTGAGAGCTGAAAAGTTAACCATAGATTATTGGTTTATATGATATCAGGAAGCAGCTTATTGCGAGACATCCAAATGATAGGCTCATTTTTTTCCCCAGAAGAACTGGGTGGGCTTCTTAATATAATAAAGAAATCGCCACTAGTCAGAGCCTTTTGTTTTTCTCACCTTCACTAATAGAGGAACGTCTTGCAGCGCATCAGTACGGTTGGTGTCAGAACCTTCTATCTGAAAGGCTGAAATTCGTGATACTTGCCCTCTCCCATCTTCAGGCTGGGTTGTAGAGATGGCTTAGGTTCTGTGATTAGAGATTTAAGCTGTAACCACAGAAGCCACGTGAAGTATGAGGACATTATCAGCTGCATTATCAACATCTCCGTGGTCGTCTATTGACTTAGGGGGAAGGAGAGACAAAATGTAACAAACACAAATTGCTGAGTCACAGATGCTTTTCAGTTTTCGTTTTCAAGCTTCTGTCTGTGGAAACAGAAGAATATATGTAGCACCAGGTGTGGCACCCACTGCTGAACCGAATCGAAAATAGCCAATTTCTTCGTTTGTTGTGATGTGATAAGGGCAGTGATAAAATCAGCCTCCGTGCCTTCGAAACAGCTCAGCCACCACTGAGCAGACGTTGTGGAGTGCTTGGATTGTGCCGGTGGTTCTCTTCTGTCCTAATGACTCAAGGAGGAACAAATCAAAAACTCTGCCCTTGAGGCCGTGCAGTCAAATTGCAAGCTTTTGAATCTGGGGTCCACAAACCGGGAGAGGGGAAAAAAAAATGCAGCCTTATTTTCCCTAACCTCTAACTGAAAATTAGCATTTCTTTCCAATTATGAAGTCAGGTGATACAATACGGTGTTAGCAATATCTGTGAATTTATCACCAATATTTTTATATCAGATCCTAGTTGTTGCAGATATTTTGAAAGATGGTTGATATTAACCACTAGTTTGAATTTATATTAATCCTTATGCCTTCAACTAGTGCATTAATCGCGTCTAATATTCCTATCTTTACTATTTGGTAACCATATTACAATCTAATTTCCTTTGTCTTCCTATATGATTTTCTTTTTATTTGATGCTTTTAAAAACATTCTGGGAAGTGTTCCATATGCTTCGCCAGATGCCAAAAGGATCTATAGCACAAAACTAGTTAATAACACCATGTCTAGAAGAGATACAGGCAAATACATACAATACCGTGGTGCAGAACAGTAATAGAGGCACGTACCAGATGCTGTGAAATTGGCCATGACCGTCCCAGCTGGGAGGGCTGGAAAGGAAGTTTGATTTGGTCTTGAAGCAGGTGTAATCACTTTACGAGCGGTAACATGCGAGACAGGGCGTGTGGAAAAGATAAAAGTAGGTGTAGAGTCACCCCGTGAGAGCATGCAGCATCAGGGACCAGAGAGTAGCTTAGTGTGACAATGTCCAAAATGTCTTTCTTTACTGTGTAGGGGCCCTCCTGTGCTGTTGACATTTGCCCGTGTTCAGAATTCTATTTGCCAAGTCATTTTTATTAATCATTAATGGGGAGAAACTATGTCCTGGCTTTTTCTTTTACCTGACCATATTTTATAAAGAGTCACATCATAGACAACAGCAGGAAGCATCAAAGAACGGATCAAAGCCGTGTCAGATTTTTAAATCTCTCATTATGTCCATCAACATCTACCTATAAGGGGGGAAAAAAAAAGCTGAATCTGTTTCACCTGTCCACTTTATCATCATGTCTTCAGACAATGATCAGTCCCTTTTCTGGCCTGTGGGCCATAATTGGCTACCACTAAATATCAAGAGACTGAACCACATAACTGGAATAATTTTTTAAACACCCACAGAGTTGTTCTTCAGTTATAATCGTCAAAGGCAGCTTTATATGCCATGCTCAGACTTTCTAAATTTGTGCTTTATCTGGCTTTCTGGGAGAAATGTCGATGTGACTGTCTAGATTATAATGAAGGTCATGAGAGAGGCAGCTATGATTTCCAGAAACTAAAGAAACCAAGTAGACTGAAAGACACTTTAATGGACAAAGGTAGTCTATTTAAACTGCTCCTCCATCTAGACAATTTTGCTTACGTTTCTCGTTGAGTGAGAAAGTTCATTTTTTGTGTGTTCTCTTTTTTAAGTTTTCTTTTATTGTGGTAAGAACACTTAATATGAGATCTTCCTCTCACCAAATTGTTAAGTGTATAATAATAATGTTAACCGTAGGTACAATGTTGTACAGCAGATCCCTGGGGCTTATTTATCTTGCTTATCTGAAACTTTATGCCCATTGATTAGTAATGGCAAATTTCCTTTTCCCCCAGTCCATGGCACCCACCATGCCTTTCTTTGATTCTATAAATTTGACGATAATAGAAACCTCATGTAAATGGAATCATGCAGTATTTGTCTGTCTGTGTCTGGCTTGTTTCACTTAGGGTTCATCCATGTTGTAGCAAAGGGCAGGATTTCTTTCCTTTTTTAAGGCTGAATAATATTCCATTATCTGTATATATAGCATGTTCTTTATCCATTCATTTGTCAGTGGACATTTAGGTTGTTTTGGCACCTTGGTTCTTGTAAATAGTGATGCTATAAACACAGGAGTGCAGCTATCTCTTCAAAATCCTGATTTCAGTTCTTTTGGTTAAATAATACCCAGAGGTGGGATTGCTGGATCACATGGTATTTTTATTTTGAATTTTTCAAGGAACCTCCATACTGTTTTCTATGGTGGCTGCATCAGTTTGCATTTCTATCAACAGTGTACAAGGGTCTTAATTTCTCCACATCCTCACCAACACTTGTTGTCTTTTGTTTTTTTTTTAATAATAGCCATCCCAACAAGTATGAGGAGATGTCTCATTTTGGTTTTGATTTGCATTACCCTGATGATTAGTGATGTTGAACATGTTTTCAGATACCTGTCGACCATTTGTATGTCTTCTTTGGAGAACTATCTATTTAAGTCCTTTGCACATTTTTTAATCAGGTTCTTGGGGGTTTTTTTGCTATTGAGTTGTAATTGTTCCTTACGTGTTTTGAAGATTAACCCCTTATAAGATACATGGTTTGCAAATATTTTCTTCCATAGAGTTCACTTCTTGAACAACTCTTCTAATAATTATCTTTTTTTTTTAAAGATTTTATTTATTCATTTGAGACACAGAGATAGAGAGAGAGAGCATGAGCAGGGCGGGAGGCAGAGGGAGAGGGAGAAGCAGGCTCCCTGCTGAGCCAGAAGCCCGATGTGGGGCTCGATCCCAGGACCCCAGAATCATGACCTGAGCCGAAGGCAGACGCCCAACCATCTGAGCCACCCAGGGGCCCCCCTAATAATTATCTTTAAGAATTTTTATTGGCCTTCATTTCGATCAGAAATCTGCAGAGACCTGAATGGACACTGGTTAACCAATCTAAAATTGCATTTGAAACTACATAGTTATCTTTAATTTTCAAAAAATAAGCATGAAGATATTTTTAAAAAGTGGTTGAAGTGGGAAAATTTAATATTCCAGGATGAAATAAAACAAATCAAAATATATAACACATTTAACTGTGGTCCAACAGGCCATAATTAGATTCATTTATATCACTGGTAGTACAAATTGAATATATATCTACTTTATTAAATTTTTAACTGGCCAATAAAATTGATAATGTAATCATGAATATAATTTTCATTTGAGAGTATGAGCTTTATAATTGAACAAACAGGTTTAAATCACTTCTTAAATGTGTAATCCTGTATAAAATTTTAAACTATCTGAGTTTCAGTTTTCTCATCTGTAAAGTTGAACTGAAAAAACCAACCAACATAGAGACTAATTATACTAAAATGTCTAATTTGTATTTTATAAGTACTTCAAAAACAGTAGTCATTGTAATTGCTTATTGTTTTTAATGAAACTTTATTAGTTTTATTGTTGTCAAAACAATATATTGTTGATACCATATCCAGCATGATTTTGCTTCTTTAATAAATCAATCACCTCGGCCTTCTTCCTTCACTTTCCTATAAACAATGTTTTTTAAGAAGTTCTTCTCCCCATCAATGAAAATGTGACTTTATTGCACAGGTCAGTTTTATTTAAGGAAAAGTATTTTTATATCAAAAAGCATACTTTGAAATTTACATACTTTTAACTTAAATTCATCATTACTTTCTAAAGACCCTGGAATTATGACATGAACACAATAATTACAGTTTTTGCTGAATGAATGAGTAAATGATTCTTTAGGAACTTGACTCTCCTCTACCGGAATTAATGCTTCCTTTAACCTTTTACAAATTTCCGTTGCTTTGTTCTCATTTCTATTATAATGCAGTTTTGTTATTTTGCATATAAATCCCTATGCATAAATTCATAGTCAGTAGGGGTTTTAAATAATCATTACCATGGAATTTATACTTACTCAAGTGTCAGTTTCCTTGGCTGGAGTTTATGAATTTCTAAATGAAAAAAAATGCTGATTTAAATTTAGTGTCTCAACGCCCCTAAACTATTTTCACATCTCCTTCTGCCTTTCTAATAAACTTTGTTAAGTATGTCTTGACAACAGTTGGTATTTATTCCTGCCCCCTTGACATTTATGATGCTTCAACTTCTTTTTGAAAGCTTTCCCTCTGATGCATTTTGAGTTAACTCCTGCTTGTGCTCTGACATCTACCCAACTTCCAAAAAGCTTTGAGCCACTTGCTGCCATAAATGGAGAAGTGCCATAGCATGACAGGATGGAGGCTGGAAACATGATTGCACAAGGAACAGTAAACCATCTGGAAATCTCTATCTCTCCCTGAATTTCATGGCCACACATAACTAGATATTTTACATTTTTAATACTTGTCAGCTCCAACAGGACCTGATAACTAACTAAAAGCTCTGTTAGAAGTAAGTAGGGAAAAATATCTGATATAAAACTTGATATTGTAGGGGGCGCTAAGTGAAGGTAGTGTACACATTTACACCATTGTGCGAGTAATAATGGGAAAAGAATATGAAGGAAATAGGTAAGGAGGAGCACTTCTGAATGTTTATAGTTTGTCCTTAGAAAATCACTGGCAAGTAATTTAATGAAAAATACTTCAAAGAATAAGTATTTAATAAGCACTTACTATGTGCTGCTTGCTGAGAAATGTGAATATCTATAATATTACAAACTTCCTCCTACTAGAATAGATATTTTTAAATGTTGCGATTGGAGCTATGGTTAAGACTTTAATTTTCAACTACTGTTCACTTTGGTTGGGGGGAGGTGGAAAGAGTTTAATCACTTTAATCAAATTGGTTACTTTGTTCACTTCTATTTAGCTCTGAGGTGCCTGGCTGGCTCAGTCCATAGAGCACGTGACTCTTGATCTCGGGTTGTGAGTTCAAGCCCCATGCTGGGCATAGAACTTCCTTAAAAACAAACAAACAAACAAACAAACAAACAAACAAACAAAAATCCAGTATTCAGTTCTGATGATTAGAAAGCGATTCACCTTTGAGGTTGAAAAGTGGATTATGGTCTCTAGCTTGAGAGTGTGTACTGTCTTTGAGGTAACCACTATTTTAGATTATGACTGATATTTCCCTAAGCTATGAATTTTTGCCAGCTTTATAAATTTACTTTTCTTGAATTAAGAATGGCTCAATGCCTATATGTCAAAGTTTTATTCAAATACAAAAGCACTATGTTATTATTTAAAAATATAAATAGCATATATTGCTGTGCTAAAGTAAAACCTTATTTAAGTGAACTAACTCATTTAGAATTTATAAAATATGACCAGATTCTAGAAGGAAGTTTTTTTTTTTTTTTTTTTTTTTTTTTTTTTTTTTTTTTTTAGATTTTTATTTATTTGTCAGAGAGAGAGAGAGCACAAGCAGGGGGAGCAACAGAGGGAGAGGGAGAAGCAGAGGGAGAAGCAGGCTCCTCACTGAGCAAGGAGCCCGATGTGGGACTCGACCCCAGGACCCTGGGTCATGACCTGAGCCAAAGGCAGACGCTTAACGACTGAGCCACCCAGGCATCCCTAGAAGGAAGTTTACCTGTGAAAGGAGTCTGTTTAAAAAAATCAGTAATGTATTCATGAGTCAAGAAATCATATAAATTCCTAATGGGTACTATCAATTCTTCTTTTGCCCAAAACTATCGATATCGTCTTAAATTACTCTCATTTATATTGTTCCCCTGAGAACCTAATTAATCATCAATTAGGATCACCTAATTTGAATTACCATTCTGTCCTTACGGAAAAAATAGAGAAATAATGATTCTCTACTTAAGATTTTTCATTGTTTTTATTCATCATTCCTTTAAACTTGCCTGAATTAGAAAAATTTTACTATTAAATCACATTTTCTGCAATATGCTTTTAGTGATTCCTTGCTTTTCTGAGTTTATGTTTTTATACATAATGGCTGAGAAAAAAGCAAGCCATAAATAATTGCACTTTTCTATGAGTCAGTTATGGAAATACATTGAAACTCTAAAAGCAAAACTGAATTTTAAAAAGAAATTAAGTTAAGGCCCAGAATTCATAAGAATTCTGGCCACATTTGATAGTATGATGCTAGAAGAATATTTACTGGTAATTAACATTACTGAATTTTTTATTGTATATGTGAAGTTTTAGCAGGTATTATTAGTTACTTACTGAACAGCCTCATTCCTGTGTCCTTTCCAAAAGAACTCTGATTTTGATCAGATATCTGTCTATACTATTTGACAGTTGTGTTCAGGGGAGAAAGGACCCTATCCCCTTGTCACAGGAAATAAATCATGCTTCATTTCTTCCATTTATGTGTTCCCAAACCCTTTGCTGTTTATAGGTTTAAGTATGGAATGGGATGCGATTTGGGTCACTGAAGCATGAGCAGCTCTTTCGTACCAAGGAAAAGGATCCACTTAACAAGTATTTCGTTGTGCTTTGATTCAAGATATATATTTTGATGGTGCCATTTGAGACAGCATGGATGGACCTAGGGGGTATTATGCTGTTTGAAATAAGTCAGACTGGGAAAGACAAATATCATATGGTTTTACTCATATGTGGAATCTAAGGAAAAACAAAAACAAAAACATGAATAAACAAACAGAAAGCAGAATCAGACCTATAAATCCAGAGAACAAACTGATGGTTGCCAGAAGGGAGGGGGCAGGGGTTGGACAAAATGGCTGAAGGGGAGGAGAGATACAGGCTCTCCATTATGGAATGGATAAGTGACAGGAATAAAAGGCACAGCATAAGGAATGTAGTCAATGATATCGTAATAGCAATATATGGGACAGATGGTAGCTATGCTTGTGATGAACAGAGCATAATGTATAAACTTGTGGAATCATCATGTTGTATATCTGAAACTAATGTAACATTGTGTGTCAACTCTACTCAAAAAAAATTACAAAAAAGATATATATCTTGATTAGATATATAAGTTATAAAATTTAAGATATAGAATATCTACTGATTTATATGTGATTCAATAAGTATTTCCTGAGCTAAACAGAATGGACTCTGGATCTGAACTAGTATACAATGTATAGTAACACATTTTAGTTGAACAGATAAGGCATGCACAGAAATGAATTATTATTATTATTATTATTATTATTATTATTATTATTTCTCTCACTTTGGGAAGACTTTAGTCCTAGCATTACTTTGTCTTTAATACTTCCTTTTTTAAAATAAAATATCCATTTCTAAGCAGTCATTTGATGAAAAAATATTTGAGAAGTATTTGGTGAGAAAACTTGAGAAAAAAATTCAACTGTACAAAAAGAAGTTAATTAGAACTTTGTCAAATAACACTGTATTTAATTCCTTGAAGTCCAACACATTATGCTCAGTGAAGTGTAACGCCTGATATTTAAAGTAGAATATTAAAAGAAAAATGCTAGGCTTCTAGGGAACTATCCATTCTTTGGGGGTTTCTTACATAGAAAAATGTAATAGTATGCTACTGAAACATACATTTTTTGAAAATTCTATTAAAAAGACAATTATTTTGGCAAATAAATTTTAGAACCAAGTCAAGGAAGTAATACAGGGAACATTCTTTTGTTTCAAAAGAAAATGCCTATTGTGATAAGCAACAAACTTGAACTTAATTAAATATGACATCTGGAACTAGCCTATGAAGTCTCATGAATCTAGAGCACAGTGGTTATTTTAATGTCTTAGGAAAGTTTAGGAAGTTTGGATTGAATTCAGACTTGAATTTGAATATGTAAGCTCAACTTTAAATAGTTTGGGATGAATATTGAAACCTTTGGAAGTTTAATCAAAGTAGAAAGATAATTTGAGTACTAAAATGATGGAAAAGTAAATTTATATCATCTAAAACATCTTCAATTACCTTAATTTGTGCCATTTTAAAAATGAAGAGCTTTACTAAAACAGGAAAAAAAAAAAGCCTGTATGGTTTGCCCCGCTCTCCAAAAGTAGTGTTCCTGTGAAATCTTCTGAAAGCCAAAATGACGTAAAGTGAAGAATATCCCCACTTTCACAAAGTCCGCATCTCGCCACTTCACTTCTACGAGAGACCTCCATTAGTGCAGTAAAAGCGAAGTGGCATAATGCAAACTTTTGCAAAGTGAGAGATACCTGCATAACCCAAAATAAGCAAATAAAAAGAAAAGACATGAGATAATACCATTCTTTTCATGTTTATTATTTACTTCCTCAATTTAGGAAAGGAAATAGACATTTATTAATTAACTCTATCAGGCACTAAGCATTCAGGACACACTATCATATTAAATCTTTCCAACAGCATGGGTGGCTGGGTGGTTCAGTCGTTAAGTATCTGCCTTCGGCTCAGGTCATGATCTCAGGGTCCTGGGAACAAGCCCCACATATGGCTCCTTGCTCAGCGGGAAGCCTGCTTCTCCCTCCCTCACTCCCCCTGCTTGTGTTCCCTCTCTCGCTATGTCGCTCTCTGTCAAATAAATAAAATCGTAAGAAATAAATAAATAAAAATAAATCTTTCCAACAGCCATTTGAAGTAGTTTTTCTAATCCCCATTTTATTGATAAAGGTACTACACTTCACAGAAATTAATTTACACAAGATTTTACAGTTGCCAAGTGCAGAATCTAGACTTAAATCCAGATTGACCCCCAAACTATATTTCCTTAGCTTTATCAAGACATTAACCATATAGTTACCCCTTTATTATATTTAGAAGTGTGTTTTTCTTTAAATATAAAACCAAATAAATAAGCACATAAACAAACTCCAGTCTCTTACAAAAGCAACTTTAATGTAAGAATGTCTAAACCAGTGATAAATTGCCCTCACTAACTGCCCTTAGGGGTGTCACATTAGCCAAATGGCCACAGAATAGACTATCCCATTCTCTATCGCTACCTGCTGCTTCCTATTTGCCACACACTATTCATGGATGATAGTCGTTTTTTAAATCAAGACATTTGCTAGCAGTTGATGAGGTTTTAGAGAGGTGAATTTAACCTGAAAGGATTAGTATAGGTTGATTATTGAGATATTCTGTCCAAACGTGTTAATTTTTTTCATCATAATTTAGTGAAATTTCATAGTTGATACACTTAATCAACTCTGAACTGTTGATTTTTGCTTGTTGCTCGTGTTTTTCTTTTTTTTAGCAAAGAAATACATGGAACTTACATGAAATTTTTAAAATACAGTTTTAAAATGGGGGAAAGACCATCCACATCTAACACATCTTTCTCCTAAACATTTTTTTTCCCTGAATACAGTTAAAGTGTTTAATTCTGTAGTGTAAAATGTAATTGTCATTTAAATTGTTTCCTAATATTCTCTCATGTGGTTCTAGTATAGGACTAATGTTGAATCGGTACAGTTTAAAACAGCATCTGATTGGATGAAGTCAGCATCTATTCAGTGTCCGTGGATCATTGTCCATTCCATAATACTGATACATATTTTTCAAATGATTACCTTTGTTTAGTTTATCCTCTCATGTTGCACATTAGGGCTGTTACCAACTTTTAGTTATTTTATATAATGCAATTAACATTCTTGTGCATAAATCTTTTTGGTTTTCCTTGCTCTCTAGTTGTCATGACCGATCCAAAGGTATATAAATTTTGTTGATTTCTCTTGGTTGCAAACAAAAACAAAAACAAAACAAAAAAAACTTAGAGAATCTTTATAATAATATTGTTTTAATGAAATGAAATTCTGTCATTTTGAAGATGTTGTTTTTTGCCTTTATTGAGGAAGATGAAGAATTTATACCATTATGTAGCAAATGTCTTAATTTCAGCATTCAGTGAAAATTATTCTAGGTATGTTTTTGATAGATATAAATACAGCAAATCATGTTCATAAAATTTGTCTGTGTTAATTTCAAGTCATATTTTGGCACTGTAGTAACTTAGAGTAATAAACAAATGGTTGGTTTATAGCAGATATTTAAGGAAGGTTTGCCTGTCCATCAGGGCATCAGCAGGAAACACACGGCATGATGAGATTGGGTAAAGGATGAGAGGTAATAAAGGGGCACCTTACAAAGGTGTGTACAAGGTTAAGGGAAACTAATAAGAAGTTGCAAGTAGTGCTAGCAACAATAGGAAGACATTACCCACTACCAGGCCTGAGGAGGGAAAGAACAGTGGTGACTTAAGAGTCTCATGCTCCACCGACTGAGCTAGCCGGGTGCTGTACAATGGTGACTAGAAACTGGAGATAGAGTAGCTCTGAGTGAGGCCACCCAACCAGAGCAGTGGCCTTTGGAAGAGAAATACAGCTGCTGACCACGTGAACACTGACAAAGAAAGAGCAATAAAAGCATATATCCTTCAGATTCATTTGAAAATCATAGATACATTCTGGCAAATTCCTTACAATGTTTCCCATATTCAGTGACAGTAGGCCTGTTCAAGAATTGGTTTGCACCATGAAGAACTATATATCCAAAAAGCAAGTAACTTGCTCCCAGGCATACCATCAGCACCTAGTGTACACTAGGATTCAAATACAGCTATAACCAACTCCAAAGCCCCTATTAACCAAAATTATGTAATTCATTTACGCAAAATGGAGAGGACAGCAATTTTCATGACGCTGTCAATATTCCCTGATAGAAAGAGCACCAGTCTTGTGATAAGTCAAACCTCCGTTTTCTCTTCCAGGAAATTGGGCTGAACCTTTTTGTACTGAATCAGTACTTATATTCTTAAATATCTGTCCAAGGCACAGTTATATGTTGCAATTCAAATGTGCTATACGATATTACAGGTAAAATCATACAGTAACATTGCTCAGATAGTGCTGTCCTATAGAACTTGATGCAATAAAAATGTTTTATATCTTACAGTAACCAGTGGTCACCTGTGACTACTGATCCTTTGAAATGTTACCAGTGTAACTAAGAAACTGAATTTTAAAATATATTTAATTTTCATCAGTTAAAATCTCAACTTTCTCATGGTTGGGTACCATTTGAAACAACACAGAGTAAGAAGATAGTAAAGGTGATAGTATAAAAATTTTAAATACTGAGGACCCAGCATAAACTTCACTGGATGATCACTGTCATGGTAATAATTGTAGAGTGACATCTGAATAATTAATTCATTTCCATATCCTTTTCAAGGGGTATAGGAGAGGAGGTAGTAAAAGTTGGTAAATCCAGAGCATAAACTTCTATATGTTTGACAATGAAATGGGACTGGACCTATTTGAGATTGCCTTTGTGTCACTATTCTGGATCACAGGTCGGTTATATACAACTTCCTTATTTTATTTTATTTTTTTCAGTTTCTATATGGAGCAGTCTAAAATACCTTTGCTCATGGCTAAAGGCAAAAATTTTTTTTTGGCTTTTTAATTTTATTATGTTAGTCACCATACAATACATCATTAGTTTTTGAGGTAGTGATCCATGATTCATTGTTTTCATGTAACACCCAGTGCTCCATGTATTACGTGCCCTCCTTAATACCCATCACCAGGCTAACCCATACCCCCACCCCCCTCCCCTCTAAAACCTTCAGTTTGTTTCTCAGAGTCCATAGTCTCTCATGGTTCATCTCTTCCTCCGATTCCGCCCCCCCTTCATTTTTCCCTTCCTTCTCCTAATAAGGAATAGCATGGCGGACATTAGGTAAAGGCCAATTTTTAAGGGCATTTTTTAAAGTACAGTGTTCTGGGATATCTCCGAGGTGATAAAAGTATAAAAGTTATAGTCCATGAATTATTTTTAACATACAGCTTATTTTCTCAACTAACAAATGAGATTCTAAAGACCAGGTATAGTTATTTACATAACGCGGGGGTGGGGGAGGGATCCATATTGCAGGTAAAGCACATAGGAATGTTCTGAGAGCAAACTAGGTAATTTCTTATAGTTTTGACTCCACTGGTTAAAACGTATACTTACTGATTCTCAGGATGTTGAAAATGCCAGATATTATGATTTATTTATGAATCTTTCTATGTTTGGATAGTCCCAGATGCCTTGGGCTAAGGCAGCTGAGAAGGGTCACCTGTGTGCTTGTGGTTTGAATGGTTACAGGGTTGTTGTTGTACACTTTCCCTGGTACCTAAGGAAACATTGTCTAAATAATATAACATGGCTTAGAATAGAGCACACTGTTCTTCTGCAACATTTTGACTTACAGATTTAAAAAGACCATACTAAAGAAGCATTATTTTTGAAACACAGCTTTGGTTTACTGACCTTGATAAAATCTCCAAAGCCAGAAAGGAGATTAAAATATGCATTCACAAAGAGCTTCCTTGTTCATCTCTTTATTTTATGTCTCTCAAAAATTCTAGAAGTCATGTCTGATGTAGCACTCTTAGGGGGCACCATGAATTCGAAGTTGTTAAAATAGCTTACAGATTTATATTAGATTTCCATTATCTATCCAGTCTTCTCTTTTGGATACCATGTAAATATATGCGATAAGGAAATTGTGATTGCTTTCTAACAATCTGTCAGCAATTCGAGATGGCTTGGGACACATTCAGTGCAAAGGTTGATGCTGTTACTTATACCAAATGTGTTCCTTTAACAGGAAAACAAAATTTCTGAAAATAGGATAATTTCAGTATGACAGGTTTACATTCTGGAGGTTGTAAAAATAGCCCCAAAGTTTGCAGATATACAAGTTGGTCCACTAAAGGAAAGAGAATTAAAAAAAAAAAAAAATGTTTCCACTTCATTGCTTTACCACTCTTGATTCTTGATACAAATTGGATGTAAATTAATAAACTGCCTGTAAACACAACTTGAGTGGTGACTAATATTGACAGTCTACCATTTAGTTTCCCTTGGAATTGTTCTCCTTGCCTGATGAAAACATAACAGGGGATATAAAGAGATTGTTTTAATATGTTGAGTGGATTGTTTACATGAAAAACTACATTCCCATAAAAGGCTGATTTGTAAAGGCTAGCATTTATGTTGCTCACTATTTCTGTATCCTCACATCACCAGTGTGACTGTTGCTTGATTTGGAAAAAGTAATGAAATTTTAAAAAGCAGTTGCATGTGCAAATATATCCATGATCAACATGTACATATTTGCAGTTTAGCGAGTCATTTGCTTTTGTTTATATATTGAAGACTTTGGGGTGTGTGTATGTGTTGGACACATTAGGTTTTATATTTTTTTAAATTTACATATGTCTATGTACATACAGAGCAAAAATTTTAATTACTTTAACAAAAAGTACATGCATGTTTTATATATCCTGCTTTCTATCAGATACGTAGTTCATTGATCTTTAAAAACCAAATTTAGCGGGGCACCTGGGTGGCTCAGTCGTTAAGCATCTGCCTTCGGCTCAGGTCATGATCCCAGGGTCCTGGGATCGAGCCCCGCATCGGGCTCCCTGCTCCGCAGGAGGCCTGCTTCTCCCTCTCCCACTCCCCCTGCTTGTGTTCCTGCTCTTGCTATCTCTCTCTGTCAAATAAATAAAATCTTAAAAAAAACAAACAAAAAACAAAACCAAATTTAGCTTCGTAATAAAGAGTGATCCAAAATTGGAACATACTATTTTCATTTGACATTTTTTATCCATTTAGAAATTCTGACATGACATTCCCTGCTTTCTCTTAAATATATCATGCAATTCCATATAGCGCATGTACATTTCTCTGCCAGAGACACCCTTCCTCTCTGTATCTCTACCTTCTGGATGTTTCTGCCAGTCTAATACAGATTCCCCTTTCTAGGTTTCCCTTGTTCTGCCGTATTGACACTTGTCAAGTTAGGCTGAAAGTACTGGTTTGTCTGTCTCAAAAGAGTAAATTCACTGATGACAGAATCTGTGTCTCTATTAGCATCTTCCAAATCTTGCACAGGGCCTGCGTGGAGCTGTTCTACAAGTCAGGCTTGTGGAATGAATGAACAAATGAACAGAATGATAACTGCTTTCCACAGGTGATTATATGTAAGCAAAAAGTTAAATGATCAATCTTTATGTGAGCAAAGGGTGGTTGTTAAGATTGCAATTAACTGAATATGAAGATAGTACTATGTGAAGAATAATGCACTTAACATGTTTCCGATGTTTCTGTTATGAAAGCAATCCATCATCATGCAATCAGAATCTGCAAATATTTCTTCTAAGGTGTGTGTAAACTCATGGCAAATTTATGTTGCTTCAATATTTTTTACATTCTGAACTTTCATAAAAGTTCAACATAGCATTTGAAATGCATTGATTTATTGGCTTTATTAAAATAGTTAGGGCTTCACTATTAATGTATATATAATGATCAAACCTGAAGACTATTCAAGGTTATGACATAGTTTATAGTGTCCTAGTTATTATCTGCACATTTCTATGGCCAACAGAAAAAAAAGGTTTGGTTCTGAAAAATTTATTCCTGTTTTATATCATTTCAGTCGAAACATATCATGGAGTAAAACCATCTTTCCATCCTTTAATAATACTTGAATTTCAATATTGTATTCATTACTTTGTTTTTATCCACTGTCTTCCACAAAAATATAGAGTCATTTTCTAATAATAACATGTACAACAAAATTAATGACATAGAAGAATTAGGAAAATCATGGAAGGGAGCCATATGTGTATGCAGATTTAAGGACTGCTCTTTCAGTACATTCCTTCAAATATCTTTTGAACACCTAGTACATAAGAGGTGCTACTTGCTGGAGTATGGTGGTGAGAAATCAAGCACCAACAATAGCAACATGAGAACTATAAACATGGTCCTAATTCTCATGGAACTTACTGGCATTGGGAGTGGCCCTCTCAGAAGAATATGTGTATATTTACAACATGAAGTAGCTCTGTTTAGAAAGAGCAGATCACAAAGAGAGCTCATGCATACCATAATGTCAGGTTGAGCATCCATGAGGAAGGGACTCTGGAGCTATAAATAGCAGTTAACTCAGGAGGGACAAAGGAAGCCTGTGCTGTCCAAGTACAGGGTTTATGCAAAGCTCCTGTGGTGGGAATGAACAGAAACAAGACTGGGGTGACTCAGTTTAAGCATGTGATGGTAGAACAAGAGGGTGGAGAACCAGGCAGGACTCTTTCCATGTAGGGTCTTATACACCATGCTAAAGATCCCAAGAATTTAGATATCTACTTTTTTAAGGGCAATAGGAAGCTATTGAAGAATTTTAAGCAAATCATGCATTGATCATACTCATTTATCAGTTGTGTCTTCTGGGTGAGGTATTGAGAATGTACTGAAGGGGGCAGAACCAGGAGCAGGAAAGCTTCTCATGTGTATTTGGATTAATCCAAGCAATAGAGGATGGTGGTTTGAATTAAGGGTGGTGGCTAAGAAAATGGCCAGTTGGCTTCATACTTTATTCTGAGACCCCTGGTGGCCAAAGGCAATGAAAAATAGGATAATTCTAAAATTCTTTTATTCTGAGTGGAGAAATTTTTTCAGGAAAAGGGATTTTTTTCCCTATAATTCTTTCCTGTGTCTATAGATAGAAATGTCTCACTAGTGATTTTATTATTATAAAATAGACACATTTTAAATTTTTAAGTGAAATAAATTTCAGGATTTTTGGTAGTATCCTTTAATGAAACCTAAAGAAAATATTTAAGCACAACATTTTTTTGTTTTTTGTTTTTTTATTATGTTATGTTAATCACATACATTACATCATTAGTTTTTGATGTATTGTCCCATGATTCATTGTTTGCGTATGAATTTTGTTTTTTTTTTTAAGCACAGCTTTTTAAAAGCACTTGTGCAGAGATTGTGTCTTAACCAGGGCCTATGAAGAATTGTTTTAGGGCATATTAATGGCTGCTCTGTGACCAATGACATTTGGGGGTCACCTTATACTACATCGTCCTACATGGTGAGTCATTCACAGAGGTTTAATTGAGTACTTGACTATCAAACTATTTGAACAAGCAGTTCAAATACTCTTAGAATTCATTCATAAGCTAGCTTTCCTGGGATTAAATGGACTTCTGGTTAAGTATCCCTGTTTTCAAATTTCTGGATAAAATAGCAAAGAGACAGGAAGGTACATAAATAGGATTATGTATGCTTTGCTGAAATTTTAAGATAGCATCATGTTTCAACTTCTGATCTTGAATTTAATTTCTGGCTTACCTACAGACTATATATTCAAATAATGTGTATGCTGTATTCATATACATATACATATGCATGGTGTTGGAGATTTCTCAGTTCTGGACTCAGATTTGGAGGAAAAGTATGTTTTCTTTAACTTTGATTGTAGAACCACAGTAACATGAGAATCAAACAACATAGGCCTTTGCAGTGTGACCTAAGGTCAGCTTCTTGCCTTACTATTAACCACATTACTTGAGACAAATGACTCAGTATGTTTATCCCTAAGTTTTCTTTTAAACAGGGAAAGAATACCTAACTTAAAATGTTCTTGTGAGGACAATGTATATATGTAACATTGAATGAAAGCATTGAGCTTTGTTTGGTGCTTGAAATTTAAATTGGTAGACATAGCCTTTTCTCGAGTAGTATGCAAAATAATTATGAGAACAGCAACAACAGCAAAGCTTTGTGAGTAAAAAGAAATATTACGTATTAAGCTATACATAGTATACATGGTATATGTATAATCTGTAGAGCTTGATGTATATTATGAAACTCACATAGACTGTGTTTGTAGTTGTGGGTAAATGCATGCTTGTTGTGGGGAAATATACATAGAATGTGGAGAGAGGTGGGCGTGGGTGGAGATGTGCATGTCATGGTAGCTATATTTTCACAGGGCTTGTGAGGTCTACTGTAGTTTAAGCAAACACATTCCATTTCTTGCAGATATCATTTTCTGTAGATTGCTGAGAAAAATCAAGCTCCTAGAATGTACACGGTTTATAAGCTTTGTGGTCATTGCTTGCTTTGTGGTTAAAGGTTACATCATGGGCAGATGAAACTGTAACTTGGTACTCACATGGTTGACCCTCTCCAAGATTTTTATAGTTTAGCACTTAAGTACGACAGGGAACCTCATAGTTGTATGACTGGATATGCTAGAGGACTTCTTGCTGCTTCTCATTAATTCACAAAAACAAGAGACAGAGTTGCTACGGATTTAAACTTGAATAAACCCTTTCCCTTCCTTGGTTTGTCTCCTAAGAGTACTCTTGGTTTTTTTTGTTTGTTTGTTTGTTTGTTTGTTTGTTTTATGTCCTTTTGCAGAGGCAAAATGTAAATATTCTCTAAACGCTACTTCTGTATCTTACGGAGAAGAAGAATAAGCTCATTAATTTCAATTTTTAAAATATGTGTAGGTCAACAAGATTCCTTCTAGGACTTCTAATCAAATACCCCTGTGTACTACAGCTTCTTTTTGCTAAAGCTTTTTAATTCTTAATTTTTATTTCCCCAAGAGACACATTGTAACTCCTTTATACTGATATTTATTATCATTTTTTAAGGATGGAACAATCAGTTAAGATTTGAGTAGCAACAGGTATCTTGAGCTTTTTTGTGCCAGCATCAGATCGAACCTTCCAACTCCACGTTTAGATATATACTTCTGCCTTGCGGGATGAGCCGGGCTATTTGCTCATCTCGTCTGTGATTTTCCTGTCCTGTTGTAGAAGTTCCACAACATGATTACCCTCACTCTTTAGTGTCACTTTTCCCTGAGCCCTTGATAATAAATAATGTCTTGGTTAAAATGTGCAATATTTCTTTGGAAAGTAAATACTTTTCAAGAGTCTCTTTAATAAAATTTATTTTGTTACGAGATGGTTTAAATATCACATTTACAACAATGCCATTTGGTGATGAGTGTTTAATTTTAAATATTAAGTTATAAGCTATTTTCCATATGAACCTTTCCTCATCATTATACCTCCTTGCAGGTTCTTAGAGAATCCACTGCTCTCTCATGCAGATTAGACTGTGGCATGCATATTCATGTTTTCATTTAACCCTGCCCTCACTCTCTCCCTAATGTGGAATCCTGCTGTGTGCAAGGGGCTCTGGTAGGCTTTGGACCAGTACAAGGGAATAAAATAGCTTTTCAGCCTTCACCATATTCACAGTTAAAAAGGAGATCCCACATAAACTCTAAATTAAAATGTATCAGGTTGAATATTAAAATAGAAGTAACTTTGGCAAGCTGTGGGAGACAGAGCAGAGAATGGTTCATTCAGTCTGGGGAGACTAAGATTAGTTTCATAGAGGAGTGACATCCTGAAGATACCTAGAATTTGAAGAGACTGAGAAAGAAGGCCTTCTAAGCAGAGGGACTAGAGAATACAAAAGTGTCATAAAGATCCAGAGAATGCAGTGAGTGTAGCTGGAGCATCATCCTAAGACAACTTTTCTGAGTACTTCTTATGTCACCATGTGCTCAATTCTGGATGTTAATCTCCTTGTCATCTTCCTAAAGAACCCTCATGAGTTAAGATCTGTGGTACCTTTATTTTACAGAATGGTTGAGAAATACACATAAGGTCAAGCAGTTATCACGTGGCATGAAGAGGATTCAGACCCCCACACTTGGTAATTTGAAAGCCTGTGCATAATATGCACAGTGTTACACTGCACAGAGTGAGTGGAATAAAGTTAGAAAAGGCACTCCCCCAGAGCTGGAAATGTATCACACAAAATAAGTAAATATTCCTCGAGAATTGCCTGGGGATCTAACCCCAATCGTAACCATCACCACCAATAGACTTTTTGAGTTCTCACAATTGGACTTGACATGTAAATTCAGTGTTAGACACATCCTCCTTTTCTCATCTTTCCAAGACATTAGCACCTTTTCTAATTTTTAAACTAAGACCAAGAATCGATGATCCCTTGCTCTCTCTGTTTAAATTTCAAAGAATAGGTCTAATTTAGCCAACAATATTTAACAGTTACCCAGGAACACTGTGAAGACTTTTTTTCTGGCCCCTTATCTCCAGATCCTCTGGAAAAGTAACCTGGTTTTGGTGGTTAATCTCCTGAGGTTTTCTGACTGAGAAGATTCCTCCTGAGAGTAGTGATATTGGACATCTCTCCTGATTTTTGAATTGCCAAATGGCAGTGAGTTTAGAAGCATCTGTGTTTCTTGGCAACAAATATAACATTTGTGGAAGAGTCCAATAATTTAAATCCTTCTACATGTCTCTACTGGAGAACAAAATGATCTATTCTACTCTTGTATTCTCCTTTTATTCTTTGACCCTTTAAGTAGAAAAAATACAAAACAATGTGGTCTGTTAAAATAAATTGGACAAATAAAACTCCCTTCTCTAATATAAACACACACACACATATATAATCTTATATATTAAATATAAAGTCATTATGTAGAAATACACCTATAGGTATTCTAAATAATTTAAAACTTAGATTTTAAAATCTAATAACCTGGATTTTAATATCTTGGGTCACTCTAAAATATGTAATATTTTAGTTTACAAGAATTAATTAGCAGTTTGTGTATGAGTACTTTATACATTTTTGGTGGCTTTCAGATCCTATACTAAATAGTGAATGTTACACAGCATTTTGTAGTATAAAATTTTGTAACTTGGAGTCACCAATTTCTGTTACCTACAAAAAGAAAATGGGAACATATGTTAAAAACAGATGTTGTTTTGAAAGCTATATTATTGAATGTCATACCTTATCTCTGGATTTTGACTTCATACAAAAAATGGTTTGAATTATTTTGAAAGATACTTAAGATACTCACATTTTCAAAGTTAAAATTGTGAATTATCTCATCTTCATGGGAAAGACGTTTGATATCCATACATCAGAATTTTGATATATTTCTCTTTCTGTTTATAGTAACTCTTTGATTGATACAGTCTATCTGCATTCACAATGAGCAAAATGATCAGAAAATTAATTGCAAATAGATAAAGGAATTCAAAAGGTTTGATCATATGATGTTCTGGGATATTTTCCTAATGTAAATTTGTTGACTGAATCAAGTCCGCTATGTCATTGTTTACATCCAGGCTGCAGGCTTTATCTACTAAATTCTGGCTTTTGAATGTTATCAACTACTTTAGTCAAATCAGAAGACTTTCTATACGCGTCTTAGGTTTAGTTCTGCACTAATAATTGAACTTTTTTTTTTTTAACCTTAATTGTTTTGTTTTTCCTGTTTTCACATCACTTCATAAAATCATCACTAAAGTCTAGGAGTTCTAGTAAATATTGCTATAGGGTAGCTATACCTGTTGTTTTCTAATGTAACAGTTGTAAAACAATGCCTGGGTTTTATGGTTGTTGTCTCTTTGCACATTGCATACCTCCACAGAATATTATGTTGGGATTATTTGCGTGGAGGGTGATAAGAGATGTGAGTCTCTGAAAATAAGGGCAGCTGACAGCCTCTTGGTAAAATTACTGTTTTGTCTTTGAGCTTTACCATCTGAATAAAGATACAAGGTAGGGGGATTCTGATTCGAAAGGAAAATGAAATCTGTTTGGGTGGTCTTTAGCCAATTTCTCATATTATGGATTTACAGAATGAGATTGTTCTGAATTCTTCATTAATAGCATATAAACTGAGCTGTTTTAGTACAACCTGCCATTTGAAATAAAAATGCACTTTGGCACAGCCATAGAAAATGTGAGATGATGAGTTATAAGAATGTTCTGGTTCCTATCTAGAAGACGCCATATTTTATAGAGAATAGCAGCGGAAGCTTGTCTTTTTAGAAACAAGTATAGTGTGAGGATTGAATGATAATTAGTACTCGTGACATTTAGCTCTGTGGTAAGAGTAAAATTGTAATTAGAAAATAATTATCATAAAATACTCAATTATACCTTAGTAAGGCCTTTAGAAATTGAATCACTAATTTAATACATAGTGATTAAGTGTTAATTCCTTTTCATGAGAAAAGGGTCAGTTTGTGAAATTGTGACATTTTTTATAGGCCATACTCTATTTTTCACCAAGTAAGTTCTTTCACTAATATATTCACTTAAACATCAAATAGCACATATATGCTTAAAATGTTTTTAGATACTTATGAAAAGTCTATCTTTGCTTAATCAAACATAAAACAATGAACTTTTCCTTTCCTAAAACATTTGAGCTTCAGTAAAATAGCCTCGTACAACTGATACAGATTAACTCAGCCCCCTCCTTGCACTCAATTAGAATATGTCACTAAAAGCTCATCTTTTATGTTAAAATAAAACATAAAAGTTTTAAACTCATAAAGTCTTCATGTTCTTGCTCAGCCCTATGTCCTCATTTATAGTTCATACAAAACCAAAAGTTTGGCATCTAGTAAAAAATGTTTATTAAAAATAGTGTTACATAAATGTTACATTTTAGAATGACCAACTTGTCCTGGCTTATCTGGGAATTTCTTGGTTTGAAAATTGAAAGTTCCATGGTGTGGGAACTGCCTAGTTCCAGGCAAACAGGATAGTCACCTTGAAGTTCTAGTTTATCTTGGGATTCTTGCATCCCTTGAAATGGCATATGAGATGTTGGATATTCATTTGTACATACAGGTATGCATTCCCCGAAGATGAGGGTTTATAATTTTTATCAATGCCAAGTCATCACAGATAGCCCCCCAAATCTTAAGAACTGCTAAACCAAACAGGGTTAACACCATTTGAAAAACTGATGATAAAAGTAAAAATTTTAGGTAATAGAATATTTTTAAATAATGCACTTAAATACCAAATAAGAGAAATACTGAGTGATTATACCTTTTAATATTGATTCTTAGCCTTTGCTATGCAAGATGTGACTCTTGGCTTGGCATAGTTTCTGAAGTTTGGAGAAACAAACTGAGGTTTGAATCTTGTCTCTAAATTTATTAGCAGTTGAGCTTGATCAAGTTCACATTTTTGTGACTTTCTTTCCCTATGTGTAAAATGGAGGAAATACTGCCTAATTTTTAATATAATTGTGAAGGTTAGAGAAAGTGTATGTTAAGCCTCTAACTTAGTACATTGTGATATATAGTAGGCATTCTGTAAATGATAACTATTATCAATAATGGTTAGTGTGTTTGTTACATACTTAATAGTTTTACAATTAAACATGTCCATTTTAGGATTTTGTGTCATATTCTTAGACATGTGACATTAAATCACCTCCAACAAAAAAATGAACAGTTGGTATACTGAAAGTAAGCATTATCATTATTTTTTATTTGGGGTATGTAGTTAGAAGATTTTGTATTTTCTTTGACAATGAGTGAAGGGCTATGCATATCATATCATGATAAATGATATTAAAAAAATTTCTGAATTGAACACCCTTCGCTTTAACTTTTTCTGGCCATATGGATTCCTGAATGTAAAGTGGCAAACTAACTAGAATACAGATCATTAAAAAGTAGTTTACTTTGAGGGCGCCTGGGTAGCTCAGTCGGTTAAGTGTCTGCCTTTGGCTTAGGTCATGATCTTCAGGGTCCTGGGATCGAGTCCCGCACTGGGCTCCCTGCCCGGTGGGGAGTCTGCTTCTCCCTCTCTCTGTTCATGCTGTCTCTCTCAAATAAATAAATTTAAAAATTTTTTTTAAAAAGTAGTTTGCTTTGATAAAAGTACTGAGGTCCAAATAGTAAGTAGAACCCAAGGCTGAAACATCATAGCATGATAGAAATTATGCTGCCCCATGATTTTTAAATGACTACAGGAATAAAGAGCTGTGTAACATGTAAGCTGGCATGTCATCTTGGTCAAATCATTGTTACCTGAGTTGAGAGAAGCTATCATCTCCATATCTTCTAGTCCAAACTTATTAAATGCTCACAGGCCTACTCCACAGCCTGGCTGGGTATGTAACTGAAACTTTGACCTTGGTGTCTTCATGACCTTTTGGCTTGTTCGTAGCTAGATTCCATCCACTATTAGCCAAATTGATGGCACATTTCCAGGTGATCCTGAAGTTATTTAGAGAAGATTCTGACACTCTGAAATGTCCAGTAAACATTCCAAGTTTCTCAGGAATTACATTTGGACATCCCTAAATGAATAACAAAGAGATTAGATGAAATCCCCATGCAATAATCTCTGCCCATATTTTTTTTTAACCAACACACGCCTTTGGGCTTTCTGTTCAGCATGTCACACAGTTGGTTTTGCTGCACTGAAAAATCACTATGAACACATTTTAAAATAATCTAGCTGGCTCCATTTTTGTCTGCTAGATTGTACTGAATACAATCTGTGATTGCAACTTCGCCTTTGCTTCAATCTATTAGCTATTCTTGAAAGATGCATAACTTAATTGAAAGATAAGTACAACCTTTTCATTTAGAATCTTTATGAAAAATGGAGAAGATGCTTTGCCAGTGTGAATAGTTAATTGAGTTTGACTGTATCAGGGTAAGATGCAAAAAGAGTGTGTCTATGGCAACTCTTTATGCCATAAAATATTTAAAGGGCCTTATTTAATGTGACTCCTTTTTAAATTCATCTAATGGAGTAAGTAAAACTGGATATATAATTAGAGTCTAAGATTAAAGCAACATAAGAAGTAAGATAATATGAAGAGGCTCATACAATAATGATTGAGCTTCAAATGAATACATTCTTCCTTAAACTCAACTAAAATCATGTAACTCTGGAATTGATTCACCATGATATAATAATAATAGTATGTGGATGACAAGTATAGTACTTTATAAAGGTAAAGTGTCTTACAGTGTACCTGCCTCCTTCCTGAACACCTACTACGTTTGAGTCTCCAGTTAGCCCTGGATATATGTTTGTCCATTTTCTAGGCAAGGGAACTGAGACACACAAATTTTAACCTGTTTAGGATCACATAATTAGTAATTGATAAAGTCACACTCAAACCCAGATATTCCAACTTCAGGTGTAGCGTTGTTTTCCCTGTGCTCCTTCTTTGTGTCACAGAGAGCACTGAGTTCGAGGAAGGGTAGAAGAGCCACAGATTGTTGCCATATGTTTCAAAAGAATGCTCTGCTTCCAGTAGACCTGATTTAGCCATATATTTCTCGTTCATTTGTCTCTTCTTTTCAGGGTAAGGGGCGCTTCCATCTTAATGGCTTTGCTTTTGCTTTTTTTTTTTTAAAGATTTTATTTATTTGACAGAGAGAGACACAGCGAGAGAGGGAACACAAGCAGGGGGAGTGGGAGAGGGAGAAGCAGGATTCCCGTGGAGCAGGGAGCCCAACATGGGGCTCGATCCCAGTACCCTGGGATCACAACCCGAGCCGAATGCAGCCGCTTAACCGACTGAGCCACCCAGGTGCCCCTGCTTTTGCTTTTTATTCCCATGTCTTTGTTGACCATTTAGGATTAAATAGTTATGGTTTTTCTCTCTACCTTGACAAAGATTGCTTGGATAGTTCTCTATTAAGAAAGTAAAGAAAAAATATAAGGATATAGATAGAGATCGATAGGGCTGAAAGCCAAGAAGCAGGAACTAGATTTTCCAATTATATAAAAATAAAATATTCTCCTTTTATTTTTTTTTGTTTACTTTTTATTTTCTTTAGGTGAGATCAAGTGAATAAACAATTCATTTAAGAAGGAAGTTCTGTAGTTAGTCAGTAATCATTGGCAATTTTTATTTTTTTAATTTTTGTCTTTTTTTTTCAAGTTTTTTTTTTTAAATTCCAGTTAGTTAACATACAGTGTAATATTAGTTACAGGTGTAGAATTGAATGATTCAACACTTCTGTACAAGACCCAGTGCTCATCACAACAGGAGTCATCCCCATCATCCCCATCACCTATTTCACCCATCCCCCACCCACCTCCCCTCTGATAACCATCAGTTTGTTCTCTAGAGGGATGAGTCAGCTTCCTAGTTTGCCTCTCTTTGTCCCCACTATGTTCATCTGTTTTGTTCCTTAAATTCCACATTTGAGTGAGATCATACAGTATTTGTCTTTCTCTGACTCATTGATTTCACTTAGCAGAGTACACTCTAGGTAATTTTTATTTTAATATTTATTTTCCACTAAGCATCAACCTGGGAATTGTGTCTCTAGCTTTTGTTTAAACTCTTCTGTTTGTGCAGCAAGAAGTGACAGTCATAGTGGTGGGGATGCCAGGGTGGAACTCTTCCCTGACAATATTCTGTTGCACTCCTAATATATATAAGCTGAGGTTCAGGTTCAGGCATATGTTATGGGTGTGTGTGTGTATAGAAACATACAGAAATCCTATGTACATGTAACTACATACTAAAATATACTTGTGTCTGTTTACTCTGTAAATAAATGATCACTTATTTCAACATTTGGGATTTTAACATGATAAAATGGCTTCATTATCCTTTCTAGAGAATCTGCTAGCAGTGCCTTTCCAGCAACTTTTCCCTCCCCCCACCTTTTTGATACTACACCAAGAATTTTTTTCCCATTCTGTTGATGTAATTATCCTTGCATAATTTTGAGCAAGATTTCCTGGCAATGTACATCCACAAAATTGTTGATATGGCGTGAGCTCAAATGATGCTTCTATTCAATTTGTTTACCTTTCAGCTTGAGCAGAGTTTTTGTGTTGTAAGAAAAATAGCAAGAGAGAATATCATAGTAGAAGTGAACTTTTATAGATGGGTTTAAGTAAATATTGGCTGCAAAGGATCCAGGAATTTTAGCATTTTCTTGGAATCCTTAACCATAATTCTTAGCCCAGAGCAAAACTTTTTCTCAAGTGATGGTGAAATATCTAATTCTATTAAATCCTAATTATTCCATGGGCTACCTTGGAATAAACTGCCTATGAGTTTCCCTGCTAAGAAATGGACTGTTTGTTTATTGCTCATTTCCCCCAAATCAAGGAAAGCTGTTGTTCTTCAATTTAGATTGATGTTGACAAGGTCCTCTTCATAACAGCAGGTGTTAGGCTATAATTGGTCATTATAGAATTATGTTTTGCTTGAAGGAATTCAAGAAACAAGAAAAGGATGTTCTTTTTGTGTATTGACTCTGGTTGAAAATCAAAAGAATGACATGAGAGCTAATATGTAAATTAACAGAATTTGTCATTTTATTAAGCGATCAATATATTTAAAAGACACTAAAATCAGCATGAACATCCCTGAGAAATCACTCTTCTTGGGCCTAACCTACAAATTATTCCTCTTACCATGATCTTTTTTTTTTTTTTTAATGTAAAATTTGAAAACAGAAGAGCAGTCGATACAGGGAACAAAATACAGCCAGATGACCTCTTTGAAGGAGTGATGAGAAACTGGGAGCTACAGAAATAAATAATAGTACTGAGTAACTACTCGGTTGCAAATGCCTTGCTTGCAAAATATAAAGCAGTTACACCAGCATTTTGATTGCATAAAATAATATTACTTTGTAAATACCTATAAACACAGACTGCTCAGATAGCCTGAACTCTAAGAAGACATTTACTGAGTAAAATAAAATGTTACTGGTTTAAAGTAATAGGTATAAAACTTTGTAGTATGGCACATATTTATATAATTAGGAAGGAAATGTATATATAATAAGGCAAGTTTCAATTACATACTTGCAAACCATTTTTTAAATAAACTCTACCCCCAATTTGGGGCTCACACTTAACCACCCTGTGATTGAGAGTTGCATGCTCAACCAACTGAGCCAGCCAGGTGCCCCGCTTAGAATTCATTTTTTAAATAAAAACTTCACTAAAAAAAAATGATACTTTGCATAACCTTGCCAGTGGTTTCAAAAATTCTTAAACATTCAGAAAATAATCATTCACCTCACATACCTAAGTGAACCTTATTATTTTACCTGCTCCTTCCTATCCTTTTTTTTTTTTTTTTTTTTTTTTTTGCCTGCATCACACAGTCAGCTTTCCACTCTACAGGTTTGAGGTCTATTAACACTGTTGATCATGAAGATCATGAACTGGCTTCTAATATAAACGCTGCAGGGGAACACAAACACTGTTAAGTTGCTATAGCATCCTGGGGTGAAGACCATTTTGACTGACACCATAATTTTTTTCCTGGATGTAGAAGTGAAATGAAATAGGATTTTGTTAGATGTACAGTTCTTACCTATATGAAAAAGATTCTGCACATAGTCCCATGGTGAAGGGCAATATCTCCTTAGCAGTCCCTGCTAATGCACAGGTGTTCTCAACCCCGGGTCCAATTAATCAGTTACGTTGGCCTTGCCATCTCCTAGGCAGTCCTCAAATTCTAGAATCCAAAAGAATCCCTTAGAATGCTTATTTAAAATGCAGATTCCAGGACCTCATGCCAAAGTTTTCTCTTCTGGCAAGTCCTTATTTAAAGTCATGTGTAATCTAGGGTCTTCCTTAGAGAAACACTACTGTTGGAAATCCTCGTTATTTCCTATCTGGATTCTTTATTCCAACTGCAGGCAAACGTATCTGTTGAAATATCGTTCCTTTAACAATATTTGAAGCAATTTCAGTCAGTGGCTATTTTCGTTGGTGCTGTTGCTGTTTTAGTCAATATTTTACATGACGACAAAAAATTAGAGTAGTTTATCATTCGATCCATTTTATGGAATGCACCATTAATAATTCAGCTCACTAAAGAATTAACGTCAAAAAAGTATACATACGTATAAGTAAATAAGCAGAAACATATTTCCCTAGCCATATTCCTAGGAAGTCACCTCTATTGTAATTGTACTTGGAACTTCCTTTTCTTTCTTTGCCCTGATTCTCTGTCACCAGTGTCTCTTCTTTCATATGCCGTTCTGATGAATAGCAGAATAGTCATTTGCTTCTGTCATGGCTTTTGTAATAATTCAGAGAATCCATTCTTTGTGTCTGAAGTTACAGAGTTCACGTATTGAATACAGAAATTTTCAACAACCTTGTTTCCCTGTTCCTTGTTAATAACATTCTGAATTAGCTACTGTACAGAACTGTACAATTATACGACCAAGCAGGTATGCTGGTTGCCCACGCACACTCTGCCAGACTCTGTGCAGACACATACCAACCAGGAATTGCTTCTTTCACTGTATTTCTTGCCTTTGCTTCACACATCTTCTCTCTCTGCTGAACTGGTTTAAGGATGACAAAGGTCCTTGCGGGTTTTTGTTGGCCTGTGAATAGCTGTTTGTCTAAGGACTCCCTGAAAATACTTTCTACGCTTGTACAAGAACATTTTACTCTGTGATTTTTTCATGTGTTATATTAACAATCTTCCTTCTGGTTACATTAGGCAGGATTGGTTGTTTTATGTTCCACTCTCTAGAGTACCCAGACTTGGACTGCTCCCACTGGGATAAAACCAAGAATACCTTCAACATAATCATTGACATTCATTACAGTAGAACCTGGGCCAACGTACACTTAACCCCAAACTCTAAAGGCAGGTAAATGCCACCTTATGCGTGTTTTGTATAGAAAACGCTCACACATACAGCCTGGGACAACTCTAGGCACAATGATGGATTAAATAGCATCATCTATCCTCTCCAGCTGTTTTAGGGTGCTTCTTATTTTTTGAGGACCAAGTGAAGATCCAGGAATTGAGGCCTATACTACGTTGTTGGTACCCCCATTCTGTGCCAACTTCCTACGAATGGCCTATCTAACCCTGCCTACCTCCAATACTCTGAAACTTGTTTTAAGCTGCTTTTAAAAATTCCTTTGGCTATACCAGCTCATCTAACATAAAACTGACTTGCTTCAACTCATGAAATCACATTCATATTCTCTTAGGTAAAAGTAAGAAATGCTCCTGCTGACCCATATGGTGCAGCCACTTTGCGCTTAGTTTTGATGTTGGATGCAAATCCCTCAAATGTATTGTCTACCACGGAGTCCTGATTCTACAGAATTTTAGGCCAGGTAGAAGAGGTTCCTTAACATATTATCATTGCACACTAGGATGCAGGCATTGGTATATGATATCCATCAGACTGCAAGATAAGGATGGTTACCTCGTCCACTTAAAACATCCTTGGCCCTTTATATAACCAAAGAAAACATAATTAAAATGCTTGCCAAGAAATAAGGTTATCAACAGTGGGCTTTCAGCATACTCGAGTATATGCCTGGCGTCCTTTATGCAGTGAGTACAGCTCATAATTTCTTTTGCCAGTAGGTAGCACATACATCTCATATTTCTATCCTAATGTCCTAAAAGACACAAAAAGGTCCTTTCTCCACCTGGGTGGCTCAGTCGGTGAAGCGTTTGCCTTGGGCTCAGGTCATGATCCCAGGGTTCTGGTATCGAGCCCCAGCTCAGGGGGGAGTCTGTTTCTCCCTCTCCCTCTGCCTCTCCCCCAGCTCATGGCCTCTCTCTCTCTCTCTCTCAAATAGATAAATAAAATCTTTAAAAAATAGGTACTTTCTCTTCAAGCATTTTATGTGTTAATGAATATATATGAATTGCTGTAAATTACACATAAATTCCCTTAATGAATCAAACTGATAGTTTTCCTGTTTTGTTAAAATAAATCTATATTTGAAAGTGGAAAAGCTATGCAAGCAAAAAAATTTAATTCTTACTTGATGAGGTAATTAGGTTGTTTTCATTCTATATCGACATTTGCAAGTTCTGGGTACCACGAGAGCAAATATTTATGATCATGTTTGACCAGAAGGCATCACTTCTAAGCAGATCTAAATTTTTTATAGGATTATGCCTTATTGGGATTGACTGTAATATTTTCAAGTGGTATATACATAATAATCCTATTTTGATTCAAACTATGGGTGGAGGCTGTCACGTGTAGGCACACTCTAAATTGCCCTGCACCTCTTTTGCCAAACCTTCTCTGACCACCAAGCCTAATCTGGCAAGAAAAATAGTCACTGCCTCCTCTGCTGTGTCTTAGCACCTTTGCCATCATAATAGAATTATTCGTCTACAAGCCTATCTTAGTCACCTTGGGCCACTATAACCAAATACCACAGACGAGGTGGCTTAAACAGCATTTATTTCTCACAGTCCGGGTGGCTGGGATGTCCAAGATCACGGTGCTGGCAGATTTGACTCCTTGAGAGACCTCTCTTCCTGGTATGCAGATGGCTGCCTCCTCTGTGTGTCTTCACATGGCAGAGAGAGAGAGAGAGAGAGATTGTGGGGAGGGAGAAAGCTTTGGTGTCTCTTCTTCTTCTTCTAAGGACACTAATCCCATCATTGGGAACCAACCCTGGTGACTTCCTCTAAACCTAATTACCTCCCAAAGGCCCCACCTCATCACATTGAGGGTTAGGGCTTCAACATAGGAATTTTAGGAGGGACACAGATATTTAGTCCACAACAAAACCTGTATATTCCAACAAGCTGTGAGCTCCTGGGAAGTAGAGGCCTTTGCTTATCAGACTTTCAATTCCTACTGCTTAGCATAGTGGTTGGCAATTCAATATACCTCAAATAAATGCACTAAACAATGAACACTGTTTAGTACAATTCTGTTTACATCTATATGTATTTCAGGCATATTTTTTGGATGGTGATATAATTGAACAGAGCAGTTGATAATCTATAGTTTAAGAACCTTTAATTGAAAGAGTCTAATTATATCACTATGTATATTTAAAGAGTTTCTTAGACCAAACAAAAGGGAGAGAGTAGTGACAAGGAAAGGGTTTCATTGTGTGACTCAGTTGTCATGGGTTATTTTCCTCTTTAGAGAACTGCATTCATGAATGAAAATGTGTTTCTTTTTTACCACTAGAGGGGTGGCATTTTTGCTACAGGGGAAGTGCCCTTAGTTTGTGACTTTCATGCAAATATTCCATTCTGAAAAAAAAAAAAAAATTCCATTCTCTGCAAAAAAATGTATTAAAATCATTACACAGATAATGTTACATGAATAATCAATGGATTATTATTACATCACGCAATCACTATGTTTTCCCAAAATTGGCAGGGATTTTTT
Source organism: Mirounga angustirostris (assembly GCF_029215605.1). NCBI lineage: Eukaryota > Metazoa > Chordata > Mammalia > Carnivora > Phocidae > Mirounga > Mirounga angustirostris. The sequence goes on along the minus strand of NW_026991719.1, from coordinate 28,545,178 downwards.
TCCCAATAAACTTACTCATGAAATGGGTCCCATCAAGACAGGCTTGATTTTATATATATATAAATATATACTGCCAAGTATATTTTATTTTATATTTATATTTATACTTATTTTATATATATAAATTAATTCTGCATATTCTCAATACTCCCTATGAAGAAAAGAATTGCTTACCTACTCTCATGCTTTTTTTTAGTGATGTTCTTCAATTAAAATGCACACATAGGAAAAAATAGAAAAAATGTAGAATCTGCTTTTCCATATGGGTTTAGAAAGGTAAAGGGAACAATGGTAGTGCATGAAGTGGGAAGTATGTGTCTGTGTGTTTACTGTAGCAGGTCATCTAGGATTTTAATTTTCTTTTTTTTAATTTTTTATTGTTATGTTAATCACCATACACTACATCATTAGTTTTTGATGTAGTGTTCCATGATTCATTGTTTGCGTATAACACCTAGTGCTCCATGCAGAACGTGCCCTCTTTAATACCCATCACCAAGCTAACCCATCCTCCCACCCCCCTCCCCTCTAGAACCCTCAGTTTGTTTTTCAGAGTCCATCGTCTCTCATGGTTCATCCCCCCCTCTGATTTCCCCCCCTTCATTCTTCCCCTCCTGCTATCTTCTTCCTCTTCTTTTTTTTTTTTCTTAACATATATTGCATTATTTGTTTCAGAGGTACAGATTTGTGATTCAACAGTCTTGCACAATTCACAGAGCTCACCACAGCACATACCCTCCTCAATGTCTATCACCCAGCCACCCCATCCCTCCCACCACCCACCACTCCAGCAACCCTCAGTTTGTTTCCTGAGATTAAGAATTCCTCATATCAGTGAGGTCATATGATACATGTCTTTCTCTGATTGACTAGCATACAGATTCTGAGTCCGAAGTGAGATATGGCCATGGGTAACATTTTAAAACTATCCTTGGGTGAGTGTGATGTGTATTAGGGACCAAAAAATGGCTCCCAGGGGTCTGGGAATCTATTGTAACTATCAGCAGTTTATAAGAGCCATCTTGGTAATGCCTTTGATTATTCTCCTTTGGAAATATGTTCCTCATGTCAGCTGGGGAGAAAACCAATGAATCCCAGATGTGATCCTCCCCTAAAAACCACTCAGCTAGTGTTAGATTCTTCATAAACTGATCCTGGTTCCCATTTTAGGAAGAGTTATAAATATCAGTTCTTTTGTTTTCTGCCCATAATAGTTAACATTTTCAGGGATTTAGTAACATTTTCTACTTAACCTCTTTAGGTTTGTTTCAGGTGCTGTTGAAAATCATCCTAAAATCCATACAAGTTTTATTTCCAATAGTGATATTGAGTACTTTGTCATTTTCTACTTTCTCTTGTAATTTTTTTTTCAAATATCAATGATGATTGGAGAGTATCAGACAAAGAGGTTTGGCAGAATCTCTGGTAAGCAAAGTAGACTTTGTTTATTGCAGTATTGTTAACTTTATTATAATTTCATTCTTTTTCCAAAAATGAAGTACTAATACTGTTTAAAGAAATTCTTTGAAGGCCAGTATTAATTAAATCTTCACTAATGCACATATATACATATACTTAACAATAAGTGAAACAGCTTAACTATAGTTATACTATTAAGTAGAAACTTAGATAATAAGGTTAGAAGAACTTGATTTGCAATGTCCCCTTATGTTCATATGTAAAATTTCTGTTTCAAATAAGTGTTCCAAAACTGGAGTCCGCACAGATGGCAGAATGACGCCATGATTTCCAATCTGCTCTTTGGTGAAGATATGTCATATGTTTATTGATGATTGCAAGTATATTGGCACATTAAAACTTCATATTTAGTACTATAAAATCTAATGTAAATTGGGTAAAGAAGTTGCTACTTTTGTGAAAACTGCAGAATAGACAGATGCCTGGGGTTCTAGTAAGAAACAAAATTGTCCATTTACGCAATTACTGTAGACACAGGCATAGATGAGAGTTAAATGCAGAGAGTGATCTGAAATAAATATATACATTCCCAAAAAGAGGATGGATGAAGAGTTGAAAAATTACTCAATATCAAGTCAATTCCATCTAGCGTGCCATTTGAATCCTATTGCCAAAGATGATTATTTATCAGGAAAAACAGACTCCCAATACTAGAGTCCCTGCATTTTAATTTGCACTTATTTAGGGAAGGATTTTTTTCATTCCTGGAATATAATCAACATCTGCTAAGAGAAAAGTCTTTAGTCAATACTGAAAGTGCATACTTTGTTACCATTAATTTATATGGCCAATAATCAAACCCTTAATAACACATATTGTCTTCCTTAGTGTTTAGAGATTGATGTGTGTTGTTACTATCCAAAGCTGGGTTCTTATGTGGAAAAAAAGACACACTCAAGTTTAGTGAATAAGTTTTGTTATTTATCAATATTATCTAAGCTTTACCAAATGAATAGGAACATTTGTATTAAAGATGTCAGGAGAAAAAAAAAAGTTTTAAATAAGAGAACCTGGGGACTCTAAAGAGTCTGCAACTCTAAAGCTGTAACTAAAATTCTGCTGGAGATTTGGTTGACCCTCAGCCATGGGCAAATATGTACCCTGTTTTAAGAGTTTCCATGAAAGCCTCCAGAAGTAATACAGAAATGGATTTACAGCTACCATGTAATCGTGGAAAGATGCCTGGGACAAAGTGGCTCCAGCCACCTTTGATTTGTAGTAAGCAGGTACAAAACTGCATGGTTAATGGGACAGTTTCTGCTTATATAGTCCTCTACTGCAGTCACTGAGTCTTGCTAAACCTCCTCTCTCTCTCCTAACCACTGCAAAAACAACACCTCGATTAATGTACCTTGGGAAAATATTAGAATATAAAGGACTCAACATATGTTGCTCAACCAGACATACCTACAGTATCCCTCCCAGCCTGTATTAATCTAGAAGGTTACTTACGCAATACAACAGATTGAGGCAGCCTTCCCCAAAGCTCATCACTTTGAATGTTAAAGGATTGGTTTTACACCAAGTTAAAATCTGCATACTATAAGCTGTGTATAAAAAGCAAAAATATACATCCACTTTCAAATGAAATGCCATGCAAGTTTCTACTGAGTGCTTATATATCTTTATAAGTATCCCAAACAAAATAAGTTTCAACTTAACAGGGTTTTTTCCCCCCTAATTTTCTCTCAAATTTAAAAGAAACATGACAAGAGCAAATTTGTTTTTAAATTTCTGCCTTGATAACAGATTTGAGTATTTAGAACTGACATCATCTTAAATGTGAAACTTATATAATGGATGAGGCTGGGCCAGACTTTCCAAAAGTGTATTTTTAAGAACAATGATCCCTCAAGATGCTGAATGAAAAATGCATTGTTGGAATATGACAATTTTGTTTCCTTCTTTGGAAGGTCACAATGAAAGCCTTAAAAATTCCTGTAGTGAGAACAAATTGGTGGTTACCAGGGACAAGAGGCGTTGAGGGGACAAAATGGGTGAAGGGGATTAAAAAGTATAAGCTTCTACTTATAAAATAAATGAGTCATGGAGATGTAATATACAGCATGGGAATATAGTCAGTAATGTTGTATTAACTTTGTAAGGTAACAGATGGTAACTAGACTTATGGTGGTAAACATTTTGCAATGTATGCAAACATCAAATCACTATGTCATACACCTGAAACTAATATAGTGTATGTCATTTATACCTCAATAAATTAAAAAGTTAAAAAAAATTCTATAGAAAAAAAAATCTTTTACTGGGTTTAATCCCAATTATTTTTCTTAACCTTAAATCACCAAAGTGTACTGGTTTTATCAAGTAATACATAGTAGCTTTCTAAGGGACAGGAATTTTATGAAACCCACTTTCATAAACATATGACCAGAATATTCTGTGCCTTTATTAACTATATTAGTACTGGGGATGCCCAATACTTGACCATTTGTTTTGAAAAATAGTATGAAAAGACTAACTGAATACTAATCTTGACTTGATATTATTAGCAGAAATTCATGGTCTTCAATTTATGTAGAATAGATATTTCTACTTTCTTCTGAAAATGTAGGCATTGATAGGATTATCATTTTGTTATGGAAATACAGAATGAAGAATGCACATCTTTTGTAGAAATTCCTTCACCCATCACTGCTATCATGTAAAAATATACCTTTATAAGACATTTCCTATTTTATAACATACCTTTAAAAGCCAGAAAAAGATGCCTAACATTACCCCTGTGCTTCGCTGTATGAAATTCTTTACCTTCATCTGTGCATTAATAAAGAGAGAAAAGTAAGCTAGGACTTGGTGTTTCTTCCCCTACCAAGTTACACAGTTGAAATCCACTCTGGGTGTTGGCCAAAGAAACCTGAGTAACAGTGGGATTGAATGGAATGGTGATTTGTTTGTTTGTTTGTTCTTAGAATGGTGATTAACATGTCTTTCAAAAGCAACACAAGTTAGGCAGTTTCGGTACCATCGCCAACCCAGGAGCCCCTGATATCTTCAGTGGTTAGCTTCCATCCTTACAAATCATATTATGGTCCTAACACGGACTCTACAGACCTAGCAAAAGAGTATTCACCAGGTTAGAAAGCCCACTTTAACATGTTTTCCTGGTAGCCACACCCAACAAATCCTGCTTACATTTTAGTGGGAGTTGGGGATTTCTCTATGTTTTTATTATTTTAGCTGAGAAAGTTTACAGTCTGAATAATATGAGAGTCTCTGAATAAGGGATAGAGGAAAAGTGTGTAATCAGTAGTCTGTGCCCATGGTGATTAAGTGAACAGAGTCAACTAGGATATGGCCATGACCATGGGTGTCTGTTACATCTGGTGGGCACTCTCCAGGCATAAGTAATATCATCCATGGGCAAGATGCAAGCAAAGCAAAGATTTCATAAATAAGACCCAACTCTGTTCTTTTAAATGCACCAGTAACAGTGAAAAACAAAGCCACGGACTGGGAGTAAAAAAATATTCACAATACTTATATCTAAAAAAAAACTTGTATCCTTACAATATTAAAATCCTACATATCAGTAAAGAACAACCTGTTTTGTTTTTTTTTTTTAATGGGCAGACTAGAGAAACAGACACTTCATTAAAGAGGGCATTCAAATGGCCAAAAAGCATATGAGGGGCTTAACTTAATTAATAATTAAAAAATGCTATAAAAAGCAATGAAATACCTCTGCAAGCCTATCAAAATGGATAAAATATAATATGGCAACAATACCACATGTTGGGCCAAATGTGTAGATCGTCTGGAGCTCCCAAATAACATTGGTTCAAGTGTGAATTAGTATGCTTGGAAATACCTACCAAAGCTTAATTTACATTTTACCTATGATCTAGCTGTTCCTCTCATATGTATATACCCAAGAAAAAATTAGTGCATATGTCCAACAAAATAACATGTACAAGACTGTTAGCAGCAATGTCTTGTCGATAGCAAAACTTGGAACAACATAAAAGTCTCTGAGAATTAAAATAGATCAATAAAATGCAGTATATTTATATAGTGGAATTATACACAATCATAAATGAAAAAGAATTACTGCTTCCAAGAAAACAAATGTCATAGACATAATGTTGAATAAAAGATAAAGAGTATTTGCCATATGATTTCATTTATATGAAGTTGAAGAACTAGCCACAGGTACCTATAATGATAGAGGTTAGAAGAGAGGCTTCTTCCAGTGGGGCTAGTGGGAACATAGAATTAACTGGGAAAGAGTGTGAGGAAGCCTTATGGGGTACTGGAAGTGGTCAGGGCTCTTTCCCCTTTTTATTTGTTTATGGAAATGTGCAGAAGTTTTATTGCACCTAGTTTTCTAGCTATGCATTGAATCTCCATACAGTATTTCGACTCAGTACACATTCAGCTTCTGCTAAAATACCTTTAGAGATAGAAAATACTCCTTTTTCTATCCCTCCCTTTGCCTAACTCAAGCCCCTGAAAAAAACATTAATATCTGTTCTTTAATTCAAGCTTTAAAACAGCCAGGCTTTTAACGAGTACCCGATATACAGTATCTAATTTCCACCATCTACCTGTGGATGTGGCTTTGACCAAGTCTTTTCTAAACAAGGCTGGCTGGCACTGAAGAAGAAAAAAAAATGAGTTATTTTATGTATTTTAAAATGATAATGTGATTTCCAGTTTTGCAATTTAAAGAAATTTCTAACAATATCTGGCATCGGTCAATTTGAATAAAGTCTCTTATGCCTTGTAGATGTATGGAATTTCTCAGAATGTTGTTGTTAGAAATGTCATGGAGCTGTCAAAAAAATTATCTCTAATTTGATCAGTATGCACTTACGCATATGCCATTAACTGCCATTTGTCTCAGCCTTCAGTGGATATTTTTATGAGCCATATGAGCCATAAGCTTGCTTTATTGTAACTGAGAATAAGAAGAGATCTCATCAGTACAATAATGCCCACAACAATAGAGGGCATGGTTCAGCAGAACTCATTGTCAGAAACTCCGTAATAGGATCTAGAAATGATAAAGAGGTCCAATCCAGGATGCTGTAAAAGAGAAATTTTGGTGTAAAATCCCCGTAAGTACTATTTAAAATCAAAGCCAATATGTAAGGAAAAAAGTTTTAAGGTATAAGTGAATACCTTAGCAGAGTTTGTTGAATGAAGAAAGGAAGGAGGGAAGGAAGGAAAGAAGGAAAGAAGGAAGGAAGGGAGGGAGGGAGGAAAGAGGGAAGGAAGGAGGGAAAGAAGGGGCAAGCAGAGTACAGGTAATGGAATGGGGTTTGGAGGAGTGGGGATATTGTGCTGATAGATGAAAGGAAGGCGTATTGAGGGAGAAATCCTTACTTTGATGAGAAGAATATAGGGTTTTCTATCCTCAGGAACCTAGGGGACAACAGCCTGGGGTTGTTCCCATCAAAGAAACCCTAATATTTACATTTATTGAGTGTTTGATTATATCCGTGTGCTAAAGTCATAGCTCTCAAAGTATGAGTCAAACCAGCAACATCACTTGTAAACTTGTTAAAAATGTAAATTCTCGGGCTGCCTGGGTGGCTCAGTCATTAAGCATCTGCCTTCGGCTCAGGTCATGATCCCAGGGTCCTGGGATCAAGTCCCACATCTCCTGCTTGGTGGGAAGCCTGCTTCTCCCTCTCCCACTCCCCCTGCTTGTGTTCCCTCTCTCGCTATGTCTCTGTTGGTCAAATAAATAAATAAAATCTTAAAAAAAAAATGTAAATTCTCAGGCTTCACTGCAAGCCAACTAAATCACAGTTCCTGAGGGTGGTCTTTTTGTTGTTATTTTGCTTTGGGTTTTTTTTTTCCCCCCACCAATTTCAAAGGAATGACAAAGATTTTGTTAATATTAACATCTTCCAATCAGATTATTGTAAATAGTAACATTTACAGCCTCATTTTGGATTCCTGAATGAGGAATCTTGCATCTTTGCAGGCTCTGGAAAGGCCCTTCAGAGAAGATGGCAGGCCCTGAGGATATGGCCACAAAATATAGAGGAGGGTGGATGTGGGAAATTGTAAAACAGACCCCTCCACTTCATTATCCCTGGGATCATCCCTGTCTCAGAATGTACAAATACCATTCTTTCCTGGAAGGAATTAGGCTTTCTCAAGGCTTTTGCCAAGAAAATGTATTCCCAGCTCAGTTTCCAAGGCATCATCCCCTGGAGCAGGACTGTAGAGAGCTGTGGGGGGCTTTCCCCTTTGGGGACTCCATCTTTGATTATCAAGTTTTTCCCTGCTGGTGTTCCTCTGATAAATACCTCTTCCCCTATGCCTCTGCCTACTAAACTGTACACTAAGTTTCTTCAAATGGGTAACCAATCTTTACTAAAAATTAAGGGAGTTTAGGGTTGTTAACTGAACTGGCTCTGTGCCATTAATCACTCATTCTCTATCAAAGAGACAGAAAATCAGATATACTCCAATAACATCTGATATAATGATGACGGTAATATCTGAGCATATGTCTCAAATGTGTTTCCATTATATCTGATGGCCTCTGGGAACATCTCTGGGTATTTCCTTCCCAGCCCTGCTCATTATGTCTTGCTCATTCTTCATTTCAACCCTGGAGGTGGTTCTGTAAGATCTCCAGGTGATTTTGATGTAGTCTTAAGGTTGAGAGACATTATATTAAGCAAGACATTCATTACTTCTTGTTCTCCTTGATGATTCTATAAAAGAACAGTTGTTAATGCCCTGCCTTAACAATGAAGAAATTGGGACTTTAAGAGGCTCAGTATTCTGTTCAAGGTCATACAGCTGATATGCAAAAGAGCTGGGGATAAAACCCACATTTGTCCAATTATAAACCTTCTGTTTTTAGTCAATCCTTTAGAGCCTGGTAAATGAAAATTCATTCACTAGAATGAATATTTGTCATACCCAACCTGCAATTCCTAAAATATAATTCCAATTGCTAAAGCGATCATCTTCAAAGGAAATAAGTAAGTACCCTTCACCTCCAATGATTGGCAAAATAGAAGCCTTAAAATACAAATGCCCGGTGGAGGAAACCCTTTATGTAGGTAGGTAGGTAAATTCAGGCATTTGAGTTGGGTTAATTTCTTCACTGAAGTACAGTGTTTCCTGTGGTAATAAACAGGACACTCTACTGTTGGTTCTTAAGTCTTAGCAAAGGCATTTTCCACCCCTTGGGCTAAACTTCTCGGAGTTTCTATATTCCCTGTTATCTACTTCCTCACCTCATGTAGCTGTCTTAACCTCGGATAACCTGGCTTTTGCCACATCGTTCAACTGAAATGGATTGCGCCAAGGTCCATATCACACCCTGCCTCATCTCACCACTCTGTGGCAATGATTGTTAACCAGTCCCTCCTTACCGAGAAGCTCTTCTCCCTTGGCTTCTGGGATATTGTACTATTACAGTTTTCCTCCTATGTCTTTCCATTGCCTTCATCATTTCCTGGGAGTGCTCCTCTCACTTTGTGAATCGGTTTTCATGTGGAGTTTCAACCTTAACTTTCAGTCAGCATCCTGTTCTCGAACTCATCCAAACCTGTACCAATAACAGCTCTTAACGATGACTCCCAAACCTTTATCTCCAACTAAAATCTTTCTCTTGAACTATAGACCTATATCCCCCTGCCTATCAACTATACCTACTTACATCACATAGTTATTTCAAAATCAGTTTGCTCAAACTCAACAGCCACATGATAAGGATGCTTCTCTCACCATCTCTTGCTCAATGAAAGGCAGCATCATGCATCCAATTTGTCAGGGTTTTTCAGGGTCATCCTTGAGTGTTCCTTCCCTCCACATCACTGCTCTGACACTACCTTTGTTTAAGCCACCCTCAGTTCCTACCTGGATTATGGCAATTGCCCTACAGCTGATGATCAATTCCCCCTGCCCATATGATCCAGTTTTCCATGCCACAGCTAGGGTGCTTTCTAAAATGCATTATCTCATTATGTCATTCACCAACTAGAAAACTTCTGTGATTTCCTCAAGGTAAATTTAGTGGAGTAACTAGTTGACTTCATCCATTATTTTTCATCAAGCTGACCTATCAGTATTTTCCTGTTCCTTGATATTGAGAGCTGAAAGTTCAAGAATATATTGGCCATATGTTTATTTTAACTTAGGAACTTCCTTTAGCTGATAATCATTATTTAAGTGGCTCACAAATTAACCAGAGGAGCAGGGACTGTTGTGATCAGTGGGCATGATAGAGAGTGGGTTTTTTTTGTTAATTAATTGATTTTAATTGTAGTTGCCACACAATGTTACATTAGTTTTAGGTGTACAACATAGTGATTTGACAGCTCTATATATTATGCTGTGCTCCCCATAAGTGTAGCTACCCTCAGTCACCGTACAACACTATTACAAAAATACTTTTTTCCTTCTGCTGTACCTTTCACCCCCCTGACTTATTCTATAACTGAAAACTTGGACCTCCCACTCCCCTTTACCCATGTTGCCCAACCCCTCATTCTCCTACCCTCTGGCAATCATTAGTTTGTTCTCTGTATTTATGAGTCTGTTTCTATTTTTTGTTTGTTCATTTGTTTTGTTTCTTAAATTCCATGTATAAGTAAAATCATATAGTATTAGTCTTTCTCTGACTTATTTCACTTAGCATAATAGCCTTTAGGTCCATCCATGTTGTTCTTCATAGCAAGATCTCATTCTTTCTTATAGCTGAGTAGTATTTTAGTGTGTGTGTGTCTATATAATTCTTTTATAGAATCAGATGTGTGACATCTTTATCCATTCATATGTTGATGGACACTTAGCTAACTTTCATATCTTGGCTATTGTAAATAATGGTGCAATAAACATGGGGTACAGATATCTCTTCAAATTAGTGTTTTCATATCCAGTAGTAGTTACTGGATTGTATTGTATTTCTATTTTTAATTTTTGGAAGAGCATCCATACTATTTTCCACAGTGGCTGCACCAATTTACATTCCCACCAACAGGGCACAACAGTTCCCTTTTCTCTGTGTCCTCGCCAACACTTGTTATTTCTTGTCTTTTTAATTCTGGCCATTCTGAAGGGTGTGAAGTGATATCTCATTGTGGTTTTGATTTGCATTTCCCTGATGATTAATGAGGTTAAGCATCTTCTCATATGTTTGTTGGCCATCTGTATGTCATCTTTGAAAAAAATGTCTATTCAGATCCTCTGCCCAATTTTTAATCAGATTTTTTGTTCTTTTGGTGTTGAGTTATGTGAGTTCTTTATATATTTTGGTTATTAACACCTTATTGGATATATCATTTGCAAATACCCTCTCTTATTGATTAAATTGTCTTTTCATGGTTTTTGTTTTGTTTTGTTTTTTTCTCTTAAGATTTTGTTTATTTATTTGAGAGAGAGAGCATGAGTGGTGGGGAGAGGCAGAGGAAGAGGGAGAAGCAGACTCCCCAGTGAGCAGGGAGCCTGACACGGGGCTTGATCCCAGGACCCCAATATCATGACCCAAGGCAAAGGTAGACACTTAACAGACTGAGCCACCTAGGCGCCCCTGGCTTTTCATTTTGTTAATGCTTTCCTTCACTGTACAAAAGCTTTTCATTTTGGTGCAGTCCCAACAGTTTATTTTTGCTTTTGTTTCCCTTGCCTTGGGAGACATATCAAGAAAAATATTTCTAAGGCTGATTTCAAAGTGGTTTTTTTTGTTGTTATTACATGAGTACTTTTTGTCAGACTATAAATATTTATGTTTTTTATATACATGCATGTTCAGTATTGTATATAATGTTTCATATATAATGTAATATATAATATCATATGTAATGTGTATATAATCAGTGCATAAGTTGTATATATATAAAATCAATACATAAGTTGTATGTATAATCAATACATAAGTTGATATATATACATATATGTGTGTATATATACAATCAATTTACAGAAACATTCAAAATGAACTACTGTCAAACAAATTTTCCAAGGTTGAAATATCCACTAATTGGATTTGTGGTTCATATGTAACCCAAACAATTAACCAGTTTTGTAATTCTCCATTTCCCCGTGGCTACTATACCACCTTTCACCTAAATTTTTGCAATAGCTTCCTCATTTTTCATCTCTATTTGCCTTGCTCTCCTCCTCAAACTCCCTAAATCTACTCTCCAAACTGCTGTCAAAAAGGATTTTTCTAAAATGCAAGTCAGATAATGCTACCTACCCTGTTAAAAATGCTTAAATTCTCAGGGCCCCAAGGATAAAATCTGAATTCTGTAAGATGCACCACCAACTCCTCCATAGTTTGACCTCTGCACCATCTCTTTACAGCAACCCTTTCCAAAACACCCACCACACCCATCCATCCATCAGCCATCCCACTGTACATCCCAGTCTTCCTATACCAATTGCTACTTATAGCTCCTATTATTCTCGCTTCCTGAAATGACCTTTTGATCCCTACACTCCACTCCTCCCCCAGTCTCCCACCCCTACTTTTTGCCCAACTAACTCCAATTTATTCTTTGGGTAATGTCACTTCTTTAGAAAATCCCTAAGAATGGTGTTATAAGAGGAATATCTCTTACATATCATCTTAGTATACCAGTCACTATATTTTAACACACATCAAACTACTTTTCTATTTCCTGTTTACATGTCCCTATCACTCATTAGTCAGTAAGCTTATAGAAGGATGAGTATCCATCTTGTTCACCATCATTTTCCCAACCCCTAACACAATGCCTGACAATTAATAAGTGCTCAATATAGGGCGCCTGGGTGGCTCAGTCGTTAAGCGTCTGCCTTCGGCTCAGGTCATGATCCCAGGGTCCTGGGATCGAGTCCCACATCGGGTTCCCTCCTTGGCGGGAAGCCTGCTCTCCCTCTCCCACTCCCGCTGCTTGTGTTCCTGCTCTCGCTATCTCTGTCTCTGTCAAATAAATAAATAAAATCTTTAAAAAAAAAAGTGCTCAATATATATTTATTACTTATTTATTAAATGAGTAACTATGATACATTCAAGCTTGTTAAACTCTAAAGCTCAAAAATAAGGCCAAAGGATAACTAGATGTCCTTTTAATGTCATACTGAAGCGTTGTCTGAAAAAGACCTCCTCAAAGATCATTTTATTTTCTAAGAGAATGCATCTTTGTTTAACTTAGTATTTACTATTGATTAGGGCTCTGACTCTCTGAAGTTTTATGTGAACTTACAGATTTTTGTCCAGTAGAGAGACAAATTATTGTTTTTCTAGTAGAAAAAATACCCTTGAAGGATATGATTTTATTGCCCTTTAAAATATTAACCAGTTTTGTATCTAATTCAGCAATCGTCTTCCAATATACTTTCTTTCTGTGATTCACTCACTTGAATTCACTCACTTGAATTCTCCTCTGAACCAGCTTTCTTTCTCTGCCTGATTCATCAGTAAATAAATATTTTTGTATTCTTAGGATATGTTTGTAAGAGAAGAATAAATTTATTTCAGTGTGTTTTAAGCTATGCAAGAAACACTGAGCCTAGCATTAGTAGCTATTTGTAGGGAGAAAAAAAAGTTTCGTGGTCAAATATGTTTGGAAAAAAAAACTGCAAGTTATATCCTCCCTTGAGATATTAGCAATAGCCATTCATATGCTGAAGGTTCTGAGAAATTTGAAGATAAGGTAATCGATTTTGTTTAATCTAGCATTTCAGGGTCATTTTTATTAGTAGTGTTTTAGGGAAAACAGTTCGGAAACACTGGTTTACTTGTAACTTTGGAGGACAATATTTTAAACCACAACTTTCATATTTGAGGTATTTATATTTTGAATTAATATTTATTTCCCCTAAATTTTCTCCATTAAAATAAGATGAAATTCTGGATCTCCAAATCTATATTTCAGAAAATCTTTCCTATAACTGCAAGAAAGAGGTTCTGACTTCTCAGTAGTATAGTCACATAGGTATAATAGCTTTAAAGGGGATTTAAATTAGAAAACACTTTATTTTCCGTGTACAGTATTATCAAAATAATTACAATCATTAAGTGAAATTAGCATTCAGTTGTGTTTTTAATAAGTCAGTGGAGATGGTGAAGGTTCTAAGGATACCTGCAAAAGGGGGCATGCTATCTAGTCTTAGAAAAGAATCATATGCAAATGAAAACATTAGGGAGCAATTAAATACTTAAAGGGTGCATTACTTACATTAAAGGCATAAATGGATTTCTAGAAGATTTAGGATTGTGAGGACTTCAGTATTCAAAGAAGTTTTTTGCTTTTGGATTTGTTTGTCTTTGAAAATGATCGTGACAGGAGCCTAGAAACAATGGGTAGACTGATCATCATCGCTATCTTTAGTTTTCTAATGAGAAAAAAAAGCAAGAAATTGCTGAAGAATGTTCTATTATGAGTTTCTTCTTGCCCCGTTTAGACTTCTAAATGACTACATGGATGGCTACACCAGCACTAATAAAAACATATTAATTTTATCTTGTTATGAACACTAAAATTCATTAGTCTTGTATTTCCTCCTCCCTCATAATTATGTCTTGTTTTTGCTTGTTTAACAGTTTTCCATTCTAATCAAGCTTTGCCAGGGGCTGTGGGCTGAATTGCCCTCTGAAAGACTGATTTGCTTCCAATCCCTATAATCTTTCCCCTTGAAGGCTAGAGACTGAAATCATTAAGGCACTGCTGTTGCCCTTGATGTCTGCTCACAGAGGATTGAGATTGATTAGTTGACAGTCGTTGACCTAGATGACTCAAAATGAAGTAGTGATGAAGCAAAATCAAGTGCATATATCTCCAAAAATTTGATAATGTCATTTATTCTGTGTGCGTTTTTCTGTCAGCCTTATTTCCTCTTTCCTGTTTTTGGTTAGATATTTATCAGAGATGAGGACCCAGCCCCACCCTTCTCCCTATGCCATACTTACCATTTTCCTACCTTCTAGGGCACTGAAGAACTTTCAGTTTCCTGAATTAGTAACTTGTAAATGTTGTCTAAACATTATGGAAAAGCCAGGTAGCACAGAGTACTTATTATTACATATGTGTGACTTGAAAAGGTTAGTTATTATTAACGAATATCTATTCAAAAATTTGGTTGAAAGTTGACCTCCAATCACTGAAGAGACACTGTGCAAACACAGCATTTTGTAGAATGAGCGTTTCTCTCTTCTATAGCTTTAAGCTTAGGAATGGTATCAGTGCTGAAAAATATCTAAACCAATTCATGTAAGAAAGTGAAAGTCTCCGTTAAAAAAGGAAACCACTTTTTTTTTTGAAATGTTGCCTTCAACTTACTAAACTTATTAAAGATACCTGACCTTCTTTTGGGGATTAGTATTCTGTTCCATTGATACCTTTTACCAGTCAAATCCTGGCACAATGCAATTCTGATTTCTTGAGCTTAATATCTGATAAAACAACTTAATTTTTTTCCAGTTTTATTGAAAAATAATTGACTTTCATCACTGTATAAGTTTAAAGCATACAGCATGATGGTTTGATTTACATATATTGCAAAATGATTACCACAATAGATTCAGTGAACATCCATCTTTTCATATACATGCAATAAAAAGAAAGGGAAGAAGAAAAAAAGGAAAATAATCTCCTGGTGATGAGAACCCTTCCCTTAGGATTTATCCTTTTAACAGCTTTCCTGCATATCATACAGCAAAGTTAGCTGTACTCACCATGTTGTACTTTACATCCCTAGTACTTAGTTATTTTACAACTGGAAGTTTGTATCTTTTCACTACCTTCCTCAATTTCCCCCTTGCGCCACCCTCAGCTTCTGGTAATCACAAATATAGTCTCTTTTTCTAAGAGTTCGGTTTTTGTTGTTTTTTGTTTGTTTTAGATTCCACATATAAGTGAGTTCATATAGTATTTGTCTTTTTCTGTCGGACTTATTTAGCACAATACTTCAGGATTCATCCATATTGTGGCGAATGATAGGATTTCTCTGGGTTTTTTTCTTATGGCCAAATAATATTCCATTGTATATATGTACCACAACTTCTTTATCCAGTCATCTATTGATGGAAACAGGTTGTTTCCATGTCTTGGCTGTTGTAAGTAATGCTGCAATGAACATCGGGGTACAGATATCTTTTCAAGGTAGTATTTTCATTTCCTTCGGATACACTTCCAGAAATGGAATTGCTGGATCATATGGTAATGCTATTTTTTATTTTTTGAAGATCCCCTATAGTGATTGTTCCCATAGTGGTTGTACCAATTTACAATCCCACACAAGAGTGTACAAGGGTTCTCTTTACTCTACATCCATACCAGCATTTGTTACATTGTCTTTTCAATGATGGGCATTCTAATATATACGTGATGATACCTCATTGTGGTTTTGATGTGCATTTCCCTAGCAACTAGTGATGCTGAACATCATTTCAGGTACCTCTTGGTCTTTTGTGTATCTTCTTTCAAGAAACATCTATTCAGATTCTTTGCCTATTTTTTAAAATTGGGTTATTTGGTTTTTTGATGTTGAGTTGTATGAGTGCTTTTTATATTTTTGATATTAGCCCCTTATCGAGTATATGATTTGCAAATTTTTTTCATCCTGTGGATTCTCTTTTCACTTTGCTGACGGTTTTTTTGTTTGTTTGTTTGTTTGTTTGTTTTACTATGCAGAAGCTTTTTAGTTTGAAATAGTCCCACTTCTTTATTTTTCATTCTGTTGCTTGTGCTTTAGGTGTCATATCCAAACAATCATTACCAAGACCCATTCAAGGAGCTTTATTTCTACGTTTTCTTCTAGGAGTTTCATGGTTTCAGATCTTACATTTAAATCTTTAATCCATTTTGATTAATTTTTGTGAGTGGGGTAAGATAGGCATCCAGTTGCATTCTCTTACCTGTCAATATCCAGTTATCCTAGCACCATTTGTTAATGAGACTCTCTTCTCTTCATTGAATATTCTTGGCTCTCTTGTTAAATATTAGTTGATTGTATATGCT
Organism: Mirounga angustirostris; assembly: GCF_029215605.1. Taxonomy (NCBI): domain Eukaryota; kingdom Metazoa; phylum Chordata; class Mammalia; order Carnivora; family Phocidae; genus Mirounga; species Mirounga angustirostris. The sequence goes on along the minus strand of NW_026991719.1, from coordinate 28,528,760 downwards.
TGGGTTTATTTCTGGACTCCCAGTTCTGTTCTATTGGTCTATTTGTCTGGTTTTATTCCTGTACCGTACTGTTTTGATTACTATAGTTATACAATATAGCTTGGAATCAGGAAGTGTGATACTTCCTACTTTATTCTTGAAAGCAACTTTTCAACACACATTTACTATTTGTGTTTTAATTTCTGCTTTAAAAGGTGAAGGTGGCATATTTTAAAAGCAAATATACATGGGGCACGTGGGTGGCTCAGTCATTAAGCATCTGCCTTCGGCTCAGGTCATGATCCCAGGGTCCTGGGATCGAGCCCTGTGTCAGGCTCCCTGCTCCACGGGAAGCCTGCTTCTCCCTCTCTCACTCCCCCTGCTCATGTTCCCTCTCTCGCTGTGTCTCCCTCTGTCAAATAAATAAATGTAATGTAATCTTTAAAAAAATTTAAAAAATAAAAGCAAATATACTTGCAAATATTCTGGGATCATGTAATTGGACCAATCTGAGAACTGAGCCTTTTGAATTGAATTGGAATATCTGGTGAAATTAAAAATGAGAGTGAGAAAGGATTGATTCAGTTTAATAGTTTAAGTAAACTTCTTAAAAGCTTGCAAGTTCATGGTAGCCCTGCTGCTTTGTCTTGATATTGACAATTATGAAAATAATTTTTATTGTAGATGGTGAGCAGGTAAAAATTGCCTTCTAAAAATTCGCTTTGATGATATATTATAGTGTCCAGTTCTTGCCTGTTCTCTAGAGAGAAGTGGCCTAATTTAGGCATGTTTAGTATTTAGAGCAAAAGGAGGCAGTGTAATGAAGAGACTGACAGGCACCTTCAACCTGCCCCACCTATCTTTCATTTTCACATTTCCCCTTCAATATCTTTTCCTTTTTCATTCCCAGAGTCTTGAATCTATGATTCCCTCTCTTTTCTCCATTTTTAACTTATATAGATGTAAACATTTCCCACCATTGATACTGCCATCTGCAGAAGTCGCAGCCACCTCATTTAAAGGACAGTAGACTCCATATCTGGGAAATAATAGAGTCTTCCAAAAAACTGAAATAGATTTTAGGTGAGAAATGTGTGAAGGTAATTGAGTGTCGGTGAAGGGGGTGGACAAAGTTCTAAGTAAATTCCAGGATGATAATAATGATAAGTTAGGGGTACCAATTTTACAAGCATTGCAACAAAAACAGATCTCGGAAAAATTGTGGCAGAAATCTTTTTAATGTTCAGGCTGAGCTGACAATGCCTACATTTTTGAAGTCTCATTTGGCAGGCTTGACACAATATGCTCAAGGAAATACAATTCAGGTCTTCCTTGGTTTAACAGAGAAGGTTAGGTGTACTTGACTGAAATTTAGACCCAGAATTCAGGGAGTCCATATAGATATCACAGAAGATTGGGTGAATAAGCCATGCCTCAAGCAGCAGAAGAATAGAATGCAAGTTGAGATCCAGTTTAAATCTCCGGTGATTGGAAGCACCACAGCCATAAATCACAAGGTTTTGTGTTCTGCCTTTCACACTCTGCCAATGCTTTTTGCCCAGCCCCTCCCCTCCATCTTGTTTGCCATCCTAAGAGTGTGATAACTCTTCTTCCAACAGTTGTTTGCCAACTCCCATTTATTTCTCAAGTTTTCCTTTCTCTAAATAACAGGCCGTGGGGAAGTTCTGCTGCATCGTATTTCTACAAATTTGTAAAATGTGATTGTGTCACGGTTACGACTATGTAAAGGCTCTAGGAACAGAAAGTTTCCTTCAGTTTTGCCAGCCCTGCTATCCAGCTGATGTAAATATAAAAGAATGTAACAGACGACACTAAATACAGCCTTTCTTTCCCTGAACTGTCAAAGAATAAAAATATAATAAACATTTAAAAAATTCATCTACATGTATATATGTGTGTGTGTATTCAGACGTATATAAAGTTGAATTATTCTAAAATGTTATGTATTTCACTTCAAAAATACTCTAGGCATATGTAAAGTTAGATTAATAAGTATATATGAACATTTCTAATTCTTAGACTACCTCAGATCCCGCGTGATACAGAATAGTTAGCTCAGATCATGTTTGGAAGAGAGCAATTCTAAATTATTTATGAAAATAATAAACAGAGTAGGAATCCCCATTCAAAACAATCCCCATATTGCTTCATAAAAATATCCAAAATTCCTTTTGTAATGGAATCCATAGAGAATTGTAGATTTTCTTTCCTTTGCACTTTTATATATTGCCAGTAACTTGGGGATGCTAGGGGTGTAGGGGAAACAGGTAATTCTGAGATCATTGTGCAGGAAAGCAGTTTTGCTCTAGCTTTTTTCTTATTATTATTTGCATATTTGCATACCTTGTTTTAAAGATTGGAATCATAATTATTCCAGGTAATTGATTTTTAAAAATATAATGGAATGATAAGCAAAAAGTTCATTCATTTCCTTTTCCAAAAACAGGTTTTTTTAAAGATAAAGATCTATACAAATAAAATGTGGGGTTTTTTTCACATGTAATGTACTGTCAAACCTAAAAATGAAGAAGTACGTGTGGGTAAACGTTTTGCAAAATCACCAGTAGTACAAACAAATTTTATAGCCCATTTTTTACAGCAGGGCTGGGGGGGTTGCCATATTTAAATGTGTGACCTGTTTTAAGTATTTGGGTCAAAGAGAAGCTAGGCACCAATGTGTAAAGTGGCACAAACAGAAGAGTGAAAGTGGAATTGAATACAGCTGAGAATGAAGGAAAGTTTAAAAGATTTTTAAAAATCCCAAGTACATAGATAGTATTCCATTCAGATGATGGGTATTATTATGTGACCACTGTTTACTCTCCCTTCATCAGATCCAGGGTCAGTGACTAGTCAACACAAGTTCTTGGTTTAATACTGGAATTGGAAAAACATGGGTTTAAATTTGTGCCCATCCTTTGCCAAGTAGCTGTATGACCTTGAACAGTTACTTAAGCTTTGGTTGCCCATCTATACAATGGAGTCAATGGAAGTACCTACCTGTAGGGTGGTTGTGGGAATTAAATGTGTGAACCTATTTAAAATTGTTAGTAAGGGGCACATGGTAAGCACTCAAATTATAGACACTATTACCATCACCTTGACAAACTGTTCATCTTCTCTCTCCATGTCCTCATATGTAATATGGATTAACCAGAGAACTGAACTTTAAAAGTAGATGAAAATTTTAGCTCAGCATCTAGCGATTTGTAGATGCACGACATAATTAAACATCCCCTCCTCTTTTTCGCTTTCCACCATTGGGCTGCATGCTGTGTGAGACACAAAAGGATACTTACTATTTGCCCAGCCCTCTGCTGGTCACTGAAGAAATACAGCTTTTTACTCATTCATTATTTTATTCAGTCTAAAATTTCTCAAGCACCAACTAGGTGTCAGAAAGTGAAGGGGCCATTAGAGGAAAGAACATAGAGAGTGACAATCAGGAGAAACATTTTGAGTCCCCAGTCAGTTAACATTACCCGGGGCAATAAATGTGTAGGATCTAACCATTCTAAGCCTTGCTTTTATTTTTCTAAATGTTGATAGTTCTAATAATCGTTATATGATTCAAAACCTCTTCTGAACTACCATATTTTGTGTGGACATTGGTCAAAATCATGAATTATTTTGGGAGGCACATTTGCATTCCTCACAGTGAAGCTCTTGGGCCCGTTCCTTTGTACTGTTAACTGTAGTGGGTAAAAACTTCGTCATCACACACATTTAAGTGGGCCAAAAATGTTACTTTATTATTTTTTCTGTAACTGAATTAAATTTTAACCTAGGACTCTTTTTTTTTAACCTTAATTTAGCAGGTTTCTTAATATGCCATTCTCAGAAAATCTTCATAATGTTCAGTAACTTTTTAGGTTTACCTGTCATATTCAGGATTTGTCAGGACTCTCCCACCTGTCCAGGATCGCAGTACTCCAGGGCTATTACTATAGCTTCATATCAGGACTGGTTTCTCATCCTTGGTCAGGGACATGTAGAGATGTGACATCTGTTTAATCCTTTAGGTGGATGATCTTTTCATGGGGACATCTGCTGAGGTGGATCAGCATCTGCATTCCCCCCCATCTTGTTGAATGCTTATTCTGCATTCCCAGCCTTGGGATACTTCAGTCCTGGTTGTCACACCCTTGCAAGACTATCCTCTTACTCCTCCTAACTCCCATGGCTCTCCCATGGCTGATACATGTTAGCTGTTCACCATACACCCAATGAGATTTTCAGGCCTCTGTGAGACTACCTATATGCTCTGCCTCCTTGTTCGGGCACTCTTCCAAAACAGCTCTGGGTGCTGTTCTTTAGGCTCAGACTCACTCTTTGTGGGGATGTTATCATCTTCCTCTTTTCAAATGAATTTGAAAGGGTATGGCAGTGGTAGGGGGGGGCTGTTGTCAGAGGAGTTGAAATCCCTCCACACAGCTTCTAGCTCTTATCTGCAACTCTCTCGACTTTCCCCTTTTCATCTTTTTTTTTTTTTTTAAGATTTTATTTATTTATTTATTCATGAGAGACAGAGAGGCAGAGGGAGAAGCAGGCTCCCAAGGAGCAGAGAGCCCGATGCAGGACTCGATCCCAGGACCCTGGGATCATGACCTGAGCTGAGGGCAGACGCTCAACCATCTGAGCCACCCAGGCGCCCCTCCCCTTTTCATCTTGTAGGCAATGAGAGGTGGTGAAACTTCTTTTAACCAATACCCTTCCACACCTTGTTGTTTAGGCCATTGTCATGGTCTATTTATGCTCAAAGAATATTTACCTTTCATTGGCATCAAGAGTTAGTTTTACCAAAAAGCTCTGTATTTCTGAACAACCTTAAAGCAGTGGGGATCCGGTACCTGCCAAGGATGGAATTTAAAACCCTCAGTACAATCTCAGGAACCTGTGTGTGTGTGTGTGTGTGTGTGTATAATTCTGATGATGGGACCATTAGGGAAGTAGTGATCTTTAATTAATGCTATGATTCCTTTACCTGTGCATTGTGATCATAGGAAGCTAATTAAACCATTTGGGTTCAGGTTTCCCATCTGTAAAAGGGAAACAAAATATCTCATTCATGAGATATCTTCATATCTTCTAGTCATGAAGATTCAATTCAGAATGCACCATCATGCAGATAGCATATTCTCAACAAATACGAGCTCCCTTCTTGACTGGCTCCTAGTAAGAAGGATCGCTGCTCCCCCCAGCCCTCTGTGTTCTTCAGTATATCACTATTTACTCCCTCACTGGAGTTGAACTGCCTTTTACTAAGTATCCTTTAGTGTTCATTTTTTATATTCATGCATGTACAACTTATGAAATATTTCACCTCAAATCTTCTTGACTGTTTTATATATACCTAATGAGGGATATTTTGGTACAAATTAATGTGTTTTATCTAAAAGTAAATTTGAAATGAAAGTGAAAAATGGATTCCTTCTAGTTTTCAGGCTGAATTTTCCTTATGAGAAGTAGGTCAAGAAACACTGAACACAGAATAAATTTATCCCTGAAAACAGCTCTTCAGCTCTGGATTGTTTAAGGATGGCCTAGAATCCATGCTTAGTATTCTCTTCTATCTCCAGTTTCAGTACTCTTCTGAATTAGCATTTCGGCATAAAGCATTTCCTTGCAACTGCTCTTATTTTTATCCCCATCTTCTGCACTCCATTGTCAGATGAGAAGACAATATGTAGCCATCATTTCATAAATCAACATACAAATTATTACCCAAACAAAGTCAATGAGCATCTTACCTATTCAGTTCACAGTTAACTGATGCTACTGGGGCTTGCTTTTGTAAATTGCTTTTGCTCCCCTACATTTTTTTTTTTAAAGATTTTATTTATTTATTTGACAGAGGGAGACACAGCGAGAGAAGGAACACAAGCAGGGGGAGTGGGAGAGGGAGAAGCAGGCTTCCCGCGGAGCAGGGAGCCCGATGTGGGACTCGATCCCAGGACCCTGGGATCATAACCTGAGCCGAAGGCAGACGCTTAACGACTGAGCCACCCAGGCGCCCCTCCCCTACATTTTTTTTTAACAATTGTAAATATAAAATTCAATGGAATGTCTAGAAGCAGAGTGCTCTGTAGGAAGACCTACAAAGGTGTTCCATTCCCATTGTTCTCCCTCCTCCCCCTACCCCCAGGGTATGCAAGAAACTCTTCTGTAGACGAATTAGATTCCCTGAAGAGAGCTGATGGGTACAAAGATGGAGACGCCACTGTCCACATCACCAGTTGTAGGAATACCGAGCCTAATCTATTCCTTTTGCTACTCCACCCCACTGAATTACAAATTTCTAATCCCCCTAATCCCATCTACACATTTAAAGAGCTAATTGATTTGGTTTTGGGTTTTGGGTTTTTGTGGGGGGTTTTGTAGGTTAAAAGTAAAGACATTCTGGTGCATGTCAAAACTTCTTTGCTTCTTTTACTTTTCCCCACGGCTTCTATGTTTGTTTTCTGGTAGAGCACACTTGAGCATGTGTGTATGTATGTGTGTAGGAAAGAGTAGGAAGCAAAGGCAGAATGCAGATGATTCCCTGACAACCCTGACAAGTGCCTGCTATTTCTTTCTCCAAGGTAACTAGAACACTGGACATACTGAGCCCTAAAAGGATTGGTCATAGTTCACGTTTGATTTGTTTGATTGTACATACCTACAATGACTTGGCGAAGCTTTCTTGAGGATTATAAGAAATAGATAAAATGGTGCTTACAGCTGAAGCTAAATAAGGCTTTTTGTTTATCTTATTTTATTGAAGTGGGAATTTGGGAATTCTAAAAATGTCCCTATATTTGTCACCCCTGTTATTCTGACAGCCTTTTGTCATGATCACATTTTCCCTGTTCATTTGTAATTACCTCTGCAAAAGCTTTAATGATTCTAATGGGAACTGTGGATCGTGCTCACGAATAACAAGCTTCAAATTAAAGAAGAATCTATAAGCATGTTTATGGTTTCTCATTATTAATACATTTGGACAATTTTGTTGACCACTGTATATTGACTTTCCAGGTTCTTGTGCATAGTAAATTCATGGATATTTAATAAGACAACTATAGAGTCATGCATGCATTTGTGCTGTGTAGTGGTGCTGGGTAATAAGGATGTTTGCCTGAGGCGTGAGTGAGTCCCGACCTCCACCCAAATTGTATGATTCAGAGTTGGGATAATGCAAGAAATGTGGTCGTTACCATAAACTTCAGATCACTCGTAGTCTGAGTAAATACCTGTGCAGTAGGAGAAGAATGGAGAAAGAACCAAAAGCACAAACGAGCAAAAACAATATATCACAGACTCATAGAACAACAAGTTTAATCCATTTAGCAAACATTGAGCCATCATTTACTTTAAGAAAAAAAACCCAGTAAATTTCTTCTCTGAGTTTCTGAAATGATAAATCAGTAATACTTAACAGACATGATCATTAACTTTGTTTACTTCTTTAGCTTTTGATGATTTGCATTTTTGTGTTGTGAGTCAGTTTTCCCTTTCTGATAATTCTAACCCATCCACAAATCCAGGAAAGATAAAAAGAGAAAAGAACAAGTGGGGCTTTGTACATTATAGTGAAATCTATTCATGCCATTTTACAAAAGGTTCCAAATTGGAATGGCTGAAATTATCTACTTCTCTTTTGTTGCATTTTAGGAATATCAATGAAATTTGAAATGATTTAGAAAAATGAAAAGCAAGTTTGAGCAGGAATTATATATTGAAAATGTGACAAAAGAGGTAGACCCAATCATCTTTGGCTGCTGAGAAAGGAGTATGCCCCATAATTTTGCATTTTTTTAGACAAAGTCTTTCATTTTACATGGAAGCCCACCTCAGGTTTCATTTTCTAGTCATATAGCACAGACGGTTACAACTGGAATGGTTCTCTTTCTCCATGAAAATGGACCGTTTGGAGTGGTGAAAAAAAATATTTTAGTTTTATACTATGAGAGGCATAGAGATATAATGAAAAGAACAAAGACTTTGTAATCAGGGAAATGAATACTTACAGTCACTTATACCTACCTTAAGGTACTGTCATGTAACCTTAAAGTAATAACTATCATTTTTCAGTCTCACTTTCCTATCCATATGATGGGAGGGGGTAGGAGGGGATAATACCTATCAGGCAAGTAGCTACAAATATAAAGCATTTATCACATGTGGAGTTTGATATCATGCCTTCCATCAAAGATTGAGTACTCATGTATGAACATTGTTAAACAATTTCCCAAGATTAACATATATCGTAATTTAAATTATGTGCCTTTATTTTTTAGAGAGAGAGTGTGTGCATGTGCGAGCGGGAGCAGGGGAGGGCAGAGGGAGATGGAGAGAGAGAATCTTAAGCAGGCTCCATGCTCAGTGTGGAGCCCGACATGGGGCTCGATTCACGACCCTGAGATCATGACCTGAGTTGAAATCAAGAGTCAGATGCTTAACTGACTGAACTACCCAGGCGCCTCAAATATGTGCCACTTTTAAGGTAGTGCTATTAGCTTTGTAATTTAATGTTATTTTAATTTACCATAGTAACAATTTTGCAAATGCTACATTAACGGCTTTAATTGATTGTGACTTATTTGTAATATTTCTAATTGATTCTTTTATAGCTTCCCTCACTGTGCAGAAGTTTCCCATCGGTTCATGCAAGTTGTCTACCTTTATCTTTAAAATCTAGATTAATCTATCAATCCATTTTTCTCTGCTTTATCACTCAGAGTTATTATTAAGTCCTTGTTTGATAGTTACAATGTCTAGGTTATCTCTGAGTCTAGTATATATTAATGGCTTTATCTCTTGACAGTGGGTATATTTTGCTTGCTTTTTTGCTTGTCTTTCTTTTGTGTGTGTGTGTTAATGTTAGACTTTGTGTATGGAAGAACAATAGAGGATGAAGTAAATATATTTCTTTTCTTAAAAAGATTTTATTGGGGCAGCTGGGTGGCTCAGTTGGTTAAGTATCTGCCTTCAGTTCAGGTCATGATCTCAGGGTCCTGGGATCGAGCCTTGTGTTGGGCTCCCTGCTTGGCAGGGAGTCTGCTTTTCCTTCTCCCTCTGCCCCTCCCCACCTCTCATGCTCTTTCTCATGCTCTCTCTCTTAGATAAATAAAATCTTTTTAAAAAAGATTTATTTGTCTAAGAGAGAGAGAGAAAAAACACAAGCAGGGGGCATGCCAGGCAGAGGGAGAAGTAGGCTCCCTGCCGAGCAGGGAGCCTGATGTGGGACTTGATCCCAGGACCCTGAGATCATGACCTGAGCTGATGGCAGACAGTTAACTGACTGAGCCACCTAGGTGCCCCTGAAGTAAATATACTTCATCCTGAAAATGGGCACAGGTCTTTTTGTGCCACACTGTTAATATGGGGGTTTGAGTCTGTGGAATTATTATTAAGCTGGTTTTAGGTTTTATTGCTGCTCTTCCAACCTGTGGAGTACCACAGACCTCAAATTCCTCCAGTGATGGGCCGCTGGTAGCCTGTGCTTAGCATGGTGCCTGGAGTGCTAAAGGGATTTCTCAGTGTTCCTGTTTTTTCTTCAACTTTCAGCAGACCTTGTATACCTGTAGACTACCTCTCCCAGTGGTAACTAGACCTTTGCTTAGTTTCAGAGCAGGATCCTAGGCCCAAGAGGATATTTTCTCCTTTCCCCAGGGGTATTTTTTTTCCCTCTATGTGCCTTGGCCAGATCTCTGCCTAGAGCCAAGGATAGCAGAGTTTCCTACTTTTAACCAAAATATCTCTAACAACATAGAAGAGAGAATATGGATTCCCTGAGAGCTGGGGATATAGCTCACAATAGCTTTAGGAAGGCTGAAACGTTTTCATAGTTTAGTAATTTATCAGGGAGTTGGGGAGAAACATTCCTTTTCAAAAATTTTCCTATTCAAATACACATATCCACAGTCACATAATTCATATTCCATCATATTCTTTCAAGGATGCTCACACCAAAGTTTGACCACTTCAAGGCAGGTGGTTGGCAACATTCATCTCAAATCTGAGTTAAGGAGTCAAGGTAACAACAATGCCCCATGGGCAGTGAAATGTCTACCCATGCCAAGGTCCAGACCAAACAAAGCACAAAGGTCCAAAAATGTTAAATAGGAGAAAATAAAAGTAGGCATCCATTTGTCTTCTTTCTTTTTGAGCTAATAGTAAGGGTACTTATCTCCATTCATATTTGTTGCAGGGGAACTTTTAGCATTCTCTGCAATGACACAAACTTAGTTTTTAATCCTTTCCTCTCCTCATAATGCGATATATGAGGTTGTTGGAGGTTTGCACTAATGCAAAGTGATGAGATGTAACCTCAACTTAACAAAGAAAATAAAGAAAGTTAAAATTTCCTGTCATCTGGGAAAACTGTTGGACTGCAGAAATATGAAATTTCAAATACCTTCCTTACTATTTTAGAATATAAAATCAAATGGAGATTTATAGTTTTTAAACAATAAAGACATTAAACAAAATAATAAAATATATTCATATTTTGAAATTTGACCATCCTTGGCATTTTACACTTTAAATTTTGTTGCCTAGCAAAGTGAAAGGGAGACCTTCTTTAACCACATGTATCTTTATTAGTGCCATTTCGCCAGGCATGTCATTTTGCAAATTTAGTGACATTATTAATGTGTTTATTTTATTGGTGATACTAAATCAAAATGGTTTCTGCAATTAGTGACTTCTATAAAACAAGCACATTAAAAGGAAATCATATATCTGGTTGTGGTACACCAACTCCCTTTTCTACTTTGGTCCTACCTATGCTCCCTCTTACCAAATTTAATATTCATTTTATTCTCTACCACAGTTCCCATTACTGATACAATCAGCATTATTTAAATTTAAGCAAGAAACTCAACAAGGCTTACAAGTTTTTCATTGCTAATGATTTTTTTTCTCATTAAGTCTGGGTCTAATGAAACTAAACAGAAAGTTCTGGTTGGATTCCTTGGTCACCCCTATCTGTGTTTGTGAATTCTTATAATTGGCATGAATTGAAAGTTCTTATTAGCACTGCGAGTAACCCAGAGACAATTCCAATTTGGGTTTAAATGGCCCTGTGCAGACAAGGATATCTGAGCAAACCAAAACAGCCTCATGTTTATGGCAGATAAATACCAATTAGGTGCTAGAAATGACATCAGGTTTTATTTTTTCCTGTATAGTTTCAGGTTGAGATTTTTCTTCTTTGAGTTTACAGATAGAACATCATATCATTACAAGAGGAAGGAGAGCATCTTTCCATCTGAATGTGAGATGAAAAACAATTATATGAAATAAAACTTACTTTGCTGTACAAGAGCAAACTCTATTAGGTGAGTGTTCTATTAATTAGGACACTTGATTACGAGTAAGATATATCACATTTGAACTAGTTTTATCAAGTGTGGAATGGATTCTAAAGGATAAATTTATTCTAAGGATTAAAAGGTTTCTTGAGGAAGGCGAAGGGAGTGTGCATTTGTGCCTCAAGAAAATGCTGGAAGCAGGCAATCAAAAGCTTTCAGGAATCTGTCACATCTCCTTCTCCCTGCACTATCTCTTTTATTGCAGACTGGCTTCCCCTGTTCCTCACATGGCAGAACATGATTGTCAACATCATTTATATCTCACAAAGCACTGAGGGAGAACCTGACTCAAATCCATGTCCCAAGTCTAAATTATATGATATATGTATACATACACACACGTTCACATATAGATAGGTAGATATAGGCATACATATGTCTATGAGTTAAACTCATTTTAAAAATATTCAGTGCAGGCTACAATGTAGCATTACCAATGTTCTCATCCAATACTGGCAGGAAGGTGATTTTGTACAGTATTTTTGAGAAGTAATTTGAAAATACATACCAAGAATTATATAAATGATTGTCCACCTAGATCTATTAACCTAATTTTTGAGAATCTTTGCTAAGGTAATAACCTCAAACTTGGATAGAGGATTTGTCCATGTAGATATTAATTATAGCATAATTTCCATAGCAAGATTTGTGAAACCATTTTTTCAGAGTTTCCAAAAAAGGCAGAGTGGTAATTCTCTTGGGGCCATGTAATACATTTAACAATTTCAATTGGGTTTTAACAACAATGTAAAACCCCCATTATAATTTTAAATGAGGAAAGCAGGATATCCTGTTTATGGCATAGATTGTGGTGATGGTTTCACAGGTATATACTTATCTCCAAACTCATAAAGCTTTATGTTTTAAATAGGTACAGCTTTTTGTATGTCACTCATACCTTCACACCTCAGTAAAGTGGTTTGAAAAAATAAATGTGAGGGCACCTGGTGGCTCAGTCAGTTACGTGTCTGACCCTTGGTTTTGACTCAGGTCATGATCTCATTGTCATGCTATGGAGCCCCACATCAGGTGAGGAGTCTGCTTCAGATTGTCCGTCTACATCCCCCTCTGCCCCTCCCTGCTTGTGCATAGGCGCATGCTCTCTCTCTCAAATAAATAAAATCATTAAAAAATAAATAAAATAGTTATAAACATAAGAGATGAAAAGAAAAGAAAGGGAAAAGAACATTTTGATAAACATTGAATTTGTAGAGAGTATTTAACTACATGTCTTCAATTAAGTTAGAACTTTTTATAAGTGCAATACACTGTTTAATGAATGTTGAATGATATTTAGTGTCATGTTCTGTAATCTGAAACTTTCTTCAAATGGCATAATAGCTTATTTGTGAATCTAAAGTGAAAATAAATTTTTCTAATGAATAAGAAAAAGAAAGCAGGTTATAAATTATTTGTGCGTTGCAATTACAATTACTCAAGGAAAAAATGAAAAGGAAACATATCAAAACTTCAGTCATAGAGCTTTCAATACCCTTTTTTTCTCTAGTTTCTAAAATATGGATAATGAACATAAATTTAGTTTATAAATTAATTGAACTTGATATTGTATTACACATCAGGGTCAATAACGCCTGCCCCTCCCTCTCTCTCTATTCAACTTTATCCTAAAAATATCATATTAATTCTGTTTTTTTTCACTTTGACTCCCCAGTTAAGTTATTCAGACAATAAAAGCACTTCGTTCAGACCCCTTTTCATCCATGAAGATGTTTCTTTTTTTTTTTTTAAAGATTTTATTTATTTATTTGACAGAGACACAGCGAGAGAGGGAACACAAGCAGGGGAGTGGGAGAGGGAGAAGCAGGCTCCCGCTGAGCAGGGAGCCCGATGCGGGGCTCGATCCCAGGACCCCTGGGATCATGACCTGAGCCGAAGGCAGACGCTTAACGACTGAGCCACCCAGGCGCCCCAAGATGTTTCTTGATCTTGAAATTTTATTTCCCAGTCTAGGAATGCTTGTCCAAATTTAGGATTTAAGTTAACATACACCTTTTCTCTTTTCACATTACTTTACTCATCAATACTGTTCTTTTAGCCATTATCAGTTCTTTCTATTGATCTTTTCTGAGAGTTTGTTATTTTCACTTTCATACTGTACTTTGAAAGTACTGGTTTTCATGCTGTGAATTCACTGTATCTATGCAGCAAGGAGTGATTTGTTTCTTGTATGCCTTGCTGCCTTTTTAAATGTTGTGAAAATGATCATTTAAATGATTCTTTCATTGACATGAACTGCTTTCACTGAAGAAAAGTGTGCATTGAAGATATACAGCAAATTAAGACATAAATGTTTGAAACAGTCAGATAACAGACAAATCTTGCTGAGTCTCAGTTACTGTACTGATTTATGTCAGTACTTAGCATCATGAAATATCACAAAAGAAACTGTGCTCTTCTCAGAAAGTAAAATGGGTTGTAGGAAAGCCGCATCTATGTATACTTAGGCATAACAAACTAAAAAATAATAATAATAAGTGCCTAAATCTAGATGATTGAAGAGTATTATCGAAGGGAATATGAAGAAAGCCCACTATTTCTTAGCTGGTTAAGGAGTATAGCAAAAGCCTGTATAACTACCTTCTTTTCATCCTAGTTAATATGTGTCGATCCATAAGAGGAGTGATATATTAGGGACAGAGAGCAAGACATTTCTTAAATAAGCTTTGGACAAACCATAGTTGAGGAAAAATAATACAAGGTGACTCATTGCTGTTAATGCCTGTGTTCTGAAAAAAAGGAAAACATGGGTCATTAATAGGGGTAAGAGCCAGAAGACTGTCTTTATGTTTTAGCCAACATTTTTCAAGCCATGGATCCCTTTGGGAATCTACTGAAAACTGAAGACTCTCATTTGTATACACTCCTAAAATGTGTTCACAAATTTAAGAATTCATCCTATAGTTGTATTAAAAGCCCTTGGATCTCAAAGTAAGAATAACAGTGTTGATTGCTTATTTGGGGCGAGAGATTTTCTAAGTTCTTTAAAGGTAATGGCTCATTTAATCCTCACAACACTCTAAGAGACCTATTATTTTTATAGCTATTTTACAGATCAGGAAACTAAAGAGAGAAGTTATGTAAATAACTCAAGGAAACTCAGCTAGAAAGTAGCAGGTTTGGACTTTGAATCCAGGCTATATGGCTCCAAAGCATTGGGCTGAATAAGGATGCTATGTTGCCTGCTGATAAAAACAAAAAACAAAACAAAACACTAGCTTAAAGAGTCAGATGATAAAAATTTAGATCTGGAGGGGCTCCTGGATGGCTCAGTCAGTTAAGCACCTGCCTTCAGCTCAGGTCATGATCTCAGGGTCCTGGCATCGAGCCCCACAGCAGGCTCTCTGCTCAGCGGGGAGTCTGCTTCTCCCTCTCCCACTCTCTCTGTGCTCTCTCTTGCCGTCTCTCAAATCAATAAATAGAATCTTTAAAAAAAAAATTTAGATCTGGAGAAAAACATAGAGATTATCTTTGCCAAACTCCTTTTCTTTTTTTTAGGTTGAGGAAATTGAGTTCTACATACTTAACTGAAATCCACAGAGCTAGTTATTGTTAGAGCCCGGGTCCAAGCAGAAACGGTCACCCAAGGCTCACAACAATGCCGCATTTAGCATTATTTTTATCATTATTTATAGACAAGGAAACTGAAGCACACTCCTCATAAGTAGCAGAGTTGCTATTTGAACCCAGAGAGTCTGGTTCACAACTAAAATCACTGTATTATTGAACTCTGGAAAGCTCTTCCTGTATATTCTGTTTAGTACAAACATAGCATGGTTAAAGTAATCTGAAAACTGGGAAATTGTAATATCTTTGATTTACAAAGTTGGGAAATTTTGGAGTTCTGCTTTAAGATCATTTAATATTCTCTAATCAGAAAGTAATGTTTGCAGTGTGCCACAATTCAGACGAGTCTAAATCACACACACACTCACACACACACACACACACACACGAAACTGCTCATACACTGGTTGTGTGGGGAAAGCCATTTACCAAACTGACTTAAGTCTTTTGTAATAACTACAACTTAGTATTTGTAAACATAGACAAAGAAAACTGTAGTTAAGAAAAGCTCTTTTTGGATTCAGCTGATTCCTTTAAAAGCTCAAACTCATGCACTGTTTGTTAAATGTTCATCTTGTTTATAAGGATCCAACTTTTCACTGTGCTTTCTACATGTTTTTCAACTCTAAGTTATATTTTTCTCCACAAGTTCAACACAATTGTACCTAAGTGCAAAAAACGATGTTAGTTTAGGAACTTTTACAATTACTTAATTTACATGCTATCCTAAATTCACATCAACTTAAATGATTAGTCGAGATGTAGCTAGAACTCATCCGTTGCCATTGTGCACCAAGGGAAGTGTTCTTAGTGGCAAAATGAACTTGAAAGAAGGGAAAAATCTTTCATGAGGAATCTTGAAAGAAGCCATTAGTAACCACTTGTCATCAGCATTAGCAACCTCAAGCTGAATAAAAATTGACCATGGGACTCTGTACCCTCTGCTCTCTGCCACTTGGATCATGTGTTAGCATTGGCACCTGATTAACTCTCAAGACTGCCTCCTCCTTTGATTAAGTCCCAAGACTTCTTTTGTATTATCAGTAATGATTTCCTGAAATCTGTCCTAAAAGACAGACCCTAATGCTCTTTCACTGACTGCAAAATTTCCCCTGTTTATGCTGGAAAAATGTTTGGCCTTTACTCTATTTATACTTTTTGGCTTGATCTTTCACAAACACTGGCTTAAGACTTCTATATTTGGTGAAGAGGGAATAAGTGATTACTCTTAAACTTTATTTCTGTTTTAAGTGCTTTCTGTATTTGGAACAAGGTATAAATGAGCATTCTCAGCACTGACTATTGCTGTTACAATAATCCACTGAATTTCCTTAGAACATAGCCTTCCCTTAAATCATCTTCCATGTTGATTTCAGTCTATGCTAATACTGGGCTGTGTATAAGAAAAAAATACTTGCTTTAATGTTTAAATTGTGATAAGGGGAAATACCAATATAGAAAAGATAATGTATTCCAAATGGAATTTTAGAGAGGTTTTAATACTTGATTTAAAACCCATACATCAGCTTATATTAAATTTAAATTTAAACAACTGAATGCAAATCTATTTTAAGTGAAGATGCTATATACAATCTATTATTGTATTTTATTCTATAGGGTGCATTTACTATTTTCCTGCTACAGTAGTCAGCTTCATTCTAGGATAATGCTCTGTAAAAAAAAATCCATATTTCTGTGACTTATAAGAACAAACCTTTATCTCTTATTCCAGAGTTTCTTTCACTCTCTGTATTGGCTTCAGGTCAGCTCCACATATGTATCTCTCCTTTTGGGAACATAGTCTACTTGAAGCATGATCTTCTACTGTAAAAGAAAGGAAGAGCCAGAGAAATGAAAAAGCACATCATGATTCTTAAATTCCTTGCTCAGAACTGACACACTATTATGTCTGCTCGTGTTTCATTGGGCAAGGCAAGTCACATGATGAAGTCCACATCAGTGAGGTGAGAAGTATAATCCACGTAGGGTGATCCATGGCAAGCAGGGAGAGGGAAGAGTGAATCATGAGCAAATAATACAATACACCAATTTGCCCTCAAACTTTTGATGCAATTAAATATATAGTTAGTAAAAATAGTACTTGTCTATATTGACTCTTATTTTGTAATAAGTTCTTGCTTAAGACTACACTTGATACCGGACACCTGGGTGGCTCAGTCGGTTAAGCGTCTGCCTTCGGCTCAGGTCATGATCCCAGGGTCCTGGGATCGAGTCCCGCATCGGGCTCCCTGCTCCATGCGAAGCCTGCTTCTCCCTCTGCCTCTGCCTCTCTCTCTCTCTGTCTCTCATGAATAAATAAATAAAATCTTTTAAAAAAAGAAGACTACACTTGATGCATTACAGGATACCTCATCAAAACAAAACTCAAGAGTTTTTTCTGATGACTATGTCAATTTTACAGTCTGAAAAACTTAGGCTTGGTATTGCCTACAGGATATTTAATGCTGGATGGTACATGATCAAGTCAGGTAACTTAGGACCGGTACCCATATGGATTAGTTTGAATTACTCAGGAAGCTAACTCGAGCAAGTACTGGTACAGGTAGTTCATTTGGAAAATGATCCCTGGTAGCATAAAGGAAGGATGTGGGAAGCAAGCCAGGGAAGGGAGAAAAGACAATAGTGGAACTACTCTGGGCCATTCTGAGTTCAATATCCCCGGTAATCCCTGAGGAGCCTTCGAGAACATGCCCAACAGTTGTTCCACTGGGCTTTTTAATCCATTGATTTCTGTCCCCCATTTACTGAGGATTGTACCTTGGGAAATTAAATCTCTGTCACTTCTTGGCTGCACCACAGATGGGCCTTCTACATTCCTCTAGATCTGGAAAAAGTCTTATTGCAAAGAAGCAGAAATGTGGATGCTTTAGGTGGGAAATCTTCAGCATCATAGAATCTGTTCGCAGTTACAGGTAAACTCGGGGTTGGACCAAGGAAGTAAAGCATGAGCCATTAACTATATCTACTATACCATTTTCTTAATCTTTACTCCATAGCGCAAGTGTAGCAAATGTATCTCGTGATTTACATATCTCTTTATAACACACCCAAAAAAGGACTCTGTGTTTGAGCCTTTGTCTGTTTATAAAGCATCTCATTGACATACACATTTGGAAGTGGCTGTTGTGCACTTTGCCTGATTGCTTTCCTTTTTATTTCAAAAGAACTATTTTACAGTCCAATAACATAGGTAAATATATACCATGGAATAATGCTATTTTTAGTTTTTTAGTAGAGAAAGTTAATATTTTAAAAGCAAAATGGACTGTGTTGAGGTATGGAAACAGGTATCTGGTTAGCACTTATAACAGTATCCAAGTGATTAATTTCACCTCCAAATTACGTCAGAGACCTTAGGATCTTATTTTTATTTATTCTGCCATAATTAGTCCAGGGTTATTATGTTTTTACAAAAATAAATTATCTTTTCCTTCAAAAATAAGTAGTGACACACTACTAAAGCATATTTCAAGCCTGCATACTAATTAATAGTAACTTATTTTTACCCATAACAAGTTTACACCCACATAGTCACGTTCAAACAAGATGGGATATTTGAAATCACTTTATAAATTATAATGCACCACAGAAATACTCATTGTTCTCATTCATTCATTCTTGCTAAGCACAGATTTCATTTTTCTGGATATGAGGAGATATAATTTATACTAATACCATTTCATATTTTTTCTTTAGCTTTCAAATCAAGAGGACTCTATTTGCTGCACATTTATAAATCATATTTTAAAAATCTTACTAATTGTTAATATGATTGCCACCTAGAAATTGTGTCTCTTTGACAAGATAATGCAATTTATACAGCTGGCCCAGAAAGTGGTAGTACATCTAGGAATAAAGGTTTATAGGTTTTCTCTGTTTTTTAAGTTTTTCAGTATTAATATGTATCATAAGTCTCTCACATTTAGCCTTAACATTTCTGCACCAGTGTTCTTATTCCCATGATGCAGATGGACACAATGAGACGCAGAGGGATTAAGTAACTTGCCTAAGGTCATGGAGCTAGTGAGAAGTGGAGCTGGGGTGTGAACCCAGGCTACTTGATGCTGGAAGGGATGTATTTAATCACTGACCTACATTGTGTCTGATACATTTTCTTAGCATCAGAATGGAATTTGAAGGGAACAAGAATGAACCGTTCATGCCATATACCAAATGGTGCTCAGTTTCCAGGTCATGCTACCGAGTACCTTTTCATACACTCTTGGAGTTCTGATTTATCTTCCATTTTCATATGATACTTCTTCCTCGTTCCTCATTGTTATTATGTTCTGTTTCATGGTAACTTCTATAACCGTACATAAAAATATTTCTACAGTTCTTGCATTGTGTTTTTCATACATATGGTGTTATTATTTTTATGAGTATGCAATTGTGTGATTATGTAAGGTTCTGGCCATTTATGCTAATATAGCATAAATTCTATGATTAAGTGGCAGGGGATGGGAGAGAACTTTTATCCAGTATGAGCTGACACAGTTGTTCAAATTATTATCTGGGTCCATCACGTCCCTACAATAAAAAGCAGTTGACCTATATGAGAAAGAAGCAACATTTGCAGGGGGGTAAAGGATCGAACAGGTCATCCATAGCATTTTACATGGTATTGAGAGCCACAACAGTCATGAAAGGTGAAGTGAAGAGCAATTTCATCATATTCCAGAATGTGATTTACCCAGAAAAGTCAAGGCAGATTTTTTTGCAAGAAATATTCTCTAATCCTATTTTTTTAATTCCATATAGTGATGAAAATAAATACTGGAGTCCCAAGGACAAATTTTGGGAGAAGATATTGAAAAGTGATTTTATACAGAGTGGGTGCTCCATGGATATTTTTGGAAATGAATTGATGATTAAGACTGAAGGTTTATAATTAACAGAGCACTTTAAGCAGTATGGTGAAGTGGAGGGAAAAAACATTGGCCTGGGACTTAGTAGATCTGGGATTTAATTATGGTATTGATTAATCATTTGATTTATTCAACCAACTCTTATTAAGGATCTGTTTCTGCTTGAATACACCATTTTGGGTGCCAGGAGTTACAAAGACATAATAGTCCTCCCATCTAAGTGTGGTCACATACAGGGGTAATGGGTGGGTTCCATTATAGGAGAGAGTAAAATATTTGTATGTATATGTACACACACACACCTGCATAGTAATGATGCAGTTTAAAAAATGCTAAAGTGTGGGCGCCTGGGTGGCTCAGTTGGTTAAGCAACTGCCTTCAGCTCAGGTCATGATCCTGGAGTCCCGGGATCGAGTCCCGCATCGGGCTCCCTGCTCAGCGAGGAGCCTGCTTCTCCCTCTGACCCTCCCCCCTCTCATGTACTCTCTCTCATTCTCTCTCTCTCAAATAAATAAATAAATCTTTTTTAAAAAAATGCTAAAGTGTATGTGTATATCAGAAGAATTGATGAGTTCTGCCACAGACAACAGGTGATTGTGAAAATCCTCACATTTGAACTTGATCCTAAGAGTGAGAGTTTTCTAGACACATTCTTGGGACTGCATGAACAAAGGACTAAAGTAAGAAAGTGTGTGGCTTATTCATGGAGACATTTGGCTTGTGTGGCTGCAGGAGACCTGGTAGGTATGTGGGTAGAGGGGTAAGGAATATGTTTGAGTGCCAGTAGGCATGATGGATATTAAGTTGAGAAAAGTATTTGGGGTCGAATTATAAAAGCCCTTATTTGCCATTCTAAATAAGTTGGCCTTTAACCTCAGGACAAGCATTTCTCAAACTTGAATAATGACTCAAGAGTTACTTATTTGGTTACTAGATGAATGATGAAGCCATTAATTTTCAGGAAGAAAAGGATTATGTGACTTTATTTGGGAAGATGAATGATATTGTTAGGGTACCTACAGGACATCTAAGTAGAGGTATTAACTTGAGTCAGCTCTGTCAGTGTGAAACTCTAGGACATTAATCAAGATGAAAAATGAAGATTTAGGTATCAGTATCATCAGTACCCATATACAGTGGTGGTTGGGGTGGGCTTAGAAGTCACTTTGTTTAGGAAGAATACATGTAGTAAACCAAGACAAAGACCCTGGGGCAATGCCAGTATTTCCAGGGTGAATGGCAAAGAAGATGATGAGACAGATCAGGAGACAGCCCTTTGTTTGAAAGGAGAACTATTTCCTATTTCAGAAGATTGGAAAGCTTGTGCAGTCTTTCTAGTAACATCATCCACTACAGGGGCTTCAGTTACTACATGCCAGTTGGCTTGTGTCTCCCAAATCTTTATTTTCAGTTCAGATTTATCTCTTGCACTTCAGGCTCTTATATCCCATTGCCTACACTACGTATCTTTCTTTTTGTCTCAAAACACCCAAAAGTCAATATTTCCCAATTCTTCCCATACCCTCATTATATATACAGATACTCTTCTTCCTGGGACCTCAAAACTCCAATTTGAGTAGTATCATTAGCTGTACCTCTCCCAAATCCCCTACCTCCACATATAATTAATAACCAGTTCTTATCAGTAATACCTATTAAAGGTAATTGCCTGCATTTACCTTTCTCCAGTCCCACTGCAATTCACCAATACAGGCCATGGATTACAATTATATATTATGTAATACATAATTATATAAAATTCTTTGGGGGCGCCTTGGCTAGCTCAGTCAGTGCAACTCTTGATCTCAGGGTTGTGAGTTCAAGCCCCACATTGGGTATAGAGATTCCTTAAAAATAAAATCATTTTAAAAATAAAGTAAATTTAAAAAAACACACAAACCAGTATTGCCATTTCCCTACTTAAAATCCTGCTTTGGTTTCTAACTGCCTTCTGGCTAAAGTTTAAGTCTCTTCCTAATTTGGCTAATGATTATTTCTCTTTTTTCTAAAGTCATCTCAGCCACTTTGGTCTTTCCCCTCCTCCTTCTCTTGTTCCTTGAACAGACATACTCCTCTCATATCCTGGTAGTTGAACCTGCTTTTTTTATTGCCTAAGGTTCCTTTTCACCTTGTCTACTTCTATATTCTTAATTAACATTCAGAACAGCTGAGATCTATCACTTTATCAAGGAAGCACTGGCTTTTTCAAGTTAGGTTCCTTTCTATATGCTTTTGACAAAACCCTGTATTTTCTTTATCAAAGAACTTACCAATGTATCCACTGTATGTTTGTTTTGTGTGTGTCTGTTTCTCTCACTATGCTGTAAAGGCAAAAGGGTAGGAACTTTATCTTTTACACAGTTGTATTCCTACCCCCTTGTTGGTATCAGTATATATTTGTCACTGGAATTAATAGCCTTCAAAAGGAAATGTTATGTATTAGTTTCCCATTGATGCTATAAAAATTACCACAAATTTAGCAACTTAAAACAACTCCTATTATCTAACAGTTCTTCAGGTATCAAGTCTGAAATTGACTTCACTGGGCTAAAGTTAAGGGCCATCAGAGCTGTGTGTCTTCTGGAGACAGCAGGGAAGAATCTATTTCCTATCTTTTCCATTTTGGAGGCTGCCCACTTTCTTGGGCTCATGGCCCTCTTCTTCCATCTTCAAAACCAGGAACACTGGGCCAAGTCCTTGTCATGCTGCTCTCTCTCAGGTTGTCCCTCTTATCCTGCCCTCTCCCCATTTGAAGGGCACACTGTGATTACATTGGTCCAAGCTGGATTACCTGAGATAGTCTCCCTATCATAAATTACCTCATTACTAAATCTAATTCCATCTGCAACCTTAATTCTCTTTGCCATAACAGAGAGTTTTAAAATACTTTAACTTATTGTAAAACAAATGAGTTTTAACAAAACTTATTCAAAAATTCTGGAGATTGGGACATGAACCTTTTTGGAGGACCATTTTTCTCTCTACCACAGGTTAATGGAATTAATATCTGCAAAGAACAAAAGTAAAAAGAAGTCTGAAAAGTAAATCTGGTCTTCATTAACTTAAAACACTTTTACTGAGCACTACTGTGTAACATACTCTATGCTAAGTGCTGGGGATACAGTTAGAATCTAGACAGTCACTGGGAAATTAGAAAGGATATAGGTGATAATATTAACAACTTTTGTAGGGCGATGAGCAGGGAAAACTGCATTACATTGATTGTAGAGTGAGCCGGAAATAAGGAAACCTCTTTGACACTAACTGTTTTTCTCTTCTTTGTGCAGTAATTTAATTATTTTAGACCTCCTCATTATGAAATGACCACGAATGTCACCTTCGGCCTTCACATTCTGTAATCCTATGATCAAAAGCTATTACTCGGTTTTAATGGAAAGCATTTTTCATGCCATTCTCCATTCTACTGTCCTCCACTTTGCATCGTCATTTTGAAGCGTTAATAACATGATAAATCCATTTTCTTTTTTTTTTGAAAAAATTTTTTTTTATTTATTTGTTTGAGAGAGAGAGTGAGAGAAAGTGTGAGAGCAGGGTGAGGGGCAGAGGGAGAAGCAGACCCCCCTCTGAACAGGGAGCCCGATGCGGGGCTCGATCCCAGGACCCTGGGATCATGACCTGAGCCGAAGGCAGATGCTTAACGACTGAGCCACCCAGGTGCCCCACATGATAAATCCATTTTCTAACTATGTCCTGAGTTTGGGGCCTTTCTTCATAATGTTCCACAGTATCACATAACCTTACCTAATGTTTACCATGAATCTTCCACATTTCTCATTTCCCTTTTTCTCATTTTTGGTGGAAGCAGAGAATAGAGACCCTGCTATCTCTTCTATATTACTGAATAGTCCTCTCTTTATTTTTTTATTTTTTTTAATTCTTATGTTAATCCTCATACATTACATCATTAGTTTCAGATGAAGTGTTCCATGATTCATTACATCATTAGTTTTAGATGAAGTGTTCCATGATTCATTGTTTGTGCATAACACCCAGTGCTCCATGCAGAATGTGCCCTCCTCAATACCCACCACCAGGCTAACCCATCCTCCCAACCCCTCCCCTCTAGAACCCTGTTTGTTTTTCAGAGTCCATCGTCTCTCATGGTTCGTCTACCCCTCCGATTTCCCCCACTTCATTCTTCCCCTCCCACTACCTTCTTCTTCTTCTTTTTTTTTTTTTCTTAACATATATTGCATTATTTGTTTCAGAGGTACAGATCTGAGATTCAATAGTCTTGCACAATTCACAGAGCTTACCAGAGCACATACCCTCCCCAGTGTCCATCACCCAGTCTCCCCATCCCTCCCACCCCACCCCCCACTCCAGCAACCCTCAGTTTGTTTCCTGCAATTAAGAATTCCTCATATCAGTGAGATCATATGATACATGTCTTTCTCTGTTTGACTTATTTCACTCAACATAATACCCTCCAGTTCCATCCACATCATTGCAAATGGCAGGATCTCATTCCTTTTGATGGCTGCATAATATTCCATTGTATATATATACCACCTCTTCTTTAGCCATTCATCTGTCCATGGACAACTTGGCTCTTTCCACAGTTTGGCTATTGTGGACATTGCTGCTATAAACATCGGGGTGCACGTACCCCTTCGAATCCCTACTTTTGTATCTTTGGGGTAAATACCCAGTAGTGCAATTGCTGGATCGTATGGTAGCTCTATTTTCAACTTTTTGAGGAACCTCCATACAGTTTTCCAGAGTGGCTGCACCAGCTTGCATTCCCACCAACAGTGTAGGAGGGTTCCCCTTTCTTCGCATCCCCGCCAACATCTGTCGTTTCCTGACTTGTTCATTTTAGCCATTCTGACTGCTGTGAGGTGGTATCTCATTGAGGTTTTGATTTGGATTTCCCTGATGCCGAGCGATATTGAGCACGTTTTCATGTGTCTGTTGGCCATTTGGATGTCTTCTTTGGAAAAATGTCTGTTCATGTCTTCTGCCCATTTCTTGATTGGATTCTTTGTTCTTTGGGTGTTGAGTTTGATGAGTTCTTTATAGATTTTGGATACTAGCCCTTTATCGGATATGTCATTTGCAAATATCTTCTCCCATTCTGTCGGTTGTCTTTTGGTTTTGTTGACTGTTTCCTTTGCTTTGCAAAAGCTTTTTATCTTGATGAAGTCCCAATAGTTCCTTTTTGCCCTTGCTTCCCTTGCCTTTGGCGATGTTTCTAGGAAGAAGTTGCTTCGGCTGAGGTCAAAGAGGTTGCTGCCTGTGTTCTCCTTTAGGATGTTGATGGACTCCTGTCTCACATTGAGGTCTTTCAACCATTTTGAGTCTACTTTTGTGTGTGGTGTAAGGAAATGGTCCAGTTTCATTCTTCTGCATGTGGCTGTCCAATTTTCCCAACACCATTTGTTGAAGAGACTGTCTTTGTTCCATTGGACATTCTTTCCTGCTTTGTCGAAGATTAGTTGACCATAGAGTTGAGGGTCCATTTTTGGGCTCTCTATTCTGTTCCATTGATCTGTGTGTCTGTTTTTGTGCCAGTACCATACTGTCTTGATGATGACAGCTTTGTAATAGAGCTGGAAGTCCGGAATTGTGATGCCGCCGGCTTTGCTTTTCTTTTTCAACATTCCTCTGGCTATTCGGGGGCTTTTCTGGTTCCATACACATTTCAGGATTATTTGTTCCATTTCTTTGAAAAAAGTGGATGGTATTTTGATGGGCATTGCATTGAATGTGTAGATTGCTCTAGGTAGCATTGACATCTTCACAATATTTGTTCTTCCAATCCATGAGCATGGAACGTTTTTCCATTTCTTTGTGTCTTCCTCAATTTCTTTCATGAGTATTTTATAGTTTTCTGAGTACAGATCCTTTGTCTCTTTGGTTAGATTGATTCCTAGGTATCTTATGGTTTGGGGTGCAATTGTAAATGGGATCGACTCCTTCATTTCTCTTTCTTCTGTCTTGTTGTTGGTGTATAGGAATGCCACTGACTTCTGTGCATTGATTTTATATCCTGCCGCTTTACTGAATTCCTGTATGAGTTCTAGCAGTTTTGGGGTGGAGTCTTTTGGGGTTTCCACATAAAGTATCATATCATCTGCAAAGAGTGAGAGTTTGACTTCTTCTTTGCCAATTTGGATGCCTTTGATTTCTTTTTGTTGTCTGATTGCTGTGGCTAGTGAATAGTCCTCTCTTTAAAGTGAAATAAACTCATATCCCTTTGTATTTCTTCACTATATGTATTTCTAAACCGTTACCAACTCTAATATTCCCTTCTAGTTCTAAACTTGTATTTTCTGTGTCACTTAAGTGATGAGGATTTTCAGTTAACATACTAACTAGCACCCAAAGAAATGTCATTTTTTAAAATGTCTTTCTGGCACAGATTATGATTAACTGCCCTGTGTAATGAGGATAATTCGTGATGTTTACATAACTGGGTTGTTTGTTTGTTTGTTTTGGTTTTTCAGTGCTTCCACTCACATTGTCATATAGAGGGTCATATCATGGAGACTCTCCATGATCTCACTCCCAACTTCCTTATAATTTCATCCCATGCTACTCCCTCCTTCTTACTTTAGAGTGCAGCAAAACTGAATTAAATACAATGAAGAACATGCCTTTTTTCCTTTGGTATAATTGACATACACTGTTACATTAGTTTCAGGTGTACAGCTTAGTGGTTTGACAAGTTGATACATTATGCTGTGTTGACCACAAGTGTAGCTACCATCTGCCCCATCATATTGCTATGACAATATCATTGACTGTATTCTTTATGCTCTGCTTTTTATTCCTGTAACTTACTCATTCCGTAACTGGAGGCCTGTATCTCTTGCTCCCCTTTACCATTTTGCCCAGCCTCCTCCCCTCTGGGAACCATCAGTTTGTTCTCTGTATTTATAGTTTTGATTCTGCTTTTTGTTTGTTTATTCATTTTTTTAGATGACATTTATGAGTGGAATCATACAATGTTACTGTATTCCTTATGCCTTGCGATCTCCTCCTAAAGATTCATCTTTCCCTTTGCATCTTTTTTCTTTCCATTTTTTTTGACTTCACCTACTATACTCAACTTAGCCATCCCCTTCTAGGAAATGTCTTCCCTGATATCCATATGGCTACATATCCCTTTCTCTGTGCTCCTGTAATATCCTTTGAATATATGTATCCTTGCTTATATAAAATGTTTAATATTTATCTATCATATGTCTGTATTCTACAAGGGTGTGAACTGTGGTAAAAACTGAGTTCTGTTTACCTTCTCAGTAACCTTTATAATGACCAACAGATACTAAGCATTCTGTAAATAATTATTTTTTTCATAAATAATTAGTCTATAAATTACTACATAAACAAATGATGTCATTGCATCTTAAAACCGGCTCCATGAGTTAAAAGGCAGTTAATATCTTTATTTCACAGATAAAGAGGCTGAGTTCTGGTAGTTCTAAGGCCACCATTCTAAGTCCTGCACTGGGACTGGAAGCCAGTTCCCCTGATTTAATGTTCTCTCAGTTTGCCAACATCATTTTTGTGCAGTAACTCACTCTTGTGAATCATGAATATTGCGATTTAATTATCCTACATTTATCAGGGACCCAGGAATATAAAAGTTAGTAACAGGGCAAAAGTTCATTGCACTAATCGTAGAAAATATGAAGGTCCAGATTTATTGGATAAAAAATGACTTTATTAGAAAGGGTTAATTAGTTCTGAGATGAAATACAGTTTTTATGTCATGGTAGAAAGCTAATTTTATGAGTTTGCCCCATAGAGAGAATAAAATAAAATGTTGGTCACTTTTTGCAATTTATGAATTAGTAGCTCTTCACTCCTTGACATCTCCAGGGAACAGTTTTCAAGTAAATTTTTCTAACAGAGATTTTGTTCTTTACCTCTCACATTAATATACTCAGGCATATTTTTATTAGTAAAAGAAAATCAGTTATAAACAAACCCTAGAGAAAACAAAATAGAATATGTGCTTTTTGAAATGACTAGACAGGAATATATAGATAATCATTTCCTAGTAAAACAGATTTCACTTTATTCTTTTCTCATTCTCTTTGTTGTTGGTTTCACATTCATATCTCTCACTATAGACTGTGTCTATAATTACATATATTTTATTAAAGTATTGAAATAATCTCTATAAGCTCTATGACAATTTATCATATATGTTTATGTGTATCAGCTTTAGATTAACTATGGATATGTAAGTGATTGTGTTTAAAAGGATCAACTTTTAGGGGCACCTAGGTGACTCAGTCATTTGAGTGTCTGACTCTTGGTTTCAACTCAGGTCATGATCTCTGGGTCCTGGGATCAAGCCCCCTGTCAAGCTCTCTGCTCAGCAGGGAGTCTGCTTTTCTCTCTCTCTCTTTCTGCCCTGTCCACCCTCATGCTCTCTCTTTCTCTCTCTCAAATAAATAGATAAATCTTTAGAAATAAATAAATAAAGGCGTCAACTTTTAAGTTATATGAGAAATAATGGAAATAGATAGATCTAAATATATAAAAGTATATGGGGTGCCAGGGTGGCTTATTCTGTTAGGCGTCTGCCTTCGGCTCGGGTCATGATCTCAGGGTCATGGGATCAAGCCCCACTTTGGGCTCCCTGCTCAGTGGGGAGCCTGCTTCTCCCTCTCCCACTCCCCCTGCTTGTGCTCTCTCTCTCTCTG
Source organism: Mirounga angustirostris (assembly GCF_029215605.1). Taxonomy (NCBI): domain Eukaryota; kingdom Metazoa; phylum Chordata; class Mammalia; order Carnivora; family Phocidae; genus Mirounga; species Mirounga angustirostris. The sequence continues at coordinate 28,500,245 of NW_026991719.1, read as the reverse complement.
TCAAATAAATAAAATCTTAAAAAAAAAATAAATATGTAAAAATTTAGCATAATAAAAATGAAATGAAAATTAAAAGAAATATGACCACTTGGGAATATATATTCATTCACTGACTAAGAACAAGTAGCTTAATTTATGATTGTGATTTTTAACTTGGGATTTCATAGTAATAGAACCTTCTGCAGAGAAGTCAGTGAACCCCATGAAACTGTGTGTAAATATGTCTGCATAGGCATTTTTTATATATAGAGAGATCATTATTTTTATCAGATAATCAAATGGAGTCCACAACTTGAAATATTTAAGAACTGATTTATAATCTCATTCCAATTATTTGTAAAATATCAAGCGCTCAATAGATACATGAGCAGAGGATATAAACAAGTATTTTGACAAAAGTAGAAACATGCAGAATAAATTTTGAAAACATGTCCTACTTCATTAGTAATTAAACAGATTCAAATTAAGATGAGCATCAACTATCTCCTTATATCTAATAAAGCAGCAATCACTTTAAAAATGAAAGCAACAAAACTCCTATCAGTAGCATAACCTTATTCTTTCTAGTACCACTAAAAATTGGTATGGCCATTGGGAAAGCAATATGACAACATTTAGTAAAAGCCATAAAAGTTGTTGGTTTTTTTTTTTTTTTTTAATGCTGACCCAGTAATTTATTCTGGGACAATTATACACCAGAAACTGAAAGAGAGTGCATGAAGATGTTCATTACAGTGGAATCTCTCATAGCAAACGAAAAGAAATGGTAGCCCATATGATATTTATGATAAAATAAGCTTTAAAAGGCAGAATATTATTGTGGCTGTGTAAAATACATGTTTATGGGGATTGTAATGAGTAGACACACAACTTTGGGGTGATTTTTAAAATATTAATTAATTTTAAAATTAATTTTTCTCTTAATGAATTTAATTATTTAAAAAAATTTCCATAAGGTTAATCTATGGCAAAATTGAACACTAAATATCAACTAGTAAATATAAGAACATTATTATTTAAAATATTAACAAATGAATTATCTAACATCTTAAGGATGGTTCAGTTTTCCAATCTGGATAAATCTGGATAAATCCATGTAGACATTCAGGCTGTAGACTATAAAATTCCAGGATGTCATTCACATTGATTACAGCATACATGGAATTCCTTGGGTTTAAAATAGAGGCTCTAAAATCATGGTTATTTTGTATTTGTGTTAATACATTCAACTTTTATGACTTTAATTATTTTATGCCATTCCATATTATCTAGGCAAATATAATGTGAACTGGTTAACGTGAAAAGCCATGGATTTTGATTCAAATAATCTATATCAGGTTCATCTGTGTCACTTACTAGCCTTATTCCTTCTGAGCTTGTATTTTTTTAATGGATAAAATGGCAAACTACCTATGGATTGAGATGACATGTGAAACAGCTCTGAACAATAAGACACTAATAAATGATATACATTTTATAATGATAATAAAGCCAGTTATATTAATATTTATCATGTTCAAGAAAACAAATGTTATATAGCAAAATAATACATAAGTAGGTAATTCATTAAAGGGGTATTTTTATTGTATTAAAAGCAAAAGAAATAAAAAAGAAGACCTAGTGAGATATTTATATGACAAAATTCGCCTTCAGTATTATTGACACAATAGATACATACTATTTTGCACATAATGTCAAGGTTTCCCTCCTGCCTTCAAGGCCTATCTAAAAATCACTCTTTGTATATATAATTGAAACCAATAAAAATATTGCTTTACTACCTACTTTTACGTGAAACACATCTTTTCAAATGTCTTCCTATTCGACTTTTAGTGAAGATGGTTGGGCATGTTTTACAACCCTTAAATGTGTGCTTTCAGATGACTCATTTACTCTCCCATGTCTGACAGGATTTGCATGCACATGTAGGAAAAAAATAAGTTGAATTGCAAATAATATCATTAACATAGGAAAATGTGTATCTATCATTGAGAAATTAATGTACTGGCAAGTCTCCCTGCAGCAAGTCCGTAAAAATGGTTAAAAGTTGACCTTCTGAGGGGTGCCTGGGTGGCTCACTTGGTTAAGCCTCTGCCTTTGGCTCAGGTAGTGATCCCAGGGTCCTGGGATCGAGTCCCACATTGGGCTCCTCTTCTTCTGCCTGCCACTTGCCCTGCTTGTGCTCTCTCTCTCTCTCTCTCTCTGTCAAATAAATAAATAAATAAAATCTTAAAAAAAATTTTTTTTTAAAGTTGACCATTTGAAATGTTCTGTTTATTTATTTTATTATTATCAAAAGGGTAGTATTGAATTTAGGGAATATATTAACAAAAGGCTAGACGTGTTTCAGAAGCTATTACTATCTATTTTTATTGATTCACACTGTCAACAAAGAAAAAACTTCCATATGGTAGCTATGATTTATCCTGTACTGTATGGGTAATGCTAATATTTGGCCACATGCAGTATAGTTTGTGGGACTCACACAAATAAGAAGAAAGTATATTGTGATGCTAAGTAAAATTTTCTCTTCTAGAACAGTTTTAGGTTTATTATTTATCCGCTGTTATTTCATATCACTTAAGAGTATCTACTTATAGATTAATAATGTCCTTTAACGATAAACGGATTTTCTTAGTACGTGGATACCTTTGTCATGGGAAAATGATTCTTTACTATGGATCATCCGTTTTCAGGAAAAGCAGTTGAGATTTACTGCTGAAAAAGAATCCGAGAGCAAATGAGGTTATTTTGTCAGGACATTTCAATAAGGGTTCTTTTGACTCAGTGTAAATAAAATATAAAACCTCTCCATTTTAAGTCTCTCTCAGATGCACTCATTTATTGAACATTAATTAATATGATTGCATTTACAGTAATTTAAAGGTAGGCTTTGGCTTTAAAGAAGGATTTCCATTAATCAAGATTGATTATTTTTCTGCCCATTTAACTCCATGCTAATTTCCAACTTGAAAAAAAAAAGAGATAATTTTTAGAAGCATGAATTCTGTGAAGCTGTTTCTTAATAATTTTCCACCGTAATCTCTTGGTGTAAGAAGTCCTTGGAGATTTTTCCTCTGAGTGTTTATATGTAATCCATGAGTAATCCATGAAGGGTGTCATTTGCATTTTGATTTGAAATTTCCTGACTTTTGGATGAAAAGATTTACTAAAAATTTTGGAGTTGTAAGATCCCCCCTCCTCTAAAGCATTTGCATGTTTATCAAATATTTGCTGAACTCTTAGTTTGTGCAGACAATGCTAGGTTCTGGGATGCAAAACCATGCTCCTGATCATCAGGAAACCTCTCCTATAATGGGAGGAGGTTATGCTGGGGGCCCATGTTAGAGTATGGAGGTATTGCAAAAGAGGGGAAAATCATTTTTACATGGACTGGGAAGGGTATAAGAGGAAAAGCTCAGGAATACTTTTTCAGAAGAAAAAACAGATAATAGGCTCTTCTGATTATGCTAGAGTATCTATTCACCATAGGAGGATAAGTAATATTTCCTTTATTCAGATGAAACTACTCTTCTGTAATGGCTTTATATAATATTTGAATGAGCATAGATTTGACTGTATCAATTATTTTAGACATCTCATTTTTAGTTTAGATGCCCAATACCAATATCACTTATGTTTAATTTCATTATCAATTAATTTAATACCAAATATAAAATAACATTGATATGTAATAATTGAGAGTTATTTTGGTTGTAAAATATGATATTCAGAATTCTTTCTTAACTCTTGAATCTTTTTTAAATTTTCGTTATAGATGAAAGAGAAGATGTTCAAAAGAAAACATTCACAAAATGGATAAATGCACAGTTTTCTAAGGTAAGAATATTTTGATACTTCTCTTTAAGATATAAGGTAAGTGACTGACTTTCAAAATGAACTATGTACCTGTGTAAATTTAAATGTCCATATTGTTTTTTATCGTAGTGTCATTGTTTTAGCTGTGCAAATTTGGGAACATTATGTTGACTTTTAATTAAGGAAGAAGCTGCAGAATATATGTAAAGAGAAATTATTTAATTAGACAAAATGCATCTTTGAATCTTAATGATAATATGAGTTTCTTCAATTGCATCAGTCATCCAAGGATTATAGCCACAATCTTCCACCAAGTAGCTAGTATATGTCACACATTAGCAGAAGATATGAGGAATTTTTACTGTCTGAAAGTGATAATATTTTTGTCCTTCTCAGTCTTTTACTGTCTGAAAGTGACAATATTTTTGTCCTTCTCAGTTTTTCCTAGTTCAGAAAAAACTGATATAGCTGCCTTGGGTCTATTTGGCCCCTATCACTTAGGGCATGTGTCAAATAATTTAAGATAAGAAGGTTATCCTCTTTTTCTGCAGGCATCAACCCATACTATTAATAATATTTATTTATTTTACACATGCAACTTAATTTATTATCCATAGACAGCACAACTCTGGATAATTATATGTGAACACAGAGTAAAATATTCTTACCTTGAAAACTAGCATTAAGAGTACCATGTAAGGAGGTTTATATACATTTTGAGGTTAGAAAGACTTGGATTTGCATTTAATTAACTCTGAATTTGGGCAAATCAAATGCTCTGTGAATCATTTTTATACAATCATGTATATGTGTACACATATATATTGAGTGTCTACCTAAAGAATCAACTCCCAATAATGGAGATATAAAGCTGATAAAATATGGTCCCTATATTCAAGCTTTAAGAGAGGCAAAAATGGCTGATAATGGTTATTTCATGTGATTGTGAGGATTAACAGGGTCAAGATATGTGAAAATTCCTACCACAATGCCTGACAGTCTTAATAGATGTGGATCACTCTCTCCATGGGTCTGTCTTATTTTATAAAAGTTTTGGTAATGAATCCAAAACAATCCACTGGGAGATGCAGTATAAAAAGTGCTCCCATTACTATTACAAAAGGTTTTCAAGTATCATCCATTGTTTGTGGTATTTGATAGCAGAATTTTGCCAGGTAGTCTTTAACATATTAGCAAGAAGTTATGTTACTGAATTTTAACTAAGCAAATTTCATTTATATTTACTTACTGAATTAACAATTAATAAATTGCTATTACAGAACTTTATTTTTTTATCATGTTCAGTTAGCCATTACAGAACTTTAAACAATAACCATAAAAAAGGAACACCTATTTTAAAAATCTCAACTTTTTTTGAACGAAGTGAGTAGAAATAATTTAAAAAATTGTAACACTAATGAAGGAGAAGAAATGAAAACTAAACTCATAAATATGTACAATAGGAATTCCTAATTCCCAGAATATTTACCAGATGGATGTATATGTTTTAACTGCTGTATCTTTTGGTCTCATTAAAATCGTCTTAATTTTGGAAGTTCGAAACAGGCAATAGATATAAGCTTTCAAACAAATATACAGACAAATCAGAATCATAAAGAGAATTTTTTGAAATAATAAATGTGACATAATACTCTGAATCTTTGAATTAAACCAATGAGTTGTTTTAATAAGGTGTGTAGATATAACTGAGACAAATACTGCAAATTCTCATTCCCACAGATCTAAATAGGTCATTACTCTCTATACATTGACATTTCAAGTATCATTTACCACAACTCACATGCTAATATATAAACCATAGTTTGATATGCTGTCTTCTTTGAATACATTGTTGGCACTGCCTTAGAGCAATTTTTCCCTACCCTTATGAGTGCCCATATTTTAAAGGCTGAGAAATAATTACATGCATGAGTGCATTGACTGTTTTTTCATAAGTATCCCCACCTTCAAATCCAACTTCTACTTATTTCATTTATTTTATAAATGTTCTTCCTCAGCCTATTAAAATTGGATCAGGAGAGCCACCAAAGTTTCATATTTGGGCATATAGTAGGTGTCAGGAATAGAAATAAATGTTTATAAAGACAGAGGAAAAAGTATTTAGAGATAAAATTTATATATGTGTGTGTTGATTTTTCATTTAGAAAACCTGAAAATATATTTTCCATGTTATCTGATTTTTTCTTGTCAAGACTTCAAGTGATGACTAAATTTTTATATATACTTTTGAGAATTAAGAAAAAGCTAATTGATTCAGTTTAAGCCCATTGATGATACCAAAAGATAAACATAGCTGAGATATGTCACTTTGCACATGTTTATTGTGTTATAACATGGCATTCAGCAGAATTTCAGGCCTGTAGGAGACACAAGATTAGTTTAAGTTGAATCTTCAGATCTCATGGAACCTACATGTTTGGGAGATACTGGATAATTGCTAAATGGAGTAGCAGAGGGGGCAGTACTCCGGGCTAGAATGAATCTGAAAACTTGTGTGAAGAAAGCTGTACTGCCCAAGAGACTCTAAAGGAAAGATCATCAAAGAGCAAAACACTCTTCACTGAGATAATTGGAAACCACTGAAGGCAGGAATATATGTTTTCTTTGTAACCCCAGTGATCAGTACCAGTGCACTAACTAAATATACTAAATGCATTTTGGACAATAGTACAGAAATTAAGTATATGCTAAGTTTAAGGAAAGAGGAAAAATTTTGAATGAAAAAGAATGTGTTGAAGAAGACTTTAAAAAAAGAAAAAGCAATGAAAAACTATCATCTGTGTGGTAAATTAGTCAAAGAGAAACACACACAAACATTAATAAAAATGAATAGGATGACTTAAAATGTTTAACAGTGAGGCTCACACACATTCATTTATATAATATTTGTAAAATAAAAAGAGACTGCAAAGTAGTTCCCTGTTTTGATGTAAAGTTACATAAGGGATATTTAGGGGGGGAAATATGATTAAATAAAGCCTTATTGTGGCTTTATTTGGCTTATGAAGCCAAATGTATCTTTGTAGTAAATCCAACTGATTTTTCCACTTTCCTAGTACCATTTTAAAATAGACCCTATCTCTTCTTCAAAATAAGTCTTCTACTAACCTTCAATTCCAAAATTCTTACTAGAATATGATTTATCACATCTATTCTATAAAGATAAACAAACATTTTTTATCTCCACATAAACACAAAGCCATTGCTATGTAATATTAATTCAAGATAAGTATTCTTTTCGTGTAATTTGTAGATATTTGGTGAAAAATTTTTGTAGTAAAAAATGTTTACTGTTTATGACGAATATAATTTACATAAGAAGAACACAAACTTATTTCAGGAAAGTACACTTGAAATTATGACCAAAATAATTTTGTCATAAAACTTGCTTGATGTTTGTGTTAGAGAAAAAGCAATCTGTGGGGGAAAATATTTACTACTAGATCAATTGAAAGATTTAAAGCATCTCCCAATGAGTTATATGATTGTTTTGATCCTACATTGGATTTAGTGATTATTTTTATCTCTATACTCTAACTACACTTTTCTGTATGATTCTTCCAAAAGTAGTAGACAACTTGGTATTTTATTTAAATGAAGTAGAAATGTGTAATTAATTTTGTCTATGAACTTCACAATGGCCTATGATATGATAACACATTTATGTCTTCATTGCCACAACATACGTACCTATACCTAAAAAGCCAGATTTTACCCTCTTGGGATAATGATAACACAAGATAGAATTAACTGGTGTAACATACTTTTCCCAAGAATTTATCATTATTTATATCCTAGCCAGCATGATAAGCATGATGTCATGCAAATTAACACCAAAACTGTGAGTCAGTAAACCAGGCTTCTTTACACAACTCTCTATCATGAAGCCTTAGAGGAAATCATTATATCCACACTTGAATTCATTTTGGAAAGAAAGGTAAACATAAAATAAAAAATTCTTTTTGTTTTCCTTGTATGTCCATGTCTACTTTATAAGAAAACATATTAAAAGAGCTTTATAAATATTAAAACATAAACATAAAATATTGCCATTTTTGTTACTGGGTAGTATATTTGCTGAATTGAAGGAATTGTATATTTATGAAATTTTCTTGGATGCCAGCTCACTTCTTTCTTGAACATGGTTTTGGCTACTTTCTTTGGATGGAACAGGGAGGATAGAACATTTATTTATGTTTTATTATCCTGCTACACTCTCTATGCCAATCCATGCTCCCACACACACATACACACAAACAGGCATGGACACACACTCAGTTTAAAATGAATCAAACAGTTTCATTATGCAAAAGGAAGATAATGAGACTTAGAAGGAAAACATTGTTTCAGTGATAGAGGTAATAGTATGTATACATTTCCTCTGTATCAGTTTGAAACTTACACATAACTAACAAATTTATATAGGACTTCTACTCAAAGGGCTTGATTTAACAGAGGTGATAGATTAGAACTATTGTGTCATGGGAGGGTCATTGTATATATAAAATCACCATTATGCCCCTGGCTTCCTGTTTCTCCCTACTATTTGATACCGGAAAGAATTAGATTACTATAGAAGATGAAGGGGAGTGCACTATATCTCTGGATCATGATAAGCAGCTATTGGGGAGAAAATTTTTCTTTGACCTTCAATGTTCTTCTGGCTGGTCTAAGAATTAAATTGATATAAGACAGATTAACAGGAGAAAAAACAAAGGTAAATTACATGCACAGGGAAGACCAATGATAAAACTGAGATCCAAAGAAATGACCAAGGCCTGCAGCTTTTATACATTTTAGACAAAGGAACTGACAGGATAATGAAAACCTATGTTTGGGAGCTTCAATTGGTAAGGAATTCTACAGAATTGGGGTTGAGGTGGTAAATTAGTAAAAGAATAAGGTTTGTTTATATCGCATCTTGTTTATATAGCTTTTTTTAATTTTATTTTATTATGTTACGTTAGTCACCATACATTACATCATTAGTTTTTGATGTAGTGTTCCATGATTCATTGTTTGCAAATAACACCCAGTGCTCCATTTAAATGTGCCCTCCTTAATACCCATCACCAGGCTAACCTATCCCCCCACCCCCTCCCCTCTAAAACCCTCGTTTTGTTTCTCAGAGTCCACAGTCTCTCATGGTTCATCTCCCCCTCCGATCCCCACCCCCATTTTGCCCTTCCTACTATCTTCTTCTTTTTTTTTCTTTTTTTTTTATTCTTATGTTAATCCCCATACATTACATCATTAGTTTTAGATGTAGTGTTCCATGATTCATCGTTTGTGCATAACACCCAGTGCTCCATGCAGAACGTGCCCTCCTCAATACCCACCACCAGGCCAACCCATCCTCCCACCCCCCTCCCCCTCAGAACCCTCAGGTTGTTTTTCAGAGTTCATCATCTCTCATGGTTCGTCTACCCCTCCGATTTCTCCTGCTTCATTCTTCCACTCCTGCTACCTTCTTCTTTTTTTTTCTTAACATATATTGCATTATTTGTTTCAGAGGTACAGATCTGAGATTCAACAGTCTTGCACAATTCACAGCGCTTACCAGAGCACATACCCTCCCCAGTGTCCATCACCCAGTCACCCCATCCCTCCCACCCCACCACCCACTCCAGCAACCATCAGTTTGTTTCCTGCAATTAAGAATTCCTCATATCAGTGAGGTCATATGATACATGTCTTTCTCTTTTTGACTTATTTCGCTCAACATAATACCCTCCAGTTCCATCCACATCATTGCAAATGGCAAGATCTCATTCCTTTTGATGGCTGAATAATATTCCATTGTGTATATATACCACATCTTCCTAAGCCATTCATCTGTCCATGGACAACTTGGCTCTTTCCACACTTTGGCTATTGTGGACATTGCTGCTATAAACATCGGGGTGCATGTACCCTTTCGGATGCCTACTTTTGTATCTATGCGGTAAATACCCAGTAGTGCAATTGCTGGATCATATGGTAGCTCTATTTTCAACTTTTTGAGGAACCTCCATACAGTTTTCCAGAGTGGCTGCACCAGCTTGCATTCCCACCAACAGTGTAGGAGGGTTCCCCTTTCTTTGCATCCCCGCCAACATCTGTCGTTTCCTGACTTGTTCATTTTAGCCATTCTGACTGGTGTGAGGTGGTATCTCATTGAGGTTTTGATTTGGATTTCCCTGATGCCGAGCGATATTGAGCACGTTTTCATGTGTCTGTTGGCCATTTGGATGTCTTCTTTGGAAAAATGTCTGTTCATGTCTTCTGCCCATTTCTTGATTGGATTCTTTGTTCTTTGGGTGTTGAGTTTGATGAGTTCTTTATAGATTTTGGATACTAGCCCTTTATCGGATATGTCATTTGCAAATATCTTCTCCCATTCTGTCGGTTGTCTTTTGGTTTTGTTGACTGTTTCCTTTGCTTTGCAAAAGCTTTTTATCTTGATGAAGTCCCAATAGTTCCTTTTTGCCCTTGCTTCCCTTGCCTTTGGCGATGTTTCTAGGAAGAAGTTGCTTCGGCTGAGGTCAAAGAGGTTGCTGCCTGTGTTCTCCTTTAGGATTTGGATGGACTCCTGTCTCACATTGAGGTCTTTCAAACATTTGGAGTCTATTTTTGTGTGTGGTGTTAGGAACTGGTCCAGTTTCATTCTTCTGCATGTGGCTGTCCAATTTTCCCAACACCATTTGTTGAAGAGACTGTCTTTTTTCTGTTGGACATTCTTTCCTGCTTTGTCGAAGATTAGTTGACCATAGAGTTGAGGGTCCATTTCTGGGCTCTCTATTCTGTTCCATTGATCTATGTGCCTGTTTTTGTGCCAGTACCATACTGTCTTGATGATGACAGCTTTGTAATAGAGCTTGAAGTCCGGAATTGTGATGCCGCCGGCTCTGCTTTTCATTTTCAACATTCCTCTGGCTATTTGGGGTCTTTTCTGGTACCATACAAATTTTAGGATTATTTGTTCCATTTCTTTGAAAAAAGTGGATGGTATTTTGATGGGCATTGCATTGAATGTGTAGATTGCTCTAGGTAGCATTGACATCTTCACAATATTTGTTCTTCCAATCCATGAGCATGGAACGTTTTTCCATTTCTTTGTGTCTTCCTCAATTTCTTTCATGAGTATTTTATAGTTTTCTGAGTACAGATCCTTTGTCTCTTTGGTTAGATTGATTCCTAGGTATCTTATGGTTTGGGGTGCAATTGTAAATGGGATCGACTCCTTCATTTCTCTTTCTTCTGTCTTGTTGTTGGTGTATAGGAATGCCACTGACTTCTGTGCATTGATTTTATATCCTGCCACTTTACTGAATTCCTGTATGAGTTCTAGCAGTTTTGGGGTGGAGTCTTTGGGGTTTTCCACATAAAGTATCATATCATCTGCAAAGAGTGAGAGTTTGACTTCTTCTCTGCCGATTTGGATGCATTTTATTTCTTTTGTCTGATTGCTCTGGCTAGGACTTCCAGTACTATGTTGAATAGCAGAGGTGATAGTGGACATCCCTGCCGCGTTCCTGACCTTAGGGGGAAAGCTCTCAGTTTTTCCCCATTGAGAATGATATTCGCTGTAGGTTTTTCATAGATGGCTTTCATGATATTGAGGTATGTACCCTCTATGCCTATACTCTGAAGAGTTTTGATCAAGAAAGGATGCTGTACTTTGTCAAATGCTTTTTATGCATCTATTGAGAGGATCATATGATTCTTGTACTTTCTTTTGTTAATATATTGTATCACATTGATTGATTTGCGGATGTTGAACCAACCTTGCAGCCCAGGGATAAATCCCACTTGGTCGTGGTGACTAATCCTTTTAATGTACTGTTGGATCCTATTGGCTAGTATTTTGGTGAGAAATTTTGCATCCATGTTCATCAGGGATATTGGTCTGTAATTCTCCTTTTTGATGGGGTCTTTGTCTGGTTTGGGGATCAAGGTAATGGTGGCCTCATAAAATGAGTTTGGAAGTTTTCCTTCCATTTCTATTTTTTGGAACGGTTTCAGAAGAATAGGTATTAATTCTTCTTGAAATGTTTGGTAGAATTCCCCTGGGAAGCCATCTGGCCCTGGGCTTTTGTGTTTTGGGAGATTTTTGATGACTGCTTCCATTTCCTTAGTGGTTATAGGTCTGTTCAGGTTTTCTATTTCTTCCTGGTTCAGTTTTGGTAGTTGATACATCTCTAGGAATGCATCCATTTCTCCCAGGTTATCTAATTTGCTGGCATAGAGTTGCTCATAATATGTTCTTAGAATTGTTTGTATTTCTTTGGTGTTGGTTGTGATCTCTCCTCTTTCATTCATGATTTTGTTGATTTGGGTCATTTCTCTTTTCTTTTTGATAAGTCTGGCCAGGGGTTTATCAATCTTTTTTTTTTTTTAAAGATTTTATTTATTTATTTGACAGAGAGAGACAGCGAGAGAGGGAACACAAGCAGGGGGAGTGGGGGAGGGACAAGTAGGCTTCCCGCCGAGCAGAGAGCCCGATGCAGGGCTCGATCCCAGGACCCTGGGATCATGACCTGAGCCAAAGGCAGATGCTTAACGACTGAGCCACCCAGGTGCCCCAGGGGTTTATCAATCTTGTTAATTCTTTCAAAGAACCAGCTCCTAGTTTCGTTGATCTGTTCTACTGTTCTTTTGGTTTCTATTTCATTGATTTCTGCTCTGATCTTTATTATTTCTCTTCTCCTGCTGGGTTTAGGCTTTATTTGCTGGTTTTTTTCCAGCTCCTTTAGGTGTAAGGTTAGGTTGTGTACTTGAGACCTTTCTTGTTTCTTGAGAAAGGCTTGTATTGCTATATACTTTCCTCTTAGGACTGCCTTTGCTGCATCCCAAAGATTTTGAATAGTCGTGTTTTCATTTTCATTGGTTTCCATGTATTTTTTTAAGTCTTCTTTAATTTCCTGGTTGACCCATTCATTCTTCAGTAGGATGCTCTTTAGCCTCCATGTATTTGAGGTCTTTCTGACTTTCTTCTTGTGATTGAGTTCTAGTTTCAAAGCATTGTGGTCTGAAAATAGGCAGGGAATGATCCCAATCTTTTGGTACCGGTTGAGACCTGATTTATGACCTAGGATGTGATCTATTCTGGAGAATGTTCCATGGGGACTAGAGAAGAATGTGTATTCCGTTGCTTTGGGATGGAATGTTCTGAATATGTCTGTGAAGTCCATTTGGTCCAGTGTGTCATTTAAAGTCTTTATTTCCTTGTTGATCTTTTGTTTAGACGATGTGTCCATTTCAGTGAGGGGGGTATTAAAGTCCCCCACTGTTATTGTATTGTTGTCGATGTATTTCTTTGCTTTTGTTATTAATTGCCTTATATAATTGGCTGCTCCCATGTTAGGGGCATAGATATTTACAATTGTTAGATCTTCTTGTTGGATAGACCCTTTAAGTAGGATATAGTGTCCTTCCTCATCTCTTATTACAGTCTTTGGTTTAATATCTAATTTGTCTGATATAAGGATTGCCACCCCAGCTTTCTTTTGGTGTCCATTAGCATGGTAAATGGTTTTCCACCCCCTCACTTTCAATCTGGGGGTGTCTTTGGTTCTAAAATGAGTCTCTTGCAGACAGCATATCGATGGGTCTTGTTTTTTAATCCAATCTGATAGCCTGTGTCTTTTGATTGGGGCATTTAGCCCATTTACATTCAGGGTAACTATTGAAAGATAGGAATTTAGTGCCACTGTATTGCCTGTAAGGTGACTGTTACCATGTATTGTCTGTGTTCCTTTCTGGTCTATGTTGCTTTTAGGGTCTCTTTTTGTTTAGAGGACCCCTTTCAAGATTTGTTGTAGGGCTGGTTTTGTGTTTGCAAATTCCTTTAGTTTTTGTTTGTCCTGGAAGCTTTTTCTCTCTCCTTCAATTTTCAATGACAGCCTAGCTGGATAGAGTATTCTTGGCTGCATATTTTTCTCATTTAGTGCTCTGAATATATCCTGCCAGTCCTTTCTGGCCTGCCAGGTCTCTGTGGATAGGTCTGTTGCCAATCCAATGTTTCTACCATTGTAGGTTACATATCTCTTCTCCTGAGCTGCTTTCAGGATTTTCTCTTTGTCTCTGAGACTCGTAAGGTTTACTATTAGATGTCGGGGAGTTGACCTATTTTTATTGATTTTGAGGGGGGTTCTCTGTGCTTCCTGGATTTTGATGCCTGTTTCCTTCCCCCAATTAGGGAAGTTCTCTGCTATAATTTGCTCCATTATACCTTCTGCCCCTCTCTCTCTTTCTTCTTCTTCTGGGATCCCAATTATTCTAATGTTGTTTCGTCTTATGGTATCGCTTATCTCTCGAATTCTGCCCTCGTGATCCAGTAGTTGTTTATCTCTCTTTTTCTCAGCTTCTTTATTTTCCATCATTTGGTCTTCTATATCACTGATTCCCTCTTCTGCCTCATTTATCCTAGCAGTTAGTGCCCCCATTTTTTATTGCACCTAATTAATAGCCTTTTTGATTTCGACTTGGTTAGATTTTAGCTCTTTTACTTCTCCAGAAAGTGTTTCTCTAATAACTTCCATGCTTTTTTCAAGCCCAGCTAGTATCTTTAAAGTGATGATTCTGAACTCCAGATCTGACATCGTACTAATGTCCATATTGAGTAGGTCCCTGTCAGTTCGTACTACCTCTTGTTCTTTTTGTTGAGGTGATTTTCTCTGTCTTGTCATTTTGTGCAGAGGAGAATAGATTAATGAGAGAACAAAATGGTAGCAGGGTAACAACGTCCCCAGAAAATATACTCTAAACAAATCAGAAAAGACCTGAAGCAGTGGGAAAAGAAAGGGAAAGAGAGAAAAAAGAAAAGAAAAAAAAGAAAAAGATAAAGATAAAAACAAACAAAAATAGAACAAAATAAAACAAAACAAAAAAGAATGTGATCAAATACGATCGGGCTGGTATATAGATCAGTGCCACACACTAGATTTTGGGTGTATTTTGGTCTGTTAGAAGAAAGTGCCTCCCAAAATTTTAAAGAAAGAAAAACTTATATATGTACAAAAATAAGGGTTGATATATTGAAGGGATGGAATGTAAAGATGGAAATTATAAAAAATTTTATAAAAGGAACTGATAAGAAGTTGTTTGAAAAAAGAAAAGAGGATTTAAAAAAAGAAAAAAAGAAAAAAAAGGGAGAGAATGTGATCAGGCAGGGGAGTAGAAAAAACCATATACTAGAGATTTAGGGTATATTTTAATCTGTTAGAAGAAACTATCTCAAAATTTTAGAGGGAGAACAACTTATATATATATGCCAAAAATACGGGTAACTACTATGAAGGGATAGAATATGACTCTAAAAATGAAAAATAAAAATGTTTTTTTAAAAAAAAAGGGATTGATAAGATGTTGGTTGTAAAAGGGAAGAGGAAAAATTCAAAGAAAAAGAAAAAAAAAGTTAAAAATAACTAACTTTGAAAGACTAAAGCATCATGGTAAAAAAGCCATGATTTCTATGTGCAGTAGACCCCTAGCGCTGGAGTTCTGCCGTTCTCATTGATCGGTAAACTTGGTCTTGGCTTGCTGTTCTCGCTGATCTTCTGGGGAGGGGCCTGTTGCCGTGGTTTCCAAATGTCTCTGCCGGAGGCGGAACTGCCCCGCCCCTGCCCCCTCCCGGCTAAGTCATCTGCTCGGGTTTGCTCTCCGGGGCTTTTGTTCCCTGCGAGCTTTCCGTACAGCTTTGGAGGCGGAGAGTGAAAATGACGGCCTCCCAATCTCCGCCCCGGAGGAGCCGAGAACTCAGGGCCCCGCTCCTCAGTGAGCCCCCAGAGAAAAGCCGTCAGTCACTCCCGTCTCCCCGGTCTCCGGCCGCACTCCGTGCTCACCTGGCCTGTGACCGCGCGTTTCTCTCTCCGGCACCCGACCCCGGGTGGAGTCTCCAAACCCAGCAGATCCCTGCGGTGCACTCCCGCTGCTCCTCCCGGGGGAGGAAGGTGAGTCTCCCCGGATCTGCCGCTTGTTGGGTCCCTGCTGGAGGAGCAGGGGCCCGACTGTGCCGCGGATCACGGTTTAGGGCAACCCCGGGCTGAGAGCCCGCGCCTGGGCTCCGCCTCTGCAGCCGGCTTCCCTGCTCCGATACCTGGGAGCTCTGCCGCCCTCAGGCACCCCCGGTCTTTCTGTGACCCCGAGGGTCCTGAGACCACACTGTCCCGGAGGGTTCCACCCCCCGCTTAGCTACCAGAGTGACGTCCCTCGGCGGAGCAGACTTTTAAAAGTTCCGATTTTGTGCTCCGCGGCTCTATCACTTGCCATAAGCGGCCGACGGAGGCCCCTCCCCCGCCGTCTATCCTCCCGAATATCGCCTCGGATTCACTTCTCCGCACGTCCTACCTTCCAGAAAGTGGTCGCTTTTCTGATGAGAGAGTTGTTGCTCTTCTTTTCTTCGATCTCCTGTTGAGTTTGTAGGTGTTCAGAATGGTTTGATCCCTATCCAGCTGAATTCCTGAGAGGAGACGAAATCCAGATCTCCTACTCCTCCGCCATCTTGCTCCGCCCCTTCTTCTTTTTTTTTTTAAACATAGAATATATTATTTGTTTCAGAGGTACAGGTCCGTGATTCATCAGTCTTAACAATTCACAGCGCTCACCATAGCACATACCTTCCCCAATGTCTATCACCCAGCCACCCCATGCTTCCCACCCTCCACCACTCCAGCAACCCTCAGTTTGTTTCCTGAGATTAAGAATTCCTCATATCAGTGAGATCATATGATACTTGTCTTGCTCTGATTGACTTATTTCACTTGGCATAATACCCTCTAGTTCCATCCACGTCATTGCAAATGGCAAGATTTCATGTTTTTTTGATGGCTGCATAATATTCCATTGTATATATATACCACATCCTCTTTATCTATTCATCTGTTGATGGACATCTTGGCTCTTTCCAAAGTTTGGCTATCTTTAGCCCTGAATTCCCTGTCTCTGATGTTAAGAACATCTCTTTACCTCTTGGTACAGGGAAGATATCTTTTACATGAGAGATTTATTTCCTGCTTTCAGGGGACAAAGGAAGGTCAGAGTGTTCTTGCTCTCATTCTTTCTTAAGTAGCTTTAATTCAAAATAACTATATGCCACCATGGTATATCTTAGGGAAACCTTCCCTGAGCCCCAACACAGCCCATACAAGACTTTGGTAACAGTTGAATTATTGGGTACAGTTGTTTTGGTGAGATGAATATTGGTACAGAAAACTACAGACATCCTCATTTCAGAAATTGTGAAGATTAGGAAATTTTTTCTTCCTGTATATTCTCATATTAATTACCCTTGGATTTTTTTTTTTAATTTTTATTTTTAAAAGATTTTATTTATTTAATTGACAGAGAGAGAGAGACAGTGAGAGAGGGAACACAAGCAGGGGGAGTGGGAGAGGGAGAAGCAGGCTTCCCACCGAGCAGGGAGCCTGATGCGGGGCTTGGTCCCAGGACCCTGGGATCATGACCTGAGCTGAAGGCAGTCTCTTAACCAACTGAGCCACCCAGGCGCCCCTTACCCTCGGATTATATTTTATGTTTAATTGCTCTAGTGACTTCATGAGATAGTATTCAAGATGAGCTAAATGTGAGTGTAGGTAGCTTGCTCATGGTAAATGGAAGAGATGAAGGTGAAACCCAAGAAATTAGACTCTGAAACCCATGAGATTTCTACATCCGTTACTATTGTGACAACTACTCCATCTACAAAGTGCTGCATTTTTCTCAGGATTCATCCCAAAATTGGTAAGTTTTGTGAGAAATGTTGAGGGGGTTTGAGGACATTGAAAACTTGAGAATGGTGCAAGTGTTTAATGCTTGCAATACCAACAGATGCTTTATAATCTACCTTAGATGTTTAGTAACCTCAAAATTCAACCATTGTTGAGAAAGGTTTTTAATTGATTGTTTCCAAATGATTTCCAATACATTAAACGTTAATATATGCACTTGCTGAGTTTTGGTGAGTGACGTAATCTAGTTATCAATATAATTATCTAAATTGTGAGTATTTTTATTAATATTAATTTTTATTTCTACAAATCACAAATTATTGTGTGTAAGAGAATTTAAATATTTATTTAAATAATTTTGTAAGAAATATGAACTACTGCCCTACTGGCATTGTGGACTCCCTAACATCTATGCTAGATGTTAAGATGACTTCTAGAATGATGTGTCTGTGTTTGTAATTTAGATAATTATGCTAATGGTCTAATCCACTGAGAACCATTCTGTTGAATGTTTTATTGAATCTAATCTTTGCAAAGTACCCAAGTAACAAAGAATATCATTCAGTTAGTGAAAGGAAAATTGAATTGTGATAAGTCTCACTATTTTTAATGAAATACAAATAATTTATTGTTTATTTTGCAGATCTTTCTTAGAAATATGTACTTGGTTAACCCACTGTTACTGAGCTCTTAATAACTAGGTAGTTTTAGAAGGTATACATGTTTTGCTCTTTAAGTTACTGTGTTCTGAAATATCTTATGAGAAAATTGGAATTGTTGATTGCTCTACCTATATAGTATAGAATGGTCTCAGTGGCAAGCATATTTAGCTGGAAAATGTAAATATTTACCAATTAGCATGATTGTTCCTAGGGAAAAAAAATTCTGTAGCTGATAAGCAAATGCATTAGTTATCTGATTTATTCTGTCTTAGGGCTCAGCATAACTTTCTAGCAAGACAACATATATTGAATTTCATGATTTATTTTAATTTCAGGAAAAATAGTTGGCACTCTGGTACCATCCCACCAGAGATATATGGTTGCTAAACTAACCTTCCAAGAATCAACAAATATCTATTGAGTGCCAACTATGTAGCGGGCATAGTCGTATATACTGTAAGAGGCACAATACAACATGGTTTTTCTTCTCTAAAAGATTATCATCTGAGGGAAGAAACAATTATATAAACAAATAAATATGGCCTTTAATATAATACACATGTCATGGAAACAGAAGAAAGAATGACTAATTGCTTAGAATGACAGCTTTTTGAAGAGGTGACATTTAATTTGAAGTTGTCCACACAATGACAAATTAAAGGGAGATAAAGGCATTAAGAATTGTATGTAAAAATATGGAACAATTGAGGAAGCTTGACCTATCAGGTGGTGAGTGGCCAAGGAGATCTGTGTGAATGGAGAATAGAGGAGGTGAGAGAACATGAAGCCATTCCTGAATAATTGCATTGTTGCTGGGGTGGGTTGGACCAACAATGAGATATTGGTTTAATCATGTTTATATTCGACCTCTGGTTGAAAAATATTTACTTCTAAAACAATAGCCAATGATAGAGCAATTAGATTGCCCTATAACCACTAATCCTTCCTGCAAAATTGAATATGAAGCCTATACTTTACACTTTGGGAATAGACATGTGGATCTAAAATGAAGATGCAAGTGGGTTACATTTTTTGGTAGTTGTTTGATATCATGCATACTCATTAGCACACTGCATCAGAATCACCTAGAGGGCTTGCTAAAACAGATTGCTGGGACTCATAGCTAGAGTTTATGATTCCATAGGTCTAGCAGGGGAGCCCAAGAACTTGGAGGTTCCCAGTTAGAACTTGTTCTTATTATTAAAATTTTCTACAGTTATTATGTCAGGCAGTGAATAAATATTTTGAATATTATGTCTATGCATTAAGTTCTTATCCTTCATTTAAAAAGTCATTTATATTTAAGGAAACATGTTTTGACAGAAATACACAGAAAGCCTACATTCATTAACTTATTTTTTATTGAGCACATATTACAGGTCAGGTGCTCTAGATTTTAAGCATGGCAGTAGAGAGAAAAATGTCCCTGTAATCATACAGCCCTATGATCCAGATGAGTGAAACTGAACAAGGAAACATTTAGCAAACTCTTCGACATTCTCTGTACTTATTTGTCAACTTGTTTTCTCTCTCTGAAACTTAGAATATAAAATTTCAAATAGTGATTGATGGATGCTAAGAGGAATAAGGTGGGTGCTATTTTGTATAATGGAGTCTGAGAAAACCTCTCTAAAGGGACATATAAGAAATCTGAGGGAAGAGAAACAAAATTCCAGGCAGAAAGAACATGTACAGAAGTCCTGCTGAGGGATCATGTGTTCCAGGGACACCAGGGTGCCTGGTTTAGAGTGACTGGGGATGAGTACTATCAATTACAGGTGAGATGGTACTGCGGCAGGACAGATTAGGTAGAACCTATTGACCACTGTAAAGACTTCAGCTTCCTGGTAGGTTAGGAGACTGAGTGTTTTAAGGAGTGACTGGAAGCAATGTAACTTATAATGTAGGATGTAAATGTAGAATTTGAGAGGTGAGCTAGAGGATGATGTCATAATCCAGGTTGGGTGTGTGGGGGAGGTAGAACCAGGTTGGTAGCCATGGACCTGAAGGGAAATGGCCATAGTTTGGAAAGTACAGGTAACAAAATTTACAGATGGACTAGATATGGAGATTGAGAGAGTGGAGAAAAATAGTTTAAAAAAAATTTAAACAGTTTAACCTGAACATCAAGCAGGATGGATGGCTATTTACAGGAGTAAGAAAGACTATTGAAATACAGGGTTTGGTAGGAAAGTACAGGTAAATTTCCCATAAGAATTCATGGAAAAGAATTTTGTTTTAGTGTATTATCATGGAAAGAGTATATAGGGGTGCCTGGGTGGCTAAGTCAGTTAAGCAGCAGATTCTTGGTTTCGGCTTAGGCCATGATCTCCGGGTCCTGGGATTGAGCCCCATGTCAGGCTCTTCACTCAGAGGGGATTCTGCTTGAGGTCCAATCTCTCCCTCTCCCTCTGTCTTTCCTCTCCTGTCCCCCAACTCCCACTCTCTCTCTATCTAAAATGAATAAATAAATCTTAAAAAAAAGTATTTATTTTCAGTTCCTGAAATTAACTTCAAGATCAAAAATTAAAAAGTTATCTTAAGTTTTAAGAAAAAATTTTAAGAGAAGATACAAAGTCCCTTTATCACTGTGTGTATGCGTGTGTGCTTCTGCACACGTGCGCATCTGCACCTGCTTGTGAAAGAGAGAAGAATGTGTGTGTAAATCAAGTTCATTTGTGTTGGAATTAACCTGATCTTTGTATCTCTCATGATCTAGGTTGGATGGCCAGAAATCAATGGAGACAAGCTTGATTTGCCAATAGTTTCCTTCTTCATAGCATTTACTATGTAGAACCTATGTCAACTGCATTATAATTATTGTTTACATTTATTTTACATCTATTAACTTTGACTCAGCCATCACTGTATACTCAGAGCAGAGTATACACCCTGATGTACAATGATATTCAATAAATATTTAAATGAATGGAAGGAATGGAAGGAAGGAAGGAAGAAAGGGAGAGAGGAATTGAAACCAAAGTTGGTCATACTGGCCACTATCTCAGTCCCTTCTTCTGTGAACACTTTCTCCTTCATGTTCTTTCATGTCTTCAAATATCATTTCTATCCAGGGCTTAACATTGGGCTTGATGCTTCGGAAGCATTCAGGAATTGATTTTTGAGTATACAACTTCCAAATATGCATCTGTAACACTGAATTCAAGATCTGTATTTCCAAGTGCTTCCTGAACCTATCTACCAAGCCATGGCAGAATCCTGATAGGAGGCCAAGATGATATAAACAAAGAAGACCCAGTTAGATAGATGGAAACAATAAGGGTTTGTTAATGATTGGAAAAGGGGAACCAGGAAGGAATCTGATGGGGTCAAGATACTATCTCAGGACACTAGACAGATATAGATACCTTAAATTGGGATAGGAACTGAAAAAGAAAGAAGAGAGAGGTATGTTTGGTGGCTGTTGACCACTTTGCTGTTAGATATTCAAATGTTTTGTTTAATTTGGTTGTGAGGCATTCAGGAAATCAGTATCAGGGCAAATACTGGATTCAGTAGCCTGAATTTTAATTCCCAATTTGCCACTTGGTATGTGTAAACCTAAGTGAATTACTGAACATTCATAAGCCTCAACTTCCCTGTTAAATATTTATTTAAAAGATTAAAAGATGTTCTGCATGCAAAACACATAGAATTATACCTGGTATGTGGTAAACACTCAATTAGTGTTGGCTATTATCATTAATATTCTTTTGAGGACAAGAGGTATTGAATCCCTGTGAGAAGCTTGAGGCTGGTGTTTGTCTGACTGGTTTTTATTTTGCTGAGTGGGGTATGGGAGCTGATGGATTTTGGTTATATAATATTTTACTTAATGGGGTTTAGGAATTGAATGGATTTAACTCACAATCTGTAAAAATATATATATATATCTGGCTTGAAAACACAGCTTTACTATTAACTTTGTTAGGGCTGGTGACTAGAGAAATAGATGAAGCACCTCAGGTAGAGCATGGGGGCCATGGATAGCAGCAATATTTACAGTGTAAGTCAAAGAAAAAGAGACAAAGAAGGGCAGAAAGCATCAAGAAGATGACGTGACTATCATTGTCAGATGTCCTAGGAGTTAACGTTAAGATGAGAACTCAAGCCTGTTACACTTACTACCCTCTAGAATGCTTGTCCGTAACCCTGATAACACAGCTACTCCCTAGAGATCTCTCTCTACTTCTCTTTGGTGTTTGACCCCTAGCATCGTAGATCCTGTATCATTGTCTTCCTTGGTTTGCTCTCTTGCTTTTAGTAGAGTATAACCTCCCGTAGCTTCCTAAGAAAGGACTCAGGAGAGAGAAATTTTTGAGGTATGTCATAAAATATTTTTAATTCTACTCTTCTTTTTTGATCATTTTTTTATATCCCCATGATCTTGTTTCAGAAAATGCAGCCACTTCTCTTACTTCCTGTGGATTTTCATTCTAATTCTCCCACAATCCTCCTCTGCTTCTTGCATTGTTCATGTTTTCTAAGGTCCTTCTTTCTTGTTTGTTATTTGTTTTATTTTGGGCAATTCTCATTTTCAAAGTCATTTCTCAAATTATCCAATGATCCTAATTTTCTGTTTAAGTGTGAGATACTAACATTTGATAAAGTTAACTACCCTTTCCTGATAAAAATAGCTAATTAAAAAAAGAATCATTATCTGCTTCTGCTAACATGTTATACTATGTATATATGTTTAGTCCACAAGTCAGCAAATTACTTAATGAAGACACATTTAATGAATTCTGGCCAAAGACAGGAAAAATGTAAGAATGCTCCAGCTGTCTTCACTATTACTTAACATTGTGTTGGAAGTATTAGCCATCAAGACCAGACAAGAAAAACCAATTTAAGGCAAAACAGTTGGAAGAAGTGGTAACATTATGACAATTTGCAGATATGACTGTTTATCTAAAAAGTCACAAAGAAATAATAACAATAACAGACACAGAAACCAATGCAAACAGCAAAATAATTTAGTAAGTTAGCAGAATATGAAATTAACATTCAAAATCAATAGACATGACGTATATAAATGCTAATGACCTAGAAGATATTATGGATTGGACATACTCATTTACAACACCAAAAACAAGAAACACATTTAACAAGAAATTTTCAAAATCTGTATTTAAAACTCTCCTTAAAGACTCAAAAGAAAATCAAAGAGAAGACCTACCTTGTTCCTGAAGAGCATGATTTAACATCATAGGGGCACCTGGGTGTCACAGCTGGTTGGGCCTCAGATTCTTGGTTGCGGCTCAGGTCGAGATCTTGGAGTTGTGGTATCAAGCCTTGGGTGGGGCTCCTCATTCAGCTTGGAGTCGGCTTGGGTTTCTAGCTCCCTCTCCCTCTGCCCATCCCCACACACTCGCTTGTTCATACTCTCTCTAAAATAATTTTTTTTTAAGATTTTATTTATTTATTTGACAGAGAGAGACAGCAAGAGAGGGAACACAAGCAGGGGGAGTGAGAGAGGGAGAAGCAAACTTCCTGCTGAGCAGGGAGCCCAATGCAGGACTCGATCCCAGGACCCTGGAATCATGACCTGAGCGGAAGGCAAATGCTTTGCTGACTGAGCCACCCAGGCATCCCAAAAATAAAGAAATCTTTAAAAAATGATTTAACATAAAAATATCTGTTGTTTTTAAGTTAATGTGTAAATTAAATGACATTCCAATATAAGTAACATTTTCTTTTGGAGTTAGACAAGCTGATTTTAAAGTCAATATAGAAAAATAAGCAAGGAAGTTTCCTCTTCTATAAAATGAAGGGAACAAAACATAAGATAAAATAGGAAAATAAGCAAGCAAAAATAACCAGAAAAAAACCCCCTGAAAATACTAATGAAGGGATAGGAGATACAAAGAAAACATACAAAATTATAATGTAAAATTTGGGGGTAAAAAAATCTCTAATGCAGGGGTGCCTGGGTGGCTCAGTTAGTTGAGCATTGGACTCTTGATTTTTCCTCAAGTCGTGATCTCAGGGTCTTGGGATAGAGCACTGCCTCTCTCTTTCCCTCTCCCTCTGCTCCTCCCTCCACTCGTGCTGTCTGTTTCTTTCTCTCTGAAATAAATAAATAAATAAACAAATAAAGTCTTCTTTAAAAAATCTGTAGTGTTAAATATGAATTGAAAATTTAATTAAAAACTAACAATTTATTTAAATATATTTTCAAAAAATATATTTCCTGTCATCTGGGAAGACCTAGTAACAATAGGTACACCTAGCTATAATGATTCTAACACACTGTTCTGACCTGGTTGTGTGTGTATGTGGGGAGAGGGGTGATTTCCCCACACCAACAGCACTTTTGGAACATCACCTGAGTTTCCTATATTCCAACTCACCTCTGATACTGTCTACCCAGAAATAGTGTCAGATCTCACAGGTTGAAGATTTATTTCTACAAGACTGCCCTCCCACACACACACAGCTTCAGAATTAGTCACCGAGTCCAGGTTGTCACCTGTGTTTCTGACCCACTGGCTATAGATTGGAGATTCCAAAGACTCCCTCCTTAGGTTTGATTAATTTGGGAGAGCTGCTCATAGAACTCAAAGGAACATTTTATTTCACTACATTACCAGTCTATTATAAAAGGATAGAACTCAGGATCAGCCAGATGGAAGAGCTGCATAGGGCAAGGCATGTGTTTTAATGGAAGCCTTGTTACGTTGGTATGATTGATTAAATCACTGGTCATTGATAACTCATTCAACCTCTAGCCCCTCTCCCCTCCCCAGGAGTGGGGGTGGGGTGGGACTGCAAAATCCAACCCTCAGCTCACAAGGTTGGTCCCTCCCCCCCACAAACAGCCCCTATCCTTAGATTGCCCAAGGACTGTCCAAAAGTCACCTCAGTAACATAACAAAAGACACCTTTATCCCTTAGGAAATTCCTAGGATAAAGAACAAGTATATATTCCTTATTATAAATCATAGTGTCATTCCACATTAAAAGGAACCACAACTCATTAGAGGAACATCTGATTCCTGATCCTCGACAGGTAATATGAGTGAGCCTGAGAACTTTGATTTTGTCGTAAAGCAAGGAAGTGCTTCCCCAGATTTGTTAGCATCTTGGGTTTGTTCCATTCTTTTCTCCTGTTCTCTTTATGCTTGTAGGTTTATGCCTTTTTAAAAGTTTTTCTTTCCCTCTCGTTTTACATACAGGCTTCGGATAAACTTTTTTAAAAATATATTTATACATTCATACTAATGTATATTTTTGATCCTGAAGGAGAAATATATACGTTTAGTAACAGTGCATGTTGGCTTACATTTTCTCTAATGGTCTTTTCAGGAATCTGGAACATTGTTTATCACCACAAAAGATGGAAATGTTTGATTTCACTATGCCAATTTTCAAGAAAAATTGCTTTGGCCTCTACCTTTTAAGAATAAAGACGAAACAGAATGTTTTATATTACTGATTTTATTATCATAACTGACTTTTGAAGAATTGAGTACAATTTTGGAGTGTCAAAAATATTCCCTTGATGTTTGGGTATGCCTCATTATATAGTATGCACGTATATTTTGAAAGAAGCAGTTCAAATGAAGATTGCCTCTGATAATATTCTAAATGAGCTATATAAGTAGAGTATTATGGTAGTAAACACTGGAAATTTATTCAGAGCCCATATTTAAGGCATTTTAATCTATCACCTGAAGAACGAATCTGTCATCTAAGTCATATAAACCAGTAGTTTGGATTAAAAACAACAACTTCGAGATCATTAAGTATATTGCCTGATAATCTAAGATCCTAAACAGCTTACATTATATATTAAATTTAGTGTCTTTTCTCTTGCAGGGATGGAAAAATGTTCCCTTCTTCCCCTCTAGGTTCTTTGGCTAGTCTAATAATTAAACTCATATAGAACAGATTAAAAGGAGAAAAACAATTTAATTTCATACATATGGGAGCCCCAAAGATAAGAGACTCAAGGGCAAAGCAGGGTGGTTGAGGCTTATATGCCATCCTGAGCTAAAGAATGGCACAGGGGCCTGGGGCTAAAAAGGGGAGGAGGCTAATTCACAGGACAATAAGAAGAGCAGATGTTTGGTAATTAGATGTTTGCCTTGCCATATAGATAGATAGGTCCTTCAGATACAAAGTTATTTCTGGTAATAGCTCTCTTTCTGGGCCAGGCCCCCTACCTAAATTCTTTTAGGTAGTTAAGGGAGAGGTATATGATTTTCTTGAGTCGGCTGGGTCTTGATTGACTTCAGCGCAAAATAATCCACATGTCAAAGTGGCATATTTTCTTCCCCTTCACTATTTCATCTTAGTTTTAGGTTGGCTAATTAGCAGTCTCAAGTTATAAAACATGTAGTCCTAGCTTTCTGCCACACTCCAAAATATATAAAATATTATATATATTTCCTTTCTTGTTCGGTTTTAGGATTTCTAGTGGCAGAGGTCTATGAGAATATTTTTTTCCATATGTTTTTGAGGAAATAAAATCACATGTAGGTATTATGGTCTAACTATGTTGCACTGGTAATTTGCATGTTACACTTTGACCTTCAAAGTAGAAAAATACAATGGATTAGAGATACACATGCCCAAATACTAGAATCCACTCTGCCATTTGCGAAGTATTTTACTTCTTGGGTGTGAAGAGAACCAAAAGATGAATGAGTTGGCAATATTATTTTTGTTAAAAGATGAATTAGAATTTTGGGGTGCAACAAAAAGAATGTTATTTTGATTCTTTCACAGTTTCGTATGGTAAACTTAATTAGCATTAAAATATAGTGTTGAGGGCGCCTGGGTGGCTCAGTCGTTAAGCGTCTGCCTTCAGCTCAGGTCACGATCCCAGGGTCCTGGGATCGAGGCCCGCGTCGGGCTCCCCGCTCGGCAGGAAGCCTGCTTCTCCCTCTCCCACTCCCCCTGCATGTGTTCCTGCTCTCGCTATCTCTC
Organism: Mirounga angustirostris; assembly: GCF_029215605.1. Classification (NCBI taxonomy): domain Eukaryota; kingdom Metazoa; phylum Chordata; class Mammalia; order Carnivora; family Phocidae; genus Mirounga; species Mirounga angustirostris. The sequence goes on along the minus strand of NW_026991719.1, from coordinate 28,473,100 downwards.
TCTCTGTCAAATAAATAAAATATTTTAAAAAAATAAAAAATAAAAAAAAAAAATAAAATAAAATATAGTGTTGATACCTCTGTTTTTAAAAAAACATATGAAGAATAAAGATTAAAAAGAGAAATAAAGAAGTGTTGAGGAAACTCAAATTAAGTAAGGTAGGAAGAACAGTGACTAGAATATCAGGAAAAAAGTCCTATGAAAAGAATCAGAAGAATTCAGGTTTTCAGCCAAAGTAGAAAATTAAATTAAGTGGTGCCTTTCTCATGTATTTTTTCTTAACCCTTTTCCCGCATTCCACCCATCCCCCCACCCCCCTCCCCTCTGGTAACTATCAGTTTGTTCTCTGTATTTAAGGGTCTGGTTTTTGTTTGTCTCTCTTTTTTTTCTTTGTTCATTTGTTTCTTAAATTCCATTTATGAGTGAAGCCATATGGTATTTTTCTTTCTCTGACTGACATATTTTACTTAGCATTATACCCTCTAGATCCATCCATGTTGTTGACAATGGCAAGATTTCATTCTTTTTTATAGCTGAGTACTATTCCATTGCATATATTCCCCACATGTTCTTTATCCATTCATTTACCACTAAGACATTAGGCTGCTTCCATAATTTGTCTGTTGTAAATAATGCTGCAATAAACATAGAGATGCATATGTCTTTTCACATTAGTGTTCTTGTATTCTTTGTGTGAACACCCAGTAGTGGAATTACTGAATTATATAGTAATTCTATTTTTAATTTTTTGAGGAATCTCCATACTGTTTTCCACAGTGGCTGTACCAGTTTGCATTCCCACCAACCATGCACGAGGGTTCCTTTTTCTCCACATCCTCGTCAACACTTGTTGTTTCTTGTACTTTTGATTTTAGCCATTCTGACAGGTGTGAGGTGCTATCTTATTGTGGTTCAGATTTGCATTTCGCTCATGATGTGTGATGTTGGGCATCTTTTCATGTGTCTGTTAGCCATCTGGGTGTCTTTGGAGAAATGTCTGTTCATGTCTTCTGCCCATTTTATAATTGAATTATTTGGGTTTTTTTTTTTTTTTTTTGGTGTTGAGTTGTGTACGTTATTTATATATTTTGGATATTAACGCTTTATCAATATGTCATTTGCAAATATCTTCTCTATTCTGTAAGTCGTCTTTTAGTTTTATTATTTTCTTTACTGGACAGAAAGTTTTTATTTTGATGTAGTCCCAATAGCTTAGTTTTGCTTCTGTTTCCCTTACCTCAGGAGACATTTTTAGAAAGATGTTGCCATGGCCGATGTCAGAGAAATTACTGCCTGGGCTTTCCTCTAGGATTTTTATGGTTTCAGGTCTCACATTTAGGCCTTTCATCCATTTTGAGATTATTTTTGTGTATGGTGTTATAAAGTGGTCCAGTTTCATTCTTTTGCATGAGCTGTCCAGTTTTCCCAACACTATTTGTTGAAGAAATTGTCTTTTTTTCATTGCATATTCTTGCCTCCTTTGTTGAAGATAATTGACTATATATTGGTGGGTTTTGGGTTCCTGGGTGGCTCAGTTGGGTAAGTGTCCAACTCTTGATCTCAGCTCAGGGTCATGAGTTCAAGCCCTGTGTTGGGCTCCACACTGGGAATGGAGCCTACTTACAATAATAATAATAATAATATTGTGGGTTTATTTCTGGGCTCTCTATTCTGTTCCATTGATCTATGTGTCTCTTTTTGTGCCAGTACCATACTGTTTGATTACTACAGCTTTGTAGTATATCTTAAAATCTGGGATTGTGAGACCTCCAGTTTTGTTCTTCTCTTTAAAGATTGCTTTGGCTTCATATTTGTTATTAGAAGGCTTTCTTTCATTTTGCTTAAGTTCATTTTTAATGACCCAGATTTTCTAATTAGGTCTTACATACATGTAGAATTAATGTTACATAGGAAAGAATTGGTCAAACATAAGAAAGATAATCTCTGATAGAGTTATATACAATGGAAGGAACTTGCAAAGGAGCCATCTACATTTTCTCTAAAAAAGAAAAAAAAAAGTCTGAGAATTTTGAGTGTCTAAACCCCTGAAACATAATGGGAAGTAGCTCAGATTATTTATGAGTCATTTTCAGTATTTGCAAAAGACTGGAAAAAGCAAATCTTTTTCAGCATTAAGTGCAAGTAGTCAACCTTAAACTGTTCCTGAAGCTGAGTGTCCTGTTTTAGAAGTATCACCACAGTCATAAAAGCCTTGGACAATTCACAAGCATTGCCAAAATGTCATAGCCCTTGAAGTCTAAAGAATGAGACACAGGAGTCTTTTAACATTTCATAACTGTGTGCTCATTCTTCTTAATAGATGGGACCCAGCACAGTCTGAGCATAAAAACTCTTGCCATATAATTCAATTCCTGTATCAGGTACACACCTATGGGGTTTTGGAATATAGGTGAGGTTTGGTAGGGTGAGGTCTGGAGCCGATGACCAAGAAAGAATTCTTGAGACGTCTTTGGTGCAAAATGGTGGCTTAAAAAAGCATGGGGACAGGACCCATGCGCAGAAAGAGCTGCTATACCAGGGTTGTGAGGGGTGGCTGCTTATATACTATGGGGTTGGGGGAGGTAAGGAAAAGGGAGGTTCAAAAGGATTTTCATATGTTAAAGAAGACTCACAGGATACCAGAGGCCTTGCCATTGTCAGTTTAATGTTGTTTTTCCCTCTAGCAAGACATTAACATTAAGATAGTTGGGAGCTTCCTGGAGGAACGTTACACTCTGCCCACTTCAAGTATCTGTCAATAGGGTGCAGATTTATAAGGACATTAATTGTATCTACATTTCCTTCTGGAAGCTAGGTTATTGATAGAAATGCTTTGTTCTTGTAGATCGCTAAGACATTTGTAAACTGAGGGAGGCTCATGTCTTGCAGGATTGTGATCTCTATAAGTTAACCATTTGTTTTTCCTTTCCTTAGCTTTAGGGCAGCCAGGAGTACATGAAGAATGTCACATATATCCCATCTTGGGATGGGGGCGGGTTGCAGGGTGTCAGCTTGTGCTTTGTCCTCAGCTTGCCTTCTGTTCCCTCATCACTCACCACCCTGTTTTTATCATGGAGTTATATGCTCATGTAGGGGAGGAAAAATAACTTTCCTATTTCCTTCAAAGTTCTTGGCTGACACCCACCCTCAAATAAAAAGACAAATTAACATGAGAAAAAAAGATTTAATTTCATTCATACACACTGGAGCCCCACAAAGATAATAGAATGAAGCGGAGGGGAATATGTCACCCCAAAATATGCCAATTTGGCAATTGATTATTTTGAATTCAAATTAATTAAGAAACAACTGGTGCAAGAAGGGCACTCTGACCCTCCTTTGTCTCCCTGGAAGCAGGAAATAAATCTCCCACGTGAACTGTACCCTCCCTGGATAGGAGAATAGAAGGCAGCCTTACCACCACTGTTAGGGAATTCAAAGCTGAGATGGATCTTGTTACTTCACTACTTTGCTACCCCAAGCCCAAAGCCCGTTGTCTTGTTAATTCCTCAGAAATGTGTTGTTTCCTTGTCTAAAAGGTATAAAAGCTGTCTGCTTTGGTCACTTCTTCCAGTCTCAGGAGTTCCCACATATATATAAACTTAATTTTTTTTTTCCTGCTGTTAATCTTATATCAATTTAATTATTAGGCCAACCAAAGAACCTAGAAGGGAAAAAGGGAAAAGTTTTCCTCCCCTGCAAGACTCAAAGGCAGTCAGGCAACTGAGATTTATATGCCATCTTGAGCTAAGAAATGGGGTAGGAGTCTGGAGATTCAAAAGGGAGGAAGACAGTTCTCAGAAAGGTCAGGAGAGGAAATGTTTGGTAAACAAATCATTGCCCTACCATGCAGATAAGTTTCTGAGATGAAAAGTTATCTCTGGTAGTAGCTTGCTTCCTGGTACATGCCCCCTATTTAAATTCTTTTCAGCCATTAAGTGGGGAGGTAGAAAGCTTTTCCTGCATCTTTGAGGTCTTGAATGCCTTCAGCTCAAAACAATTCTTATGCCAAAAAGGCATATTTTGGAGTGGCATAATCTGCTCCCCATCACCCCCATCCTTTATCTTCTCAGTAGGGAGTTATTAGAAGAGTACCTGGCACACAGTAGATTCACAATAAATATTGCTGCATGATCAATGAATGAGGAAGTGAATGGTGGATGTATTAAAATAGAAAGATGAAACTCTGAGAAGTTTGGCAATGCTGTCAATAGAAATACAGTGCAATTCTCTTATGTAATTGAAAAATTTCTTGTAGCCACATTTATAAAGTGAAAAAGAAACAAGTGAAATTGTTTTAGTAATATATTTTATTTAACCCAACATATCCAAAATATTATCTTTTTAACATGTGATCAATATATTGGTTGTAAAAGAGATATTTTATGGGAAGCCTGGGTGGCTCAGTTGGTTAAGTGTCTGCCTTCAGCAGAGATCATGATCCCAGGGTCCTGGAATCAAGTCCAGCATGGGGCTCCCTGCTCAGCAGGGAGTCTGCTTGTCCCTCTCCCTCTGCCTCTCCCCCTGCTTATGCTCTCTCTCTCTCTCAAATAAATAAAATCTTTAAAAAAGAGAGAGAGAGATTTTACAATTTTTTTTTGTACTAACTCTTTAAAATGTACTGTGTATTTTATACTTAGAGCAATCTCAATCTGGAAGAGCCATACTTTTTTAAAGATTTATATATTTACTTTAGAGAAAGAGAGCTTGAATGCACAAGTGGGAGAGGGGCAGAGGGAGAGGGAGAAAAATCCTCAAGCAGACTTCCCACTGAGCATGGAGTCTGACATGGGGCTCAATCCCAGGACCCTGAGATCATGACCTGAGCCAAAATCAAGAGTCAGAGACTTAACTGACTGAGCCACCCAGGTGCCCCTAGAAGCACCATATCTTAAGTGCTCAATGGCCACACATGTCTAGTGGCTACCATATTGGACAGTTTTTCTTTAAGAGGATATGGAGGATATTAAAATATTTTGACCAGGTGAGGAAGGGATTTTGGTTATTTCCACCAACACCTCATGGGCCAAACCCAGTTACATGGCTCAACCTAATGGCAAAAGAGACTATAAAATGTAGCTAAAGAGGCAACTTCAAGAAACTCTTAGATAGCCTAAGTGTAATATATTAGAATGTTGTCTAAAATCTTAATTTATTTGAAATAATTGTATATAATTGATGACAATTACACTGAACAGCATAAGATGTAGGGTTTTAAGCCAGGCTCAAATGGTATACAGTGAACAGTATTAACTAAAGCACATTTTTTAAGAATTGTGGATTGAAGAATAAATAGGAAATTTTTCTGGTAAAACTACCTTCAATATCCCAAAGCAGTAAGTAAAGACAAAAGCAAATACAAAAACACAAAATATATTACTGATTTTAGTAGTTCAGCATATAAACTGTTTTTGAATTTATTACATGATCCATATTTCCCAATTATTTTAACAATATGTAGGACTAGGGGCTCCTGGGTGGCTCAGTCGGTTAAGCGTCTGGCTTTGGCTCAGGTCATGATCCCAAGGTCCTGGGATTGAGTCCCGCATCGGGCTCCTTGCTCTGCAGGGAGCCTGCTTCTCCTTCTCCTTCCCACTTGTGCTCTTTCTCACTATCTCTGTCTCTCTCTCTCAAATAAATAAAATCTAAATAAAATAAAATAAAATAAACAGTATGTAGGACTAGCCCAGGAAATGAAATGGAAAAAAGAAATGAAATGTACCTTTCAAGGAAGTTAGAAGGGGGAATATGAAAGAAAATTTCACTTCTTTATTTTTTCACTTAACACATGGGGACCTGAGACTTTGAGGGTGTAACAGTGGATCTGTTCTCATATCAACTTCCTAGACCAGAAACAAGATTTAATGAGAAAATTGTTTTTTCAAGTGACTCTACATTTTATCTTTCTGCAGTGGTTATCAGTCGATAAACATGAAGACACTCATAATCATATAGGTACAAGCATTGATAACCTAATCAACAGAAATCTTTTAAAAAATAAAAATTTCCCCCAGGGCGCCTAGGTGGCTCAGTCTGTTGGGCATCTGCCTTCGGCTCAGGTCATGGTCCCAGGGTCCTGGGATTGAGTTCCACATTGGGCTTTCTGCTCAGCAGGGAGCCTGCTTCTCCCTCTGCCTGCCACTCCCCCTGCTTGTGCTCTCCTTCTCTCTCTCTCTCTGTCAAATAAATAAATAAAATCTTTAAAAAAAAATGTCCCCCAAATTCTCCCTATCATTATCACCACCAATATATTTTCTTTGAAATGACCAGGTTTTTAACAGAAGTAACTACTGATTTTTTGAAGAACTGCATCTATAAATCTTAGAACAGTGCAAGAATACTGAATTTCTAGCTATTTCTATTTCCAAGAGTCACTCTTCAAAATATGACAACATATAGAACAGTTATTGGGAAAGTGTCTAAAGCTTCCATTATTAGCCTATAGACAGTACTTTGGGTAGGGACTCTGCCCACTATCTTATATCACTGGCTGTGTGGCCCTAATAGAAGATACTCAAAAAATACTAATATTAAGAATAAAGTAATGCATATAAGAAATTATTTTTACTACTTAGTTACTGAAGAACATGTTATATACAGTCCTTTGCAATTGGATATGTACCTAGCATTTGTATATACATAGCATTTATAACAATTTAACTATATTAGGTGAAAAACAAGATTTCCATCCAGACTGGGAAATTTTTTTTTAAAAATATGCATATAACTAGATATGATAATCTTATAGTATTGGGAGTTCTAAAGAATTAAGTAGAATATAATATTTATAATATAGAAGAACATGTAACTATCCTCAAACCATATACAGTAAAAAAAAGAAGAAAGTGTAAATTAAGTAGAAATATTTAAACTGTATTTTAGTTTTAAATATTTCATGTTTTTGCCCCATATAACTAATTTAATAATGACTACTGTCATTTCAGGATAAGACTCCACTTACCAAAGCTAAATAAAGAATTCTCATTTCCTCATTAAATGTGAATTTTTTAGAAACGGATGCTTTTTTCTCAATAGATTTACTTTCTTAAAAAGAGGCAATACAAGGTCTACATTTGTCAAATCATCACAATGTTCACTTTAAATATCTTATAATTTTGTCAGTTAAACCTCAATAAAACTGAAAAAAGAAAAAGAAGATACCTTAACTTTGCTTTTTTTTTTTTAAAGATTTTGTTTATTTATTTGACAGAGAGAGACACACTGAGAGAGGGAATATAAGCAGGGGGAGTGGGAGATGGAGAAGCAGGCTTTCTGCTGAGCAGGGAGCCCGATGTGGGGCCCGATCCCAGGACCCTGGGACCATGACCTGAGCCAAAGGCAGACGTTTAAAGACTGCGCCACCCAGGCACCCCTTAACTTTGCTTTCTTTTATTTTTTTTTATTTTTATTTATTTTTAAAGATTTTATTTGTTTGAGAGAGAGAGAGAACACACGCTTGGGGAAGGGCAGAGGGAAAAGGAGAAGCAGACTACTCTCTGAGCAGGGAGCCCAACATGGGGCTTGATCTCAGGACCCTGGGATCATGACCTGAGCCAAAGGCAGACACTTAATGAACTGAGCCACCCAGGTGCCCCTAACTTTGCTTTCTTTTAGATATCAAAATATTTCTTTGAAAGTAATTTACAAGATAACTAGCCATTTTAGAATACAATCTTTGTAGTACTTATTTTGAAAGGGTTACATAACATTTTTTCAGGCATTCTCTTGATTTTAGCACTGTGTTGACATACTTCACCATTTTTAAGAAAAATCAACAGTGATGTTGTAAACTAAGTAGTTTAGATAATCTTAAAGTAATTAAAATCGGAATGTGGTTGGTCCAAATTAGGTAAATTTAAGAAAAACTTTTACAAAAGTTGTTTGTTCATACTAATCAGACTCGTCAGATAATTTTTCACCTCTCTCTTTGTTTAATAAACATTCACCAAATGAGTTGGCTGAGGAGTAGAAACTATTTTCATATTTTTATTCATGGTCCTTTCAAAAATGTAAGTTGATGCCTTGGAAAACTATTAAAATATTAAAATAAGGGCGCCTGGGTGGCTCAGTTGGTTGAGCGACTGCCTTCGGCTCAGGTCATGATCCTGGAGTCCCGGGATCGAGTCCCGCATCGGGCTCCCTGCTCAGCAGGGAGTCTGCTTTGCCCTCTGACCCTCCCCCCTCTCATGTGTTCTCTCATTCTCTCTCTCTCTCAAATAAATAAATAAAATCTTAAAAAAAAAATTAAAATAAAATGTTAAACTAAAAATATTAAAACCTTCACAAAATATTTAAATGTTTATTGGATTACTTTTATAAAATAACAAGATTCAGGGTACCTGGGAGGCTCAGTTGGTTGAGTGACTGACTCTTGATTTTGGCTCAGGTCATGATCTCAGGGTCATGAGATTGAACACGGCCTTGGGCTCTGCACTCAGTGCAGCGTCTGCTTGAGATTCTCTCCCTCTGCCCCTCCCTGTGCTCTCTTTCTCTCTAATAAATAAATATATGAATCTTTAAAAAAAAAAAAACAAGATTCACAAATATTTCATCCTTTTAGAATTATAAATGATTACCTTCCCCTTTGATTGAACAATTTTTCTCATCATTTTATCTGAAGATTTCTACTGAGAGCTTTAAAAAACTTCTATTTGGTGGCATATCTTCAAGTGTGATTTACACGCCTTGTCATTATTTAATCTTTGAAATGATACTTTATCATTGCTTAAATCAGTGTGGGTACATTGGACAAGATTTGAGAGCCACTCTATAGGACTGAGTCATTAGCCTGTAATTTTACAGTGGGTGAAGTACTATGTTTTTATTACTTTGAAAAAATATAATGACCTTGCAATTGAGTCTTATGTTTAACATTTTAATCTCAGCTTTACTACCATTAAATATAACTATATGCATTGACCATATAAGAAGCTAGAAAATCACTGTGTCACAGTTTAATCTAATTCAATTTAAACCTAACAAAGAGAGCCATAATTAGCAATTTACCAAATAAAAGGTCAGAGTTAAGTTATACTCAAAACTGTGTTGATTTGGCGGTAATTAGCCTTAAAATTTAAAACATGATTCTAGAAATGCTGAAGCTCTTTCAAAGTTTATTTTATGGTACCTAATATTTTTCAAGGATTGAATTACCAAACATAGCCAACTTCTACTGTTGCACCTACTGTTCAAGTCTTTATTAATAGCTCTTATTTCATTTGGCCTGCCTCGGAGTATAGAGTCACAGCCTTCATCGGCTGCAATGTAAAGGCTAGTCCCCACCAAAGATTGTTAATATTACATTAAAAAAATCACAGGACATGAATCCCTTGTCTTCCAGTAGCCAAAACAAGCCATTTTGTTTCTAATGAATAAAGTGACAGACATGTTAGAAGCAGGGAAGGACCAATCCTGATCATCAGTGACATTTCAACAATAAAGGAATTCGTATTAGGAAAAATAGACAATGAAGGCTTACAGCCCCAAATTGTTTGTTCCATGAAAAATGTGCCTGTTAGCAAAGTCACATAACTAGGGATTTTAGATAAAGTTCATATGTGCATTATTTAAAACACAGTGATTTTCACAAAATTTAAGTTAAAAGCAAAGGAAAAAACCTTCACATTTAGGCTCAATAGTGAGCCTAAAAACTGAAGTAACTCAAGAGTCATAGGATAGAATTGTAATACTAAGGTTGAGCATTTATTGTCAGGAGGCACTATTATAATGGATTTGCATTTAATTTCTAAAGCAACGTTTTGAGATAGACACTATTAGTATCCCCATTGTAAATATGAAAAAAACAAAGCACAGAATAAATAATTTGTGCAAGATTCAACAGTGACAAGGTTGGGATTCTTTTTAAAGTTTTCACGGCTCCAGAGTTCATCTCTTTCTCTTTCTCTCTCTCTCTCTCTCTCTCTCTCCCTCCCTCTCTCCCTCTCTCTCTCTCTCCCGCTCTCCCTCCCTCCCTCTCTCCCCCTCTCTCTTGAAAAAAAAATTCATAAAGCAGTAAGGTATCCTTACCATATGTGGCCACACTCGAATAATATTTGTTCCATTCTGTTTGATTTTTTAAATTAATAGCTAGCATGACATATAAATGGATTTCACAACCCCTTAATATCCTGACTTGTACTTTGAAAAACACCTGTCCAGATGATTTGCCCAAACTACTTACTCACAAGGTCAGGTCCTAAATTTAGGTTTTCTGACTTGAAAAACTGTTGCTCTCTGCTCCTGGTTTTATAACCATATCAGTCCAAGAATTGTTTATTTTCTCATTTTTCTCAATATTAGATATAAATCAGAATATTTATGGATGAAATGGGAATGTTGCCAAAGTGGCAATCTTTAGCTACAATGCATGGGTCCTGTACTCAGTGAAACAAATCATTTTCAGTAAAATTTGGTGCATTTTTTTCTTTACTGGAATGTAATATAAAATATAGCCAGTACTGGAAGAAAGAAAATCAAAAAGCAAAGACGTACTAGAATCTGTACACATTTTACTTTCTTAGATTATTATTCTGTAATTGTCACCTCAGGAGACTTAGAAAAGGCAAAATTTTTAGAATTATCAGACGTAGGATGTTTTCTTCAAAATGATAACATACATCTTTATCTTTAGAAATGACCAGAGGGAAGTCGCTTACACATTCAAAATAGTTTAAATTAGACATGTAAACATTTATGTGAGCAAGTCTGAGTCATACATCATTTCCAGGTACAAAGAAGTTGTACCAGTGCTCCTTTTATTACCATGGTTTTGAAGGTAGCATGTTGTCTTACTTCCCGTTTTTTGGCATTTAAAAAAATGTCTTTTTATTGATTGAGGTATAATTGACATGCAAAAAAGCTGTAATATTTAATGTATATATTTTGATGTGTGTAAGGTACATATACAACCATCAAACTGTCACCATACACAATTACAATAGCATAAACTTAACATCACTTCTAGAAGTTTCCTTCCTCTCTTTTTTAAAATTTTTTTATTAACATATAATGTATTATTTGTTTCAAGGGTACAGGTCTGTGATTCAACAGTCTTACACAATTCACAGTGCTCACCATAGCACATACCCTCCCCAATGTCTATCACCCAGCCACCCCACCCCTCCCACCCCCTCCACTCCAGCAACCCTCAGTTTGTTTCCTAAGATTAAGAGTCTCTTATGGTTTGTCTCCCTCTCTGGTTTCATCTTGTTTCATTTTTCCCTCCCTTCCCCTATGATCCTCTTTCTTGTTTCTCAAAATCCTCCTATCAGTGAGATCATATGATACTTATCTTTCTCTGATTGACTTATTTTGCTTAACATAATACCCTCTAGTTCCATCCATGTCGTTGCAAATGGCAAGATTTCTTTTTTTTTTTTTATGGCTGCATAATATTCCATTGTATATATATACCACATCTTCTTTAGCCATTCATCTGTTGATGGACATCTAGGCTCTTTCCATAGTTTGGCTATTGTGAACATTGCTGCTATAAACATTGAGGTGCAGGTGCCTCTTCAGATCACTATATTTGTATCTTTGGGGTAAATACCCAGTAGTGCAATTGCTGGGTCGTAGGGTAGCTCTATTTTCAACTTTTTGAGGAACCTCCATACAGTTTTCCAGAGTGGCTGCACCAGCTTGCATTCCCACCAACAGTGTAGGAGGGTTCCCCTTTCTCCGCATCCCCCCCAACATCTGTCGTTTCCTGACTTGTTAATTTTAGCCATTCTGACTCATTGAGGTTTTGATTTGTATTTCCCTGATGCTGAGTGATGTGGAGCACTTTTTCATGTGTCTGTTAGCCATTTGGATGTCTTCTTTGCAGAAATGTCTGTTCATGTCTTCTGCCCATTTCTTGATTGGATTAATTGTTCTTTGGGTGTTGAGTTTGAGAAGTTCTTTATAGATTTTGGATATTAACCCTTTGTCTGATACGTCATTTGCGATCTCTCTCTCTTTTTTTTTTTTGATAAGAATATTTAACAAAAGATCTACCCTTATAACAAATTTTTAAGCTAAAATACAGTATTGGTAACTATATGCCCTGTGCTGTCTAGGGGATCTCTAGGATTTATTCATCTTACATAAATGAAACTATGTACACTTTGGCCAATCCATTGGAATTATTGCTTCTTAGATAACAAATACTTAGATAAAGTAGGTTTCTATCAGATCACAGATCTAACTTAAATAAATGTTACTATTGAAGAAAGATAGTTGTGGGATGCCTGGGTGGCTCAGTTGGTCAAGCATCAGACTCTTGATTTTGGCTGAGGTCAGGATCTCGGGGTTTTGGGATTGAGCCCTGCATCGGGCTCTGTACTCAATGGGGAGTCTGCTTGAGGATTTCTCTCCCCCACTTATGCTTGCTTGCTCTTTCTCTCTTTTTTTTCTCTCTCTCTCTCTCAAATAAATAAACCTTACAAAAAAGAAAAGAAAAAAGGTAGATGGAATCATTCTAAACCCTGTGATTGTTTTTCCCAAATTAGTAAGTATGCATTTTACTTTAATGTAAATAAATATGTTGAGCAGTAAAAAATCATTTTGAATTTCAAAAGAATGACAGAACATGAACCATGTACTAGCACAGTAGTCTTGCAAAATTTCCAAGGAGGAAAAAAAAAAAAGGAACATTCACACCAAGCAATTGCAAGCTGTGAAATGGCAAATTAAAGCAGAGGATTAAGTTGTTTTTCTAGTTAAGTTTGAGGGAAAAAATTCTCTGGTTTTGCAGAAATGGATAAGTAATTGCATTTGGCATGGAGGATATTGTTGGTTAAAATTTTCTTAATAAATTTGTGAGTTCCTCATATTCACTGAAATGAAGCAATAATGTGTGGTATATTTTAATAAGAGAAAGTTATGGTTTTGGTTTTTAGATAGTGGTAAGATTGCATCCATTCATGGGCTTTTGTGTAATGGTACATGTGTATATAATATATGTTATGGATAAATGTATACATTTAGTCATAATTAATCTCTAAACTTTTGCTGTCTGATTCAGTAGCCACTAGACACATATGGCAATTTAAATTTAAATTAGTGAAAATAGGGGCTCCTGGGTGGCTCAGTCAGTTAAGCGTCTGTCTTCGGCTCAGTTCATGATCCCAGGGTCCTGGGATTGAGCCCCATGTTGGGCTCCCTGCTTCTCCCTCTACCTCTGCCACTCCCCTGCTTGGCTCTCTCACTCTCTCTCACTCTCTCTCTCAAATAAATTTGAAAAAAAAAGGGAAAAGGAAAAAAGAAAAAAAAAATAGTGAAACTAAAAGCTGTGGTCCCTCCCTTGCACTATGCACATTTGAAGTGTGCAGTAGCCATGTGTTTCCAATGGCCATCTCATTGGACGGTGCAGGTATAGAACGTTTTCATCATCACAGAAAGCTCTAGTGGACATTACTGGTTAGCTCTTTTTATCATTACAAACTTCAGCGCCTAAAAAGTACCTGTATTTGGAATTATTTAGCATGTACTGATTTTGTTCTAAAATCTCAACTTGCACCTCAGTGTTTAAAGAAAATTAGTCTACTTTTGAATTGAATGGAGATCCTCGAGTTTTTCTAAATAAAACCGTGGAATTTAAACTTAAATATGTGGCAAAAATTGCAGTGTCATAGAGTGGACAAAGAAAAACACATTTACATAAGTTGTAACTTTTTGAAAAGAGAGAAGAAAATAAGAATATTTGTACGCCCTTACATTTTTCTTATTATGATTATAGTTAGATGAAAATGAATTTTAACAAATTAAGGGGTAGTATCATTGTGGTACACTGTCTCCAAAATGGTTTCGATTTACAGTTGCCAGATAAGATGCAGGAGGCCTTGTTCTCACCTCTTCTAGTATGAAGCCTGGCTTAAGGATCAAGGTGTATATTCTTGTTATCCTTCTATTACCATTACTGTTGTGGGTGTCACGAACAGGGACATAAGGTTTGTCTTTGTTAGATACAAATCTTGTATAAACACTTTTTAGACAGTTTCAACCTGGGCTTGTGCTGGCTGAATGGCTTTGCCCTAAGTATGCACAGCGCAGATCTCTGTAGGTCATAGGCATATACCCTGTAGTGATGAGTCTGGATTTCAGTGGTGTGATTGGATCACAGTGCAGGAGGTTGTAATTATGAATCATCTCATGTGGAGTGAATGTTTTGGGGGTTTATCCTCTAAAAGTAATGATGTTTATAATTGATGGTGTATTATTATAATATCTGAAAATGTTAAAACAAACCATTTAATAACTTTTCTTAAGTTACTCTCATTATTTTGGATTAACATTTTCAAGTGACAGTTAACTCCTGTACTCTCTTGAAGGGAAAGCGATTTGGGGGAAACAATAGAGTCATTTTCAGATTAATCCAAAATATGATTTTATCAATGACAGATAAACTCCACTTTCTTGATAAAGTGTGTCTCTTAGAAGTTTTTAGGTTTTTTTTCTATCATTATTTCGGTAGACAAAGTTTTGTTTTGTTTTTTTCAGAGTTAGTGTAGTATAGCTAAGTGTAAGAAGACATTTAAAATCACCTAATGTTTGTTTGAATGGAAATGAACTGCCTCGAAATCTCTTAAGTCTGTCCCACAGGCAAAGAAGAAATCCCCAAACAATTTAGTCAGTGCTTGAAAATAAAATGTAAGATCAGTAGTTTTCATTTGGCATTTTGATGATTCCATGTGTAGCATTGTGCTCATCAATCAAGGTGTTAGATCACTGTACGTAGTAACATTGCAGTTACCCAGTTAATATAAAAACAAATATATATTAGTTGATGATAGCTTTTCTTATTTTCATACACTTATGAAACCTCTAGGCTATGAAACAGAATAGCTAAAAATCAGACAACTAGTAATGATACAATTAATTAGATCCTTTCCCTACAGCTAAGAAAATGGAGTGAGAATTAGAATAGCGCCAAAGTTATGCAAGTGGTCCAAGTGGCAAAATACAACTGATTAATACTAATAAACTAAAGTCTAATCAGACACTATTTACATAAGATAGTTTTCATCTTCAGACAAAAATCAAAGTAGAAAAATATGGCTTCCTCCAAGAACTAATACCAACAATTCACTGATAATAAAAATAACGTTCATTTAAAATGTAATTACATCATTTGAAAACATTGAGCTCTCATTGTAAACACATGCCATTTTCTCTATAATTATTATAGTCTATAAAAATCACTTGTTAAAGAAAATGATTTGTCTTCATTCTTTATGTGTCAAGGTCAAACATTAATATTTAACTGCAGGAATTATGTTTCTCTTCTTAATTTTGCTACAACGGTGACATTTTCTGCAGCCCATAAGTTAGCACCATCATGAGCAAAGCAACTCATTTTTTCTTATTTACTTTGATGTTAATCACAGCGGTTCTTCAAGTTGCAACATGATTTTGAAATAGAAATTCCAAAACAGAAGTGGCCGCTGATTCTCAGACCAAAACAGATTAGTGGTATCCGATGAGAGGTGTTTTACAGTGTTTTGTCACATTTCATTTTGATTTTTACTTTTATCTCTGTTTGACATATGTTCTAAACTGGGATGCTATAAAGTTTTTATTGCCATAAGTTTGAAATGACCACATTACTCATGAGCTAGAGAGTCACATGTGAGTTTTTAGCTTCTTTCAAAGCTGTAGCAATAAAACTTTATGGTACCTAACCTGGTATATGTTGTTTTCTGCAATGACATTTGGCTCCATTTTACTCTTTTTTTAAAAAAATTCTTCTTCATTATTTTCTTCTTGAATTATAGCAGAATTTGCATTAAAAGTTTCCTAAGATCTAACCGTTTGATGTAAGCTACATTTTATGGTACCTTATGCATTCTGTTCATGCAGATTGTCTTTGACCTTTAACAACTATCTTTTTGTTTTTAATTTTAGATGATCAATTTAAACATAGTTCCCTGTGAAATTTATTGCTGTTGTAACACTGATTTTATTGCAAAAAGTAGTTTTTGATTTCCAAGCAAGAGAAAACTATTGGTTAAGATGAAATATGAAAGAGGAATGTTTGCTTTCCCTTACGGAAGTAATTAAAATTCTCAACACATACACGGTCATACTACACACTTTGTGTAGTACACACATTTCAGTAAACCATGAGCTTTCCTTTTACATGTTTGCAAACTAGCCTCTAAGAGGACATTGAGATCTCATGCTGAAAGTATCCGAACTATAAAGGGATTCCAGAATTAGCTTATCCCAGAGGGAACCTCTGAGTAATGTGGCTGATCTGACAGCCTGGAGTGATATGCTCAGAATGGATCTGATAGGGAAAAGACTTTACTATTTTGTCAAATAATTTTTTTTTCCAATTTAGGACTTAAATATGGTAAAGAAATTCCCCAGACTTCTTTGAAAAGGTCTCCAATCTTTCATCATATCTCCAGATCTTGAACTGGTGCTTTTGAAGGTTTTATTTTAGGGATTTCAGGAAGGCTGCTCATCTTAGTTTAAAGTCAGTAATGATTCAAGAAAGATTTCGGGTTTCTATCATATTTCTTTGAACTCATAAGTAATTAATACTGAGAAGGACTAGGTTTTTTTTAATTTGTAGATTTTACTTTTTCTTACTGCAGCAGTTCCACTTGAAATCTCTCCATTTCCATATGATTACACACACACACACACACACACACACCCCAGGAGCATGCCCATGAATGGTGTTTTACGTTGTGTAAGGAGAGAAGACCAATGTGAACTGACTTGAAATTCTTGCTATGAGGAATAATATATGTGATTTTTTTAGTGTTTTATAAGTAAATCATGTTTCTTGTGTGGCTGACACCTGCAGGAGCTATTCATACAGGACTAGAAGGGTACACCCAGAAGGGTATACCCTCTCCTGGACACTTCTTCCTATGAGTTATGGCTTCCATTTTAAAGAATCCATTTAAGTGTGGTGGGAGAAGTAAATGACCGCTTTATGCCAAAGAAGCAGCGAGGAGACTTTGTTCAACTGTCACTTAGGAGAACAGATGACAGCCTCCACAAATAGCAGAATAGGGTCGGTTTGATTGTAGGGGCCTTTGTTTCAGGCTAAATGGAAAGAAAGGAGAAAAGAATTTCCTTCTTTACTTCGGATGCGGCACTGAAATGATGGAGGAAGACACTGTTGTGGGTTCATATGGAATGGAATCAAGTAAATATGTGTCCTTTCATGTTGGGAGGAATCACCAAAAACGGAACTCTCCGAAGTGTGCTGAATCTGGCTGCTATGCTTGGTGTGTGGGCCATCTGGCTCCTGAATGCTGGTAATGTTTGCACACTCACACATCAGTCAGAACTGGTGCAGGGCCTATTAGGTGACATGCCAGGACTGCAAAGCACTCAAGCGGGAATGCCAAGCGGGGAGCTTCTACTCAGTCTGACATTGACACGAGCATTGGAGGGACCTTTTGAGTCATCTGGCTGTACCATTGATGTGGAGGTTCTGCTAGATTAGGCATGTGGATGTCAGGTCATATAAGGCCTCATTTATATCATTGGAGCAAAACATAAAAAACAATTGTGAGCCTTAGGTCCCATGCCTTTTGGACATAGAAGGATTATTGACCTGAAATTGTTGTGCATTCCTGACTAATAGAAAGACATCAGAAGCAGCTTTGCATATCCTGTTCCTCGATCTGTATTATGCTACTAGTTTTTCACAGGAGTACTAGACATTGCAGAAGCAGCTACCCAATAATCTTTACAGATAAAAGGATGGGCTGCAGGAAAATGTGTTCGCATTTCCTGTGCCTTCTCAACCAGGTGACTGAAACTGAAAGGGACAGTTGCCACGAAATGTGAACAAACTTTGAGTTCCCTGGAACAACATAAAAGACATTATTTTTTTAATGAGAAACCCAGTCATTCTGCAGTTTGAACTAATGGCCACTACTCTTTTCTTTTGGAAATGTGGTTTACTGATATCGATCAGAGGATTTCAGTTGTTTGTTTCAATTCTGATGATAAAAATGAACTGAAAACTGAGAAGAGCACATAGAAGATTGGTAACTTTCTTCCTTTGTTTTTAAACACCTGATCTTCAAAGATGCTTTGATGCCATAAGAACTAAGATGAATGCTCCTCAGTTTGAGTTGTTGTTAAAATTTGAATTGCGTGTAATGTGTAGTGTATACAAGTTCATCTGGCTATTAGTGTAATTAATCCTTACCTACAGAGCTCTTTAAAAGATGCTGTGGTTTTTTTTCTTTGAAAATTATTTCTTACCCCCTAGATTTCTCAAGTCACCCAAAAAAGGGCAGTCATCGTTTTTATATATGACCTATTTACATGAAATAAATTTCTAAGTAATTGATCTGTGCCGAACAAACATGTCTAATAAAGTTACTTCTGGACAAGCTTTAAAAAATAGATTTGCTTTGGCTAACTTGGCGTAATAATACAAATATCGAGGGTATAATAACACAAGTTTAACTGGGTATAATAAAATAAGTGAAAATAGAACTAACATAATTGCCCGTGTTCAATGAATGCTAAGTACTTGGTATTGTGCTTAGTACATTGACTTTTAATATTTTACTTTTTCCCTTACAGTAGCACTGCGATGCTACTTTTATCTCCATTTTATAGATAGGGAAACTGAGGCATTGAGCGGGAAAGTCACAATTTATAAAAGCTCTAAGTATAATATGTACTTCAGGGTTTCTTTTTTATTGTTTGCAAAAGGAAAACTAGATATTCCTGGGACCTGTTCTTATACTTATAGATAACATTATTTCTGTGTTTCTAACAACCTCAGTAATGAAAAACAAATGATGCCTTTTGGGAAAAGATAGTTCTGTAGTCAGGCCCACACACGAAGCATTTGATTTTTGTAGGTTTGAACAATCAATCAGAAGGAGCTATTTTTCCTGCTTTGGCATCTGTCTACTTGGCAAGTCCCCCAACTGTGGTGTTGGCAGCCCTGGGACTACAACTGCCTCTGGTTTTTCCACAGTAATTGGCTGGAGCTCATCTCCCTCGGCTGGCTTATTACCTACTATCTTCCTCGGCTTAAATCAGAAGAGTGTAATAGGAATTATGAATTTTCCCAACCTTTTTCTAAAGATGTTAGAACTTTATTAAGGTTCTTTAGGAGCCAATTTTGGATTCTAAATATGTTTTTCTCTTACTAATGGATATACGTGTTATGGTAAGTATGTAGGAATGAATGCCATCATTTATGGCAATCAAATAAAAGAAAACTCTCCTGAACTATTCATTGTAGTAATTAGTACTTTTTAATTATTTGCACTTTTAATCAAAATTTGTTTAGAGTATGTTATAAATAATGAAACACATCTTATGTCCTCAAAGTTAGGAAATGCTGTCTTGTTTTAGGGGGGAAAAAAAAGAGTGTATGTGTGAGTCACATTATGTAAAATGTGACTAAAGTTATCTGAATGGGGGCGCCTGGGTGGCTTAGACGTTAAGCGTCTGCCTTCAGCTTGGGTCATGGTCCTTGGGTCCTGGGATCGAGCCCCGCATCAGGCTCCCTGCTCTGCGGGAAGCCTGCTTCTCCCTCTCTCACTCCCCCTGCTTGTGTTCCCACTCTCGCTGTATCTCTCTGTGTCAAATAAATAAATAAAAATAAAAATCTTTTAAAAAAATCTGACTGAAAGTATCTGTATTTTTGTATAGCCATTCATGCATGAGTACATGTAAAAGCCTATACACAACATGCATTTTATAAAGCCACATGTACATCGTAGGGATACCTTTTCAAATAGATGTAGAGCTTAAGGTTTCCTTATCACTGTAAGATAGAAACAGTTAGAGCATGAAAATGAAATTAAGCACACTTCATTCACTTATCACTAGTCTTCAGAATTAGTTACCCTATGGGCACCTTTTTAATTATATCGCACATCTCTCAAATATTGGGAGGTTGAAAATTAAGTGACAGTTCTAATGTTTTCAGTGGAAGACCCGAAGCTACGCTATTAAAAAGCTAGTAAAGAGAAGGGGCAGGAGATTTCTTTCTCCATGGAGTTAATGACACAAGCAATTCGCTATGTCAATGCTTGCAACGAGGGTGACACAAACAGTACTCAAAAGGTTTCCAGGGAGGGACGCCTGGGTGGCTCAGTCATTAACCGTCTGCCTTCAGCTCAGGTCATGATCCCAGGGTCCTGGGATCGAGTCCCGCGTCGGGCTCCTTGCTCAGCGTGGAGTCTGCTTCTCCCTCTCCCTCTGCCTCTCCCCCTGCTTGTGCTCTCTCTCTCTGACAAATAAATAAAATCTAAAAAATAAATAAATAAATAACTAGAAATTTTCTTTAGCTGGCAGAGAAGGAATACTTCCAGTTTAACAATGGAAAAAAGAAAAAGCTCTGGACGGGAAAGATGCTTTGAAGATCAGCTCAAGTCCATAACGTCTATCCATATAACTTAGTAAATGGCTGGTCAGGGCATATTGTGCAGAATTCTTTTAAAATAAAATTGCTCTAAGTTTAACATGCTCTGAGTAAACACCAAGTGGGATGATTCTCAAATATCCAGTGAATAAAATAAATAAAACCATCTAGTGAAATTCAAATAAAGAGGTGAAAATCAAGTTTGACTTTTTTTTTTAAATTGGCATTTTTATTGAGATAATTATAAGAAAGCACACACAGAGATCTTGTACACACTTTACCCAGTTTCCCCCAGTGGTAACATTTAGCAAAACTATAGCACAATGTCACAACCAGGATATTGACATTGACACAGTCCACTAAATCTGTTTAGATTTCCTGAGTGCTCACCTGTATGTGTTTTTGTGTATGAGTGTGTGCACCTGTACACGGGTATATTTATTTCTATAGAGTTTTACCAAATGCATAGGTATCTTGAGATGTGAGGGAGAATAGAGGCCCAGCAGGGATGGAGAACGCTTCCCGTGGTTGCTTATTGTTGGCAGGTGTTGGGATTGGGTCTAGGATTGCATGCTAGACGGTGTCAGGTTTGCCTCATGTTGTCTCAGGGACTCCTGTTGGATCTGGGGAACAATGAGCCCATCTGGGCTATCTTCTGATGCTAGTTAGGGGTCGTGAAATGCTGGATCTGGGTTGCCTTCTATTTGGTGAGGAGACATTAAGTCACCCAGATGCTGCTCCAGTTCCTGTGTCCCAGACCTCTGTCATCTTCTTACTACCTTTCAGAGCTATTTTTGATCGCATCTTGCATTATTACCAGTGCTTATTATTATGTTAGTGGGGAGTAGCAGGGAGAAATGGGTCTAAGCCATTTTTTCCCTAATAGGAGGAACCAAATTGACTTTTTCATGAGAAAAGTATTTTCTTTAACTGTGTATGTTGTAAATATTCTCGGTAATTTTCCTACTGCTCTATGAATTTTTAATTTTAATGTGAAGATATAATCAAAATTATTCTTTAATTTAACAAATACTTATTGAGTTCCTACAATGCCTTATTCACAGTGCTAGATTGGTTGATCTGTCTGTGATTCTGCTCTTACTGGAATGAGTAAGCAAAGGCCTATACTAATTTCTACTAGATATGTCAGTATGTGTGGGGGGGAACCTATTTTCATATTCAAGCATTTGTAAAAAGTGACAGTGTCTTATCAGTTAGCTACTTTAATTATAAAAATCAATTGTTATTAATGGTAGTTGATGCTTAGTGACTTAGTGCCAGGGTGATATGTGTTATAGAAACATATAGACAATTGATCTTTCCTGGGAGGCGAAATAAAATTTCTCCCTTACTATGAATACTTTTAAATGAAGAGTAATCAACAGTCTGTTTTCTTTTCATGATATTTAAAAAATATTTATCCTCTGTAACTGCTTTTAAGCAACTTTCGTTCACTGATGGTAGGCTGAATTCACTAAGATTTGTCATACTGGTAACTGAGAACATGCCAGGAGTTATTAAGTGATTCCTTTTCTGCATTTTCTCCATTTATTTTTTTGTTTTGTTTCGTTCTTTGCCTTTGGGGACACGTATTGAAGAGATTATCTCTCTACACCCCCCCACCACACACCCACACATTTGCACTTTTCTCTCTCTCTGTA
This sequence comes from Mirounga angustirostris, assembly GCF_029215605.1. NCBI lineage: Eukaryota > Metazoa > Chordata > Mammalia > Carnivora > Phocidae > Mirounga > Mirounga angustirostris. The sequence continues at coordinate 28,451,092 of NW_026991719.1, read as the reverse complement.
AATATGTATGTATTATTTTCAGTTGATATGCTTCACAGTCATTATAACATTTTATACCTTTTAGTGAATAATATGGAATTTTGAAACATTATTAGATTATAATAATAAAAATAACCCATTGTGTATGTTTTATTTATAAAACGCTTCCATATATGTCATGCAATGATAGCTGAGATTTTGTACTACCCCTGCTGTAAATGCTGGGAGAATTAAAATTAATAAGGTTGTTGTCAATATAGCTAGTTGTCAACTATATCTATAGCTATAGTTGCTGTCAGTATAGGCACTGGTCTTAGCTAGAAATTCAGCGTCAGAGAGAGGATATTCCAGAATACTGAAACTTCCTTTACAGATATATGGGCATACTAGTTAATATGGCTATGACTATGAACCATACAAAATTAAGATTTCCCCAAACACTTTCAGATAATACTGCTAACTTTGGCTTGGGAAGAGACTGACTAGACAATCATCACTCAATTTTAATAGGAGAATTAAAGGACAAGAGGCAAATAATATGGACGGGACAAGAAAGATGTCAGAAACAGGGGCCTATGCTGAGAAATAATAGTAAGTTGCAATTAGCAAACTACAGAGAATAGTAAAAATCATAAAAGTTTAATGTATATGGATTTAAATGTTCGGACCCTCTGCATCTTGCTTCAAATACCCACCTGCAGAAGGAATTACATTGGTGTAATACTACTACCCTTTTGCCCCAGAGGAGTGAACGATCTGATTGTGAGTTTAGGAGGAAGAATTGAGCATATGTGGCTCAGCACCCTTGACTTTGGTGCTCTGTCTCTCCATGACGTTAATTGTATAGGGTTGTTTGATATGGGAAAAGGTCCCCTGTTATTTTATGCTAGTAGTTTGTGTCACTAGGCAAATTATCACCAAGCACACGTAGCAAGAGGGCTTAAGCCATGCTTGCTGACCCCAGCTTTATCATTAATAAGGGAGATATTTTCATCTGTATCTCTTTGACTCCTGTGTCTGACTTATTTGATTATAAACCTGGGTGGGGAAAAAAGATTTGTTATTAATCCTCTCAAACCCCATCTTATAAGTAATATGAAGACACAGTCAATTTTTATGCAGGGAAGTGAGGTGGAAAAAATGATGATTAGGAAAAATGGCTTCCTTACACTATAAAGGATGGTAATGGAGTGGGCTGGAGATGAGGATTAAGGAAATGAGTTTGGAGGCTACTTCTCCAATCCTGGTGCTGGCAGTAGGGACTCAGCTAGATGATGACTGGGGAATGGAAACGTGGAGACATTCGAAGGGAAAAAGGCATTTTATGTGAGTCCCACTGATACTCATTTGTGCATAAACACTGCATGGATCTATCCTATTGTACTTTATACATCTGCCCTTAACCCCCCACAGTCCATTTTCAATACGGCAAGTAGAATAAGTGTTTTTACAACATTGATTGGACTGTTGCTTACAACTCTTCAATAGCTGCCCATTGCTATAAAGCTAATGTTTAAATATTTACCATGAGCTATAGAGTCCTACCTTTTTCTGTCCTTCCTTTTTTGATTTTCTCTCATTCTCCACTCCTCTCTAAATTCCAATGATACTGATCTTCTTTTAAGGCACTGGAAATATTTTCAGACTCCTTGGCATCCTTCAGGTCAAAGCTTAATACTTCCTCCCCGGGGGAGCTTTCTAAAGGTCCCCAACCAATCCTCAGCTTTTATATGAGCTCACCTCACCCATTATACATCCTCTGAGCACCGGGTATTCCCTTCACAATGCCTCACACAACTAAAGTACACTATATGTGAGCTAAAGGGGTGAGACTCCTGTGAAGCTTCTAGTTACTCTTGGTGTTTGTGGCATGTTTACTCTCTTTTGTTTTCTTTACCATCTGGATCCCACCTGTATCTTTCAGTACTTCCAGAAATATGCTAGTCTTCTGTTTGCTCTCATTCTTGCTTTCTAGGCGGATTTTCATTTTAATCTTTTAACCCCTGAGTACTTTATGTCATCTCAATGGAATTTTGAATAAAGGGGGAAGAAGTGTAAGTGACAAGTTGGTTACCATGACCAGCAACAACAAAATTAATACATTTGGCTAGGTAATAAGACCAAATTTTTTTTATCTAGTATGCTTTAATAACACCGCTCGGCCATGGTAAACAAATTCAGTTTCAGGAACATGGATAAATGAAGCTTTAGCTCCTCTCCAGGGTAACTGTAAGCCTAGAAAGTAAGCGGATGGTACAAGCATCCCCTGACCTCTGATTCAGGTTTGCAGGTAGTTCGTTTATTTTGGTAAAGCCACCTCCACCAAGGGAAAGGAGATGAGAAGATCTCTATCACCAGTTGATATTGAGATAATAAATAAGCCCCCGCTGTAGAAGTTGGAACTCACATATTGGTGATTGTAGTTTTATACAAAATTCAGAACAATCCCTAAGAATGTATAAATTAGAAAGGCTTTGTTGAGCTCAGCTGTGTTTGTCCACTCTAAAATTGCTGTCTATGAGAAATAATCTCTAAATGTAGTCTACCATTACTCCTAACTTAAGACTTCTCTTTGAGACCGTGTTCAGTATACTAACTCCGTTTGCCATAGTTAAGTACTTCATGGGTTATATATTTGAAGGCTATCAATGGAAAGCCCTTGGGTGGCAACAATTAGAAATTTTCAAGCAGTGGGAATAAAAATGTCTCCATTAACTTATTAAAAAATTGCACAAAGGGTTTGCCCTTTGGGGGAGACAACTTGAGTTTTTTATTCACTTGGAATTGCCTTAGATAAAGGGAGACATAGATTTGGGAAATATTTTCTAAAAATCTGAAAAGAAAAGGCATTTCTCTTGGAGGAGGTTGCTAAACAAGGCAGCTATAAGAGCAAAGGGGGGGAAGGGTTTCATTTTTTCCTACCCCTTAGCACCAAAACTGCCACTGCAGGGCCTGCCTACACTGGCCCAAAAGTTCTTCAAAGATCATTGTGTTCCTGCAGCTTCTCTCTATATAATAGACTCTTCTTGCCCTGTAGCAGCCTGCCTGGTCTGTGAACACAGTGGGATTTGACCCTTTGAAGACTACTTTTAAAGGAGTTTGTCCTGTTTGTCCAGGTTTCACCCAGTAAAGGGCAGTTATCACTGGTAATAGTTTTGTCCATGTTTCCATACCTTGGAAAAAAGTTCCTTATTTGCTCAGTATTTTCTCTCTAGTTGGCTTCACATTTTGAGGATTAAAAAAAAAAAAAGTTCTCTGTATTTTTCTGATAATGCGTTTTTCCTTTGGCTTTTTTTTTTTTTTAACTTGCAAAAATACAAGTTAAAGCAGCTACATCTTTGCCCATTATTGTGTTTAATCAAATAACTAATCAGCTGTTATGGATCTTGTCCAATTTGGTATTTTCTTTCCCCATTCTCTCCCAACACAGATATGTACGTACCTTTACATTGATCTTATCTCCAATTTCCCTGGGTTGGAGTCAGTCTTGCATTTGGTTTCTAATTGTGAAGCAAGGCCCTGCAGTGTTCTGGTGCTCCACACGCATCTTATCTGTCTTCTTTGAAACCAACTTGGCCAAAATCCCAGAATAGAAACTTGACAGGATAGGAACATTTAAGGATAAAAGCCATCTTTCTATTGCTTGGGCATGCCATCTTACTCTGAATATGTATACATCATCCCTTTTCAAAACTGTCTTTCCCTTTGTATTATATAGGTTTCAAAACCATAAGATTCAGTATCCTTTTTTGTAAAACATATTTTATAATACTGCCATTACTATCCACAAAGGAAATTTACCAGTAATGTAACTCGTCTATATATAATTTCAGAGTAATTGCCAAATAAAGAAGAAATTAAAGGGTAATAATTAATTACAAGATAATATATATAATGATCATCAACAATTCATTATCTAATATAGAAATATGCAGGCTATATAATGCTGTAGATAAATGTAGTACCTGTGCCTATAATCACCAAGAATAGACAACTATAAATGCTGACTAATGCAGGAGTGTGGTATTAATGATTAAGATGTCATGAACGGTATTGCTAATGGTAAGGGTATTTTCCTGTGTGATTAACAACTTCTGGTAATGTTCTAAACTTAAAAAGTACAGTTTTCCCCTTTGATTTATTTGTATCATAGTTGTATTTTTGGAAAATTCAGTGTATATTTAAACTGTGGGAAAAAATGTGAAAAAAAATACTTTGCATGTATATATTAAATAGGGCCAGGCTCTAAGTTCACATAATTATAAGCAGGTTGTTGCCTACTTTTCAAAAGCTGTGCAGGCATGAAACAATTATTTGTTTTGCTGGACTGTCCTGCTTGTTACCAGATGTCTGGCATTCTGGATGCACCTCTCCTCTCCATACAAAAGTCAAAAATGTTTGCACATATTTTCTAAATGTACCCTAGAGGGTGGTAGTTCACTCGTCGAGAGGAATTGTGGATGGGGATTGCATTTTTAAATGCAAGTAACAGGAATGACAACGAACTGTTTAACCCAACAGAGAATTTTAATTCTTCAAATGATGAAGTCTGACAGAAGGCAGTCTAAGAAATTGACCTTATGATGTCACTAGCATGCCAGGCCCCTTCTGTCTTTTTGCTCTTTCCCTCATGATGTGTTCCTCTCTTATGCTTGTCAGTTCTTGTAAATGAATCAAAGGAGAGATCATCCACCCGATGCGCAGCAAACTAATAAAAAAAAAAAAAAAACCTGACACTGAGCTGTTGCAATGAAGAAAGACAAATTTATTTCTTGGTGTGGCACCCCCTAGGAGAACAGAGCTAATGCTCAAAAGTTCCGAATTCCCTGATGATTTGCAAGTGCGGGTTTTTAAGGGCAAAAATGAAGGGTAAGGGGCTCCAGGTTAGTGGGTTCTTTTGGTTGGTCAGGGATTGGGTAATGTTTAAGATTGATTGACATGTCTTTCTGGTGCAGGTCCATCTGGTTTCATTAATATTGTGTTCAAGTGGTCATACCCTTCCCTGCTCCGGGTCTGCAAAACATCTCAGCAATGTGTGTCAGTGATGCTATCTTTGTTAGCAAAAGCAGAGACCATACACCTTGTGACTATGATGACTGTGCAGGCTATTTCGTTTCTTGTTCCCTTGGGCTACATTTTCATTATCTTAAGCAAAGCATCCTGGTGTTTTTCCAAATAATCCTTAACTATGCACTACATGCCTTTCTGCAGATTTAATTCTGTTGGTGGTTTCATTCCTGGTGCAAGATGATTGTGTCAGTACCTCCAACCTCACATCCACATTCCAGGAAAGGAAGATGAAGAAGGAAGCATAGGAGAGGAAAGATAATTTTCCCTCTACCCTTCAAGGTCCTTGGCTGAGACTCCCTTTTATAAGAAAAGGCAAATTAACAGGAGAAAAACAAACAGAAGTTTAATAATATATATACCTCCTATATATGTGGGAGAGACCCTGGAAAACTGAGTAACTCCCTGAAATGACCAAAGTCACCACCTTAAATAACATCTCCAGCTAAAGACAAAAGATGTTGGGGGGTGGGGATGCTGTTATGGGAGGTTGCCAGGAAAAACAAAGTAATCAAGGGTGTGGTCATTATGCAGATTTAAGTCCCTCCCTTCTCCATTGGTGAGAGTTTGTAGAGATTGAATGATCCCTCTCTTCCTGATACAGAGGGTGAGATACCGTTACAAATGGAGATTTCCCTTATATATGTAAATATCTATTACTGAAGGGTAAATTTTACTCAGGTTATGACTCTGCTATGTCTTCTCTTTCTTAAAAATAATTAACTCAAGGGGTGCCTGGGTGGCTCAGTCAGTTAAGCATCTGCCTTCTGCTCAGGTTATGATCCCAGGGTCTTGGGATTGAGCCCCGCATTAGGCTCCCTGCTCAGCGGGGAACCTGCTTCTTCCTCTCCCTCTGCCACTTCCCCTGCTTGTGCTCTCTTGCTCTCTGTCAAATAAATAAATAAACCCTTAAAAAATAATAATAAACTCAAGATAATCCTTATGCTTATGAGACATGTTTTGGGGTGACATATTTTTCTCCCCTTCAGAAGCAAGAATAAGAAAGAGGTAGTGTATATCAATAAAGCTTGAAATCAGGGTGAGGTGGCAGATGCAGCATCTATATCAAGAAGACAAACTTACCCAGAAACCTCCAGCAGTCTCCCTCTCACATGTCACAAGTCTAGTGCTGGCTTCCAGGGAGGCTAGAAATAAGTTGTCTGTTTTAGCCAGACATGCTGCTACCTCCAAACAAAATCAGAATTTTGTCAAAAGGAAAGACATGTAGAATGCATATTGGGGAAACAACTAGCAGTATCTGCCATTCCTGAGATCGGGAAGAAATTACCATAAAAATAGGGTGCCTGGTTGGCTCAGTCGGTTAAGCGTCTGCCTTTGGCTCAGGTCATGATCCCAGGGTCCTGGGATCAAGCCCCCGTAGGGCTCCCTGCTCAGCCGAAAGCCTGCTTCTCCCTCTCTTTCTGTCTGTCCCCCTCCCCCTGCTCATGCTCATGCTCTCTCTCTCTCAAATATATAAATAAAATCTTTTTTAAAAAAAGGAAATTACCATAAAAATAAATACTTCAAGATCTATACAAGCAGATTTGCCATCGATTCCTGAATATTCTAGATGAGATTTTTAGTCAATTGTAGTGTAAATTTCAAGGATTTCAGTGATGGTCCTTGAGAGTGGTGACATGTTGACCCAATATTTGCAGTATTCAACTTTGCTATCTGCCATCTGTCCTATCCCAGGCAGGTCAATTTGTTATCTTATTTAACAAATAAAGTCATTAGTACAGTATGACATTTTACCAGAAGTTGACATAAAATTAGGAGAAATTGTTATCTCAAAAAACAAACAAACAAACAAACAAAAAAAACCCCACAAGACTAGGCTAAGATAAAAGCTGTGGTTTGTGAACCATACGTTTTGACCCAGAAGAGCTATTTCCCACCCTTTTTCCTGGTAGCAAGCAATGTACCATCTGCACATTAAAACCTGTTGAATCATTGGGGAATTGGAAGTGTTGCCTCTTTTTGTTTGTTTTTAAGCCTCAAATTAAAAAAAAAAGTACTCAGGATATGTAAGCAGGGTTGATTCTAACACTAAAATGAAACAAAATAAATAAACCCAGAGCAAGCTGCTTCCCAAAAACCACAGCACAACACAAAGAGCCGTAAACTTCTTTAGAAGATTTCAAGAGAAAAAAATGTGTTTCTTCAAAAATGGGATGTCCTGGGGACTTTTTTAGAACAGCTTTATAGACATACAATTCACATACCATAAAATTTACCCTTTAAAATGTGTAATTCAATGAGTTTGGCATATTCACAGAGCTGTACAAATATCACTACTATGTGATTTTAGTGTATTTTCATCATCCTAGAATAAACTCCACACCTGTTAATAATCACTCCTCATTCCTCCCTTCCCGCGGCTCTGGCAGCCACTAATCTCTCTTCTGTCTCTATGAATTTGCCTATTATGGGCCTTTAATATAAATGGTATTATATGGTAATGTCTGGTTACTTTCACTTAGCATGTTTTTAAGCTTCATCCATGTTATAGAATATGTCAGCACTTCCTTTTAATAGCTGAATACAATTCTGTTGTGTGGATATATCTAATTCTGTTTATCATTCATCATTTGAGGGACATTGAGGGGTTTTTTTCCACTTTTTGGGCCAGGGAGACTTTTTTTATGTCACAAATAGCCATTCATGTGGCATATTTAGAACAACGTAGGTACTGTTTAAGGAAGTAAGCTATCACCATAGATCGCTACATTATACTGTGAACGAGGTGTGGTTGACAGGGAGGAACCTAGCAAGGCCCATCTGATACAAGTCCTCTGTGTCCCAGATAATTTACTCTGCCTTTCAAGGTCCTTCTAGCCAGACTAAGAATCAAATGGACAGGATACAGATTAACAGGAGAAAATCAAAGTTAACAACGTAGGTACTAGGAATCCATACACACATGGAAATTCCAAAGACAGGCAAAATGAGGTCCATATGTCATTCTGAACTAAGGAGAAGGAGGTAGGGATCTGGGACTTCAAAGGGGAAAAGAATGCAATTCACAGGGAGATGAAAAAGAGTAAATGTTCAGTAAAGAAATGTTTGCTGGGCTGTTTAGAAACAATGGGACACGGAGGACTTGGATCAGATGGGCCTTGCTAGGTTCCTCCCTGTCAACCACACCTCGTTCACAGTATAATGTAGTGATCTATGGTGATAGCTTACTTCCTAAAGCAGGTCCTCTGTCTAAATTCTTTTCGGGCAGTTGAGAGGGGAGGTAAAGAGCTTTTCTTGAAACTGCTAGGTTTGATTGCTTTTTAACTCAAAATACTCTTCATGCCCAAGTGGCCCATCTTGGGGCAGTTCATCCTTGGCTTCTACAATCCCACGATCAGAATAAAAAGTCATTCTTTTAGTTTACATGCCTTTTTCATCAAGGGACAGAAATCAAAACCTGAGTTGTATTCTTTCATTAAGAAAATATTTGGGGGTATATGTATATTTTCAATTGTTTGGAATTATATGGATGTGTTGGAAGGGTATTCTACTTTTGCTGTGTTGTATATCACCATGATATTTAGCCTATTAAAATATTTATTTTATTTTGCTCATGGATGCTATGGATCATGAGTTCAGATAGGCCACGGCAGGATGGCTTGTCTTCTCTGTGATGCCTAGAATCTCAACCGTGAAGACTTGAAAGCTAAGTTTTACTCAATGACTGGGGGCTAAGATTCTGAAGGCCTATACATCCCCGACCTTGCTTGGCTTCCTCATAGTGTAGGGGCCTCAGAATAGCCAGGCTTCTTGTATGATAACTCGGAGTTTCAAGCAACCAGTGTTCCGACAAACAAGGTAGTAGCTGCATAGTCTTTTATGACCCAGCCTTGGAAGTCACAGAGCATCACCTCTCCCATCGTCTACTGGTTGAAGCGGTTATAAGCCCACTCAGATTGAAGAGGAGAGGACATAGACCCCCACTTCTTAATGCTAAAAGACTTTGGGGACCATGCTTTAAAATCATCATACCAAAAAGGGCATGTTTTCTGATGGGTGCAGTTTTACCTCTTCAAAGTATATCATTAGAAATATTTAAGTTTAAAAATCAGGATGCTAAACAATTGCAAGTCATTTACCAACTTACCGCAGAAGAAACATATACATCAGACTCGGTAAAATAGGTGAAAATAACCAGAAGCCAAATAAAGTTGCTGGTGGGAAGAATTTTGATAGAAACTTGGCTCAAATAGAGTTACAGAATTTGAGCCAAAACATTTGGCCTCAGGGTTCATGGAAGCCCAAACCAAAGAGGAAACACGTGGTATATAACCTTTGTTATCTAATGATGAAAAACCTATCAAATCTTTGCAAAGGTGAACTCTGTCCTTCCATGGAATTCTTGGTGGATTTGATTATGTGGATAGATGGCTGATAACTATAGATATATCTATGTCCAGGTGTCCTCCTCAGCTCCTTACATAGCCACGCATTCAGTTCTCACAAGAGGTCTGTGAAGTAGCTACTACTATTATTCACATTCTACATATGGAGAAACGAAGGTACAGGATGCTAAAAATCTTGCCCATGGTCACACAACTAGTAATTGCTGGAGTCAAGATTTGAACCTAGAGGGCGCCTGGATGGCTCAGTCGTTAAGCAGCTGCCTTCAGCTCAGGTCATGATCCCAGGGTCCTGGGATCAAGTCCCACATCGGGCTCCCTGCTCAGCGGGAAACCTGCTTCTCCCTCTCCCACTCCCCCTGATTGTGTTCCTGCTCTCGCTGTCTCTGTCAAATAAATAAATAAAAATCTTAAAAAAAAAAAAAAAAAAGATTTGAACCTAGACAGTCAGGCTTCAAAGTCTATGCTCAAACTCTAATGCTGTATTGTCTCTGAGAAATTTTTAGCAACATCGATAACAATGTTTATAAGCAAGACATAGAAGTTCTTCATAGCTTTTGATTATGCTAACCCTTGATGAAAAGCCAAGGTTATGAATGTATTTTTCTAAGTGAGAATGTGTCTATAGTAACAACAATAATTCAGGCTTCCAAAGTTATCCTCCTGGCTCTCATTCCCTCTTGCTGTCAAACTTCTGTATAGATACTTTTTTTTTTTCAAACCTAAGGCTCTATGGATTTTTGATAGATTTAATACACTTGACTCCCACTTGTTTTTCCAATTCCATTAGTTAATGTATCATATATGATACATACACATACATACACAGCACAGTCTCTGATCTCATGAGCCTGGAAATACTATAGGTCATGTGACATAGAACAATATAATACAAATGAGAATAAATCGTGATATTAAAAAGGTACAAAAACCTAAGTGCGAATGGAGAAATACAATGGGGAGAAGAATCATGGATAGCTTCTTGAAGAATGTAGCATGTGCAACAGGCATTAAATATGGTTTAGAACTAATACTGACTGAGTATGTAGCAGTGAGCTTTATCAATAAAAATTCCACTCATCCAGCAGAATGAGTTTTAAAGCTGTTTTTGCTCCATAAGTTTTTTTCCCTGAAATTTGTAGCCCAGTGTGACTGCTTCTTTTCCATATGCTACTGAGGCTATGTGGCCAAGTATTTAAGTGTTCTTTTTTTAAAAAAGAATACCTTGGGGGCTGGAACTGGGGCTTATCTGTGTTTATACTGAACACAGAGCATAGCACAGTCTTGCACATAATAAAAACCCAATACATGATTTTTAATATAGTCAAATCTAGGAAAAATAAGTGGACATAGACAAGCAAAAGCAGTTGCGTCTGTTAGGGCCTAGAAGTGACCAAAGTATTTCAGCAGTAGTTTAGAATAAATAGATTAAATGCAAAGTAATATCATTAACATTTTAAAATGTCAAATTCTGCCTAATTTCCTATGGTTGAGAAGTATTAGGACTTACCAGTTTTTAAGACTAAACAGGGAAGGGGAAAATCCCTCATGCCATGCCTTATCCACAATCCACTGAGTGGCATCATGAGCCCATAAACTTCCCATTATTTATATTTTAGCATTATATTATGTAAAGACTTTACTTTTCTGAATGTCTACCTTGTACTTGAAGAAATTGGGATGGGTATCTCATGTAAAAATTATATAGAAAATGCTGATAATAATATATACTTTGTGGATTTGCAGTGAGGATCAACTTATATTTGTGTAGATATTGTAAGCACCAAAATACTACACGACTGAAATGCTATTTGATTCAGCTAAGTCCATATTGACTCCACTACAAATTGGTGAGATGATACAGGTGTGCTGCTGATTGAAGTAGCCCTGTTTTTGGGTTTAAATAAAAATATTGAGTTTTTCACCACAGTGAACACTGGACTCCATCTGCCATAAACCACAATTTGCTTGGGTAAAAATCTCGTTTAATTTTTATGTTATTTGTCCTTTCAACAAAGCATACTCTTAAAAGCAGATTTGTTCATTTTCTTTTTATAGTATCAAACAGTATTATTTAAAAAAAAACACACACACAGTAAGAGAATGAACATTGAAATCATGACTGTCTCACCTAGTTGAAGTTAGTCAAGGATGAATGTCATTTTTGCCCCCAAGGGAACTGCTTGCTTTGCTGTGCGAGTTGAATATACTGGATTGGCAGTGATCTAGGAAAATAGCACACCAAATTGGATACCATTAACTTGTATTGTGTAGTGGCTCCAGTAAGAAAATTGATGTGACATCAAGGAATTCAGCAGTAATGTACATATGTACACACATACCAAAGTACACATATTCTTGTATACTTTAAAAATAACAGCAATTTTTATGTACTGCCTCTGAAAATCTGAGCCCATGAAAAAAATAAATTGATAAAAATGAATGGTGTCACATAGCCCAGAATTTTTCAAGAGTAAATTTTAGCTCTGTGGAAAAAAATAATCTCACTTTATTAATAGATGTGTTTCTTGGTGTATTTCATTGTTATTTATAGGCGTTCAAAATCTTTTATTAATTGGCAATGTTAGTACTGGTAATGTACTGTGATAAAGCGAAAGAAACATTTTTTATGCTAAGTCTATAGCTTAAGCAATTGGAAAACTCCAATTTTGTTTAAAGAAAATTTGTGAAATAATATGAGACATTTAAGAATGGAATAATTATTTTTAAATACTCTGAAATTTACAAATTGGAAAGAAAAGAGTGTACGCTGTAGGAACATTAGCAAAAGAGATGAATAGGCAATTAAAACTAAATGAGATACAATTGTCTAAGAAAGTCATAATTTGAGAATTTAAAATTAAGACATTTCTCACTTAGATTGACAAAGGTGATGTCGGGAAGAAATCATTCATGTCCCCTTCAAGGTCCTTCTAGTTGGACTAAAAATCACATTGACATGAGACAGATTAACAGGAGAAAATCAAATTTAGCTTCATACATTTAGGGAATCCACACAGATGTGAAATCCAGAGAGTGAGGCAATGTGATGAGGCTTATCTGACATCCTGAGCCTAGGAGAGGTATAGGGCCCTGGGGATACAAAGGACAGAGTGCATTAGCAGGAAGGTGAGAGGAGATGTTTGGAAAACAAAGTTGACCTACTACACAGATAAGTTTCTTAAGTAAAGAGGAATCTCTGATAATAGCTCTCTTCTTGATATAGGCTCTCCTTTCCAATAAAAATTTAGGCAGTTGAAGGAAAGGTAAAGAGATTTTCCCAAATCTGCTGGGGTTTGATGGCTTTTATCTCAAAATAATCTTTATGCTAAAATGGCCGCATCTTGGGGGTGGCCTGCCTTTGGCCTCTTCATGATTCTACTTCAGGGGTGTGTGCTTCATCAGTTTTTATACAAGGATGAAAGCATAGGTGTATGTAGGTTTTTCACTGTAGCTGGGTAATAGGAAAATAGATGGGTAGTAGATAGGTAATCTGCATGGGCACGATTAGGTCGAAGTCCCTACAAGGAAACTTGATATTACAATTTTTAAAAAATGAGATGAATTTATATAAACAGACATTGAAATGTGGTCGTTAACATAGTTTTCACTGCTTAAAATCGAGAACATATGTATGCACACACAGTCTTGCTTATTATATATAATATTCCATTTGCATAAAAACACAATAGTTAGATACATAGATACATAAATAGAAATAGATGTTATGTGCTTGTGCAAAGAAGCTCAGATACTGATCGATCTATCACAACCATGAACTCAGGAAACAAATGGATGAGCCCTGGTGCGTTGCCACGGCCAGCAGCTCGGTCCCAGGGAATCCCAAAGGGGCTGGATAAATTGAGAGCATAACTCCTGGCTGGGTTTGCCAGCAGTGTTGTCGAACAAACTCAGATAAACTCATCACAAGAGAAGCCAATAACTCAAGAGGTGAGAATTTGGAGAAGAGAAAGGGAGAAATTTATTAATTTCTCCTGGCCTCCTAGCGGAGGTGGCAGGCTCAAGCCTGAACAACTGAGCTCTCCACCTGCAAGATGGACACCTAGCGTTCTATAGGGAGAGGTTTGGGGATGTGTGCAAGAGAGCAGGCAGAGAATGCATGATCAGGGGTAGGGATCGCTAGGTGTTCAGCCCATGATCATGGGCAGGGTAGGGGACTGGAAGGGTGTGGTCTTCTAGACATTCCGTTGCTATCAGGGCTCTTCTGGCCTGGCGGTTGGAATGTTCCAGTCATTGCAAAACATCTGCGTTGGTGGTGCCTAAAGAACTTCCAGTAAGAAATGAGAACAGTGGGTTTCAGTTAGAGCTTGAGTTAAGGAGTCTTGTCTACTTCTGGTTTTAACTGTTGGGGTCCATACTTGAGCAAGAGAGCTTGCTGACATAAGCATGTGTCTTCGGTGTCTTAAGAACCATTTTGTAGTTTTATAGAGAGTGGAATTTGATGTTGGTTGAATTTTCACCTAAGTGTGGGAAGGGAGTGGCAAGTTTGAATGCACTATTTCACTTTAAGAAGTAATCAAGTGTATGAACATATATATATATAATTTTTGTAATTTAAAAGTGAAGAAACTAAAGGAGTTTTTATCGTTCATCTTGCTTTTGATAAAGTGGCTTCAGTGCACAGTGACTATGTTATCCTAGGTAAAAAAAAAAAAACTAGTTTTCAAAGCATTTTCTCACTTATTATTTATTTATGTGTTATTTATCTTTGTAACAGATAAAGAGTAAAAAAAATATCTTTTAGAGTCATCTCTTGGGGGATTCTGCAGCTGCGAGGGGTGTCCCGTCAGTCTCGACTCCTTGAGCTGAAGCAATCCAATCCTCTTGAAACTCAGATTGAGAGTGAGAACTGTCTTTTCTTTTGTATTCCTTTCACTAAAAATAGCTATCTCATTTTCAAAACAACTAGAAGGTAACTGAAAACGTTCAGTGGTGCTAAGTCACTGCCAGAAAAAAAAAACAAATCTGTTTAAAAATTGGAAATAGCAGAAGTAACGTCATTTATATCTGACTTGCAGAAGCAGAGTCTGAAGACAAAGCTGAACGTGATCATTAGCAGCAGTGTATGTGCATTTACTTACTCATTCAACAAAGAAACTTTTGATGAGCACCTACTGAGTCACAGGGACTGTAATCAATGCCTACAATACAAAGATGAATAAAGGCCAATCCCTGCTCTCATGGAAATGATGGTCTATTAAGGCAAATGGACTTATAAATAGATACTTATGAGGACTAGAACAACAGTATGATGTGCGGAAGGCAGTGCAGACACAAAGGAGGGAGAAATCAGAGCCAATTGGGCAAATGGCGCCAGGCTTCACACGGCACTGTTTGGAAAGATACATGGAGTTTCCTCAAGTGGGCAGCCTGCGATTCACTTGAACTCTCACCATGCTTCCTGCCCAACCTAGAGCACATTTTCAACTTCACTTATAAAAGAAGGACAAAGATGAGGCATGGGGTAGGAAAAAGCAAGAACAGCTATAATAGACACTATACAATGAAGGCAGGGTAGCAGACACCGTTCTGTCTGATGATTGTCTCCTTGCATGTAACCAAGGGCTTTCTCTGATGGATTTCACCATCATGGGGAAGGCTGGCGGTGCTGCAATCATGAGACCCCACTTGGCAACCTTCAGTTAGTGACAGATGAGAATTGGAAGAGAAATACCCTAAATCTTTGGCCCTCCCGGAGGACAAACGTGAGGCATGTCTCTATCACCTCTCAGAGGCTCCCAGTGACGTTGAGCCCCAGTTGCCCATAATCGTGACCTTCCCAGTGATTCACCCTGTATGGGTGTTCCTCTCTTCTCTGTCTCATTTTTCTACTTCCCTGGTGATGCTTCCTGTGGTCATGATAAGAAACCACATGGACTGAAATTCCTGTCTTGGGTCTGATCCCGGGGAGCCCAATTTAAGACTTTGGATGGTATACTAGGCACAAGGGATGAGAGAGGTTCTAAAAAGCTCCCACATCTCTGGCTTAGGAGACAGATGGAAAGCAGCACCAGTTAGTGAACATACACCGTCTTTCGCTGCCTACGGGTGTTTTGTGCAATAGAGATCCCGCCCAGCCAAGTGCCAAAGAGTACACGAATATTATCATGATCAGAACTCTCCACGGAGTTACGAGCCTCTGTAATAAAAGGTTGCATTGGCATTAGTATCCTACTTTCGCTGGTCTGTTAACCTCTCCCTGTGCATCTGCAAGACTTTGGCCTCTCTTCATTGTTTCCGACTTGAGTCTGTATCATTGTCCTTTTGAGATGTCACTCGGGCGCTTTCAGGTTGGGACTGCTACTGGCCTTTCGCACCCCTATCAGCTACATTGTTCACGCTCTCCTCTAGACACCCGCTTGCTTCCTCAGCTCTGGCAGCTCAACACTGTGCTCAGGACCCTGTTAATCTGCTCAGGGCTGCTGTTTGGTGCTTTGCTTGGTGCTTTCAGTGTGCATGAAACCACAGCTATTAAACATATCCATGAAAGGACAAGGGGTAACTTCACATGCTCAGTGTTATACTCTGTTATGAGGAAGTCACAGTAGAGTTGCTGGGCCCCAAAGAGTGACCGTCTTTTTTTTTTTTTTTTTTAAGATTTTATTTATTTATTTGAGAGAGAGAGAATGAGAGAGAGAGAGCACATGAGAGGGGAGAGGGTCAGAGGGAGAAGCAGGCTCCTTGATGAGCAGGGAGCCCGATGCGGGACTCGATCCAGGGACTCCAGGATCATGACCTGAGCCGAAGGCAGTCGCTTAACCAACTGAGCCACCCAGGCGCCCAAGAGTGATCGTCTTAACAGAACTGATCCTTCGGGTTTACCCAGAGATCTTGTATCCTAGAGTATAAATTTTATACCAAAGTGGCTGAGTTGGTTAAGGGTTCAGGTAATACCCATGAAGGTTTTCTTAGAATTTCTCCTCTACTCTAACACTTAAGTCAAGTTATTATTTAGCTTATTATATTCAAATCTGCAGGATGAATTTTATTTTAGAACAATAGACTTTGTCCTTAAAATTGTACTTTCTGTAGCTCCTCAAATTTCAGGGTCATGAATGTTCATATCTTGTCTAATAATGAAGACTTTCAAGTTCCTAATTTTGTTCTTATTAGGAAATCCTTAGGCTCCTATTTAAATTAGATACAAATAGATACTGAAAGATAAGAATATCATTTCATCCCTCCACTCCTTAGATGTAGCACAATTTTTTATTTGAACCAACCAGAATCTAATCTACTCTGCATCTTAGATACTTTGTTTTAAGTATGGTTCAACCTTGTTTTTTGCTATGGAAGTATAAATGATTGTTATTTATGCTTGCACATTTTTCAGAAAGTTAGACTATTTTATCATATTGACTTCCTGATTACTTGACTAAAGTTTATAAGCAAACAAATAAAAATCTAAAAACTATCTCTTGGGGCCTAGAGAAACTATGATGATCAAAGAGTATGGTTACTTTGAAGCCAAGATGAGGAAAAGGGAAGAGCTGAAGGCATATTTATTATTAGGATAACTCATATCTTGTTATTAATGCATTATAAATACACATAAATCATTTTCTAAAAACTTACGGAGAATTTCAAACGTATACAAAAATAGAAAAACCGTATAACGAGTATCAGATACCCCTCACTCAATTCTAACAATTATAATCATTACTATCTTTTTTTCCTCTCTACACCAACCCACTTCTTATCTTTAATTTTTTTTGAAGCAAATCCTAGAAATATCACTTCCACTCTAAACATTACAGATTGTATTTAAAAAAAACCAAAAACGTTCCTTGAAAACATAACAATTCTGCTGCCACACCCAGAAAGGTAATACACACTACTTGTGTTTTCCAGATTATCCTATAGGACTCCACTAATTTTTTTAAAGATTATTTATTTATTTATTTGAGAGAGAGAAAGAGAGCACGAGTGAGAGGAGGAGCAGAGGGAGAGGGAGAAGCAGGGAGTCCCACTCGGGGCTCGATCAGGGACTCTGGGATCATGACCTGAGCCGACGACAGATGCTTAACCAACTGAGCCACCCAGGCACCCCTGGACTCCACCAATTTTTAAATAATTACTTTGAAATGAACAAGACTGTACATTGGGATTTTTAAGTGTAATTATTAAATCAAATTTACTGTAGATTCTTACTAGAACGTTCTTCTCTCTCTCTCCCTTTCTTTCTCTCTTTCTCTTGTTTTGAGGAAACACAGTCTTTCGTCTGGATTTTGCTGATGATATCCCTATCATATTGCTTAAAAACTTTCTCTGTCCCTTGTGGTTTCTATAAATTAGCAGTTAGATCTAGAGGGTTGCTCGTAGTCAGGTTCCTTTTTTTTCCCCCAAGATGATTTAATAGTGTTACATACTTTCATCAAAAGATACATAAGGGTTTGTTGCCTCATGTTTATGGTATGTGTTACTAGCAACCTTTGATGATCATTGCCTTGCTTATTTTATTATGGGTTGCAAAATAGTGATATTCTATCTTCTTCATTTGTTAATTGGAATATTTCTATAAAGGGAGTGCCTCTGCATTACCTCTTTGATTACTTGGCAGTAGAGTCCATATAGTAAAAGGAAAATAAACACTTCAATTTCTTTCCAAAGAAAACAATTTTCAAAATAATGAATTGGTTCCTTAGTCTCTTCCACAGGTTACCAGCTGATTTTTAAAATTTATTTTGCTTGTCTGTTCTGGTATCACTGTGAATGTAAGGATTTAAATATATTTAAATATAACTGATGCATTTCAGTCCTTTTTTTTGTTATTATCCCTATTGATCCTCATATTTTTCCATCGATATCTAACGGAATCCTCCTCACATTGGTTCCTCAATCCTTTTCATTTCTAGTCAAATTTGGTTTATTTCAAGTTTGTATCAATATATATTACAGGCAACTTTTTTTTTTTTTTGTGGAGAAAGCATCCTTTTTAATTTAAATTCAATTAGCCAACATATAGTACATCATTACTTTCAGATGTAGAGTTCGGTAATTCATCAGTTGCATACAATACCCAGTGCTCATCACATCACTTGCCCTCCTTAATTCCTGGCTCAGCGGGGAGCCTGCTTCTCCCTCTCTGTCTTGCCATCCTCCCCAGGCAACTCTTCAGGTCAGTGTTTCACAATCTCATAAGCCTTAGTACTGGCGTCCTTCCCAAAGCTGCTGGGATTCTGGAAGTCAATTGGTCCAGCCCCTCAGCCTAGGAATACAATTAGAATTTACCCTGATAGACAGACTTTCTTTGTTTTGTTTTGTTTTGTTTCAAAAAGCTGTATTTATTCCATTTAAAAGACTCTCTTGTTCTGATACTGTCCTTTGATGAAAAAAAATGGTGATAATACAGTGATACCTTTCAGATTACCTGGCAATACACTGGCAATCCTGTCAGTCCCCCAAGTTCTTGGAAATAATACTGATCCATGAAATCCAAAAGTCTGGGAGCCACTGCCATGTAAAAGAATAATTTTGCAGGTTATTAACAACTGTTAAATGGAAAAAAAAAAAACTTGTGGTCAAATGTTTGGGAAATGATAGTACAGAATTTCACATGGTCATGTAAAATGAACTTTGATAGGCTACATAGAACTTTGATTATAGATCACCAATGGGCATGCTTGGGATGTGGGTATAACTTCTCTTTCTGGAATATTTATTTATTTAAGACATTTACTCAGTGACTAACATTTACTAGGAGTTAACAAGAAAGTGGCGAGGCAACATATATTCCTCATTTCTATGTTTGGACTCTTACAAACAATCTCACAGTAGTTCCTGAGAATTTTTTAAATGGTTAGTACTCTCAAAGGTATTGTGTGTAGAGAACAAAGATGAGAGATTACACCCCATAGTAAATCTAAACAAATTTCCAGTGTGCTCAGAGACTTTGCTCTGAGAACCATGGATGCCTAGAGTTGGCATCCTCACCTCTTTCACAGCTATTGAGTGATCAGATATAAAGAATGTGATATGGGGCCCTAAACTCTCCTTTGGTTCTTTAGATTTTATTCGTTTATTCAACTTACTTCAGGATAAAGCAGACAGAACCATAGCCCTTGCAATCTATTACCATAATTTATTATTTTCCTTATTTATATCCCTTCCCATTTCTATATTCTTATATAATTTCATTGATTTTTTTGCATGAACTTTTTTCATTTTTGACAGTTTTTTTTTAAAGATTTTATTTATTTTAGGATGAGAGAGAGAGAAAGAGAGAGAGTGGGGGAGCGGGGAGGAGCAGAGGGAGAGGGACAATCAGACTCCATGCTGAGCATGGACACAGGGCTTGATCCCATGACCCTGAGATCATGACCTGAGCCAAAATCAAGAGTTGGACACTTAACCGACTGAGCCACCCAGGCACCCCATTTTTGACACAGTTTTGTTCTCAAACTCAAACTACTGTACAGACACATGCATGTACTGATGTGTATGTAGAATGTGTTTTTTATGTTTGTGTGTACATGGATATGAATTCGGTCCAATAGAGTGGTCTGACTGGCTTTGACCTTCTAGGTTCTTAACACGTTTCAGGGCTCCTGATTCTTCCTGCTGGTGGAAGCCATTTTCAGATGTGGTATAGACCCGTGAAGGACAGGTTACATCTCAGGTCATCACTATTTCTTTTTAATTGTCCCCCATCTTGCTCTAGTATTCTTCAGGGTATTGTGTAGAAGTTTCATGGGTTATAATTCATTTTGACTTCCGGTGCTCCTTTCCTTGCTAACCTAGCACAGTGGAACTGATGTCCTGGCTTGCGTTGCATTGTTACTGCCCTTCAAGCATACTGAGCACAGAAAGCTAACTCTCGTTCATTATTGAAGCCAAATCAGTTACATCTGTCCCAACAACATTGTGGGACATATTTTGCTTTAATAAAGCAATCACTTTATAAATACTTCAGCCCTCCTATATGAGTGGACATGTGTATAAAAATGTATATCAATCTACCCTACCTCTCCTTAATAACGTTATTCTAAAAAAAAAAAAAAAAAAAAGTCACTAATTCCCTGTTTAAGACATTGTACTTGAGAGTTGTTATAGTGTCATGCTTCTCAAACTTGAGAACTAAACAGGCCCACGTAAAAGGAATAAAAAATTCCTGTGGTCAACCATTGCTGACAAATTAGTTTTATTACAAGTTACTTATATAGGCACAAATATAAAACAAAGAGCACACATTTTCTGGTTAAAAGGCTTAGAGATCTATAATGCCAAATAACATTTTCAAATTGAGTAGAAGTACAAAAAAAAAAAAAACAAAAACAACCAGAATTCAAATGTACAACCTCAATGTGACTGCTGATGTTGTTTTGGATAAATTAAATGGCCTTTTGTAATGCAAATATAATATTAGCTTCAGTGGTACAAGTTCTTTTATTTCCAACATGCCTTTTCATTTTGTATGTATTGTGAAGGCTCAATTATTTCACTGCTTTTCTATATTAAAACCTTTACAAAATCCTCATGTATACAGATGGTTCCTGACTCACAGTGGTCCAACTTATAATTTTTCCACCTTACCATGGTGTGAAAGCAACACTCTTCAGTAGAAACCGTACTTCAGATTTTGAATTTGAATCTTTTCCCAGGCTAGCGACTTGTGGAATGATACCCTCTCGTGATGCTGGGCAGTGGCAGCCAGCCAATCAGGAGGGTCAGTGACCAATACACTTACACAACCATTCTGTTTTTCACCTTCACTACAGTATTCAATACATTACACGAGATAGGCAGCACTTTATTATAACGTAGGCTTCGTATGAGATGATTCTGCCCAACGGTAAGCCAGTGTAAGTATTCTGAGTACACGGAGGTAGGCTAGGCTAAGCTATGATGTTCGGGAGGTTAGGTGTAGTGAAATGCATTTTGTCCCTACAATGTTTTCAGCATACAGTGGGCTTATTGGGATGTAACCCCATTGTAAGTTGAGGGAGGCCTGCACAATATAACCATGTTCTTGCCATCATGGAGTCTGATGCTTTTGTTTCAGCCGCCTGCCCCTGTTAGAAACATGTAGCATTCTGTGCTGACTTTATTATCCATCAAAGGCACAACTTATTAGGCTGAAGAAACTGTAGTTCTAATCCAAAAACTTGTTCAGTTAAAATTATCACTGAGAAAGAGGGGCGCCTGGGTGGCTCAGATGGTTAAGTGTCTGCCTTCAGCTCAGGTCATGATCCCAGGGTCCTGGGATCGAGCCCCCCATCAGGCTCCTGGCTTGGCGGGGAGCCTGCTTCTCCCTCTCTGTCTGCCTCTGCTCACGCTCTCTCTTTCTTTCTGTATCTCTGTGTCTCAAATGAATAAATAAAATTTATAAATAAATAAATAAATAAATAAATAAATAAATAAATAAATAAAATTATCACCGAGAAAGAAAAGTTGTGCCCCCAGAAGTGGAAAAGAATTTAGTGCAAGTGCAATCTGTGTACAACTGGAATGACTGTTCACGTTATCATCAGAAGAGGCCGGATGGAAAGTGCACACTTTAACAGCCAAGGAAATCTTAGATGCATATATACACGGGCCTGGAAATTACCCAGCAGTGCTTGCTTAAAGGTGGTCATTCAAATCATTCCAAAAAGTCATAATAACTGCTTCAGATTTTTTTTCAGAGATGAAGTCAGGAGGTACAGTGTTTCCTTTTTACCATTTTGTTAAAAAAGGAAAAGCAGTTTTACTTTTTCAGTATGCTTACTGAAATATACATAAAATTATAAACAACATATTAATGTAAAGCTGTTATTTTGGCTAGTGTGATTATGGTATTAGTTAATTATTTAATTAACATTTCATCCAATATTTAACAAAGATTGATTTTCTATGACACAAGCATTGTCCCGAAATCTCTGCCTTATCAGAATGCTCTAATATATTCATAATTACTGCATTTTAAACCTAAAGCAAGATGTATAATGCATGTTTGAAAACTAGTAGTGGGAATAATTGCATGTGGAAGTGAAATAGAATGAGTGAATCAAGCATACCAGAAAATGCCTTTACTAAATGGGTACTCTGCCATTCACTATTCCATACTTCAGCCATGTTTAATTTCAGATGTTTCCTTAAGTGAGAAAGAAAGAAAGTAAATGAGTATCTGCCTGTATAGACAATAAAATAAGATCTTTAATGATCCCAGAATACAGGTCTGTAAATGCACTAGTGTAACCTAAGGCGAAACTGAAAAACTGCCTGTTCAGTAAAAGAAAAGATTTACAATGGAGATACGGGGCCAAAGGTTAGGTTAAAAGATTTAGGAAGAAGACTGACAAAATGGAGAAAAAATGATCGAGTTATAATCCTATTATTTCAAATGTGATCTATATATTCAAGACTCTCTGACTCTTGGTCTGTGGGAAGGGCACCTAGAACGGAAGCAAGCTCAAAACAATTTGGAAATGATGAACGTGTTTCCTGAAGGAAGGGTGTGATACTTCTAACTGGGAAAAAGAGTCTGTTTCTCAATCTCATTACCATTCCAGAAATGGTCTGTTCTGTTAGTATTTCAGAGTAATCACTAATTGAATGCAACATGGATTGGAGAATAGTATTTTTGGAAGATAATATAGCACAAGGAAAAAAGTAAACTACCTTGCTGCTTGCCCGCAGTAGACATGTGGCCAGTCATATGTTTCAATAAAGTAACCAGGGAAGCTAATGTCTTGCTGTTGTTCTTGCAACATTGTTTCCAGCCCTTAGCTAATACTGCTACAAGAGGCAAAGCTGACTCTGTTAGTCAACAAAACAGTACTTATTAAAACCAAGTATGTGCCAGAAAGAAAAGACTAATAGATGATTTGGCTATGGCTTCGCTCCTAGAGAGAGAATTCCAGAATTCTGAAAAGCCGCATGACCTTGACACACTTTGATTAACGTTGACATGACCAAACCAATCACATCAACCAAACAGAGCCCAGATTGGATGAGATTACCGATCTAGCTAGAGTACCAGAATGTAGTTATTAAGAGTTGGGCTCTAAGGCCAAATTGCCGGCATTCAAATTGTGTGCCTTCTACTTTATGTACTACGTACTCTCGGGCAGGTTATTCACCTTCTGTGTGCCTCAGTTTACTCATCTGAATATAGGGGATTTTAATAGCATGAACCTTGTAGGTTAGTTTTGCAGATTAAATGAGTAAGTTACTTCGAACTGTGTCTGGCATATTATTCTAAGTTATTACCTCAGTAATATACTTTCTCTCTTTATATTTAAGGGGAAAAAAACCAAAATTCATTAAACAAGCCTATTTGGAAGAGCTTGGTAAGAGTACTGTATAGTTTATTAGATGTGCTGCCTTTTGACATATTAAAAACAAAACCACTTCTGCACCCCACCAAAAAAAAAAAAATCTCCTGTATGTTTTGAAAGTTGTGTGCATTTGTAGTATCTAAAAAATGTTTAATTATCTTAAATAGCAGGTTTGTAATAATGTAGTTTGCAATTGTAATGATGTAAGTTCTGGTTAAAAAAGAGTTTAAGTGACATATAGAAGTTAAGTGAATGAAGTAGCAAGTTAACCAGTAAGATCCCTTCTCTGGAAATGATCCACCTCCCGGTTGAATTAATATGTTACAAATGTGAAACAAAAATAAGAAAAATAGGAAATACCGTTTACAGCCCTGTCCTTAATAAATATTAATTGAATGGATGAAGATTTTCCTTAAAAATTTCTAATCTTCCTTGAGTTTACTTGAGGGGTCAAAGTAGATCTTTTCTCAGGAGAAGAGATTGTTAGATAATTTGCAAATAAAATAAATTGAGGGATAAAGAAATTGACAGTTCTCATGTAGATCAAGCAGTGGGAGGAGTTTGTGTTAAGATATTAACATCTGTGTTACAATGAAGTTAGTAGGAATCCAAGCAGGACCTGGAAACCCAGAGATTTTCAGTACAGAGAGGGTTTTTCTGAGAACTTAAAGGAAATGTAATTTGCAACAGTGATTGATATGCTGAGTTTATTCGAAGAAAGAATTTACCTTTATTCTTGCCCTTTGCTTTTCTTAAACTCTTGGTAAATGTTGTCTTTTTGCTGATCTTTAGTAAGCTTTGTTATTGAAGCATACCATAAATCAAAAAGTGCATACACCATAAATAAAAATAACCACCACTTGGATCAAGAAATAGGAATTAATATAGGTGATATTTACTGCAATCTCCTCTTACACTGAAAATCTAAGTTCCTAATGACATTAGTGTAATTACATATTTGGTTTATCCTACTTTATATAACAGGTCTTGAGTTATTTTTATAAAACAAAGTTAGTAATTAGAGATTAATAATGGTTTCTGCATTTATTTTAATATTATATGTTTATAGACATTGGCTTTCCCCTGTGAAAGATCAGGCTGCTCTCAGTTACCTATCTGAAGATGGCCTTTCTCTGCAGCTGTATTTTTCTTATCCTATCTGTAGCTATTACCATCACACAGTATGTCTGCTGTATTTTTTCTGCTGTGGCAAATCAGTTTTCTTTTTGAACTGCTTGTTCCTAGCCTTGGTTGCTGATGTAGATCTTTCATTTATTCTTCATTTTAGGCACTGCTCTGGCTCTAAAAATGGTTTCTCACTGGCTCTCTGCTTTCATTTCTTTTCTCCTCTATTCTTAGGCCTTTACTTCACAATATCTTCCAGAGTTCCAGATGAAAGAATCAGGACTCAACAGAGTCATGAGACTATTACAATAGGTGGTAGTGTTCCTTTTGGCCTGCTGGTTAATAGGGCTGACTCTGGAATCAAACAAACCAAGGCTTCTGTGTACAAGGTTGAGCGTGAACTAAGCCTTACTTTCTACATACCTGTGTCAAAAGTTTCCAATACCTATTAGTTATTATAATATTTCTTCTGTATGAATGCACCATGAAGCTGTTGACTGTGTCTACTTGGTTTAATGCTGTTTACCAAGTGCCTGCACATATTAAGCACTGAAATATTTGTTTAATGAACCAAGATAAAATTTATTAGGGAAGACATAGTTTCTTAAATTAGCATTCCCTTCTCTTCCCCCCCAAAAGTAATAAATATATGCTGGTGGAGACTTGATACATTGGTTTAAAAAATGGAAGATATTAGTAGGTCATGGTGACTCTAACATTATGATATAGGTGGAAAACAAGAAAGAATGAAATATAGTATGGTAATAGAAATGATGCCTGAACACCCTCTTTGTTGACACTGAAAGTATTTTCCTCAGACCAAAGTTGTGCTCTTCACCTGTGGGAAACCTAAATTAAATGAGATGTTGAAAAACTGGAGCTTGTGTAGAAGCACCTGATAATTTTAGGGTGTAGTAGCTGTCTTCAGATATTCAGAGAGCTGTTCAGTGGAAAAGGGATGAAGCACATTATTAAGCATTGAGTAGAAAGGAAGGGGAGACAGGGACCACTCATACTTACACCAGCTAACACCATCGCAGAAACCCTAAAGGAGACCCCACTGTGCTGGGTCAGGGGGGATCAAATAAACAAAGACCAGTCATGGGTTCCAGTTCACAGCTGTGAGGAGAGGAGATGGCCCTCCCAGGAGCTTGGCAGTCTGCCTTGCAGAATTGCAGCTCAGAATCCAGATGTGCCTACACAATCGTTTAAAGCTCCTGATTATTAACCTTGAGTTAAAGGTGAATTAAATTTTCTTTTTTTCTAATTTAAACATTTAGCTGCATTTTACTTAAGGAATTTTCTAAAGGCTCAGTGGCTCCTGAAGGAAGGAAAGTGTAGAATCCAAGTAGAATGTATATGTTCTTTCCGACTGCTATATCCCCGCCCCCTGTGAGTTATATCTTCAAATGGGAGGCCACAGGATGCAGACGAGGCCTCATCAGCAGACCTGGACCTGAGGATAACAGCGGGGAGTGGCCGTTGGGCTGTGGGTGCCATTGAAGGGGCAATGGGAGTGAAGGCCAAACAAACAGACAAATAAACACTATCAAACAAACATGGTGGGTGCCTGGGTGGCTCAGTCGTTAAGCGTCTGCCTTCGGCTCAGGTCATGATCCCAGGGTACTGGGATCAAGTCCCACATCAGGCTCCTTGCTCCGCGGGAAGCCTGCTTCTCCCTCTCCCACTCCTCCTGCTTGTGTTCCCTCTCTCTCTGTGTCTCCCTCTGTCAAAAAACAAAAAACAAAAAACAAAAAAACATGGTAACAGTTAAATATGGCCAGGAGCGCCTGGGTGGTGCAGTCGGTTAAGCCTCGGGCTCTTGGTTTCAGCTCAGGTCCTGATCTCAGGGTCGCAAGATTGAGCCCTGCTTCGGGCTCCCTCCTAGGCATGGAGCCTGCTTAAGATTCTTTTTCTCCCTCTCCCTTTGCCCCTCCCTCCCTCAGATAAATAAATCTTTACACAAACATTAACAAATAATGAATGAATGAATGAATGAATGAATGAATGAATGAATAAGGCCAAAGATGGGAAAAGTTTTCTTTCACTAGGGTGTGGGATAGGGTTTTAACATCTATTTAAGGAATCCTATGAAGAGGTTTGGGGCACAGATGAGAAGTTGGTGAACATCGGGGATTTGTATAGTATTCTCACTTGAGCCTTAGTGGTTCCTAGGGGTGTTTGCAGGACCATCTCTAGAGTGACAATGGAACCTGGATGCCTACCATCACCACCACCACCACCACCACCACCATCATTCCTTTTGCTGATTCAGCTCACTCTTCATGTTTCATGTTGGACTCCGTGTCACAGTGCATTTGAACAAACACTTTATTTTCAACCCTGAGAACCTTGGTTCCTGTGTACTTCTCATTTGTACTTGGAGCAATTTTATTGATTTTTTTTTTATGCTGGTTGAATGTATTGGGGTGACAGGTTCCGGTCGTATAGGATATACTTCTCTATCAGGAGTCCACACAGAACTTAAACTCCAAAAATATTTTATTAATATATTTCTTGATATATTAAAACTATGTTAGCCTGATCCATTTCTAGCATGTTGGCACAGTTGAGTTAGCAAATAACAAAATGAAAGAATGATGATAAATGGGTAGGCATACTAATGTGCCTTTGTATACAGCAAACAGTAAGAAACAGATGGGACAGTCTGAGTAACGCATTGACAAGAATTTCTGCAGCCAACTGGTGCTGCACCTGTTAACCTGGAAGGAGATTAATGTAGGGAACAGCTACGGTCTTTCTGTATTTCTTGTCACAAAAAAAGATGTTTTATTACATTCATCATAACTTCTCCTTGGCAATAAATTCAGGTTACAACTTCTTTCTTGTTTCCACATGTGCTTTTTCCCATAATAGCGTATTGTCTTTGAAAATTACGTCTAATTTGATCATCTGGACTCTTCCATCAAGGCAGGATAAAACTGGTTTTCTTAAATTCTGTCCTAGTTTATTGGGTTTAATGATCTCTAGTGAATGTTTCTATACCAATTTGCTCTTATTTATTCTTTCTCCTCTCAAACTCTTCGTGAATGGTGTCTAGCAGGATCTTCCTTAATGTCCTAACCTGTTTAAAATCCTTGATTTTAACACCTTTAGTCAAATACTGATTATATACATCAATGATAATCTTCTATATCTAACTGATATTAAATATTATGTTTTTTAAAGCCCTATACTTTTTTCCCTTTTTTTAAAGATTTGATTTATTTATTTGTCAGAGAGAGCATAAGCAGGGGGAATGGCAGGAGGAGCAGGAGAGGGAGAAGCAGGCTCCCCACTGAGCAGGGAGCCCAATGTGGGGCTCGATCCCAGGACCCTGGGATCATAACCTGAGCCAAAGGCAGACGCTTAACCGACTGAGCCACCTAGGTGTCCCAAAAGCCCTATACTTTCATCATTGTTGTAGAGATAAGCAAAATCCCTAAGCACTATACTGGACATAAATAACTAGCTTGATAGTTCTTTGCTGAATGAACAGAAAATATAAAAGTGGATAGTTTTGCTTCTTAGACATCTTATCTATCTTTTCTGATGTTCCTTTTACATTAGGTATTAGTTCATTTATGCTGTTTTTAATAGTAGAAAACAGACTTGTATCTTTTGCCTGTAGAAATGACCTTTTAGTCCAAAACATTTTTCATATTTTAAATTAAATTTGAATTTGGATATTAACATAGTAATGTGAACTTCCAAAATTCTCATAAAGCTTATCAATCTGAATTTTAACCTCAGGTAAAAAATAAAGAGCACTAAGTGCAAAGAAAAGTGGGTGAATTCATTTATAAAACTTTATTTTCAAACTAATGCTTCTAAATTTTGGGAAATGAGTGGCGAATGGATTTCCAATATATGGAGCATGAAACAGTGGGGAAATGTATTGTGGGTTGTGAAAGAGATTCCAGCCACCCCCGAGACTGAGACTTTTAGAATCAATGTGCAATCAAATCGATCTGAACTTTATCAGTGATGCTGGAAGCATGTGGCGGCCTGTGATTGCTCTGAGGAAAGCTAAAGAAACAGAACAAATGCTGGCATTCACAAGTGGTTGAAGAGTTACCCCTTCTTCATTTAGGGGAAAGACAATTACTGCGAATCCAGACTGAGAAAACACCCCATCAACAGTAAAGTGGCTTGGGGAAATGTTCTATCATAGCACATCTTGAAGTTTCTACTTAAGGCTATTCTACATGAATATTTGAAAAGAGGAGATGTCAAATATAAAAGCGCAAGAGTCCCTGAGGGTTTAGTATCTTTATTTGCATTAAGGTTTCTCATAAATAATTCTATGTTGGGATATCGGCTTAAAAGGCAGCTGCTCAGCCTTCTGGTATGTATGTAATAAATGTGACTCTTTTTAATATTGAAGTTACCCTTAGGATGGTAAGTGCATTTATTTTAAAGAAATACAAAAAAATATAATGAATAAAATATTTCAGGTACCTCAGATCATTGCAAATTAGTCATCAGGTCTCTCTGAGTTTTTCCTGGATTATATGAATAATGCCTTGGGATAGAGTGAAACTCACCAAAGTATGTTTCTGAGAACTAGGGATGGAAAAGCTTTCAGAAAGGAGAAACCCATGGGAAGGAGTTTTCTACTGTCACATAATTCATCTTAACAGAAGAAAAGCTGATTTTCAGTCAGTTTCAGGTAATAGAAGATGTCAGAATTCCACGTTTTTGTGTGTGTGTGTGTTCAATAGCCCACGTAACCTGCTAGAGAACACCCGAGGAATAACAAGTGAATCATAAGGTAAAGTGACATTCAAGAGCACTTGTTTTCTTTAATATTGATATTTTTCCCTTGAAATTATATGTCTAGAAAAGCTTGTCTTTAGAAGTAGTCTGTTAGGGTCAGAAAAAATAAATAATGGTGTCAAACACAAAGTTAGATTGCCTCACCAAGATTTCAGGAACTTCTGTGCTGAGGAAATGTGACCTGAAGGAAAGCTGCTGATTTGGGTTTGTCTTCCCCTTGTGTTTCCTTGGGATGAATGCGGGGTCTGATCAGGAGCTGCAGATGTTCAAATCCTCACAGTAGTTTTATCCCATGGCCTGTCCACTGAATATTGCAGAGAGTATAGGAATTCTTTAGCATAAAAAGACTGAGCCTCTCTGGACTGATAATTTTTTCAGTTTATGGTGTGTGTGATGATTTTGTAAAGTGGAAAATTGTTCGCGGTGGGAGCTTGGTAATCCTAGAAGGTAACTTTAGGAAGTTCAATCAGCCAAGTACCATCTGCAAATTGGACAGAATTCAGTGGACAACAACAAACTCAATTGTCTGTCTAACCCCCTTATATTCCCAGGGCTTAGTTTATAGTGCATGGCTCATAAAAGGCTCTATAAATGATTACTGAATGAATGAATAAGTGAAAGAATGCACAGATGAATGTGTGTCTGGGATTTCCAGATACTTTTGTGTCCATGCATCCCGTATAGCTGTCTCCTGTCCTGAATTTGTAAAGAGAAGAGTTCATGTACTTGTTTGTTTATTTCCTATAGTGTCTCATCCTGGAAAGCTAGAACAGATAATTCTAATGAATAGAAAGTACAGTGAATGAAGATTCATTAGACTAAGGACAAATAATTTAAACGCTCTTAAGTTCTCACCTGCAAATGGGGCTTTGTTTTTTATTATTTCATTTTTTAAAAGATTTTATTTATTTATGTGTCAGAGAGAGGGCAAAAGAGAGCACAAGCAGGGGGAGCAGCAGAGGCAGAGGGAGAAGCAGGCTTCCCGCTGAGTAAGGAGCCCTATGCGGGGCTCGATCCCAGGACCTGGGGATCATGACCTGAGCCGAAGGCAGCTGCCCAACTGACTGAGCCACCCAGGCGCCCCAAATGGGGCTTTAATACTTGCTTTCTCTGTTTATGGTGTTCCCAAAGTGTGCTGTCCAAGAGTATGTCCCCACACAATATATGGCCATACTGACTAGGCTCCAGTATCATCCTCCCTTCACACAGTGCAAACATGGTGATCTCCCTAAACATACAAGCTTGGGGAATGGATAAGCACATGGATTGTTGTCTGAATTCCACCTTTGCTACTTATTAGCTCCATAATGGTTGCTCCTCTATAAAATGAAGTTCATGCCTGTTTCCATGAGAATTAAATAGCTAATACATGCAAGGTACCTGGAATGGTATCCCGAATGTATATCTTACTCTCTAAGCACTAACAGCCCATCTGTAATCCTCCTGTGCTCCACCATATTTATACCTCCGCATCCTTGCACAGGCTGTTTCCTCGGCCTACAACACCTTCCTGTTGCCCTGACAAACTCCTGTCTACCTCTCAGACTACCAAATGGTATGGTCGTAGTCCGCACCTTGTGCCATTAGGTAAATAATATGGGAAGGCTTGCTTTCTAAGTAGTAGGAGTGCTTTCTCCATGCTGGTCAATGGCACGCCAGTGTCACACCTTCTGCCTTGAGTCAGATCTCCCCTAATGGATGCTTCTGGGCCATTTGACTAAGTGACCTCCCTGTTGTAAACTGTGCCAAGTCTTTCTTTCAGGAGTGTATTCAACAAGGGTGAGTTTTTGATTGCTTTTGAATTTGCAGTTATGCTGATTTTTTTAACCTCTTTGGAAAGCAGTGGAGACTAATACAAATTCCTCTCAGTCTGTTAAGAATATATTATAATCATCACTGTTTGCAGAAAATGCTTCTTTACTCTTTACCATTGTGTTTCATATCCCAAGGATTTTCTTCAGATTAGAACATAAACTGAAATAGGCAATATTTTTTTTAAAGATTTTATTTATTTATTTATTTTTTTTAAAGATTTTATTTATTTATTTGAGAGAGAATGAGAGAGAGCAAGCACATGAGAGGGGGGAGGGCCAGAGGGAGAAGCAGACTCCCTGACGAGCAGGGAGCCCGATGCGGGACTCGATCCAG
Organism: Mirounga angustirostris; assembly: GCF_029215605.1. NCBI lineage: Eukaryota > Metazoa > Chordata > Mammalia > Carnivora > Phocidae > Mirounga > Mirounga angustirostris. The sequence continues at coordinate 28,419,351 of NW_026991719.1, read as the reverse complement.
GGACTCCAGGATCATGACCTGAGCCGAAGGCAGTCGCTTAACCAACTGAGCCACCCAGGCGCCCTGAAATAGGCAATATTTTGAATGTAAAGGAGAAATGGGAGATAGTAGCATGATGGTGGCATGATGGGGGAAGAAACTATGGGAGAACCTTAGAAATATGCATTGTTAAGAAAAGAACAAAGCGTCCTTGGGGAGTTCACTGCTTCCTGGTAGTTTTCCACCTCACACCTCACGAGGCAAACTTGGGTGCTGCCAGATTTTCAGGGGGAATCAAAAATATCCATCCATCTGTCTATCTATCCATTTATCTTTCTATCAGTCGTCTCTGTCAGTGTGTGCATGTGTGTGTGTATTTAGGGATTTAATTGAAACTATGGTGGAGCATCACAACTTCAAAACTATTGTTTTACTTTGGGGCATGTGGGTAGCTCAGTTGATTAAGAATCTGACTCTTGTGGACATTGCTGCTATAAACATTGGGGTGAAGGTGCCCCTTCGGATCACTACATTTGTATCTTTGGGATAAATACCCAGTAGTGCTATTGCTGGGTCATAGGGTAGCTCTATTTTCAACTATGGAAAGAGCCTAGATGTCCGTAAACAGATGAATGGATAAAGAAGATGTGGTATATATATACAATGGAATATTATGTAGCCATCAAAAAAATGAAATCTTGCCATTTGCAATGACGTGGATAGAGCTAGAGAGTATTATGCTAAGCGAAACAAGTCAATCAGAGAAAGACAAGTATCATATGATCTCACTGATATGAGGAATTTGAGAAACAAGACAGAGAATCATAGGGGAATGGAGGGAAAAATGAAACAAGATGAAACCAGAGAGGGAGACAAACCGTAAGAGACTCTTAATCTCAGGAAACAAACTGAGGGTTGCTGGAGTGGTGGGTGGTGGGAGGGAAGGGGTGGCTGGGTGATGGACACTGGGGAGGGTATGTACTATGGTGAGTGCTATGAATTGTGTAAGACTGATGAATCACAGATCTGTACCCCTGAAACAAATAATACATTATATGTTAATTTAAAAAAAGAATCTGACTTTTGATTTAAGCTCAGGTCATGATTTCAGGGTCTTGAGATCAAGTGCTTCGCAGGGCTCCACACTGAGTGTGGAGCCTGCTAAGATTCTCTCTCCCTCTCCCTCTACTCCTCCCCATCCCCCCAAGCGCATTCTGTCTCTCTCTCTCAAAAACAAAACAAAACAAACAAAAACTATTGTTTTATTTCATATACACTTTGCATCTAGATTCCAAAGAAAAGAAATAGATGGGGGTATTTTAAGTTCCATTTAGTTTTACTCAGTTTGTTAACTCAAGACATTATAGAAAGGTTTAAAATGGTTAAACTTAAAAGACTTCTTTAAAATAGTTGATTTGATGAGCACACAGACCTGGTTTAATGAAAAGGACCCATGTTTTGGATTTGTTAAATATGGAGGTAAAACTTTTGTTCAGCTATTTTAAAATGAGGAAATTTTGAGCAACTTGCTTGATTTTTAATTTTGCCCCCTCTAAAATTAAGATAATTGTGACTAGTTGCCAAGACTGTTTTGATACATGATGTAATGTTAAAGGGCTTTTGAAAATGTAAAATGCTACATAAATATTGTTGTGCTTAACATTGTTCTAAATATAGTTTTTGGAAAATAGTGAAGTGATGGTCCCCACATTCCCATCCCATCCCTTATACATCTTACACTGTAGTTTAACCTTGGTCAAGTTATTTAAATATTTTCAACCTCACTTCCTTCTCCAGAATGAAAGATTCTATTTAGCTTTCCTTAGAATTTTGAGATATGGAATTAGCGAATACCTCTTTAGCAACTGAAATACTCCCTGCTGATGCATTTAATGGAAGTAACACAGATAATATTAAAAAGGTAGGCAGAAAGAGAACAGACATGTGGAAGCAACCTCCTATATTCCAGATTTCATGCTCCCTTGATTGGAAGATCCAAGCTAAAGCTCTTTTATAATGCTCAGGTGAAAGAAATGCCAGTTCTCTTTATTTTACTAAATCAAATTGAGTATGCTGCTAAAGCCCCACCTATCAGGACAGACATATATATGTTACGTTTTGGGCTGTCCAGTCCCTTCTTGGGAGTTTCACAAGAATTTGGTGGACCTGGGTGGCATCCAGAGAACAGGGAAAGAACCACTGTAGCCCTTAATCCAACACTGTCTATGTAGCCGTTAATCCAACACTGTCTATGCATTTTGAGTAATTCAAAGGAGAAGCAGAAGCTACTCTCTCCCTCTCTACTAGACCAAAGTAAAGGGATCCTTTCCCATTGGCTATTCTCAAGGCCAAGAGGGATTTTAACGACCGATACGTTCTCTCACTCTTTTGTTCTCTGTTAATTTTTGAGTGAGGTTTCATGGTTTCCTTAAAATGACAACTGTAACGGGAACATCTCTGAAAAATCTATTAGTAGAACAATAAGTAACTAGTTGTGTGTTTTTGTACAACCAGATTTAAGATACAGTTTCATAACTGGTAAAATGAGGGAGACAAATTACATTGCACATTTCCTTAAGTCTATTAAAAGTGCAACAGTTTAGGAATCTGTTTTTCCTTTAAAACATCTTCTTGAAGAAGTGGTTTGACTCTCCCCCTCCTCTCATGTCTTTATGCACTCCCCTACTCCTCCCCCTTAACTGAATACCCTCCTTAGATGTCTGGGCAAAATGTTTCATTGTTGGAATTATAATATTTCAATAGTTTACATTATCTTAATTTTCTAACTTCCCAGGGCCCTTCGAAATGTTATGATAACATGAAAAATATGACATCCCCCAATGAAAAGTTAATTAAAAATTGCTTTTATTCTTCGAAGAATAGTTTCATGACTAAATTGTTACTGGGTACTGTTTTTGGTTTGTTTGCTTTTTCTCAGTTAGATGGTTAAATAATGGTAAATGAGATCATCTTTGGTCTAATGCTGCATTAGACAATTTCTTGGCAACCCAGGTACAAAGCATTTTCATTTCTTGGTGATTATTGTTGTTTAATCTGTGATTCCATGAATGAGTAAATTCAATTTGAATTACTTCCATTAAGAGCCATTAAGAAGGAAACCAGCCTCAAATGATATCATGAAGCCAGTTTTAAAATAGAGATGTCTATTTTTATAGCAGTAAAGTAAGGAGAAAAAAATGAATGAGTACAACTTGACTTTTGAGGGTTTTTTTTTTAATCTTGAGTTAGGCTGAAGGCCAGATTTGTAACTGATCATGTATATGATTTCTAAAATTTGCTTAAGAAAATCTGGATGGATTTCTCAAAAGGCAATTAAAGGTTTGCAGTTGAAAAATTACCCTCCTTTATAAATATTGGTGAGTGGAATGGTTTCCCAGCATGAGGGATATGCTGGACGATATATAGAGAGCTCCAGTTCCAGGCAAAATTAAATTTGTGTTTTTCAAAGATACTGGGATTAGCTTGTTTACCAATTTGTTACTAATCTGTTAAAACAGCAGCATTTGCAAAATATATAAACCTTAAATTTTAAGCTTAGAAACATCCTTTCCTATTTCCAGGAGTCCACTGGTCCTCTACCTTTGCTGCAACAATTTTTTGTCACAAAGTGCCTCTAAGAATTAATTATAATGTGGTAAAATCAGCAAGCCATTTAAAACAAATAGGAAAAGTCAATTAGTAGATCATGTGGCACAATTCTTAGATAATATAAGAAGCTTACACTCAACTTGTATATGTATATATACCCACTTAGAACCAACAATAGGATATTAGCACTTTTAAATGGTATAAAATGAGTTATTTCTACTATTGTTAATAGTAATTTTGATATTTTTCAGTTAATATACATTGCTGTTGTAAAAAGAAAAAAATAGTGTTATTTCTGAAGTAACTTTAAAAGTAGGCTATTTAGAAATTAATGAAATAAGGAAACCACACATTAAAATTCCAAGGATAAGAACAAAGCTGTAACCAAAGAAAATTCATAGTCTTCAATGCTGTTATATTCAAGGTAAAAGGGAAAATGAGACAACTAAACATTTGATATTATAAGAAATAAAAAGGCAGTAGAAGAAATATATTCAAAAACATTTTATAGACAAATGCTTTCAAACATCCAAACCTGAATTACTATATGGTTAAAAAATCTGAAACCACAATAACAGCTTTAAAACTTTTATATTTATGATCTAAAGCCCACATAGCCTTGAATATGAACTTTGTGGAAAAAAAATGGCACTTTGAAAACTATAGACCAATCTCAGGAATAAAAGTGTTAAAATCCTATAAAATAGAGCAAATCACACCAACAAGAGACCACTAAATTACCATACACAAATGGATTTATCTTAAGAAAACAGATATGCTTAACATGAGACTCTCTTTACATCCTTCACTGTATATAAGACTCAGAAGAAAAAATATGTAATAATTTTTTATAAATTTTGAAAAAGTATTGATAAAATAAAATTTTAAAAATCTGTCCCTGATTCAAGAGTAGAAACAAACTTTTAGCAATGTGAGAATCCATGACAGTTGCTAAACATGACAAATAACGTCTATCAAAACAGCGGGGCGCCTAGGTGGCTCAGTCAGTTAAAAGGCTGGATTCCATATGGTGTCACTTATTTGTGGAACATAAGGAATAGCATGGAGGACATTAGGAGAAGGAAGGGAAAAATGAAGGGGGGGGGAATCGGAGGGGGAGATGAACCATGAGAGACTATGGATTCTGAGAAACAAACTGAGGGTTTTAGAGGGGAAGGGAGTAGGGGGATGGGTTAACCTGGTGATGGGTATTAAGGAAGGCACATACTGCATGGAGCACTGGGTGTTATATGAAAACAATGAATCATGGAACACTGCATCAAAAACTAATGATGTACTGTATGGGGACAAACATAAAAAGATAAAATTAAAAAAAAAAAAAAAGCTGCCTTCCGCTCAGGTCCTGACCTCAGAGTCCTGGGATGGAGCCCCGTATCAGCTCCCAGCTCAGTGGGGAGTCTGCTTTTCCCTCTCCCTCTGCTGCTTCCCCTGCTTGTGCTCTCTCTCTCACACAATCTCTCAAATAAATGAATATCTTCAAAAAAAAAAAAAAAAAAAACCACACCCCAGGTCTTTCCTTATTAAAAACGAAAACAAAACCAAAAAAACAGCAAACTCCATAATCAATGTTGAAATATTGAAAGTATCTCCATTAAAATCAGAAACACAACTAGAATGCTGATCAAATGCTCTTTTTTAATACTGTTCTGGATACTCTAGCCAAAGAAATATGCCAAGTGAAATGTTGGAAATGTATAAATGTTGGAAAATAAATCAAATTATTCATTTTAGAAGATATTATTGTCCAGTTGGACCTAGGTGAATCAAAAACATCAGTTTTATAACTGATAAAGAAAAAAACCCTAGGGGGTGCCTGGGTGGCTCAGTTGGGTAAGCGTCTGCCTTCAACTCAGGTCATGATCCCTGGGTCCTGGGATCTAGCCCCACATTGGGCTCCCTGCTCAGCGGGGAGCCTGCTTCTCCCTCTCCTCCTAGCTCATGCTCTCTCTTGCTATCTCTGTTGCTATCTCTGGCTCTCTCTCAAAAAAAAAAAAAAAATCTTAAAAAAAAGAAAAGAAAAAAACCCTAGAAATAATTAGATATTGTCTGCAAGCTTTCCTACATGCTACTATTTAAACAACTTATTAGAAATCAAAGCTCTAATTCTCCACAGTCAAGCTTCAAAATGTGAAATTATGAATTTATTTAGCATGGTATTTGAGGATATTCAAAACTACTGAAAAACATAAGAGGATATTTGAATACATGGACAAATGTATCTAGTATTTCTTGATGAGAAGTTTAATATTTTGGACATATAATTTCTTTCCAGTTAACCTAAAATATAATAGAAACACATCAAAATTAAGTTGGAGAGGGGTCTGGGAGGGCTTTGGGTTTGACAAAAATTAGTCTAAAGTTCATCTGGCAGCAATATAGATGAGACTTAATTAGAAAATGCTAAAAAAAAAAACCCTTGAAAGGTCATTAGCCTATTTACATATTAAAATGTGTAATAAAACTCCCACTAAAAGAATGTACAAACAGATTAGTGAAAGGAAAGAGAAAGTCTCCAACTATACTCAAGTATATGTAATAAAAATGACATTTCAAATCAGTGGATGGAGATGGATTATGAAAGAAGTAGTTTTGGTAATCATATAAAAAGTCAGAACCCTGCTTCACTTAATGCAGTAAATTAAATTCCAGCTAGATAAAATATTCAAATATAAATATGCTTAAAAATCCCAAAGAACAGAAGAACAATAAGTAAATATTTCTACAATGAAATGATGGAAAATACTACTCTAGAAGTGACAACAAAATCAAACTTTTAAGTGGAAAACACATTTTTTTAAATCTGTACATTGGAATTGAGTCTTATAAACCAATTAAGGAAAAAAAAACACTACCTAATTTTAAAAATATATGGAGGAAAGAATTGATATAAAATTCAAAAGCACATACAAGAAGTTTGACCTTGATTGTAGTCAAATAAATGAAAATAAAATTAATTTGTCTTTTTTACCTTGTACAGTCTCAGGAAACTGAACTGGTATACTATAGGAGAGCAATTTTTATATTATCCATCAGAATCTTCAGCAGTGTGCATCCACTTGACTGAGCAGTTGCATTTCTAGAAAATTATCCAAAGAAGGGGCACCTGGGTGGTTCATTTGGTTAAGCGTCTGCCTTCGGCTCAGGTCATGATCTCAGGGTCTTGGGATCCAGCCCTGCACTGGGCTTCCTGCTCAGCAGGGAGTCTGCTTCTCCCTCTCCCTCTGCTCCTCCCCCACGCTTGTGCCCTATCTTTCTCAAATAAATAAATAAAATATTTTTTAAAAAATAGTAAAAAAAGAAAAAGAAAATTATTCAAAGAAATATTTAAGTCTGTGTGCAAAGATTGAGTTACACAAGTATTTGTTCATTATTTTTACAATGAAAAATGAAGGTAATACAAGTACTTGTAAGTAGGGGACTTTAAAAAAAAAATGGTAGTATATACCTAAAGAAGAAAAATTTTAAAGTAAACTTTTAGAAGTAATTGCATTGATGTTAAAGGTATTCCAAATACATAAATGAAAAAAAAAAGTATAATACATGGTATGTATTCATATAGTGCTATGGTAGGGTCTCATTTATATGTCAGTATGTATCAACATATAAGTCTCCGTTATTTCTTGGATGTGGATTCATACATAATTTTAATTCTGTCATTTTTGCTTATCAGGAATCTCAAAAATGTTTACAATGAATATTGATAAATGTGAAATTGAAGCATTGTTTTTAATTTTAATCAAATTATCTATGATTAAAGAATACTTTTCATTTCACAAGTTCTTTTACTTAAACATAATATGTCTCTCTCCCATTTGGCACTCCTCTCAGGCAGATACTTGGAATCATTTTATTTTGCTAATGCTCACCTTTTTCAAATGTTTAATAACAAGTTCATAGCTGTAATCTTTGAATTCCTCTTTTTTTCATTGTCTGTAGTCTTTCTCCTATGAAAGATAAGGAAAAATGAATTCGTTTTCATATGCTTCACATACTTCTATTGATTATTTTTTCATTTTAAATGCAACCTATAAATCTTTGTTTTCTTCTTTTTTAAACTGTCAACAACATCTCTAGATTTCTTACTTGGTAAAGGGAGATTTTAATAGCCCTACATGTTTCTTCACTTCTGCTGACTTTGTTCCTCCAAATTCTGTAAACTCTACTTTTAAATTTTATGTTGAGGTGCCTTTCTTCCTTGTTCTCCAAACAATTAAGCCTCTTGTGTTTTGCCAAAGATCATTCTAAAAATTGAAAACATATAAACAGCATGTACCTTATTATGGCACCATAAATACAATTTATTGTAGAGTCAGCTGTGGTGTTGGGTTTACATTTCCTTTCCTACAGTTTCAATGACAGGTTACCTCTGCTCCTTTCAAGAGAATGTCCCAGACTTCAAGTTCAAATGGATTCTGTTTGAACCACGAATATTGCAAATTCAAATAACAATACAAAGGTTACTGAGTCTCCAGAGTCTTTATCTCCCAAATCTCTTTGTCTCTCCCTCTTTCTCTCTGTCTGCCAGCAGGAGGACATACACTCACCCCTCTCTCAGGCAGTAGGAGAAGAGAATCCTATTTAAGGGGCAGGAAGAGGAGAAACTTCTTCGGACATGTTCATATGTTAATAAAGTCTTATCTCATCATATTCCTTTTGGGGGAAATTGTATACTTTTGGGGGGTATTTATTAATTTATTTTTAACCCTCTCATTTAAAAAAAAATAAAAATTTTTGGAGGATCAGTTTTAGTTTCGTAGCAAAATTAAGGGGAAGATACAGAGATTTCTCATACCCCCGCCTCCACATATGCATAACCTCCCCTACTGTCACCATCCCCCACCAGAGTGGGACATTTGTTACAACTGATGAACCTACATTGATGCATTATAATCACTCAAAGTCCATAGTTTATATTAGGGTTCACTCTTGGTGTTGTACATTCTAAGGGTTTGAACATGTATAATAATGTATCTATCATTATAGTATCATACAGAGTATTTTCACTGCCCTAAAAATACCTTTGCACTCTATCTCGTCATCCCTCCGCACCCTATCCTCCAAACTCCGGCACCTAGATCTTTTAACTTTATCCATAGTTTTGTCTTTTCCAGAATGTCATATTATTGAAATTATATAGTGTGTAGCCTTTTCAGAATGGATTCTTTCACTTAGTAATCTGCATTTGAGTCTCTTCCATGTCACTTCATGACTTGATAATTCACTTCTTTTTAGTGCTTAGTAATATTCCATTGTCTGGATGTACCACAGCGTTTATCTGTTCACCTAGAACATCTTGGTTGCTTCCAGGTTTTGGCAATTGTGAAAAAAGCTGCTGTAAACATCCTTGTGCAGGCATTAGTTTTCAGTTACTTTGGGTAAATACCAAGGAACTTGATTGCTAGATCACATGGTAAGAGTGTGTTTAGTTGTATAAGAAACCACCAAACTGTCTTCCAAAGTAGCTGTACCATTTTGCATTCCATCCAGCAGTGAGTCAGAGTTCCTGTTGCTCCACATCCTTGCCAGCATTTGGTGGTGTCAGTGTTCCAGATCTTGGAACACTTACACTGTAGTCATGTCTTATCTCATCATATTCCTTTTGGAGGGATTTTTTTGTTGTATTGTAGTTTTGTTGTTGTTTTCCTGGTGGGCTGCAGAGTAGGGAAGAAAAAAAAGTCTGAAAACCTTTTTGAGAAGCTGGAGTCTAAGTTGGAAGAAATACTGGAAGGATGTTTTAAAAAGAGAGATGTATGATATTGAATTTAAGATATCAATATTAGGAGCCACAAAGTAGACTCCTCGCTCAGTAGACTGCCAAATCCTCAGCGGATGTCTAAAACAGTATAAAAGACTAACTCAGAGATATATAGTTAGTTAGTAGCCAGTTAATTTATGTGTATACCAGAGAAACCAATAATCATTTCCATCTAACAAAGGCAAAGATAGGATTTATACAGGAGAAAGAGACAAGAGAGAAGAAAAAAATCAGACATTTGAAAATGATGTTTATATTTTTATTTAGGAAAGGTGCTTATCAGCTGGAAGCAAGCTAAGAGACCGGTATCAATAATCTGCTAACCAGAGTTTACCAGGAATACACCTGTTGCTCCCCATTCTCCCTCCATGTACACAAATAGCTTCATTTAGTTTGCTGCAGTGACTAAGAATTCATTCCATGGGAACCATAGGCAATTTTAGTAAGAGACAATGGGGATTGGGGTAGTTATTATAGAATTTGGGTGGGTGTTGAGGGATTCTAAAGAGGGTTTTTGGAAGCAGAAGCAAATTCTGAAGTGCATCTTGTCTAGAAGTAGAGGCCATAATGTATTGGGTATTTTCATTTTTCTTTGAGAGGTGGGAAAATTAAGAAGGGGCTAGAATTGTTGGTAAAGGAACTACAGTGAGTTTCTTAGTCAAGGGAGGGGATGGACCGTTCAGTCATTTTCCTGGTTGAGGAGTGGCCTTGTCTCTGTCTAGTTTCAAACATGGTCAAAGAGTGGCCTTCTCTGAACATTATTTATTTTCCATGAGTTCTATTTATTTTCAGTTAGGAACATCATGACCTAGCTGCCAGCAAGGCTGTTTTTCCCTTTCTCAGTCCCTCCTTCTGGCTAGAGACAGATGAGGTCAGCTGAAAGAACACTGATCTGTGGTGCCCAGGGGTGCACAAGTCAGGGTATTCTGACCTTGAAACAGCTGGATTGGTCATCAAGTGAATACTTTGGGTTGTTTATGGATGCACTAGGAAATCGTAGGAGTTTATTCAAGCATGTTTGGGCCAGTCTATCTGTGCTTTGTGTTTGCCAATATCCTTCAATAGCACTTATATTTTGGTTATGCCTCTTTTGTCATCTAGTTTTTCTGAACAGATACAAATGCTGGGTCTGAGCTTCACTTCTGTCCAAATACAGATTCCAAGGTGTCCAGGTAGTTAACTGTGGAAAGTTATCCCTGTTAGTAAGGGTGGCTAAACTGCCTGGGGGCCCACCTGAGGGCCTGTAGAAGATCCACCTCAGCATGGTTCACTTGAGACCCAGAAGAGGGGAGTCTTTATCCACTGACTCATCTCATGGCCAAGGGTTGCCCCTGAGCATTAACCCCCTTGCCTTTCCAGGTGTGTGGATTTGCCAGAATAGCTGGGCAGCCCCCATAGGTGTCTCCTGCCTGGCAGATGTGAAGCATTTCACCAGTATATGAGGGATGAATGGACAAGGGTGAAAAATGTTTTTAGCACTTTGCCCTTGTGAGTTTTCAAAGACTTACACGACAATCTTGTTAGCAGAACTAAGTCCCATAGAGAATGTCTCATATTGATACAGGGTAAAACCTTAGAACTAAATGACTTGCACGGCTTTACCTAGATGCACCTTGTTTTTTTAGACCTTCAGCTAGTAATTTCAACTTTTTAAGAATAAGTTCCAAGCATCCTAGCCTGTCGTCCTATTGTTACATATATCAAAGGTGGACAGGCCCGTGAGGAGATGAGATGCTGTCCCTGAGGGGGACAGCATTTTCCTAGAGAAAAGGAAAACAGACCAGCTTGATCTTGCTCCCGTGTCACTGGACTGGGCTGCATAACTTCTTGGGGAACTCTAGCTATATTTAACAGTATAACTTTAGCAAAACTCTGGCTGGTAAAGGTTAAGCATTAAGCAATTTAAGAAAGATGGCCAGAACTGAAAAGGGGCCCAAAGTTTAATGATTGAAACTGGTAATGCACATCATGGCTGGACCAGTTTTTCTGCTGTTCAAAATACTATTTGGTTTGTGAGCAATTTTCTTCCACTTCAAACTCTCATTATTTACCCTTTCATTCAAAATATTAATTCTCCCTCCTGTTGTAATTTAACTATCCATTAATCATTTCTGAAATGGAAACTCATATTCATAAGTAAAACATTTTTCAAGAGCTGAATTAAGCAGACAGTGGTTTTGTTTCTCTAATTTCTCGTCTACTGGTTAATAGGAATGCCAAGGAAGAACTTTTTCAAAATCTGAAAAACTATCCATGAAAATTTCTTTGGTGAAAAGTGAACATTTTTAGACAGATGGAGGTTTACATCTTAGTAATTAAAGTGAGAAAAGTACAACATAATACACTTATGTTGTCCCAAATTAACATTTACATAAATGATTTAATAGTCAATAAAAATTCATTGCAACTTTCTTTTCAAGTAAAGGAGAACTGGAGCTATGAGTTCTAGGCTTGGGTCTTCTGGTTACTAGCAACACGACCTTAGGCAACTCACATGTGTCTGCATCTTGCAAAGAATGTGAGTTCATTTGAAACAAAATTGGTAGAAATCCAGATTAGGAAACACAAAGAAGATCATAGCAAAAGCAACACTCATAAAGAGTCAGCAGTAAATAAGACTAGCTAAGACTTCCCTGTCTTTGAAGATGAGAGATAAACCAGCAACTGGCTCCAAATTGTATCTCATTTATAAATTTAAAATACAATCTGTGTGTGGTCGACTGTTCTGATGGAATCTAATTTCATCTCTTAATATAAAGCTTTGCCCTTTTTTCCTGTTTTTCTCTGGACTTGTCATGGTGTTTTTCTTATTCTTTTTGTTTTTTAAAGATTTTAATTATTAATTTGTCAGAGAGAGAGAGAGAGAGAGAGAACAAGCAAGGAGAGTGCTAGGCAGAGGGAGAAGCAGGCTCTCCGCTGAGCAGGGAGTCCGATGCAGGGCTTGATCCCAGGACCCCAGGATTATGACCTGAGCTGAAGGCATACACTTAACTGACTGAGCCACCCAGGTGTCCCTTCCTATTTGTTATTTAATGTCATTCTGAGCGAAAACATATTTAAATCTTTAGCATTAATTTTACTGTTCATCTTTATATAGTTCAATGCCATCTTTAGATGCAAAATAAGCATGTTGAACTCATATGTAGAATCAGTGAAATCACACAATTCATATTTCAAACCTCATCCATGCATATGCATTTTGTTCTTACCAGAAGAGTGGAAATGCTGCACCAGACTAACTCAGCTGTTTTTATTTCACTACCTCTTATGCAAAGATTTGAACAGCATTCTCTACTTTTGGCTTGTGGATGAGTAAAGAAGGACTGAAAGGAAAGAAAGGGAAAGGAAGGCTGGGTTGCCCTATGTTTCTTTTTCCTTTTATGTCATAATTTTTAGTGTAAGTGGCTGGCGAATGCAAGGAAGAAACATGAGTAAGAAAGGATATGGTAGGGTTTGTTGTTGTTGTTGTTGTTGTTGTTGTTTTGGTCTTTAGTATTTCTTAGGTGGCCAATCCCTTCTTTGTGCATTCAAATCAAACTTTGATTCACACGGGAGAGCATGACTTCTTGGCTGTCCATGCCCCTGCTTACTACACACTTCCCTTGTACTAGCTTGGAATCTGGCTAAACTCCTCTCATTGTGGTTCCATGAGAATTTTGTGCTCCTAGGGTATTGAAAATACCAAATATGAATGGAGAAGCAAGGAATGGTGGATGCATATATTGCATGAATCTCTTCTGCACGTGTGTCTGCCCCATCACCTCCTCTAACTTCACATATAAAATACAAGTGCAAAGGTAAAATTATTAAAAATTTTAGGATGGCGACAACAGAGCGTTGAATCAAGAGTGAGGCCTTTCTGGGGCACCTGGGTGGCTCAGTCGGTTAAGCATCTGACTTGGGCTCAGGTCATGATCTCGGGGTCCTGGGGTTGAGCCCCATGTCGGGCTCCTCAGTCAGCAAGGAGTCTGCTTCTCCCTCTCTCTCTCCCTCTGCCCTTCCCTCCATTCGTGCTCTCTCTCTTTCCCTCTCATTCTCTCTCTCTCAAATAAATAAAATCTTTAAAAAAAGAAAGAGAGTGAGGCCTTTCTGAGACAGGGTCCTGTGTGACAGCACAGGTCACATGCCCATGAAGCTCACCCTGTTGAAGTGTCAAAATTTTATGTGAAACGTTGTGACGAGGAAAATGACACACCTTTTTCAGATCTTGTCAGAACTCTGACTATGCCTATACGCTTCAGAATCTCCAAAAGTGGTAGAAAATTTAACCTCCACAATCTTTGGGAGTGAGAAAGATGGGCAGAATTTCTGGAAACAGAACCTCAGATGGGTCCTCTTATTCTCTGCTGAAGTTATTGGTTTTGCCACTTTGCACACCAGGGATGAGCAGACTGCTGCATACTAATCAAATTTCCCAAAGATTTATGGATGTAGGACTGCCTCTTGGTTCAAATTTGTGCACTGTATATCAATACGTACTTTCCTCCACCTCCACCCCAACACACACACACACACACACACACAAACATACACACACACTGGGACACCTAAACAGGAAGCTAATTTATAATTGGAAAGCTATTTGGTGAGTACATAATTTGAGTAAAGGGAGAGAAATATTAATGAAGTGACAGAGTTTTTTCCAACACAGATACATGCTACCTGCTAGTAGACTGGCTATTTGTGATTTTAAATGCATATGTTCATTTTATGCATTGTGAAAAACATGAACTCACCTGTAACCTGACTGATGTTTGTACTGGGTACATGGTGACCGCCCTTTCTCAGCTCTGTAGCAATCTGCTTTTTTTTTTTTTTTTTGAGTGTTTTTAACTTGTCACTATTGTCAGATTTTGCCAGGGGTTACATCTTCTTCTCTTAATTGTGGTACAGCTCTTAACCAAATATTTCAAATTGTTTTCCTATAATTTATTTCTCTAATTACCAAAAAATTAAACATTTTGTAATTGTATTATTATTTGATCTACAGAGTGCTCAGAAGCCATATTCATATGGAAGGATATTTCCCATTTTAGATATGATAGACTGCATTGAGGGATAGAGTAAAGACAAAAAATAAATTATGCCTACCCATTTTTGAAATATCCAACTACACTTTAAAATAAAAAAACAGACAATGATTTTTTAAACTCTCATGTAATTGACTAATTCTATAGCAACTGGGGTTGGTAGTAACTAAAACCTGTTACATTCCTAATGATGCCCAATGAGCCATGGGAAATGAATAGGTTGATACAGTCCAGTTGCTAGAAAATAGTTGTTTGTTTCTGACTTGTCTGAGAGGAAATGAACACTTTCATTTAGGGACAGAGTATAAAGTGTTCCTCACTGAAGCATTTCCAAAAGCTCAATGTGCCTTTGAATACTGATAAAAGCTCCAAAATTAAAGGTAAAATACACAAGTAATCTGGACAGATTATTTTATGAGCTGCTTGTATTTTTAAATTTTTTAAGTATGATTTTCCTGGACCTGAAACCCAATAAATTCTATAATCCCTGTTATATATGAAGTTGTCAATAAGGTAGTATAGTTTCCTTTAAAAAATGTGAATTGCCAAGAAAATCAGAATTTATATGGGATTCATAGGAGTAGGTCTTAAGGAGAGCCACATAATCAGGAGCTCTCAAATCTGGCTACTCATTGGTGCTTTTGCAAATAATGACACCTGGATGTTATTTCCAGAGATTCTGACTTGAATGGTCTGTGATCCCAGCATCTGGAGTATAAAAGTCCTCCAGTGGATTCTGCTATGCATCCACGATTAAGAACCACTGTAAAATGAAGGGAATTCAGGAAACAGATTCACAGAAAAGTCACAGAAAAGCAACTTTACTACTCTGCCCACGTTCTTCGACTAGTCATTATAACCCCCAAACTCAAATTATCAACAGTCATAGAGATAGAGGGTAGTGTTAAAAGACAAAATTCAACTGGGTAAATTTAAAGATCTAATTGGCCTTATTAATTGATTCACGGGGCACCTGGGTGGCTCAGTCAGTTAGGCGTCTGCCTTCAGCTCAGATCATGATCCCAGGGTCTTAGGATCAAGCCTTGCATCGGGCTCCCTGCTCAGCGGGAAGCCTGCTTCTCCCTCTGCCTCCCCTCCCCCTGCTTGTGCTCTCTCTCTTTTTGTCAAATAAATAAATAAAATCTTTTAAACATAAATAAATAAAAGAATAAATGAATGAATAAATAAATAAATGCTTCATGAATTGGGCAGCATCCCATCTAGCAAGTAGAGGGGAGCTCCAAAGGGCTACAGTAATGGAAATGTTTTTACAGGCAGAATACAGAAGTTATAAGCAGAAAAAAAGGATTGTTTCAGGTGAGGTCACCTTCAACTGGTGCAAAAGGGTCTTAGTAGGTAGATTACCTCATCTTCCTTTGGAGGATGGAGGGCCCATGTGGCCTTATTTGTGCGGACCAGAAAATTCCTGGCTGACCAATTTTAAGGTTATATTCCTGGGTGGTTGAAAATGCGGTCAGGTTAGATAGCAAATCTTGCTTTAATGACTTGGGGCCTTAACCTAAGTGAAGCCATTTGGGGCCTGTGATTTTCTTTTAACAGTGGCCATTTTACTACGAGAAATCAGTATAATACTGATTACCTCAGTGTTTACTATTAACAGCCATAATCAAAAAAGAGACTCTTCATGTTTAGATATGGGTTGTATAAAATGTGTCTAAAATAGTTGCATGGCGGACCTCCTGTTTTCATCCATTCAATGGCTCTGCCTATGAACCAGGACTAGAGCTTTAAGGGTATTTCCTTACTTCAGCAAATCTCTGGTAGTATTAGTTATCTCCATGCTTTAGAAACAAAAGTGTTGAATAAAGGACAACCAACACAACATCCTAGATTAATGTGAGGGGAAAAGAAGTTTTGTTTAATGTGCAAAATACTTTCTTCTAAACTTTCAGATCCAGTCTCCATTCTTTTACACCCTACTTTGTGCCCTGGAGGCTGCTCTTTAGGAATTGCGTCAAAGAGTTCCCGTGCCCTCTGGTTTATGGTTAGGAGAGGTCAGGCTCGAGCTCAGTGACTAGGAGGAGTAGACTCTGTTTTCCTGGCCCCTGTGGGATCTCCATAGATGAGTTATGCCCCTCTGCAGAAGACTTACGTTCAACAGGTCTCTCTTGCATCTCTAGTGCCTCTGGCTCTTCAGTTCAGGGACCATCCTACCCCTTGATCCTTTAGGCTAAAGTCATCTCTGGAGTTTTTCACTGTCCCTTGTTGGATTTGCTAAGCTGCCCACATCTCTTTATTAAACTCTCCTCAGATACCTGCTGATGGACGAATCCATTCTTTTCCAGCCAGGACCCTGATTAAGTCATTTTGGGAGGATGTGCACACTTACTCTCTTATAAAGCCACCATGTATAGTAGCATAATAACTCTTCTGAGAATGACCATTTCTCTTCGTTGTTAAAGCATTCTCAATTTTTGACAATGCAAATCTTTGTGTAGGATACCTAAACACCTAGTAGTTGTAGAACTCATTTTTGCAAACTCATGTGTATCTACATTATGGGAAGGTAGGAGAGTCAACTTATAGACAAAAATGTCTCAAACACAGGCACCTTTATATACAGTTCCCCCTGTCACCCCCCAAAATTAGGACTAGGTGCAAGTCTTTTAGGTAACACTCAGGAGTCTACTCTTGTAAAGAGGATTATGGCACCAAAACTATTTGGACAGAAATAACCCCAGATTTCTCCATGCTTACACTTTGGGCCACACTCTCTTCCCTTATCCAATTATCTGAGGAGGCTCATGTACTAGTAGATTAGGTTTTTGGGAAATTGTTATTCAGGAAAAAGAAGAGGATGAAAAGGGTAAGAAGCAATGGGGAAGGGAAGAGTCCTATGGATAAGTAGTGGGGTCAGTGTTTCTGGGAAGCTTTGGAGAAAGGGTTTCAGGAGTAGCAGTATCTTGTGCTGAATAAAAACGAAAGGAAAAAGTTGGGGTTTAAAGAATTGCTCTATGCCCTTTAATGAAGGGATGAAGAGATTCACATAGAGGTGTGAAAATCACCTGTGGTTACTGGACCGAGTTCTGACAAATAGCAAGAATAGAACATACATGTTAAAACTTGATAAGCATTTCAGGAATTAATAAGATTTCCTAAATCTCTTGACTTCTTTTTCATGTCTGTTACTACCTTTTTATCTCCACTCTGCCCTCCAATGATTATTTACATCTAATACTCTAGTAAAATCATTAAACTGAAATTTATGAACTATTCATAATAGGCAGGAAGTAATGAGAAACTGAGGTGATAGGGATCCACTCTTAGCTGTTAATTGA
This sequence comes from Mirounga angustirostris, assembly GCF_029215605.1. Classification (NCBI taxonomy): domain Eukaryota; kingdom Metazoa; phylum Chordata; class Mammalia; order Carnivora; family Phocidae; genus Mirounga; species Mirounga angustirostris. Next base: position 28,401,658 of record NW_026991719.1, on the reverse strand, counting down.
TGAGGGATTTCACAGCAAATGAGGGAAAAAGGCATATCATTAAATAAATAGTGGATGTCTGGTAGGGTGGAAGGCAATTAAAAATTTTTTTTTGCACTCTACTGTTTTTTTCCTCCATTTCTTTAAAATTTCCATGTTCAGAAGAAAAATAAGGTTAAAAAATTAAATTAAAAAATCAATTTACAGGGGGTCTGGGTGGCTCAGTTGATTGATCATCTGACTCTTGATTTTGGCTCAGGTCATGCGCTCATGGTCATGGGATTGAGCCCCATGTCAGGTTCTGCACTCAGCTCAGAGTCTATTTGAGACTCTCTCCCTCTCCCTCTGCCTCTTCTCCTGCTCATGCGCACACTCTCTCTCTCTCTCAAATAAATAAATAAATCTTTTAAAAATAATCAGTTTACACTGGATCAGGGAGGGGGTAGGTCTAGGATATTTATAATTCCACTCTATGATAGCAAATAATTGTGTTATGGTCATACCATGGAATATTATGTAGCCATGTAAATGCATGAACTGCAGTCACATGTAAGAACATGTTAGCATCATAATATCATAGTGTAAATTAAGAAAAAACACTTTCATTGTCAGAGGTCAGCAAATATATTTTCTTAAAGGACCAGATAATAAGTATTTTAAGTTTGCAGGCCATCTACTGCAAATACTTAAATGTGTTGTTGTAGTGCCAAAGTGGCCATAGAAATTATGTGAGTGGATGGATATGGATGAGTCTAATAAAACTCAAAAGCTGTTGGTTGGCCCATGGGCTTTGGTGTGCTGACCTCTATATTAGGCAACAACACTCAGAAAAGCTCAAGCATAGGAAGATGTAATCAAAATATTGTTTATATATGTATATGAAGAGGAGGAAAAATAATTTTCCCTCTACCTTTCTAGGTTCTTGGCTAAGACACTTTTGTAGTAAAAGGTAGAGTAACAGAAGAAAAACACACACAAGTTTAATAACATGTATACCTTCTGTATACATGGGAGAGACCCAAGAAAACTGAATAACTCCCAGAAAAGGCCCAAACCACCACCTTAAATACCATCTCCAGTGGAAAAAAAAAAAGAAATTGTTGGAGGGTGGGGTGAGCCAAGTTATAAAAAGCTACCGGAAAAAACACTGCAAAGGAGGGTATGGTTGTTATGCAAATTTAAGTCATAGCCTTCTCCTTTGATAAGAGTTCCCAGAGACTGAGTCATCTTCTTCTTTCTGGAACAGAGAGGGAGACACCCTTACAAAGGTGTCTTACAAAGATATCCTTATACCTGTAAATGTCTCTTGTAAAAGGGTAACTTATTGCTTTGTTTCTAGAGATACCCAGTGTCTGCAACCTCTCAAAATAGTCCTGATGCCAAAGATGCCATGTTTTGGGGTGCCATGTTTTCTCCCCTTCATATACATGTGATAAATCTAAAAAGACTAAACAAAGAACAAATGTAGTTAACCCTGGGTAGGAGGAGAGGTACAATATGATGAAGGAGTAGGATGGATGCACCTTTCTAGGTTCAGGTGCAAGTTATAGTTATTTCAGTTCTGGGATGGGCATGTGTTTACTTTTATGCTTTGTAACTTACCAATATATTCTTTTGATATATGATATTTGATACATATATTCTTTTATGTATCAAATATCATATGACAAAAAGGGAACAAATGAATATAAATTGGAAAAAAATCAGAGGCAATCACAAGATTTGAGGCACAGTACAGCATGCTTTCTTCAACATTTTACTTACTTATTTATTTTTTTTTTAAGATTTTATTTATTTATTTGTCAGAGAGAGAGAACAAGCAGGGAGAGCAGCAGGCAGAGGGAGAAGCAGGCTCCCCACTGAGCAAGGAGCCTGATGTGGACTCAATCCCAGGATCTTGGAATCATGAACTGAGCTGAAGGCAGACACTTAACCAACTGAGCCACCCAGGCGTCCCTTCCCTCTCTTCAACATTTTATTATTTTTTATTTTTTTTAAGATTTTCTTTGTTTATTTGACAGAGAGAGACACAGTGAAAGAGGGAACACAAGCAGGGGGAGTGGGAGAGGGAGAGGCAGGCTTCCTGCGGAGCAGGGAGCCTGATGCGGGGCTTGGTCGACCTGAGCCAAAGACAGACACTTAACAACTGAGCCGCCCTGGTGACCCATTCTTCAACATTTTAAATACATCTAAGAAGCCTAGTGTTTGTTGCTTTGTTTCTAAAAGACATGTATCAGTTAAAATCATTTATAATGTACTTGTAAATGCTTCTCATTAGTTTGACTAAGACTCTCAACCCTTTGTTTTGATGATAGTTATCATCATTCATTGATTCACTGTTATAGTTGGTAATGTCCTTAACTCTGTAGGGCATCAGCTCACATTAAATTTTTATTGTGAATTATGTTTCCTTATTTATCAAAGCCTTTAGATGACAATAGAATCCGTCACAACAACTTTCCACTGAAGTAGAATAGTTGGAAAGGAACCTGAGTGACAGAGAAGTGAAGTAGTTTGTGCAAGACTATGCCTCATGCCACTGGGGCAAAGACCCAAAGCCTGACTCACCACCCCATCTTCTGGGGCTATGTCTGCTCTGCAGTTCTCTTTACGTTGATGTGCATCTATCTCCTTGGGTCCAGGGGCGGGGCACTTATTCTTTAATGGCTTTTCTGGCAACGTGTCTCATTTTAGAAGCTTCAAGCATCGAGATAACACCCTTGTCACTGCCTCTCTGATGGTTCCCCATTCAGTAGTAGTCATTTAATCTCAGGACACTTTTCCTCACAGTCAACAGTTTTTCCTTTGTGTAATTAAGACTCATTTTTTTCTGGAGAGATCCATTTGTGCCAGAACTCTTCTGCTGCCTTGAAGCTTGCACCATTCAGTTATTTTTAGTGTTATCTCTTTCCTTTCATTAGCACAGAGCTAAACTGCACATATTTTGTTCTTTCAGCTCTACCAGATTAAGATCTTCTAGCTCCTTAGTCATTCGTTTTAGCTGTTGCATTGAATTTCCTCCAGTTCTTTTAAATCCTCTACTTTAGTTTACTATGCCTGGAATAAATAAAGCACAATTTTCTCGTGTCTAATAACTGACCCCCACCGGTGGTATGTGGAAGGCTTATATATATCTGAGATTTTGCCTGTTTGCTCCCCTACTGGTTGGGTTCTGAGCCAAAATATACATTAAGTGAAGTTTTCCATAATGTCCCCATTCTGTGCGTAGCTTTTAACTTTTCATTGTCTTTAATTTGTATTTTTAAATATATATCCCTATCAAATCAGAAATATCTATGGTCAGTTATTTTTTCTTTCATTAACATGCATTTTCATTTTTCAATATACTTATATTTAAGTAAATACAACAAATAGGTATTGCCTTCCAAAGCAATTTCAGCCTTCTAAGTTTTGATCAGATGAATTTTCCATATGCTGGAGATGCTTTTAGAGTACTCAGGAGGCTGTATCAGAAGGGATCATAGCAGTTCTCTCTTCCGGGAATCAACCCCATTCTTTTGAGATGGAAAACAGAGTGTGCAAATCCCCAACACCAGCGAGTAGAGATCGCTTTGCTCAGAAGGTTTGCATGTAAATTTACATCCTATCTGGAATCACTGATTTCTTTCAGTTATAACCCTGGAACTGGGATCCAAATGTATCCTCTGATCAGCAATAGCCCAGAGCATGTTTGGACTTCTACTTCTATCATTCAAATTACAGTACAGTATGGATCATTCACCAGAACTCATTGCCTTTCTCTGCTAGGAAGAACAATATATATTTGCATTTATTTTGAAATGTACCCACAACTCTCTTTTCTTTGCTTCATGGTATTTATTCAAATATTAAATAATGTCCCCTTATTTCTGCCTATATTCCAAATGCCTTGGAGGCCTAGTATAGGCTATATTGCTATTCTCCCTATTGCATTTTTACCCTATATGCAGGAAATGTCTTAATGAATTATGTATAAGGTTGCAACTTTCCCTGAAACTGAAATCTACCCTCTCTATTAGAAAAGTGCAGGGAACTATATATAACATGACACACATCATTATGACTCTTATAATGCATGCTTATTATTTATTGTACAAGTTTTCAGATATAAGTCCCATACACAGCACCTTTTGCAAAAGAGCAGCATCCATGTTAAATTAGCCAGTGCTTAACAGGCATGGATTTATGATCACAACTTGCAAAATCACATTCCTTATTCCAGTAGAATCTCATTCAAACATTACATTGTAGCCATATCGATAAGGAAACTGCAATCTATTAGCCAGGACAGAAAATAGCCTTGATACAGTAGACTGAGTGTCTTGATGTCATTTTACATGCATGCACATAGATTTGCTTATTATTTTTGCTTGTGTTAGCAGATAGTTGGTCTTTAGCATAGTGTGTGTGTGTCAAATATTTATGTCTATATGGCTAAGATAAAGCATACTATGTTAGCCATGGCTCCCTGGTTGAATCCAGCCATGCAAATTAGTTAAGAACATTTAAAAATTGAAATATTAAAACATCAAAATTCCCTTTTATTTCTTTCTGAAAAAACTAGACAGTCTATACACTCTAGGCCCTCATTTTAGCTTGGTAACAATCACCTGGTCCATAATAGGGATGGATTGATTGATTGATTGATTGATTTGGAAGAGGACTTCCTCCTTTAGATGAGCAATCACAACCTAATTTATCATAGCTACCACTGGACCCATTTCCCTTATACACTTGCTTTGCCTGGACACTATAGGTATTTGACTTTCAAACCTGAATATGAAATAAAGCTTTATGATGCAACAAAAATTGGTATAAATAACTTTAGTATATTTATGTGAGCAAAAATAATTTATGAAATGACTAATCATGCTATGTTATATTCAGTCAGCTGGCTTTTAGTCTTCACTCATGCACATTTTAAATACTCAAATATTCATTAGCAGTTGGTATTATGACAAATATACTCTCTTTAAAATTAACTTTAAATCATATTTTTATGTTAGCATATGTGTATATATGTTGCCTGTGTATATATATATATACACACACATCCTTACACACTTAGACTTTTGTTTAAAGTCCCTGAATGACTTTAACAATAAAGGTACTTTTATTCTATCTATTTATACCCCAACCTAACCTTGAGCACAAGATTCAGCAAGTCAGAATAATATTGTTACTGTATTTTTCATTTATTTGTAATAAATAGGCATTATCTACATAATTTGCACATTGATATAAGCATACATTACCTATACAATGCAATAATCAAAAATAATTCAATAATTAACAATAAGTATACATTCTTCCCATAGCAACTAGAGAACACAGTTTCTCTGTTGGGCCACATGACTGTGTAAGGGAAGAAAAATAATTTTCTCTCTACCATTCAAAATTCTTGGCTGAGACACCCCTGTAATAGAAGACAGATCAACAGGAGAATAACAAGCAAGTTTCATAACATGTATACCTCCTATATATGTGGGAGAGACCAGAAAGCTGTCACTTTCTTTTTTTTAAGATTTATTTATTTGAGAGAGAGAGAGAGCACAAGCAGGGAGAGGGGCAAAAGGAAAGGGAGAGAATGTCAAGCAGACTCCCCGCTGAGTGTGGTGCCAGATACCGGGCTCCATCCCACGACCCTGAGATCATGACCTGAGCTAAAACCAAGAGTTGGATGCTCAACCAACTGAGCCATGCAGGAGCCCCAGCTATCATTTTCAGTGCCATCTCCAGCTAAATACAAAAGAAGATGTTGTACCTACTGGTGGGAGCCAGTTATAGGGGGTGACCAGGGAAAGCACTGTAAACAAGGGTAAGGTTGTTATGCAGAGGTATATTAACTCCTTGCCTTCTCCACTGATAAGAGTCTGTAGAGATTTAGAGTCCTCCTTCTCTTCCAGTTACAGAGACAGAGATACCCTTAAACATGGAGGTTTCCCTTATAAATGTAATGTGTCTTACAAGAGGATAACTGCAACTAGGTTTTCAGAGCTTTTCTTTTTCTTTTTTTTTTAATTTATTTTTATTCTTATGTTAATCCACATACATTACATCATTAGTTTTAGATGAAGTGTTCCATGATTCATTGTTTGTGCATAACACCCAGTGCTCCATGCAGAATGTGCCCTCCTCAATACCCACCACCAGGCTAACCCATCCTCCCACCCACCTCCCCCGCAGAACCCTGTTTGTTTTTCAGAGTCCATCGTCTCTCATGGTTCGTCTACCCATCCGATTTTCCCCCCTTCATTCTTCCCCTCCCACTACCTTCTTCTTTTTTTTTTCTTAACATATATTTCATTATTTGTTTCAGAGGTACAGATCTGAGATTCAACAGTCTTACACAATTCACAGCGCTTACCAGAGCACAAACCCTCCCCAGTGTCTATCACCTAGTCACCACATCCCTCCCACCCCACCCCCCACTCCAGCAACCCTCAGTTTGTTTCCTGAGATCAAGAATTCCTCATATCAGTGAGATCATATGATACATGTCTTTCTCTGTTTGACTTATTTCACTCAACATAATACCCTCCAGTTCCATCCACATCGTTGCAAATGGCAAGATCTCATTCCTTTTGATGGCTGCATAATACTCCATTGTATATATATACCACCTCTTCTTTAGCCATTCATCTGTCCATGGACATCTTGGCTCTTTCCACAGTTTGGCTATTGTGGACATTGCTGCTATAAACATCGGGGTGCACGTACACCTTTGGGTCCCTACTTTTGTATCTGTGGGGTAAATACCCAGTAGTGCAATTGCTGGAAAATATGGTAGCTCTATTTTCAACTTTTTGAGGAACCTCCATACTATTTTCCAGAGTGGCTGCACCAGCTTGCATTCCCACCAACAGTGTAGGAGGGTTCCCTTTTCTCCGCATTCATGTCAACATCTGTCATTTCCTGACTTGTTCATTTTAGCCATTCTGACTGGTGTGAGGTGGTATCTCATTGAGGTTTTGATTTGGATTTCCCTGATGCCAAGCGATATTGAGCACTTTTTCATGTGTCTGTTGGCCAATTGGATGTCTTCTTTGGAAAAATGTCTGTTCATATCTTCTGCCCATTTCTCGATTGGATTCGTTGTTCTTTGGGTGTTGAGTTTGATGAGTTCTTTATAGATTTTGGATACTAGCCCTTTATCGGATATGTCATTTGCAAATATCTTCTCCCATTCTGTCGGTTGTCTTTTGGTTTTGTTGACTGTTTCCTTTGCTTTGCAAAAGCTTTTTATCTTGATGAAGTCCCAATAGTTCCTTTTTGCCCTTGCTTCCCTTGCCTTTGGCGATGTTTCTAGGAAGAAGTTGCTTCGGCTGAGGTCAAAGAGGTTGCTGCCTGTGTTCTCTTTTAGGATTTGGATGGACTCCTGTCTCACATTGAGGTCTTTCAAACATTTGGAGTCTATTTTTGTGTGTGGTGTAAGGAACTGGTCCAGTTTCATTCTTCTGCATGTGGCTGTCCAATTTTCCCAACACCATTTGTTGAAGAGACTGTCTTTGTTCCATAGGACATTCTTTCCTGCTTTGTCAAAGATGAGTTGACCATAGACTTGAGGGTCCATTTCTGGGCTCTCTATTCTGTTCCATTGATCTATGTGTCTGTTTTTGTGCCAGTACCATGCTGTTTTGATGATGACAGCTTTGTAATAGAGCTGGAAGTCCGGAATTGTGATGCTGCCGGCTTTGCTTTTCTTTTTCAACATTTCTCTGGCTATTTGGGGTCTTTTCTGGTTCCATACAAATTTTAGGATTATTTGTTCCATTTCTTTGAAAAAAGTGGATGGTATTTTGATGGGGATTGCATTGAATGTGTAGATTGCTCTAGGTAGCATTGACATCTTCACAATATTTGTTTTTCCAATCCATGAGCATGGAACATTTTTCCATTTCTTTGTGTCTTCCTCAATTTCTTTCATGAGTATTTTATAGTTTTCTGAGTACAGATCCTTTGTCTCTTTGGTTAGATTTATTCCTAGGTATCTTATGGTTTTGGGTGCAATTGTAAATGGGGTCGACTCCTTAATTTCTCTTACTTCTGTCTTGTTGGTGTATAGGAATGCCACTGACTTCTGTGCATTGATTTTATATCCTGCCACTTTACTGAATTCCTGTATGAGTTCTAGCAGTTTTGGGGTGGAGCCTTTTGGGTTTTCCACATAAAGTATCATATCATCTGCAAAGAGTGAGAGTTTGACTTCTTCTTTGCCAATTTGGATGCCTTTGATTTCTTTTTGTTGTCTGATTGCTGTGGCTAGGACTTCCAATACTATGTTGAGTAGCAGTGGTGATAGTGGACATCCCTGCCGCGTTCCTGACCTTAGGGGGAAAGCTCTCAGTTTTTCCCCATTGAGAATGATATTCACTGTGGGTTTTTCATAGATGGCTTTTATGATATTGAGGTATGTACCCTCTATCCCTATACTCTGAAGAGTTTTGATCAAGAAAGGATGCTGTACTTTGTCAAAAGCTTTTTCTGCATCTATTGAGAGGATCATATGATTCTTGTTCTTTCTTTTGTTAATGTATTGTATCACATTGATTGATTTGTGGATGATGAACCAACCTTGCAGCCCAGGGATAAATCCCACTTGGTCATGGTGAATAATCCTTTTAATGTACTGTTGGATCCTATTGGGTAGTATTTTGGTGAGAATTTTTGCATCCATGTTCATCAGGGATATTGGTCTGTAATTCTCCTTTTTGATGGGGTCTTTGTCTGGTTTGGGGATCAAAGTAATCGTGGCCTCATAAAATGAGTTTGGAAGTTTTCCTTCCATTTCTATTTTTTGGAACGGTTTCAGAAGAATAGGTATTAATTCTTCTTGAAATGTTTGGTAGAATTCCCCTGGAAGGCATCTGGCCCTGGGCTTTTGTGTTTTGGGAGATTTTTGATGACTACTTCAATTTCCTTAGTGGTTATAGGTCTGTTCAGGTTTTCTATTTCTTCCTGGTTCAGTTTTGGTAGTTGATACATCTCTAGGAATGCATCCATTTCTTCCAGGTTATCTAATTTGCTGGCATAGAGTTGCTCATAATAAGTTCTTAGAATTGTTTGTATTTCTGTGGTGTTGGTTGTGATCTCTCCTCTTTCATTCATGATTTTGTTGATTTGGGTCATTTCTCTTCTCTTTTTGATAAGTCTGGCCAGGGGTTTATCAATCTTGTTAATTCTTTCAAAGAACCAGCTCCTAGTTTCGTTGATCTGTTCTACTGTTCTTTTAGTTTCTATTTCATTGATTTCTGCTCTGATCTTGATTATTTCTCTTCTCCTGCTGGGTTTAGGCTTTATTTGCTGTTCTTTCTCCAGCTCCTTTAGGTGGAGGGTTAGGTTGTGTACTTGAGACCTTTCTTGTTTCTTGAGAAAGGCTTGTATTGCTATATACTTTCCTCTTAGGACTGCCTTTGCTGCATCCCAAAGATTTTGAATAGTTGTGTTTTCATTTTCATTGGTTTCCATGTATTTTTTTAATTCTTCTTTAATTTCCTGGTTGACCCATTCATTCTTCAGTAGGATGCTCTTTAGCCTCCATGTATTTGAGTTCTTTCCGACTTTCCTCTTGTGATTGAGTTCTAGTTTCAAAGCATTGTGGTCTGAAAATAGGCAGGGAATGATCCCAATCTTTTGGTACCAGTTGAGACCTGATTTATGACCTAGGATGTGATCTATTCTGGAGAATGTTCCATGGGCACTAGAGAAGAATGTGTATTCCGTTGCTTTGGGATGGAATGTTCTGAATATGTCTGTGAAGTCCATTTGGTCCAGTGTGTCATTTAAAGTCTTTATTTCCTTGTTGATCTTTTGCTTAGACGATCTGTCCATTTCAGTGAGGGGGGTGTTAAAGTCCCCCACTATTATTGTATTGTTGTCGATGTATTTCTTTGCTTTTGTTATTAATTGCCTTATATAATTGGCTGCCCCCATGTTAGGGGCATAGATATTTACAATTGTTAGATCTTGTTGGATAGATCCTTTAAGTATGATATAGTGTCCTTCCTCATCTCTTATTACAGTCTTTGGTTTAAAATCTAGTTTGTCTGATATAAGGATTGCCACCCCAGCTTTCTTTTCGTGTCCATTAGCATGGTAAATGGTTTTCCACCCCCTCACTTTCAATCTGGGGGTGTCTTTGGGTCTAAAATGAGTCTCTTGCAGACAGCATATCGATGGGTCTTGTTTTTTAATCCAGTCTGATAGCCTGTGTCTTTTGATTGGGGCATTGAGCCCATTTACATTCAGGGTAACTATTGGAAGATAGGAATTTAGTGCCATTGTATTGCCTGTAAGGTGACTGTTACCATATATTGTCTGTGTTCCTTTCTGGCTATGTTGCTTTTAGGCTCTCTCTTTGCTTAGAGGACCCCTTTCAAGATTTCCTGTAGGGCTGGTTTTGTGTTTGCAAATTCCTTTAGTTTTTGTGTGTCCTGGAAGCTTTTTCTCTCTCCTTTTTTCAATGACAGCCTAGCTGGATATAGTATTCTTGGCTGCATATTTTTCTCATTTAGTGCTCTGAATAGATCCTGCCAGTCCTTTCTGGCCTGCCAGGTCTCTGTGGATAGGTCTGTTGCCAATCTAATGTTTCTACCCTTGTAGGTTACATATCTCTTTTCCCGAGCTGCTTTCAGGATTTTCTCTTTGTCTATGAGACTTGTTTTACTTTTAGATGTCAGGGTGTTGACCTATTTTTATTGATTTTGAGAGGGGTTCTCTGTGCTTCCTGGATTTTCATGCCTGTTTCCTTTCCCAAATTAGGGAAGTTCTCTGCTATAATTTGCTCCATTATACCTTGTGTCCCTCTCTCTCTTTCTTCTTCTTCTGGGATCCCAATTATTCTAATGTTGTTTCATCTTATGGTATCGCTTATCTCTCAAATTCTGCCCTCGTGATCCAGTAGTTGCTTATCTCTCTTTTTCTCAGCTTCTTTATTTTCCATCATTTCATCTTCTATATTACTGATTCTCTCTTCTGCCTCATTTATTCTAGCAGTTAGCGCCCCCATTTTTGATTGCACCTCATTAATAGCCTTTTTGATTTCTACTTGGTTGGATTTTAGTTCTTTCACTTCTCCAGAAAGGGTTTCTCTAATAACTTCCATATTTTTTTCAAGCCCAGCTAGAGTCTTTAAAGTGATGATTCTGAACTCTAGATCTGACATCGTACTAATGTCCGTATTGAGTAGGTCCCTGGCAGTCGGTACTACCTCTTGTTCTTTTTGTTGAGGTGATTTTTTCCGTCTTGTCATTTTGTGCAGAGGAGAATAGATTAATGAGAGAACAAAATGCTAGCAGAGTAACAACGTCCCCAGAAAATATACTCTAAACAAATCAGAAAAGACCTGAAGCAGTGGGAAAAGAAAGGGAAAGAGAGAAAAAAGAAAAAGATAAAAAAGAAAAAGATAAAGATAAAAACAAAAACAAACAAAACAAAACAACAACAACAAAAAAAACACCAGAATGTGATCAGATAGGATCAGGCTGGTGTATAGATCAGTGCCACAGACTAGATTTGGGGTGTATTTTGGTCTTTTAGAAGAAAGTGCCTCCCAAAATTTTAAATAAAGAAAAACTTATATATGTACAAAAATAAGGGTTGATATGATGAAGGGATGGAATATGACTGTAAAGATGGAAAGTATAAAAAATTTTATAAAAGGAATTGATAAGAAGTTGTTTGAAAAAAGAAAGAAGAGGATTTAAAAAAAGAAAAAAAAGAAAAAAAAAGGGAGAGAATGTGATCAGGGAGGGGAATAGAAAACACCATATAATAGAGATTTAGGGTATATTTTAATCTGTTAGAAGAAACTATCTCAAAATTTTAAAGAGAGAACCACTTATATATATAAGCCAAAAATATGGGTAACTACTATGAAGGGATAGAATATGACTCTAAAAATGGAAAATAAAATTTTTTTTTAAAAAAAGGGATTGATAAGATGTTGGTTGAAAAAGGGAAGAAGAAAAATTCAAAAAGAAAAAAAAAAGAAAAAAAGACAGTTAAAAAAAAATTTACTTTGAAAGACTAAAGAATCATGGTAAAAAAGCCATGAATTCTATGTGCAGTATTCCCCTAGCGCTGGAGTTCTGCCGTTATCATTGATCGGTAAACTTGGTCTTGGCTGGCTGTTTTCGCTGATCTTCTGGGGAGGGGCCTGTTGCCGTGGTTTCCAAATGTCTCTGCCGGAGGCGGAATTGCCCCGCCCCTGCCCCCTCCCGGCTAAGTAATCTGCTCGGGTTTGCTCTCCGGGGCTTTTGTTCCCTGCGAGCTTTCCCTACAGCTTTGGAGGCGGAGAGTGAAAATTGCGGCCTCCCAGTCTCCACCCCGGAGGAGCCGAGAACTCAGGGCCCCGCTCCTCATTGTGCCCCCAGAGAAAAGCCGTCAGTCACTCCCGTCTCCCCGGTCTCCGGCCGCACTCCGTGCTCACCCAGCCTGTGACCACGCGTTTCTATCTCTGGCACCTGACCCCGGTGGAGTCTCCCAACCCAGCAGATCCCTGCGGTGCACTCCCGCTGCTCCTCCCGGGGGAGGAAGGTGAGTCTCCCCGGATCTGCCGCTTGTTGGGTCCCTGCTGGAGGAGCAGGGGCCCGACTGGGCCGCGGATCACGGTTTATGGCCACCCCGAGCTGAGAGCCCGCGCCTGGGCTCCGCCTCTGCAGCCGGCTTCCCTGCTCGTTACCTGGGAGCTCTGCCGCACTCAGGCACCCCCGGTCCTTCTGTGACCCCGAGGGTCCTGAGACCACACTGTCCCGGAGGGTTCCACCCCCCGCTCAGCCACCAGAGTGACGTCCCTCGGCGGAGCAGACTTTTAAAAGTTCCGATTTTGTGCTCCGCGGCTCTATCACTTGCCAGAAGCGGCTGATGGAGGCCCCTCCCCTGCCGTCTATCCTCTGGAATATCGCCTCGGATTCACTTCTCCGCACGTCCTACCTTCCAGAAAGTGGTCGCTTTTCTGATGAGAGAGTTGTTGCTCTTCTTTTCTTCGATCTCCTGTTGAGTTTGTAGGTGTTCAGAATGGTTTGATCCCTATCCAGCTGAATTCCTGAGAGGAGACGAAATCCAGGTCTCCTACTCCTCCACCATCTTGCTCCGCCCCCGGAGCTTTTCTTATGTCTGCTGTTTCTTAAAGGTTACCAGCTCAAGATAATCCTTATGCCAAAGAGGTATATTTTAAGGTAGTATATTCTGCTCTCCTTTAGCTGACTTAGGACTCCATTTCTACTCTTAATTCAGCATACTTATATTAAAGCAGGTTATTAGTAAGACTGACTACCGAGGTAGTCAACATATACAGTTCCTTCAAAACTTAGGCTTTCATTATTCAATGAACACACCTATACGAATCACTGTATTGTATGTTTAAGTTTGGATTAGGCATCAAGGATAAAAAAAATGGAAAAAACAGGTAAAGCCCTTACTGGGTTAACAATTTACTGCAGTGTATAGTGGATAAATTAATATAATATAGCAGGTTGCTTAGTCAATAGTAAAGGTATTTCTTAAATGGTATAGAAGCAAAAGGAAGTGAATGATTCTGCTTAGGGTGTGGGTAATATTGGAAAAGTATCTCAAAGAAAGTAAGGATTTAACAGAGGGGGAATCTGAAGTATGAAGGAGTAGGGGTTGCATTCCAGGAGAGAGGGACCAGCAATACAAAAGCTTGGTGGAATGCTCTTTTATGGTGTCTTGGCAGAACAGTGGGTAGTTTTATGTTTCTGAAATGTTCAATGCTTGGGGGACGTGCTAAACATGGGGCTAGAAAAGCAAGTTATGATGAGTTTGTGAAGACATTTAAAAGCATCTTAAGCAGCTGAGAAATAATTTCTTCAAAGTTTTGGTTGTATAAATAATGAAACCTTATCTTAACCACCAAGTAAATGATTTCTCCAAGACTAGAACATTTAAGGAACAAAAAAATAACCAACTTAAAGAATGTGAACCGAAAGCCATGACCTGTGAATATATCAAAGTTTAAGTAAAAATGTCCTGGCCCGTTGGTGTCACATAGAGGAGCAACAAAAGCTATGGGAACTTCAGAGCGGTAGCTGAGAGTGGTGATACTGCCTTAAATATTGATCACATCTCTCAGTGAAGCTGAGAAGGTGATCAAAAGGGGGAAATTGTTAAAAAGAAAACCACAGGCCCAAAATGGTGTCACTTAGACCAAGTTCCCAAACGGGGGCTTAATACCTAATTTATTTATTTATCTATTTTTAAAGATTTTATTTCTTTATTTGACAGAAAGAGATACAGCGAGAGAGGGAACACAAGCAGGGCAAAGGGTGAGGGAGAAGCAGGCTCCCCGCTGAGCCAGGAGCCTGATGTGGGGCTCGATCCCAGGACACTGGGATCATGACCCGAGCCTAAGGCAGACGCTTAACTGACTGAGCCACCCAGGCGCCCCTTAATATGTAATTTAATTGCAGTTTCAATTTCCCCCAGAAATGTCAGTCTAAACCTGTCAGTTGGGAATTTTTTGATTGGAGCCAATGAATCTGTCATGTGCCTTATCCATCCCCCCCCAATAGGAAGATGAGGTAATCTACATGAGAAGACTCCTTGTCTTTCTCCCTAAGGGAAAGCAGCCTTGCCTGGAGCACTCCTTTACTTTTGCTAATAACTTTCTTTTGCTACCCTCCTTCTATAAAAATCTTCCAATCTGTACACTTTCTTAGAATGCCCCTCTGTTTGTTAGATGGGCTGCGGCCCAATGTATGAATCATTTAATCAAGCCAATTCGAGGGGCGCCTGGGTGGTTCAGTTGGTTGAGTGAGCAGCTCTTGGTTTCAGCTGTCATTATCCCTTGGGTCATGGGATCCAGCCCTTGACTAGCTCTGTAGTCAGTGGGTAGTCCGCTTGAGTTCTTCTTCCCCTGCCCCTCACCTCCCCTGCCACCCCACCCTGGCACGCATGCGCATTATCTCTCTCTCTAAAATAAATAAATAAATAAATAAATAAATAAATAAATAAATCAATCTTTTAAAAAGCCATTTAGATCTTTAAATTTAAAAAAAAATAATAATAAATAAAATAAAAACGCCTCTTAACCCAGGTACTTGGTGCAGGTTTCTGCTTTTCTAGGTTGAATAATAGACACAGTAATACAGTGTAATAAGTTCTATAACACATTTTGGTTTTCCAGCATCTTCCAAGTATATGATGAATTTTGATAACCCCAGTAACCCTGATCAATTGATTAAACTTGGCACATTATTATCAAGCTCAGTAGAAGAAACAGAGGAGGAGCCAGAGGAACAGTGAGAGAAAGCAGCTGGACTCATGCTGTGTCTGCTCTATCACCCTCCACATTCTTCATCAAATCCAAGAATGTAGCTGAAGGGGAGCTTAGTAGCATTCAGATCCACTACGCTGCACACCAGCTATACACACAGGCAATCAATATGGTTTGGACACAGCTGATATAATTTGGTGGAGCTCTAATTGAATTTTTTCCCCTTCTTAATATCATTACACCTACAGAACATCTCCAATTAAGTGTCCCCTCATCAGTCTCAAAATTAAATATCCCAAATGGAACTCATTATCTACTCCCACATAAGCCAGCTCCTCATGACTGTTTCCCCTTTCTATTATAGGCACCACTGCTTCCAGGCTCCTAAATCTGAACTCCCTGGCATCATTTCTCCTTTTGTTCCTTTTCCATTCCTAAACCCATTCAGTCACTGAGTGCTGTTGACTACTCTCTGAAATTATTTCTATGCATAACTTCCTTTGCCTTATGGGTATATGTTTTAGAATAGTCAAACAAATCAAGTAATCAGCGAACAAAAAAATGAAGACCCAAATAACTGAGTGAATGTTAAATTCTCCTTTTCCTTTCCTCTGTAAAACTACAACCTGAAGTGTGCATGTGTGAAAGTATTTGAGTGAAAGCAACTGCCCCCCACCTCACATAAATTAATCCTGTGATGAGGTATTCTCCTTACTTGTGAATTCTTTCAGTCTCTTAAATTATATTAAAATCTCTCATAAAGTCACTTTCAGTTGCTTTCTTTCTAATAAAATAATATTATTTAGAAGACATATCATTGTACATTTTAGATCTATAAGGTGGTTGCCTGATGAAATTGATTTTATTTTTTTAAAGATTTATTTATTTTAGAGAGAGAGTGGTGGGGGAAGGGGGGAGAGAATCCTGAAGCAGACTCCCTGCTGAGTGCAGAGCTGACATGGGGCTCAATCCCACCGTCGTGAGACCATGCCCTGAGCCAAGACCAAGGGTCAGCTGCTTAACCAACTGAGCCACCCAGGTACCCCTGAAATTGATTTTTAAAAAGATGGCAGACATTGAATAAGTATTAAATTATTCCTAGGGGTATGACTTCATCTTTTTACTTGCTAGGTGTCATTGTTAATGAGTCTTTTAAAGGTCACACATACATGCACACTCACACATACAAAACAGTACTACCCACTAAATATACATCTAAAAGACAAGTGGGGAAATAAAAACAACAGCTTTCTTCCCAGCAAGAAAATAGGTGTGGCATGAGAAAAAATTTTCATGGTGGTTAATACAAATATTCAAGAAGTACTGCATCTTAAACCGTGTGACTTTAAATGGAGATATATTCTGGGGGAGGGAAAAAACCCTGCTAGATGACATAAAAAAGTAGTTCTTAGGGTAAAGAAAGTAATGACATCAAAGCGGCCTGCAAAGAGATTGAATAGAATTGCTACGTGAAACGTGAGAGAAGAAAAAAAAAATTCTAATATTTTATCTACTATGTGTTTTGTTATTACATATAATTAACAAAATAGAATTCTTGTTAATATTATAAAAGTAGTTTTGGTTACTTCATCTGAACCCCTTAAAGTTTATGTATCTATGTTGGCCTAAAACCATTTGGAGGCAGGGGTGAGGGACATAAGTTCTCTTGGGAAAATGTAGATTGCTTAATACATTATAAACATTCTAGACTCCATTCCACCTTGAATGGTGGGAAAGGGGGTTCCCCATACCAACAGGCAACACTTCAACCCTGGCTAGGTGTCCCAGAATTCAACTCATTTCTGACACTGTGTACCCAGAGATAGCACCAGATCCCACAGGTTAAGGGTTCAATCACACAAGAAAGCCTGCGCACCCACACTCTCTTCTGAGGCCAATTGCAAGTCCAAGTTGTCACCCGTGCTTCTGACCCACTGGAGGTTCTCACGAGGACCATCTTGGGTTTAATTAATTTGCTAGAGTATCTCACAGAACTCAGATAAACATTTTGCTTATTAGAGTATTGGTTTATTAGACAAAGATTTGACTCAGGAACACCTAGATGGAAGAGATGAATAGCACAAAGTTTGGGAAGGGCATGGAACTTCCATGCTCTCTGAACTTACCACTGTCACCAAATCTCCACCTGTTCACTAATGCAGATGTTCTCTGAACCCTATCCTTTTGGATTTTTATGGAGTCTTCATTACAGAGGCATGATTAATTATGTCACTGACCATTGGTGATTGACCTCAATTGAATCTCCAGCTCTTCTCCCCTCTCTGGAGGTCAGTGGAATGGGACTAAAAGTTTCACCTCTCCATTCAGGATTATCCCCCACCCTGCCCTCCCCTAACCAGCCCCCATCTTTAAATGCAGTCCAAAAGATACATCATTAACATAACAAGAGATGACTCTATAGTTCTCATCATTTAGGAAATTACAAGGATTTTAGGAGCTTTGTGGTCCCAAAAAGGAGGACTGAATCCAAATATGTACTTCTTACTATAAATCACAATATCACACGTGGCGTGGCTTTATATTTGAGTGCCCATGACACATTTAACGAAAGAGGCAGGGAAACATATATCTCTTGTTTCTAAGCTAAATAATCTTGTCTCTGCCCCATGCTGCCTTCAGTATCAAATTTAGTGTTTTTATTAGGGACAGGAAAGTTCTAGAAGGACATTGGAGCAAAATTTTAGAAAGATTAATATGGAAACTAGGGATTGAAGGATCAGATCCTAAATCTCCTTCTGGGAATTTATAACCTAATTGGGAAATCAATGTAAATATCTGAAAACTTTAAAAAAAGAAGAAACAACCCAAGTTTGTATTCATTTGGCCACCAGATTTTTTGCCTATCATTTGTGTGTTGTAAGAGAAAAGAAGGACTTGTCACCCTGCAGTAAAATGAGTAATATTTCCTTCATAACTGTCTTTATATATGCAGTAAGCAAATATTTATTGAGCATCTATCATGTGCCAAGTAGAGGAAACACATACTCTGCATCAAAAGAGGTTATGTTCAGAGTCAGCTGGAATGATCTGGAATGGAAGGATTGGAGAAAGTATAGATAAGATGGGGATTTTTCTCAGACAAGCCTTCCAAGGAGGAGGAATAGAGGCCCAAATAATTTACTGATATTTATTATAGCATAAATAAATCAGTAAATGCTTTTCAGTAATAGTTATAGCTAGTATTTGTTGAGCAAGTAGTATGTGTCAGACATTAACGAAGAACTTTCCGAGAGATACGACGTTCAAATCTTATAACAACCTATTGAATTTGGCATCATGGTTACATCCTTTTTTTTAAGATAAGAAAACCATGGTTTGAATGTTTATATCAACCAAGATCCAACAGCTAGTCAGTGACCAAATCACCCTAAGCTATCTAACTATGATTCTTTGTTTCCACTTGGTACTTCATAGAACTTAATGTATTCTCCAATACTCTTCCATAGTTGTGACTGTTTCTTAAAGATTAAATTTTTTATACTTTTTAAAAAAGTTTATTTATTTATTTATTTATTTATTTATTTATTTATTTATTTATTTATTTGAAAGAGAGAAAGCAGGAGCAGGGGGAGGAGCAGAGGGAGAGGGACAAGCAGACTCCCCGTTGAGCAGGGAGCCCAGCTCAGGGCTTGATCCCAGGTCCCAAGATCATAACCTGAGCCAAAGGCAGATGCTTAACCGACTGAACCACCCAGGTGCCCCCATTTTTTTTTATACTTTAGGTTGTTATGAAGGCATGTGGTGATGAAAATAACCCCACAATTAATTTAACTAATTTTAGTTGCTGTCATATATAATTCTCTTACATATTATCCCTCTCAAAAGTGTTTAGTTGCTTTTCTTAAAGCCTTTCCAGAAATGCCTACTCTGTTTTTTCAAGTTACTCTGTCTTTTATCACTTGCATTAGATTAGTGGTAGTTTCATGTAGTTCATTGACTGGATTCAAGATATGGTTCAGTTACTCAGGGAGCCCAGAAGTTAACGACTTCTGAAAGTGCATGAATCCCTTCTACCCACTGGTATATCCGAACCATTCAGATTTTATTTGCTATGTCAGGGGTTCTATCCCTTAAAGGTCCTTGGAAGATACTATCAGAATGAAAAGACTCAAAATAGCAGTCTTCCAGAAGACAACACTGTGGTTTTAAATTTAAAAGTATTCCCTGTATAGCATTAGTATCTGCTGATGTGGTCACCCCAATTCCAGCAAGTCACATTGTGAGAACTGCGTAGGCGATGCATAGCATGCCAAAATAACTTGCAAATTTGGTCAATTAATTTGTTTTCTTTTAAAAAAAAGTACAGTTTTTTAACAATCTACTTAGTCATTTGGAAAAGTTTGAACTCTCACGTTGAAAATTGTGTTCCTAGAAGCTCTGAGTATTAACAAATCTGCTAGCCTTGGAACCACCTTCTACCTTTTCTCTGCCACTACAAATTAACTTGTTTGTCCAGTCTAAATATTCAGATTATGCTTAATAATTCATCTTATTATTTTCTTTTATAGTAACATTTTGTTGCCAAAAATTTACATATATAATGATAATGTTCTTTCTTTTTAGATGTGAGGATTCTAGTACTGACCTGTATTTTTCAGTATTTCTGTGGGTATAGTAATGGATTTGGGCTAGTATTCATGTCCCAGTCAATATCCAACTTTACATACATTTCCCATCACCAAATCTTTCAAATCCATTCGTCAAGGCTTAGAATATAACTTCTTTCTCTGTAAAATGATTTTCTCACTTTCCCAAAGGAACAAAATCTTCATTGAAAAAAAAAAAAAACAACAACCATAGAGCTAATTACTGCCCTCCCATAGGAGGTTTACCTGTAATATGAGCTGTGGTTTGAAATATGCTTTAGTCCTTTGTAGTAAGTCAGGTTAAAAAAAAAAAAAAAAAAAAAAAAACAAGTAGATTAACATTTTTATATTCTAATTCTTTAATTCAAAAAACCAAGACTCACTTTACAACCATAGGCTTATGAAAAATCTTTGAATCCAGTTGTCTGAGGCATTTATTGTTTTCCAGATCAGTAATAGCTTCTGTAAGTGAAAGAAACAAAGCAATTCTTTGATCATTTCTGTATTCTATCTTGACATTTCTTGATCTTTTCATGCTAGCATACTCTAAAGTTGGTAGTTACTTAAGATTATGCAGGTACTTTGATGGATATTTAAATTTGGTAGTTTTATGTGTCTATAAAATTAAAATTAGGGGCAGGTGTGTGGCTCAGTCCGTTAAGCATCCAACTTTTGATTATGGGTCAGGTCATGATTTCAGGGTCGTCAGATCAATCTCTGTGTTGGGTTCTACACTGGGCGTGGATCCTGCTTAAGATTCTCTTTCTCTCTTTCCCTCTGACCCTCCTTCCCCACTCTTTCTTTCTTTCTAAAAAAAATTAAAATTGATTTTTGAAACTGCTTTCTATAATTGACAGTGATAATCTATCTTATTTTTAATGTGTCTCCGCTTTGGGTATCTTTTCCCAATTAAAATTTAAAGTCTTATTTTGTGAGACATAGTTTTATTTATTCTTAATGAAGTAAATAAAGCAAGCCCTAAAAAACCTATGAAAATTATTTCTTAAAAATATAACAAATCCATGTAATAGAAGCAACTATCTTTTTACATTACCACTGCAGTTAAAGGTTTGGAGTATATATTTTTTATTTTAAATTTAATCACCATTAATATATTCATCCATGCAGAACCAAAGGCAATTATTGAATCAATAGCAAAGCATGGACAGTTACTTTTACTTTATCCAAGCCTCATCCCCATAAATGGAATTTGATCATTATATCTAATAGTTTGATCACTCCAAACTATTAGTAGCATTATGTTATTATTTGTAGGTGTAGAAAAGGTACTGTGTAGCCACCAAGGTTTGTTTCCAGTGGTGAAGCTGATTATAAAAAATGTAGCAATTGATGTCTGGAAAAAAGAGACATTAAAATCTATGCTTCCCTCAAGCGGAATTTCTGCCAAAATATAGTGAAAAATGACTAAAGTCATATTTGTTTTGTATGCAAATTATATGGTAGCAAACCATCTTTTGCTTTTGTAATTTAATTACGGGAAATTCCCTTTTGATTTTCTCAGTTGGTTAGTAGCTTTCCTGAGACTACCATAGAGTTTAGGATTCAGATACCAATACTATGATCATTGTACTGACAGAAAAAAAAATTCTAGAGCAAGCTCATAAATGCTTTCTTTCTCTGCTGTTCTCCCTCAAGTTTAAGGATGGGTCTGAGTATTTTCTCAAGGCCCTTCTACATAGATACTTAAAAGCAGAATTTTCACAAATTCATTTGTGTATCACCTGCAAATATGAGAAATGAACTTTCGCGGATTTGCTTGTTCGTTTTTGAGAGCACAATTTTCTTATTAATTTGAAAGTATACATTAAAGGAATTTCGGGGCGCCTGGGTGGCTCAGTTGGTTAAGTGACTGCCTTCAGCTCAGGTCATGATCCTGGAGTCCCGGGATCGAGTCCCGCTTCGGGCTCCCTGCTCAGCGGGGAGTCTGCTTCTCCCTCTGACCCTCCTCCCTCTCATGCTCTCTGTCTCTCATTCTCTCTCTCTCAAATAAATAAATAAAATCTTAAAGAAAAAAAGAAAGTATACATTAAAGGAATTTCATTACACGAAAGGACCAAAGGGAAATGAAACCGGAAAGGGTTAAAAAGCAATTAATAGCCAAACTTTTGAACAGTATCTTCCAGAATGCCTCTCAAGTTTCATCCCATTTGGGGAGGATTTTAGCTCTCCCCACCCTCTTCCTTTGACACATGTACCTGACCATTCATATCTGTAATCATGGAGTAGCTTTTTTACAACTTGATTGTACATATTTAGTAAAGGTGGAAACTGTTTTAAAGGAGGAAATATAATTTTCCCTCTACCCTTCTAGGTTCTTGGTTGAGACACACCTGTAATAGAAGATGGATTAAAAGGAGAAAAACAAACAGAAGTTTAATAACATGTATGCCTCCTGTATACATGGGGGAGACCCAGGGAGACTGAGTAACTCTGAAATCACCCAAGCCACCCCCTTAAATAGCATCTCCAGTTAAAGACAAAAGAAGGTGTTGGAGGTGGGAGAGCCAGTTACAGGGAAGTTACAACAAAGCACAGTAAATAAGGATAAGAGAGGGAGACATGCTCACAAATGGAGAATTCCCTCATAAATGTAAATATCTTTTACAAAACTGTAACTTCTTTTTTTTTACATTTTTTAATTTATTTTTTTTATTATTATGTTACTCACCATACATTACATCATTAGTTTTTGATGCAGTGTTCCATGATTCATTGTTTGCGTATAACACCCAGTGCTCCATGCAGAATGTGCCCTCTTTAATACCCATCACCGAGCTAACCCATCCCCCCAACCCCTTCCCCTCTAGAACCCTCAGTTTGTTTCTCAGAGCCCATAGTCTCTCATGGTTCGTCTCCCCCTCTGATTTCCCCTCCTTCATTCTTCCCCTCCTGCCATCTTCTTCGTCTTCTTTTTTTTTTTTTTTTTAACATATAGTGTATTATTTGTTTCAGAGGTACAGATCTGTGATTCAACAGTCTTGCACAATTCACACAAAACTAACTTCTACTCTGTTTCTTTAAAATAACCTTTATGTCAAAGAGGTATATTCTGAGGTGGGAAATTCTGCTTTCCTTCACTGTCTTTTTTAAGATTATTTATTTGAGAGAGAGAGAGAAAGCACACAAAGGGAGAGGGAGAAGACTCCCCACTGAGCAGGGACCTCAAAGCGGGACTCTTTCCCAGGACCCCAAGATCATGACCTGAGCCGAAGGGAGAAGCTTAACGAACTGAGCCACCCAGGCGCCCCGCTTCACTGTCTTTTGTGTCTTTTATACACTCTCTATGTACTGTATAGAGTCTGGGAGTTCAATATGTGTTCATATAAATTTAACATGGGATGGATAAATGATGGATGGAAGAATGGATAGATGGATGTATAGGTTTATAGTCATTTCCATGTGTTAAAAAAATTCAACTGAGTAAATTTGAAGCTCTAATTTGCTTTATTAAACAAGTCATGAAATGAGCAGCATCACATCTAGCAAGTAGAGAGAGTTCTGTGGAGTTAGACAAAATGGGTAGCTCTTAAGGAAGGAGGGGGGCACAAAGAAGCTATTAGCAAAAGAGAAGAGGATTATTTCAGGCCATGACTTCTTCTGAGGGGGAAGGGGAATGGTAGGATTTTTATCCTGCAGATGACCTCACTAATGCTGATCCGAAGATAAATAGAGAGACAGACAGACAGGAGGCGGATTAACAAAAGAAAAAAAAGCAGTTTGACTACATGCACCCAAGTGTCCAATAATGAAATTGAGACCTAAGGAAATGACCTAGGCAGGCAGTTTTTATACCTTTTGGACAATGTGACAGTAAATCTGTGATAGAATGACAGGGTAGGAAAAAAAAAAAAAAAGAAAACTCATGTTTGGGAGTTTTGACTAATAAGGAATTCTAAACAGAATTTGGGCTGACACTGTAAATTAGTGAAAGTAACTAAGTTTGTTTATGCCTTCTGGGCTCTAAATTCCCTATCTCTGGTGACAAGGATGTCTCTTTACATGCTGGAACAGGGAGGATACCTTTCACTTGGGAGATTCATTTCGAGCTTTCTGGAAACAAAGTGGGGTCAGAGTGTTCTTGTACCAGCTGTTTCTTAAGTAACTTTAGTTCA
Source organism: Mirounga angustirostris (assembly GCF_029215605.1). Lineage (NCBI taxonomy): Eukaryota > Metazoa > Chordata > Mammalia > Carnivora > Phocidae > Mirounga > Mirounga angustirostris. The sequence continues at coordinate 28,377,704 of NW_026991719.1, read as the reverse complement.
AAATAATCAATATGCCAAAGTGGCACATTTTAAGACAGGTTGCCTTTGATTCCTACGTTATCTGGGGTGATAGCTCCTTTCCTAGAAAGTAGGTCCTCTGTCTAAATTCTTTTAGGCAGTTAAGGGGTGGCAAAAAATAAAAACTTCTTGAGTCTTCTGTTTCTTAAAAATAATCAGCCTATAATAATCCACATGCCAAAGAGACACATTTTGGGGTAGCAAATTTTATCCCTTAGAGTATATTCAACTTTTCTGATAGTTGCTTATCTAATAGGTGGAAAATTGTCTTATTTTGCACTTGTGTAATAATGAATGAAGATGACCATATTTTCAAATGCTTAAGAGCTATCTTTGTTGTTTTTTTTCTGAATTCTTATCATTTCCTTTGCATATTTTAGAATTTCTTCTAAAATTGTTTTAGCATCAGTGAATAGATGAGAAATTGTCTATTTTTTATCAGAAGCAGTATTTTCCAGCATATTCAAACCTACTAATTCATTAGATTTAGCACTATTGCTAATTGTTCAATGATTTCAAATGATAAATTACACTTTCAAGGAGGATAGTTCCAACATTCTTGGTCGTATTAGAAAATGTTGGGCTATGAAGGAATATCTAAAGAGTGATTCCAGAAACAGTAAGAGCACTCTCTCTTATGTCAGGAATTTTGCACAGGCTGTTCCACAGAAATATTCTTGCTCTTATTTTGCAGGATGATATCTTTCTTATCCTTTAGATCTCAGTTTAATTCTATTTCTTCAAAGACATCTTCCTTGGTTCTTAAATCTCTAACTTTAAACAGAGCAAAGAGCAATTGTGTTTAAGGTAAAAATGGGTTTATTCAGGAAGAGCAGAGGTATTGCTGTGTGCATTATGCAAGCTGTGATGGACCATAGGCAAGTCCAAAGACAGAAAGGGATGGTCAGGTTTTATTAGGTTTAGGAGGAAATTGGAAAGGGTTGTTTTGAGCAGAAGTAAAATGGAGAAGAACAAGAGTTTGAGGTTGTGACAGTTTCTCATTGGCTGTAAGCGAAGGTTGGTATGTGTTGCTAGGGCAAGAAGGAATCTTCCTTTTCTTAAAAGCAGGAGATAAAATTCCTTTGTGAAAAAAGTCCTCCCTTGTTGAAATAATTCTTTCTCCTTCTTCCTGGTGGTCATGCAGGCTGCAATGAGTAGTATGTGTGTGAGAGTTCGCCTTTCACGGCTTCCCGACTCCTTTTCCTCAGTAAGATTTTCTTTTTCAAATTTTAAAGATTTTATTTATTTATTTTTGAGAGAGAGAGAGCACGCAGGAGCGGGGGTGGGGTGGGGGCAGAGGGAGAAGCAGACTCTCTGCTGAGCAGGGAGCCCAATGCAGGACACGATCCCAGGACCCTGGGATCATGACCTGAGCCAAAGGCAGACGCTTAACTGACTAAGCCACCCAGGTGCCCTCTCTTTTAAATTTTTTTTTTTTTTAAGATTTTATTTATTTATGTGACAGAGACACAGCAAGAGAGGGAACACAAGCAGGGGGAGTGGGAGAGGGAGAAGCAGACTTCCCGCTGAGCAGGGAGCCCGATGTGGGGCTTGATCCCAGGACCCTGGGATCATGACCTGAGCTGAAGGCAGACACTTAACGACTGAGCCACCCAGGCGCCCCATCTCTCTTTTAAATTTTAAATAAGGTTTCCTTTATTTATTTTCACAAAATCTAGACTAGATTTGGCCTGATTCTCTATTTTAGGTATTCTGTATCTTAAAATCCTGTTTATTTTTTTCCATAACATTTATCACATTTTGTAGTTCTATAATTTTGTCATTTATTTGCTATTCCCTACAATAAACGCAAAGTTCTATAAGAGCAGTCTCCATGTCTGTCTTGTTTACTGTTTTATTTTCACGGCTGGATTCACGATGTGGCATTAAATAAACATTCAGCAAATATTTGTGGGAGGAATAAGTGATCAGGCTCTAAGTTCTAGTTTGTTTGTCAAAAATTCAGTTGTTCCTTCAGAACTATGCCAAACATGTACTTCTAGTGGACTGAATTTAATTCAGTTGAGTTTTTACTTTGTGCAAGCAAAGAAATAGAGGGAGAAGGATAGGGAGGGGAAGGGAGGAAGGGATAGAGAAAGAGAGAGAGCAAGGCACACACGAGTGAGCTAGGGAGCTTGGACTCTTCAAGGAGCTTATGGTTTTTATTCACCATTTACTGCAAATAGACTTCACAAATAAATTGCATTGTCAAACATCATTGCTCTGAGGCAAATGCAACCAGAGTACTTTGAGGTTCAGATATAATCGGCGGATAAATGCAAAGCTGGGAAAAATCTATTAAAAATTATTTTTAAACCCCATTTTTCTAGTGACTCTCAGGGAGGCAAAACTAAAACATGTGTTTTTACATAATGCTTGGGCTTCACATTCTGTCTCTTAATTAAAATTTAGTAGAATGTGTATTTCAATAGATCATATATGCCAGGAGCCACCGGGGTTATTGACTATTACATGATAATGATCATCTTAAGGGGGCTTTTATCCACCTAGGGTTTCACTGAGGATAGAGTTTGATGTATAAAATTAAATTATTTGCGATCTAAGAATAACTTCAAAAATAAAATATCAAGCTTCAACATTCCTTTTTGTACATGCACTGATTTAATTTGTCATCCATTAATTGCCAATCCTGTTTACATGGAACAAATCTAGGCTTTCCTTTTTGGAGAGATTTGACTTACTCTTTAAACCATGTGTGCTTTCAGTTGTGGTGTTTGGTTTCCCTGCAAGAAAAGAAGAATATATGGGGTTAAATATGTCCAAAGTCACTGACTGTTAAAGTCCATGTAAATGTAATTTATCAATAGTTATTAACTCATGAATAGTGTCAATATCTGCGTTTGGCTAGGGAGAAAAAATAGAAAGATAGAGGATTAGAATAGGGAACCTGGGGAATAGGGAGTGGGAAGTAAATCATGAACAGATTAATGAATATGTCCTCTTCAATTATCATTTGGATAATTTTTGTGAGTAATTAAACACCAAAAATTGGCATATAAAATTTGGCAGTATGAACTGAAAACTGAGAAACATAGAATTATAAAACTTAAAAGGTAAACGAAACTTTAGTAGGTGCAGCTTTATGTTCTAACCTTTATAGAATGAGTGCAAGGAAAGGATCAACACTTACAAGCATCTGTTTTGTGGTTGAAGATTTTATTTATTTATTTGACAGAGGGGGAGAGTGTGCGAGAGCAGGGGGAGTGGGAGAGGGAGAAGCAGGCTCCCTGCTGAGCAGGTAGCCCGATGCAGGGCTCTATCCCAGGACCCTGGGATCATGACCTGAGCTGAAGGCAGACGCTTAACCAACTGAGCCACCCAGGTGCCCCAAGCGTCTGACTCTTGATTTCGGCTCAGGTCATGACCTCAGGGTCATGAGATCGAGCTCCACAGTGGGCTCCACACTCAGCGTGGAGTCTGCTTGTTCCTCTCCCTCTGCTTCTCCTCCCACTCACTCTCTCTCCCCCTCTCAAATAAATAAATACAATCTTTAAAAACAAAGAATAAAAATTTGCCATTTGCAATGACATGGATGGAGCTAGAGTGTATTATGCTAAGTGAAATAGGTCAGTCGGAGAAAGACAATTACCATATGACCTCACTCATATGTGGAATTTAGGAAGCAAAGCAAATGAGCAAAGGAGCAAAAAAAGAAAAGCAAATGAAGAAACAGATTCTTAACTATAGAGAACAAACTGGTGGTTTTTGGGGGGGAAGGAATGGGTAAAACAGGTGAAGGAAATTAAGGAGTACACTTGCTATGATGAGCACTGGGTGTTGTGGGGAAATATTGAATCACTATATTGTACACCTGAAACTAATATTACACTGTATGTTAGCAAACTGAAATTTAAATAAAAACTTTAAAAGGAAAAGAATATTTCCTAGGGATGTCTTGAAGCATAGAACTTTATTTTGGGACACAATCTTTGGAATAGTGTTGACCAAAACTATCTGCCATGTCTTTTTAAGTGTTTCTGGCTCTTGACTATGGTCTTTTGAAGCCAGTCAGTCCTTCTACACTCATGTTAAAGGTCTTTGATGATTAATCCCCATTTCCCTAAATTTCAACTCCTTACTTTGGCCTGCAACATTCTCTGTCTTTTGTCGTTTTGCTACTTTTACCTGCTCATTTCTTCCACTCCTTGTCTGTTCTCCTTACACTTGAAGGCAGTCTTCTCAGACCTTAAATGTTGTTTCCCACATTCTCAACAGGACAAGCTTCTTTTTTTTTTTACAGATTGATTTATTTGAGAGAGAGAGAGAGAGAGTGAGCCCGAGTGTGAGCTGGGGTGGGGAGGTGCAGTGGGAATCTCAAACAACAGGGAGTCCAACGGGGCATGGGGGGGAGGCTCCATCCCAAGACCTCTGAGATCATGACCTGAGCTGAAACCAAGAGTCAGTCACTCAACCTACTGAGCCACCCAGATGCTCCATCAACCTGACAAGCTTCTGATCCATCTTTTGGCACCCAGACAAAATGTGGTTTTCTGGGTGAAACATTTCATTAATATTCTGAGGTGCGATTCATCTTCCTCTCTTCCATGATGCCCCTATAGCACTTTGTGTTTTTCCAAATGCTGTTCTCCTCAGTACAGTTATGATACCTAAACGGCTAGGGCTTTGTATTATTGTGTGTATCCTGTGTTAGACATGCATTAAACTTCTAGAAGATATTTTAAATGAATTATTATGATGCATTCTGTTTTTAGTAGACTTTATTTTTCAGAGTAGTTTTAGGTGTGTGGCAAAACCGAGTAGAAAGTGCAGAGATTTCCTGTATGCTCCTGTCCTAACACATGTATAGCCTCTCCAGTTATCAACAGCCCCACCAGAATGGTACGTTCGTTACAATTAATGAACCCACACTGACACATCCTCATCACCCAGAGTCCATAACTTACATCAGGGATCACTCCTTGTGTTTGTGGTATATTCTTAATGGTGTAAAGATATTATTTTAGGGACGCCTGGGTGGCTCAGTCGGTTGAGCGTCTGCCTTCAGCTCAGGTCATGATCCCAGGGTCCTGGGATTGAGTCCCACATCGGGCTCCCTGCTCCGTGGGGAGACTGCTTCTCCCTCTGCCTCTGCCTCTCTCTCTCTCTCTATCTCTCATGAATAAATAAATAAAATCTGTAAAAAAAAAAAAAAAAAGATATTATTTTAATTGTCCTTAAGAGTACATGTTGAAATTTTTGACTTGTTTTGCTTCAAATTTAGATTAAATAGGCCTGGGATTTTAAGAGTCACTTTTCTCTTTCTCTCTCTCTCTCTTTTTTTTTTTTTTTTGGTGTTTCTGTGTAGGCTTGAGCCACAATTTTATCTTTAGTGGACTTTTACATTTTCCATATAATAAAATTATTTAATATACAGTAATACCAATAATATAGACCTTTACCATAGAAAGTAAGGTGTGTGTGTGTGTGTATGTGTGTGTATGTCCACACACACATTCTCCCTCCCCTTCCTCTCTTAGCCAGATGGCCACTTCACAGCCTCAGCTCAGAATAGGAGACACTTGCCTCCTGTGCAAAATTTAAAGGTGTATCTAAAAATTCATTAAGATAAATAACATTTTAGTCAATATTTGAGAAATCCTACAGTCATATGTGTTTTATCGATGAAATCAGAAAACTGAATAAACAGATTATCTTAATTAGACTTCAATGTCATGGGTAGAACCTGCATTTTAATGTGGCTAGTAGTTGCCTGGAATTTGGATCTGGAATGCATTGAGTCTGCTGAAAGTCTCTACCAAGGGCTGATAAAGAAGTGAATCATCCTCCTCTTTTCTTTTCTTTTCTTTTCTTTTCTTTTCTCTTCTCTTCTTTTTTCTTTCTTTTTTTTCTGTCAGAGGAATTTTATATAATGTTCATTTGGGTTCTGGTGATGATATCTCTAGTGCAGCTTCATTTTGCAGAGTTATTCAGAAGGCTATTGTAAGCTCCTTTCCTTCTTGGCCCAGCAAATCCCTGAGTGACCAGACACCACACTGGGAATCTTCCTTAGTGGCACATGACAAAGGGAGATGTCTCTAGCAGTCCCACAAAGCCAGGCGGCCTTTCTGGAAATGAGAATTGATTCAGCAAATCTGAGTATAAACCACAAAACCCAACAGATAAAATCCATATAACAAGGATCACCCACCAAATTTTTATATTCTAAAGCGTGAACATAGCCAGAAGATGCAATTTACCTGAAGAGGAGTTTTTAGAACTCACACTTTCTTTGCTGGCTAGCAGTTGAAAAAGCATGGCTTTAGGAAAGGTTCTCCTTTGATTTTCTGTGTTTAATAGTGTTTTGTATTTGTGAGTTTGTGTGTGGTATGTGGTAAAGGTGGTTGCAAAGTGTCTCAGATATATAGTAAACAAACAAACATGTCTTTTTAACATCGACATGCATGCTTAATTATCTTTCTAAATGCTTATGACAAAATAAAGGTCACATGTTCTAACAGGCTTTGCTTGAAAATAGATAAAAATATTTCAATTATTTGAACTTGTAGCTAATTATATCTTCAGCACATATCACTGCTAATTTCAGATCTTAAAATTTTTTATCAAATTTAATAAGGAATATAAAACAATAAAGTATATTATCCAGAGAGACAAAATATTGACATTTGAAATATTTTTTTAAATTCATTTATGGTATCAGCTCCTGTCACAGATAAAGTAAACTTAATGAGGTCTAATGGGATATATGGTTGGTTAAACTGGTTAGAATTGTGTTTGATTTATATAGTCACTCTCTCCTGGATCTTGGAATCAGATAGTAAGTTGCAAAATTTTGTATATGATTTTTGTTTATCATTCTGTTTACAATATTGCACCTGACTCAATTTAGAGTGGATAGTATTTCTAGCTGCCTTTCCTCAGAGAACAAACATCTGCTGAAATGCATTTCAGCATTTTAATTTTGTTAATAGGAATAATTCGAAAATATAGTACAAAGTGCAGCATATTACATTTCAGAGAAAATGAGGACAGTGATTGTTAATTCTGAGTGATAGTTTCCCAATGTAAGAAGAGTGGATTTTGTCATCTTTGTAATATTTCATTTCATATGGACACCCTAAAAGAGGCAAAATATACTTTTACCTCTATTATGAAGATTAGAACCAGAATAGTTTTATTATTGTTATTATTACTAATAAGACTATGTTAATATTGGTATGGTTCTTTATAGTTTATGAGTCATTTTTTATTGATTTTAATTGATTTGTTCATAATAGCTACCACCACTTCTCAGAACAGGCCAAGTAAAAGCGGGTGTAAAAAATAATGCAAGTGGCACATGGAGTTCAAAAACTTATGGCATTTGAAATGTGTGCCTGTAGGTATGTATTTAACATTGCTGAGCTGCAACTTTCCTATCTGTAAAATGGGCACATGAATACTTGCTTTATGGAACAATTGAAAGGATTAAGTGAGGAACTGATTTTAAAGCCCTAGTGCAGTGTAGATGCTCCATACCCATAATTTTCTTTCCCCTTTTTAAATTTATTAACTAAAGAGAAGGGACTTCACTGATGGTATTAAGGAGGGAGGGGGTAATTTCACCCTCACTTAATGTTGACCAACTTCCACACCACACCACCCGAAGCCAACAAAAAATCTATGAAAATAGAGAAACCTACATTCAAGACAAGTGCTCTGTTTTCTCCCTCCCCTTCCTCTCTTAGCCAGATGGCCACTTCAGAGCCTCAGCTCAGAATAGGAGACACTTGCCTCCTGTGCAAAATTTAAAGGTGTATCTAAAAATTCACTAAGATAAATAACATTTTAGTCAATGTTTTAAAAATCAAAATCGGGAGGCGCCTGGGTGGCTCAGTCGGTTAAGCATTTGCCTTCACCTCAGGTCATGATCCCAGGGTCCTGGGGTCGAGTCCTGGATAGGGCTTCCTGCTCAGCAGGAAGCCTGCTTCTCCCTCTACCCCTCCTCCCTTCTCCTGATCTCTCTCTCTCTCTCTCACGCTCTCTCTCTCTCTCAAATAATTACAATCTTAAAAAAAAAAATTAAAAATAAAAATCAGTGCCAAACCCAGTTCATGATGAGCAAAATAACATGTGAAATAAACCTGGGACCTGACCTTGCACTTACACAGCTCAGGGCACTGGCCTCATCCTAACCTCCTGCTGACCACTCACCTCACAGACCACAACACTAGGTGCTTCTCCCTTCTCCCATCCACCAGTGTCCCCCAAACTGGGATAATAAACATATCTTGAATCTATCACCCCCTGGTTTAAAAAATATTTTATCAGATATATATGTCTCAACAGCATTTCTCTGAATTTTAATGTAGGAGTTATAAGTATGGAGTTCTACAGTCTGGATCTGAGTTCTGTCACTACTAATCCCTGGATATCTGATCTTGGGCAAGTTGTCTGGATTCTCTGAACCACAGTGTTCTCACCCATGAAATGGGAAAAATAGCCATAGGGCCAAGGTGAAAATATTTAATTTGGTGCATGGTACATATCCTTTTGTGTTTGGTTTTTTTACTTGAAAGTTATTAAAAGGATAGCTGAGACTTGCTTTTTTTAATGCAAATTCATCTCCCTAAATTTCACCTTGATGGCTCTGGATAGTGGTAGTTCTCTTGTTTATAGTACTGTAGAAGCAATTTAATTATTCATTCTCCTGCCAGTCGGTTTTGGGGCACCTTGAAGATTTGTTTGTTTATTTTATTATTTGGACCAGTACTGCTGTGAACGTTCTTGTATATGTTTCCTGGTGCAAATACCACTCAGTGTTTCATGCCACAGATGGATATCTCAAGTTTTACCATGTGATGCTTTGAAATCCATAGTTTTTACCCATCTTTTCTAATATCTGGTTCTTCCTTAGCCACAGCCAACTGTTACTGATTACCAGGAAGGGCCAGTTGCTGTGCTGGTCTCTCCCGAATCCTTTTCCATGAGCCCCTCAGTGCTTTTGCTCCAAGAATCTGGTCTGTACTCAGCTGACTGCTTTTTTTTTTTTTTTTTAAATTTCCAGGACTTGATTGCTTATTTTCAAGTCCTTCCTCTGACTCCTTACCTGTTCACCTGATGTTCGTAGCATCTCTCTTTATCTCTAACCTGAGGGTCCAGTGTCTCACTTTGCTCAGTGAGCACAAAAGTCTTTGTATTCTGGTGTCCGTGTTCATTTTGATGATGATGCTTGATAAGGGTTTAGACATCCTCTTTGGAAGAAAAAAAACCTCTTTTTTAGTTGTAGTTCACCATAGTCTTAGTTTGGATTTCTTTAAAAACCAAGTTTGGGACAAGGACTAGACACCTAGCAGTTCATGTGCTAGCTGAAGCACCAGTGGGAGAGCAGGGGAGATAAGAAATGGGGAACAAACAACAACGAGTGAGTTATCAGGCTGGCCACTGCTGTGCAAATCTTTTGCTTAGTCCAATGGAGACGTCTGAGGATTGCTAGATAGAATGTACTTGCAGTTTTCCCTCTGAAGGACAAGAGGCCGGGGACTACATCTGTGTTTCCTATGCCTCCTTGATTGATGGCTGCTCAGGGCAGCAGGTCCCCTGTCCCATGGAGGCTAAATGAGTTTCCATGATTTTGGAGAAAGTCTTGAGGTAGAAACACTGAGAAAAGCCATGGGTGCTTGACTTGGCAAGCCTTCAGTGTGTCCCTCACAGTGCTGATCAAAGTAGACCAACAGAATGGGGTGCCTGGCGTCTGCTACATAGTTCATAGTGGGTTTCCCAATTATCTAGTGCCATGATCTTCTTTGACAATATCTCCCAAGAAGATACAATGCAGCTCTGGCCCATTGCTATTTACTCCTTCATGCCTAGGATCGTGTGGCTTATGGTTGTTCTATTTTATTTTTCAGGCATGCTTTTAGTATTTGGAAGCCCTATAGCCTTTTTACCATGATATACGTAATGGTTAAATCATGCAAGTTCATTTTAAATTCACAGTTTGATGTTATTCACATAGCAAGTGCACAATAAATACTTCTAAAAGGAATGATTTTCAAATCCCTTTCTGTATTCTGGAGACACATGTGAACTGTAATAGTGCCTTGAGCCAGAAGACTGTTTCCTCCAAGTTGCAAAGTGACTGACAATAATATAAAAACCTAGAAGCTTCAAGGAAAATGTTACCAGAGGTCACTTTTAAACTAGAGGAACAATCATTTTTCATGATAAGCTACCCCTGCCCCCTCCCCACTGAAGACTCTGGTCTGCTACGATTACTAAACTCCCATCTATTCAGTGCAAAAAAAATAGAGACCGAACGGAAGACTTTCCAGGGAAAACAGCCACTTGCCTTTTAGTTGATAGTTGTTATATTGACTTGTCAGTCACTCAGACATAGTTGTTTTTTAAAAATATTTTTATTACATAGGGATAAAAGAATATTTATAATGTATATGGTTTAAATAATAACAACTTACTAATTTAGAATATTCTTAGTAATTTGAACTTCTCCTCCTATCACCAGAGATAATCATTCTCCCAAATTTTGCTTTTATAGTCTTGCCATATATGCATGTATTCCTAAATAATAAATTTTGTTGTGCATGCTTTTGAACTTCATATAATTGAAATCATATTGCATCTAGTCTTGTGTGACTGCCTTTTCCAATCAGCTTTATGTCGCTGAGATTCATCCATGTCAGTGAATATAGCTGTAGTTCATTCATTTTCCCTGTCATGCCATCGCAGGAATAAACCACAGTGTATCTGTACATTCTCCTATTGACGGATATTTGGGTTGTTTCCAGTTTTATCTCTTCTCCTATTTTCCCCGTGCACCTTGTATACAGTTAGGAGTGGAAATGTGGGGTTGTAGTGTTTGTGTATGTGCCCTCAGGTTTACTCCTTGCTTCCTTTGCCCTGCTTTCCTGGGTACCAGTGGGACATTGATATTTGTAGGCTCTAAGTGCCAGCCTCCCATGTCCCCTGGCTTTTAGCTTTTTTTGGCTAAAGGGTGGAGAACTGGTGAGTCAGAGAACACCCCAGGGTGCTTCTCTCCCTCCCTTTGTTTTTCAGGTAAGGTCTATGGCAGCAGCTGCCTATGCTTTGGGATTCTGCTTCCAGCCAGATAGGCCCACAGGGGCGCCATCTTCCACTGAATGAACTCATGACCTCCTCAGGGAGGAAAAATCATTCCCATTCTAACCTTCTAGTTTCTTGGCAGAGACCCGCCCCACCTGTAGTAAAAGAGAAATTAAGAGGAGAAAAACAAGCAAGTTTGATAACACTTCTACCGCCTTTATACATGGGAGAGACCCAGGAAAACTGAGTAACCCCCTGAAATGGCCCAAGTCACCACCATAAATACCATCTCTAGCTAAAGACAAAAGAAGATGTTGGGGAAAGGGGGAGGCCAGTAGTGGGAGGTTTCAGGCAAAGCCTAGTAATCAAGGGTACCACTGTTATGCAGATTTAGGTTGTTACCTTCTCCATTGATAAAAGTTTCTAAGGATTTAGAGTCATCTTTCTCTTCCTATTACAGAGAGGGAGAAACACTTACAAAAGGAGATTTCCCTTATACACATAAATTTCTCTTACAAAAGGGTACCTTCCTTCAGCTTTCAGGGTTTCTCCTGTGTTGCTCTTCCTTAACCAGCTCCAGATAATCTTTATGCCAAAAAGGCATAATTTGGGGTGACAAATTCTGCTCCACTTGAACCTCATCCACTGAATTCAGGCACCTTCCCTCCCCACCCCTCCTCCCTTTTTCTGTCTCTCAGTCTCTCTCTCCCTCTCCTCCCTCCCCTTCTTTCCTTCATTATTCCATTCCTCTCTCCCCCCTCTCCTTTCTCCCTCTCTCCCTTCACTGGAAGGACAATCCCAACTTACTGCTGTTGCTGAACTTTGGATCGCTTCATCCTTCGTGGTTTGCCATTTCAGTTCTTCTATCACCAGTTTATATTCCATAATTTAAGATTTCTATTTTAAATATCAAATGGCTTCTAGTTTCTGCTTAGAAACTGACAGGATCTCCAACTTTACAAGATGATGCCAAATTCTTTTCTAATTTGGTTACACCCATTTAAATTCCCACCAACTTAAAATTTGCTCACTCCAAATTATTTCTAACACTTGATAAGGTCAAAATTTAGTTTTTGGCTACTATATTGAATATAAAATTGGTTCTTACTGTGGTTTTGATTTTCATTTCACTAATTAAAAATGAAGTTGGGGTGGGGTGCCTGGGTGGCTCAGTAGGTTAAGCGCCTGAGTCTTGGTTTCAGCTCAGGTCATGATCTCATGGACTGTGGGATCAAGCTCCGCGTTGGGCTGCCCGCTCATTGGGAATATGCCTAAGGATACTCTCCCTTTGCCCCTCCTCCCATGTGAACACATACGCTTGTACCCTCTGTCTCTCATATAAACAAATACAATCTAAAAAAATAAAAATAAAAGAATAAAGATGAAGTTTAACATTTTTTCATAGTTTCATTCATAGGTGTTAAACGCAGACAGTGAATTGTTCAATATAAAATAGAACTTTAATAAAATTCACTTTCAGATTTTTTTTGAACAGTACTTTGATTTACTGTAGTACAAAATGTGTCTCAATTTTTCTATTTTATTTATTCATTCATTCAATTTAACATATATAAGTTCTACTGTATACCAGGAATAATTCTATATGTAAGTAAGAAATTGCAGTATGGTATAGAAATAGGATAAATCAGAAGCACAACTTTTTAAAAATAAATTAACATCAAGACACACTTTATCATGTCTACTACCCTCTCATCCCCCCACTCCCAGTCATCGTTATTCTCGTAAGATCAAATACTGTGGTGCCATTACGAATATGCTGATTGTCTATAAAGCTGGATGTCAAAGTTCATCCATTTTGCAAGTATCGTATAGAACTTCATATATCAATAGATTTTTGTTATCAAAGGTTCTAGAAAATGTTGGATTATAGACAACTGCAGACATTTGCTGACTATACCATGCCTTGAGAAGTATGATCTAATAACAAAAATATTTAAAACTTTTAAGATGTAAAGTAATTCCTTAAATGTCCTGGCTTAAAACACTGAGGGGATAAAGATGGCTTTTACTTCACAATCTGTTAAAGAAGAATACAAACAGGACTAAAGATAATTTCTGTGTGGACATGGCAGGGGCTGTTGCCTATGATGCAGGCCATGCTGATCCCTGTTAATGCTGATAATTTAGATAGCCCTAAAAACATGACTTCGTGGAGGGAGAAAAAAATTACTTGAGAGAAGACAATGTCATGTTTTATTTTACTAGTATTCTTTTATTCAAAAGACTTTCAGGTCTCTGGAAAAATGATTTATCCAGAGTGACACTTGCCCTAGTTTGGTTTAGCTTAGGTTTTAATGTGGTTCTTGTATGTGTGTATGTATGCGTTGAGGATGAAAATTTTTTTCTCTACCCTTCTTGGTTCTTTGATCATTTAATAATCAAATTAATATAGGGCAGATTAACAGGAGAAAACCTATTTAGTTTTGTACATATGGGGGCCCCACAAAGACAATGAGACCCAAGAACAAGTTGGACAGTTGAGGTTTATTTGCATTCCTGAGGTAAGGAATGGGATAGGGCTTCAAAGGAGAGGAGGGTAATTCACAGGGCTCTAAGGAGAGCAGATGTTTGGTAATTAGATGTTTGCCCTGCCATACACATAGGTCATTCAAATAAAAATTATTTCTGGTAATAGCTCTCTCTCTGAGCCAGCCCACTCTTCAAATTCTTCTAGGTAGTTAAGAGAAAAGTTAAAGTTTTTCTTGAGTCTGCTGGGTCTTGATTGCCTTCAGCTCAAAATAATCCACATGCCAAAGTGGCATATTTTGGGATCACATATTCTGTTCCCCTTTGTATGTGTTGTGTAATTCTATGATCTATTAAATTATTGTATCATTTCAAGACATTTATGTCAGTGATTAGAAATTTTAGAAACAAGGGACACCTGGGTGGCTCAGTTGGTTAAGCGTCTGCCTTCGGCTTAGGTCATGATCCCAGGGCCCTGGGATCGAGCCCCGCATTGGGCACCCTGCTCAGCGGGGAGCCTGCTACTCCCTCTGCCTGCCGCTCCCTCTGCATGTCCACACTCTCTCTCTGACAAATAAATAAAATCTTAAAAAAAATTTTTTTATAAACAGATTATTTTTCTTTTTCTGATCAATGTGTCATGTGTATGTTTTGGTCTCTGTGCAAAGGACAAGACCAGAACACAGGTTAGGTGCATGCATATAGAACTGAATGTTGTAGCCAGCATTCCAAATGAAAGAAAGAGATGGTATGTGTGTTTTGGGGATGGGGGATTGGAATATTTTAGATTATTTTCTAATTTCCCACCTTTTTCTTTACTGTCGTGAAATAAACGTTGTAATTTTTGAACTTCGAGTATTAAACTTTACCAGTTTCTTATTGGTGTGTGAAGTGCTTTTCTTTTTGCATACATAGCATAAATTTTTTGTTATATTGCTATAGAAACTATATGAATGAAGTGTGTTATGGGGGAACATGGCAAGAAACTTCAATATGAAACTGAGCTGAGACTTGATAGAAAATATCTGTCATCCTACAAAAACTTGACTCTCTACTATTACATGGTGAAATGCTCCTCATTATCCCCATAGAAATGATACCCAGATTGTGAGCTCACCCACAGAATGACTACATATTATTCATTTTGTGGTTTCCTTAATACACATTGAGTTCATACTACATTAAATTCTTGATCAGAAGGTTGATTGTCTAGCAGAGTTTCTTGTAAGAAATTCTTATAGCAGTAAACAATTCTTTTTGGTGAAAAAACATCTACATATACGGATATCATTTTTTAGTTATACTCAGGGTACTCCTTTTCTGTGGCTATAGGCAAGAATATAAAATCCTTTTTAGAAATAGTCAAAACCCTATTTGGAAAAAAAACAGAACAGTTTGATGGTACCAGGGTCACCTTCAATCAACTAACCAAACTCCCAAACAAAATAAGATTTCAGATGTAATTAACCCATTAACCAAAGGAGATGCAAAAATGTAGCCAAAAATTTTCTGAGTACTTTTTTCACTCATGTAGCAAATATCAATGTGATACTTTTTATAATCGATTCACATACCATCCTAATACATCCTAAATTTGCAGATGTGATCTAACTAGCATAGATTCACCTAATTGGTATGACACAGAATTTTCTACACATTGTCTATCTCAAGAACCTTATTCATGTGAGTCTTGAAGATTCTTTGTGATGTTTGAGCTCTTACTTTCAGAGATTCAGATGTCACAGTATTTTTAGAATGAGTCTGCAAGGTATCATTATTTTGTAATTATAATCTTGTTGACTGACAGCAAATGTGTTCCACGAAAATGTTGCTGTATTGAAGTGATCGTGGTTAGTGCTGGAGACAGACTGCTTAGCTCTAAACTCTCATGAGGGGAAAAAAAGAACTTAAAGTGATTTTAAATTCACTAACATAAAGATAAAAGATCTCTCATAAAATGCTAAAAGATCGTTTTTGCTCCCAGACTTTTAGTACTTCATTGTACCTACCAACTGTTCAGAAATGTGATTACTGACAGTTTAAAACCTTTTGTGCAAAAGCTACTTTTAAGTCATCTTGGTGTTGTTTGTTGAAATTACAGATACTGTATTTGAAGAAGGAGAGGGAAATTAGAGAGGCTACTAGCCACATGACGTTTGTTATTTCCCATGAGAAAGGGAATATGCTGCTATACTGGGCTGCACGGTGGAAGAGGAGATTAAAATATAGGATATTGTAGTAGTGTTTGATGATGATATTAATGTCATTTAATAAAATAAAGTAGGCTATTGTTGTAACTTAACAGAAGCTTCATTATTGATTAAAACTGACATTTTAAATTGTTGGCATGTTTAGTCTTGCAAAATCATGAGTCATTTATAACTAGAGGACAGTCTTTCTCTTCTCAGAAACTTAACAGCAACTTAATATCAAATTCCAAGGCATAGAGAGGACTTTGGACAAAGTCAAGGCAAGAGGATGTAAAGAGATATATAATGTATAGATAAGGTGAGCTGTGAGTCTCTCCAAGTGGGCATCTGGTTTCATGTCTAACAGTATTTACAATATATATAACAGTATTTATTTTACAATATAAATAACAGTATTTACAGCTAAAATGACTGAATGAGGCATTTGTTAGTTGTTTATTTACAATGTTTTTTGGAAGCCTTGGTTTATTTTTCTAAAGTCAGTTAGAAAATTCAAATTAAGCAACATGGTGTTGCAAATTTCAGACCTCTGAAGGGTGTGCATTAATAAATATTCAAAAATATTTGTCATTTAAATATTATTATGTTAATTTTTGCATAATTGGATTCTTCTTCAGTGTTTGAAAACTTTCTTTACTAGGCTAAACATTCCCTCAGTGATCTTGTTTAACAATTCCTTTATGTTCAGCTATCTTTGTCTGAATTGTAACCAATGTATGCAGTCCAATTTTTTTAAAGCCTTTACCAGAATTATGCTTTTTTTTTTTTAAGATTTTATTTATTTATTTGACAGAGAAAGAGAGAGAGCACCAGCAGGGGGAGAGGGAGAGGGAGAAGCAGACTCCCTGCCAAGCAGGGAGCCCTACACGGGGCTTGATCCCAGGATCCTGGGATCATGACCTGAGCCCAAGGCAGAGGCTTACCCAACTGAGCCACCCAGGCACCCCCAGAATTATGGTTTTGAGGAAGAAAAGTTACAGCAAATTTTTATCAATTCACCCTCATTAATGATTAATTCAAATAAACACCTGGATTTCTCAAGTCTTCATAGAATTATATATACATGAAGAATAGGCACAATACAGTGGGCAGTAAAGGGAAGGAGATGGTGAAAAAATTAGAAAACTTGATTATAAAAATGCTTGTTAGCCAAGATTTGACACAAAATCAAGATGAAAAGTTTTCGGAAAATCAAACAAACTTCATATGACGCCTCACATTGGCAAAGCAGTTACATAGATCTCACTAAAGTTTTTCAAATTAAAATCCAAACTGAAGCATTTCAAAGTGATTTTGCAGATAAGAATTTGCTCAAGATGTTTCACAAAATGAATGGAATATCACAGTGAGGAAATTATTCCAGTAATGGTAAAGTTAAGTGAAACTTTCATTATAAGGTCCAATAATACTCAGTAGGGTACTTGCTTATGAATTTAAACTAGAATGTTTTTATTCTGAAGTTTAGAGGACATCACAGTCATTCAGGAAATGCATGGAGTAACTGATTTTTTTAAAGCTTCCAGAAGATTAGTGCCTTAGTTTCATTTACATATGTGTAAAATAACCAAATCTTTATCCTATGCATATAATGCCATTCTGATAAATTGTTCCTGATCATAATATTTATATAAAATTCATTTTGCTTGACTGCTTGATTTGGCCTAACCTACAAATTAGTATGGTCCCTCTCAAACTGTACACTTCTGTGTGCCATCATCATCTCCTTCCTGGAGTAAAAAAATAGCATCCTAACTGGTTTTCCTCATCCACTCTTGCCCCCTTCTGTCATCTTAATTGCAGCCCTCAGAGCAACCTTTAAAAAGGGTCAATTAAATCATCTCACCTCTTCATTAAAACTCTTCTCATTCTACCAAGAGTAAATTCCAAATCTTTTACCTTGACCTGTATAACTGAACCGTGTCTCCCTCTCACTGAGCTTTGTTCTCGTAGTTGCAGACAAGCTAGCTCCCTCTCAGCTCTTGAATGTAATAAACTGTTGATCCCCTTGTTAGTTACTTATTTATAATTTTCTCTGACTAGAAAGTTCTTTCCCCATGCTTCCGCTTCCTGAGCAATCAGACATTTATCATCTACTCATTCATTCATTTGTTCATTAATTTACTCAGTAATTCAGTGATTCTCAACTGGAGGCAGTCTTGCCCCCAGGGGACATTTGGCAAAGTCTGGAAATGTTTGTAGTCGTCACAATTGAGGAGGGTGGAGTGGTGCTACTGATATCTCTTGGACTGAGGCCAGGGCTGCTGCTAAACATACCACAGTGTACAGGAGAGCCCATCAGAACAAAGAATTAACTGGCAGAAAATGTGTATAGTGCCAAGATTGAGAATCTCTTCAAATAATTCAGCACTTCTAGATGCCTCTGGTAGTAAGCCAAATGAATAAGGCAAAACCTTTCATAAGCTAATACGTTAGAGGGAAGACAGTCAATAAACTGGTCAATAAACAACTAAATATATCCTTTAAATCATGTTGAGTGCTGTTAAGGAAGAGGGGACAAGAGAGAGACTAGTGAAATTTACTTTAGAGCAAGTGGTGTTGGAGGAGGTGGTGTTTATGCTAAGACCAGAGGAATGAAAGACACAGCTACAACTTAGAGTAAATATTTATTGAACATCAACAATAAAATGTTGTGTTTGCCTTAACCATGTCCTTTTACTGTAACTGAGGATACTTCAAATTATTTTTTAGAACATTTTCATCACATATTCTTTGCCAAAGGGACTAGTCTAGCATTTGTCTCTTGTGAGTAATTAAATCCTCACAAAGTTGGTGAATCCCCGAGTTTATGTGACTCCTGCTCCTTTCTGTAAAATTATCTGAAAAAATGTGTATAGGGCTCCTAACTTGGTTGGGAAGCAAAATATTGTATCTCTAATCAGTAACAAAATTTTTCATTCTATAGCAAGATAACAGAATATTATAATACTTTTACATATTTATTTTAAACAATTTCAAATCATATTGTTTCTCTGTGGAAGGTCCAGTTGAGGAATGCCTTTGGAAATGAATACATTAAATAACAGTTACACAGCATGATTTTAAACCTGGCAAAAGAATGCGGTCTTTTTCTTTTCTTTTTCTTACTCTCTCAACGATATGACCAGCAACACATATCCCTAATCATTTGAATTATACATGTTCAATAAATAATGAAAAGGGCTGTTTTAAATGTCAACTACTACTAAAATGTTAATGTCTATCAACTCAGTGTCTATAGTCTCATTCTGTACTCTGCTCAAAACTTTCTGGACATTTCCATTTGACTATCTCACAGGCCCCTGACCCCACTTGTCCAAAACTAAATCTGTCATTACCATCTCTGTTGCATCTCTTCTTATGATACTGTTTCTCTTGCTGAAGTGTATTTTTAGATACTTAGTGAGCCAAAAACAAAAACAAAAAAACAAACAAACAAAAAGCCTAGGAGTGATGACTTGAAGGGAGCATGAAGTCTTGACAATGTTTGCTTCTTGACCTGAGTGCCAATTAAATAGGCACATTAAGTCTGTGAAAATTCATTGAGCTGTGCACTTACGACTTGTACAATTTTCTCTGCATATGTCATATTTCAGTGAAAGGATTTCATAGAGGTGCTAGAAGTTAAGCTACATCTTACCCTCTCACTCATCTGGCACATCATATGGGATGGCAAAAGTTCCATAATGGCTATTAGTGGTTTAGTGCTCACTGTATCTTTGGTATTGTGATCACTGTTTACCCCATCTGCTGCTCAAAAATTTCTATGGTGCAGATATTATTATTATTATCATTTCCATTTTACATGTGAGGAAACAGAGACCTAGGATAAATTACTTGTTTAAGGTCAGTCAAAAAGCAACAAATGGCAGAAGTAGAATTTGAGTCTGAACCAGTATTTGTAATCACCATGGTATCTTACTTCTCATGTGTTTCATCTCCATAAAGACTGAATATTCCACTTTTTATCCATTCTTCCTACCTGTCTTTAGTTAAGGTCTTTAGATCTTTGTTCCTGTAGTATAATGATAATATTTTACGAAATCTTGTGTACTTTAGTCTACTGTAAATTCACTTTAAATACTGCCAGGTTTAGTGGTCTTTCTAGAATGTAAAACTCTATATGTATTTTATTTTATTTTTTTAAAGATTTTACTTATTTATTTGATAGAGAGAGAATGAGCAGGGGGAGCTGCAGGCAAAGGGAGAAGGAGAACAGGCTCCCCACTGAGCAGAGAGCCAGACATGGGGCTTGATCCCAGGACCTTGGGATCAGGACCTAAGCTGAAAGCAGATGCTTAACCAACTGAGCCACCCAGGCACCCCTGTGTGTGTATTTTATTTAAAATCTGTTAATTCAGGCTAAAATTAACAATTCAGGAAACAACAGATGTTGGCAAGGATGTGGAGAAAGGGGAACTCTCTTGCGCTGTTGGTGGGAATGCAAACTGGTACAGTCACTCTGGAAAACAGTATGGCGTTTCCTCAAAAAGTTAAAAATAGAGATACCCTATGACCCAGCAACTGTACTCCTAAGTATTTATCCAAAGGATACAAACATAGTGATTCACAGGGCACCTGCACCTCAATGTTTATAACAATGTCCACAATAGCCAAATATGGGAAGAGCCCAAATGTCCATCAAGAGATGAATGGGTACAGAAGATGTGGTACACACACACACACACACACACACACACACACTGGAATATCAGCCATCCAACAGAATGAAATCTTGCCATTTGCAATCATGTGGATGGAACTAGAGGGTATTATGCTAAGTGAAATAAGTGAAATAAGAGAAAGACAAATACCATATGATTTCACTCATATGTGGAATTTAAGAAACAAAACAGATGAATATAGGGGAAGGGAAGGAAAAATAAGACAAAAACAGAGAGGGAGGTAAATCATAAGAGACTCTTAACTATAGGAAACAGACTGAGGGTTGCTGGAGGGGAGGTGAATGGGGGGGATGGGGTAGTTGGGTGATGGGCATTAGGGAGGGCAACTGATGTAAGGAGCAGTGGGTGTTATATGCAACTGATGAATTACTAAATTCTACCTCTGAAACTAATAATACACTATATGTTATTTACATTGAATTTAAATAGAAAATTTTTAAGAATCTGTTAATTCAGCCGTTTGCAACTTTGGCTACGTATTGGAATCAAAAGACCCCACCCAAGGTCAATTAAATTAGAATCTGGAGATGGGGACCTGGGAGTGAGCATTTTTAAAAAGCTCCCTGGGTGACTATAACATGCAGCCCGACCTGAGAACCTTTGTTCTAGTGTTGCTTTTCGGTTTTTATGCTATCCTTATCAGTGCACAAAAGGCCCTGTGTTATCTGGGTTCCTGCCTCCCTATTTCTTACTTCCTCTGCTATAACTCCCTTCCTCCCCCATTTTATCTCTCATCTCCAGAAATATGTACTTTATTTTTATTATACAAAATCATGGTTTTCCCTCTGAGGTCATTTTTTTTTTTAGACCTTGCCTTTATACAGACCAGTCCTCTTCACCGAATGCTCTTCTCTTAGCTCTCAATTTAATTGAAATTTTGTGCATCTCTCAAACAGGAGCTCTGATATCACTTTCTTTGGGGACTTTGCTCTAACTTCTATTTGTTTAGTTGTTTAGCTATTCATTAATGATTTATTTCTTATTTTATGAGTTGATACATGTAGGTGGCAAAGAATTCCTAAAGTGTAAATGGAAATATATTAATAAGTCTTACTGATACATCAGTTCCCCAATTCAGTCTCCCAGAGACAATCAATATTTCTAGATTTTAAATTTATCTTTCCAGAAATATATCCTACGTTTACACAAATATACATGTGTTCAAATATATGTGTATATACTTTTGTATACATGGTTACATGTTATACACATTATTTTGCTCCTTGCTTTTTTCATTTATCAATATAGTTTATAATTTCTTATCTCAACAAAAGGAATTTTATCAGTCTGTTTACTGTTTTCATAGTACTGTATCATATGGATATACAGTAATTTATCAACTAGATTCCAACTTATAGCAGTTAGGTTGTTTCCTATCTCTGTTATTACAAAGGTTACTTGAATATAAACATACTGTAATACAGAGAATTTACATTTCTTTGTACGAGTAACTCAATTCTATAAATGCAATGGTTATGTCAGAGACTATGTACATTTTAAAATTTGATAGAATGTGGAGATCCATCTTCCATGCCAGCGGACCTCAAAAGAAAGCTAGGGTAGCAATTCTTCTATCAGACAAATTAGATTTTAAACTAAACTCTGTAATTAGACACACAGAAGGACACTATATCATTCTTCAAAGGTCTATCCAACAAGAAGATCTAACAATTGTAAATATCTATGCCCCCAACATGGGAGCAGCCATTTACATAAGCCAACTGTTAACCAAAATAGTCATATTGATAACAATACGTTAATTGTAAGAGACCTCAATACTCCACACTCAGCAATGGACAGATCATCTAAGCAGAAAATCAACAAGAAAATAAGAGCTTTGAATGATACATTGGACCAGATGGACCTCATAGATATTTACAGAACATTCCACCCTAAAACAACAGAATACTCATTCTTCTCGAGGGCGCATGGAACTTTCTCCAGAATAGACCACATACTGGGTCACAAATCAGGTCTCAACTGATACCAAAAGACTGAGATTATTCCCTGCATATTCTCAGACCACAATGCTTTAAAACTGGAACTCAATCACAAGAAAACATTTGGCAGAAATTCAAACACTTGGAAGCTAAAGACCACTCTGCTCAAGAATGTTTGGGTCAACCAGGAAGTCAAAGAAGTACTTAAACAATTCATGGAAATCAATGAGAATGAAACCACATCAGTCCAAAACCTATGGGATACTGCAAAGGTGGTCCTAAGGGGGAAATACATAGCCATCCAAGTCTCACTCAAAAAAATAGAAAAATCCCGAATTCACCAACTAACTCTACACCTTAAAGAGCTAGAGAAAAAGCAACAAACGATTCCTAAGCCGCGCATTAGAAGAGAAATAATTAAAATTAGAGCAGAAATCAATGAATTAGAAACCAGAAACACAGTAGATCAGATCAAAGAAACTAGAAGTTGGTTCTTTGAAAGAATTAATAAGATCGATAAACCACTGGCCAGACTTACCCAAAAGAAAAGAGAAAGGACCCAAATTAATAAAATTATGAATGAAAGGGGAGAGATCACGACCAACACCAAGGAAATAGAAACAATTATTAGAAATTATTATCAACAACTATATGCCAATAAACTGAGCAATCTGGACGAAATGGAGGCCTTCCTGGAAACCTATAAGCTGCCAAGACTGAAACAGGAAGAAATTGACAACCTGAATAGGCCAATAACCAGTAAGGAGATTGAAGCAGTGATCAAAAACCTCCCAAAAAACAAGAGTCCAGGGCCTGCTGGATTCCCTGGAGAATTCTACCAAACATTGAAAGAAGAAATAATACCTATTCTACTGAAGCTGTTTCAAAAAAATAGAAACAGAAGGAAAACTTGCAAACTCATTCTCTGAGGCCAGCATTCCATTAATCCCCAAACCAGGCAAAGACCCCATCAAAAAGGAGAATTTCAGACCAATATCCCTAAGGAATATGGATTCCAAAATCCTGAACAAAATCCTGGCTAATAGGATTCAACAATACATTAAAAGGATCATCCACCACGACCAAGTGGGATTTATCCCCAGGATCCAAGGGTGGTTCAACATTCGCAAATCCATCAATGTGATAGAACACATTAATAAGAGGAGGGAGAAGAACCATATGGTCCTCTCAATTGATGCAGAAAAAGCATTTGACAAAATACAACATCCTTTCCTGATTAAAACTCTTCAGAGTATAGGGATAGAGGGAACATTCCTCAAGTTCATAAAATCCATCTATGAAAAACCCACAGTGAATATCATCCTCAATGGGGAAAAGGTGAGAGCTTTTCCCTTAAGATTAGGAACACGTCAAGCATTCCCACTCTCACCACTATTGTTCAACATAGTACTAGAAGTCCTAGCAACAGCAATCAGACAACAAAAAGAAATAAAAGGTATTCAGATTGGCAAAGAAGAAGTCAAACTCTCTCTTTTCACAGACGACATGATACTTTATGTAGAAAACCCAAAAGACTCCACCCCCAAACTACCAGAACTCATCCAGCAATTCAGTAATGTGGCAGGGTACATAATCAATGCACAGAAATCAGTTGCTTTCTTATGTACTAACAATGCAACTGTAGAAAGAGAAATTAGAGAAGCGATTCCATTTACAATAGCACCAAAAACCGTAAGATACCTCGGAATAAACCTAACCAAAGAGGTCAAGGATCTATACTCTAGGAACTACAAAACACTCATGAAAGAAACTGAAGAAGATATAAAAAGATGGAAAAATATTCCATGCTCATGGATCGGAAGAATAAACATTGTTAAAATGTCTATGCTACCCAGAGCAATCTATCCCTTCAATGCCATCCTGATCAAAATTCCAATGACATTTTTCAAAGTGCTGGAGTAAACAGTCCTAAAATTTGTATGGAATCAGAAAAGACCCCGAATCGCCAAGGAAATGTTGAAAAGGAAAAACAAAGCTGGGGGCATCACGTTGCCCGATTTCAAGCTATCTTACAAAGGTGTGATCACCAAGACAGCATGGTACTGGCACAAAAACAGACATATAGACCAGTGGAACAGAATAGAGAACCCAGATATGGACCCCCAACTCTATGGTCAAATAATCTTTGACAAAGCAGGAAAAAACATGCAATGGAAAAAAGACAGTCTCTTCAATAAATGGTGCTGGGAAAACTGGACAGCCACATGCAGAAGAATGAAACTCGACCATTCTCTAACACCATTCACAAAGATAAACTCAAAGTGGATGAAAGACCTCAATGTGAGACAGGAATCCATCAAAATCCTAGAGGAGAACATAGGCAGTAACCTCTTTGACATTGCCCACAGCAACTTCTTTCAAGATACATCTCCAAAAGCTAGTGAAACAAAAGCAAAATGAACTTTTGGGATTTCATCAAGATAAAAAGCTTCTGCACAGCAAAGGAAACAGTCAACAAAACAAAGAGGCAACCCACAGAATGGGAGAAGATATTTGCAAAGGACACTACAGATAAACGGCTTGTATCCAAGATCTATAAAGAACTTGTTAAACTCAACACCCAAAAAACAAATAATCAAGTCAAAAAGTGGGCAGAAGATATGAAAAGACACTTCTCTGAAGAAGACATACAAATGGCTAACAGACACATAAAAAAATGTTCATCATCATTAGCCATCAGGGAAATCCAAATCAAAGCCACACTGAGATACCACCTTACACCAGTTAGAATGGCAAAAATGGACAGGGCAAGAAACAACAAATGTTGGAGAGGTTGTGGAGAAAGGGGAACCCTCATGCTGTTGGTGGGAATGCAAGCTGGTACAGCCACTTTGGAAAACAGTATGGAGGTTCCTCAAAAAATTAAAAATAGAGCTACCCTATGACCCAGCAATTGCACTCCTGGGTATTTACCCCAAAGACACAGATGTAGTGAAAAGAAGGGCCATATGCACCCCAATGTTCAAGGCAGCAATGTCCGTAATAGCCAAACTGTGGAAAGAGCCGAGATGCCCTTCAACAGATGAATGGATAAAGAAGATGTGGTCCATATATACAGTGGAATATTACTCAGCCATCAGAAAGGATGAATACCCAACTTTTACATCAACATGGATGGGACTGGAGGAGATTTTGCTAAGTGAAATAAGTCAAGCAGAGAAAGTCAATTATCATATGGTTTCACTTATTTGGGGAACATAAGGAATAGCATGGAGGACATTAGGAGAAGGAAGGGAAAAATAAAGGGAGGGAAATCGGAGGGAGAGATGAACCATGAGAGACTATGGACTCTGAGAAACAAACAGGGTTTTAGAGGGGAAGGGGAGGTGGGATTGGTTAGCCCGGTGATGGGTATTAAGGAGGGCACGTATTGCATGCAGCACTGGTGTTATATGAAAACAATGGATTGTGGATCACCACATCAAAAACCAATGATGTATTGTATGGTGACTAACATAACCTAATAAAATTAAAAAAATAAATAAAATAAAAAAATAAAATTTGATAGAATGAGCTATATTGCTCCCAAAACTAGCATGCCTATTTTATTTGTTTTTGGAACACAACTTTATTCATAGTTCTCTGTACATACTACAAGTGTAGAAATCTTCATTTTAGACTGCACACATTTCATTCATTCATTCACTGACTTATTTTTTAGATTCCTTATCTATTTCAAAATGATTTATTGAGAGTTTATATGATAAGTACTGTACCCTAGGCCCTAGAGATGAATTTATTATATAATATAAACAGTCTTCCTAACCCTCAAAGAACATGTTGTCTAGTGAGGGAGAGAGAAGGTAAAGAGGCAGTTACAATACTAGGCTGAGGACTACAGTGGAGGTAGCGGAGCAGGGGCATCTAATCCCATCATGGAGTATTGGGATGGTACCTGTAAGAAGTGTTTTCTAAATATGGAAGAGTTAATCACGGCAATATGTTCTCAGAATACCTACAAAGCTCAGTGACAAGAGCGGACATTTTGCAAGACTCAGTATGGTTATAATGTAGGTGGTTTAATGTGGAGTTGGATAAGGAATGCTCATGTAGGAATAGAAGGATAAGCAGGCCCAAAAGCCTTATTAAAAGCTTGGAATTTTATATAGTGGCCAGTGGGTGAGGGCCATTTTGTGGCTGTAATCAGTGTGTTAGTACAATAAGAAATATGCTTTACAGGGTAAGTCTGTGATGGATACAATAGATAGGAGATTAGAAGCTTAATCCACATTGAGAGATTCTGGTAGGAGGCAGATGAAGAGAAAGGGACACACCTGGAAACAGAGTTGGACTGGGGAGTCAGTAGAACCAGGTGAGTGATATAAAATGCAGGGGTGAAGGAGAAGAAAGGAAAGAGATGAGGCCAGGTTTCTGGCTTGGGTAGCCTGATAGATTGTACTAATTTTCCTGTCTTCTTCCTCACTGATTGTAAGTTCTCTGAGGAGCTTCTTATTCAAAAGCATGTGTCTGTCACATAAGCCTTCAGATATCTAAGTGAATGAATGAATGGATGAGACTGTTTTGTAGGAGAGGCGGACCATATTAGAAAAGTTCTTTGTTCTTCTGATGAAATAATATCATGCATTATTCTTTTTTTCTCAATTGCTGTATGTTACTTTATGGGACACCCATAATGAGCTCAGTATCTATGCTTATCTATCATGTGATTTAGTAATATTATTATAGCTTCATCAGAGCCTTACACATAATTGCTTTGGTCTAGATGTTGCTATGAATACTCTTAATTTAAAAGGTTTATCTGTTCTCATTTATATATTTTTTATACTTAATCCTTTTAATTGTTACCAATAAAAGGATTTTCTTTTAGTTTTTTTTTTTTTTGGCCTTTTTTTTTAATTTAGGAAACTTCTCTGGTATATAGACACCATGGAATTGATGATTTAATTTTTTTTCCTACATTAGTCATGCTTCACTTTTTTCTTTTACACTCGTATATGCTGCTACTTAGAATATATGCCTAGGGACTGACAAGTGTCTTCTTCTTTCTCTTCAAAACTTTATCTTTTTGTCATTCTGCTTCCTCTCCCCCCACCCACAGAAATGAAAGCTTTTATATTCCTCATGCATTTTAATGATAGCTTATTATTTGGTCTGTAAAACCATTTAATGAGTTCTATTGACCTGCATGCTTCATAGTAGTTCAGACTAGTATGCCTTGGGATACTTCTAGGACAGCAATAATGTATCTGACTATTTGTATACAGGGAAATGTGTGTTGCCCACTTCTCATTGAGAGAATACTTATGTTTAAATGTCAGTGCCTAGGACATTGCTTGCATGTGGTGCTGGGGAGGGGATATTTTTTTCTCTCCTTTAAGACTCTTCTGTCTGGTCTAAAAATTAAATTGACACAAGACAGATTAACAGGAGAAAAATCAAAGTTTAATTACATGAACATGGAGGCCCAATAATATAATTGAGACCCAAAGAAATGATTAAGGCATGCAGCTTTTGTAAATTTTAGATGAAGGAACATTAATCTGTAATTAGTAAGGAATTTTTGACAGAATTTGGGCTTGGTAATAAGTAACCAGATAGTAAAAGTAGCATCATTTGTTTATATAGGCTTCTTCAGCCTTGAATTTCCTATCTATGATCATAAGGGTATCTTCTTACCTCCTGGTGCAGGAAAGGTACCTTTTACATGGGAGACTTATTTCCTGCTTTCGAAGGGACAAAAGAGGGTCAGAGTGTTCTTCTTGCACTGGCTGCTTTTTAAGTAACTTTAGTTCAAAATAATCATGATGCCATTTGGGGGCAGCCTGCCCTGGGCCCCCACAGTGGTAAATACTTGCTGATTTAAACTGAATTATCAGTCATTATATCAAAATTTCACCTATCTTTTTAAAAACATCATGAATATTTTCCCTGTAATGCACCTTACTTTCTGTTGTAACTATATAAACACAACTTTTTCATTTGCATCTGTGCAGACAATTGCCATGTATTTTATTTGAAAATTGATTCTGTGTCAGCAAAGAAAATTCAGAGTACATATGTGTGAGTCTCTATGTGTGTGTCTGAAGCTTGCTGAGGAGGAATTTATTTTGGTTATGGTCCTTTATTTTGCTATTGCACTTTTATAATTTGTATGGTATCTATTATTGTCCTATAGATTCTTATCTGGTATACGGTTACAAAAATTGGTACAAAGAATGGTCAAAATGCAATAACATATGTCCTTAAAAAGCAAAATAGTCATACATTGTCATCTAATACCAAACAGCTTACTTGTAATTTTTAAAAAGTTTTTATTTTAATTCCAGTACATTAACATATTAGTTTCAGGTGTGCAGTATAGTAATTCAACATTTCCATACAACACCTGGTGTTCATCACAGAACGTGCATTCCTTAATCCCCATCACCTATTTCACCCATTCCTCCACCCACCTCCTCTCTGGTAACCATCAGTTTGTTCTCTATAGTTAAGAGTCTGTTTCTTGGTTTGCTTCTCTCTCTCTCTTTTTTCCCCTTTGCTTATTTGTTTTGTTTTTTAAATTCCACATGAGTGAAATCATATGGTATTTGTCTTTCTCTGACTGACTTATTTCAGTCAGCATTATAGTTCAGCTCCATCCATGTCATTGAAAATGGCAAAATTTCATTCTTTTTATGGCTGAGTGATATTCCATTGTATATATACTTTTTTTTAATAAGGCCAAAGATTCACAGTTGAATAACTGCTTATAACTTATTAGGAAAATATAAAATAGATAAAAGCAGATGAAAGTATATTACAGCTATCTTAATTAATCATTCTCCATACCTGACTCCTTTCCTCTATCCATGTTCAGACCTTCTCTACTGATCTCTAAGCTCATTTTTCTATATAATTGTAATTTTAGCATTTCTTATAGCATCATCCTTAGCATCATCATTCAATACCAAGAGGTATTGAATATTTATGGAGATGTTAAAAAATGGCACATGGTACATAAAAAAAACGGGTTTTAAAATAGCTACTCATAATGCTGATATTTAACACATGACTTTGTGGAATATGGATTTTTGATGAATATCATCTCAAAATTAGGCAATTTCTCATGAGGCAGTTTCAAAAGCAAGGTTAAAATTAGTATTTCAAAACAGTGGCTACACTTGAAAATTGTAGTTAATGTCTTTGGAGAGTTGTCAACAGCGAATTGTCTAGAAGACCTTGCAGTTGAAGAAATGATACATTTGGACATGATTTTTTTTTCAAAATTTAATGCATATAGTTTAAAGGAAGACAACCTCCTCAAGCTATATACTAGTTCACCTTTAAAATTATTTTTCCTTTAAGAAATAATGGTAGCAGTGAGAGATTATCTTCTGACATTAATATAAAGGTTTAAAAGTACAAATGCTATGTTATTTATCACATTTTTGGGAATATGTATTTTTTTTATTGTCAGGGAGCAAGAATATCCTGTCTCCTTCAAGGTCCTTCTAGCTGGACTCAGAATCAAATTGACATGAGATGGATTAATAGGAGAAAATCAAATTTAATAGCATACATACAGGGACTCCACATAGACAATGAAAATTCCAAAAAGAATCAGGCAAAATGAGGTGTATATGCCATCTGAACTAAGGAAAAGGGGGTGAAAGTCTGGGACTTCAGAGGAAAGGAATGCACTTCACATAGGGACAAGAGGAAGAGCAGATGTTTGGTAATTAGATATTTGCCCTGCCATATAGATGGGTCACTCCTAAAATTTATCTTTGGTAATAATCCTTATTCTGGAAAAGCCCTCCAGTTTAGATTCTTCTAGGTAGTTAAGGGAGAGGCAGAATTTTCTCTTGAGCCTTCACGCTCTCAACTGCCTTCATCTGAGAATAATCTTCAGTGCCAAAGTAGTCCATCTTGGGGCTGTCTGCCCTTGGCCCCTACACTATTGGTTTTAAAAATTAGATGTTAGCCTAGCATTTAATTCCAATGTAATTCTATTAAAATATATAGTAAAATTTATTCTTCATAAAAGTTAAAAGCTACTGCCTGACATTTTTCAAAATATACCAATTCTTATTTCATATTTTGATTTTTTTAATATAACAAACATTTTTATCTTTTAGTGTTATTGGAAAAGCAGCTGCCAACTACTTTACATTTTATTTTATTTTTATTTTTATTTTTTTATTTTTTTCATTTTCTGAGGGTCCAAGTATATATTAAATATGTACATAGATATGTAATACCTAACACATGCATAACATGTACACACATAAATGGCAAAACAAGGTTTACAAAGTTGTAAAAACTTATAATATGTAAATAGGCTATATATTTTTACTGTATATATTGCATATCTGTTTAGGTAGAGTACCTATGTATACTGTATATTTATACCCTATTATGTGGTATATATTATGCTGATTTGTATTATATCAGCACAATATTATGCTTACTGTATGTCAGTCATGGGATCAGCCACTGTGAGAGGGAAAGATAATAACTGGCATTCACATCCTAATACGTCCAAACATTTTATATATCATTAAACTTCCTTAAAACTCTGCAGTGTGAACATCACTGGCCCCATTTTGCAGAAGAAACTAACACTTACAGAAGTCAAGTAACCTGTCCTAGTCTGTGCCACTAGTGAATAGCAGAGCTGGGATTAGAACGATATGATTTGTTCATTGACAGGGAGACAAAGAAGAATAGCCACGGTCCCTGCCATCTGTAACTTACAGTTACACTGTGGAAATAAGTCATCCGTAGGTAAGAGGTCAGGCAATAATACAAAAACACATAGGAAATGTCCTGGGTGATTAAAATGACAAATTCCAAAAAGAGCAGTATAAACAGTAAGTACTTGGAGTTCAGCAGAAAGAGAGCTTCCTTTCTTTCAATTGCTTGCAGTCATGCTATCTGAAATCCTCTTTCCCACTTGCTCTCCTTCCTAGGGGATTATACCCACCACAAACTTCTGGGCAATCGTTCTTCCCCATCATCTTGTCATTTACTCAAGTTTATTAAATACTTGGCCTCTGACGGTTCCTAAGAACTCAATACTTCGAATCTGCCACAGACCATATTTTCTTTCATTTCACTGAACTGTTTCCAACAGTCATATCTTTCTGGAACTGTGCCTCTTCACCAAGCAAAGGACGCAACAGTTCAAGTAAAGCCAGGAGTTTCCTGACATAAGCCCCCAAGTTCTACTTCTCCCTCTGTACATTATGGGGAGGGGTATTTATTTATTTATTTTTAATTAATTAATTTTATTTTATTATGTTATGTTAGTCACCATAGAGTACGTTAGTTTTTTTTTAATTTTTTATTGTTATGTTAATCCCCATACATTATATCATTAGTTTTAGATGTAGTGTTCCATGATTCATTCTTTGTGCATAACACCCAGTGCACTATGCAGAACGTGCCCTCTTTAATACCCATCACCGGTCTAACCCATCCTCCCAACCCCTCCCCTCTAGAACCCTCAGTTTGTTTTTCAGAGTCCATCGTCTCTCATGTTTCGTCTACCCCTCCGATTTCCCCTGCTTCATTCTTCACCTCCTGCTACATTCTTCTTCTTTTTTTTTTTTTCTTAACATATATTGCATTATTTGTTTCAGAGGTACAGATCTGAGATTCAACAGTCTTGCACAATTCACAGCGCTTGCCAGAGCACATACCCACCCCAGTGTCCATCACCCAGTCACCCCATCCCTCCCCCCCAACCCCCCACTCCAGCAACCCTCAGTTTGTTTCCTGAGATCAAGAATTCCTCATATCAGTGAGGTCATATGATACATGTCTTTCTCTGTTTGACTTATTTCGCTCAGCATAATACCCTCCAGTTCCATTCACGTCATTGCAAATGGCAAGATCTCATTCGTTTTGATGGCTGCATAATATTCCATTCTATATATATATATATATATATATATATATATACCACATCTTCTTTATCCATTCATCTGTCCATGGACATCTTGGCTCTTTCCACAGTTTGGGTATTGTGGACATTGCTGCTATAAACATCAGGGTGCACGTACCCTTTCGGATCCCAACTTTTGTATCTATGAGGTAAATACCCAGTAGTGCAATTGCTGGATCATATGGTAGCTCTATTTTCAACTTTTTGAGGAACCTCCATACTATTTTCCAGAGTGGCTGCACCAGCTTGCATTCCCACCAACAGTGTAGGAGGGTTCCCCTTTCTCCGCATCCCCGCCAACATCTGTCGTTTCCTGACTTGTTCATTTTAGCCATTCTGACTGGTGTGAGGTGGTATCTCATTGAGGTTTTAATTTGGATTTCCCTGATGCCGAGCGATATTGAGCACTTTTTCATGTGTCTGTTGGCCATTTGGATGTCTTCTTTGGAAAAATGTCTGTTTATGTCTTCTGCCCATTTCTTGATTGGATTCTTTGTTCTTTGGGTGTTGAGTTTGATGAGTTCTTTATAGATTTTGGATACTAGCCCTTTATCGGATATGTCATTTGCAAATATCTTCTCCCATTCTGTCGGTTGTCTTTTGGTTTTGTTGACTGTTTCCTTTGCTTTGCAAAAGCTTTTTATCTTGATGAAGTCCCAATAGTTCCTTTTTGCCCTTGCTTCCCTTGCCTTTGGCGATGTTTCTAGGAAGAAGTTGCTTCTGCTGAGGTCAAAGAGGTTGCTGCCTGTGTTCTCCTTTAGGATTTGGATGGACTCCTGTCTCACATTGAGGTTTTTCAAACATTTGGAGTCTATTTTTGTGTGTGGTGTTAGGAACTGGTCCAGTTTCATTCTTCTGCATGTGGCTGTCCAATTTTCCCAACACCATTTGTTGAAGAGACTGTCTTTTTTCTGTTGGACATTCTTTCCTGCTTTGTCGAAGATTAGTTGACCATAGAGTTGAGGGTCCATTTCTGGGCTCTCTATTCTGTTCCATTGATCTATGTGCCTGTTTCTGTGCCAGTACCATACTGTCTTGATGATGACAGCTTTGTAATAGAGCTGGAAGTCCGGAATTGTGATGCCGCCGGCTTTGCTTTTCATTTTCAACATTCCTCTGGCTATTTGGGGTCTTTTCTGGTACCATACAAATTTTAGGATTATTTGTTCCATTTCTTTGAAAAAAGTGGATGGTATTTTGATGGGCATTGCATTGAATGTGTAGATTGCTCTAGGTAGCATTGACATCTTCACAATATTTGTTCTTCCAATCCATGAGCATGGAACGTTTTTCCATTTCTTTGTGTCTTCCTCAATTTCTTTCATGAGTATTTTATAGTTTTCTGAGTACAGATCCTTTGCCTCTTTGGTTAGATTTATGCCTAGGTATCTTATGGTTTTGGGTGCAATTGTAAATGGAATCAACTCCTTAATTTCTCTTTCTTCTGTCTTGTTGTTGGTGTATAGGAATGCCACTGACTTCTGTGCATTGATTTTATATCCTGCCACTTTACTGAATTCCTGTATGAGTTCTAGCAGTTTTGGGGTGGAGTCTTTGGGGTTTTCCACATAAAGTATCATATCATCTGCAAAGAGTGAGAGTTTGACTTCTCTGCTGATTTGGATGCCTTTGATTTCTTTTTGTTGTCTGATTGCTGTGGCTAGGACTTGTAGTACTATGTTGAATAGCAGCGGTGATAGTGGACATCCCTGCCATATTCCTGACCTTAGGGGGAAAGCTCTGTTTTTCCCCATTGAGAATGATATTCGCTGTAGGTTTTACATAGATGGCTTTTATGATATTGAGGTATGTACCCTCGATCCCTATACTCTGAAGAGTTTTGATCAAGAAGGGATGCTGTACTTTGTCAAATGCTTTTTCTGCATCTATTGAGAGGATCATATGATTTTTGTTCTTTCTTTTGTTAATGTATTGTATCACGTTGATTGATTTGCGGATGTTGAACCAACCTTGCAGCCCAGGGATAAATCCCACTTGGTCGTGGTGAATAATCCTTTTAATGTACTGTTGGATCCTATTGGCTAGTATTTTGGTGAGAATTTTTGCATCCATGTTCATCAGGGATATTGGTCTGTAATTCTCCTTTTTGATGGGGTCTTTGTCTGGTTTTGGGATCAAGGTAATGCTGGCCTCATAAAATGAGTTTGGAAGTTTTCCTTCCATTTCTATTTTTTGGAACAGTTTCAGAAGAATAGGTATTAATTCTTCTTGAAATGTTTGATAGAATTCCCGTGGGAAGCCATCTGGCCCTGGGCTTTTGTGTTTTGGGAGATTTTTGATGACTGCTTCCATTTCCTTAGTGGTTATAGGTCTGTTCAGGTTTTCTATTTCTTCCTGGTTCAGTTTTGGTAGTTGATATATCTCTAGGAATGCCTCCATTTCTTCCAGGTTATCTAATTTGCTGGCATAGAGTTGCTCATAATATGTTCTTAGAATTGTTTGTATTTCTTTGGTGTTGGTTGTGATCTCTCCTCTTTCATTCATGATTTTGTTGATTTGGGTCATTTCTCTTTTCTTTTTGATAAGTCTGGCCAGGGGTTTATCAATCTTGTTAATTCTTTCAAAGAACCAGCTCCTTGTTTTGTTGATCTGTTCTACTGTTCTTTTAGTTTCTATTTCATTGATTTCTGCTCTGATCGTTATTATTTCTCTTCTCTTGCTGGGTTTAGGCTTTATTTGCTGTTCCTTCACCAGCTCCTTTAGGTGTAGGGTTAGGTTGTGTACTTGAGACCTTTCTTGTTTCTTGAGAAAGGCTTGTATTGCTATATACTTTCCTCTTAGGACTGCCTTTGCTGCATCCCAAAGATTTTGAATAGTTGTGTTTTCATTTTCATTGGTTTCCATGAATTTTTTTAATTCTTTAATTTCCTGGTTGACCCATTCATTCTTCAGTAGGATGCTCTTTAGCCTCCATGTATTTGAGTTCTTTCCAACTTTCCTCTTGTGATTGAGTTCTAGTTTCAAAGCATTGTGGTCTGAAAATAGGCAGGGAATGATCCCAAACTTTTGGTACCGGTTGAGACCTGATTTATGACCTAGGATGTGATGTATTCTGGAGAATGTTCCATGGGCACTAGAGAAGAATGTGTATTCCGTTGCTTTGGGATGGAATGTTCTGAATATGTCTGTGAAGTCCATTTGGTCCAGTGTGTCATTTAAAGTCTTTATTTCCTTGTTGATCTTTTGCTTAGACGATCTGTCCATTTCAGTGAGGGGGGTGTTAAAGTCCCCCACTATTACTGTTGTTGTCGATGTGTTTCTTTGCTTTTGTTATTAACTGGCTTATATAATTGGCTGTTCCCATGTTAGGGGTATAGATATTTACAACTGTTAGATCTTCTTGTTGGATAGACCCTTTAAGTAGGATATAGTGTCCTTCCTCATCTCTTATTACAGTCTTTGGTTTAAAATCTAATTTGTCTGATATAAGGATTGCCACCCCAGCTTTCTTTTGGTGTCCATTAGCATGGTAAATGGTTTTCCACCCCCTCACTTTCAATCTGGGAGTGTCTTTGGTTCTAAAATGAGTCTCTTGCACACAGCATATCAATGGGTCTTGTTTTTTAATCCAATCTGATAACCTGTGTCTTTTGATTGGGGCATTTAGCCCATTTACATTCGGGGTAACTATTGAAAGATAGGAATTTAGTGCCATTGTATTGCCTGTAAGGTGACTGTTACTGTATATTGTCTGTGTTCCTTTCCGGTCTTTGTTGCTTTTAGGCTCCTTCTTTGCTTAGAAGACCCCTTTCAAGATTTCTTGTAGGGCTGGTTTCGTGTTTGCAAATTCCTTTAGTTTTTGTTTGTCCTGGAAGCTTTTTCTCTCTCCTCTTTTCAATGACAGCCTAGCTGGATATAGTATTCTTGGCTGCTTATTTTTCTCATTTAGTGCTCTGAATATATCCTGCCAGTCCTTTCTGGCCTGCCAGGTCTCTGTGGATAGGTCTGTTGCCAATCTAATGTTTCTACCATTGTATGTTACAGATCTCTTCTCCCGAGCTGCTTTCAGGATTTTCTCTTTGTCTCTGAGACTCGTAAGTTTTACTATTAGATGTCGGGGTGTTGACCTATTTTTATTGATTTTGAGAGGGGTTCTCTGTGCCTCCTGAATTTTGATGCCTGTTTCCTTCCCCAAATTAGGGAAGTTCTCTGCTCTAATTTGCTCCATTATACCTTCTGGCCCTCTCTCTCTTTCTTCTTCTTCTGGGATCCCAATTATTCTAATGTTGTTTCGTCTTATGGTATCGCTTAGCTCTCGAATTCTGCCCCCGTGATCCAGTAGTTGTTTATCTCTCTTTTTCTCAGCTTCTTTATTTTCCATCATTTGGTCTTCTATATCACTGATTCTCTCTTCTGCCTCATTTATCCTAGCAGTTAGTGCCCCCATTTTTTATTGCACCTCATTAATAGCCTTTTTGATTTCGACTTGGTTAGATTTTAGTTCTTTTACTTCTCCAGAAAGGGTTTCTCTAATAACTTCCATGCTTTTTTCAAGCCCAGCTAGTATCTTTAAAGTGATGATTCTGAACTCTAGATCTGACATCGTACTAATGTCCATATTGAGTAGGTCCCTGTCAGTTGGTACTACCTCTTGTTCTTCTTGTTGAGGTGATTTTTTCCGTCTTGTCATTTTGTGCAGAGGAGAATAGATTAATGAGAGAACAAAATGGTAGCAGGGTAATAACGTCCGCAGAAAATATACTCTAAACAAATCAGAAAAGACCTGAAGCAGTGGGAAAAGAAAGGGAAAGAGAGAAAAAAGAAAAGAAAAAAAAAAGAAAAAGATAAAGATAAAGGTAAAAACAAACAAAAACAGAACAAAATAAAACAAAACAAAAAAGAATGTGATCAAATATCATCGGGCTGGTATATAGATCAGTGCCACACACTAGATTTTGGGTGTATTTTGGTCTGTTAGAAGAAAGTGCCTCCCAAAATTTTAAAGAAAGAAAAACTTATATATGTACAAAAATAAGGGTTGATATATTGAAGGGATGGAATATGACTGTAAAGATGGAAATTATAAAAAATTTTATAAAAGGAATTGATAAGTTGTTTGAAGAAAGAAGAGGATTAAAAAAAAAAAGAAAAAAAAAGGGAGAGAATGTGATCAGGCAGGGGAGTAGAAAAAAAACATACACTAGAGATTTAGGGTATATTTTGATCTGTTAGAAGAAACTATCTCAAAATTTTAAAGAGAGAACAACTTATATATATATGCCAAAAGTACAGGTAACTACTTTGAAGGGATAGAATATGACTCTAAAAATGAAAAATAAAAATGTTCTTTAAAAAAGGGATTGATCGGATGTTGGTTGAAAAAGGGAAGAGGAAAAATTCAAAAAAAGAAAAAAAAGAAAAAAAGACAGTTTAAAAAAATAATTAACTTTGAAAGACTAAAGAATCATGGTAAAAAAGCTATGAATTCTATGTGCAGTATTCCCCTAGCGCTGGAGTTCTGCCGTTCTCATTGATCTGTAGACTTGGTCTTGGCTGGCTCTTCTCACTGATCTTCTGGGGGAGGGGCTTGTTGCCATGGTTCCAAAATGTCTTTGCCGGTGGTGGAATTGCCCCATCCTTGCCCAGTCCAGGCTAAGTAATCTGCTCGGGTTTGCTCTCGGGAGCTTTTGTTCCCTGCAAGCTTTCCGTACTGCTTTGGAGGCCGAGACTGAAAATGGTGGCTTTCCAATCTCCGCCCCGGAGGAGCTGAGAACTCGGGGCCCCACTCCTCAGTGCGCCACCAGAGAAAAGCAGTCAGTTACTCCCGTCTCCCCGGTCTCTGGCCTCACTCCATGCTCACCCGGCCTGTGACCGCGCGTTTCTATCTCTGGCACCCGACCCCGGGTGGAGTCTCCAAACCCAGCAGATCCCTGTGGTGCACTCCCGCGCAGCTCCTCCCAGGGGAGGAAGGGGAGTCTCCCTGGATCTGCCGCTTGTTGGGTCCCTGCTGGAGGAGCAGGGGCCCGACTGTGCCGCGGATCATGGTTTATGGCTCCATGGTTATGTGCCTCGGCTCCGTCTCTGCAGCCGGCTTCCCACCCCGATACCTGGGAGCTCTGCCGCAGTCAGGCACCCCCGGTCTTTCTGTGACCCTCAGCGTCCTGAGACCACACTGTCCCACGGGGGCTTTACCCCCCACTTCGCCACCAGAGTGACGTCCCTCAGCGGAGCAGACTTCTAAAAGTTCCGATTTTATGCTCCGTGGTTCTATCACTTGCCAGAAGCAGCCGACGGAGGCCCCTCCCCCGCCGTCTATTCTCCTGAATATCGCCTCGGATTCACTTCTCCACACGTCCTACCTTCCAGAAAGTGGTCGCTTTTCTGATGACAGAGTTGTTGCTCTTCTTTTCTTCGATCTCCTGTTGAGTTTTTAGGTGTTCAGAATGGTTTGATCCCTATCCAGCTGAATTCCTGAGAGGAGACGAAATCCAGGTCTCCTACTCCTCTGCCATCTTGCCTACTTTACATTTTAAATACCTTTATATAACAAGCATTTTCATGTCTTGGGCTTACTGGAGGAACTGTTACTAAACAAATAACAAAAAAATTTAAATTAAATATTATTTATAATTTTAACATCACTTTATACTTTTAATAAGATATTTTTACTTTGGGTTGTATTGACTTTCTTTGTGTGAGACACATTGGCCTAGAAATGTGAGCTTTATTCAAAGGAAATTTAGATGTAAATTTCCTTTTTTTCATTCATAATATATATTCATATAAAATGTATGTATGTAAGGCATATAGAACAGTAATGACTTGATCTAGTCCTTATGATGACTTTGCTTGAGGAATAGAATATTACCAGTACTCTGGAGGCCCCCTGCATGTGACCCTTCCCAATTGCACTTCCATTCCCTCTTCCAAATCATCATTCTGCATTTATTATTTATGTTCTTGCCTACAGTTTCACCAGATGTGTACATATTTTCAGTGAATAATTTTAGTTTATTATGCACTTAATTCAATACTGTAGAAGAACCGCCTGTAAGACATTATTCCAACTTAAGGAATTTTAAGCAACTTGAGGAAGTAAGACATGTATACATTAAAAGCTAAGAATACAAAGTTGCTTTTGGTTAATGTTAAATCATATAAGCTTAAGATTGTAAGGGATCATAGAGATCATATACCCCAAAGGTTTTGAAACTTCTTTTTTTCTTTAGCAATAAAATCTCTGTAAACAAAATCTAACTTAAGGAAGACCCCAAAACAAAATTAGAGCTGCTCAGTTGAAGCCTGGGGTTTTTATTTTTATTTTTTTATTTATTACTTTTTAAAGTAGGCCCCACATCCAGTGTGGAGTCCAAAATGGGGCTTGAACTCACAAGCCTGAGATCAAGATCTAAGCTGAGATCAAGAGTCTGACTCAACCGACTGAGCCACCCACATGCCCTGAAGCATTGGTGGGGTTTTAATTTTAATTAATTAATTAATTATTTGTTAAAGATTTTATTTATTTATTTTTCAGAGAGAGAGAGAGAGTGAGGGCGAGAGGCAGGCAGAGGGAGATGCAGGCTCCCTGCTGAGCAAGGAGCCCAATGCAGGACTCGATCCCAGGACCCTGGGATCATGACCTTAGCCAAAGGCAGACCCTTAACCAACCGACAGAGCCACTCAGGCGTCACTGAAGCATGCGGTTTTTAGAACCCAGTTTCAAATTCACTAATAGGTCCACACTTTTTTTGCAATTTATGATGTAACTGCGTCACACAGAATTTAAGTGACTTGTTCAAATTCGTCAACTTACTTGTGCAAGAGCCAATTTAAGAATCCAGAATATTCTGCTTTAGAATTGAGTATAAACTTTTTCTTTTTTTTTTTCAAGATTTTATTTATTTTTTTAACAGAGAGATAGAGAGCAGAGCAGCAGGCAGAGGGAGAGGGAGGAGCAAATTCTCTGTGGAGCAGGGAGCCCAACATGGGGCTCGATCCCAGGACTCTGGGATCATGACCTGAGCCAAAGGCAGACACTTAACAACTGAGCCACTAGGCACCCTGAGTATAAACTTTTTCTACGATACACTGAATTAAAAACAGGAACCAAAAATGAAATAAAACAAAATACATAAAATTAAATAAAGTAGTGGATAGATTAGAGGTGTAAAAGTAAAATGTGTACATGAACCTGAGAGGTAGTGGAAATGCGTGAAACACACAGATCTAAATGCATATGTACATTGTGTGATTTACACCAAAATCCTGGCCAATGAAATGCCCATGGCTGGTTAAAATGGGCAGCTGCTGTTTAGTTCAATTCATTGGTGGCCACACCAGATTTTAGAGCTGTATTTCTTTTTTTTTTTTTTTTATGCCAGGTATTTCATTTTTCAAGAAGAGCTAAGGGTCTAGTTTTTTGGGTTTTTGTTTTTGTTTTTGTTTTTGTTTTTGTTTTTTAGAGAGGGAGAGAGGGGGTGAAGGGCAGAGGGAGAGGGAGAGAGAGAATCTTAAGCAGGCTCCAGTGTGGAGCCCTATGTGGGCCTTGATCTCACAACTCTGAGATCATGACCTGAGTGGAAATCAAGAGTCGGACTCTTAACTAACTGAGCCACCCAGATGCTCCTAAGGGTCTAGATTTTTGTGTGAAATCTAGAGTGCTACATAGTTGTCACATAAGGTGGGGATTTTTTTTTTTTTTATTTTGTCTATTGATGCATCTGAAACACCTAGAACAGTGCCAGGCATACAGTAGGTGATCAGTACTTACTTGATTACTAATTTGAAAAGGTTTCTCCATTTAAACATTCTATACAATTCCTGGAAAATGTATCTTAGGATCAGAATTAGCTCAGTGACTTCCAGTTCAAATCTTTTGTTTTAGAGTTTAGAGAGACAGAGAATGACTTTCAAATGTGTAATGTGACACATGGAGCCCAGGAACTTCCTCAACTAGGCCAGAATCACAGTCTGACTTCTCAAATGCCAGCGCCTTACCGTTCTTTACTGTTGTGGGTGGCAAGAGTGAAAGGAACTTATCTCTGTAGCAAAACAAACATCTTGTGAGAACACAGTTCTTAAATTACTTTTTAAAAAAGCCCACATGGAGGCTTAAATTTAGAGCCAAAGTATAAACATATAGTAATTATTCATCAAAGCAATTTTATTCCTGGCTTCTGGAAAAATAAATCCCTTAAAGATAAAATGACGTTTCTACATGTGGGATTTGTGATTATATTTAATATGGATATGCCGTATTGCCTGACAACTCGTTTATTTTGGAAGAGGAATACAGTGGGTTTCTCAGTCCATTTTCATTTACTGCTTAAAGTGGAGAAAAGTTCAGAGGCTAAGACTAATTAGAAAAACAGTTGCCTATAATCCACTGAACTAAGTCTGCTAGACACATTCATGCTCTTCTTAATATTATGAACACATTTTATACTGATTGTCAAGAATCAAGAACAAAAGTGACTTGTTTTGAACTTAAAATTAGGAAACATGAAGACAAAAGCCAGATAAGCCTTTGTGTAGATCAACCTCTTTAACTTGAATTATACACCACCACTCGGCAAAAGCTTTACAGTTGCTGAAGCATATTAACTGGTAGCTACTACATGAAAGCTGGTAAATCAGATGGAACAATGAAAGGATAATTTTGATTGGCCAAATAATAAATATCCTCCAAGCTGAAACTGTGTTTTCTTATGAAGGACTTCACAGTATCATAGACTTTCTCTACCTGGGCTTCTATTTATGATAATAATGAAAACTGTTTTTCTCTTCCCGTCTTGTCTCATCATCATCTCTTACCTTCTCCCCTCCTTCCTTTATTTTTTGTTCCTTATTTTATGAGTATGACTGAGATAGTTTTTAAAAAGATCAGAATGTTAGTCACCATTAATTTTTTTTTTTTTTTACACTGACTGAACATATCGTCTCAGAAATGGGAGTTTAATCAGAGCCTTATTGTGAACTTCCAAGAAGTGACCTGAATCATCCCTATTTTAAGGGCATATTTGATACACAAAATAAAAACACAAAGAAGGTCCAGTCATTACAAAACCATTTGCTTTGTAATCAGTGATTTAGCTGCTTGAAGCTCCTTTTAAAATATCATTGGAGGAGGTGAAAACATGCTTGCTCAATGCAGAAACCCTCCAAAGCAAAGACTCTAAACATTTTATTCCGAATATTTGCTGTTTCAGTTGCTGATGCATCTAACTTTTCATCATACAATTCAAGTTCTTTGCACCACACTGTTCTTGAATCCACAAAATATTTTCACTTACAGCTATATACAATCCATCATTTAATAATGCATTTAATATGGCAGAGACACTTTTCTTAAACACCGTGAAAACTAAGGGTTCATTTTGTCATTGTAGAATGGGGGATGTTCAGTTGCTCCAAATTTTACCTTGGCTAACCTTGAAAAACAGTTCTCCATTTGACACCCTGTGTTTTGCTTGTCTTGCAGTGGAGTGAATTATCTGTCTGCTTTAAAAATAGCTCTATTCCGGTGCCTGGGTGGCTCAGATGGTTAAGTGTCTGCCTTCGGCTCAGGTCATGATCCCAGGGTCCTGGGATCGAGTCCCGCATCGGGCTCCCTGCTCCTTGGGGGCCTGCTTCTCTCTCTCTCTCTCTCTGTCTTTCATGAATAAATAAATAAAATCTTAAAAAAAATAAAATAAATAAAAATAGCTCTATTCCCAAACCCCTTCAGTGGGGTGGCTTTTAGGACCCTGATGTTTTTTTTTCTAATCTATAGCTTAGCCCTCGAAGTAGTGTTGCCTCTTGCTGTTTCCTTCTCTTTATCCCCATGGTTTCAATTATATATGCAACTCTTGGCTTTATTTTAAAACAGTTGTGCATTGCTGATGAGCCCTGAAGTCACCGGGGGTGGCTGGTGTCAATAGTGAGTCTATTTTCATCCATAAAGCAGTTTACTTCCTGTAGGATGAAAGGTGCTAAAGTGAAACCTGTCTCCTATTATACACCCGGGGGTTAATCGCCAAGTGATGGCAACACACTGATGACGGGGCTAAGACTAGAGCCGGCTGCTCAGGGTTATGCTGAGGAGTAGGGCGTTCTCCACGTATTTGGAACTCTTCATAAGAAAAGCATCAGGGCATAGCACATCTAATTCTTTTCATAGCACAGCTGTGTACATAAACTCCTGCATCATGGTTTCTGCTCAGAGGCTACGCTCTTAGACTTAATTTTCTTATAAGTCTTTACAGCCATTATTGTTCATTTAAACCTTGGCAAGAAAAGTATTACTAGTTCCCAGTGTACTAGACGATACCTTCCTTTAGACAGTACTTCCTCTCATGGACAATTATGACTCCCAAGGAGAGAAGATTATCAATATTGTTTATTTATTTTATATAAATAAAATTTGTGTATACATGCACATATATTTTTATTCCAACCCATCGCAGTGCTCTTAATAGCTGCTTTTTGCCCATAGGCAAATATAAAAGTATCTTATTAGAAGTCCTTCTGTGGCCCTCAAATAGCATTCCTTCCAGTTCTGCTTTTAAACGTCCCCTCCAAATCTTGCGATGGCCTGGAACCCCAGTGTTTGTTTTATGGCCTTATGCCCACCTGGATTCTGCTTCTCTGACTGCTGGAGACCATGTCCCATTGGAACAAGAGTGTCTGAAGGCTGTTGTCCCAGAAGGCGCTCAAGAACTTACCTTCCACAAGCCAAAGCCATGCCCTTGCCCAATCTTGAGGCCCCAAACTCCAGGCTTAGATTAGCATGGCACCCCACACTTCACTCCTATGTGAGGGAAGATTGACTTTTACTTAGAACAACAACTCTCCTTTTATAACCCTGGAGAATTTAGTGGTGATGAATTAAAACAGGAGTATAAAGTATTTGCTCTGGTTCAGTCCTTAATCTTTGTCATGGTATTTCATAACTGAAATTATTGGATAAGAAAATTTTGTAGTCCTTTATTTGTTGTTATGGACTGAATGTTCATGTTCTCCTAAAATTCATGTGTTTAAGCCTGATCCCACTGTGTGACAGTATATTGGAAATGAGGCCTTGGGGAAGTGGAATGATGGTTAGGTGAGGTCATGAAGGGGTCCTCAGGATGGGATTAGTGTCTTTATAGGAGACACCGGAGAACTTGTTCTCTCTCTCTCTGCCACATAAGGACACAGCAAGAAGGTGACTTCTGGGGGTGCCTGGGTGGCTCAGTCATTAAGCTTCTGCTTTCGGCTCAGGTTGTGATCCCAGGGTCCTGCTCGGGCTCCCTGCTCGGCGGGGAGCCTGCTTCTCCCTCTCCCACTCCCCCTGCTTGTGTTCCCTCTCTCGCTGTGTCTCTCTCTGTCAAATAAATAAATAAAATCTTTAAAAAAAAAAAAAAAAAAAGAAGAAGGTGGCTTCTGCAAGCCAGGAAGAGCGCTCTCACCAGAACCCGACCATGCTGGCACCCTGATCTCAGGCTTTCAGTCTCTAGAACCGTGAGGAAATAAATTTCTATTGTGTGAGCCACCCAGTTTATGACATTTCATTATGGCAGCCTGTGATGACGAAGGCACTTTATTGTTCCTAGAGCTAATATCCGATTTTGTTAAAACACACACACGCACACAC
This sequence comes from Mirounga angustirostris, assembly GCF_029215605.1. Lineage (NCBI taxonomy): Eukaryota > Metazoa > Chordata > Mammalia > Carnivora > Phocidae > Mirounga > Mirounga angustirostris. Next base: position 28,332,843 of record NW_026991719.1, on the reverse strand, counting down.
ACAGATAACGACAATGACAAAACCAGTGAGGCATGTAATTGCGATATCAAACAACAGGTTTGTGTCGATGGAGCTGTTGGTTAGCTCTTACCACAGTAATGCTGTGTAAGAATTCTTCCCCTAACTTAGTGGCTTCCAACAAGCACTTATTCTCATTGTTATGTAGGTCTGGCTGACTTACGATGGGCTACCCTTGGTGGCTCTGCTTCAGCTTTGGATTTGTTCAAAGTGTTACATATCGGGGCCCAAGCTGAAGTGACAGTGCCTATCCAGTGCATGTTATTCTCACGGGGGACCACTGGATGACAAAATGGCCAGCCCAAACATGACCACCCATTTCAAGGCTGTGCTCCTGTCATCCTTGTTAACATCCCACTGACCAAAAGAGATCTTTTGTCCCACCATAGGCCATATATATAATTTTATCATCTATGAATAAAACATGGGGCCAATAAATCATTTCATAGCAGTAGGAAAAGTAAGGGATTATTTATTAGTGAAAAAAAATTAGTTTCAGTGGATATGTTGCTTTTATTTCTGAACTTGGAAAAATATCTAAAATATATTTCATTTTCCCAACTTAACCATGATAATGGCTCAAGAAAACCTTTTGAACTGTCCACAGCTCACTACCTTGCTTGATAACCCCACTGTTTGCCACAATAAATTGAATCACCTTTGAAAGTTTTTTGTTTGTTTGTTTGTTTTTGTTTGTTTTTAAGATTTTATTTATTCATTTGACACAGAGAGACACAGCGAGAGAGGGAACACAAGCAGGGTGAGTGGGAGAGGGAGAAGCAGGCCTCCCGCGGAGCGGGGAGCCCGATGTGGGGCTCGATCCCAGGACCCTGGGATCATGACCTGAGCCGAAGGCAGACGCTTAACGACTGAGCCACCCAGGCGCCCCTGTTTGTTTTTGTTTTTCATTTTTTGGGCTTTGATAATGATAAAAATTTTACTGAGGAGGAAAATGATCACTGTCAGGTTGTAAAAGAGTGCATATCATATAAGATATTTTATGCACATCACACACATCACATAAACATGTTCACAACCACAAACAGGAGACAGGTGATACTATTCTGCTAATGTTATAGGGAAGGAAATGGAGAGCAAGAACAAATGGGTAATACACATGTTTAGGACACAGTGGGGAACTATGGTATAATCTGACTCTAAATGTGGCCTTTTCTGTTTCAAGGAACAGAGACAAAATCAGCTTATTATAAGGATGCTTTGGGAAATAAGGAAGGTCAGGAAACTGTCTTAACAGCTGAATAACCAAACATCAAGGAGACTGTAATGTCACTTTGGAGAACCGCAGTCACAGAATCTGATTTCATGGGTAATCGGACCATTGAAGTAGACACAAGGCAGCAGTGGATCTACCATTATAGATGTTGGTTCCACCATACCTAAGAATTAAAACTGCTTTCAGTCCCTGCTTCTACTGCTACCTCTACTCCCTAGGGATAGATGATTTTCCTTTTAATATAAACTTTCCAAAAGAAAGTGTTTGAGAAGGCAGCTGGTCACCATTATGTATGAGAGAATCAAGTTCTTAACTCTTCCCATGCCTTTAACATGGTTTTTAGTCTTTGATGCTCATGCTTGTATAGTCGTTGTGGCCAGGGGGATAGAATATGCTCATTGCCTAGGCCCACAGTGGAAATGACACCAATAAACACACAGAACTTAGGAGAAGAGAGTTTTCCCAAATTCTCTTGGGTATAGTGTTAGCAGAGGAAGGACACTTGAATCTGGAATGCTAAAACACAGCACTTGTTCACAACAAGCAGTGGTCTAATCCAGTCTTTTTTTTTTTAAGATTGATTTATTTGAGAGAGAAAGAATGGGGGAGGGAGGGGCTGAGGGAGAGGGAGAGAGAATCTTAAGCAGACTCCCCACTGATCTCGGAGCCCAACCCAGGGCTTGACTTCATGACCCTGAGATCATGATCTGAGCCGAAATCAAGAGTTGAATGCTCAACTAACCAAGCCATGCAGGCACCCCTACTCTAGTCATTTTTAATCTTGATTGTGTATTAGCATTACCTGCTCAGCTTTGTGCGTGTACCTTGTCCTGGGTCACACCCCACAGCAACTGAACAGGACTTCTGAATTTTTGGCTCCATTGGCATGGTTTGAAAAGCTCCTCAGGTGATGTTAACGTGCAGTGAGTGCCAATAGCCGACCTAAACTATGAATATGCGGTATTTGCCAGTTCTAGAGGGAGGGGTCTGAGTGGTATAAGAGTTCTAGAGCGTGTTGGGAGGTATGAAACTGGATGAGAGTGTGAGGGATTGAGTGGTAGCCAGAGACCAGGTCCTATGCAAACTGTTTGTAAAGTTTGGAGCTGTGTGATCTGTGATCACACCAATAAAGAATCTCTCTACTGTTCAGGAAATGGCTTGTAGTCTAGTGCCCAATGCTTTCCAAGTTGTCCACTGGCAAATTTAATAACTGATGACTCAGGGAGGGTTCTGTAGCTTTCATTCCTATGTCACATGGCATATCCATACTGACCATGGACATACACAGGCAGTGTCCCCAAAACCATAATCCAATTCAAGGGGTGGCAAGATTTCAGGTCTGGGGAGAGGAAATTCAGTTACCAGACTGGGGAAGAGAGGTTTGAAGAACTTCACTTCAGACCATGGTAGAAGCTACTATGGCTATAGGCGGCTGGCTCTGAGTTGTCATAGTTTCCCACTACCTGTAAATCATCAGTAACAATAAACGTACCAATGGTCATATCACATAGTCATGGATAGATTGTAAACTCTTCTCACATAGTCACTTTTGTCTTTGCAACAGCCTGGTGAATCCAGCAGGTTTAGTCCCAGTTTTATTGATAAGAAAACAGAAGTACAGTAAGACTGAAGGTTGTGACAGTGAGTGCTGGAGTGGGGGAGAGAAGCTTGTTTTCTCTCATTCCCATTCAAGGTCACTTTATTGAATTGTCTCCACCCGCCTTAGTTTTTTCCATGACAATCTCTGATCCCCATGAAACCTATCATAGAGAAGAAAATGGAAGCACAAGGGGATTAAATAAAATTTAGATCAATTTTTAAATTTACTTTGAATCTGGCGCTGTTGGTGGAAGATGTAGATTCAAATCCTAATGATTCCAATGTTGTTACTCCCTTTTAATGTATATGATCTACTTACTTCTCTTTCATTCTCTGTCTCTCTCTCTCTCGCTCTTTTAATGCAGCTTTCTTTTTTGCCTGTTACATATTTGAGGAGTTTGATGAGAAAAAAATCCCTGGTTTTCATTAGTTATGTGCCA